>NC_077229.1:126677841-127957841 GCF_027887165.1 Monodelphis domestica | reverse complement strand
GTAGAACAACACAGGAGAAAACTATCTCTAGCATTTGATATAATTCAGATGCTCTTCTTTGGGAAGCATGTGGAAGGAAAAAAAATATAGGGGAAAAGGAATAAAGATCATAGGTGCTTAGAGCTAGAGTTCCAAGGAGTCTCAGAGGTCATCTGCCCCCCCCACCCCCATTTTACAGACAAGGAAACCGAGGCTAGTACCAGAGGTGGGTTTTGAACAAAGATCCTCTGACTTCAGAGGAGTTATTGCTTTTTGGTCCTTGTCTCTACCTGTTGATCATCAATTTCCTAAAGGTTAAAATGTCAATAAAGATGTTTGAACTAAATTTCTCACAGGGTTGTTGTAAAGAAAGCACTTTGCAAACCTTAGAGCCTTCTAGAAGTTTGAATTATAATAATAGTTATCATCATGTCTCTCCTGGCTCGGCTTTTGAATTTCCAGGCTTCAACACCATTCTACAACCTGGAAATTCCCTTAATGTCTGAGAGTCTCCTGACCCTGGAACATCCTCCAGTCCTTTCAGCCTTCTCATTCCTTTGCCTTGTTGGTTCCTTTCTCCTGTTAGTGAGGTATTCCTAGGGCTTCTATTTTGGTAAGGTGCCCAGGACAGTCAGACTTCATTTTATCCCTCTTTTCCTTTACTTTTTGGACTTCAACACTCTTATGGGTTTCTTCACAACTCTGCCTTTCATCTTCTTTTGTCTGTTGTCCCCCATTAGAATGTATAGTTCCTTGAGGGCAGGACCTGTCTTCCTTATTGCTTATTTTTGTATTCCCAGATTTTAGCACACTGCCTGATGCATAGCAAAGGCTTAAAAATGCTAATTGCCTTGTTATTACCCCACTTTTCAGGATGTAGTTCATGTGTCATCTCCTCTATCCAATCATTCTTTAGTTAGGAAATTTTCCTCATCCCCTTCTCTTTCTCCCACATGGATCTTTGTAAATCCCATACATTTCCTTCCTCCCTCCCTCCATTCTTTCTCTTTCTTTCTTTCTTCCTTCCTTCCTTCCTTCCTTCCTTTCTTTCTTTCTTTCTTTCTTTCTTTCTTTCTTTCTTTCTTTCTTTCTTTCTTTCTTTCTTTCTTTCTTTCTTTCTTTCTTTCTTTCTTTCTTTCTTTCTTTCTTTCTTTCTTTCTTTCTTTCTTTCTTTCTTTCTTTCTTTCTTTCTTTCTTTCTTTCTTTCTTTCTTTCTTTCTTTCTTTCTTTCTTTCTTTCTTTCTTTCTCTCTCTCTCTCTCTCTCTCTCTCTCTCTTTCTTTCTTCCTTCCTTCCTTCCTCCCTCTCTTCCTTCCTTCCTTCATTCCTCCCTTCCTCCCTTCCTACCTTCCTACCTTCCTCCCTTCCTTCCTTCCTCCCTTCCTTCCTTCCTTCCTTCCTTCCTTCCTTCCTTCCTTCCTTCCTTCCTTCCTTCCTTCCTTCCTTCTTTTCCTTCTCTGGACCATCAGCTACCTCTGATTGGAGGGCTATAGGCGGAACAAAAAAAATCTTTTGAAAGTCATCTGCTAGAGAGGATTCAACATTCTTAGCCATCTCTTCATTTTCCACCAGTTGCTCTGCTTGATTTGGAATCCAACATCATCATGCCTCCAATTATGCCTTCTTGTCCCCTCTCCTCCTTTGTGGTCTGTCTTCTTCCATTAGTCTGTAAGCTTCCCCAGGGCAGGGACTCTTTTTTTTTCTCATCTGTACTTAGCATGAAGCCTATAACATATTAGGTACTTCATAATATGTATTGTATTGTATCCTATCATCCATGGTTCAATACAGAAAGGAGAATGGAGTACTATGGGGTGGGAGGCAGGTGGAATAAATGACATTTTGAAGAATTTAGGGGGCCTTCCCTTGGAATGCCCCCATAGTGCTTAGGCTTTAGGGACTCCATCATGGAGAAGGGCCTGCTTCTACCTGGAAGCCAGTAATGAGGATGCAGTCAGTATATTGCTCAACAGGGATGCAGGAAGAGTAAGTGCCATTTTGAACAATGTGGGCAAACTTCCCTTAGGATCTCCCTTGGCTCTCAGGCTTTAGGGAATTCTAACATGGAAGAGTGGCTGATTATAGCAGGAAACCTGCAGTGAGGATGAAGCTGGTATTTCTCTGATCTTTATAGTTCTATATAAAGGAATGAAAGACTATGGAAAAACTGAATGGAGTGAATGATGAGAGTTTAGGAAAAGAAGCCAGTTGAGGGATGATCAGTATGGTTTTGGTGCCTATGCTTTGGATCTTAGATATTTCTCCCATTGTGTTATTCTTTTTGTTTATAGGGGTGTCCGTACTGGTCTAGAATCACTGTTCCATAAGAATGTTCTGATTTGTGCCAAAAACAGAGGGAAGAGTTAAGACAAAGGTTATGGTCAGATCCAGATGAGGGCTGACCTTATAAGTTGTACTGACTCAGTTTACTCTCTCTCACTTTGTCCCTCTTTCTCTAGTCACACTACAACTTATCTAATTCAGGCCCTCATCACCTCTCACAAGGACTACTGCAATTATCAGCTGATTTCTCCACCTGCAGTCTTTCTCCCCTCCAATCCATCTCTCACAGGGTCATCAGATTAATATTCCTAGATCACAGGTCTGACCATCTTAATCCCTCCCTCAAGAAACTACAGTGACTCCCAGTGAACACTGGCTGGGATAAAATACAAACTACTTTTTCTGGCATTTTAATGCCTTCACATTCTGCCTCCAATCTATCTTTCTAGATTGGCTTAATATTATGTCACATTCTACATGCTATTCTATATGAATTATGAATATAATAGATAATTATTATATGTAATACAATAATATAATAATGAATCAGGCACATAATACATAATATATTATATATGAAATATGAATATAATATATTCTAGATATAAATTCTCTGTACTAGTCAAAATGGCATGCTTACTATTTACCATTCATGATATTCTAGCTACCATTCTGAGCCTTATACAAACTGCCCTTCATGACAGAAATGCACTCTCTGTTGATCTGTACTTGTGAGAATCCCTGTCTCCCTTTAAGACTCAGCTCAAGCATCACCTTTTTCATGAGACCTTTCCTGATTTCCTAAGATATTAGTGCTTGCATCTCCTTCTGAAAAGAGTACTTTGTCAAGTCAACGAGCATTTATTTAGAACCTACTATGTACCAGGCACTAAATTAAGCAGTGGAGATACTCAAAAAGGTAAAAGACTTTAGTCCCTGGCCTCAAGGAGTTCATAGTCTAGTGGGAAAACACAAACAATTATGTTCAAATGAAATATACACGGCACTTAATAAATGTTTGGTGAATTGAGTTATCAGTGTGTTCTTGACAGAATGAGTGACAGCACTGAATGGTGTTTTGTACATGGGGATTAGGAGACTGTCTAAGTGGAGAAGATCTTCAAGTTTAATCCTCTATCCTGGGTGGAAAGAACACAGAAAGAGAAGGTGGAGAAATCAGCAATGGCAAATAGCCTTGGATTTTTCAAGATCCAGGTTCAAAACCTGCCTCAAACTCATACTAGCTATGTATCTCTGATCCTATTACTTAATCCCATTACCCTTGCCTTGGACAATACTCTAAGACTATAAGCTTCATGATTAGAGAGAGTGCTCATGCTGGTGAGATCCTAAATCTATATCTCATTCTCCCCATTAAAGATACTAAAATTTCAAGGTATACATTGACTTGAGGCAGCTAGATGGTGCAGTGGATAGAGTACAAGGCTTGGCATTAGGATAACCTGAGTTTGAATCCAGTCTCTTTAGCTGGGTGACCCTAGGTAAGTCACTTTAACCCTGTTTGCCTCAGTTTCATCTATGAAATGAGCTGGAGAAGGAAATGGCAAATTACTCTAGTATCTTTGCCAAGGAAACCCTAAATGGGGTCATGAGAAGTTGGACACAACTGAAACAACTGAACAATAACATGGCGACTTGTCCAAAGTCTCACTAGTGACAGAACATGGACCCTGATCCTCCAACTTCAAGCCAATGCTTTTTCCTCTATATAAATCTGCCTCCCAGTATGTAATGAGGATACATTACCAAACTGGGGGAAGAAAACCCATGTGTTTTCCTTCTTCCAGTCATACCCATATCTGCATTAATGTCTTAACAATTACTCTCCACAGGTAATAAGTTACTTGAATCCTTCAGAGTTCTAGCGGGGAATCCGTTTGAAGAAGCACTAGAAGCTTACATTTCTTGTTGACTTTATAAACTGTTCTCCAGGAGTGTACTTAGGAGATCCTCCAACTTTGACAGCTGTAGCTAACATTGGCTGGTATCTTGTCTCCCTTGTGGCCCTCATTCCAGACTTTTTCACCTGATGGTGAACTACTGATACTATCCACTGCTGCTTGGGCCAAGATGGGCTGTGTTCTAGGCAAGGGAATCCACTCTGGAGGAGTTGAAAGAAGGAAAGAACATTCTAACTGCGTCTAAGCCTGCGTCTCCTGAAAGATAACAGCTCATGCCTTTAGGTTCCCGGCACAGGGGAACAGACGGAAATATTCATTGCTGATGATTTCCCTTCAAAGTTTCCTCTTCAAAGCAGATTTTATCTTGATGAAGGCAGTGTTTATTTCTGCAGAACTGAATATAACCCCCCAATTAGAGAAGGCAGGGAGGCAATATACAATGTGAGCTGTACCATTTCACTCTTATTATAAACAGCTGGCAATGCTTGGAATGTTGTGACATTTCAGAATCAACATCTGCCCACTTATACTTACCCAGAACTAAATGAGGTTCCCCCAAATCTTCCCCTTTGGAAGGAAACTCATTCACTTTCCTCCTTTGTCTTCTCCTTCCCCTTCTTTGCTTTCAGATGTAATTCAGATTCCTTCTGAATCCTGAATAGAGACTAAAAAATTATGCCACCAGATAATGTAGATTCCCCCCATTACTTGAATCAATGAACTTCTCATTTTCTTGAAATAAAGTGGACAGGAGGTAGTGAGCTCCCTATCACTTGAATTTTTCAAGTGACGTTTGGGTTAACTACTTGTTGGGATATTGTAAAAAGGGGTCAGTCGTTCAATAAGGGTTTATTAAGTGTTTACTAAAGTAAACTATTTGACAGAATAAGCAAAGAATCAGTCCTACCAAATTCCTTTTATGACACAAATATGGTACTGATTCCAAAGCCAGGAAGGTAAAAAGCAGAGAAAGAAAACTACAGACCAATCTCCCTAATGAACATAGATGCAAAAATCTTAAATAGAATACTAGCAAAAAGACTGCAGCAAGTCATCATGAGGGTTATTTATTATGACCAGGTAGGATTTATACCAGGAATGAAAGGATGGTTCAATATTAGGAAAACCATCCACATAATTGACCATATTAACAAAGAAACCGACAAAAATCACATGATTATCTCAATAGATGCAGAAAAAGCCTTTGACAAAATACAACACTCATTCCTATTAAAAACACTAGAAAGCATAGGAATAGAAGGATCTTTCCTAAAAATAATAAACAATATTTTTCTAAAACAATCAGCAAACATCATCTACAATGGGGATAAACTAGAAGCCTTCCCAAAGATCAGCAGTGAAACAGGGATACCCATTATCACCTCTTTTATTTAACACTGTACTAGAAACACTAGCAGTAGCAATTAGAGAAGAAAAATAAATTGAAGGTATTAAAATTGGCAGTGAAAGACTAAGCTATCACTCTTTGCAGATGAAAAATGTGAAGGTAGGTGGCCTTGCAGTCCCAGATGTCAAACTATACTATAAAGCAGTGGCCATTAAAACAATATGGTACTAGCTAAGAGACAGAAAGGAGGATCAGTGGAATAGACTTGGGGTAAGTGACCTCAGCAAGATAGTCTATGATAAGTCCAAAGATCCCAGTTTTGGGGACCAAAAACTCTTTGACAAAACTGCTGCGAAAATTAGAAGACAGAGGAGATATTAGGTTTGGATCAACATCTCACACCCTACACCAAGATAAACTCAGAATGGGTGAATGACTTGAATATAAAGAAGGAAACTATAAGCAAATTAGGTGAACACAGAATAGTATACATGTCAGATCTTTGGGAAAGGAAAGACTTTAAGACCAAGCAAGAGTTAGAAAAAAATCACAAAATGCAAAATAAATAATTTTGATTACATCAAATAAAAAAGGGTTTGTGCAAACAAAGCCAATGCAACCAAAATTAGAAGGGAAGCAACAAATTGGGAAAGTCTTCAAAACAAAAACCTCTGACAAAGGTCTAATTATTCAAATTTATAAAGAGCTAAACCAATTGTACAAAAAAATCAAGCCATTCTCCAATTGATAAATGGGCAAGTGACATGAACAGGAAATTTTCAGTTAAAGAAATAAAAACTATTAATAAGAACATGAAAAAGTGTTCTAAATCTCTTATAATCAGAGAGATGCAAATCAAAACAACCTGGAAGTATCACCTCACACCTAGCAGATTGGCTTACATGACAGCAAAGGAAAGTAATGAATGCTGGAGGGGATGTGGCAAAGTTGGGACACTAATACATTGCTGGTAGAATTGTGAATTGATCCAACCATTCTGGAAAGCAATTTGGAACTATGCCCAAACGGCACTAAAAGACTTGTTTGCCCATTGATCCAGCCATAGCACTGCTGGGTTTGTACCCCAAAAAGATAATAAGGAAAAAGACGTACAAGAATATTCATAGCTGCACTTTTGTGGTGGCAAAAAATTGGAAAATGAGGGGATGCCCTTCAATTGGGGAATGGCTGAACAAATTGTGGTATATGTTGGTGACGGAATACTATTGTGCTCAAAGGAATAATAAAGTGGAGTTATTCCATGGGAACTGGAACAACCTCCAGGAAGTGATGCAGAGCGAAAGGAGCAGAACCAGGAGAACATTGTACACAGAGACTGATATGCTGTGGTACAATCAAATGTAATGAACTTCTCCATTAGTGGCAATGCAGTGATCCTGAACAACCCGGAAGGATCTATGAAAGGGAACACTATCCACATTCAGGGGAAAAACTGCGCGAGTGGAACCACCGATGAAAAAGAACTGCTTGATTACATGGGTCGAGGGGTTATGATTGGGGATGTAGACTCTGGGTGAACATCCTAGTGCAAATATCAATAACATGGAAATGGTATCTGATCAATGACACATGTGAAATTGCACATTGGCTACAGAATGAGTGGGGGAGGGGAGAGGCGGAAAGAATATGATTCTTGTAACCAAGGAATAATTCTAAATTGTTCTAAATTCTAAATAAGTTCTAAATTGACTAAATAATAAAAAATTTTAAAAAAGCATTTACTAAAGCAAAAAAAATCCTTACTTTCAAGAAATTTACAGTTTAGTGGCTTTTTAAATAGGTAATATGGTGGATAAAGTGCTCAGCTTGGAGTCAGGAAAACCTGAGTTTGAATCTTGCCTCACAATCTGTGTGACTTTGGTCAATTCATTTAATCTCTACTTGCCTCAGTTTCCTCATCTATAAAATGGGGATTATAGTAGTACCCATCTCCCAAGATTATCATGAGGATCAAATGAGATAATGTTTACTTATTTTGTAGACTTCAAAGGGACTATTTAAATGGTAACTATTATTATTAATAATAGGAATAGAGACAGTATATAAATAATTATGACAGTAATCTTTGAAGAGGAAGGTCTGGCAGCTGTGGAGACAAGGAAAAGCCTCCTTCAGAATATGACCTTTGAGCTGAATCTTAGAGGAATCTAAAGATTCTGAGAGGTGGAAAAGAAGAGGGGTGATGGTATAGGTTATAGCTGGGCTATAGCTATATGGAGGGGAATAATGGATAAGAAAGATTAGTAAGGAGCCAGTTTGGGAAGATCTTTTAATGTCAAATGAAGGAGTTTATTTGACCCTAGAGGTAATAGGAAGTTGCACTAGATGACCTCTGGATTTCCTTTTAGCTCTGAGATTTTTTGATTCTGAGTTTCAGTATTGTACATTGGATTTGGTTCCTGTGTGATTGTGTGTGGGACCCCAAACTGAGTAATCTCCCAGGTCAGCAAACACTGTAATCTCGCACTCTCTCCTCTCCTTACAAATATTCCTCTTTTCAATGTGTAAGTCAAACAGTCTGTGAAAACTCATTTTGGCCCCTGGCCTGAATCATCTGTTTCTCAAGGTTGTGGATGGTCATTTCATTATGGCACTTAGCCATACTGCTATTTCAAACAGCAAAGTAGATGTGTTTGCTGGAGTTTATACTGGGACTTTGGATGACAGAAGAGAGATTGAAGGATGCAGAAGGTAAAAGCAAAGGGAGAGGGGACTCTGGCTTACCTTTCTATTGTCTGGTTTAGGAATGTAGAAGTAGAAACATAGACTATCACAACTGGAAGGGACTTTGGAGCATAGAATGTTAGAACAGGCTGAGACGGTAGACTACGGAATGTTAGCAGGACCTTAGAATGTAGAATCTGAGAACTGGGTGAAACTATAGAACACAGAACTTTAGTACGCAGAATGTGTGATCTATAGGACATAGAATGTTAGCAGGACCTTAGAATATAGAATGTTAGAGCTGGACAGTATTGTAGAACATAGAATGTTAGAGTTGGGTGTGACTTTAGAACATAGAATGTTAACAGGACTTTAGAACATAGAATGTTAATAGAACTTTAGAACATAGAAATAGAACTCTAAAGATTCTTTGAATTTAGACTGTTAGGATTTAGATTGGGGGAATTTTAGTAGGGACCTTAGAGGATATAATTTTAGAGCTGTAGGGAATCTTGGAACACAGGGTCACAAATCTCATTGGAAGGCGGTCTTTAGAGGTCAATTAGTTTAATATTCTCACTTTACAGATGAAGAAATAGTCCCAGGGAACTTAAGTGACTTGAACACAGGGATTAACCATAGGAGTCAGGATTTGAACCCAGGTCCTCTGATTCTCTAGCCAGTGTTCCTCCCACTGTACCATATTAGAACCCTCTGTGTTAGAGTATGGAAAGATCTTAGGATATAAAATGTTATAGCTGAAAGTCATTTTTATAACAGAGGATTAAAACATAGATTGTCATAGTTGAGAAGAATCTTAGAATATATAATATTAAGATTGGGAGGAACTTTAGGACATATATCATTAGAACATACCAGAAAGAACTTTAAAACCTAGACTAAGATTAGAGCTAGAAGGACCTCAGAAGCAAATTAATCTAATTCTTTCATTTCATAGATTAAGAAACTACAACTTCACATATTTGTGATTTGTCTGGTTTCTGAGGTCTCCCCTGAAAGAATACTCTAGGCAAGCAGTCACCAGTTAGGACAGTGGAACCTCATGGAAGGAAGTCCCTTCAGAACAAGAAGGCAATTGGCAAAGACAAGGAGGAAGAATAGGAGAAATATGGTGAATTGATCTGTAAGTGCAGATGATAGTATAGTATGCTGGAAAGAACCCTGGAGTTGAAGAGTAAAGAATTGATTTTGAGCTCTAGCTTTGATGCTAAATAGCTGTGTGACCTGGAACAAATCCTTTAATCTATCTATACTAGAAGTTTTTCGTCTGTAAGATGTGGGGGAGGGCTAAATTACGTGATGAAAAAGGTGTGTGTTAGATTTGAGAAAGGCAAAAATCCCAATTCTTAAAAAAATGAAAACACCAGTACTTTAAATTATAAATGAGTGATCAAGATGATGAACCCTGATAAAACTCTATGATGGATGATTCACAGGATTGGTTTATATTGCATTTGGAAAGAGAAGAAATGGTTGCATAGGTTCATGAAAACAAAGTTGCTTCCAACAGGGTTATTAGACAAACAGATTGGGGAAATGACATTGGATAGTTTAAGTGAATTTCAGCAGGCATTTACCAATTTTAGAAATGTATCCTATTAGACAAGATAGAGAGATGGGATGATCATTTGCTTAGGGGTTTTTTGGAACTGATTGAACAAGACCCAATTAATGTTGATTAATGGAGGGAGGTTTTTTTAGTATAGTGCTTCAAGGCTTAGTCTTTTGATTTGTTCTATTCAATATTTCTATCAATAGTTTAGATAATGGGATTGATTGAACTTTGGTCAAATGATTAGAGACCAGAAGCTGGAAGAAGAGTTAATATATTGGATTTCCAATCTAAAATTTAAAATTATGGCAACTGACTAGAATGGTGGAATGAAACTAATATGATGAAATTGAATAGTCATAAATGTAAAGTCTAGTATTTGGATTCATAAAATCAATTGAACTACATAGGATAGAGGGAGGGCATGACTAAAGCAATTACTGTGAAGAACAAGTGGGGAATGGAGTTTACTGCAAGCTAAATGTAGGTCTGCAGTGTGGTTCAGCAGCCCAATAAGGTAATCCAAATCATTGCCAGAGTTATAGAATTATGATGGACTCTGCCCTGTTTAGACTTTATTTGGAGGGGTGAAATGAGAAGGCAAGAGGCAAGTTGGAGAAGCTCTCATTAGATATAGTTCACAATAAGTTAAAGTCTCTGAAATCAGTTAGGGACAGTCAGGTGTGGCAGCCTGTATTAGAGACTGGAGTTCAGGAGAGAGAGTAGGTAGGGCTTAAGAATGACTTGAAGAGTAGTGGTCATTGAGTCCATGGTAGCTGTTAGTAGAGGGAGAAGAGAACAACCAACACAGAACCTTGAGAAATACCCATAGCTAGTGAGCATGAGCTGGATGAAAATCCAGCAAAGAAAAGTGAGAAGTGTTTAGATAAGCCATGAGAGAACTGGGAGAAGCCTCTATCTCAGAAACCTAATGAGAAGACAGTACTCGGGAGTAAGGTGATGGACAGTGTCAAATACTGCAGAGAAGTATAAGGATGAAGATTCAGAAAATTAAGAGATCACTGGTAACTTTGGAGAGAACAATTTCTGTTGAATGATGGGGTCAGAAGCCAAATTGCAAAAGGTTTAGAAGCTATTGAAAGAAGAATCAAAGCATTTAGTCCATCCACTTTTCAAGTAGTTTACATGAGAGAGGGAGAGATGAGAGCAGGGGCAATCAGATAAAGTGAGAGTTTTTTAAGCAGGGAGGAGACATAGGCAAATTAACAGGCAACAGGTGGAAATAGGATTTGAACCCAGATCTTTCTCCTGAGCCATTTACAAACTATGCTATTTCCAGTTATTCTTTTCATCTTCTTCCCAATGAAACTAGGACACTGGAAACCAGCACCATGAGCACTGTTTTTTCAGCTTTTGCATTATCTTGTCCAAAGCCAGGCTTTCATGCCATCTTCTAGGCACTTTGAAATCATACTACTCCCATTCTAGCTCCCCTTTACATATTGGCTTCCCCCATTAGAATGTATACTCTTTGAGAACAGGGGCTATTTTGTTTGCTTGTATTTTTATTTCCAGAACTTAGCGTAGTGTCTGGCTTAAATGCTTAAATCTTCATTCATATTTTCTTATTCCTTATCTAAAACTCTTTCCACAACTCTATGCTTCCTGTTTTAATAAATGATTAATGAGCTAAATTTAATTTCATAAATCTGTTATTTCTAAGGTCCCACACAACTCCAGCACCTTATCATTTATTCTCTCCTCTCTACTATCTTCTGTCACCATTTCATATTAAATTTTGTATTCTGTCCTATCCCCTATTCTTTCTCTTCTCTCCCATCTCTTCTCTCCCCTCTCCTTCTTCTCTGTCTTCTGTTGGTCTCTCTTCATTTCCCTCTCTATCTCACTATCTGTCTCTATCTCCTATCTCCATCTTTGTGTGTATTCTCTCTCCTTTCTCTCTCTCTCTCTCTCTCTCTCTCTCTCTCTGTCTCTCTCTCTCTCTCTCTCTCTCTCTCTCTCTCCTTCATACTCTGTCTCTTTGTCCTATCTCCATTTTTGTGTTTCTATTTCTCTGTCTCTGACTGTCTGTTTTTCTTCTCTCCACAATTTCTTTCTTCTCTTAATCATTAACACTTTGCTGGTCAGCTTATTAATATCTCCTTCACACAGTTTGGGTGCTAGGCTTGAGTAAGGTTGAACTGCTTGGAACTAGACAGGCTGCCTATAAGAACTAGGTTGACTCTTGAGGCAAGTGAGGGTATGATTGAATATAAAAGTCCAAGATCGTTAGTTCTAGGCTTAGCTTAATGTTTTCTTGACAAAATAGCCTATCCATGACTTGCAACTGAGTGGTAGAAAGACCAATCTACATAGGAATTGGCTTTCAGTCAAAGCTAGGAAGAAATCCTTAATTGACTGCAATAAGAAAACAATTTGCTTCACCATCAAGATAAGCAGTTGGTTCCAAATGATTAGAAACCATTAAAGGTTTGACATGCTTCCAAGATGGGAAAAAGATGGCTATGATGAAAGCAGGAACTAAGGAAGATGAATGGAAAGTTGTCTTTGAAGTTGATTGGACCTTCCTATATACCCTGTTGCCTAAGGCTGGTTCTGCGTTTAGGTTTTTCTATCCCTAAGCCCATATCCCAAAGAAAGTATGGCCAAAAACAGGCAGAGTACCAACTCTGGGGTTGTCCCCATGGTATAATCTGACCGTACTCAGAGTACTTATTTCATTGATGGGGCACAACACTGTGATGCTGTAAATGGAATCCCTTTTCAGTCATCCTTTAGGATAAAGAATCTAGAATTGGAAGGGGACCTAGAGGTAATTGAGTCCAACTTGCTCATTTATTAGATGAGGAAACTGAGATCCAAGAAAGCTAAGTGTTTTGCCCCAGATCACATAGGCTATGAATTCTAGAAGTAAGTTTAATCCCAGGTCTAAGTCTAGAATGAGTACTCTTCTGAATGTAATAGTGTATATTATTTGTGGGAAGCCTTCTTTTACTACTTTGATTTATAGTGATCACTGCCTCCTTAAGGGAGTCCTTAAATTGGGGTTTGTGAATGTTTGAATTCCTTTGTAGTCTTTTGTATTTTTTCTGTGTATTTAAAAACATTATTCTGAGAAAGGGTTTATAGGTTTTGCCAGACTAACAAAAGAGCCCATGACACAAAAATGGTTAAGAATCTCTGTCCTAGAGCCTCATTGACCACCTCCACCACTCACTGGGTTGTTGTTGTTTGGCCTTTCTTTTTGAAGAGGACCAAAGACATGACATGGGTGATGTCCAAAGGCAAGACAAAAGTTAAGATAACTGGCAGTGGTCCAGGATGGAGCAGATGACCATGGCATTTCCAATGTCTGAAGAAGCTCTAAGCACTCCACAAGGCCTCCTTCCACCACCTTCTTTGCCATTGGAACAAATTGTTCTCATCTGCCCATTCCACCAGAGAAAATCTTCATATGTTAGACATCCCCCTAACTCACTGACAGGTCTAAGACCTGCCACTCAAAAATGCTAGGCATCATGTACTAGGCATCTTTTTGTGTATATGTCCCATCTTCCCTACTTCCTCATAAGGTCCTTTAAGGGTGGAAACCAGAGGTGTACTGGAGGCAATTTGAACTGGGAGCTAATTATTAAATCTTCATTGTGACCATTTAGACCATGGAAATTGACAATACTTCAAATCAGGGCTTGATTTATTATTTTGATTGTCTAGACTTAAGTGATGGAGAAACCGTTGGAGAAACAGATTAAACTTAAAAGTGTAAAATGAACAATATTCATTCCTAAGGTCTCTAACCCTCCAATAACAGAAAGTGTTAACAAGCTTGTGAGTTCCTCTTTATATCTATAAATACCTGTTACTTGTGATATTCAGGGTCTGTAAACCTTAAAATTTCTTAGACTTATAAATGTTGGAAATTTCCTATTGATAGTGGGTCTTGGCTATTGGAATGTGAACCCCATTGGCATGGGAGGTTCCTCCTCCTCCCTTCTTAAGATTACTTTAGGACAGAAACCTTTTGCTGAACAATGGAAAGGACTTTGACCTATGCTTAAGCATAGAACAGGAATTTCTTTGAGTCATGATTGATTTTAGAATTGATACAATGGAGATACTTGGAATGACAGAACCAAGTCTTGGAAATTGCAATCTCCACCCTACTCAGTCCTAACAGGATTTAGGAAGGGCTGCAGCATAGATCAAAATTTAATTATTCCAATCTCTACCCTACTCAGGGTAACAGGATTTAGGAAGGGCTGTAGCAAAAGATCAAGATTTAATTATTTGAGAATATGACCTCCAACAGACATGTGCAAAGCCACAGACCTCTGGGCGGTCCTGGGTTAAGCTAGAGCCACCATTGGCACAGGGAAAATGATGGACAGTGATTGGTAGATGTGAGAACTGAGGGGAGGGAACTTGGATTGTTTCCTTAAAGATAGAGGGGTCTGAGGACTGAAGGGGGGGTTGGAGAGTTTTGGCTCTGAGTGGTTGGAGAGGTGCTCTGAGAAGCTTGCTCTGAAGGAAGCTGGAGGTGGAGGCCTCTGAGACTGTTTCTCCATTTTGGTCACGTGAGTAATAGGGACTGATCTCCTTTCTCTGCCCCAGCTATCTAAGGGCTTGGGCCTTTTGGTCCAGCCTAAACAGAAGGGGTATTTAAGCCCTATTCCCTTCTCTCCCTTTTCTCTCTCCCTCTCTCTCTATCTCTAATTCCTTTCTTCCTCCTGTTTGTAATTAAACTCTATAAAAGGTTGACGGCTGACTTGAGTTTTCATTTAGGAATTACATAGCTGAATTCCTTGGCGACCTTAAATTAATATGTATCAGTCTTTTAAAGTGATTTCCTTGTCACAGGTCTCAGGCTCTGCTGGGTATGTCTGAAGACCTATTGACTCTGTCATTGTACCTTTTGCTTTTGTGATATGCTTTCTATCATTAAAGTCATTTTACTCAGGAGATTTCCTTTTTATTTTGTAGAGCTGGTTCTTATATATGTATCAACATGTCTCTGGCAGAGACTGACTTATACCTCAATTTAATAAGTATTTATTAGGTACCTAACAAGGTATAAAAAGCATCATTGGAAGAATACATTGGTGTGGCAATTCTCTCATTAGCATAGATCAAAAACTATCTCTGATTCCATATCCTATTAATAATGCTTGTTCATATTTTAACGTAAGTCTTTCACATTGGGCCTACCCAATGGGCTAGGAACTTTTCTTGAGATCTCTTGACACTGTATAGCTACTATTGAAGCATGGTGTCTGTCCATTGCTCTTTGATAAGTTTACTTCCTTTTCTGATCCTACATCTCTAATGATATCTTTAATGCTGCTTCTCCTGCCCATTTACATGGGACATGTATTGCAGCCTACTTACATTTAACATGGATTGCTCCGTTCTCCTTTGGGTGACCCATGACTTTAATATTTTAGAGAACTGTGGCATTCAATGACTTACAGTGATGTAGCTCCATTAGAATAATACTAATGGGAAAAATTATAATATATGCACAGAAGTTGCAGAGGATGCATATATGTTAAATCATAAAGAATCTTCATGTTTAATAACACAACTTTAATTGCTACTATTCACACTTGTCACTAATGATAACATGCTACAGATTACCAGGCATCTGTCCATTGTCATACAACATAATTGACTAATCAGTCAATTAACCAGCAAGCATTTATTTTGTGCCTATATTCTAGGCACTCTGTTAGTCAGGGAATAGAAGTAGAAAGAGTGAAACAATCCTTACTTTCAAGGAACTTACATTCTATCAGATAAAAGGATTGGATTTGGAATTATTATTAATTAATAAGTAGAATTGCTAAGCTGAAACTGCTGATTTAATAGTATTAGTTATTAGTTGATTGAATAATTGAATATAGTTTATATAACATAAGCTAATCATTATAAACTAATCATCTGACTGACTGAACTAATGTGAAGTTTATCCCTTTCTTTAGAAGGATTAATGCAGTAGCTAACATTATAATTTGTTTCTCTTAGATAAACATATTTATTATAATTTATAGTATATTTACAAAAAGCATGTATTATATTATTATGTTACATGTTATATTGCTATATATACAAATAAAACTAAATGGTAAAAAAAAGGTTAGTAGGGAGAGAGAGAGCACTAGAAGTTGGGGAGGGTCAAGAAAAACCCTTCTTTATTTGAGGGTGGTAATTGAGATGATTTTTGAAGGAAAAAAGTTTCTCTGAGACAGAAATAAGGAAGATATATATATATATATCTTCCTTATTTCTGTATATATATATATATATATATATATATATATATATATATATATATATATATATATATATTCTGGGTATGGGGACAGCCACTACAATGGCAGAGTATTTGTTGATTAGATTATAAAGTGGAAGGTTGGGTAATGTTCAATTAGACTAGAAAGATATGTTGGAGCCAAGTTATGAAGGCCTTTAAAAATGAATTAGAGAAGTCTATATTTGATCCTGTTAACAAGAGGGAACCTTTACAATTTATTCAATAAAGAAATGATGTGGTTAGGTATGTGCCTAAGAAAAATAACTTTGGCAGCTATGTATAGGATGGATGGACTGGAATGGGGAGACACTTGAGGCTAATATGAAATAAAACATATTAGGTTTCAAATATGAGACAAGTACAGTTTTGGAAGGTCCTTGAGATGCTTGGTCATTTTCTATTGGGATGATCAAGGGAGAGTTCATGGAGGAGATGGCCTTTGGGCCAGGTCCTAAGCTACATTTGAAATGATGAGAAGTCAAATTTGCCAGAATTCATGGTGTGGAGGAATATGAAGTAGGGTCAGAAAAATCTTATCAGGTCCAGGGGACTTGAGGCAAGCTTCTTTGTTTGCATAGTTCCCTATGGGCCAAAGATACAAAATGAATATTCATTTTGGTCATAATGGAAGTGGCACTGATAATGATACCAATGATCAGAATGATCTTAGGATGTGTTTCTGGACCCTTTAAACTTTATTTTCTTCACCAAATACTCTTCTTTCTGTTGCATTGCTCAATCAAAGTTTATTTCTCACTCTTTTTTCTCTTGCATTACAAATTCTGGCAAGATAGCTGAAATACAAAGATACCATGGACCACAAAGTGATAAGGCAATCCACACTATGTGGGGAAATGACTAATTAGAACCTAGCTCTTCATTACTTTCAATTATATGGGATCATTCTACCTGTATCCAAACACTTGACTTTGTAAAGAAAGATGCTAATTATTTTATAAATTAGAAATTTTAAAAACCTGCTCTTAGATTATGGCTTGGTTTCAATATAATATAATTTACTTTCCTAATGCTTCTAGAGGTTTTTAATGAGCTAAAAACAATATGAATGTAACATGACAGCATGAAAAAAAAAGCTAACGGAATCCCAGACTGTATTAAGCAAGGCATATTGCTCAGAACCGGGGTGTATGGGGTGCTCAGGGAGGGGCAGTATCTCTGGTATGGAGGGCTTGTCGTGCCCTCCTAGGGCAGCTCTCCAGCCTCTGACCCTCACCTGACACTCAGCTCTCACTTGTGGCTCCCAGTAGCTGCTAGCATGTGGCAGCGGCCACACCCCGGGCAACGGCTTCGACAGGCCGGCCAAACCTTGTGAGGGTAACCATTGGGTCGTCGACCCCTGGTGAACCATGGCTTTGCTCACCCAGCATGTGAAGACTGCTTCGGCTGAACAGACGGAAGAAACCAATAAGAAGGTTCAATGGCTGAGAGGGCGACGCAGCAAAGCATGCTGGGCATGTTGGAGCACAAAGGACAACACGGCCATCCAATGCAGCTGAAGGAGTCTCCAGGTGTCACGACTTTTCGTGCCACTGGACCCAGGCTTCCAATGCCGAGAGAGTGGGACTGTCTCTGTGCATCGGCTTTTCCACTTAAATCTCTTTCACGCACAAGTATCTTTGTGCACACTCATCTATCCTAACCCCGTCCACCCTCTTCAAGACCTGCGGCGATGGGGGAGTGACGACGCAACAGGTGGAGGTGACCACTGGCAGTTGTAGTCACGATCCTGCACGTAGGCAGCCCACGGACCAGTGTCGCTCGGCTCTGTGGGCAGCAGAGACGTTCGGCAGCATCCTGGGCAACTGAGAAGCCCTCTAGGACAGCACTGCTCACCCTAATCAAGGGAGGGGACTAGAAAAGGTGTCCCAAACATTGCCTGCCCTACAAACACCCGGTCAGCACACCGTGGCTGGCGGGTTATCCCCTTTAAGCGGTCGAAATCAAAGAAAAAATTTTATTGTATATGATTTCATTAGTATAAGTAACCACCAATGTAGAAAAATACAAAGAAACTCCTACTAGGAGCATGGAACATCAGGACATTACTTGATAGAGAGAACACCCCAAGACCTGAGAGAAGAACAGCTCTAATCGGTAAAGAACTGGCGCGATAACATCGACATCACAGCCTTAAGCGAAACACGCTTACCAAAAGAGGGATCACTCAGCGAACCCACCCTGGATACACCTTCTTCTGGAAAGGTAGAGCCTCAAATGAAGACAGAATCCATGGTGTTGGCCTGGCCATCAAGACCAGTTTGCTCAAACAGCTGCCAGACTTGCCTGTGGGCATCAGCGAGAGGCTCATGAAGATCCGTTTGCCTCTCAGCAAAGACCGGTATGCCACAATCCTCAGCGCATATGCCCCAACACTGACCAGCACAGAGGAGACCATCGAGCAGTTCTACTCTGACCTGAGTGCCGTCCTGCACTCAGTGCCCACAAATGACAAGCTGATACTACTGGGAGACTTCAACGCCCGCGTTGGCCAGGACCATGAAAGATGGAAATGAGTGCTTGGCAAACACGGCGTGGGCAAAATGAACAACAACAGCCTACTGCTACTCAGCAAATGCTCAGAGTTCGAACTCACCATCACGAACACTATGTTCAGAATGGCGAACAAATATAAAACAACGTGGATGCACCCAAGATCAAAACAGTGGCATCTCATTGACTACATCATTGTATGCCGGTGAGACATCCAGGATGTAAAGATCACCAGAGCCATGAGAGGAGCTGAATGCTGGACAGACCACCGATTAGTTAGAGTGACTCTTCAAATGCGCATTGCGCCTCGCCATCCAAAACGTGCCCAGACAGTTCACGCATTCTACAACGTGAGTCGTCTTAGAGAGCCATCTTATTTGCAAACATTCCAGTCCTGCCTGGACAGCAAGCTGTCTGCCAAGGGACCACTCACTGGAAGCTCAACCGAGAAACAGAACCAGTTCAGAGATGCAGTGAAGGAAACATCAAAGGCAGTCCCAGGCCCAAAACAATGCAACCACCAGGACTGGTTCGACAAGAACAACACTGTTATTGAAGACCTATTGAGCAAGAAGAACAAAGTCTTTATGGAGTGGCAAAATAACCCAAACTCTGCTCCTAAAAAGGACAGATTCAAGTCTCTCCAAGCCACGGCGCAGCGTGAGATCAGGAAGATGCAAGACCGATGGTGGGGAAAAAAGGCAAAAGAAATTCAGCGGTTTGCTGATATGGAAAACTACAAACAATTTTTCAGTGCCCTCAAGACTGTCTATGGGCCATTAAAACCCACCACCACTCCCTTGCTATCCTCTGACGGTGACACTCTCATAAAAGATAAAAAAGGCATCAGCAACAGGTGGAAAGAACACTTCAGTCAGCTTCTCAACCGACTCTCTTCAGTCGACCAAAGCGCCCTTGACCAGATCCCCCAAAACCGCTCCATTGAACAACTTGACGTCCCTCCTTCAATAGAGGAAGTCCAAAAAGCCATTAAACAAATGAGTGCAGGCAAGGCATCCGGTAAAGATGGGATCCCAACCGAGGTATACAAGGCCTTAAATGGAAAGGTGTTCCAGGCATTCCACATAGTGCTGACCAGCATATGGGAAGAGGAAGACATGCCCCCAGAACTCAGAGATGCCTCCATCATAGCACTATACAAGAGCAAAGGCTCACGAGCAGCCTGTGACAACTATAGAGGCATCTCACTACTCTCCACTGCTGGAAAGATCCTTGCCTGTGTTATACTCAACAGACTCCTGTCATCTGTTTCAGAGCAGAACCTGCCTGAATCACAATGTGGCTTCCGACCAGATTGCAGCACCATCGATATGGTCTTCACAGTGAGGCAAATGCAGGAAAAATGCCTTGAGCAGAGCCTGAGTCTCTACATTGTCTTCATAGACCTGACAAAGGCGTTCGACACAGTAAACAGGGATGCATTGTGGGTGATCCTCAGCAAGCTCGGTTGCCCAGCAAAATTCGTCAAACTGATCCAGCTCTTTCATGTTGACATGACAGGGGAAGTACTATCTGGTGGAGAGACTTCCGACCACTTCAACATCTCCAATGGCGTGAAACAAGGCTGTGTCCTCGCTCCGGTACTATTCAACCTATACTTCACCCAAGTATTACGACATGCTGTGATGGATCTAGACCTGGGCGTCTACATCAAATACTGACTGGATGGCTCACTATTTGACCTTCGCCGCCTGACTGCAAAAGCAAAGACAACAGAGAGACTCATCCTGGAAGCTCTCTTCGCAGATGACTGTGCTCTCATGGCCCACCAAGAAAATCATCTCCAAACCATTGTGGACAGGTTCTCCACCGCAACAAAACTGTTTGGCCTGACTATCAGCCTCAGCAAAACAGAGGTGCTGTTCCAACCTGCACCAGGGAGGCCAACGAACCAGCCGTGCATTACAATCGATGGCACGCAGCTTTCTAATGTCAACACTTTCAAGTACCTGGGCAGCACCATCGCCAACGACGGGTCCCTAGACCACGAGATTAATGCCAGGATCCAAAAGGCCAGCCAGGCACTTGGGCGGCTGCGCTGCAAAGTCCTCCAACACAGAGGTGTAAGCCCTGCGACGAAGCTCAAAGTGTATAATGCAGCGGTCCTCCAGCTCGCTCCTATATGGTTGTGAGACATGGACACTGTACCGGAAGCACATGAAACAGCTGGAGCAATTCCACCAACGCTCCCTCCGGTCAATCATGAGGATCCGATGGCAGGACCGAATCACCAACCAGGAAGTCCTCGACAGAGCCAACTCCACCAGCATCGAAGTCCTGGTCCTCAACACCCAGCTACGATGGTCTGGACATGTCATCTGCATGGACCCACAGCGAATACCAAGACAGGTATTCTACGGTGAACTGTCAGCTGGACTCAGGAAACAAGGCCGACCAAAGAAAAGATTCAAGGATCAGCTAAAGTCCAACATGAAGTGGGCTGGCATTACACCAAAGCAACTAGAACTCACTGCCTCTGACAGAAGCAGCTGGCAAACCCACATTAACCATGCCGCCACCACCTTTGAAGATGAGCGACGTCGACGTCTTGCTGCTGCGTGTGAACGCCGACACCAGGCCACAACTGCACCTCCCATAACAACTGGCGTCCCATGCCCCATGTGCCACAAACTGTGCGCCTCAGCCTTTGGACTCCAAAGCCACATGAGGGTACATCAATAGATGATAATGCACAAAGACAATAGTCATTCTCGGTCACCGAGAGACTACCACTATACTATTGCTCAGAACTAGGGAGGTGATGGTCTCTTTGTTTCAGCTCTGGTTATAGCACACCTGTAACATTATATTCCTCTCAGAGAATCATATTTTAAGGGATATTAAAAAGTCAGAATATTTCAAGAAGAACATGACCAAAATGATGAGGGAGAACAAGCTCATACACTGGAGGATCAGTTGAGATAACTAGTGATGTCTTGCCTGAAGAAAGGAAGACTTAGAGGAAAATGACAGCTATTTTCTACCTGCCCCAATATTTAAATTTTTTCCAGTTACTCATAGAAACAATTTTTGACAATTGCTTTTTGACATTTTAAAATTCAGATTTTCTTCCTCCTACTTTTCCTCCCTCCTCAGGTGGATAATAGTGTGATATAGGTTATATCCATTCTTTAATGTACTACATATTTCCATATTGTTCAGGTCATGATAGAAGACACATATCACACATACAATAGAAATCTCATGAAGAAAATAGAGTGGAAGATGGCATGCTTTGATCTATACCCAGACTCCAAAAATTCCTTCTTTGGCTGTAGATAGCATTTTCCTCCTGAATCCCTTGTGGTTGTCTTGGAGACTTGCTTTGCTGATAATGTCTTAGTCCTTCACAGTTGATTATTCTGTAATATTTCTTTAGCTAGTTTCAAGTATTTGAAGGACTGTCACGTGAAGATAGAATTAGACTTGCTCTGTTTGGCTCCAGAGGGAAGAATTGGAAGCAATGGGTGGAACTTTTGAAGAAGTAAATTTAAGAATTGATGTCAGGAAAAATGACTTAAAAAAGAGCAACTTAAGAGTGGAATGAACTGCCTCAAGAGATGATTGGTTCTGCCTCATTGGAAGTCTTTAAGAGGAGGATAGATAATCAATTGTTGAGTATGTTTTAGTGGGGGTTCCTTTAGTGTACAAGTTGGACTACATGGTCTCTGAGGTTCCTTACAATTTCCAGATCCTGTGACTTGGTGGTTGATTCTATAACTTGCTCTGTTTGGTCCCTCAGACATCAGAAACTTAATTTTAAGTTGTGGAGAAGATTTGGGCTTAATATAGGGAAAATTTCCCAACAATGAGAGCCATACAGAAGTTTGAATGAATTGCCTTCAGGGATAGTACTTTTAATCAGGGCAACAACTAGATGGCCACTTGTTGAGGATGCCATTGTGATAATTCCCTTTTCAGAGATAAGTTCCATGAGATGAACTTTGAAGTCCTTCCCAATGCTAAGATACGATGACACTATCTCTTTTCCCAGTCTTGGATAATGAGAATGATGACCCTAAATTCTAGTAGGAATATCAGTCACTAAACAAGGTTTCATTTATGACCAGGTTCTTCTGCTTAATAAAGCAGAACTGAGAAAAAAAAAAGTTGTCTCTTCTGCTGGATATATATGCAATCCCTAGGCAGGAAATGAAAGTAATGGAACTCAGTTTGTTTCCCCTTTTCTTTAGCATCTGCAATTGGGATGCTTTGAGTCAAATCAGTGCCCAGTTGTATCCAACAACTCATTTCAGGTGCCTTGGGTAATATCTAATCATTCTGCTTTCCCATAGATGGAAAAGACTCTATTCTCTCTTTTCCCTAAATGCTTATTTTTTTTTTTGGATTGTGTTTCAATTTTTGAACATATTAAAATGCTAATGATGATTACAAAATTTTTGGACTGTTTTTCTGGGCTCTTGTTCCCTTGTAAGTAGATTGGGCATACATCTCAAACAGATAAATAGAAAATTCATACCAAGGCAATTTTATGTAGATTTTCAATATCAAGGCTTTCATAGATTGAGAGCTGGAAGGGCTCTTGCCAGTCACATGAACTTTTTCATTTTAGAGATGAGGAAAATGAGGCCTAGAAAGATAAAACAAAGTGTCCAAGTTCACAAAGAAGGAAGGAAACAAGCATTTATTAAAAGCCTACTATGTTTCAGGCACTGTGCTAAGGGCTTTACAAATATTATCTCATCTAATTCTCACAGCCTTGGGAAGTAGGTGCCATTATTAGCTCCATTTTATAGTTGAGAAAACTGGGGCAAAGATAAAGTGATTTGCCTAAGGTCATACAGTTTTTTAAAAGAATTAATTAATTAAGAATATTTTCCCATGGTTACATGATTCACATACTCTCCTTTCCAGGTCATACAGTTAACAAGCCTTGTGGTTGAATTTGAACTCAGATTTGCTCGAATCCAGACCCAAGCTTCTATTCCCTGGGCCACTTAGCAGCCTCTACCATATGAACATTCAATGAAAAAGACAGGATTCAAACCCAGGTCTCTTTCCAAACAAAAAGAGGTTCCCAGGTGACCTAAAGGTAACCTAGAAATTCAGTTGCTTACAACTCTTAATATCTGCAAATTCTGGCCAACTGAGGCAGATCTGTATTGGCATCACCCAATGAGTCATAATTGCATAATCGTTACATCATGCCACCCCACCCCCTTAGCGCCTCCATCTCATTCTTTCCTTTGCAGTCTATTATTTCCCTAATGAAAACTCTGTAGGCCTGAAGGCAAACCTTTTATCATGTTCAGGGAGTGAGCCAGTCAGCTCTGGTAATCACTCTTCCGCTCTCAGGGGCTCAGAACAATTCCTCAGTACAGCTGGTGTTTCTTGTGATGGGCCAAATCATTTTCCTTGATGAGAACCTAGTGGGTCAATTAGCAGGCTGAGGGAAGCAGTCGGGGAGTAGGGACGGACACCAGGAAATCTGACTCATTCTATTTCTGTTCAGCTGACTAGTGCTGCTGGCTTAAATGACAAAAGATGCGTTTTCAATATTCCAAGCACAAGACTGCCAGCAGTTGTCATAATATGACCCAGCAGACCTACATAAATTAATGAGTTAATGATGTCTTAGTTGTTATTACTGAAGGTTTCCTGGTTATGAATCTCTCTCCATGATGTGCTTTGGAAGGAAAACAAGGCAATCTGGAAAGTTGTATTAACATTTTCAGGAAGAGGATCATTGTTTACGCCAATGAAAGCAAATAATTTTTGGATTTAGAATATTTAATGCATTAGTTTTATGGGACTTGAGTCTCAGTTTTCTCTTCTCTAAAAAAGAACAAGGTCCCTTCCAGCTCTCAAATTCTAGAGTGAGGCAACAAGGTATAATTAAACAAGCACTAGACTTCAAGAAAGATGTTTTTGATTCCAAATCTTTCACAGATCAGAACTCAATATTGATTCTTACTGGGGCCACTAGGTGGTTCAGTAGTGAGGCCTGGAGATGAGAGGTCCTGGGTTCAAATTTGGCCTTTGATATGTCTTAGCTGTGTGACCCTGGGTAAGTCACTTAACCCCCATTACCTAGCCTTTACTGCTTTTCTGCCTTAGAACCAATACATAGTATTCATTTGTCAATGTGGAATCTAGAAGCCCCCAAACTTGTAGCCTGGTAATATCTGATGAACTCCAAGTTTTAGGACTAGCTTGTAAGTTGGAGACCCCAAAGTTTGTCCTTGTTCCCAGTTCCCCGGAGAATCCAGCCTAAAGGGAATCTCAGGATAGCAGTTTCAGACTGAATAATGGACCCTAAGATAAATGACAATCCCCATCAGGTGGGGGCCAAGCCCAAGCCAAGTGACTCTTTAGTGCAGTAGGCAGCATGTTAGTCTCCTAAGCTGAAGATCCTGAATTCCATCCTTGAAAGGAGGGTGTGATACAGTGGAAGAGACTTCTGGAGACAAGAAGAGTTGCTTGGGCTTGGCCCCACCTGAGGAAGATTGTCTTTACCTTAGGGTCCATTATTCAGTCTGAAACTGCTAGCCTGACTCCCTTCAGGGTGGATTCTCACCGGAACAGGGAAGAAGTACAAGTTTTGGGGTCTCCAACTTACAAGCTAGTCCTAAAACTTGGGGTTCATCAGATATTACTAGGGTACAAGTTTGGGGGCTTTTAGATTCCATGTTGACAGATTCTAAGACAGAAGGTACAGCTTTATAAAAAAATCCCATCTGTGGTGTGTGTGTGTGTGTGTGTGTGTGTGTGTGTGTTTGTGTGTGTGTGTTTGTATAAATAAAATATTCTACCTGGAACCATGTCTTACCTAAACTTTTTAATGTAATCTGTCTCAGTGGCCAATGCAATATTCTGTACAGAGCAACTGCATCAAAACATTGATTGAATAGAATTCAAGGTGTTTTTAAAAGATGTTGATTTAAACTAGGTTAAGGTCTGATGTTTATATGGATTAATACTCAGGTTCTCAAAAGAGATGCAGAGACAGAGACAGAACAAGAATAAGAATAAAGGAGAAAATAAAAAGAGGGAGAAAGAGAGAGGGGGAGAGAGAGACAGAATGAGAATAAGAATAAAAGAGAAAATAAAAAGAGAGAGAAAGAGAAAGGGGGAGATAGAGACAGAATGAGAATAAGAATAAAAGAGAAAATAAAAAGAGAGAGAAAGAGAGAGGGGGGAGAGAGAGAGAATTTCTGAATATATTCTAATGAGGGACTCACTGGATAGGGATAATGAGGCATTCTCATCTCAAAAGAAAGTTTCCACAAGAGGTCTTATCAAACCAACAAAGGAATTGAAGGTACCCAGGATGGAGTGAGAAGTGGAATAGAAAAAATGGAAGTGCACCAAAGATGAAGTTTTCCTCTTCCTCCGTTTTGTTTAAGGATTTTCCTTCCTTAGTGACTCAAGGAATTGTGATCTTTCCAAAGGACCATGGTCTCAGAGTAAAAATAATAACTTACCTTTATAGAATTCTTGTAGGTTGCAATGTGCATACTATCCCTTATGCCAACCTCTTGAGGGAAATTGGGCAAGTATACTTATTTTGCTGATAAGGAAAAAAGAATCTTAGAGAGGGAATTGCTCTGTGTCAAATAGCTAATATGTGCCAGAGTGGGAATTAGAATATTAGTCTTCTGACTTTAGGTTCTGTGAGCTTTTCACTACAAGACAATGTTATATCACAGAAAACCTTCATACCTCAAAAATCTGATTTAGTGAGTGCAATATTGTTCTAATTTTGGCCTGAAGGAGGCTCCCTACCTATTAGACTTACAGCTACTTAAGGAGGCAGAGATCAGGCACCATAGTGGGGAATGAATGGGAATAGACTCAGAGAAAATAAGGGTATGGATGTTTTTAAGAACCAGACTGGTGCCAGCAACACTTTGACTTCAGAATCTGACACCTTCCATGAATGCTTGTCAGACACAATCTGTTTGCTGGCTGTTAAGTCCTAGGCTAAACAATCCTTGTAAATACATGCATCTCTTCTGAGTCTCACTATTCTGATAGATTGCATTTTTTCTAGAGAATTTTTATCATTCTCGACAGATCCATGTAGTTATTGGGATCTGAAAGTCATAACTATATACAAAGCAAAGGCAAGAGCATTTGTTAAAAAATGTAGTCTGTCATCTATTAGTTAATTCAGCCATACCCGCAGAAGTTGATTACATTTGTACATTGATCTACGAATCTATTGATCCACTCATCCATCCATTATTTTAATAATATGTTTAATGTTAAATGTTAATGTGAAATGTTAGGAATCTTAGAGATAATCTAGTCCAAATCTCTCATTTTATCAGAGAAGAAACTGAATGAAGTCTAATTCAATCCAATAGATATTTATTAAGTTCCTACTATTTTTAGAACATTCTGCTAAATTCTACAGCAGCTGCAAATTTCAGATAACACATTATCCCTGCCTTCATAGAGCCTACAGTTCATGTAGAGAATAACAACAAATAATTAGTCATAATATTCAATGTTATATTTTAAGTGCCTTAGAGAAATACAAGAAAATTTTTGAGGAAGAAAGGCATTATTAACAAAGATCATAGAACTCTTCATAGAGGAAGTGGAATTTGAGTTCTGTTTTTAAGGAAAGACAAGAATTTGACAGGTAAAGAGAGGAAGATAAATGAAGGAAAAACACATATAAAGGCACAAAAGTGATAAAGCTCACAGCTTGTTTGAGTAATAGAGAGCATCTACATTACCTGTAGCATAAAGTAAGTGGTGAATAATATCTAATAAACATTTGTTAAGTTCCTATGTGGAATGGAAAATATACAAAATTCTCAAGAAATAAGCACATGGTCTGTTACCAGGCCTGCCCTTGAAGCCTTCCTAACTTGGAAAGAGCCCCCTAAACTTGTGTTCTTTGGTGCTGACAACACAAGATTACCCCCTTCATGTGGGTAGAATTTCAGAAGCATAAAAGTAGTTTAAAGACCTGTGAGGCCTGACAAATTAAAAATCAGCTGCAAATTAGATAGTGTAAGAGGAAGAAGAGATCAGAAAAACCTTTATAGTGTAAAGATTAAATTTTAGGGAATATGGGGAGACTGAGGCAGGTAGAAATTAGTTTCTGCAAGAAGTATTATATTTTTTAGAGGTTTATTAAAGGTTAAAGATTAAAGAATATACAAATAAGAAACATGTGCCTAGGCCAGAGGCCTAGACAAAATAACCTCACATCACACACGAGACTCGCCTGCTCCAAAACGGAAGTCCAAAAGAGCCAAGAGCGAGAGACTCCCAAAAGCCTTTGAATCAGCTTAAATACCTTTTCTATCTCAGCCCAGGTGAGATTACAAGGCATTCTGGGGAAGTGGAGCAAAGGCTCGTGGGGATTGTAGTCCTGTAGTCTATTTTTTTACAATAGGGAAGATGGCATTTGCATCGGGTCTTATAGGATGAGTGGGATGTCTGTGAGTAGAAATTGGGTAGATATGTAAAGGTTCAGTTATATATGCAAATAATGGGGCAACTAAATGTCACACTTGATAAAATCATTAACAAATACAATTGTTTGAATTTAACTCATTTGTGTGATTCCCTTCCATCTCACTGATGTTTCCTGGAATCCTTAGCTTCTTTTATAATATAGCTCAGGTATCCTTTCATATATAAGTCCTTTCCTCCCATTCCTACTTATTAATGATCTGTGTCTCTCTTGAAATCACTTTACATTATTCTGCATGTGCTTTTCAGGTATTTATTTATTTACATGTTGTATCACTCCTGTAGAGTATAAACTCCATGAAATGAAAGACTATTTCCTTCCTGCTTTTAATATCCGTAGCTGCCTAGAAAAGTGAATTGTACACAGTCAATAAGTCTTTACAAAATGTCTAAGTGTCAGACTCTGCTATTTGCTGGTTTTATAAAGAAAAAGAAAATACAGTCTTGCGCTAGAGGACTTCACAACCAAGTGAGGGAGTTTATTAGGTAGAAGAATAACATGGTCTGTATTATTGTGTGAATTTAATATAAATTATACCACTTTATTCCATTTGAAAGCCCTATTTTACTCCATATCAGCCCCACCTTTTGACTGGGCACCTCATGGCTCCCTGGCTAAAAAGATGACAACAATAGAGAATGTCCCCAGAAATCAAACATCCACTTTTATGCTCTCCATCCACTTTTATTTTTCCCTTGTGCTCTTTATTTTATCTTGTTTGTAAAACTGCCAAGAAAAGAGAATTCCCACAAAAGCCCCTTGTCAATGTACCTATCAACCATTTTTATGTTAAAAACCACATAAAATGTTTAAACTGTCCATGAAATGTATAATGTATAATATCTTTGGATGCTTATGTATCTTGATGAGACAATGCTGAAGTGTATAAATATTATTTATGGAATGATTCATTGGAGAAAGTAGCTTGTTAATCTCCCAAAGATTTATAGTGGGGAGACTAACATGTTGATCTCCCAAAGAATTAGAGGGGGGATTGTGTGAATTTAAGATAAATTTATAGTTCCTTATTCTATTTGAAAATCCATTTTGGTTGGTATCAGCCTCTCCCATTGACTGGGAACCTTGTGGCTCCCTGGTGGCTCTTAATAGGCTAGTTTTAGTCTTGAGTGACTACTGGTCTCTGGAAGACCAGGCTCTGACCCAGACTGAGGTTGTTTGTACAACCAGAGAGACACAGAAAAAGTTGCATAAAGTGACTTTATAAGAGAGGGGACTGAGGAAGCAACTTATTTTTGGGGTTCTTAGTGCACTTGGGCTGGAGATTCTTGCTGGCAAGAGCTGCTTTTGGCTAGTGAATGGCCATTGATTTTCTCTTTCTCTCTAACCTTTACTAATAAATAATTTTGAACTAATATACAGTCTCCAGTGAATTTTAATCATAACATTGTCAAGAAAAAATTACTTTGTCAGATGTGTGAAGAAAGAAATGACACTTGTGGTGAGATACTTGAGGAAGGGAGACCAGGTTATTGAAATAGTTCAGAAAAAAGTTAATTAGGACCTAAATTAGGTTGGTGACTGTTTGAGTGATGAGAAGTGGGTAGATGTGACAGATTTTTCAGAAGTAGAAACAAGTTTTGACAAGATGGTGGATGTTTGACAACAAAGAAGAGGCCATACTATTCTCCCTTCTCAGAATTCCTTTAGTCTTCAGTGTCCAAAGCTGAAAAAATAGCATTTGATACTAACCTGTGTTCTGTTACTCACTAATAGTTTCATATATTAGCATGGTACAGTGGAAACAGACTTGGATCACAAGTCATGAAATCATAAAATCAAAGAATTTCAGAGGAAAACTGTAAAGGATTTCAGGGCTGAAAAAAAAAATTTCCACTGCAGCATGCTTCTTAACTGGTTAATCTATCTTTGCTTCAGTGGGTGAAAGCTCACAGCCTCCCAGGGTAATCTATTCCAATTGATCTTTGGGCAGTTCTAATTGTTAGGAAGTTTTTCAGAACATCAGGCCTTAATTGGTCTTAGCAACTTCTGCTAATTGCTTTGATTTCTGTTCCAAGTTGCTAGGTAGGACAAATTTAATCTACCTGCCACAAGACAAAAGATAACCCTCAAATACTTGAAGACAACTATTATTCCTCTCCCCACTGACCTTCCATCCTGTACTAAATGCCCCACTCCTTCAACTGATCCACTTATGGCGAGAATTCAAAACTTTTTGCTCTCCAATTTATAAATGTTTTTCTTAAAATGTTCTACCTAGAACTGAACACTATTCTCCAGATATAGTCAGATGAGGGCAGAGTACAGAAGGACATCATCTTTTTTTTCTTGAGCAGAGAGAATAAACTATACCATGCTAAAGAACAGGAAAATTCTCAGTCTCTCTCTCTCTCTCTCTCTCTCTCTCTCTCTCTCTCTCTCTCTCTCTCTCTCTCTCTCTCTCTCTCTCTCTTTCTCTCTCTCTCTCTCTCTCTCTCTCTCTCATTTATTTATCAAGTATCTATCTGTCTGTCTATCTATTTCTCTATCTCTATTTTAAAAGGGAGATTTGAACCCTGGACTTCAATCCCCAGAAGTCCTTGGTACTTCCCAGAATTCCCTATAATCTCACCTGAGTCTCCACCTGGGTGAGCTCACAATTTAGTATTTAACAGGCTCTCTGCCTCCCAAGAGCTCTTCTTCCTCTTCTATGCTCGCATGTGACTCTCTCTCTTCCTCTACTATGGTCATTGCAAGATGTAGTGAGTAAAATGTGAATGGGCTAATCAGCCCTAGGCACATGGTTTATTATTTTGTATCCTTCATTTCTAATAATCTTTAATAAACCTCATAAAATATAATATTTTTGTCAGTAGAAACTATTTTAATTTTTACACTATCAATCACCTCTCTATTAGTCTATCTGTCTGTCTGTTTGTTTGCCTAGTTGTGCTCTTTTTCTGGTGACCCAAAATTGGAAACTAAGGGTATCTTCCTATTGGGGAATAGCTGAACAAATTGTGGTATGTGGAAGTACTGAAATATTATTGTGCCATGAAAATGATGACATGGACAATTTCAGAGGAAATTTGGAAGACTTTTATGAACGGAAACAGAGCAAAGTGATCTGAATGTGAAAAAACAACTTATACAATAATATTGTAGAGAAAAACAACTTCAAAAGACTTAGGGACTTTGATAAATGCAATAATAAACCATAAGGCCAAAAGAATGAAGTTGAAATATACCATTCACCTCCTGACAGAGTTTAAAATGCAGAATGTGACAAAAAATCTAAACCCTTACCTTCTCTCTTAGAATCAATACTGTGTATTGGTTTCAAGGCAGAAGAGCAGTAAGGGATAGGCAATGGACGTTATATGACTCACCCAGGGTCACACAGTTGGAAAATATTTGAGGCTAAATTTGAACTCAGAATCTCCTATTTCTAGGCTGGGCTCTCAATCCACTTAGCCACCTAGCAGATTCTAGGTTTTTGTGCATGGCTAATTTTGGAATTTGTTTGGGTGGACTATGTAAGTATGTATCTGGAGATTTGTTTTTCAGGTTGTTTTTCTATTATATTTTGCTTAATTGGGGGGATGGTAGTGGGGGGACAGGTCAATAAAAATAATTGTGCCTTTAAAGAGATAACTAATAAATTAATAAAAAAATTAAAATAAATAATAAAAATTTAGTAAATAACAATAAAAAAGATAAAAAACTAAAAGGCTTCAAAAGCCTTGTAAATTGACAAGGCTAATAATAGGAAGTCAATATGGAAAGATCCACACACTGATAACCTAGTTGGAGTAACTGTAAACTGGTTCAAAAATTATAGAAAACAATTTGTAACTTTGATCTAGAAAAATGATAGAAATATGCTAGAAAAGTGAATAAACTATTCATACACTTTTGCTCAGTGATACAAGTACTAGTTTAGGACCTAAGGATGTCAAAATCAGAAAAGTATATTTATAGCAGTACTTTAAAATGTGATTGCAAAAAGCTGGAAATAAAGGAGGTATGTAATTGAGGAATGGCTAAGCAAATCATGGCATGGAATATGGTAATGGAACTTTTTTTTTTCTAGTACAAAACAATGTAATGGCCACAATAATGTAAATGAAAACAACAGTAAAGTATATCAGAATTCAGATAAATGTAATTATAAGTAAAATAGTGAAACATACCTTCTATTTACAGCAGAAATGTGTTTGACTACAAGATCAAAGTGTGTCTGTTTTGCTTGTAGTGTATTTTTTATAGAAAATTTGATGTGTGAGGTACTGATTATTAGGAAATGGACAGAAATGTGTAAAAAAGCTTTAATTAAGTACTTTTTAAAGTTAAAAAAAAGGAATGAAAGGAGGAAAAATTAAGAAAGAAAGGATGAATAAAAAAAGAAAAACATACTGCCTACTTCCATTGGCAGCATATTCTACTTTTGGATAACTTTCATTTTTAGACAGATTTTTCCCAACATCAAGCCCAAACTTATCTTTTTTGTAACTTCTTTCTTATGCTTGTTCTATCAAGACTAATTCTTCCCCATGACCGTCTTCAAATACACAAAGTTAGCTATCGTCTTCCTTTGAAGTCTTCTCTCTAGATTAATCATTTCTATTTTCTCCAACCAATCAGGTTAAATTAAGGATTATTTCCCTGTCCTGCTGCCTTATGTATTGCTCATGCCTTTCCTGCCCCCACCCCCAATCTACTTTTTAGTGACTAACAATCAATCTAGCATTACCTTTACTACCATGAAGGGTTTGATATATTGTCCTGTGGATCTGTGAAGAGTCATAGACTAGCTTGAAATTTCCTCCTTGAGTACTACTTTCTGTTCTCTTATAAACATCTCTACATAAGCTCTATCCTTCACATTTATCTTTTTTTGTACTTTGTTTTATTATGAGAAAGTTGCCATATACATTTCATCTTTATGTATATGTTGGTCCCCTAGGGGAACATAAGTTACTTGAGAGTGGGTACTACTGTGTTTTGTCTTTATATTTTCAGAGCTTAGAATGATGGGGTAGTAAGGAAGAGGTTTAGCAGTAATTCCTTTCCTCTCTTTTATTTATATATTTATTTAGTCATCCAACTCTCTATCTATATCTATCTGTCTGTCTGTCTGTCTATATATCTATCGATCTATCTAATCTATCTTTTTTGGACCTTTTGTAAAGAAACTCTGATTGAGGAAATTTCCTCTGTCAATGTAGATTAGTGTTCTGCAACTTTTAATTTAAGACCTTGGAACACGGAAAGGTTAAGTGATTCTTTCAGATATGCCACACAAAAAGTAGGGTGGAATAGTAGATTGACTGAATGAGTGAAACATTTTAAAAAATGCTTATTATATGCAGGGCCCTGAAGTTACAACAGAAAAGTATCAAAAAGTTGGAATTCTAATGGGGGAGACAATATGTATGAAGACTTCAGGTGCAAGTCAGATGGAAAGGTCACATGATCCTTAAGGTCCAGAGGCAAGGCAGATGACCATGTCTCCTTAATGTCATATCCATTGTATGTGTGAAAATGGGATTAGTCTCCCCAGTTGATCATTTGGGGCATTGTGAAGATGGGATTAACTCTAAAATTTAATCTAAAAGTGGGAAAGAAGCATTAATCTCATCTTCATATATGTGTGCAGGAAACAGTTTCTGAGATGAACCATTTGGCTGTGTCAGGGACTTTTATGGCAAGAACTTTATTTTCTGCATTTTCAATAGATGTGGCTGTAATCCCTGTAGGAGTAGCCATGCTACATCTCCAAGGAGGTTGTTTTTCAGAATGATGGCTGTGGAAACTGGGCTGTGTATTAAAAAAAGATAAAATAAAGAGGGGTTTTGTACCTGAGGGAAGTTTGGACTTTTGGTATAGAGAGGGGGAAAGAGAGGAGAACCCCCTTATCAAAGTGGGGTTCAGGCGAGACAGCAGATGTAACGAGTTGGCTCAGAGAGAGGAGAGGGGGTTTGAAGATATTCTCCCTTCTGCCTTCCCTCCTTAGCTAAAGCCATTCTCCCAAATTCTCTCTTGTCCCTCTTGTCCCCCCTCCACTACTCAAGACCAAAAGGTCTCCCCTTGATCCATTCACTCACACTCAGCTTGGGGAACAGATAACTTAATGTTAACTCAATCAGGTAATACAAAAGTAATAACGGGCAGGGAAGAATGGAAAAAGGAAAGTGGGGAAAGGGAGTCCCTGTCTCTATCTAAACCCTTTCCCATCCCTCCTCGAGTTTGTGGGGTACTCAGGCCTTGGCAGCCTGATCCCCCTGAGAGAAAGTCAGGTTGACTCACCCCTGGGCAACAGAAGTGTAAGGATAATTTTAGGGTTGTGACCTGATCTAAATTAATTTTGGTCACCAGGGAATATCCCAAATAAAATACCCCAGTCAGTTTGGAGATTTATGGTGGTTTAATTAATGTAGAGGGAAGGAATTAAGGAGAAGAGAGAGGGAAAAAGTATAGGATTTCTCCAGCCTGGCCTGTGCCAGTATGGTATCAAGGAAAACTCACCGCTAAACCCAGACAATAGCAGCCACCACGCCAAGATGCCGACACGCTTAGCATGCTGCCACCAGCCACCTTTCTACCGCCGAAGAGCCAGGAGAGAGGAAGTGATGCAAAATATATAGACGGTTTTTACATCACTTTCCCATGTCTCACATGTACCAATGGTAGCTTAAGCTTGACTTAGGACAGCCCAGAGGTCTGTCAGTTGTTTCTGATTTGTCATTTGCTAGCACATGTCTGTCATAGGCCATCCTCCTAAATACTTTATCCTTAAGTATGGGTGTAAACATTTCTGTTTTTGTTAGACTAAGTGGGGTAAAGTAATCTAAAGTTCACAGGAGCTGAGGTAAAGTCTGTTCAGGTTCCTCTTCAGAAGTTCTTTCAATTGGGAAGTGTTGGGGGGAAAGATTTCCAGTCACCAGCAAGAAAAATGGACAACCCTCAGGAGAAAGTCTTTTCCCCAATTTCTCTCTTCAGCTTCTCAAGACTCTGAGACCCTCACTACTCTCCTAGCCAGAGTCTTTCCCTCTTCAGGATTTTACTCCTGGGACCCCTCCCTCATTGAGGTGATCAATTTCACATACTCTTCAGTATGGCACTTTTTCTCTAGTGCCAGCCTCTGTCACAACTGGAGAGCACTGACTCCCCAAAGTCTCTGATTGAGGATGTCAGGGATGTGTCTATTGAAGTCTGAGGAAAAATGGTGGTCATGGTGGTGATGAGGCTGATGTGCCCTGCTAGGTACCTGCTGCCTCCTATCTCTCTCTTGCAATGCTTTGCTTCTTTAATTAAGTTTGCTTAAGTGATCTGAGAGTGGCATTTACTTGGTAAGTTACTGGGTGTGGCTGGTCCCTTTTTCCCAAGAGTTTCCCAAGAGTTCCTTCATTGGATGATGGTTGGGAGGAATATGCTGAAAGCAGGACACATGGTTGGGGCTGGTGCCACTTTCGGGCACCCCTGTGCCCATATTCCTACTGGTGGAAGTTGGTCAACAGTTGCTGCTGGTGGTGATGAGGAAGATGGGCCCCTTCTCCACAACTGCTTCTTCCGTCAGTGATGGTTACAGTAGGGGTTGGTCTAGTAGTAGGACTGATCATTTAAGAGGCACCACTGCTCTTAAGGTTCTTGGGTTTAGGATGTTTCCAATGAGATTTAAAGAGAGATGGTGGTTGTGGTGGGGGTGGTTTGATTTCCCTGATTCATACTGCCTTTTGAATCTCTCATAGGGCTCTTTGTTGTTTCAACTAGACAGCTAGTCTGATCAGCGGGAAATCCTGAATTCAAGTCCATAATTTAACATAAGTAAACAAAATAGAGACTCAAAAATCCTGCTTGGTGATCATAAAAGGTTCTGGGTGTCCAGCCCAGGGAAATGTCTAGGTTATCCTTGGACTGTGATAAAATGCGGCTTGAAAGGTTTTTTTTTTTTTTTAAATATATTTTATTTGATCATTTCCAAGCATTATTCGTTAAAGACATAGATCATTTTCTTTTCCTCCCCCCCCACCCCCCATAGCCGACGCGTAAGTCCACTGGGCATTAGATGTTTTCTTGATTTGAACCCATTGCTTTGTTGATAGTATTTGCATTAGAGTGTTCATTTAAAGTCTATCCTCTGTCATGTCCCCTCAACCTCTGTATTCAGGCAGTTGCTTTTTCTCGGTGTTTCCACTCCCATAGTTTATCCTTTGCTTATGAATGGTGTTGTTTTTCTCCTGGATCCCTGACAGTTGTTCAGGGACATTACACCGCCACTAATGGAGAAGTCCATTACGTTCGATGATACCACAGTGTATTAGTCTCTGTGTACAATGTTCTCCTGGTTTTGCTCCTCTCGCTCTGCATCACTTGAAAGGTTTTTAAGTGTATAGATGTTAGGTTAAACTTGGGGATTAGACTGAAGAGGATGAAAGGAGACTGAAGAATATTTTTGGAATGTGCATGGAAGAAAGGATTGGTTGGACCCAGACAGAATGAAGCTCAAAGTTTGTTTTGAAGGATGACATTATGCTGACTTAAAATAAAATCCCTTACTTTCCATCTTAGAATCAATACTGTGCATTTGTTCTAAGGCAGAAGAGCAGTAAAGGTTATACAATGGGAGTTTAAATGACTTGCCCAAGGCCACACAGCTAGGAAATATCTGAGGTTAAATTTGAACACAAGACCTCCTTTCTCTGGGTCTGGCACTGAGACACCTAGCTATCCTCTGTGCTGAGTTTTAAGAAGAGAAAATTGATATTAGGCATGCTAAAAGTTAAGTATAAAAATACAAGAAAGATAAGGGCTCTTCTACTCTTAATAAGGAAATTCCATTTGATATAAGAAGTAGGTTCTTCTTTGCTTGAAGGGCTATAATTATGGACCCTTTGGTCCAGTAATACCAGTATTGGGTCTGTATCCTAAAGAGATAATAAAACAGGAGAAAGGACCTACTTGTACAAAAATATTTATAGCAGCTCTTTTTGTAGTGGCAAAGAAGGGGAAACTGAGGGCATAGCTATCAGTTGGGGAATGGCTGAACAAATAAGAAATGATGAACAGGATGACTTCAGAAAGAGCTAGAAAGACCTAAATGAATTGATGGAGAGTGAAATAAGTAGAACCAGGAGAACATTGTACCCAGTAACAGCAATATCCTATAATGATCAGCTGTGAAAAGTTGAATATTCTTAGTCTAGGACAATTCTGAAAGACTTATGATGGGGAATTCTATATACCCCCCAAAGAAAGAACAGCTAGTATTTGGATGGATGAGAATTCAGAGCACACTATCTTTTACAGTAGCATATTTATGGTTTTATTTTGGGGATTGGGTTTTGTATGAGAGTCCTATTACTACAATGAACAATATGGAAGTGTGTTTTGCATGATAATATGTATATATATTATGGCCCAGATCAAATTCCCTTCCCTTCCCTTTTCCCTCCCTTTTCCCTCCCTTTTCCCTCCCTTTTCCCTCCCTTTTCCCTTCCCTTTCTCTCCCTTTTCCCTTCCCTTTTCCCTTCCCTTTTCCCTTCCCTTTTCCCTCCCTTTTCCCTCCCCTCCCCGCCCCTCCCCTGCCTCCCTTCTTTCCTTCCTAGTTTAAATTTCACATTTCTATTTCTAGTATAAAGGTGGGGTTAAAACCATTACATCCTTTTTAACCTTGCTATCTTAACTAGTTGAGGATATCTCATTTACACATAAACCTTACACTAAGTGCTAAAAGCCTTTCAAAATGTGAATTGCATCAAAAATATGTTCCGTTAGACCCAGGAAACTTGGCCATGCCCCAGAAATCATCTATAAATTATCAAGTGAGTTGAGAATGGATAGGTTTCCAGTAACTGGAGCAAGTCTGAAAGGCTTTCTAGGGCATCTAAGAGAAAGAAATGCCTGGGGGGGAAGGAAACATCTTGACTATAGGAGAAATTTATGGGCTTCCAGGAGTCTGAAGATGTTAAACCTCCCATCTTCCCATCAGTATCCTAGAATCATCCTCCTGAGTCAAGAACATCTCCCATCTTCCCAATGGTATTCTAGCCCTGTCCCTGGAGTGGCTGGTGAAAATGTCTGCATTGAGAGTTAAGGACATTTTATATTCAAGGCTCTACAAGAACCCAGTAAAGCTTTTAAGGGAATCTCTTGAACAGCCTACAAAGGGGAGTAAAAGACTTTCAGCAATCAGGAGTTGTGTTATTCATTTGCCATGTGCTCTCTAAATTTTGAGTCCACTTTCCCCTGGACTCCTTTTGTGCTTGTGAGACTGGGCGCCACAGATATTTGGGGGGATATTTAGAAGGAGTTGTTCTTATTAAATTTAGTAAATTTTCTTTTCTAAGAACTACTTAAGACAAGCTGACAAAACATATTTTTCAGCTGATGATCTTGAGGGGAAGCATGATGGTGTTAGATTGAACTAATGGCATCAGAGCATTGCCCCTGACTCCTTAGGGGATACAAGGGATATCCTTAGAACCTTGAGAGGGAGGACAGAGCCAAGCTCTGTGGTCCTGACTCTTTGGTGGGAGTGGGAGTCGGACTTTGGGTCCCCTAGGCTTCATTTGTCATTCTGAACTTGACAATCACCAATAAACATGAATATTTCCTTATTTCAAAACAAACAAAATTGTACATAAAACTATCTTTTATACAAGCTTCTATTTTAAAAAAGTATATAATAGATTCAACATATGACTTTCTTTTCTTACCTTTACTTAAAAAAAAAAACAAAACCAAAACTCTTACCTTCGGTTTTAGACTCAATATTATGCATTAGTTCTAAGGTAGAAGAACAGTAAGGACTAGGCAATTGAGGGTAAGTGACTTGCCCAGGATCATACAACCAGAAAGTGTCTGAGGTAAAATTTGAATCCAGGATCTCCCATCTCCAGGATAGAGATTCACTGAACCACCTAGCTCTCCCAACATATGACTTTCAAAGCTGGGCATGTCTGTTTCTCCATCTGAACTCTTTTTCTGTTCTGTTCTGTGCATTAAAGATACTTCATTGCCATTATTTTTTTCTTTTCTTTTTGGGGGAGAGTTTCACTAACCCCATCCATTCTGCTAGATCTCCCACAATCTTCCAAAATAAACATAGTCAAGCAAAATAAATCATTATATTAGCTATACCTAAAAATGGATGTCTTATTCTGCTCCTCTACTCTACCACTTTTCTATCAGGAATGGCAAATCTGCTTTATCCTTGTTCCTCTGAGAAAACTTTAACAGTGGGCAGACTGCAACGGGTTTCACCGTGCCCTGAGTCCTTCCAAGCACTTCAGGCTTCTTGCAGGTTAAAAAAAATGATTCTTTGGGGGAGGGGGAAGGAAGAGTAATTGTTTCCCCCCCAAAAGATTGCACTTACTTATCACTTGCCCAGCAACATGACTTCCCCCCCCCCCTCTGCAGCACCAGCAGTGAATATGATAACTTAAAGCTATCTAATTATAATTCTCTGATTATTAGAGATCTTGAAAATGCTTTAATATGGGTATTAACACTGTATTTCTTCTTTTTGAGTTCTGCTTGTTCATATCCTCTGATTAGTCATTGGAAAATGTATATCATTTTATAAATATGTCAGTTCCTTATAAATTCTTATGTCAGATTTTTCTCAGAAATGCTTATTGAAAAACATTTTTACCCTGAATCCATTTCTTCCTTTTTGTTCTAGATGGATTGCTTTCTGATGCACAAAATGTCTATATTTTTATATAACTTCATCCATCCACTTGATCTCATAGTTTCAGCTATTTGTCAAATAGCTAAGAATTTTTTACTTATCCACAACTGCAATACCAGCTCAACCACAACAACCATTCCCTTATCTTCTAATTGTTTTATGATGTGCTTTTTAATATGTAGATCATTGACCCATTTGGAATTTATTGTGGCATATGATGTGAGATGTGGATCTAATCTATTTTTCATCATCCTGCTAGGCAATTTTCCCAACAGTTTTTATTGAATAATGAATTTCTTCCCCAGTGATTTGTGATCTTGGCTTTGTCAATGCAGATTGAAGAAAACAGAACCAGAAGAACAATTTGCACACAGACTACAGCAATAATAGCAACAAAAGCTTGATGCAGGCATTGAGCTGAAATTCAGGAGAGGGATCACAGAAAAAGCAATACAATCTTGATACTGTTTTATTAAGATGCACATCAGAAATAAGATTATTGATTCTCAGATAGTTATATTTTTGTTTCTATATATTTCAGTGGTGATGGAATATTTTTTAAAGGAATGCTATGCCAGGCATAGATTATATTTTGTCACTTTGCCAGCCTGGCTTGTGTCAGAGATGTAATAGGTAAAGAGGCAGAAAGTAACATTTCCAACTTAGTAGAAACTAGTATATTTGAATATCCTCAGATTTTGCGACTGCATGGGAGATGATCTGACTGCCGGTTACCTCTAATTGTGGAAGTGAGAAGATGGATAGACTCGAAGTCATTTCAGCTCTTTCCCAAACACAGACAAGACTGTATTTGCATGAGCTGAGATTAGGTGTCGTGCTAGAAAGGGCCCTGCTCTGAGAGTTAGGAAATCAGAATTCTAGCTCCAATTTTACCATTAGATTGCTGTGTGACCTTGGCTACATCACTTTCCCTCTCTGGGCTTCTGTGTCCTTTGTAAAGTGAAGAAACTTAGCTTGTGATTAAAAATATATATATATATATATATATAATACATTTCAGTTCTTTCCAGATTAATGTTAATACAATTTTTTCTAATATTTTGCAATCCATGTTCTCTCTGTCCCTTCCACCCTACCTCCGCAGAAAGAAGGTAATATGATATAGATTGTACATATATTTTCTTACAATATATATTTCCCTTTTTGTCATGTTGTAAAACAAGATACATATTGCTTTCAGTAGAGAAAAATTCATGGAGGAAATAAAGAATGTTATGTTTTAATTTGTATTTGAACTCCGTCTGTTCCTTCTGTGGTGGTGGATATCCTTTTTCTGTAGAGTCTCTTGGAGTTGTCCTGGATCCTTGCCTTGCTGATAATAGTGAAGTCATTCACGGTGAGCATCATATATTATTGCAAAAAACAATATCCTAATTCTGTTCACTTTAGTTCATATGCCTGGATGTAAATCTTTTTGAGTGTGTGCGATCATCTTTTTTACCATTTATTATGGCACAATATTATTCTATTATCAGTATATACCACAATTTGTTCAGTCATTTCTCAATTGATGGGCATCCCTTTAGTTTCCACTTCTTTGCCATCACAAAAAGAGCTGCTATACATATTGTTGTGAGGGTAGATTCTTTCCCCCTATCTTTAATCTCTTTGTAATACAGATTGCCGGGTCAAAGGTTATCCACAACTTGGGCATAGTTCCAGATTGCTCTCCAGAATGGTAGTGTCAGTTATTTTCCACATCCCCTCCAACTTTTATCATTTTCCTTTTTTGACATGTTAGCCAGTCTGATGGGTCTGAGGTAGTACCTCAGAGTTGTTTTAATTTGCATTTCTCTAATCAACACTAAGAGCATTTTTTCATCTGACTAAAGATAGTCTCAATTTCTTCATCTGAGAATTGCCTATTCATATCTTTAGACTATTTGTCAGTTGCAAAATGCTTTATATTCTTATAAATTTGACTCAGTCTCTATATATCTGGGAAATGAAACCTTTATAAGAGAGACTTGCTGTAAAGATTTCCCCCCAATTTGTTATTTCCCTTTTAATCTTGATTGGATTGCTTTTGTTTGTGCAGAAACTTTTTAATTTAATGTAGTCAAAGTTATCTATTTTATATCTCATAATATTCTTTATGTTTTGTTTTGATCTAAAGTCTTCCTTTTTCCATAGGTGTGACAGGTAAACCATTTTGTGCACCCTTAATTTGTTTATGGTATCGCCCCTTATATCTAAATCATGTATCCATTTTGACTTTGGTATGTGGCATGAGGTAAGGTGTTGTCCTATACCAAATTTCTGCCATATTGTTTTCCAGTTTTCTTAGCAATTTTTATCAAATAGGAAATTCCTTTTCCAAAAATTTGAATCTTTGGGTTTATCAAACACTACTTTAATACTGTCATTTAACATTGCATGTTGGATGCCTAGTCTATTCCTTTGGTTCTCTACTCTTTTTCTTAGTCAGTACCAAATTCTTTGGAAGGTTTCTGCTTTATAATATAATTTGAGATCTAGTATAGCTAAGCCACCTTCCTTCATATATTTTCATTAATTTCCTTGATATTCTAGGTCTTTTATCCTCTTAGATGAATTTTATTATTTTTTCCTAGCTCTATGAGATAATTTTGGGTAGTGTGATTAGTATGGCACAGAAAAAACAATTAATTTAGGAAGAATTGTTATTTTTATTATATTAACTTGTGATTTCTAAGGATTCTTTTAGTATTAGCCGTCTTTATTCTTCCCACTCTTAAATACCAGGATGTTGGCATCTTTGTAAACTCATTCTACCAGTATAAAATAGCTTACATTTTTATTGTGTTTTGTGGCTATCTCTATTATTTCACTTGAATCTTGCCACAACCTGTGAGAGAAAAACCCTCATATCTTATGGAAAAATATGTTTTAGAGAGAGGAGTTGACTTGCCCAACATCACATAGGTAGCATTTCAACCAAAGTCATATGATTTTCTACTTTGTGTTTTTTTCAACCATATCATACAGCCTTCCTATCTTGTCCAGTTCTCCTTCTATAGGCTTTGTCTATAAAAGTTTACTCAAGTTGAATAGAACCCAGGTCTTGGGAGCTCCCATTCAGTGCTCTTTCTACTATACTATGAAAGGGCTAATAATGGTAACCCAACATCTGGTGAATGACACAGGCAAGCTTTTCTGGGAAGGATGTGTAGGAGGAGAATTAGAAAGAGCAAGGAACAGAAGATTTTTATGACATTTAGGTAGTATATAACTCTTGTGTTAGAAGATCTCACATTGGCCTACTTAGGGAACTTTCTTACTTAGGGACTTAGGGGAATTTCTCATCTTTTTGGATCATTGCCATCCCTCTCTCCCTATCCCCTCTTACCCTCTCCCCAAACTTGGAACCTTCCTATAAGACCACTCAGTATGTTATTACCAATCCCATCCCTTATTTCCTGTAAACATATGATTCACAAATTTAAAGAACTGTTTTACTTATAGGCAGAAGAAAAAAAAATGTAACTCACAACAGGGATTATAAAAATAATGATACCTACCTAGTAGCATACCTTCACCTATGATCTGAATGGACTCATTCATGCTACCATCAGGTATTGACTTTTTATGTTCTTTATCATCTAGTCTCTACCTAGAGCTCTTCCAATGGTATCTGTTAGTGTTGATTATTGCTGCCTCTTCCTCTGTTTCTTCTTGAGTTCTCTAGAAGTTCTGTATAAGGTAGAGCACCAGCTGAGTACAATAGCCCATGCATATTTTGTCTGGCCATTGGTCTTGAATGACTCTGGAAGTCTGATAGCTTTGTGCAACTTTGACTCATTTAAATCCAACTTACCCCAAAGTCAAGACATTACTTATGGTACCACTGGTCTTCTTTGAAAAAGAAGGGCAACTTTGATCCAGCCATACCACTGCTGCATTTGTACCCCAAAGAGATAATAAGGAAAAATCCTTGTACAAAAATATCTATAGTCACACTTTTTGTGGTGGCAAAAAATTGGAAAATGAGGGGTGTCCATCAATTAGGGAATGGCTGAACAAATTGTGGTATCCGATGGTAATGGAATATTATTATGCTGAAAGGAATGATGAACTGGAGGAATTCTGTATGAACTGTAAAGACCTCTAAGAACTGATGCAGAGTAAAAGGAGCAGAACCAGGAGAACATTGTACACAGATACTGATATATTATGGCACAATCGAAGGTAATAGACTTTTCTACTAGTAGTGCAATGATCCAGGGTGATCCAGAAGAACTTATGAGAAAGAATGCTATCCACATCCAGAGAAAGAACTGTGGGAGTAGAAACACATGACTGATCACATGGTTCAATGGGGATATGATTAGGACTTTGACTTTAAAGGATCCTTCTACTACAAACATGAATAACATGAAAATGGGTTTTGAACAATGAGCATGCATAAACCAGTGGAATTGCTTGTCAGCTCTGGGAGTGGGGAGGGAAGAGGGATGGGGAAAATCATGAATCATGTAATCATGAAAAAATATTCTAAATTAAAAAAATGGCAAACAATAAAATTACAGGGGAAGTTGAGGATGGTGAATTGTTTAAGCTTGAGAGATATAACCTAGTGTGGCATCAATAAGTTAAGTCTATTGAGGTGGGGCAGGCATCCAGCTGAAAAAAGATGAAAGGGTCTAGGTAAGGAGCCAGTAAAAGCTTGACACTATTCACTGTACCACCTAACTGCCTCATAGTGGTAAATAGACTACAGTTGTTAAGAAAAATTATCAAAGAAGTATATGATCAGAAAAGATGGGCTGGTAATATAGCAGGAGAAAGGAGAAACAATGGATAGGAGAAATTGCATGATCATCATTCAATGTCTTAAAACCATAAGAAAGTCCAGAGGATGTGAAAGATGTGTGGGAGGATGTGACCAAGAGGAAGACAGGCTGAAAACCTAGGGATAATTTGTGATTTCAGTTCTTGAGGAGAGAACCCACTTTGGTAAGATTACAGAGTCATTGAAATGATTGATGTAATGATATGCTAAGAGGTAAGCTCTATGATGGGAAGGCTTCTTACTTAAATTTTGTATTTCATCTATCATGAAAGGAGATGGACTAGGGGAAGCTATATGGTTCAATGGACAGAGAGCTAGGCTTCAAGATAAGAGGTCTTGGGTTCAGATTTGATCTCAGACCCTTCTTAGCTATGTCACCTTGGTCAAATCACTTAACCCCAGTTATCTAGCCCTTATAGCTTTTCTGCCTTGTAACCGATACATAGTATTGATTCTAAGACAGAAGGAAAGAGTTAAAAAAAAGGAGATGGACTTGTAATATAATAATAGTGAAGGAGAAACAATGGACAAAAGGCTGAAGATGATAATAATAAGTCACTTATATTGCACTTTTTGGTTTGTAGATAATCAAGGTCTGGTTATTATTGTTAGCTTAATATAGCAAATGCAGAGGATCACAGAACATTAGATCTGAAAGGGACCTTTGAGATTGTCCTGAAGGATAAAAATGACTAATGAGGCTAGTTCTTTTTTAATTCTTTCATTAGGGTCACAAGACTTCAAAGAGTTTACAATTCACAATTCTTCCACAGTATTAATTCGTAGTCTGCAAAAACAAAACAAAAAAATCTCTCCCAAATCTCCTTGAGGAATAAACTGTGCTTGCTAAAGTGACACAAATTTAGTGTGTACAAGCAGGGAATGAAATGAGAAGAATAAATTCATTTTTTCCCATGAGTGCCAAGCAATGTGGGCTATTACAAATTTCATTCTTTAGGGACCTCATAAAAGAATGTTCCTTGTCAGCAAAACATTGCTGTGTTCATTGGTTCCTTTACCTCCAGAAAGGTTGACTTATCATTGCGCCATTTTCCTTATTGAACTGTCCTCTAATCCAGCTGTCCATGTGGCATGACAGACTGTTTATTTATAGGATGGTAGCAATGGGATGGAGAGGTCTGAGGCAATATCTAGTTTCATTTTGCCCAGGAAAAAAACTAAGGTTCATCTTAATTTTGGTTTAACAAATACATATTAAGTTCCTTTCTGGGGCAGCCAGGTAGTTCAGTAGATAAAGAGCCAGGCCTGCAGCAGGGAGGACCTGGGTTCAAATATGACTTTAGACACTTCCTAGCTGTGCAAACCTGGGCAAGTCATTTAACCCCATTAGCCTAGTCCTTGCCTTTCTGGCTTAGAGTTGTTACTAAGACAGAAAGTAAGGGTTTAAAACAATTCTTAAGATGTACAAGACTTTGTGCTATAGGGATGCTACAGACACAAAGATTCAAATAAATAGATTCTTGTCTTCAATGGGCTTTTAAGAAAAAAAAAATGGGTGTTGGATCTATAGTCAGAAAGTCCTGAGTTTTGATCCTGATTTGGACCTTTACATGCTGTGTGACAGTGGGCAAGTCACTTAATCTCTCTGGCTCAGTTTCCTCATCTCTAAAGTGGGATACTAGAATAACATGTACTTCACAGGGTTGTAAGGATCAAATGAGACAATATATCTAAAGTGTCTTGAAAACAAGTATTATTTAAATATTAGCTGTCCCTATTATCATTATTGTGAGGGACATATGCCATATACACACCAAGGTAATGACAGAATATGTATAAAGTAATACAACAGACAGATTGGGGGTGCAGTAGTTTAGGACCCTGGACCTAGACTCCGGAAGACCCAATTTCAAATCTGGCCTTCTATACTCACTAGCTGGGAAAGTAAGTGATTCTGAGTAAGTCACTTAGCCTCTGAATGCCTCAGTTTCTTTATCTGTAAAATGGGGTTAAGAAGAGCATCTGCCTCACAAAATTGTTACTAGGATAAAATGAGATAATAGGTATAAAGTGCTTTGTAAAGCTTACAGCACTGTATACACGATATTTGCTAATATCATAATTTTTGAGAGGAGTTAATAGAGAGTTATGTATGGACTTTGTCCTGTGGACAAAGTCCATACAGGTCCATAATAAAAGAGAGTTAATAGAGGCATCAAGAAAGGCTTTGCTTAGGAGCAGAGCCATAACAAGGGATTTTGGCACCTGGGGCCAATTCATTTGGCTCTTAAAATTCAAGTGAATGTTCGAGGTAGACTGAAGACAGGTCAGGAGAGTTAAGAAGACTGAGAAAGTGAGGTGCCAGAATATTCCACAGACAGGGATTAGGGTGGAAAAAATACTCTGAACCAGGTGTTGTATTCACTCAAGAAAAGAGAGTGATTTAGTGGCCCATAAATGAAGACAATAAGGATCTAGACAGAATCGAGTGCCCTTTGAAGGGGGAGAAGTGGTTCTGCAAGTCTAACATTGGCACTAGGCAGAAAGGAGGAAGTCAACCCCTTCTTTCTCTATGTATCTGAGAGTGTATTAGAAAGAGGAGCAAGCTTTGGAGAAAAATGTGAGAAATCTAGTGTCTGCCAGAGGAAGTGAAGGCTCAGTGAACACCAGAAGATGGAAGATATATGAGAAGAGATGTAGGATTATGGGATCATAGATTTGCATCTGGTCAGGAGCTTGAACTTCATGCAGTTCAATCTCCTTATTTTACAGATGAAGAAATAGAGGTTCAGGGAGGTAATCAACTGGCCAAAGTCCATACAGGTAGTAAAGAGCAGAGCTGGGATTCAAACTAGGGTCCAGCCATCTTCCCATGGCCACACAGTAAAAGAGGGTTCTAAAGGGCACATTACAAAAGGAGGATGTGGGAAGGATAGAAATTGAAGAGGGCTAAGGTTGAGTTACTGTAGGTGGGTGATGGTACTCTGAGTATAGTATTGTCTCTCTTGATTCCTTGAGCTGATCCTGGATGTGGGGGGATGCTGAGAATGCCCCTTTGAGACATAAATATTTGAAAAAAAAGCCCCTTCTACTCTGGGCTAATTTTAGCTATGTTTAGAAGATGGCAGCTGAGCTGAGTCATGAATGGAGCCAAGAGTTCCATAAGTCAGGAGTGAAGAGGAAGTGCATTCTATTTTAGGGAGACCACCTGTACATAGGTAGAGAGATGAGAGATTCAACAATTCATGCAATAAATTGCTAGCAAGATGGATGTTTGGAAAGAAGAGAGACTGAAGGAGAGAAATAGGATATAGAACTAGAAAGGCAGATGGGAGCTTCATTGTGGAGGATTTGCAATTCAAGGCTAAGGATTTTTTATTTTTTCCTAAAGGCAATAGGAGAGTAGCTAGGGATAAAGTCCTGGGCTTAGATTCAGGAAGACTTGGGTTCAAATTCAGCCTCAAACACTTACTAGCTATATAATGCTGAGTAAGTCACTTAACCCTGTTTGCCTCAGTTTCTTCACTTATAAAATGAGTTTGAGAAGCAAATGACAAGTTACTTCAGTATCTTTGCCAAGAAAATCCCTAAAAAGGGTCACAAAGAGTTAGATACAACTAAAAAAGGGACTAAACAACAACAAAAAGGCAATAAAGAACCATTGGACATTTTTTAGGAGATTGACATAGATCTATATCTTCCTTCCCTGATGCCTACAAACATACTTATGAGTCATTATTTTTTAAAAAAGCTCTCACTTTAACCATGCTCACTAATTATTTTATTGCCCTTCTCCTACAATATATGGGTAAATGCCTTAAGAAAGCTTAGTCTGTGCTTCCATTTCTTTCATTCTCTTCAAAGCCCCTCTTAATACAACCCCAAATCACATTAGCTTTTTTTGGCTGCCACTCATATTACTGACTGATATTTAGCTTTCAGTCCACTAAAAATCTCATGTTTCTCAGAGCAACTGCTTTCTAACCACATCTCCACCATTTTATCCCTGTGAAATTGATTTCTTATATCAATACTCTCCTGTTATCTCTTTTTAATTTCATATTATTACATTCAGTCCAATGCTCTAGATTGGCAAGATCCTTTTGGATCCTGATTATTGCAACCGGTGCATTAGCGATCCCTCTCACCTTTGGTCATTTGTAAAATTCATAGATATGTCATCTAGGCCTTTATCCAAGTCAGTGATAAAAATGTGAAACAGCCTACTGATTGCTCTATAGCACAGAATACCACAGTCTCTAATGAATTAAAGCTTCACATGGTTATGAGTGGACGGCAACACATTACCCCAAAGGGCTTGTGTAGAAGAAACAATGCAATAGGTACGAACAAAGAAATAAGGGACTGGAAAAAGATGTTGGCTGGCCAACTAGTCAAGGATAAGCTATTGGACAACACAGAATCCCAGGATCTGAATGTCAGAAGGGACTTCAGTGACAATCTAGTTCAAGCTATACATGAAAGAAATTCTAGCTCTAACATTCCTGATAAGTGATCATCTAGCCTCTACTTCCAAATTTCCAAGAAGGAGACTCTACCAGATCTTGAGGCAGCAGATCATTCTACTCTTGAATAGCTCTGAAGATTAGTAATATTTTTCTTAGCATTGTGCCTAAATCTGCCTCCTTGAAACTTCTCCCTCTTTTTTTCTGTACCTTCCCTTTGGGCCAAGCAGAACAAGTCTAATCTCTCCTCCATTTGGCATCCATTAAATGCTATCATGGTCTCAAAATATTCAATTTGTGTTTTCCATAGTTGTTCGTACAATATCTAGAAAGCTCAAAGAAATGCTCCAGTATGTTGTTCACATGTCCTGAGGAGAATTTATGAGAGGGTCTGAACTCATGTCTCACAGGATAAGTAAATTTGAATGGGTTGTGATCTGTACTTTTGGAAGGAATGTACATGGATAGGATCCATCAAAGAATGAGTCTTTATGTGCTTGTATCTTTCTGCTTTGTAGAATGGTAGAATTTTGTCTTCCATGTTTTCCTTAATACCTCACTAACCTCAGAATGCCATTCATACAGTAATGTCTTCTGATAGTAGTGATGAGAAAGATGAGGATATCTACTCTTCAGAGCCAAGGATGTAGGCAGTCCTGCTCTCTGTTTTTTTTTTTTTAATCAGCATGCATTTTTATGCCCTCAAAAAGCAAGTTATTATAATGAATAAGGAATAACATTTTGAGTGTCATATGTAGCATTATCTAATACAATGATCTCAGACATTTCAGTCAGGACTGTCTAAGCAAGGAGACAATGAAAGAGAGAGTTCTAATCTAATACTTAGAATAGTGAACAATGTCCTAAATATTCTGGGTAGAATAGCAATCACGAGGGCAATGACAGAGTGCTCAGGCCTAATAGGTGACTTTGGCACTTCCTGGCTACCAGATGGCTCAAGTACAGGCCTCAAGGACAGGAATGATCTCAAGTGACTGATTTCTGTGTCACTGAAAGAGATTCAGGGAACAATGATGAAAGAACAAAAATGACTCATGATTGAGTCCAGTAAGATGGTGCAGATTAGATTTACAGCTTGCCACTGAGAGAATGATGATGCTATGCTGGACTCATTGGAAAGAGGGGCAGCTGAGGAGGGACAAAGGGAAGGCACATGGGTGTCAGGATCTTTCTGTGCTCAGGTAATGAACTAGAAAATTTTTGAAATCTATGCTGTAAATTAGTCTGAGAAGCAGCTTCCTACCCAATGGGCCTGAGTGAGTTAGAATTTATGATGCAGGAACATTATAAAAAAAAGAATGATCACTCATTTCATTTGAGGTGTGTCTTTTGAGATGGCAAATGGACTGGTACAGTTTTTGTATTAGTATTTTCAAAGAGCTATCAATTTTTGGTTTTGACGTCATTTGGGGAGGAATGTGACTAGAAAGGGATTCTGATGCCCCTTGGGAGCTCAGAAGCAAATCCTTTTCACAAAGTCTGTGTCAGTTTGTCATAGGGCTAAAGAAAATAGAATCTCATCAGTATGTTTAGGGAATATGGGCAGAACTATCCTAGAATTGAATGCCTTTGGGCATGTGTTTTGAAGTCTCCCTACAATATTGTTGGGGTATAAAAAGCCCTGAATATGTGATAAGAAGACCTAGACTCCAATCCTGGGTCTGACATATAACTATGATTTGGGCAAATCATTTTAGCTTCTGTGGGGCTCAGTTTCCTTATTTGTAAAACAAGGAGATAAAACTAGAGGTAGCAAGGTGGTACAGTGGATAAAGGGCTGGACTTGGGAGAGTTAAGACCTGTTTTTTTTTTTTTTTAAAGATATGATTTCTAATCTTGCTGTAGAAACTTATTAGCTATGTGACCCTGAGCAAGTAAGTCTTGGCCTGTGTTTCTACAATTATATAAAACTAGTCTTGGCCTATGTTTCTACAATTATATAAAGCTAAGGGTTCAACTCAATGACCACCAAGGTCCCTTTTAGCTCTAAATCTCCACTCTCCTGGATTATATGATTCTTTATGGCCCCTACCAGTTGCAAACTATGATCCAATGAGAAAAATAAATTCCAACTCAGTCTTACCAGGGTTTTTATTGCTTTTGTTGAGAGGTGACAAACTCAGTGCTGAATTTGAAGTCAGGAAAACCTGGGTTCAAATTCTGCCTTCAATACTTTCTGCATATGAGAAGGTCACTTAATCTCTTTGTAACTCAGGCAAATCTTTAAGACATTAAATTAGAGATGGGTAGTGTGAAGGGTTAAATTTTTGGGGTAGGAGCTGGTTCATAAAACACTAATATTCTGAGATGTTTGGATAGAAAATAGGAGAGAGGAGAGTGAGATTATCATTCTAATATCTTATAACTATGTCTAAAATTCAAATCCTATACTAAAATTTCTAAGAAACCCTAAATCTAACTGCTTTCTTGGGCAGGATCTTCTTGTCTGGCAGAGCAGGCCTAACTTATCTACTTTGTCTAACTAAGATTATATTCACTATCTATCTACCTAAGCTAATTAATAATCGTCAATCATCAACAATCTCCTTAAGTAGTTCTTCCTCAACTGTAAATAGTGAAATTGCCTGTCACAGAGACACAGACACAGACTCCTGCTCCCTCAAAGTTCTGAGAAAAACCCTCAAAGACAGACTCCTTCTCCTTCAAAATTCTGGGGAGAAAAAGTCCAACTGTCACCTCATTCCTTCTTTATATACTTTCCTCACTTCCTAGGTGATGGAATCTTCACAAAAGTCTGTCAGAGCTGTTCTCCAAAAGTCTGTCAGAACTGTTCTCAGCTGTGAAATTCTTACTTAGAAATTCTGCTCTTAAAGAGACAGAGAGAGATTAAGAAACTCCTTTTAACATATCCCCCTCAAGATCCTTTGGGAGAGCCTTTTCCCCAATGAATCTTACAAACTAAACTATCTTAAATCTACGTTAGAAACAGGGAGAGGTGAAGAGAGAAAGAAAGAAAGCAAAACAAATCTTGCAACATGCAAGTTTCAAATTACATACAATTACATATACTAACAGTTACAGAATAACACAATTCTGACTATACAGAAATAAGAACCTAAAGATACTAATTAAAATTTACATTATAGTTACTATGTACAAAAAATATACAAGAACATTATATACACATTATATATATATAATATGCCCCTGAGGTGGATATATATATATATATATTTTGTGAGGAATATTTAATTTAATCCAAGAAACACTCATTAAGTTCATACTATGTATTGTTCACTCTTCTAAAGTTTAGGGATATGAGGAAAAAAGTAAATAAATCCTCTTTCCTCAAAGAGTCAATGACAAGCAAGCACATGTTAAGAACCTGTTATGTAAGGTTCTGTTCTAGGCGCCTAAAGAGTTTTAGTTTTAGTTGTCTTGGTAGAGGGAGTAGAAACTGTAGCTGCCTTGATTCTGAATCTTGATCTATTCATAGCGTTACCTCTCTTTATACTACTTTGCTGCCCTTGAAACAGGCAGTTTCACTTTTTACAGTTCCTAGATGCTACAGTGGATAAAGTGCTGAGCCTGAAGTCAGGAAGACTCCTCTTCATGAGTTCAAATCTGGCTTTAGACACTTGTGAGGTGTGTGATTCTGGGTAAGTCAGTTAACCTTGTTTGCCTCAGTTTCCTCATCTGAAATATGAGCTGGAGAAGGAAAAAGGCAAGTCATTCCAGTGTCTTTGCCAAGAAATCCCCTAATGGGGTCATAAAGAATCAGACATGCCTGAAACAATTGAAAATAACTAAATTAGACATAAGTTGCAATCTGGGTAGGCAAAATCCGAGATCCCTGTTTTGTTGACTGTACTTTCACTACCCAAAGCTCCAAATCTGTGGGATGGTAACATCTTCTATGCTTCTCTACCACTACTATCAGCCCTTGTCCTAGACCTCCAGGCATTCCAATTTCCCCCAAATTTTTGTCCTAAATAAGGTCACATTCTTTTCCCATCTCTAAGAGTGCTCAACAGAGTTTGGGTTTTTCAAATTTTACTAGAATTCAAGGGAAAAAATGTAGTGTAAAGAGAGGAAACATTATGAATAGATGAAGATTCAGTATCAGTGTCTTGAAAACCTGAATTCAAGATCCATATCTGACCTCAGTCAAGTCACTAACTTCTCCGTACCTCAGGCAACACTTAAAAACTATAAATTGCTAAGTTTTCAATCCTTATGGGTAGAAGTTCCTCACTGGGAATTTCCTAGAGCAAGGAAGTTATGGGGTACTGTGGCCACCTCTCCCCTCCCTAAAATAGCATGAAACAAACTTAAAGAGATTAGAATTGTTGAGTTAAACACTACAGAAATCTAAACCTAAAATATCCTATTTTGCTATAGGGATTGGTTGGCATAAATTTTTTCAATGAATTAGTTACCTTCCCATCTGGAAACAGGCCTTGCTTTTGCCTTCCTTTGTATCCTGGCACAGTGTTAAGTACATCGTACATAGTAGACACTTAATAAATTCATGTTTGACTGAATACCTAGTATTTGGGAGATAGGGGCAATATAATGGGAAAAAAAGATAGCCTTTCAACTCTGTTCTGCTGCATACTCAATGAATAAACTTGGGCAATCACTTCACTTTTCTGACCTTAGTTTTTTCACCTTTAGTTGTCCTATCTAGCTCCCTGGGTGGCACTGTGGTTGTTTATCCTTCATTTTATTTTTCTTTAAAAAAATTAAAATTTTTTGACATGTTGGTACAATTTTTTTTAAACCTTATCTTCCATCTTGGAATCAATACTATGTATTGGTTCCAAGGCAGAAGAGTGCAATGGGGGTTAAGTGACTTGCCCAGGGTCATACAGCTGGGAAGTGTCTGAGGCTAAATTCGAACCTAGGACCTCCCTTCTCTAGGCCTGGCTCTCAATCCACTGAGCTACCTAGCTGCCCCTTTGGTACAATTTTTAATAATCATTTTCTGACATTTTTTGATCCATGTTCTTTCCCTTTCTCCTACTCCTCCCTTCCCCAAGACAGCGGATAGATGATATGGGTTGTTTATGTGTTATCATACAATACACATTTCCACATTCATCATTTGAAAGAAGACACATATTGCTTACACTAGAAAAAAATTCATGAAGGAAATAAAATGAAGAATGGTAAACTTCAATCTGAAACTAGAACTATCCATTCCTTCTTTGGAGGTAGCTATCCTTTTTTTTTTTCCAGGAGTCCCTTGGAGTTGTCCTGGATGCTTGCTTGCATTGTTAATCATTCCCAGTTGATCCTCCCCATTCTCCATTTTTGAAGAGCACCATTGCCATCACAAGATCATGTCTTGACTTGTTCATGAATTGGATTTAAGTTTGGCTGAATTGCACAAAGTCAACAGCTTCACTCTCTCTTTCAGAGTCATTGGAGGAAACTGAGAGGCAAGACAAAAGTCATGATGTTGCATATTTGATGTCTGGCCAAATTCTTAGCGTTCCACAGTGTCGATTTCATCTATCTCCATGGCTGTGGGAATAAACTGTTCTCATCCACCCCTTCTGCCAAGGAAAGTCTTCACATGCTTAAGGCAGACATCCCCCTAGCTCACTAATGAACTTGAGGCTTAACCTCAACCTCAACCCTCAACCAGAGTTAGCCCATCTGCTGAGATGGTTTTACTGAGATGTGGCCGCTGCCAATGCTATAGCTTCTTGGAGACACAAGTGAGAGTTGGATGACAGATGGATACCGAAGGTGCATAAGCTGCCCTGGAAAAGGAAACCTTCATGCTTGTCCTACCTAAACACATTCCTACTCCTTGTAGTGAGGATGAAAATAGGTGAAGTAAATGCAAAGCTTTATAAACCTGAAAGAGCTATGGAAATACTAGTGATAGTTATCTGACCCAAGACCTGTCCCAGGGTTCATGGCCATTTTGGTTCTGGGTCATGGTCCTTAGGCAGGAAGGAGACTTTCTGGTTGTCTCTAATTGACTTGAATTGGTGGACTAAGCCTGGCCTCCCTCCTTCCTCTTCTGGGATGCTATTTTCCTTACATAGATCAGGCAGCTAGGTCATTGGCTTAGGGAAGCAGTGAAGAAAATGGTTCTTTCAAGCTAGAAGTGAGTCAGATCCAAAGTAATTGTGAGTTGCCTGGCAACAAGAACCCCTCCACCAGCTATTCTACACAAGCCCCTCAGGAGGCCTGAGGCCCTTTTGAGTTATCCTCTTCCCTTTGATTTTCCCTTGTTCCTCTGCTCACTATAGCCAGATGTCTATGTTTATATGAGGTCTGAGACAGGATGATTTGTCCTAGTAATGGCCCTGGAGGGAGGTTGGGATGGTTCTAAAAGTTGTATGAAGGACCAGGGGCTAATGATATAAAAATATGAAGTATGAAGAACAATATGTGACCAGGTCTATACTGGCAAAAGGAGAGGACGAGAGCACTATAAGAATTATCTGAATCATTTGTTCATTAAGCCAATATTTTAAAATGCTATTAATTTATAAGGCAGAGACAACAAGACAGAGTAGATAAAGAGCTGGTCTTAAGACCTGACTTCATGTCTTACTTCTGGTAGATGCTGGCTGTGTGACCTGAAACAAGTCTCAATCTCCTTCTCTCCTTCTCTCCCTCCTTCTCTCCTTCTCTCTCTCCTTCCTTCCTTCCTTCCTTCCTTCCTTCCTTCCTTCCTTCCTTCCTTCCTTCCTTCCTTCCTTCCTTCCTTCCTTCCTTCCTTCCTTCCTTCCTTCCTTCCTTCCTTCCTCACAGAAAGGACCTTAATATTATGGATTACTACAGAGTCTTGTTCACAACTTTTAACCTTTCAGTATCCCAGAGCAGGAGATGGCATGCTTTAGTAGAGGGGAGTTCTCTATACCAGTCAGTCAATCAGTCAGCCAAGAAGTATTTATTAAGCACTGGGTTAAGTGTTGGAAAAATAAGAAATTCTAATAGGGGTAGGAAACATAAAAAAGAGCCCAAGGGAGGGGGTAGGGGAGGAAGCTGGAAGTCATGATTTTATTATCATAAGAAATGAAGAGTTAGCAGCCTTCCTAAAATGGAAGTTCTGAGAGGAGCCACCCAATTCAGGAGAGGGAGTGGCAAATGGTGCTTCTAAGATGTGGATTTCAGGTCTAAAGTGATATTCCAGGATGAAGAATTTTGTGGGGCATGATGAAGAAGTCTGGATTGCAACTTGGTGAGAATGTTTTATACATCTTTACCTATATCTATCTATATCCTCACTGCCTCTCTCTGTCTTTATCTATGGCTGCCTCTGTCTCTCTCTGTCTCTCCTCCCCGCCCCTCCTCCCCTTCCTCTCCATCTCTCTCTCATGGTCCACTTATTAGTTGTATGACCCTGGGGATGAACCACTTAATTTCTGTTTGCCTCAGTTTCCTCCTCAATCAAATGGGGATAATAGTAGCTAACTCCCAGAGGATCAAATGAGATAATAATTGTAAAGTGCTTAGCACATAATAAGCACTATATAAGTGTAGGCTATTACTATTGTGATTTTTATTGTTTCTCTCCATCTGCTTGTCTGTCTCCTTTCTCTCTCTCTCCTCTCACTTCAGGGAGCATTGTGTTAATCCTGTAAGCATTTAGCTAGGGAGACAAAGACAAAACTGGAAACTGCCTTCCCTCAATGAACTTACCTTCTATGGAAAGGGAAGGGAGATATTTCCATAGATAAGAGAAGACTAATTATTGAAATTTGCATTGAAATCAATGCAAAGTAATTTCAGGGGTTGGGGTGGAGGAACAACTAATAAATTAAACCCAACACCACCTAGGCCCTACTTTCAAAGAAGTTTAAGAGTGGAAAGGATAAACATGTAACTATGATCTAAGGACACATGAGATAAATTTGAATGGAGGGGAAAACCAAACTTGCTCAAGTGGTCTAGGCATTCTGAAAAAAATCTTGCTGCCATTTTCTATTTGGATTTGAATTAGGTACTAAATGACTTCTGTTAATTATCCTTCCTTGCTTGGGTAGAATGGCCTGAATCCTCCCATCAGGCCAGTGATTTGCAGTGGGGAAACCTAATCTCTTCACTTCTGTTTCTCTTTATTCCATGAAAAGCACCTCCAGGTGTCCAACATAGCACCTGACTGTCCAAGTGGCTTCAGAGGAGAGTAGAAGGTGAGTCATTAAGCTTCCTGAAACAACCTATATTTGGCTGAAACAGAGTTTATCTCCAGCTTAGGTTAGTGGTTAGAGGCCTTGGCCTGTGGACAAAGGTTCACATGTAGATCACAGGGGTACACAAGGGATGATTAAAATGTACTTAACCAATACCAAGGCTTTGACCTCATTCCATACAAAAGATCAGGAGATGAGTACAAAGTAGGAGGAATGTGGAATGGTGAGGCAAAACTACCAGGAAAAAACCCAAACTTTCTAGATCAAACTGGGAAAAGGCTTGTAAAATAGTTTGGGGTTAGGATGTAGCAGACCAGTGATGCCAGGATGGACTTTATTCAGGGGGCAATAGACAGCCTAATCTCTTGAATCTACATCTTCTTCCTTTATTGAAACCATCCTGATTTAGGTCCTGTTTTCTTCTCACCTAGAAGAGTATTGCCACAGCCTCCTAACCAAGAGGTGTACAGTGGAAAGAATGCTGCATTTGGGTTCAAATCCCTCTTCTGCTAATTTAATCCCTTGATTTTAGCCAGATCACTTAATCATTGTGAATCTCAGTTCTCTCATTTATAAAATGTAGGGGTGGTAAAACATTTTACTAATTCTAGTCAATAAGAACCATGCTACCTTGTGGTAAAAGCAAGACCATTCCATCTGCCCGAAGTTCCATGGTGTAAAGGTGAAAATTAATGGTTGGATAATAATTTTATGAAATTATGTGGTTGCCAATATTTATTATATCTCAAGTCAGAAATTTATTTACAAAATTTACAAATAGAGAGGAAACAATAAAGAAGAGAAATGTGAGGGGGATAGAGAATTTATCTATCCTATCTTAATCCAGGCAAAGATTAATTTTGGCTCTCAATCAGGAAGACTGGCAGTGAGTGATCATGCAGCCTCCTCCTAGATGGAAGCTAGTCTCTCCAGAAACTAGGAAAGAAGTCAGCCTTTCACTTACCCCATGAAGCAGTCCATGAGTCAGAGTCCAAGTTGAAGCTGCAGTCTTCAGCTAAGCTCCCTTGGAGGCTCTGCCAGTCAGGAGACTATCTCCATAAGACTGACCCAAGCCACAGGATTCATGGCTTTTTGTAGTGACTTCTTGTCCCTGCCCCTCTTCACAGGGGCCAACCACAGTTTCCAAATTGTCTAGCACTGCCCAGGGGCAGTGTTTGTGGGAACCAGTTCTTGCCTTCTGGAGGGGTGAATACTCATCAAAAGGGTTCATAGATTCCTGGCTGATTGAGTTTCTGAGGATGTAAACTCTGATCTAAGGATTCACAAGTTTGGGACTGAGTTAAAATGGTGCAACTCTAAGTAAGTGACTTATGAGTTCTCTAAGTAGCTCTAGCTCCTCACATAGTACTAAGTAGGGTGTTCAATCTTTTGTTGATTCAATTCAAAAGTAAATAAAGGAGAGTTAATCCTATCTTCACAATTGAAGTAGGGATACTTAAGTTAGTGTTAACTCAAAATAGACAAAGGGAATAAAGGATTCCCTTTCACAAGTGTAGACTCAGAGAGAACAAAGAATTCCTCCTTACGACAGTCAAATCCTGGCTCTTGGGCAGTGGAGGAATCAGAGATCCTTTCTAGTTTTATATCTATGTTTCTATTCCATTTCTTCTCTAGTCCTTCAATGATTAAGTATCTTTCCTAATTCACCAAGTTGACTGCACCATTGCTCTACTCAAAAAACCTCTAGTAGTTCCCCATTGCCCATACTATTACACCCCGCCCCCCCAATCGGATTGAATTTTATAAAATCAAATAATTTTGGAGGGCTTACTCCAGAGGTATTATACTTGCCTCTTGGCAATTCTCAGTCTTCTAAACTGGGAAATATAGAGTTGAAATTCAGACCAAGAATGTAAGGCTGTCTCTAGGCTGCCCATGGAATGGGAGGAGCCAGAGACCTGTGGTTTTTGGCCCCATTGTGATCACTGATCTCTGTCTTTAGAACAAAATCTGGGACTATGTGTTTTTGCTAACCCTTTATCATTATGGTAGGAAGGGCATTCCCACCAGGGTTCACTGTAGCTCTAGAGGTCAAGACTAGGGCTCTGAATTTTTAATTTATTCTGTCCTTGCAACTATCTCCTCCATCCTTCTTTAATTCTGTTGGTTGGTATATCCCTGAGTTTGCTAGAGTAGTTTTATCTTCTTCCATTTCCATCTCCAATGGAGTGAGTTGAGCAGATCATTTACATTCTTTGGGCCTTAGTTTCCTCATCTCTAAAATGAGAGGATTAGATCAGCTGACCTCAAAAAAGATTTGGTCAGTTTCAGTTTTAGGATGATAAGGTAGTTGGGCTGGAAGACCTCTAAATTCTTTTGTCTAGTTTTAAATCCTACTTTCCTAAATTCTGTCCCTCTGAGAAAGGAGGGCAAAGGCAGTGTAGCACAGGTGAAACAATATTGGATTGTAGTTAAAAAATTGAGTATGGATCCTAGTTCTGTCATTATCAGCTGTATGACTTTGGAAAAGTTGGTCAGTCACTATGAGTCCTAGGTTGTTCATCTCTAAAACAGAGACAATAAAACTTATACTATCAACTTCACAAGGCAGTTCTGATGGAAGAACTTTATAAACTGTAAAAACACTATATGAAGTGAGATATCCTTAGCAATACCCATTTGGCCTAAAAGGGACTAGGTCTATTTTAACCATTGGTGAGACCACTAATATTTACTGATCATTGATTATTTTCTTTAAAATAAAATTATTGCTATAATAAACCAAGAATTTACTGACTAACTAGTCAATGAATCAATAAAACACACTTTCATCTCTTAAGTAAAAGTCCTAATTTTATTCCATTTTCAGCTTAAGGAGGGAACATGGCCTGGTTGAAAGGGCACTGCATGTTGAGTCAGTGGATACCGATATCTTAGCTCTGCTACTCACTACCTAGGTAATTAAGGCAAAGTCACTTTGTCTTTCAAGTTCTTAAATAACTTACCTGTAAAATGTGAGGGTTGGAAGAGATGATCTTGAAGGTCCCTTTCAGCTCTAAGTCCATTTTCCTTATTGGATAGGAACAGACAAAAAACAATATGATCCTAGCAGCATGGCATAGAGAGCAAATCTCCAAATTGGAAAGAATTGGATTCAGTTCTGGTCTCTGATACCTACTGACTGGCTGACTTACTGTGCAAGTCTTACTGTTATGCAGTAAATCAAAAGTTGCAGAAGTCTTTCAAATATGCTTTGGTAAAGAGGGGCTCCAGACTACGAACTCTCTATGCCTACAAAATGGCAAGTGTACATGAAAACAAAAATGTTAATGTAATGCATGAGGTTGAAAGTCCTCCCAAAACCTTGGGTACCACCATTCAAGTCACCCCTAGGTTCAGAGCATTATGGGTTTCCTTCTACTCAAAAACTGACAGTCCATAAGCTCGGTTTACTTCTATTAATCATACAAAAGGTGCTTTTAATGAAAAGCAAAAGCATTTAGTAATATATAACAGTAAGAAAAATGGTTATTAAATGATCCCCTCATAAACTTGAGGCACTCTTACACAAATACCCAGACCATAGAAGAGTGGACATACCCATGGAAATCCTGTGAAGTGATAATTCAAGGCTAATCCTTGATTAATCCTGTGGGACTGCCTGTATCTTCTGGTGGTGCAATCCCTACCATTTCTATTGACTCTTTTTCCTTTGGGTGTATAATCTTTGCCAGATGATGTTTAAATGCTCTGGTTGTATTTCTAGATGCTGGTCTCATGGTCACTAGTAGATATTGCTATGCTGAGCCTGTGCTTGTAAGAATTTTCAACTGCTTTGAGTTTCTGGATTCCATTGGAATTCTTTGTCTGAGATCCTGTGGGCTCTATCATCTCTCTTTAAGCTTAGCATCCATAGAAATAAGTTTCAGCTCTTCACACGGCTAGCTACATTTCTCCCATTAACAGGAAATCAGTCAGTTTCCAGGAGCCTTGGATTTTTTTTTCCTCTGGAAAGAGAACCATTAAATCCTAGGTACACTCTTCAAGTACACAGAAAAGTCAGTTAGATAAGTACAGCCTGAAAACCTTGAATATATCCTTGAATCCTATCTATCTACTCAAGTGAGGTCAACAACCCTGAATCAAAAGCTGTATTTGACTTAGAGTCAAAAAGTCATAGAATCATAGGATCAAAGATTAGAGATGAAATGAAATTTATAGCCAAGTCATTTAGTCAAACCCTCACAATTTACACTGAGGAAAGTGAGTGTCAGAGAAGCTTAAATAACTTGCCCAAAGTCACACAGGTAGAGAGTGGCAAAGCTAGGATTTGATTGTAGGTCCCCAGATTCCAATCCACTGTTCTTTCTACTATTCTACATTGTTACCTTTTCCTTGGGACTTTTTACTTTATTTATGGGAATTTTGTGCTCCCAGATTCATTTCAGGTGGGATATTGCCAAATAAGGCTCAGAAAGGTTATGTGGCTATCTGGCACTTTAGTTATCCTTCAGCCTAAGATTCAGTCTTTTTTCAAGGGAAGGAAATGGAGAGAGGTAAGGACAAAGCCACCAAGTAGGTGGCTATGATAGGGGCATCCCACTTCACCTCAACCTTTGCTCCACATTCCTGCTTTTTAATTTTATTTGTGTTTTTGTTTTTGTTCTTCTTGAGTCATTTTAGCCGCATCCAACTCTACCTGATACCTTTGAGAATTTATTTTTCATCTACAAAATTTTCATACATGGGGAATTACTGCATATTTCTCTATCTGGGATCAGATACTATGCATATTCCTCCTTCCTCCCCCATAGTGGCCACACATCAGATGAGATTCTCCCCTGTGTCAATGTGGAAACCTAGAAGTCCCCAGTTTATTTAGTTGGGAGATAGAAACCCCCGGTTTTGACCTTGTCACAGGAGAGTTTTCCCCTTGAGGGAAGGTCCTACTTCACAGAATCATATCACCTTGCTCTATCCTCTATGGAAGATGTCTGGCATCAGCTTTGAGTGAATGAATGAAAAGGCATTTACTCAGTGCCTACTATAAGCCTCACCTGACACCCAGCTCTCACTTGTGGCTCCTAGTAGCTACTGGCATGTGGCAGTGGCCACACCCCAGGCAACAGGCCGGCTAAACCTTGTGACAGTAGCCATTGGGTCATAGACCCCTGGTGAACTAAGGCTTTGCTCACCCAGCATGTGAAGACTGCTTCAGCTGAACAGATGGAAGAAACCAATAAGAAGGTAGAAGGTTCAACGGCTGAGAGGGCGACGCAGCAAAGCACTGTGGAGTACTTAGGGCGTGTTGGAGCACAAAAGACAACACGGCCATCCAATGCAGCTGAGGAAGTCTCCAGGTGTAACGACTTTTCTTGCCACTGGACCCAGGCTTTCAACGCTGAGAGAGTGGGATTGTCTCTGTGCACCGACTTTTCCACTTAAATCTCCTTCATGCACAATTGTCTTTGTGCACACTCATCTACATCACAGATGAAAGCACACAAAGACATCATCATCCTCCATTACCGATTGACTACTACTACTAGTTATGCTATATTTTGTAACAAAATATTAACTATTTATGAGCAATTTTTGGACTAGATCTGTGATTTATTGGTATAGAGGGCTCCTAATGAGGAAATAATCTTTATTAATTCAGATTGACAATTAACTCTGTAACTTGTCTGAAATAGAACAGTCAACTGACTTTGGGTCATATGATCAGTGCATGTTAGAGGTAGGACTTGAACTCACTTTTCTTTCTCCTTTACTTCTCATACCAGGTTGTACATATTTCCAGAACCCTTCCAGAGTGGTCAGATAATAGAAAGACTCATCACTGGAGAGCTGGCCCCCATCCCCCTTCTGCATTATTGATTCAACCACCTGCTAACAGGGCTTAGATGTGATGGGAGTCAATAAATTCCTTTCCCACCATAGAAATGAAAGAACATTAGGTCTTACCATTTGTCCTGCTCTTGGGTAGTTATAGTCCTCCAGGCCTTCCCATTGGATTTGCCTCTAATATTTGTAGTAACCTAGTACTATCACTTATGTGTCTTCAAGATATTTGGATGTTGCCAATCACCCCAAGCTATACCCTAAGGATTTCTGGAGCTTTCCATTTTCCTTGCAGCTAAATCTTCTTTAATATATTGTCTCCCCCAATTAGCATGTGTTCTCCTTGACAGCAGGGACTTTAGATTATTCTGTCTCCATAGCTCTTAGCACAATGCTTGGTACAAAGTAAGTAATTAATACTTTTTTTTAATTCAATAAGTCATTACAGACTCTGAGGTTTAGCTCTCTATCCACTATTCTACCTCTCTAGTTTTTCCACAATTTTTGACCATATGCACACATTTATTAGTCTTTATATAGATATTTGGAGTTTCTAAACCACTTCTATGTCTATTTATTTAATTTTCATATCAGCATTGGGGGATAAGTGAGGAAAAGTATTATCCTCTCCATTTTACAGGTAGAAGAAGAACATAAATTGAAGAAATCATGAATTCTTGAAGTATTGATGTTTATACACACATATCACATATTATGAAGTTTGTGTGAAATTGAAAAAACACCTCAAATTCCAATTTCTTCCCCCTACTCCCATCACTGTTCCAAGCACAATAACTTTAGATTGTATCACATGATGGGCCAGGAAAAATAGTTATCCCTCTGCTGATTTATGATTTTGGAACCTGGACCACCTACAAAGTCCTGGCTTGGAAAACGTTTGACTTCAATTTTCACAGTAACTCTGAAAGCCGCCTGCCTGCCATATGTCTATAGCTATCACCTTCTCTATACCAGGAAATCCACCAACCCTGAATAAACTCATATTTCATTTGATGTTGCTGCTGTGTTTATGAGAAACAGGAGAGAGAATGACCTGATGACCATACCCAATTTATAGGCAGCCCCCCTTTTGCCCAGGAGCATTAGCCCCAGTTCTTGCTTCTTGGGAGGGGAGACCACCTCAACAAATATTCCCTGGGATTTCAGGGTAGTTGCCCATCTCTGGGTTAGATTGGAGAATCACAGAATCTCAGATAAAAGAGACCTTAATGGCTGCCCAATGACCATCTAATCTAATGTACAAGTTTTTAAGTCTAAATTAGTCTCTTTGTAATTTCCAGCTTTTGTTCCGAGTTGTGATCTTCTGGACCAAGGAGCGTCAGTCTAGCCCCTCTCCCAAATGACAGCCTTTTTAATTTTCAAAGATGACTTTCCTTAAAATAAGTCTTCTTTTGTGACTTGTTCTGTCTTCTCATCATCCTATTCACACTCTTACAGAACTTTCTACCTTATCTGTGGTGCACCTAAATTGTGGTGTCTAGAACTGCACTTCTTTTTTTTCTCTTGTTAAAGTCCTACTCAGTTCTTGAAGCTCAAATAAAATACTACCTCCTTCAAGAAGCCTTCTTTGATTCCTATGTTGGGGACTGGCTTCTCTCTCTTCCCTTTCCCTTTGGGGAGGTATCCTGGCATGACACAAAATATGATGGCTTTGGAGTCAATGGGCTTGGGTAGGATTCCATCTTTGCTACTTATTACTTAATTTGTGTGACCCCTCAGTTTTTTCATCTATAAAATGAGGGGTTCTCTTTTAAATCCACTGTTCTATGATCCTAACATGAAACTGTTTTAAAAAATCTTTCCATTGTACTTATAATTGTTTATTGTAATTGTCTGAGTAGATGCTTTATTCCTGGGCTAGATCAGAAACTCCCTGAGGTCAGGGAGCATGCCTTCTTGAACATTCAATTTTTCTAGCACTTAATGTACGGGTTTGCATAGAAGGGACTATTTATAAATAAATGAATGAATGAAAATCTGAGTCAGGACTAGAACCCAAGTCTCCTGACTTCCAGATGAGTGTTCCTTTTGACACACTGAGTAAAAGCACCAGCATGGGAACTCTTCCTTTAGGCGGCCATTGTAAAAATATCCTTGTGCTACCTACTTTTATAAAGGGCCTCCCTTTTATGAGAACATTAGTAAAGATGAACCATCAAACAGTCGCCTGTCAGTACTTCAGAAAATATCCTGAGCCAGTTGTGAGAAATGCAGGCAGATAAACTTCACTGAGGAAAGAAGGAGTTGGAAAAGGGAGGGAATATAGTTATAACAAACTCCAGGTTGCACAAAGGGGTTCTAATCCAATGAAAACAAGTCTGAATCATAGCTTGCCTAAGGCTGATATTGGGGGAAAAAGAATTCTGAAACCAGGGAAGGGTTGTTGAAGGCACTTTAGACTTACTTCACAATTTTTAACTAGGGCTGTCTTAGATTAAGGCTCCAGGATTGTGGTTAGCTCAGGATCAGGAGAAAGGAGACTGAATTCTAGTCTTGATCCTGCTACTAACTGTTTAGGTCATTTATCCTATACATACCGTTTCTTAATTCACAAAATGGGGATCATAGTACTTGTTCTACCTATGGTGAGAGTCATTATGGTGAAGTGGCTAGCAAGCTGGATTTGGAGTCAGGAGAACCTGGATTTAAGTACTACTTCTGTAATAAACTGGTTATATGCTTGTTATTCGGTCATTTTCAGTCAGGCCTGATTCTTGGTGACCCCATTTGGGGTTTTCTTGGCAAAGATACTGGAGTGGTTTGCAATTTCCTTTTCCAGTTCATTTTACAGCTGAGGAAATCGAGGCAAGGAAAGTTAAGTGGCTTGCCCAGGGTCACACAATGATATGTGTTTGAATTTGAACTCATGTCTTCCTGACACTTGGTTTGGCACTGATTGGGCAAACCATTTAGTCTCTAGACTTTAGGCAATTCTTTGAGACTTTAAGATGCAGAGAAGAAGATGCTGGTTTGCACTGGTAGGCAAATTTACCTCTAATAGGATGAAATCTCCTCAAGTCCCATCTCCATTCCTATTCCTACTTATGTCATAGGTTAGTTGTAAGAATTAAATAGAAATGTAAAACCCTTCGGAAAGTTTAAAGAACCACATTAAGGTAAGGTTAAAGATGATCACTCTACTTCTCTATAGCTTGGGTTCATAGAAAGTGTGACAGATAATATTCTTATTGACCTTTAGAAGCCATGTCTATTCAGATTCACCCAAACTGCTCCATCCTTTCAGTAGGAGAATCATGGAAGGAAAGAAAACAGAGGAAACCTTAGAATGAAGGATGTCAAAGATTGAAGGGATTTTAGAATTAAAAATGTTCAATCTGCTGATTATTCTTGAAGATCTTTATCCTTTTCATGTGAGGGATCACAGAAGATCAGAAGAGGGAAGGGATCTCATTGGAATTCCTTCTATGACATGCTTGAGAGGTGGCCATCCATCCTTCACTTAAAGACTTGCAAAAAGGGGGAACTCACTGCTTTCCAAGGGAATACAAATGCCACTTTGGGATAACTCTAATTGCTAGGAAGCTTTTCCTATAAAAAAAATGTAAACCTTCTTTGCCACGTCTATTCACTGTTCCTAGTTCTGTCCCATAAGTCATGACTACCCCCTCAAGTCCCTCTTATTGAAAAGGCAAGCAATATGATATCAGTTATGTATGTGAAATTGTGCAAAACACATTTTCATGTTAACCAAGTTACACATTTTTAAAAAGCAAGAAAAATAAAAGTGAAAAATTATACTTTAATCTGCACACAGATTTCATCAGTTCACTTTCTGGAAATGGATAGCATTTTCATAATTCCGGGGAATTATATTGCATCAGAGGAGCTAATTTTTTCATAGTAGATCATTGTTAAAATATTGCTGTTGCTATGTACAGTGTCCTCCTGGTTCTGCTTACTTCAATAAGCATCCATTCATATAAGTTTTGCTTGGTTTTTCTTAAACCATCTCATTCATCATTTCTTATCGCACAATTGTATTCCATCACAATCATATACCACAACTTGTTTGGTCTTTTTTCCACTTGATGGACATCCCATTAATTTCTAATTCTTTGCCACCACAAATAGGATTGCTATAAATATTTTTGTACAAGTAGTTCCTTTCCCCCATTTAAAATATCTTTTTGGGATATAGACCTTGTAATGGTGGTATTGGATTAAAGGGTATGCAGCGTTTTATAGCTCTTTGGGCATGATTCCAAATTGTCCTCCAGAATGGTTGGATCAATTTCCAACTCCACCAACAATGTATTAGTGTCCCAATTTTGCCCCATCCCCTCCAACATTTATTACTTCTTTACTATCATATTGGCAAATCTGGTAGGTGTCTGGTGGTACCTCAGAGTTGTTTTAATTTTCATTTCTTTAATAAAGAGTGATTTAGAACATTTTTTCATATGATTATTGATAGCATTTATTTCTTCATCTGAAAACTGTTCATATCTTTGAATCCATCTTTTTTCTAAACAATTGCAGGTCTTTAGAACTGAGATGTTTTGGAAGAGGTAGAACATCCGAACAGTAGTCAACAATGGTATGCTGGTAAATGTTTTACAACCAGCTCTTCTAGGAGGAAAAAAGTAAACTCAACCACATACAGATTTCATTTATATTAAAATTTCTCTATCAATTTTTTAAAAGTTTAGATAATCAACTAAACAAATCAAGTCCTTATTTGTAGCATTTTCCAATTTCTGAGGTGTAAATGCTTACACTGAAAATTTAACAATCATCTCTCAGGGCCCAGTTTGAACTGGGTCTGATATGCCATTGCAGTTAGCAGTAGATTTTACTTATGGACACATTTTAATTCATATGAAGAAGAGTTCAAGTTTTAAACAATAAGTAACATATAATGCTTGCAATATGATAAGTGCTTTATAAATATCTCGTTTTATTAAAGCTTACAACAATCCTCGAAGACAGGTGCTATTATTCTCTCTGTTTTACAAATGAGGAAACTGAGGCAAGCAGAGATTTAAGCATTTGCCCAGGGTCATACAGTTAGTAAGTGATTGAGGCAGAATATGAACTTAGGTCTTCCTGATTCCAGGGATGGTACTCTATCTACCAAGCCGCCTCCACCCAGGAGCCTGCCAGACTGTAGATGTAATGATCTTCAGGTTATGGGAGGAAGAGACAACTAATTAATGGCTATTCTGTGAGAGACTTCCTTTTGGACTGGTCACATCCAGGTTATACCAAGTCCTTCTCTTCTCAGTCTTCCTGGTGTAGTGCTTGGGAAGCCTGCGTACTTCATCTTTAACCTATTTAGGGCAGCTTAGTGACCCCAATAAAGGAGGTTTTATAGAGACCAATGGTATCTTATCCCACTTCACTAATCATTGTCTTATTGATTTCTTATCTTGGCTGTCACAGGCAAGGAAATATCACCAGTGAGGCTTTTTTGGGTCCAAACTGGGGCTAGAAATCATCATCATGGGAGATTCTACATATGGGAAGTTTCAGAAAAGGGATCATATGTGAGTGCCAAGAAAGAAGTAGCAAAGAGTATGTTTCGAGAAACATTAGGCCCCCCAAACCAGAGAGTTTTTGTGGCCCACGATATGCACTTTGCTATCCTTCTCAACTAGACATCAATCAAGCATTTTATACGCATCCATTTATGGTTTTACCTGAATCACTGACCAAGAAAAAATATTAGTTAGTACAGAACCAAGCAGAGGGCTCTGGCCCCTCCATTGGGCTTAAAACTTGGAGGAGTTCAGTGACTTTCTCAAGGTCATACAGCTATTAAATGAGAACATCAAACTTAAGTTTCCTGACTTCCTGTCTATTACTCTCCCTATTTACCATATTCTTCTGGCTGGGCTCTGGGGAGATTTCTTAATAGGAAGAAGTCCACGTAGCATCCTTCACCAGGAACACAGCTGTTATCTGCTGCTTATACCAAGTACTTCAGGGTCCAAGGAGCCCCACTGGCTGTGTGCTTTGCATTCCATCTGCCTTTCTTGAAGTCGAGAGTATGGGAGGTCTCATCATAGAGAGATTTGCTGGCAGTGGAACTGGGTTTAGACTTGATGTGTTGGAAAAGTCCTGGGGCTTGGAAACTAGAGTCTGTACCTTTCTTCTTCTTAAGCCTCCCACTAAGGTGAAAAATAAATCCACCTTTTCCGCTCCTCCCCTTTCCCCTGGACCTCTTCTAAAGGCCTAATGAGCTCCTTACAAGTCGATTTCTTGGCTAAACTGGGGCTCTTCCATATTCCATATTTAAGAGGTTTTGACACCAGTCCTTTAGGAAAACGTATTTTTTTCCCCTTAGATTTCTAATGATTGGTACAAAGCACAGGAACTTAGTTGAACAAATGGGCTATTAGAAATAGAAACATTTAGAGCTAAAAGGAAGCATAAAAGGGAAGGGAAGGGAGAACAAGCATTTATTAGGTACCTAACGCATGCCAGGTACTCTTCAAAGCACTTAATGAATATTATTTCATTTGATCTCATAATAACCCTGGGAGGGATGTGCTATTATTATCACCATTTTAGAGTTGAGGAAACTGAGTCAGACAGAGGTAAAGTGACTTGTCTAGGATCAAATAGCTAGTAAATGTCTGAGGACAAATTTAAAGTTGGATGTTCCTGATTCCCTATCCAGTGCTTTATTTACAGCATCACTTAGCTACCTCAGCAGCTAGACCATGTAATGTTAGAAAATAAAATTTTAAGTTGGAAGAATCCTTAGAAGAGAATTAAAGTGATAATTTGCATTTATAGAGTGATTTGAAGTTTAGAAAGTACCTTCTTTGAAAAATTAACTTTCTCATCATTTCCTTTCTTTATTATCATGCAAAACACACTTCCATATTAGTCTGTTGTAAAAGCACTCTCATACAAAACCAAAACCCCCAAATAAAACCATAAATATATTGATGTGAAGATAGTTTGCTTTGATTCACATCCATGCAATTCCAACAGTTCTTTTTCTGGAGGTGGAAAGCATTTCCTACCATAAGTCTTTCAGACTTGTCCCAGATCACTGCATTGCTGAAAATCTCCTTTTAATTTCTTACAGAATAGTAGTATTCCATCACAATCATAAGCCACAGCTTGTTCAGTCATTCCCAATTAAGGAATCCCCTAAATTTCTACTTCATTGTCATTACAAAGAGAGCTGCTAGAAATATTTTAGAATATATAGGTTCTTTTCCTTTTCTTCTTGATCATCTTAGAAAATAAACCCAATAGTGGCATGGCTAGGTCAAAAAGTATACACATTTTTATAACTCTGAGTATAATTCCAAGTTGCTCTCCAAAATGGTTGGATTAATTTACAGTTCCACCAACAATGTATTAGAATCCTCATTTTTCCATACCCTCCAATATTTGCCATTTTGCCCTTTTATTACTTTAGTCAATCTTAGAGGCCTCACAACAGTCTTGAGACATACTTACTATAGTAATTATTTTATAGATAAAGAAATTGAGACCTTGAAAGGTTTTGGAATTAGTCCAAAGTCCCACAAAGAGCAATAGAGCCAGGATTTGAACCTGTATCCTCTGACTTGAAATTCAGTGCTCATTCCATTTTATCATACAATCTTGGTAGGGAAAATAGCTATACTAGTGAGAACAGAGATACATAAAAAGCAAATGGCACAATTAGGATTTAGGCTTGTGTCTTTTGATTATAAACCTAATACTCTTTTCACTACATAAATCACAATGTTTTTCTTCTTTGAAAAAGTTTGCTAACTTTAGAAGGAAATATAGACAATAAGGATACTTTAGAAAGTAAGATGGTGAATTTATTATGTATATGTTTAAAAACAAGCTGTACATAATAGATTTGTGGTTTAACATATAATCTTTCCCTCCCTTCTGCTTTGTATTTAGAAATGTTCTCTTTTATGTGTTTTTAAAAATAAGAATAAAAAGAAAAAAAAAGAAAAACTTCCTATATTTGCTACTTCCATTCCTTTCTTTACTCCTCAAATCCTTGCAACATAACTTATTTTTTAAAAAAAATTTAATTTTATTTCATCAATATAGAACTTTGGTTACAAGAATCATATTCTTTCCCTCCCTCCCTCCACCCACCCTTCCCATAGCTGACGCACAATTCCACTGGGTATTACATGTGTCCTTGATCAGAACCTATTTCCATGTTGTTGATGTTTGCACTAGGATGATCATTTAGAGTCTATATCCCCAATCATATCCCCCTTGACCCATGTAATCAATCAGTTGTTTTTCCTTGCTGTTTCTATTCCCACAGTTTTTCCTCTGAATGTGGATAGTATTCTTTCTCATAGATCCTTCAGAGTTGTTCACGATCACTGCATTGCCACTAATGGAGAAGTCCATCATATTCGATTGTACTACAGTGTATCAGTCTCTGTGTACATTGTTCTCCTGGGTCTGCTCCTCTTACTCTGCATCATTTCCTGGAGGTCATTCCAGTTACCATGGAATTCCTCCAGTTCATTATTTTATTCCTTTGAGCACAATAGTATTCCATCACCAACATATACCACAATCTGCTCATCCATTCCCCAATTGAAGGGCATCCCCTCATTTTCCAATTTTTTGCCACCACAAAGAGCGCAGCTATGAAGATTCTTGTACATGTATTTTTCCTTTTTATCTCTTTGGGGTACAAACCCAGCAGTGCTATGGATGGCTCAAAGGGCAGACAAGTCTTTTAGTGCCCTTTGGGCATAGTTCCAAATTGTCATCCAGAATGGTTGGATCAATTCACAATTTCACCAGCAGTGCATTAATGTCCCAACTTTGCCACATCCCCTCCAGCATTCATTACTTTCCTTTGCTGTCATGTTAGCCAATTTGCTAGGTGTGAGGTGATGCCTCAGAGTTGTTTTGGTTTGCATCTCTCTGATTATAAGAGATTTAGAACACTTTTTCATGTGTCTATTAATAGTTTTTATTTCTTTAACTGAAAATTGCCTATTCATGTCCCTTGTCCATTTATCAATTGGAGAATGGCTTGATTTTTTGTACAATTGATTTAGTTCTTTATAAATTTGAGTAATTAAACCTTTGTCAGAGGTTTTTGTAATGAAGATTGTTTCCCAATTTCTTGCTTCCCTTCTAATTTTGGTTGCATTCGTTTTGTCTATAGAAAAAACTTTTTAATTTAATGTAATCAAAATTGCTACCTAACTTCTGATCTTGCCATTTACCTGAAATAGCTCTCTCTAATGTTACCAATGATCTCATAATTGTCAAATCTGATGATCATTTCTCAGTTCTTTTCTTTTTTAAAATTGCCATGGCATTTGGCACTGCTGACTGTCCTCTTCCCTCTTTTGCAAGTATGCATATGTGTCCATGTTGTCTCCCCCAATAGAATGTAAACTTCTTGAAGGCAAGGACGGTTTCATTTTTGTCTATGTATTCCAGTATCTTGCATAGTGCTTAGCCCATAGCAAACTTTTGCTTGTTTATCAACACTGTTCCTTTCTCTACTCCCCCAAGAGACTTTTATTATTTATGGACATGTTCAGAGACTTCCCTGTCAACACCCACTACCCCTTGGAATTCTGAAAGATCTTAAAAAAGAAAAATAGCTCGATCTCACAGAAGGGTTGGAAGTCCCTTATCTAAAGGAAGCAGAAGGGCTATTTGCTTGAGGAAACTAGAGATAAACAGATTACAGGATTTGTGGAAGAAAACTTTCCCTCAGCCCTTGAATCCCCACTTGGGAAATCATAAGTCCATAGAATCTCAGGATTGGAAGAAATCTTAAAGATCAGTGAATTCAGTTCATGCCTGAAGGATGAATGTCTTCCCTAGCATCCCAGACTTTTAGTGCCAGGAAATTGTAGTCCTAAAGCATTTGTTTCACTTTGGGAAGCTCCAGTTAACTTGGATTTTTAAAAATGTTGACTTGAAATCTTCCTTCCTTGTACTGCCTCTCATTGTTCCTACTTTGTCAATTGGTTATCCATCTCTGATTCAATATAATTTGTCAATGTCTTTTTGAAGATTAGGAGCTTAGGACTGGACACAGTAGTCCATGTATGTTCTGCAGGGTAAAGAACAGTAAGAATATTACCTTCATGAAATCACAGCATTTTGGAATAAGAATGGATTAAAGAATCTGGGATAATACATCAATATTTTCCATATGGGAAGTATAGTTATTTGGGTTCCTCATGAGAAACAAGGTAAGAGTTGCTCACTCCACCAGTCTTCTCCTTGCCCTTATCTGGTTTGCTTCATAGATGACTTAAATGGCAAGTAACAAATGAAACTATGTGGGTTGACATAAATCTTTAACTCTGGAATCTCTGAAGCTTTTCTAGGTGGAGTACTAAGGACAATATTTAAGGAATCCAGGTTTTTCACTCAAAATAGGAATGAAAGGAAATTTCATGCAATAATTCATTAATTGAAAGAATGAATGAATGAGTTTGGATAGTTCATTAAGAGTAGGAGTAGGCAAAAAGTAGTTCAAAAGTCAGATAAAATTGCCTAAAGACATTTCTAGCTGATGGTTGGTGCAAGTAGCTGGGGTTTGCATCACAAATGATCATAGGAGAGCTAAAACGTTTCTCCTTTGGTTAGAGAAGAGGATACATTTATTTATTCAAAAAGGCTTTTTTAAAAATAACTGCTTCTTCCCAGGTATGGTGTTTGCTGCTGGGATTACAAAGACAAAAATAAACCAGTCCCTACCCTCAAGGGGCTTATATTTTATTGAAGAGAAATACATGTAGATAGAAAAATAAATGCAAGATATATACAAAGTAAATTATAGGTGTAGTTCATTAGTAAGGGAAGGGGCAAGATAAACTTCCAACATTTGAGTTAAGGTTTGAAGAAAGCTTTGGATTCTTTTAGTCAAAGATGAGGAAGAAGTTCTAGGAGACATTTGGTATAGAGTCACTGAGATGAGATATGGAATCATATTTAGCAAATAAATGATGTATTACAATCTGGAATTCCAAAATTCCAAATAAAGAAATTTGACTTTTTGAACCTCTTTTGTTATTTTAAAAACACAACAGCTCAAAGATGATCTGGTCATAGTTTCATTACCCTTTCCCAAAGACCTTTAACCATGGTATATAAACTGTTTAGTTACAGATCTTTTTGTTCTTCCATTTGTTTTCTGTTCCCCCTTAGGACGGGGATAAGGATTAGCTTACTGGCTCCTTTTCTGCACAATTTGAGCAAATCAGCTTGTGATGGCAAGAGTAGTATCAACTAATCAGTCCACACACCTGGCCAAGCAATTTTGAATTTGAGAATCTAGATGACGTCCTGATTTTGCAATGCATTTATTTCAGCACAAATCCATGAGATAGTTCATATGCAGGGAAATGCAATTAGATCATTTTGAAGTATAGATTGGTGTCATGCTATAAAGAAACACTTTGGAGGAATTTGAGTTTTAATCAATAGGCAATAAAGAGCCATGGGAGTTTACTGAGTTGTAGAAGGTGATATGGTAAGACCTGTGCTTTCAAAAATTTCAATTAGGGAAGATATGTGGGAGATAGATTGAGAAAGTATGAGACTTGAAACAAGGAATTTGATTAGGGAGCTATTACAATAGTTCATGGTAAAGGTTCTGAAGATATGAATTAAGATGGTGGCTATGGGAGTAGAGAAGGAATGTAGAATGTATATTGTTTTTTATAGCTGAAGACCAGCTGGTAGCATCACTGGGTAATGTAAAAGGGGATTCTTTGTTCTCTTTGAGTTTATACTTATGAAAGGAAATCCTTTATTCCCTTTGTCCATTTTGAGTTAACACTTTGTTTAACAATAAATTAAGTACCCTACTTAGTACCTTACTAGATTGTGAAGACAGGATTAACTCTCCTTTGTCTACTTTTGAATTGAGTCAACAAAGGATTAAACACCCTACTTAGTACTAGGTGAGAAGCTAGCAAGGTACTTAGAGAATTCATACCCATAGAAATTCAATGAGCAGGAAATCTGTGAATCTTTTTGATGAGAACTTAAACTTCAGAAAGTGAAAAGTTGATCCCACAGATACTGCCCCCTGGGCAGTACTAGACAATTTGGAAACTGTGATTGGTCCCTGTGAAGAGGGGAGGGGACAAGAAGTCACCATAAAAAAAGCAAGCCCCAAACTCCTTCAGAGAGATTGTCTTCTGGGGATAGTCTTAGATAGTCTTCAAGGGAGCTTTGCTGGAGACTACAGCTTGGATAGTGGGCTTGGAACTCAGCATCTACTTGGACTCTGACTCCTGGATTACTTTATTTGGTGAATAAAAGACCCCTTTCCTAGCTTCTGGAGAGACTAGTTTCCATCTTGGAAGATACCATGTGGTTACTCACTACCAGCCTTCCTGGCTGAGAGCTAATTAATCTCTGCCTAGATTAAGCAGATCTGGAGCAAAACATTTAAGTGGATAGGTTAGATAACTTCTCTATCCTCCTCACATTTCTCTATTTGTAAATATGTGTAAATACATTTATGACTTAAGATATAGTACATACTGGCAACCACATAATTTCATATAATCATTGTCCAATCATTAATTTTAACCCTTAGAAGGGTTATGAAGAAGAAGAATGAAGAAACTGCATCACAAATGTAGACTTTTTTTTTTGTAAATAGAGAGCAGCAACAGTTCAGTACAGTTGACTAAAAGGGAGCAAAACAGTGAAGATTTTCAGAAGAGAAAGGAGATATCATTTTGGTGACATCTCTAGAAGACATTGGTCACTCTGTAGCATTGGAGGGATGAATTAGCTTAGTCACTTTGGTTCTTTGTCTATATACATTTACTTCATTTACTCTATGCATGTTATTGATAACATGTTTTATGTGTAATAGAAACAGTGTGGTTACCTTTGAGAGAGTAAACCTGTGTGTATATGGGTGATTCTTTCTTCACAATTATTTTTGCTATGGCATTTGATAAAATATTTTTTCTTTGGCCTATGTATCCTCTGTTTGGTTTAATAAAAATTAACTTAGCTGTAGAAGCTTACCAGCTATGGTTTTGAGTGGATGATACCACAAGGTAACCTTTGGGAAGTTGATGTATGAAGTACTTCCCCCTCAGCCCATTTTCAAGGCATAACATTGTGGGGACTTCTCTGAAATTTCCATTTTGGATATTTTAATATTGTAAGGATTGGTTTAATATTTTTTCCTTTTATATTTTTCCTAGATGGAGATTTTCTGATGTGATTCTAATTAACCAGACCAATTTTTATATAATAAATGTGGCACTGTTATATATCAAGGTGCCATTGAAATGTATTACTTAACATTGTTGAATTACTATGGTACAGTATGATTGAAATTTAGTTATTATGGCTGTTCAATTATTGGGAAATTGGTGCTCTCATTGGAAATGACTTTCACTAAAGATTATTAACTTTAGAAGAATACTAGAGTCATGATGACAGTGATTAAAAAAAAACTAAATATTATTTTATTTTGTGAAGATACCCTTTTCTTCTTTCTTTCCCTTTTCTCCCAGAAGGCAGAAAAATTATAACTCCTATTACAAATCTATATAATGAAGCAAAATATATTTCCATGTTGACCTGGTCAAAAAAAGTCTCTCAATTTCTACTTTTTTACCTTTTTATCAGGACATGGGCAACATATTTCATCATGAGACCCCTGGAATTGTGATTGGTCATTGACAATGATGTTGTATAGGATTTCTGGGGACCCATTATGTTGCATTAAATGTTCTTTCCACTGACATAAATCACAATTACTTTCCATATTTTAATATATAATTCTCTTGAGTTACTGTGGCAGAGAAACAAAAGTATTATATAGTTGCTAACCTAATGGTTGTAAACCTCTTTGATTGATCCTTAGCAGGATGAGTTTACTGGGTAGAAGGATGGTGTGATGACCATTAGTGATGAGAAATTTCCTGAAGTCTTACATTATCCTTTTTCTTCTGCTCTCACCTACCCCCTAACTATAAAGTGGTCCTTATAAAAGAGGTTTACAATTTTTTGCCATCCTATGCTCAAAACCTTTTCAGCCCAGTAGACCCTCCAGCATTTCTATTCTCCTTGATAGCCTTGGAGGACCTTAGGCTATGTCCATTCTGAAATAAAGCATTAGAGAACTTTAGTGGGGGACTCTGGGAGCAATGATATTCTGAACAATGACAGCGCATAGAGCCTTTCTCAGATTTTAGACTCACCTTTGTTTTTTGTTTTGTTTTATTTTATTTTTAATTTTATTTAATTAGATGATTTAGAAGAATTTTCCATGGTTACAAGACTTATGTTCCTTCCCTCTTTTCCCCCCAACCACCTAGACTCACCTTTGTACAATGAGTGCCAAGGATTAGGACAGCAGAATCTTGTGCAACTCTTCTGTTAGAGATGTCAAGAATTTGTGAGCTCTTAGACTGCATTTCCCATCTCCAAAGGAAAGCCTTAGATTGAGTAAGGAGTTAGGGGTCACAGTGGTTAAGAGTACTGCACTTGGAGTCAGGAAAATCTGAGTTCAAATCCTGCCTAAGGCATTTACTGGCTTATATAACTTTGGGCAAGTCACTTAACTTTTTTTTTTTTGGCTCAGTTTCTTCATCTGTAAAATGTAAATAATAATAGCACCTACTCTCAGACTTGTTGTGAAGATCAAATGAGATAATTGTGAATTGGTTTGTAAACTTTAAAGCATCATATACATGCTAGCTAATATATTAATGCTTGTTAGTGTTACTCTTATTTGACTCATTTCTTTCAGATGACAGAAACTGTAATGAGTTGTGAGAATCTTTCAGAATGAAGAGCATCAAACAAGCAAAGTAGGTGGATGAGAACAGAAGAAATAAGATGAGGGAGGCATTCAGGAAATTTCTTATCACCAATGCTCCTCACAACATCTTCTGCTGAGTGAAACTACCCCTGCTATTATCCGTAGGGCTGGACCACATTTCTATTTGCCGTTCTTGCTTTTTTGGACTTCAGACTCAGCTGCAAAAATTGGCTTCAGGTGAGGAGTTTGCATGAAGTGAAAGGGGATGGGGTAAAAAGGGAGGAAGAAGGAAAGATGGGAAGAAAGCAAAGAATGAAGAAAAAAGAGAAGCGAAGAAACAAAGAAAAAGAAAGAAATCTTGCAATAACAATGAAAATCTCCACCCCAACAAATCTAGGAGGGTTTGGTGGCTTTGGGGGTGAAAAAGATGGGGCCCAAATGAGACATGGCAGGCTTTGGAATCTTTTTTTGGTTGTTTTTGAAAGCATTGCAGTAGGTCCAAAATGACTTTAGTTCTGAAAATGAAATGCTAGATAGAGTGTCATGGATTCCTGATGAATGTGGCCCAGATGTTTCGGAGCGATTTATTTTCTTAATGGAAAATGGCTGAGCTAATAACCTTTGGAAGACATTTTTGCAGCCAGGGCCCAGTTCTGCTTTTCTTTTGTACTTCTTGTTCATGCTTGTGTGTTATTTTTTCTTTCCCTTGCTCTGCATTTCATTTTAGGGAGTTGGGGTGGGGGGGAGGGATGAGGAAAAATTGAATGTAAAAAAAAAAATCAACCACAGCCTGTCTGAATAACCAGAACAAAATCGCAAAGCCAAGACATTTTGACCTGAATTCCAGATTTGTCCCTGACTCACCCTGTTGGTGCTACAGGATTGCAGAGGGCCTGGAGTCCATGTGTTTATGTCTTTATCGCAGAGACACTCCAAGGAGGATACTGTGGTCTCCAGTGTTCACAGATCATAGAACTTAGAGTTGGAAAGGACTTTAGGGATTCACTTTCTCTAACTTCTTCACTTGCAAATGAGTAAACAGTCCCCAAGTGGTTAGATGACTTTCCAAACCCCCATCTTCTGTTTCCAAATATACCATGTAGATTGACCCCTACTAGATGTTCTTTGGCGGAATTTATGAGAGGTGGTGAGTGGGTGGCCATCAGTTTTATGGGAATTATTGCCTTTATAATGTCTTAATTTAGTGGCTTTTTACTATAGCACCCCCCATCCTTCATACGACTGACAAAGTGGTGCTGTCATTTAGTTGTTCTAGTCATGACTCACTCTTTGTAACCCTATTTGCGGTTTTCTTGGCAAAGATACTGGAGTGGTTTGCCATTTCCTTCTCCAGTTCATTTTACAGATGAAGAAACTGAAGCAAAAAGGGTTAGGTGACTTGCTCAGGGTCACACAGCTAGTATGTATCTGTCAGATTTGTACTCCAGAAGAGAAGCCTTCCTGACCCCAGGACTCTCTCCACTATACATAGATTTTGTCATGTCATTCCTGTACTCAACCAATTCCAGTGGCTCACTACTATGCCTATGCTCTAATATAAACTCCTTGGTTTAACTTTTATATTTGTGTTCAGTTGTTTCAGTTGTGCCTGACTCTTTGTGACCTCATTTGGGCTTTTCTTGGCAAAGATAATGGACTAGTTTGCCATTTCCTTTTCCAGATCATTTTACATATGACAAAACTTATCTTTTATAGCCTTACAGAAGCTGGTCCCAATGTAGCTTTCCAAACTCACTGGACATTACTCTCCCTCCAACATTTTGTGATTTAATCAACTAGCTTTCCTTTTGCACAGCACACACAATATTTTGTCTAGCCTCTATAGGTCTGGAGTCAGGAAGAGCTGAGTTCAAATCTGGATAAGACCCTTACTTGCTTTGTGACCCTGGGCAAGTCACTTAACCAACCTTGTTAACCTCAGTTTCTTCTACTGTAAAATGGAGTTAATAATAGTACTTTCTTTTCAATGTTGCTATGAGGAAAAAATGAGATAATATTTGTAAAACCGTGGCATCTAATATGTGTCTTTCTTCCCCTTTTTTCTCTCCCCTTCTTTTCTTTTTTCTTCCTTACTTCCAACTCATAAAGCTTTTCTCTTCCTTTAAGATGCACCACAAGTACCATTTCCATATGAAGCCTTTCTTGGTTTCCTCCAACTGCTAGTGCCCTCACCTTGAACTACGTTATATTTGTAACTACTGTGCATTTATCCATATTTATTCTTCATCTTTATTTGGAATAAGCTTATAGATATACTTATCTCTTCCATTAAAATATAAATTCCTTACAAGTAGAGACCATTTCATTTTTTGAACTTGTGCCTAACATATAGTAGGCCTCTAATAAATACTTGTTAATTAATTGGTAAAATGAAAATTCCTGGCAATCAGAACCTTTCATAACCCTAACCCTTCTCTTTTTCCAACTTAGTCTTTTTTGGTCCCTTCACACACTTTATATGCTAGCTTATTTGGACCACCATTGGTACCTCAGACTCAAAACTGTGCTTCTAGTCTCTGTAAATTTTTGCTTGGGCTCCTTTGTACTTAGAAAACCCTGGTCTTCCCAGCTCTGATTGGTGAATTTTTATCCATCCCTTAAAGTCCATTTTACATGCCATCTCTTTGAGTAGTCATCTCTACCTGATTTCCCTAGTGGGCAATATCCTTCTTCCTTAGCCTATATAAAGCACTTTGTTTTGAACTTTCTAATATACTTATGGAATCTTGAGTATTGTAGGTAAGTTTATATTTTATCCTTTTCTTAAGTTACCATAAGGGCAGGTACCATGTCTTATTGAGATTCTGTTTACCCCTACTGTCTAGTACAGTAATCTGCACCTAGTGAGTGCATGATAAATGCTTGTCCATTAGATTCTGTGCATTCCATTCCCACCACACTAACCTCACTTCTCTTAAGGCCTGGGCTATCAGACTGCCAGATTAGAAGAATGCCACAGAACTATTATAACCTGGTGACCAAGATGGAGAGACATGGATTGGATGATAGTATATTAAAGATGGATTTGGAACAGAGCGAGCAACCCAAGGGAATGAGTGGTGATAATCAGAGTCCTAATCAACTTGGAGGGATGTCTGGAGTAGAGTGCTTCAGGGCTCTATCCTTGCTTGTTTGTTCTTTTAACATTTTCATCAGTGGCTTGGATGATGGTCAACTGGCCAGTGGCCATAGCATGCTACCACATGCTGCAACACGATAGCTTAGTTTGTAATGGTGTGTGATGGAGTGGTTTGGGGCTCTACTTTGGAACATGTGTAGGCTTTCCATGCCTGCTTCTAAATGCTGATCGATAATGGAATGTGCTATAAAAGACATTAAATGAGCACGTGACCACTTCTCTTTCCATGTGGTGAGCAACACAATAATAGCTGTTAACCTCTGGGTGTAGTGAGAGAAAGTGGAAGGAGTTTCAGGGGTCTCCAGCTGGGAGTTGCCTAATGTCCTGCCCAGGCTGACAGGTAGCCTCGAACATGGCATCCTTGATTCTTCTCCTCTTTGTTTTTGTTGTTTTCTTTTAGGTGAAGGAGTATTGGAGACAGAAGAGAGTAGACTGTGATCTTGTGAGCTCCAAAAAGGCAAGGAAGCCTCCTCAGGGGTCCAGGAACTGCAATCTGTCCCAGAGTTGGTGTCCAAGCCCAGATGAAGTACCAGCAAAGTCCTGAGGAGTGAACAGCTTGACTCAGCCCTGCAGTTGTTTGACATTGAGCACAGAGGCAACAGCGTCCTACAGTGATGGGGAAGGGATTGACGCTGCCCTTCAGTTACATTTCATTCAAAAGTAAATTTGAAAACAAACAAATAAAATAACTTTTATGGGGAAAGGGAAGGAAATGAGCGTTTATTTAGCACCTACTGTGTCAAGCACTGAGCTAAGCATTTTACAAATGTTTATCATTTGATCCTCACAACAACCCTGGGAGACAGATACTGTTATTGTTCTCATTTTACAGTAGAGGAAACTGAAAAAGACAGAAGTTAAGGGACTTGCCCAAGGTCATATAGCTAGTATCTGAGGTTGAATTTGAATTTGAATTTTTTCTGACTCCAGGTGCAGTGCTATATCCATTGTGCAACCTAGCTCCCTCATTGGTGGGGCAAATGCTTTGCAGCATCCACATTAAGTTTGTGTCCACTCTCCCCAAGGACCCACATGATATGGGAGAGAATGTACTATGATTTAATGGGATGTTTTGTACTTCTATGTATCATCTTAATAGTATTAATAGTATTTTTTAATAAAAATTAATTGATTTTAATTGATTAGATCATATTATGGCATTAGACACTGCGTCAATCAGGGAGATGCTAACTGTAATCTGTGATTTATATTAAGGAGATAGTTATGGAATAGGATTTGAATGGACCATCAGCTAATCTGAGGCATCCCTTAAACACTAAATAGGGAAATGTTGCCTTACTCTGGGAGCCCCACCTGCCCATGAGAGGGGGAATTGTGCTAAAGGCATTTAGGATTATAAGCCAACTGTGCCACTGGGGATTGGATTTGCCAGTGAAAATGAGAGTTGGGATAATGACCCCAGAATCTATGTCTAGTCTTGCTCCTGGACCTAATTAGCCAGTGAGAGTGGGAATTGGGATGAGGAATCCCTAGGGCTCATCATTCTATGTTTAGATAAGTGATTTGCATATCAAATATGTAAATTATGTTAAGATAAGAGATATAGCTTACATGTTGGATGATGGTGTTAAGATCCCAGAAGATAATAATTGGCTAGAAAGAATTTTAGACAGAAGTCCTGTTAGAAAATTAATTGTTACACCTAGAAGAAACCTTAGAATGAGAGTCAGATTTCAAAAGATGACATTTAAAAGAGATACATGTAAAATCCTATAAGATGAACCCAAAAGAATCAGCTTCTTAAGTATGGTAGTGGGGCAACATGGCTAGTGAGTAGTAGTTTGTTAAAAAAAAAAAAAGCTGTGTTTTTTAGTGGACCACAAGCTCAATATGAGTCAACAGTATGCCTAAAAACTTATGTAGTCCTTTTTTTAGCCCTTCCCTTCCATCTTAGAATCAACACTCTGTATTGATTCTAAGGCAGAAGAGTGGTAAGAGCTAGGCAATGGGGGTTAAGTGACTTGCCCAGAGTCACACAGATAGGAAGATTCTGAAACTAGATTTGAATCCAGAACCTCCTGTCTCTGGGCCTGGCTCTCAAACTACTGAGTCACCCAAATGCCCCCAAAGCTAATGTAATCTTAGAGTGAACTAACAAGAAGAGCATTCAGAAAGAGGAATGTTAGTACCATATCATTAACTCTGGTCAGAACATGCCTGATAATATTTCTAAGCAACATATATTAAAAAGTATATTGACAAACTTCAATGAATCTTGAGAAAGCTTACTAGGAGAGAAAAGGGACTAGAAACTCTTCTAAATAAGGATTCCTAGAAGAAACTGGGATGCTTATGCTGGAGAAGAAAATGCTTGGGGTAAGCTTGAAGTCTAGTCAACAAGTATTTAGTAAGCAGTCATTGTGCTATAATAGTCTGAGTATACAAATATAAGCAGAAAGAAAGAAGTCCTTGCCTTGGCTTGTTTCCATGTCCAAAGTCTTGCTAATACTCCCAAATCTACTCTTCAAGACTGACTCATATACTGCCTCCTCTGTGAAGCCTTCCTTGACTCGGTTGGAAATGATTTTTCCTTTCTTAAGACTTTGCCTATCACTTCATTGATATCTCTCTTATACACTTAGCATATTTGGTTTTGTATTAGTTATTTTTAAATATGCCATGTTCTATCCAGAGGTAAATTTCATTTGGGCATGTATATTACCCATTGGTAATATATATGGAATATTGGTAATCTTCCTTCCCTTCCTTCCTTCCTTCCTTCCTTCCTTCCTTCCTTCCTTCCTTCCTTCCTTCCTTCCTCCTTCCTTCCTTCCTTCCTTCCTTCCTTCCTTCCTTCCTTCCTTCCTTCCTTCCTTCCTTCCTTCCTTCCTTCCTTCCTTCCTTCCTTCCTTCCTTCCTTCCTTCCTTCCTTCCCTGTACTTGCTATCAGAAGGAATGATCATGTCAGTATTTTGCTATACTATTTGTGGATTTTTCCTTCATTGACCTTAAATAATATACCCCATAATGGGAAAGAATATGAAGACATTAGTGACTACACAGGACACAGGTCTCTTCATAGATAGGCAGCAATAAGACAGATAAGGGAATCTCATGAATATTTTCCTCTCTAAGAGAAGAACCTAGTATCCAACCCCTCAGGCCACATGGAAGATCCTCAGAACTGAGTGTATTGCAGCAATGAATTCATGCAAAGAATATATTTGAGCAAATCACTAGCAAATCTGCCTGCCTGGTCTCTCCAGCATGCTAATGCAGTCTCTTCTAACATCAAGGTTAGAGGTAGGGACACTGACATCACTTTGTTTGTGTTCCTGAGTCCTTGGTGAATTGGTTCTGCTGGCTATCTGCCATCCTGTTAGATCAGCAGCAAACAGGAGCCGCCAAAGTATTTGACAGGAGAGGATAATTATGGAGATGGAGAGAAAAATGGCTTTAGATGTCTTTTACCATAATCCTCATCATCTCTTTGTTGTATCTTGACAGAACTGGAGGGTTATTGGAAAGGACATTGGACATGAAGACAGAGGATCTGAATTTATTTTAATGTGTAAGAACTCATATGAACATAAAATTCTATGAATACTAATGCATTTTCCTCTCTACCAAACCTACAAAATAAGTGGCATAAGAATTATTAGTCCCATTGTACAAATGAGATAACTGAGTCTCAGAGAGTTAATGTGATTTTCTCATGGTCACACATCTCATGTAGGTCATGTGGGATTTGAAACCAGATCTCCTGCCTTTAAACAAACAACATTATATATACATATACACCTACACTCTGCCTTATATACTGCTGACTCTGCCACTATTGAACTGTTAAGAGATCTTGAGCCAGTCACTTATCCTCTAAAAGTCTGTTTCCTCATCAGAAAAATGGGCACAATAACAATAACAATAATAATATAATATAATAATAACCCATCTCAAACCATTTTAACTTTTAATCTATAAGCTTAAAGACCAAGAAAAGTATCTTCTCCTTGCTAACTTTATGTGAGTTCCATATGGTCATAAAATACTAAATGTTACTTTTGATTAAAAAATAACAGTAAAGCCTACATATATTCATAATTTTCATATCTATCATCTCACTTGATGTTTGCAACATGGCATAATATATGGAGGTGAACTTTATTCCCATTATTCAGATGAGAAACTGAGGTTCAGAAAAGCTTTGTGCTTCAGGCCAGGTAACTCTTGTTAACAGTCAAAGCCAGGGTTATTGAGTAACAATGTTGGTACTTAGCATAAGTACTTTGAAAAATGTCTAGGCAGGCAGCAGGAAATCTGCCCTGAAACTCTTTGTGATTTATGATGTAAAAATAACATAAGTAATTTAAGATAAATTCCATTAAGTGGGAAAAGGCATTACATACTAGAGTGACTTCTATGATGCTGAATTATGCATAAGTTAAATTTTGTTACCCTTTAAATTTTGATGCCTTGTGGCAAAGCCCTAATTGGCCTCCCCTAGTTATAGCTCTAGTCAGTTGAGCCCTGTTCTTTTGACTTCAGTGGTCTTTCTTTCAAATCATGCTGCATTTACATATATATTTTGCTATATTCAAATATACATATATACCCGCACACATATTTTTACTGAGTTTCACTTGTTAGCAAGTTGATTAAGATAGTAGAGTCAGAATAATAAAGGATTGTGCTTGAAACTCGGACTAGGAGCAGTTAAGCTCCTATGACCTCTAACAGACCCAGACATGCCATTGTGAAGAGGAAAAGGCTCAGCAGATGTGAAAGGTACAGCTATTGCTGATACCACAGCTCTCCAAGTGTTCTCAGTGTCAAGAACTCAGCAACTCTTGGCACTGGATTTTCTTAAGGAAATAAAATCATAGGGAAGCCCATTCAGGAAGACCTAACCCCTATAGATATATTGCTCTCAAGTGAAGAGTTCTTGCTTGGCTTTCTATTCATCAGAATAATGAACTAGCCCAGATTATCATGGAAGAAATCTTACTTCTCCCAGCTATTCTTTGCTGGTGGCCAGTAACCCCAGGTTAAAAAAGTATATTTTACTTCTTTGAGGTTATTGCTTAATTTGATTCCTCCTATTTAGGCTTCATTGATTTCATTATTTTGTTAAAAAGGAGCAGGATTATAGATCTAGTGCTGGAAGTGATGTCAGAGGTTGTATAGTCCAATCTTCCCACTTTACAGATAACAAAACTAAGGCTCAGAGAAGTTAAAAGACTTGTTCAAAGTCACAAAGGTAGTATAAGAAGCATGATTTAAATTCAACTCATCTGACTCCAGAGCCAGTGCTCATTGTATTATGCCATGCTGCCTTCTTACTGGTCAGCTTTAGTGCCCAAATGATCAATGTGTAGCCATTTTTAGGACTAAGAAAGATTAGTGGCAAAGATTAGTTAGAATATGGTAAGAGTTATAAAACTGAAAAATCTAATATTTCTGGATTAAAAAAAAATTAGAACAAATAGGGGCAACTAGGTGGCTCAGTGAATTAGAGCCAGGGCCAGAGATGAGAGGTCTTGGGTTCAAATCCAACCTCAGATACTTCCTATAACTTGTGACCCTGAGCAAATATTTAACTCCCATTTCCCAGCCCTTGGAATCAATACATGGGGTTGATTCTAAGACAGATGGTAAGTGTTTTTGAAAATAAAATTTAGAACTAATGCATTATGATTAGATTGAGAAGGGAGGAGACAATTTCTTGGTCACAGAATCATGGAACATTAGAGTTGCAAAAGACTAACGAGGTCATCTTGTCTAATCCCAATCGAAATTGATACTTAGCCTGGAATTACCCATCAAGAGGTTGCAGCTTAGTCACTTATTTAGGAAGGGAGACACAAAAAGAATCTTCCAAAACACAGGCTTAGGCTTTCCTCCTGAAGGAACGTACCTTAGTGGCCATGTGCTTTCGGTGACAAAGACATCTGGGTTGAAGAGTGACAGCAACTCTTTTTTTTTTTTGCCTCAATTGAGTCCCAGGATATGCTTCACAGCCAGAAAGGAAAAAAGGGGGTCCAGCTCAGTGGATTGAGAACCAGTCCTAGAGATAGGAGGTCCTAGGTTTAAATGTGACCTCAGATACTTCCTAGCTGTATGACCCTGGGTAAGTCACTTAATCCCCATTGCCTATCCCTTACCACTCTTCTGCCTCTTTATTAAATATTTCCTATTTATTCTGTATATTGTTTGTATGTAGTCTGTCCATTAGATTGTAAACTCCTTGAGTTCAAGGACTATCTTTTGCCTCTTTTTGTTTTCGTAGCACTTAGCAGAGTACTTGGCACATAACAGGTGTTAATAAATGCTAATTGATTATTGATTGATAGAGGTGGCGTGGGGCAGTGGATTCCTTTTGTATATCCATTGGGTGATCATTTCTTCTGGCTTCTCGTCCAGTTATGAGCTTCTCATCTCTCAGTGCAGGCCTCTCAGTGATGAGTGGTTAGAAGCTGCTTCCAAATCCCAAGTGATGTTCTAGAACCAAAAGGGGAAGTTTTGAGCATGTTTTATAGGATGTTTTGTCATGATAGGACCATAGTTGTGGAGCTGGAAGGGAATTTAGAGCTCATTCAGGCCATCCCCAGGGCAGCTAGGTGATTTAGTAGACAGAGTGCCAGGTTTCAATTTAAGAAAACTCATCTTCATGAGTTCAAATCTGACCTCAGACATTTGCTAGCTGGGTGACCCTGGGCAGGTCACTCCACCCTGTTTGCTTCAGTTCCTCGTCTATAAAATGAACTGGAGAAGAAAATGGAAAACCATCTCAGTATCTTTCCAAAGAAAAGCCCAAGTTGGGTCATGAAGTGTTGGACATGACAGAAATAACCAAACAATATCAAAAAAGATCAACTTCCACCTTTTACAAGTGAGGAAATGGATCCAGGATAGTTCAGTGATCTGTCCAGTTGCATAGGTGAGGGATAAGCAGCAGAGCAGGATGCAGCTGATGTCCATGCAAGAGTAGCAGATCCAGATGTGAGATATTAGCCCAACTCTTTCTGGAGTCTTAATCCAGGACTCTTTTCAAGGAGGGTAATTCTTCTGTGGACTCTGGGAGAACAACTCCCTTTTGGTTGATTCTTGTCCCTCTGGGATATTACCTTGCCAAACTAATTCTGTTTCTTGTTGCAATGCTTAGTTTTATGTTTCAATTTAGATATTACAAAGGATGTGCCTGCCACAGTTTACTGGCAATTAGGGAGGCAACTTGATTTACATCTGGAAAGACTGAGCAGCTTCAAAGAGGACACTTTTTCTTTTTTTTTTTTTTAATTTGGTTTGAGAAATTTCACTCAGAGGACAGTATATATAAATAGGCAGAAATCATTGTCTTGGAAACCAAAAGGAACAGTTTCTGCTTTCTATTAGCTGTGGGACATTAGAGGTGTAGCAACTTCTTTGAGCATCAATTTTCTGATCTGTACACTGGTGATCATAGTACTTGTTCTGCTTTTCTGTCTTACAGGGTTATTGAATTAATCATATGTAATTATAAAGGCTGAGGTGAATGTGGCTTACTAATTAGCTGTGGTCATTTTAGACTTTTAAAAGAATAACATATTCACTGATTCTCAGAGAGGCAAACTATTTTGCTTATGTCTACTCAAGTTATAAGTAGCAGAGAAGGATTTAAATCTAATAAATCCTCCTGAGTACAAGAGGGGGAAGCTAGATGACTCAGTGGATAGACTGCTGGGCCTGGAGTCAAGAAGAGTCATCTTCCTGATTTCAAATCTGACCTCAGACATTTACTAGCTCTGTGACCCTGATCATGTCATTTTACCTTGTTTCCTTATCTATAAAATGAGCTGGAGAAGGAAACAGTAAATTACTCTTGTATTTTTGCTAAGAAATCTCTATTGGGATCACAAAGAGTTGGACATGACTGAAATGACTGAACAACAATAACTGCTTTTGGGGCCAGTGGCCTTTATGATCTTGGGGTTCATCATCCCCTTTGATACTGATTTCAATAATAATTGAGGCAGTTAGGGGTAGTCTGATAGAGAAGAAAGAGACCTTGACTTGAAGTAGAGAAAACCTAGTTTGAAATACTACAATCCTAAGATCTCATCTCATATGTATCAGATTGGCTAAAAAAATAAAAAGATAAAATGACAAATGTTGGAGGGGAGGTGGAAAAAGAGGACATTAATACATTGTTGGTGGAACTATGAACTGATCTAACCATTTTGGAGAGCAATCTGGAATTATACTCAAGGAGTTATAAAACTGTGTGTACCTTTTGACCCAGTAATACCACTATTAGGTTTATTTCCTAAAGTGATTAAGGAAAGATGGGAAAGAAACTATATGTTCTAAAATATTTATAGCATCTCTTTTCGTGGTGGCAAAGAACAGGAAACTGAAGGGATGTCCATCAACTGGGGAGTGACTAAACAAGTGGTAGATGATTGTAATGGAATACTATTGGGTTACAAGAAATGACAAACAAGATGTTCACAAAAAACCGAGCAAGATTTATATGTTGTGATGCAAAATGAAGTGAGCAGAACCAGGAGAATGTTGTACTTATAACAACAATAATGTATGATGATCAACTGTGAATGACAACTATTATCAACAAGGCAAGGATCCAAAACAACTGCAAGAGACTCATGATGAAAAAGGCTTTCTGCTGCCACAGAAGGAACATATGGAGTTTGAATGCAGATTGAAACATACCATTCTCCACTTCATTTCCTCCATGAATTTTTCTCTGGTGCAAGCAATGTGTATTTTGTTTTATCATAACAGGAAAACATGCATTATATGATAACATATGTACAAAATACATAATACTACCTGGCTTTTTGGGGAGGGAAGAAGGGTAGGAAGGAGTGAGGAAAAAGAATGAGACAGATTTTTGGATGTAACTAATGTGAGAATTTGTTTCTCTTGGATAAGCCTATTATAATTTATTACATATTTATAATAAACCATATATGTTATACTGCTATGCTACATATTATATATAAAAATAAATATCTCAAAAGAGTCTGTCTTAGTGTCTGACTGAAAATCATTTCCATAATCTTTACTAGCCTCTCCTCTGCAAGTTGGGCATAATAAAACCTATTGTAAGAATTAAATGAAATGCAAGCCTTATACTGCTATAATATTAACTATTAATTCTGGACTAGGAAAATTCAGATAGGAGAGGTAAAAAGATTCAGTGGAAACTGTGAAGCTTCAGGAATCTCTTAAGTGTGCTAGTTATTATCTGTGTGACTTTGAGCAAGCAATTTAGTCTCCTTTGGCCTCAGTTTCTTCATTTGTCAAATCAAGGGGCTGGACAAGATGACCTATAAGATTCTCTCTGCCTCTAAATCTATGATTCTATTGTAGATGGAAAGGAAAAGGCAAGGTTTCCTGGAGGAGGAGGAATAGCATTAGAGAAAATTTCTTTTAAGTATGTTTGCTCTTTAGCATTTTACTATAGCATATATCCAGGTATCCTCACTTATATGGAAACATTGACTGGGATAGAGGCAGAATGTCTCTGGCAGAAAATTAGAGGCAGGTTTTTTCATGAGTTATAACAGTTCTGTGAAATGATCAGGGATTTTAGGGCAAAAATAGAACCATGAAAAGTCACCTAGTGCCCTGTCTCTAGGAAGCAGATGAACTAAGCCACATCAATGGCTGTTGTCTTTCAGGGAAAGACAAGGCATTCTGGGCTGAGTACATGGACAAGGCTGCTTTGGCTTCTTGGATGGGAGCAGCTCTCATCCTCTGGTATTCTCAGCTACATACTTAACATTGAATAATAATGCAAACTCAATGTCCTTAGATCAAAACAATCATCCTTTTTACTAAAAAAAAAAAATAAGCTTTTCATGCTTAAGATGTTCTGCCTTCTTACTTCTACCTCTTAGAATTTTGGCTTATGACTCATCTCAAATGCCACTTTCTGCAGGAAGTCTATCCCTGTCCCCTCTTCTACCCACTCCCATTTTCCCTAGTGGTGGTGTGCTGGTACATCTTTAACAGCTAGATCTCTGGGGGAAAAAAGAAGTATGTAGGACATATTTTTATGTTTAATCTGCATTATTAAATTTTCTCCAATAAAATAGATCTTGATCAATGACACATGTAAAGCCCAGTGGAATTGCTTGTTGGCCACGGGAGGGGGTGGGACGAGGGGAGGGGAAAGAACACGAATCGTGTAATCATGGAAAAATACTCTAAATTAATTAATTAAATAAATAAACTTAAAAATTTTCTCTGTTACTTTCTTAAGTCTAGAAAACTAGCACATTAATAAATCAAGAACTCATTTGCAGCATTGCCAATTTCTGAAATGTAAATGTTAATGCTAAAATTTAACAGTTGAACCAGTTCTAGTAGATCTAGTACATTCCTGCATCCATGTAACTTGTATAAATTTCTTTCTATGTAAATATTTATGCATATATATGTTCATATATATACATAAATAGGTTCATATATACATATATTTTCCCCAACTAGAATGTAATCTTATTGAGGGATTGTTTTTTTGTTTTTCTTTGTATCCTCAGCACTTAGCCCAGCACCTGGAATGTAGTAAACATTTGCCTGTTCGTTGTTTGATTTTCCACTTTATTTTCATGGGAGGTTTCAACCATTTCTTTTTCATGACCCATATGATTCAATGTTCAGTCCTTATCTATTTTTCCCTTGTGGTATGTCTTGTACACTTTTCCATCTGCCCATTTCTATTGCCAATGTGCTAATTAAGGACTGTGTTAACATCATCCTTGGATTACCTCAACACTGCTCTTCCTGACCTCATTAAATCCATACTCTTCCCTCACCAATCCATACAACATACTTTCCAGGTTTACTGCCTTTGTGTATTGTTTTCATTGTGTCATTTATCTTCTCAAAAAGGTATAACTCTACTGAGTTAGTATCAGGAAGCATTGGGTTCAAATTCAGCCTCTTGTAATCAATCAGTGAGTATTTATGAGGCAGTTATATGCCAAGCACAGTTCTGGATGTTGAAAATGCAGGTATAAAGAAAGGACCCCTCTCACAATGAGTTTACATTCTAATGGGGTGGTAACATGCATAGAAATAGCAAATATTGTGTTAATACAGTGTTAATAATTACAGATTCATACAAAGTAGCTAAATATAAGGGTGTTTGGTAGGATGGGTACTAACTGTATGTGTGTGTATGTGGGAGAGAGAGAGAGAAGGAGGGAGATGAGGAGAGGAAGAAGGAGAAGAGGAAGAAGGAGGAGGAGAAGTAGGATGGAGGATGGAGGAGGAGATAGGAAAGATTGAGCTTGTGTTGCATCTTCAAATAAGAGGTAGTCTAGACTAAAATCTCAACTTCTGCAAGAAGCCTTTTCTAGTAGTCCTTAATCTTAATGTCTTCCCCCTGAGATTTTATTTTTTAAATTAATACATAGTTGTATACATATATATATATATACATATGTGTATATATTTTTACAGATACAGATCTTGTTTGTAAATGGTTATTTGCATATTGTCCTTCCCATTTGACTGTGAGCTTCTTGAAAACAAGGAGTGTCTTTTGCCTTTGAATCTCCAGAGGTTAGTATAGTGGTTGGCATTTAGTAGGTACCTGATGTATGTTAGTTGGCTCACTAAATGAGATTGACTCCATGCATTAGAGGTAAAGGAATAAGGGTATGTCAGGGATGGGGATGCCCAGGCAAGGATATGGAGATAGAGTGTTGCATACAAGATACAGAGTAAAAGCTGGTTTGATTAGATTTAGAATGAGAGAGAGTAGGAGGAGTAATATCCAATGGGGATGGAAAAATATATTGGGGTCAGGTTGTAGTGAGTTTTAAAAACTAAAGAGTTTACACTTTATCCCAGCAGTAAGCAGAAGAAGCTATGAGAGTTGACTGAGTAGGGGAATGATATAGTCATATCTGCCCTTAAGGAAAATTGCTTTGACTAGAGTATAAAATGAGGTGTTTGGACTAAACTGTACCTAACATGGCTTTTAGGTCAAATTCTATGATCTTATGAGGTCAGAGATTGTGTCGTTCGCTTTTATATTTCTCTTAGAATCTTGCATGTAGGAGTAATTAACTAATAGTACATTGCAATGATTCAATTGAATTCTTCTTTTCTGAGTCTCTGTATTATTCAAGACATAATCCTTGGACCAAATCTCAGTCTTTGTTTTTTAGACTAGCAATGTAGCCTTTTCCACATTTCAGTTCTGATGTACATTCAATTCCCTGGAATCAGTGCCAAGCACAGTCTTGTCTAAAGAAAAAATGTAGCTGCCAACTGGCATCAGAAGCATCCAGGGGAGAGGCAACACATTGGCAAACCTGGTCAGCTGGAAGCTGAGTCTTGGATATGTATCTGCACTAGTATTTATACATCACCTGTTACCTCTGGCATGTTTGTTGCTAATTGAGCAATTCCCCTAGTTCTGGGAACTAAGTTGCTTTCATTTTTTTAGGGTTATGCTGATGAGGTACAGAGGAGTCCAGGAAAATGGAATAAGGCAACACAAATTACTTCATTCATTCATTTCTTTTAGCAAACATTTACTTAGAACTTTTAAAGAAGCTACCTTTTTTATTGATTGGGCAATATTCTTGTTCCCTATCCTACCTTTCATGGGATGAAGGATTAATGAATATCTTCAGGTTGAGACGTTGAGACTCTTTTGGTTTTAGATTTGTTGCTGGCTTTTGTTTTTATGTTTGTTTGTTTTTTGGTATCGAATACTCAGAGGAAAGCAGATGGAATGAGTTTATAAAATGACAGTTATTCAAAGTCAAGCTTCAGACCTGGGTTACTGGGAGGACACTGTTATCCCCAAAAAGGAGAGTATGAAAGTTTTACATCTACCTAGTCCATTTCATCCTCTATCTTCCACTGCTGATCTGCAATTACCTATTCTTTTTTTGATGCTTGAAGTTCAGTTTGTGATATGCTATCCAAGAAGAGAAGTCCAGAAGATAATTGGTGATTAGATGCATCATTTTAGGAGTCATGTGTGAAGAGATTATCATTAAACCCAAGGAATCTGGTGAGATGAAATGAGATGAGATAAGATGAGATGAGAGATAGACAGAGACAGAGGCAGAGACATATAGGACATGCCAAAAGCTTGAAGACTATCCATTCTTGGTGGATAAACAAATGAATGAAAATAGAATTTATTAAGTACTTACTAAGTGCCAGGCATTGTGCTAAGCACTTAGGATCCAAACTTTAAAAAAAGGAACCCCAGTTCTTAAGGAGCTTTCATTCCAATAAGGGATGACAATACATATAGCTAACTGGTAGATAGGGAAGGGAGGTAGGTGTTATTACTATTCTCGTTTTATAGATGAGGAAATGGAGGCAGATAGAGTTTAAGTAATTTGTCTGGAGTTACACAGTTACTGAGTTTCTAAGGCCTGATTTGAACTCAGCTCTTTCTGATTCCAAGTCTAGCTTCCATGGATCCAATGATCATGATATTATCAGCTCAGACTGATACTCTCTAGCTGCCTAGGGAAAAGAGAGACTCACAGAATCATAAGTCTGGAATTAGAAAGGACATTAAAAGGCATTTAATACAATCACCTCATTTTACAAATGAGGAATCTGGGACCTTGGGAGGTTAAGTGACTTCCTTCAATTCACACAGGTTAAAAGCATAAGAGACTAAATTTGAATCCAGATCTGCTGAAAATAGAGTTGATCTGCCTTTGTAGAGGGAGTATTTATGCTGGTAAGGGTGCAGATCTTTGAAAGGATTAAATGCAAAAAAGGTGTCATCAGTTTAAATTTGTGTCCCACAGGATGTAGAAAGGAGATGGCTTTCTTGCATACTACTACTGCATTTTCTTTTGGGTTAGAAGTATCACTGCTCTGGTGTGGCAAATTCTAGAAGGTGGCATCTCTTCTTTCTTATTGGGTTTGCCTGGTGTCTTTTTTCTGGATTTGATTTCTTGACAGGCCAGATGTGGGAACTTGGTTCTCCATGTATAGGTCATGTTGTCAAGTGTTACTCTGATTTCATTCCTGAGTCCCAGCAATTGGTCAATGAGAAGCAGTTAGCCTTGAGCAGAGAGAGATGGCCCTACCAAAAGTGGCTGTCCAAGGTGCTAGTTCTCTTTTATTTGCCTCATCTAGGAAGAGTTGAGAGATCCAAGAGGCCTCAAGATGGGACTTTTTCAAGCACAATATCTAGCACCCCATACATTTTATGGAAATTAATGAAGGTAAGGGCACTACAGAGGTAGGTTCAGCTAATAAGAGTATATTCACTACCGTGTAATTTCTGGGTAAATCATGGCCAGACACAACAAGTAGTTCCTCAGATGAAAGGAGTTTGGGCTACCTGGGGAAATAAGGCACGTTAGTAGTTGGGCTTTAACATATGCTTATACCAGTATTTCAGTTTGGTAAATGACATTTACATTCTTCTCTAGCTAGATGTCCTGCTCATCTCCCACAGTTGAACTTTTATAGTCTGAAACCTTGACTTTAACTCTCATTACACCCATAATTATATCTTGTGACTGGTTTCCACACTGTTGTCCCTTGTGGTATGATTTCCTACCATACACCCTTTTTAGCTAATATCCCACTCATTTCCTGGTAATAATTTATTGCTCAACCTGCTCTGGGTCTCTTGTTATACTTCTTTTACTGTTTCTGGAGTAGGAGAAAGTCCCTTCTACAATATGAAACTACCTTGAAGGGGAGTTCCCTTGAAATCACAGATCTTGTCCTTATTCTATAAACTCAGAACTAGATGAGAGTTTAGGACAGAATATTAGATCACAGAATGTTAGGACATAGAAATTTAGAATTAGAAGGGATCTTAGAGAATACATAATGAGACTTTTTAATTTTACAATTAGGAAAAAAGATCTGGATAGAGGAAGTTTCATGCCCAAAGTTAAACAATCAGGTTATGACAGAAAAAGGACTAGAAACTAGGTATCCCGACTCCAAACTCACTCTACTTCTCCCTATATCATGCTATGTCTAAGTGAAGGGAAGTCAGGGAATTGAGAGAATAAATCTGGAGGATAAGAACATTTATAATCAATCCAATTTTAATATCACCAGACAATACACTCTCATATTAATATTGTGATTGGGAGGACAATAAGTCAGACAAGGTCCAGTCAAACTTTGGCAATAAAACTGATTTATTAGCACCTTATGTCAACTTTCCTGTGCCCCAACCAGATTCCAAAATCTACATCAAAAACAGAACTACTGCTTTTGTAGATAATTAGCTTTTCTCTTCAGACTAAAAGCTACCTAATGAAGTACAAAGAACATTAGATGAGGAATTAAAGAATCTGGGTTCTGGTGCTGGTCCACACTAGTCTGGTGTGCAACCTTGGGGAAGTCACTCTCTTTTCATAGGACCCGGTTCCTCTTATCTGTAAAATGAGAGTGGTTGTACTGTTAGATTGTCATGACCATTTCCAGAATTCCAATTTTGTTTCCTTGTGTGTGACCTACATATATCTCAGCAAATTTCTAAACTTGGTCTTCAAACCACTCACTGATTTTTTAATTTTCTCTGCAGATACTTATTAGAAACCACAATTCCTTTGGGCTCTTGTCCCTGGTCCACCAAAGCTTGAATTCCAGAGTTAGATAATTGTGTTAGAGAATAGTCTCTGCATTTGCAGCATCATCAGTGCTCAGGTCATGGTAAAGGATCTCTTTATTTACTTTCTTGCAAATAGCCACTTCATATAGTAGTGATGGGGAATAATTTGTTCCGAGTTGGTGTTAATGAATGCCTATCCTGTTTATAGAACATCATCTCCATGGGGAGGGGATAGCCATGAATAACTGCTCTTGACATAAACTCCTTTGGTACTTTTGCTCATTTTATTTCCATAGCTCTTTCTCGTTTAGTGCTCTTCCATTTCTTCTTATTATACCTGTGATACAGTATCAATTCAGGATTATGGGTATCATTGGTAGTACGCCTTTAAAATCTGCTGCTATCTCTTTTCATCAAGCTCTGGACAGTCTTTTGGAAGGAATAGAAATAGTATCTAGAAACCATTTGCTTTCATTTAGCACATGACGTTAACAGGTGTGGTGGTCTTCTTTGTAATCTCCTTGATGAGAAGCCACAAATTAGTAAGAAGGAGAATAGCTGCTCCAGGTAAGCACCCCAATTGACTAAGAAATGACAACTAATAGGTAAAAGGGGGAAAAGAAAAGTTATTTAGAGCAGAATAAAAACCTAACAAGTACATTTAGTCTGACACCATTTAGCATATAACTAAGTTTCCATATTCTCCTTAATAAATCTTAAGGGCGTTATTGTATTGCAGAACAGTATAATCATTTCTATTTATAGTATTTTTTTCTTTAATTTCCACAAACATAAGCCCCTCTTGGGGAAGATAAAACATTAAATAAGACACAATCCCTGCCCTCTTGGAGCTTACAATCTAGTAGAGGAATAGCACACATAATGATGTTTCCAAATTATTGATCATTAAATTATGTACATTATTCTCTGTTAAAAAGATAAGGAAACAGATTTTATTCTTTACTTTAAATAATAATAATTTTAACATCTGTTTTTTGAAATCATAAGATCCAAATTGTCTCCCTCCTCTTCTCTCCTCACTCTTGGAGATGGTAAGCAATTTGGTCTGGATTATACTTGTATTTTCAGGAAGCAAAGATTTTAGAAAAATTCCCAGTCTTTGAAAAATACTCATAATTTTGTACTGAGAATCAGACATATGGAAAACTCAAGATGCCAATGTTTTATTTTTCAGCAGTTGAAGATTTGCTTTATCTACAGTGTGGGAAAGAACCAAGAAATTTAAATGACATTTTTGGAGGCCATAGTCCACAACTTTTTGATCACTGAAAGGGAAATCCCTCAAGGAGCCTAACTCGCAAATAGGTTTAAAGAATTCTAGAGCTAAAAAAAAAATGTAGAGGTCATCTAGTCCAAATTATTCATTTTATAGATAAGGAAACTGAGATTCAGAGAGAGGAAGTGGTTTGCTCAAAGCCACAGAATAAGCTCACTCACCTCTGCCAAATGACCTAACACGTTTCTTTCTAATACTATTTGAAATTTTGAGCTTTGTTCTCGTGAATATCAATTCATTGGTTTGAGTGAAATAACCCAGGGACAAGAGGGTGGCTACCTCCTAGAGTCAGAGCATTGATAAAAGGAGCAAGGTTATATTTAGGATGGCTCTACTCCTTGGCAAAGCAGGCGACACCCCCCAATGACAAGGTTTTTTGGGAAAAAATAGATTGAGAGAAAAGGAAACCAATAGAATAAGATGTTGGGAGTATAGAATTTCTCAAGTCATTTATCAAATTACAGATAGTAAATGATAAGTTTTGAGACTTGAACTTAGGCTTTCTGTTACTAGGGCACTGTTCTTTCCATTACACTATATAAATACAAATTTCTATAGCACGTTAAGGTTTACAAAACACTTTTCATGTAGCTTTACCTTTTAATTTTTCTCCTTTTTTGAGTTTACAATGAATAAAAAGTTTGAAACTATATGGAAGAGTATTTTGACTTGATTATTTGATAAGAGACTAAGTCTCTTGACTTAGATCCCACATCTCTAATCAGCTTTTGTTAGAGTCAGAATTTCTATAGGAAAGAACACAACATAGACACTGATACACAAGAGTCTATTCTTGACTTCTGCTTTTGACACTTGCCAACTGTAAAAATGGAGATTTGAACCCCAGACTTCAATCTCCAGAAGTCCTTGCTCTAGTTCTCGAGATGCCCTCTAATCTTATTGAGATCCTCACCTGGGCGAGATCAAAATTTCTATTTAAACTGGCTGTAAAGCCTACTGTCTCTCTCTTTCTACATCCACTTTGGAGCACACGCAGCTCTCTACCTAGCAGGCAAGATGTGAGTGGTTGTGAATGGGCTCTCTGGGCCTAGACACGTGCTTTTTTTTTTATTATAAATTATTTTTTTAATAAAACCCTTACCTTCCGTCTTGGAGTCAATACTGTGTATTGGCTCCAATGCAGAAGAGTGGTAAGGGCTAGGCAATGGGGGTTAAGTGACTTGCCCAGGGTCACACAGCTAGGAAGTGTCTGAGGCCAGATTTGAACCTAGGACCTCCCGTCTCTAGGCCTGACTCTCAATCCACTGAGCCACTCAGCTGCCCCCGACACATGCTTTCTTATTTTGTATTTTCTTTATTTCTTAATCTTAAATAAACCTCTAAATATATAATACTTTTGGCAGAGAAACTAATTTTTACCTGCCACAGTTTGGCGATTTTAATCTTAACACAACACTGTTGTTCTGGGTAAATAACTTCTTCACTCTGGGCTGGTTTCTTCAGCTGCAAAATGTGGATTAAACTTACATTACCTAACTCATAGTATTATAAGCTTGAAAAGGAAAGTGAGTTTTAAACCACTAAGAAGTACATCAATAGGAATTATTATATTAGGATAGTAAGGTTTTAAACTGGAAGAGGACTTAGAGATTTTCTGGTTTAGCTTATTTGTTTGCAGATTAGGAAACAGGCCAAGAAAGATGAGGTGACTTGTTCAGAGTCACATAGTTATTATGAGCTAGATCTGTTTCTTTTCAGGACAACACAATTGTCTAATTCTTATTAGAATGCTCTATCATAGGTTTTGTTTTTGTTTTAAAATTAAATTTATTTCAATCAAAATTTTATTTTCTCTTTCTTTTGCCTCTTCTGCCTCCACTGGGACAAAAAGATAAATGAAGCCTATATAACAAATATGTATAGTCAACCAAACCAAATTACTATATTGGCCATGTTTAATATACATATGCATGTATTAACATATGTTTATATATATATATGTGTGTGTATTACACAGAGACACATGTCTCAGTTTACATCTTTTTTTTTTTAAACCCTTACCTTCCATCTTGGAATCAATACTGTGTATTGGTTCCAAGGCAGAAGAGTAGTAAGGGCTAGGCAATGGGGGTCAAGTGACTTGCCCAAGGTCACATAGCTGGGAAGTGTCTGAGGCCAGATTTGAACCCAGGATCTCCTGCCTCTAGGCCTGGCTCTCAATCCGCTAAACTACCCAGATGCCCCATCTCAGTTTACATCTTGAAAAACTTCCTAATAATTGTTGCTGTCCAAAAATGGAATAGGCAAACTGTAAATTTTGAAACTATTCCACCTTACTCAGGCCATACTTTAGAAGATTTGATTTAGCTATTTTCTGATTTGTAAAAATGGAGATACTTGGTCTAACAGAATCAAGTCTTGGGAACTATACATTTTTCCACCCTACTCAGTTTAACAAGGTCAGGATGCCTGCACCATACTCAAAGATTTAATTATCTGAGGAAATGGCCTTCAACAGACATGTGCAGAAAAAGCAGACAGACCTCTGAGCTGTCCTAAGTCAAGCTAAGCTATCATTGGTACAGATGAGACGCAGGAAAGTGATGTAAAACTGTCTATATAAAGCACGTCACTTGCTCTCTCTCCCTCTTTCCCCAGAGAGGCAACTCTGGCTGGCAGTGTGCTAAGCATTCCAACATCTTGGCGTGGTGGCAGCTATTGTCTGGGTTTGTCCATGAATTTGCCCTTGAGCTGATTCAGGTTCAGTATCTTGGCTGAGCCCTTTGGAGTGTAGGCTGATTCCTTCCTCCTTACTTTTCAAAATCCTTATCTTCCTAGAGTCTCTAGTCTTCCTCCTGGCACTAGCCAGGCAGGAGGAATCCTACACCCTTTTCTTTCTGTCTTCTTCTTAAATTTTTTCCACTATATTGATTAAATCACCATAAATTTCCAGCTGACTTGGTTATATTTAAATATATTTTTAAAATATATTTGGGATATCCATGGCGACCAAATAATTAACATAGTTTAGGTCACAATGCTAAATTATCCTTTACAAAACTCAGGAGATAGTGAGTTCCCCAATGATGGAGGCATTCAAGTAGCAATGGATGAGTACTTGGTACTACTGTCCAAGACATATCTGAATCAAGCAGATGCCAATTAAGCTCTGAGGTTTCTTCCAATGCTAGGATTTCCTGAATCAATATTTCCCCTAAGAATAGGGGGAGAGTGTTTGCTTTTTCTAGGGAGTGGTCTACCTAAAGAGGTATAATTCCAACAACCTGACTAATGGGGTCCATGCTTTAGTGGTCAGGTTGCTGCCAACTTGATTTCCAATCAGAGATGGTTTCTCTCAACCTGGATTTACTTCATACCTCCCAGGAGACAAAGGGCTCCATAAGATTTGCAGCCAGAGATCCTTGGCAGCAGTATACAGTGAGAGATGAAGCAGTATGTCTCATGTTTCTCTGTAAATGTGTCTCAGGATGGCACTATAGTAATAAATAATAGATTCTCCCCCACATAATATGGTAGTCTGGAAAGAATGAGAAGCCTAGCATTAAACCACTGCTTGAAATCTCCTGATTATAATGCTGCTACATTTGCATAATTTCCTGCTTTTCTTTGCATTACACAGGAAATGCTTTGAGTTGAGTATGTTCTAGGCCTTGTCAGGAATCTTTGATACTCTGGGACTGCATCTTAACAGCTCCTTGCCTGATAGACAATCTCTTGGATGAGTGCCAATAAATTGTGAAATTGTGGACTGATATAACCATTCTGGAAAGCAATATGGAACCATGCCCAAAGGGCCATAAAACTATGCATACCCTTTGATCAAGCAATACCACTGCTGAATCTGTATCCCAAAAAGATCAAAGACAAGGGCAAAAGTCCTACCTGTACCAAAATATTTTTAGCTGCTCTTTCTTTAGTAGCAAAGAATTGGAAACTGAGGGGATGTCCATCATTTGGGGAATGACTGAATAAGTTGTGGTATAAGGTTATGATGGAATACTATTGCACCATAAGGAATGATGAACAGGATGGATTCAGAAAAAAAATTGGAAAGACATTTATGAACTGATGCAAAGTGAAGAGCAGAACCAAGAGAAAAATGTAAACTGTAATGGAAATATTGTACAATGATCAGCTGTGAAGGACTAAAGTATTATCAGCAAAGCAAGATTCCAAGATATCCCCAAAGGACTCATCATAAAAAATGCTATCCATAGCCAAAGAAGGAACTATTGGAATCTGATTGCAGATCAAAGAATACAATCTCCCATTTTGTTTCTTTCGTGAGGTTGATAAGCATGATATGGCATGGCATCTTCTTCTGGCATGGCATGAGCAATTTGGAAACATGTATTGCATGGAAGCCCTGGTATGACCTATATCACACTATTTACTGCCTTGGATGGACTGGAGAGGGAGGGAGGGAGGGAATCTGAATTGCAAAATTTAAAATTGTAAAATATAAAATGTTAAAAATTATTTCTACATGCAATGAAAAAAAAGTTTAAAAAAAGAGTGCCAACAAATTCTCATCCCACATTGCTTGATCACCTCCATTGGAGTAGAAAGTCTCCCCTACTTCCATTTTTGACTAACTCTAAAGAAAAGCTTCTTCCACAGCTTTCATAGCCTCAGGTCCATAAGAGACATAGCAGTGTCAGGGAATACTAGGAATATTAGGCTAGGGACAGAGAGTGAGTCTGTGATCTCGGTAGTATAGGGAACTTCCAGATGAGGAAAATGCCAGTGCAGGGTGATATCTTCTCTGCAACTTGTATTCTTTCTTATTTTTTTTTAAACTCTTACTGGGGGGAAGCAAGGTGGCTCAGTGGATTGAGAGCCAGGGCTTGGAACCAATCACAGTATTAGTTCTAAGATGGAAGGTAAGGGTTTAAAAATAAAACAAAACCAAACCAACTCTTACTTCTTACCTTCTGTCTTAGAATCAATGCCATGTTTTGGTTATAAAGCAAAAGAGCACTAAGGGATAGGCAAAGTGGGGGGGGAGGGGGAATGACCTGACCAGGATCACACAGCTAGTGTCTGAGGTCAGATTTGAATCCAGAACCTCCCATCTCTAGTCCTGGCTTTCAATCTACCATGCCCTTTAGCTGTCCCCTCTGCAATTTGGATTCTTTTTTTTAATTTGAAAAATGTTATTCAATTAATTTAGATTATATTTACATGGTTATATAATTCATGTTCTTTCCTCCCCTCCTCCCACCCTCCTGCCATAGCCAATGAACAATTTCACACGGTTTTACATGTGTCGTTGATCAAGACCTATTTCCATATTATTAATATTGCAACTTTTATTCTTAAAGAGTTGTGAGATAGCTAGGTATCTCAGTGATTAGAGAGCCTGGCCTGGAATCTGGGAGGTTCTGGGTTCAAATCTGGCCTCAGACATTTCCTAGCTGTGTGAGCCCGGGCAAGCACTTAATCTCAATTGCTACCCCTAACAGCTCTCTGCCTTATAAGTGATACTTAATATAGACTCTAAGACAGAAATGAAGGGTTAAAAAAAGAGTTGCCTACAGTATTGTGACCTGAAGTGATTTGCACCAGTTCATACCACCAATATGTCCCTAGCTTGGACTTGATCTGTGAGATCTACTCTCTGTCTAGGTCATCCTACCTCTCAATAATATCTACATTTGTATAGCATTTTCAACTATGCTAAGCAATTTACACGTTTAGCATCCTTGGGCTCACGTGCCCAATCCCCACTCAGACGAGCAATTGAGCTCCCTGGATATGATTGTCTCAGGGTGCTAAGGGTAACGTGTTCTAATATTGTTGCTCCTGAGCTACCGTCCAGTGTGAAAACCTCAATATCAACTGGCCAATTAACATCAATTAGCTTTTAAAAAGAATTATCTGCTGAGGTGTAGGAAGGACTGAAGTATAAAACTATCTTCCCTATCCTTGCTCTCCAACCTGGAGGAACACTCTATAATCAATTAGTTGATCAATCAATACACATTTGTTAACTGCCTACTGTGTGCCAAGTACTGTTCTAAGTGCTTTACTCTTCAAGGATCCACTTAGTCCCTAGGGAGTTTGGACTCAGGCTATGAAATGTTGGCTATGAAACATTTTCCCACAAATTTCACTTTGGGGCTGTCATAATGGATAAATGAGTGACTCCCTTGTTTATAGGAACTGTATCAGTCATTGAGGTGATTCATTGCTGATTTAGTTTAAGTGGGTTGTTCTTTACAATCAGCCCCTCTTGGCTATTGCTACTATCAATTCCAGTTGTGGAAGGGGCTTTAAAGGACTGCTGACTTTTCCAAACTTGGTGTTTTCTATTTCTAATAGCCACTTACCTAAGATCAGGAAAGAATAAACAGACAAAAGAAACTGGAGCCCTCAAAGTTCCTAGTATGAAGATTGGATTTAGCTATCTCCTGATTATAAAAATGAAGGTACTTAGCTCTTCCTTTATTGTGAAGATTAAGTTGTAATTCCCTGTGTATTTTTAGATTTTAATCCCCAAAGTGTAAACCTCGTATTTAAAGTAGATCTACCCATTTTAACCACAAAAACGTATGAACTAACTACAAAAGGTGTGAAATAACCACAAAAGGTATGAACACCCATTTCATACATTGAGTGGGAGGTCTGTGACCCATGTGTGAAAGAATGGGCAGTCCTGGAGAGGAGCATCTGCTGTGATTGGTAGATGTAAAATTTAGGGGAGGTGACACAAGAGAAAAAGGTCTTTAAACAGTGGAAACAGAGACACACAGATATAATCAATCAGTCATTTGGACTTGGAATGAAGACAGTCACTCAGAGCTGGAGGGAAGACAGACACTTGAGGAGAGACTGGAAGACAGAAACTAAGACTTGGAGTGAAGACACTTGGCTGCGGAACTGGACCCCCGGAGGAGCTCATGCAGGAAACCTCAGGCTGCTTTTCTTTTAGATGGTCACCATGGTGAGTGAAAAGGCTGACTTAGTTCCGTGCCCTTTCTGGAAGTGTGAACCTCCAAGAAAGGCCCATTGACTTGAGACTCCTTTCCCCTGACTGGTGCCTTAGAATTTCTAACTGGTTTAGAGGAAGCTGGAGCTTTCTCTCTCTCTTTCTCTCTCCCCTTTTCTCTCTTATTTAATATCTTCCCTCTATTGAAAAATAAACTGCCATAAATTATTTTACTGGAGTAATTCATTTTGGGATTTAGAAATTAAATCCTTGGCAACCACCAATAATATATTAAGCCCAACCATATACATTTAACACTAGACATGGCCACTGAATGACCGACAGTGAGAATTTGTGACTTCAGACCTTTTGTATCTACCCTTAGTTCCATCTCAATAGCCAAAAGAGAGGTTGTTTTTTTTTAAAAAGCAATTATTCAGGGTACAGACAGGAAATAGTCAGAAAATACCTGTGCTTGCTACAAATTGGGATAGGAAAAGGTCCCTCCATCATGTATTTTTGGAAGCATTTTTACTGAGTCTTCATATGGAGGGATGTACAGCAAATAGAGTATTTTTCCTATGCTCTAAAGAATGTGACCTCCTTGGCCATTCCCCTCTATTTTACTCACATTATCTCATTTGATCCTTATAACATTACTGTGAGGTAATCACTGTCATTATTATTCACATTTTATAGCTGAGTAAACTGAGGCTGAGCATGGTTAAGTGATTTACCCAATGTCACACACCTAGTAAGTATCTGAAGCCATATTTAACTGATATTCAAACATTAGGGTGCTCTCTACTATCTTGGTGGATCTAATAGTAAGGCCACTGGTGTTTGATGAGTAAAGATGAAGCAGAGTGACCCAGTTTTGAAGAAAGCAGAGAGAAGAGATCATGGTTAAGGATGGAGTGGACATGTGATGGAAGGAGCAGTACTTTGCATAAGATGATGGAATTCATGTCAAATGATGATCTAAATGATGGAACTAGGAATGTGTAAGGGAGGATTTATCCAAAACATGAGGAAGGTGCAAAGAAAAAACAAACAAACTCAAGATTGCAGTCAGAGAACATAAGGGAGATAGGTGAACTCCAACTGTCACTCAGTCACTACTTCAGCCAAGAGCAGGAGGAATGAAGCAAACCTCCCAAGCTGGGAAGAAGCTGGATCTCTCTGGGGATCAACAACTTTCCCTGTGAATCCCTGGACACCTCTTCCCTATTATCAACGATAACACAGAGTCATCTGTACTGTAGACATGGACCTTGAAAGGAAGCCATCTACAGAGAAATTTGCTTTCAAGATCTCCTTCTACATTTCTCCCTGACCTGTTCCTATTCTCCTGAATTAAAAACTAGTTAGCTGAGGAATAGGGATCAACCTGCAGCTGGCTGGAAGAGGGTTCAAGGCACTCAGCCTTGAACAATAGCTGGACCAAAGAGAAGGCAGCGAGTCTTCTTACCAAAGCTAATTTCTCCAGTTCTTGTCTTCCATCTCCCAGAACTATCCTCTGAGGAGACATATTCCCTCTGTCAGGGGGACAAGACTTGACTATTTCTCTCCCAGAAAAAGAGAGGGGAGAAACAATCTCTTCACTCTCTCTCCCCATTTCCCTCTCTCCTTCTATCCCCCCCTGTTCCCCTTCTAGTCCTTCTATTACAAATGCTTATCCTGGGGAAGAGAAGACTTAGGGAGTGTATAATAACTTTATTTGAAATCAAGTATTTGAAAGTCTATCATGTAGAAGATGAGTTAGATTTATTCAGAGGGCAGAACCAGGAACTACGGGTGGAAATTGCAAGGAAGCTAATGTATATTTGATGTTAGTAAAACTTTCTAATAACTTCAGCTGTCCAGAGATTATAACTAGTAGTCTCTGGAAGTGTGGCATTATTTCCTTCTCTTGAATATCTTCAAGTTAGGGCTAAAGCCAATTAGTACTAAGTCTGACACCAATATGACTTCTTATTGGAAATGAAATGATGAGACTTCCTTTTTCATGGAAAAATATAGTTGGACTAGGGTATAGTCCTAGAGCTGGAAGAGATCTTAAGTGCCATCCAGGGCCCATCTCTTCATTTTATAGAGGAGGAAGTTGAAGCAAAGGGAGTTTGTAATTTATCCAAATTTATACAAGTAGGTAGTTTAAGAGTCAAGATTTGAATACAAGACCTCTGCTTTCAGATCCAGTGCCCTTCCTACCTTATCACAGTCTGACTGCTAAATCCCTTTCACCTCTCACAATCTTTAATTTTGAATGATTACAAGAAGGAATTAATAGGTCCTCTCATCTGCCTCCTCCTCCTCTAGCACATACCAGTGCAATCTGGTGATGTTGTAGTATCATATCCTGTCTTAACCCATTGGCTTGTTCCTGCTTCTTGACAGAAAAGATGGTTACTGTATTAGGCAGCCTAGGAGAGTTTGACTTTTAACCTCTGATATGTCCTATACCCTCAGACAGATGAAATTTGGTGGTGTGAATTATAATACAATACCCTTAGATGAAGGAATGTCCTTTGTGAATCAAATAGGCTGGTGGTGTTGACCTCAGGCTCAGCATGATGAGGCTGTGTGATTTCCTAGAATGATATTGAAATTGTTGGTTAAATAAATCCTTATGGAGCTTCTCTAGTACATAATAGGTTCTTAATAAATGTTTCCTACTCCTTCCTTTCCTTCCTTTCCTTCCTTCCTTCCTTCCTTTCCTTCCTTCCTTCCTTCCTTCCTTCCTTCCTTCCTTCCTTCCTTCCTTCCTTCCTTCCTTCCTTCCTTCCTTCCTTCCTTCCTTCCTTCCTTCCTTCCTTCCTTCCTTCCTTCCTTCCTTCTTTCCTTCCTCCTTCCTTCCTTCCTTCCTCCTTCCTTCCTTCCTTCCTCCTTCCTTCCTCCTTCCTTCCTCCTTCCTTCCTTCCTTCCTTCCTTCCTTCCTTCCTTCCTTCCTTCCTTCCTTCCTTCCATCCTTCCTTCTTTCCTTCCTTCCTTCCTTCCTTCCTTCCTTCCTTTCTTCCTTCCTTCCTTCCTTCCTTCCTTCCTTCCTTCCTTCCTTCCTTCCTTCCTTCCTTCCTTCCTTCCTTCCTTCCTTCCTTCCTTCCTTCCTTCCTTCTTTCAAATCCAATGTTCCTCATAATGTACCATGCTGGTTATAGAGTGAATTCTTGTTCAAATCTGTGTTGGTATGGGATGGGCTCAGAGATGGCTTCCAAACTTGAAGTTCTAAGATTCTGTAAAATCCTGTAGAACTAGATACTGCGATAAAGGATGGAAAGGTTTGCAATTTGCAAAACTGTTCAAAAACTCAAAAGTGCAAACCTAGGTATGATTGACAGTGGCATGTGACCAAGGGTCACATGGGAGCCTGAGCAGGAGGATCTGGGAAGACTCCATCTTGCCCCAATGGACTTTTTTCTGGTCTCCTGAGGAAGTCAAGAGGAAGATATTAAGAGGATTTTCCCTGTGTTGAACTGAGGAAGGGTTCCTATATTGAGCTGCTGGCAGCATTCAGTCTCACTTGGACATCAGGACTTGCTTGGACATCTAACAACAACAGATCCTGGCTCTAATTGGTTTTTTGGACCCCTGCTGAGTAAGATTTGGGATCTTGATTAAGTTTTAGTTTAGTAACCTAGTTAGCATAGTTAGTTAGTTTTTAAATAAGAATAAGCATAAGTAAATCCCTAAGCCGTTATTCCTTTCCCTTCCAAACCAATAAAGTAGATTTTTGTATGTTTTTTCCATCCTTCATCACAATACCATATACTATAATTTCACACTGGATTGTAGTCTTGTATTGTTTCAAGTGCATTTGTATTGGATCTCCCAACTGAATTATAAACTTCCTAAAGGCAAAGACTTATACTCTCCTGTTCCAGTGCCTAGCAGAGCACAGAGAATATAGAACATACTTAATAAAGACACAATAAATTACAGAATCTTAAGATTTGAAGGGACCTCAGAGAACACCTTGCCCAAACAATTCCTTAATGACAATTCCCTCTCCCAACTTACCTGGCTAGTGATAACCCAAACTTAATTTGGAGATTTCTAGTTGATTAATTAAAGTAAGAACTTTTGCATTTTCTTCTGACTTGTGACAACTGAACTTTTGTTAATTGCTTCCCATATATTTTGTGGAGGGCAGCATGGCTTACTAGAAGAAGCTCTGGGCTGGGGGTTAAAGGATTTAATTTTAAGTATCAGCTCCATCACATGGAATCATTGTGACTGGCCAAACCATTTTGCTTCTATGACCTACCATTTTGGCTTAGTGGAAAGAGAATAGTATTTGGAGTCTGAGGGTAGAGAATTTAACCTCATCTCTGATATTTATCACTTACACCCTACAGATATAGAGAAGGTCTGTCAACACAAAGCCTGTGCTCTATTTAGTAACTGAATTTCAGAGAAAAGACATGACCTTGATCTTGGGAAAGTAATTTCTCTTCTCTGCATCTTTGTTTTCTCATCTTTAAAATGAGAAACTTATACTAGATCTCTGATAGGATCATAGGATCATTGAAGAGACCCCAGAGGCCAGCTAGTCTAATCTTCTCATTTTCCAGATGAACAAATTGAGGCTGAAGAAGTTACGTGATGTGCTCAGGATTACAGTGTAACATGTATATGAGGCAGAATTTGAACTGAGGTCATCCTGACTCCTAGTCAAAAATAATAAACCAATACAAACCGATATTCATCATGTCTGAGTTTTTGGCTAATTTTGTACTGATGGTAGCCTCACCTTTTGAGTAAGAAGGTATATATTTTCAACAGGCCTTTAGAATCAAAATTAAGTGTTTCATTGATTAGATTTTTGATAGCATTTACTGCTATTTATAGTAGGCATTTAGGTGGCACAGTGGATATATAGATCACTGTATTTGGAATGAGGGAGACTGGAGTTGAGGTCTTGCCTCAGATACTTGCCAAGTGATTGATTCTGGGACAGTCACTTAACCTTTCTCAATTTCCTCATCTATAAAATGGGAATGATAAGAACATCTATTTTATATGGTTGTTGTGAGGATTAAGTGAGTTAATATTTGTAAAGTGCTTTCCAAACTTGAAGTACTGAGTTATTATGTATGTGTATATATATATGCATATATATATAATGCTAGTTATTATTGCATGTATTTCTATAGTATTTACTTTGTCCTGGATCAGCTCATCTATGTCTTCTCAAGATTCTCTGAACTCCTATTTGTTGCTTCTTACAGTCCAATAATATTCTTTTGCATTCATCTACTACAATTTGTTCCTTACCTAAATAATGAGCACATTCCTTTTATTTTGAATGAGATTGGATGGATCTCTGGGAGTGGCACTAAAAACTAGGTCCTAAAAGCACTCCCTTTTGAAGGAGTCGGTCTAACTGACTGGGTCCTGTTGCTTTGGGATCCTCAGGTGATGATCATCCAGGGGCTGGATTGCAAAACCTGACCTTTAAAGCCTGGGACCTGCCAGGTTTGTAAACTGCTTTGCTAGGGAAATGAATTCCAAGTGCTTTGGCCAGGATCACTGTTTTATGAATGAGGAGAGTGTAAGGAGAGGGCAGTCAGAACTGGCAGCTTGTCAAAGAGCAGTGGGGGAAGGGAACAGAGTGTGCAAAGGAGCTTGAGAGATCAGTGGGAAGCCAGTTTTTCATTTCATGTGTTCATTAAAAACAGGGAAGCAATCTAGAGGAATCAAAATGTGCATTTAGTTTCCAGGGGCTATTAAATTAAGAGGGAGTGAAATCCTACAGAGATAGAGAAGGTCAGCCAACACAAAGCCTGGGCTCTTTTCAATAGCTGGAACCCAGAGAAAGGATCTGAGTGATTCATTTTCCTAGGGTGGCTGAGAGGGGGCAAGAGAGGGGGAGAATCAAGACCTAAATTTAAAATTCTCCCCCAACATCTGGAGCTTCTATGGCAGATGTAGACCAGGGTGCTACCTTGTGAGTAAAAGGATCTGATTTTCTCTGCTGAAGTGTTCAGACAGGACTAGATGTTGAACTGTGGAGCCAGGGCAACAGAGGCCAGAATTCTTTTATTTATGTTTGTGCTGCTAGTATCAACTCTACTTGTGTCAACTTTCCTTTCAGAGCAATGAGGATGAGTGTGTATATGTGTGTGTGTGTGTGAGAAACAGAGAAGAGTTCAATCTTGAGATCAAAGTCAAAAAGTCAACTTCACAAGTACAAAATGGCCGGAGAAGGGAACACACAGTTTATTAAGCACTATGTGTACTGAACTATGCTACATGTTTAAAAAAAAATCTCATTTGTTCTGATGCAGGCATGACTAAACAGTTTCTTTGAATAAAGATCTGGGACAGAATGGTCACAAAAAAAAAAAAAACCAACAAACAAACAAACCTGGAAAGACTTATATGAAGTGATACAAAATGGAGTGAGCAGAACCAGGCCAATGTTGTATGCAGTACCAACAATAAAATATGATAATCAATTGTGAATGACTTAACTTATCAGCAAAGCAAGCATCCAAGAAAATTCCAAAAGTCTCCTGACAAAAAATGTCATCCACTGCCATAAAAGGAACTAATGGAAATCTGAATGCAGATTGAAGCATATTATTTTTCATTTTATTTCCTCCATAAAATTTTCTCAAGTGTAATGCATCTTCCTTCAAAGTTTAACAAATATGGAAATATGAATTGTATATCAGCCATGTACATCTTCAGGAGGGGTGAGGAGAGGGAGGAAAGGAGAGAACATGGATCGCAAAATGTCAGAAATTGATTATTAAGAAATTGTGTTGATGTAATCTGGAAAAAATAGAAGATTAAAAAAGAAAAAAAATATTTGGAGATACTAGTGGATTGGGATGTCAATGAGTCCATCATTCAGCATTTATTAAGCACCTACTATGAACCAGACACTATGCTAAGTGCTGGGGATACAATGAAAAATAAAAGACAGTCCTTGATCTCACAGTCTCACATAGTCTCACATAGAGCTCACAGTCTAAGGGGTAAGGGAAAGAGAAAAGGGAGTGAATGCTGTCTAAGGTTGCCTTAAGAGAGATGGGCATAGTATGATAAACAGTGAATGACTTAGCTCTTCTCATCAATGCAATGATCCAAACATAACAAAATAAATGGTCATCCACTCTCTGAAGTCCTCCATTGAAGTGGAATCCACTATCTCCTGATGTGTCCCATTCTATTTTTAGACAGTTTTAATTATTGAATAGTTTGCCTCTATGCAATATCTATGCTTCTGGTCTTGATTTCTGTGGTCAATTAGAACAAGACTGATCCTTCTTTCATATCCAAGATCTCCAGATAGTTGAAAGTACCTTATGACATCTCCCTTGAGCTTTCAATTCTTTAGGCAAAACCTTTCCCATTTCCTTTAGCTGAACCAAGAGTTGTTATGAAATAGTGTTCATTCTTCTTGCTGATCTTGTCTCCCTTGTCTAGATATAGTTTCACTTGTCAGTTATGTTATAGAGAGGAATCTTTTACATCTTCCTTACAGCTTCTACCTCAATTTTCCATCCTGGATTCTGGACTTCTTTTTTATTTTTTAATTAAAAATGTATCTTTATTTTATTCCAATAACAAATTTACACACAAGTTTTCCAAAGTTACATGATTCATGTTTTCTTCCTCCCAAAATCCCAACTCATATACTCAAATAAATAAGTGATAATATACTTCTTTATAAAATTTTGAGATCTAAATTTTCTTTCCCTTCTTCACCTCTCCACTCCCTGAGGTTGCTGGGAGCCATAAGGCCAAGATGTCTTGACATGGTCACACGTGGAAGCCAGGAGGTCACAAAGTGGCTCCTTGGCAGGATGGAATCATCCACTTATCCCCCTCTGTGTGACTTCACTCATCAACATCCCTTACTAATAGAATTGGTATGATTATTGTTTTTTCCCTAGTCCCAGAAGGAATAATATAAGAGCAAAATACTTGTACACCATTTCCCCAAAATATCACCAAAAGATCAGACTCACAAAACCAAAGCCAAAAGACAATCATGGGTTAACTTTTGCTTAGGTATATGATTCCTAACAAAAGCCATGACCAGAAATCCCCTACTCCTATATACTGTAAAAATGGAGATTTGAACCCTGGACTTCAATCCCCAGAAGTCCTTGTTCTAGTTCCTGAGATGCCCTCTAATCTCACTGAGATTTCCACCTGGGCGAGATCAAAATTTCTAGCTGTCTGTAAAAGCCTACTGAGCTCTCTTCCTACTTCTGCTTCCAAGCAGATGCGTCTCTCATGATGTAAGTGAAATTGAATGGGCCTTTCGGCCCTCCTAGGCATGTGCTTTCTTATTTGTACTTTCTTAAATTCTTAATCTTTAATAAACCTCTAAAAATATAATACTTCTAGCAGAGAAACTAATTTTTAAATACTACAATACAGAAATAAATTCTCCAAAGCCAGTACATAAATCATTCATAAGGAGAGGTCTGTACAATACGCCTTAATATATCATGCCTCAGTGACTTGATTTACCGACCAAAACCCTTCTTTGGAAACTTCCCAACAAACTCTGAAAAATGATTAGTCTAATATTAAATCTGAATTGTGTTTCTAGCATCCCTTTGATTTCTCCACTTGACTACTCTGATTGTTTATTGCCTCTAAAATTTCTGCTTGATTATCTATTTTTATTAAAAGTAATAAGTGATTTTCCTTGATTGTCTGTAAGCTCAAGCTCCTCACAGGTTAATGAGAAAATTAAGCCACCTGTGATGAAATCATTTATCTTGTGTAAAACTTTTGTGTATCCTGTCAGAATCCATAGTTACAATATAAGTGTATAGAATGATCACAGAATGTTAATCAAATGATTTGTCAAAAGCTAATATGTCACCCTATTATCTGCATTTGAACATGTATGTTGACTAATGTAGCTGTGTGCCAAGACAATAGGTATAAAAATAAAAACCAATACAAACCTGGACCAAGTGAAGCAGCCATTCCATGCAGAGCCTGGCCCCTGGCTGATACAGACAAACAGCTATCTTCCATCATTCATTTCTACCTTCGCCACTCCACCTTATGAGGATCCCTGGTGCTGTGAATGGGGCTGGACCTGAGCTCTTGGCATGAGGTGGTAAACAATTTTATATTACTTATACATGTGATATCACACAAAACATAATTCCATGTTGATAATACTGTATAAGAAAACATATTAAGGAAAAACCATGCAAAAATATAATGAAAATAATTTGCTTAGCTTTTCATTCAGTCTCAATAAGTTCTTTCTCTGGAGGTGGATAGCATCTTGAATCATAAGTCCTTCAGAATTTTCTTGGATCATTGCATTGATGAGAAGAGCTAAGTCATTCACTGTTTATCATAGTACAATTTTGCTATTTTTGCTTACAATGTTCTGTTTCTTCTCACTTCACTCTGCATAGGTTCACATAGGTTTTTCCAGATTTTTCTGAAATCATTCTGCTCATCATTTATTATAGTACAATAATCTATTATAATCATATGCCACAACTTCTTCAGCCATTCCACAATTGATGGGCATCCACTCAATTTCCAATTCTTTGCCACCACAAAAAGAGCTGCTATGAATATTTTTGTATAAATAGATTCTTTCCCCTTTAGTACTCTGGGCTTACAAATGGTGAGCAACCACCATATCTTTCCCTGTGTTAAAAATTAATTGTGGTTGGACTCTGAAATATATTATTAGGTGGTCACCAGAGATTTAATTTCTAAATCCCAAAATGAATTACTAAAGTAAATGGAATTTATGGTAGTTTATTTACAATATTTATAATAGAAGGAAGATATTAGGGAATGAGGGAGAAAGAGAAAATTCTGGCTTCTTCTGATACCAGTTAGAATCTCTAAGTCCCATCCAGGGGAAGAGAATCTCAAGAAGATGGGCCTTACCTGGAGGCTTCATGCCTCCAGAAAAGTGGGGTCACTAAGTTAGCTTTTCACTCACCAAAGGTGACAATCTAAAGGAAATCTGAGTGTCTGTATTCTGGTCACTCCTCAAGGGTCTGTCTTCCAGTCACTCCTCCAATTCAGTGCCCAAATGAATCATCTCCTTCTGCCTTTTGGTCCTCTTTTTTTTTCTTTAAATAATATTTTATTTGATCATTTCCAAGCATTACTCATTAGAGACAAACATCATTTTCTTTTCCTCCCCCCCCCCCCATAGCCGACGCGTGATTCCACTGGGTATTACATATGTTCTTGATTCGAGCCCATTGCTACGTTGTTAGTATTTGCATTAGAGTGTTCATTCAGAGTCTCTTCTCTGACCTGTCCCCTCAATCGCTGTAGTCAGGCAGTTGCTTTTCCTTGGTGATTCTACACCCACAGTTTGTCCTCTGCTTATGGATAGTGTTTTTCTCCTAGATCCCTGCAGATTGTTCAGGGACATTACACAGCCACTAATGGATAAGTCCATTACGTTCGATTATACCATGGTGTATTAGTCTCTGTGTACAATGTTCTCCTGGTTCTGCTCCTCTTGCTCTGCATCACTTCCTGGAGGTCGTTCCAGTCTCCATGGAATTCCTCCACTTTATTATTCCTTTTAGCATAATAGTATTCCATCACCAACACATACCATAATTTGTTCAGCCATTCCCCAATTGATGGGCATCCCCTCGTTTTCCAATTTTTGGCCACCACAAAGAGCGCAGCTATGAATATTCTTGTACAAGTCTTTTTCCCCATTATCTCTTTGGGGTACAAACCCAGAAGTGCTATGGCTGGATCAAAGGGCAGACAGTCTTTTATCGCCCTTTTGGCATAGTTCCAAATTGCCTTCCAGAATGGTTGGATCAGTTCACAACTCCACCAGCAATGAATTAATGTCCCTACTTTGCCACATCACCTCTAGCATTCACTGCTTTCCTCTGTTTTCATGTTAGCCAATCTGCTAGGTGTGAGGTGATACCTCAGAGTTGTTTTGATTTGCATCTCTCTGATTATAAGAGATGTAGAGCACTTTCTCATGTGCTTATTAATAGTTTTGATTTCTTTATCTGAAAACTGCCTATCCATGTCCCTTGCCCATTTATCAATTGGAGAATGGCTTGATTTTTTGTACACTTGATTTAACTCTTTATAAATTTGAGTAATTAAACCTTTGTCAGAGATTTCTATGAAGATTTTTTCCCAATTTGCTGTTTCCCTTCTGATTTTAGTTATATTGGTTTTGTTTGTACAAAAGCCTTTTAATTTGATGAAGTCGAAATTATTTATTTTACATTTTGAGACTCTTTCTATGTCTTGCTTGGTTTTAAAGTCTTTCCCCTCCCAAAGGTCTGACATGTATACTATTCTGTGTTTACCCAATTTACTTATGGTTTCCTTCTTTATGTTTAAGTCATTCACCCATTTTGAATTTATCTTGGTGTAGGGTGTGAGGTGTTGATCAATTCCTAATCTCTCCCACACTGTCTTCCAATTTTCCCAGCAGTTTTTATCGAATAGTGGATTTTTGTCCCCAAAGCTGGGACCTTTGGGTTTATTGTGTACTGTCTTGCTGAGGTCGCTTGCTCCCAGTCTGTTCCACTGATCCTCCTTTCTTTCTCTTAGCCAGTACCAAATTGTTTTGATGACTACTGCTTTGTAATATAGTTTGAGGTCTGGGACTGCAAGGCCCCCATCATTTGTGTTTTTTTTTTCATTATTTCTCTGGATATTCTTGATCCTTTGTTTTTCCAAATGACCTTTGTTATGTTTTTTTTCTAAATAAGTAAAGAAATTTTTTGGAAGTTCAATGGGTATGGCACTAAATAGATAGATAAGTTTGGGTAGGATGTACATTTTTATTATATTGGCTTGTCCTACCCATGAGCAGTTAATGTTTTTCCAATTGCTCAAGTCTACTTTTAGTTGTGTGGAAAGTGTTTTGTAGTTGTGTTCATATACTGCCTGTGTTTGTCTCGGGAAATAGATTCCTAGGTATTTTATTTTGTCTAAGGTGATTTTGAATGGGATTTCTCTTTCTAGTTTTTGTTGCTGAGCTGTGTTGGAGATATATAGAAATGCTGATTATTTATATGGGTTTATTTTGTATCCTGCAACTTTGCTAAAGTTGTTGATTATTTCAATTAGCTTTTTGGTTGAATCACTAGGATTCTTTAAGTAGACCATCATGTCATCTGCAAAGAGCGATAACTTGGTCTCCCCCTTGCCTATTTTGATATTTTGATTGAAGAAATTTTCAATTTCTTTTTCTTCTCTAATTGCTACTGCTAGTGTTTCTAGTACAATGTCAAATAGTAGAGGTGATAATGGGCATCTTTGTTTCACTCCTGATCTTATTGGGAAGGCATCTAGTTTATCCCCATTGCAGATGATATTAGCTGATGGTTTTGGTTATATAATGTTTATTATTTTTAGGAATGACCCTTCTATTCCTATGCTTTCTAGTGTTTTTAATAGGAATGGATGTTGTATTTTATCAAAGGCTTTTTCTGTGTCTATTGAGATAATCATGTCTAAAATAATGGTTTGCTTGTTGATATGGTCAATTATGTGGATGGTTTTTCTAATATTGAACCAGCCCTGCATCCCTCATATAAATCCTACTTGATCATGGTGGATGACCCTTCTGGTCACTTGCTGGAGTCTTTTTGCTAGTATCCTATTTAAGATTTTTGCATCTATATTCATTAGGGAGATTGGTCTATAATTTTCTTTCTCTGTTTTTGACCTGCCTGGTTTTGGAATCAGTAGCATGTTTGTGTCATAAAAGGAGTTTGGTAGAACTCCCTCTTTGCTTATTATGTCAAATAGTTGTATAGTATTGGGATTAACTGTTCTATGAATGTTTAATAGAATTCACTTGTGAATCTGTCAGGCCCTGGGGATTTTTTCTTAGGGAGTTCTTTGATGGCCTGTTGGATTTCATTTTCTGATATGGGATTATTTAAGAAATCTATTTCTTCTTCAGTTAGTCTAGGCAACTTGTATTTTTGTAAATATTCATCCATATCACCTAGGTTGGTATATTTATTGCCATATAGTTGGGCAAAGTAATTTTTAATGATTGCCTTAATTTCCTCTTCATCAGAGGTGATGTCCCCCTTTTCATCTTTGATGCCCTTAATTTGCTTTTCTTCTTTCCTTTTTTTAATTAGATTTACCAGCACTTTGTATATTTTGTTTGTTTTTCAAAGTACCAGCTTCTTGTCTTATTTATTAAATCAATAATTCTATCACTTTTGATTTTATTAATTTCTCCCTTAATTTTTAGGATTTCTAGTTTGGTTTTCTGCTGGGGGTTTTTAATTTGATCACTTTTGAGGTTTTTTATTTGCATTTCCAATTGATTGATCTCTGCTCTCCCTAGTTTGTTAATATATGCACTCAGGGATATGAATTTACCTCTGATTACTGCTTTGGCTGCATCCCAAAAAGTTTGAAAGGATGTCTTGTTGTTGTCATTTTCCTCGGTGAAATTATTATTTTTTTCTATGATTTCGTCTCCAACTAAATGATATTGGAGTATCATATTGTTTAATTTCCAATTAGTTTTTGATTTGGTTTTCCACATACCATTACTGATCATTATTTTTATTGTCTTGTGATCTGAAAAGGCTGCATTTATTATTTCTGCTTTTCTGCATTTGTATGCCATGTTTCTGTGACCTAGTGTATGGTCAATCTTTGTGAATGTGCCATGTGGTGCTGAGAAGAAGGTGTATTCCTTTTTGTCCCTATTTATTTTTCTCCATATGTCTATTAATTCTAATTTTTCTAAGATTTCATTCACTTCTTTTACCTCTTTCTTATTTTTTTTTGATTTATCTAAATTTGATAATGGTTGGTTCAAGTCTCCTACTAATATTGTTTTACTGTCTATTTCTTCCTTTAATTCTCCTAGTTTCTCCATTAGAAATTTGGGAGCTATATTATTTGGTGCATATATGTTGATTAGTGATATTTCCTCATTATCTAAAGTCCCTTTTAACAGAATATAATTACGTTCCCTATTCCTTTTAATCAGGTCTATTTTTGCTTTGGCTTTATCAGATATCATGATTGCCACTCCTGCCTTCTTTCTGTCAGTTGAGGCCCAGAAGGTCTGACCTTGTGGGTGTCTACCTGCCTCATGTGTGTTTCTTGAAGACAACATATGGTAGGGTTTTGGATTCTAATCCATTCTTCTATTTGTCTATGTTTTATGGGTGAGATCATCCCATTCACGTTCAAAGTTATGATTGTCACCTGTGGACTCCCTGGCATTTTGATATCCTTCCCTAATTCTAACCTTTCTTCTTCAGCTCTAACTTTTTAATCCAGTGATTTATTTTAAATCAGTCCCCGTTGTCCCCTCCCTTGATATATTTCCCTTTCTAGCCCCTTCCTTTTTGTTCCCTCCCCCATCCCCCTCTTCTTCCCTCCCTTTTTTGTGTTCCCTTCCCCCTACCCCCTTGGTTTTCCCTTCTCCCTACTCTTGTTGGGTAAGATAGAATTCAAGATCCCTATGGATCTGGATGTTCTTCCCTCTCAGAGTTGATTTCCCTGAGAGTAAGGTTTAAGTTAAAACTCTCTTCCTCTCCTTCTTATAGGAGTTTTCTTCCCCTCCCCTTCCCGTGTGAATCTTTGTGTGAGAAGGATTATTCTATTGGGTCTTTCTTTTCCCCCTATTCACATATTACATTTCCCCCACATATTAGCATACATAGATTGATATAAATATAGTCCTTTTAGAAGAGAGTTTGAATAAAAGAAAAAGATAACATTTTTCTCCTTTTCCCTTTCCTTCATATTTATCTTTTCAGATATTCCATGCTCTTTGTTTTTTGATATCGAACTTTCCACAGAGCTCTGGTCTTTTCTTTGCAAAAACTTGGAAATCTTCTATTTTGTTGAATACCCATACTTTCCCTTGGAAGTATATAGTCAGTTTTGATGGGTAGCTGATTCTTGGTTAAAGGCCCTGCTCTCTTGCCTTTCTGAGAATCATGTTCCATGCCTTACAGTCATTCAGAGTGGAACTTGCAAGGTCTTGTGTGACCCTGATTGGCATTCCTTTATTTTTAAATTGTCTTTTTCTGGCTTCTTGTAAGATTTTTTCTTTTGCTTGAAAGCTTTGGAATTTGGCAATATCATTCCTGGGAGCTGTCTTTTAGGGGTTTAGTGTAGAGGGTGTTCTGTGAGCTCTTTCAGTGGCTGTATTGCCCCCTTATTCTAGGATCTCTGGGCAATTTTCTTTGATTATCTCTTGTATTATGATGTCAAGTTTGCTGTTTATTTCTGGATTTTCTGGTAGTCCAATTATTCTTAAATTATCTCTTCTCCCTCTATTTTACAAGTCTATGACCTTGTTGGTGAGATATTTTATTTTCTCTTCTAATTTCTTGGTCTTTTGGCTTTGCTTTATTAATTCTTGCTCTTTAACATGTACGTTGTCTTTCAGTTGACTGATTCTGACCTTTAAAGACTGGTTTTCCTTTTCAGTTTGGTCAAACTGGTTTTGTAGATGTGTGAATTTCTTTTGCATTATTTCCCACTTTTCCTCCCAGAAGGCTTCCATCTTTTTGATCATTTCCGCTTCAAATTCTTCATGGGTTTATGGAGAGTTTCCATTTCCTTTGGAAGGTTTCGAAGCATTTGCTTGTGTTTCCTCTTCTATCTCCTCTGTATTTTGTATTTTTGCTCCATAAAATGTGTCCAAAGTTGCCCCCTTCTTCTTGTTTTCCTTGGAATTTGGGGGCTTTTCTTTGCTGTTTTCCATCTCTATCTGAGTGGGGACATCTAGCTTTTCTTATCTCTGTCTGGCGTTCAGAGGCTTTAGTCCCAGGCGAATTGTCCGTTCTTGGGTGTTACTGCTCTCAGTTCTTTCCCAATGCTTCTTCGTTGCCTTACTTCCACACTCTGAGCCTGGCTTGGCACTGTCTGCGAGGTATCTCAGAGCCTTTGTGGGCCAGAAGGGCCTGCACTCTGAGGGGGAGGGGCCGCGACTTCCTGGAGCTCTCAGGGCTCCTGATAGGATTAACTTCATCTGGGTTGGACTGAGTGTGTCTTAATGCAGGGACCTTCTCTGAGACTTGGATGGAAGGATCCAGCCAGGGGGCTACAGGCTCCCCTCTGTCTCTCTCTGTTTCCCTGCTGTTTGGGTGCCCCCGCGACTGGCTCATGTTGTTTTCAGGATGCGGCCTTCATAATAGCCAGCCCTGAGGTCCTTTTGCTGGCTCTTAGGTTCCTGCTGATGCCTTGGACTCAGCTCTCTAGGTTAGGGGGATGGTTCTTGGGACCTTCCTTCTGCCTACCCCTTAGATCCGAGTGATCTTGGGTTTTGGCTTTTGGGGGGCCGTACCTTTTGATCCAGGTCCAGGAGGAGGGTTCCTGGGATCTATCCTGTTGTTTGTTTTGAATTTCGGTGTCCTAGGAACATACAGTTTGAGATCGGTTAGGAAGGGTTTCCGGACATCTGAACTTTAGCTCTCTCTAAGCTGCCATCTTGACCCTGGTCCTCTTTTTAAAGATCTTTTTCTCTTGTGTCACTTCCCCTAGTTTTCATGTCTACCAATCACAGCAGATGCTTTTTTCCAGGACTGCTCACTCTTTAGTTCTCACCTTCTCTGGTTAGATTATATCTTTTTGGGTTACTTAACACCTCTTTTGTTAGGTTCACCTTTTGTAGTTACTTAACACCTTTTTGTAGTTAAAATCTAAAAATAAATTGTAGCTTACAATTCTAGCTTCACTATAAAGGAAGAGTTAAGTATCTTCATTGTTATAATCAGGATATAGCTAAATCCAATCTCCATACCTGACACAAACTCTTCATATTATTTCCTGGCCATGGCCATTCCATGATTCTAGGATATATATATTCTTTTTTTCCCTGTCTCCAACAATTTTCACTTTCCAACTCTTGCTCTGAGAATAAAGTAAACATGACCCTACCTAGCAAGTATATGACAATCAGTTGTGCCTGGATTTTATTATTTCTGGTATGCATTCTTGATCACCACTTCCTTAGATCTATTACCTTCCTCTGTTAGCATGGCAGATAGGTGGTAGTGGTTAGAGTACTGGTTTTTGAGTCAAGAAGAACAAAGTTCGAAGAATGCACAGATTCTCATTTTGTTCTCTACCAAATAACCCTCTAAAAATTATGATATAATGCCTGAGAATGAATTCTAGAATAGCATAACCCACAAAAAGACAAGGTGAAGTAATTTTCTAGCACAAAACAACTTAGGCCATCATGATGGAGCTAGTGATGAAGATAATAGACCTTGGGTATAGCTAAAGCAGCAGCAGCAAAGACTTCTAGAGTTCTCAAAGTAATTAAAGCTCTTTGTAGTCATACAAAAATCCCACTCTATATCACTATAAATTAGGGAAATGAATATTAAAACAACTCTGAGGTACCACTCCATACCTTTTAGCTCAGATTGGTTAATATGACAGAGAAGAAAAATGACAAAACTTGGAGGGGAAATGGGAAAGTTGGGACACTAATGCCATGTTGGGGGAGTTATGAACAGATTCAACCATTCTGGAGAGCATAACAATACATACCCTTTGACTAAGCAATACTATTACTAAGTTTGTATCCCAAATAGATTAAAACAAAAACAAAAACAAAAATCAAAAGAGCTGGGTGTAAAAAAATATTTAAAGTATCTTTTTTTTTTTGAGGGGTAGTGTTGCAAAGAATTGGAAAGTGAAGGGATACCCATCAACTGGGGAATGATCGAGTAAGTTATAGTATACAATTATAGTGGAATACTGTTCTTTTGTGAGAAGTGACAAGTGGGGGAGCTCAGAATAACCTGAAAAGACTTACATGAGTTGAAGCAGGGTGAAATAAGCAGAACCTGGAGAACATTGAAAACAATGACAATGAACAATTGAAAATAAGACCTTTTCTCAGCAATACAATGATCCAAAATTATCCCAAAGGACTTATGATAAAAAATGCCATCTGTTTCCAGAGAAAAGGAACTTATAGAGTCTAAAACCAGACCAAAGCAATTTTTTTCACTTTCTCAGTATTTTTACTGGTTTCCTTCTACAAAATGATTAATATGGGGAAATATTTTACATGATTTCACACATAAAATCTATATAAGATTACTTACCATCTCAACCTGTGTGTGGGTGGGTGGGATGGGAGTGAGGGGGGAATTTGAGATTCAATGTTCTTTGAAAAATGTTGGAAATTATTACATGTAATTGGGGAAAAATGAAATAAAATAAAATTTAATTATTAAAAAAGTAAAAAATAAAAAGATCTGAGTTCAAATATGACTTTAATCTCTATGCGACCCTGGGAGACTCAATCTAACTTTGTTCCAATTCTTGATTTATAATAAGAGAATAATAATATTACCTGCCTCTCAGCACTGTTGTGAAGCTCAAATGAGATAATATTTACAGTGCTTTGCAAACCTCAAAGTGCTATATAAATGCCAACTATTGTCATTATTAGAATGTAAGCTCTTCAAAGGCAGAAACTAAATTATTGGCTTATATTTGTATCCACAATACTTAACTTAGGACTTGTCACATAATAAACATTTAATAATTGCCTTTTTATTAATTCATTCAAAGGATAGAATCATTATATTGTTAACTCTCAGTTTCCAAATCACTTTCCTTACAATTCTAGTGTAATAGACAGACCAGGCATTATTTTTCTCCATGTTATAGATGAGGAAAACAAGGTTCATTTGGAAAGTAATAGAACAACTTAGAACATAGATTAAGAACCAGAAGAGACCTCAGAGGCCATTTAGTCCAGACCCCTGATTTTTATAAATGAGTAAATTGAAGAACAAGCAGGTTAAGCTGTTTGCCCATAGACACATGGATAGCATCAGAGGCAGCATTTGAACTCAGATCCTCTTACTTTAGAGCCCATCCCCTTTCCATTGCACCATACTGCCACAGAGGGATGTATAGGGTATTTAGAGAGGACTAGCACCTTTGGTGTGAGGGTTTGCTGAGCCCTTTTTTGGCCTGCTCATCCACCTCTGGTTTCCACCTTTCACCAGACTGTCTCTAAGAAGCTCTATTCAAGAGCCATACCCTGGGAAAATCATCTTGACAGATGGGTTAAATCAGGTTGAAGGTAACCAAAAGGCCTCAAATCCATAGGTAAGTGAGAGGCGTGCACCAGAAGCACATGAAGACTTCTGCTGGAATGGTCAGATGAGAATAATTTATTCCATTGACCATGAAGGTGACTGAAGCAGGTGTTGTGGAACCCTTAGAGCTTGGTCAGACATTGAAGAAGCCAAAGTTGCCCCCTGCATCTTGCACTATTGCCAGTCATCTTGATTTTTTGCTGTACCACTGGGCTTCAGTGACTGCAACTCAGCTCATTTAAATCTAATTCAGGACCAAGTCTTCATCACTCATTGATGCCACTGGTCCTCTTTGAAAATGAAGGATGAATGACAAAAACAACGGCTACAAAACTAATAAGTAGTTGAGGCACAATTAAAAACTCATCTCCATTTCCACTCTGTTGTGCTTTCCACACCATTATCACGCCTACAATAATTTCAGTGCTACATCCATAAGGAACCATTGAGACAAGCTAATCCAACCTCTCATTTCATAGGTAAGTAAATTGTAGCTTAGATTAAGGAAATGACTTGCTTCAAGTTACACAGTGAATTTATTGAATTGAATAGGTTGGTTGATGTGCACCTTAGAAAAGTAGAAAAGAAACATAAATTTTTCTGAATTTTAACTAGTGAAGGATGCTAAGGCCAGGCTATATTGCTATATTGCTCCTGTCTTGCTTCAGAGGACTCAATTGTTCCTGAAGCTTATGTTTAGAGGAGAAAACTGGAATAAGTGTGACCTTGAAACCCATCTCTTCTCATTAAACATTCTTGAATAACATCAATGAAATATTTTGGAAAAATCACATCTGCTTTGTAAAAGTTTTCTGTCCTTGTTTCTGCTTTAAAGATCATCTTAAAGGAAAGTTTGGGGGCAGGCTTCTAAGGAGGTGATATATGGTATAGAACAGAGATGCTTAAGCTTTTTGTGTGTCTTTTGCAGTCTATTAAAGCTACAGACTCCTCAAAATGGTTGTAAATACATACAATTAAATACAACATTTCACAAAGGAAACATCACATTACATTTAATCTTACATTTTTTACACATAAAATCTGATATTCTAATATTTGTATTATATATTATCTTTTATTACTTTTAAATCTTTACAAGATTAGTTAAAATGAAGATTTTTTCCCCCCTGTATCTAAAGTCATGAAGCCCTTGAAATACTGTGTCTTTGGCCCCCAGGTTAAGACTCTCTAATGAAAAGACAATAGTGTAGGTGGGTGGGAGTCAGAATACCTGTGTTTAACTCTGGGCTCAGTCATTAATTAGTTGTTTGACCTTGGGGAAGTCACTTATTCAGGGTACCATTGTCATTTGCAAAATAAAAACATTGGTTATATTATTCAGTTCAATAAACATTCATTGCTACCTGTTCTATACCAGGGATTTGTGACAAGGAAATCACTTTAAAAGACTGATATATATTAATTTAAGGTTGCCAAGGAATTCAGCTATGTAATTCCTTAATGAAAACTCAAGTCAGCAGTCAACCTTTTATGGAGTTTAATTACAAACAGGAGGAAGAAAGGTATGAGAGAAAGAGAGAGAGAGAGAGAGAGAGAGAGAGAGAGAGAGAGAGAGAGAGAGAGAGAGAGAGAGAGAGAGAGAGAGAGAGAGAGAGAGAGAGAGAAGGGAATAGGGCTTAAATACCCCCTCTGTTTAGGCTGGGCCAAAAGGCCCAAGCCCTTAGATAGCTGAGGCAAAGAAAAGAGATCAGTCCCTATCACTCATGTGACCAAAATGGAGAAACAGTCTCAGGGGCCTCCACCTCCAGTTTCCTTCAGAGCAAGCTTCTCAGAGCACAATCTCTCAGAGCAAAACCTCTCCAACAACCTCTCAGTCCTCAGACCCCACTATCTTTAAGGAAACCATCCAAGTTCCCTCCCCTCAGTTCTCATATCTACCAATCACTGTCCATGTCTTCCCTGTGCCAATGGTGGCTCTAGCTTAACCCAGGACCGCCCAGAGGTCTGTGGCTTTGCATGTGTATGTTGAAGGTCATATTCTCAAATAATTAAATTTTGATCCTTTGCTGCAGCCCTTCCTAAATCCTGTTACCCTGAGTAGGGTGGAGATTGGAAGTTCCAAGACCTGGTTTTTTCATTCCAAGTATCTCTATTGTATCAATTCTAAAATCAATCATGACTCAAAGAACTTCCTGTTCTATGCTTAAGCATAGGTCAAAGCCCTTTCCATTGTTCAGCAAAAGGTTTCTGTCCTAAAGTAATCTTAAGTAGGGAGGAGAAAGACCCTCCCATGCCAAAGGGGTTCACATTCCAATGGACTATCAATAGGAAATTTTTCAAGTATGAAATTTCCCAATGGTGAAATTTCCAACATTTATAAGTCTAAGAAATTTTAAGGTTTACAGGTTGTGTTTGGCACTTGGGAGACAAATACAAAAATTAAACAATACCTGCCCTCAAGAAGTTGACTTTCTACTGAAGAAGTAGTGTGGAAATACAATGTAAACACAGACAAATGAATGCAAAGTATATCCACAGTGACACAAGTACATTCATGAGGAAATATGGAAGGGACCACAGGCAGTTGACAACTAGAAGAGATAGGAGATAATGCTTAAATTGTGCTTTGAAGGAAAGTAGAGATTCTAGGAATGGCAGACATGGGGTTCAAGGGAATTTCAGTCATGGGAGAGACATAGCCTATAAAAGGCATGGAGGCTGGAGAAGCAAAGTCATGTTTAGTGATCTACTCCTTCCCAATTCTGAGATCCAATTACGTTCTAGATTCTTCCAGGGTTTAAGCTGCTCCAAGGGACCAAAGCAGACAGTCAAGGCAAAAGGTGTTTCAATGGCTCATTTTAATGCATTTCTCTAAGTGTACTATTATTATTAGCCATCACTTGATGGCTTATCACATACATTTCTTTAGCCTTCTTCATGTTTGTGGTGTAAGGGCAAAGAGTTTTGAGTCTGAAATCAGGAGGCCAGATTTCATATCCTAGTTCTACCACATAATACCTGTGTGATATTGGATAAACCTTTTTGGCTCTCATTTTTGAGGAAAATTAATTTTAATGCTATATAAACATTGTTTTGCAAGTCCAAAGAGCTTTTCCTGATAGTCCTGGAGTTGTCATTGCCTTCATTGTTCTAAGGCACCTTCTAGATTGGGATAAAACTGTAACTAAACTGAGAATTTGAGTTTTGTTTTCTCTGTCAACCGAGCTGACCTGGACCAGATGCTCCCTGGGCTAGAGGGCTAGTGTCCTTGATCCTCCTCCTCCCACCACTGCCTCCACCATTGTAGTGTAGAGTGACATGGCTTATGGAAGTAAAGCTTGATTGGGGCAAACAGGATCTTTGTGCCTCAATTACCAGAAGTTATTAGAATCTTATGACCAGGCCTAACTCTTCATATAACTCCCCTACCACCATGAAATAATTTAGGTGGGCTGGAAAATATTAGCCCACCTTCTCATCAAGAGTTCATCAGTTAGAGATATCTTTTGTCATCCAGGAGAGGACTAAATAATGAGCTCTCAGAAAGACAACAGCTGTAGTTAAATGATTCAGGATCCTACAGTTTTGCCTTCAATTACAGAGAGAATCATTGACCATTAATTTATTGATTATTGCTAGTTGAGCCAATAACTTTATTTTTCATACCCAGAACTCTATCTTTTGGTGTTTTATTTGTCATGTTTCCAAAATTAGGGGTGTTGGACTAGATTACTTCTGAGGTCCCTTTCAGCTTTAGATTTTCAATTCTATGTCCTTCAATACATATTACTATAAGTAGGTTGCTCTATAAACAATAGTTGTTTCCCTGAAAGCTGAGTCATATCCTAGAAAACTATGAGCTGTGAGTCAATAAAGTTTGGTAAATTGCATCAAAGTTTATGATCATGCCAGGTCCTTTGGGATGGAATTGGGGAAGGAATGAATATAAAGCTAGAATATGGACATAAACAGCTGGAATGGCTAATGAATCAGAATGTAGTCTCTGAATCCAAAGGGATTCTACTAACCCCTCTGTTTATCCCTCTCTGTCCTACTTCTGAATGACATATTGGTATTTATAAAGGATCTTGATTTAGCTTACCTTCAATTGGTGCATTTGTAAAGAGCAAGCTCCTTTTGTCTACTTTGATAAAAAAAATAATGGAGAAAAACCTCGATTATTTCAGGCCCATCCAAATCCAACTAGAGTCTGTAGGAAGACGATTTCTCTGGGTCACAGTTAACACACGTGCTTTAATTTTCCAGAACTTGACCACTACTCTGACCTAAGGGTGGTGGTGAAGTACATGCACTGTCTCCTTGTATCCTTTTCTTGGTGTGTGACTGAAGGTTTCAACAGTAGCTTCAAGAGATTGGAGGAGGGTGTGGAGAAAGTTAGGTGGGGTGGCCGAGATGGAGTTCTGGACCTGGAATTTGAATGCTTTATTGACCATTAACTTGCTATCAGATGTTGAGCAAAATGCTTAACCTCAGTCTCAATTTCCTGGTCTGCAAAATGGGGATGACAATAGGAACTACCTCACAGGGTTGTAAAAATCAAAGGAGCTAATTTTCAAAGTGCTTCTTAAAACTTAAAGCACTTAATAAATGGTAGTCATTGTTATTATTAAATAATAGTTATTATGTGTCTGTTCCTTGAGATTTAAAACTGTATAATACAACAGTTTAAATGCACTGAAGAAATGCAGTATTTAAAGAATTGTTCTGGTCGATTGCAGCAGGAAAGCAGCTGGCTGGCTGTTAACACCCTTCCTTTTCTGCTACCACCCCAGGGGTTTGTTAAATTGAATTGTGTAGGGTGTGTGTTCTTTTTAAAACTGGAAAAGAAACCATAGTTGTGGTTATGCCTTCAGGAATGCAGCCCCCTGTTTCTCATAAAATCTTTGGATTCAGAGTTGAAAGGGACCTTAGGAATGACCAAGTATAACTCTTTCATTTTACATATAAAGAAACTGAGTCTCTAAGATGTGAAATGAGTTGTCCAAGGTCATGATATGGGAGTACAGGGCTTCCTCGGGCACCCTGAGTCCCCAGAGGAATCCCAGATTAAAGAGTATTTGAGAAATTCCCCATTCTTACATCCCTGCACTGTTGGTTAAAGAAAGCCCATCTGAAAGGAAATGAAGGAATTATATGACAAAAGTAGTCTCTGAGAGATGCATTTCCTTTGTAGCACTGATATGTACCTTCTGTTTGCTAGCAATTCACGATCCTTTGTGATCAGGGACACCTGTTTTTTTTTTTTTACCTCCCACCTGTATATCACTCCCTCCTCTACCCAGTCCTTTTTCTGGTCATGTAGTCCCTGTCCCTGTAAGATATAAAAACCCTGGACCACTTCTCTTCAAGGAGGCAGTCTTTTCCCTGCACCTGCCTCCCGGCCATTCAACTCACATTCATCTTAATAGGCTCTCTACTTCTAAAGATAATTATTGCAGCCTGTCAATTCATTGAAAGAGCATCCTTCCTGGCCCGGGATTAATCTCAAATTCTCTCACAAAAATACATAGGGAATAAGTATTGTAAGAGAGGAAAGCAGATTCATCACTCTGGAAGACCAACTCAAACAGGGGAAGGGCAGGAAGGACAGAGAATTCTGGAGAAGGAACAGAGGAAGTGAGAAGATCCAAGCAGTTACCTCACTTCTCTTTGGGAAGCCCTCCAGAGAGCTTGGTCTGAGACTTGATCATCTTTCTTGGAATCCAGACCCCCTGAATCCAGTGGAAGACAACAGGAGTGGATAGGACTTTGTCATAAAGTTATCCATCCCAGGAAGATTTCCTCTCTATCCCTCTATAGCAGTCCTTGAACTTCATATCATAACTAGGACAGATAGAAGTCAGGATTTGGGAAGAGGTTCAATTGTTAATCTTTAGGAACTTCCTGTTTCCCGCCTTCCCATTACCTTATCCCACAATCTCACTTACTCTACCTTTTGAGTATTCCTCAAGAATAAATAGCTGTTTCTATAGATCAAATGCTGCTCATATTTAGGGAGAGGGACCTGAAGCTTTGGGTAGAAGAACTATATTTCCTTCCCAAGGAAGAAGCAGTTCAATACTGGATTTTACTTCCAGATTCTGAAGAAATTATAGTCTGTGAATCTGAAGGTAGCCTGTGTGGGTTTTACTAGGGAAAGAGAGGGGAGAAACTAGGTTTCCTGACTCCTATTCCAATATTTGACTCATCACCTCTAGGGACTAAATTTTCACAGCAATACTCTCTCAGGTCTGTCTAAACCATTATATTCTTACTGTCAGCTTTTTTTTTTTTAATTGAATCCCCAAGTTTGTCCCTGTCCCTTGGGAACTTGCCTGAAGGGAAGTCTCAGGCTGACTTTGTCTTAGACTGAACAATAAACCTTAAAGTACCAATGATCTCAGCTTAGATGGAATTAATAGTTATAATCAAATCTTAAGTACCTTTTTGTGTAAGAAGTTTCTTCCACTGTATCAGAGATCTTTCCCAGATAATCCAGTCCTTGAATGGAATCATGTTTGCTTTGTATCCATTGTAAAGCATCAGCCTCTCCCATGACTCCTCCTTCCCTTGTGTCCATTGTAAAGCCAATCAATTTAACCTTCCTACCAGTTACACTAGCTCTCTGCTTCTGATTTGTTTACTTACTATCAAGAAACCCCCCACAAATATAAGAAATATGTCTGACAAAAGAACTATCTTGATAGGATAAATTATAGGGGTTGAAAGCCCCATATTTCTAGAACAACAGGAATTGAACCTACATCTAAAAACTCAAAATTCCCTAAAAGGCATATAAGACCTCAACTTCTTCAGCTCATTGGAAAAATCTCCTTTCAAGGTGCTTTTTCTCAGAGACATTGTTCCCAGACTCCCAGAGCTTTGTCTCTGTGTGGTATCTAGCACATGACTCCGTGTAGGGCCAATTAGAGCATTGTCTTCCTTGTCTTAATTAAAGGCTTGTTCTTATAACTAATTTAATGGTTCTGTGTTTTTCAAGGTTTACAATACTTTAGGCAATGAGGAGTGTGTCAAAATCAATAGTATAGAGAAAGGGCCAGCTTTAGATACAATTCTTACCAATTCTCTGACTTGGATACCTTTCTGTAGACAGCTGAGTCTATTCTTTTCCTAGGTAACATCTTTTTTACCCAATCCTCTAAGGCAGTGGTTCTCAACCTTTCGAATGCCGAGACCCCGCAATACAGTTCCTCATGTTGCAGTGACCCCAAACCAAAAAATTATTTTGGTGGCTACTTCAAAACTGTAATTTTGCTACAGTTATGATTCGAAATGTAAATACCTGATATGCATTATGTATTCTCATTGCTACAAATTGAGAGGTTGAGAACCGCTGATCTAGCCCCTATGCTTAATAAATATCATATACATTTGAAATGTAATATAGATGTTTTGGTGTCATTCCCCCTCCTAGACTAAGTTTTGTGAGTTCAGGGACCATGTTTCATCTAAATCTTGGCTCTCTTTCCATGTTGGACTCAGGGTTCTGGATTTGAAAAATCAATTTATTACCTAGGCTAGCAAGAATCAACAAACTGTCAATGATCTCTCTTGGTGATCAAAAACAAAGAATTCTAGGTTCTGGACTAGTTCAATACAGTTCTGATAGTTCATTAAATCCTACCCTGCTCATCAAAAGACACCTCTAGTTGATGGATACTTAGTGAGGAGGTAGGCTAATATTTTCCAATTTTCCCTAATTATTTCATGGTGATGGTGGTAGTGGATTCAAGGCCTGGTCATAAGATTCCAATAGTTTCTGGGATCTAGATGGAAAGATCCATCTCAGTCTGGTTAAGTTTTCTCCACCCTATGCTTTACACATCAATAGAGATCTCAAGGACATAGCCTATTACCCCTGGGAATATCTGGCTTAGGTCAGCTCTGCTATAGGAAAAGGAATGCAAAAACATTTCTAATATTGTGGAAAGTTCTTTTGAGCTTAGTCAGAAAAAAAAAACAAACCAATGTTACTGGTTAACATTAAAATCAAATGATTCAATATTAAGAATAGTTTCCCTCAGCAATTTTTTGATGATATTTTACTACTTGCTTGTTGGACATCATTTGGATGTTATCTTTGGCATCTCCAAATTCCAGAATCTAAGAAGGTCTTTGAAGGGTCTTCAGAGGTCTTCTAAGCCAAAATAATATGTGAAAAAGAATCTCTATTTCCCTATCCCTGATATCCCTGGAGTCAACCAGACTTTGTTTCTAAAAATGATGCACTATCTGTAAAAGCATTTAGCAAAATACCTGGCACATAATAGATGTTTTATAAATGCTTATTCCTTTCCCTCTCTCTCTTTCCCTTGTTTGACTAACTCTAGTGTGTGGCAACCTCTCAACTCTTCAGTTGGCATATTCAACTTTTTGGATAATTACAGTTGTTGGCAAGTTTTACCTTACATCAAATGTAACTTTTTCTCAAATTCAATATGTATAAAATACAAAGAATTTCACCCAAAACTTGCTCCTCCCACCTTTACTGTTAAAGCAATCACAAGTTTTCTAGTAACTCAAGAGTTGTAACTTAGGATCATAGAATTATAATCAAGAAAGCATGTTAATGGCCATGGAGTCCAGCACCTAGAATTTAGGACAGCTCCTGTCACATAATAGTTGCTTAATGAACATGGAGTTGAATAAAACAATTGACAAGAGAAGTTGGCTCTTCTTTTTATCTGGTCTCTTGTATCATGATCACCTACACTTTCTGTAGGCAATTAATCAAGTTTGCCTGTTGTAGAAAAAGCCAAATAAGATTAAGGATCTTATCAATTAAACAAAATTCAGTCAGACCTGCACTACTAAAACTCAGGTGACTTTGGGTCTGACTCCAGATCCAATGATGTTCCCATTACACCAATTCTAGCTTGAATTTGTTGCCAAGGACATGTCGCCAAGTCTCTCTCACATGCATCTCTACTTTTTTAATTACCACAGCCACTACTCCAGTACTTGCCCTCATTAATTTTGTCTCAATTTTCGTGTTACTTTAACTACTCTCTCTGTCTCTACTTTGTTCTCTAATCCATCCTTCCCATGTTGTCAATTATGATCAAATGATTCACCTTTTTGACAGTAATCATTATCTGCTGGACAGCCTAAGAAACGAGGGAGCTTGTCACAGCTCACTGTACAAGACTTTCTCAGGGATGTATCATACTACCTTGGGAAGAAATGATCATAGACACACAGGGGAAGCTACCTGAGTCTACATATTCTGCTATGAAGTGAAAAAGAGTTCTGGGTTCTCATGTATCCCTTCTAATAGCAACATCAGCTTTATAGTCACAAGCTGCCTCCCTGAACTTTGAATAGAGCTCAAATGGTGACTCTGTTGTTGAAATTTTCCTGATCCTGGGATCCATCCTTCCTCTCAGAGTTCTGGAGGACTTTGTGTGGCTTTTGTGCATATGGTGATCTATTTCATATTTACGTATTTGTGTGCACATTTCATCTCTACTACTAGTTCTCAAATTCTCTGAAGACAAGGACTGCGTCTTGCTCATCTTTGTATCCTTCACAATTCCTTGAACAGAATTTATGCTTAATGAATATCTATTGAATGAATGGCCATTACCAACATTGACATGTCTCCTTTATGACATTTATCATCTCTTCTATTTATTCTGGATCTCGGTTACAGACATTTTTAATATTACTATTGTGTACTTTTTGTTATTGCCTTCTATTTGTTCCCTATAAACAAACATCAATCGATCTGGAAACATTTATTGCATGCTGCATACCTGCTATGTATTCAATAAACCTTTCACAGTACAGTAGGCAGCATTTTAGTCTCAGAATCTTATGGGTTTTAGTTTGATCATCAGAGAATGTGGAAAATAGAAAGTCAACATGGCACAATTGATAGAATGTTGGATTTGGAGATAGAGGACCTGGATTTGAATACTATCCTTTCTTCTTATAAGATCTATGACATGGCCAAATCACATAAACTCTATTGGCCTCAGTTCCTCATCTACAAAGTGAAGAGAGATGGACTAGATGGTCCTAAGGTCCCTTCTAGTTCTAAATCTATGGTCTTATGTATTGACATTTTAGGTTATGGGGTTAAAAAGACAGAAATGCTACAATTCCTTCATTTAAGGAGTTAATACTCCAAAGGGGATAATGGGTGTATCCTGTTTATTTTTATTCTGTTAAATTCTTTAACATTCATTTAAACATTTTGAGATCTAAATCCTCTCTTTCCCTCCTGCTCCCTCACCCCATTGAGAAAGAAGTCAAGTAATACAATACTCATCATACATATGAAATCATGCAAAACATTTCCATATTAACCAAGTTCAATGCATTTTAAGTAATATACTATAAATATGAGTCTGGCTGAACTAAAGATGGTATGAGGTCAAGACAGAGTGCAAAATTTTAAAAAGCTGGAAAGATAGGTTGGAACTAGTCTGTAAAAGGTTCAAATGCCACCTAGAGGAGTTTATAATTATTTCTAAAGCCAATAGAGAGTCATGGATATTTATTGAGCAGCTATGGTCAGGCCTGTGCTTTAGTAGCAGTGGGGAGAATGGATTGGAGTGGGAATAGACATAAGGCATGAAAACCAAGTAAGAGGCTTATACAGTAATATATCTGGGTCCCGCTGGATACAATTGTGGGGTCCGTGAAGCAGCCACCTAAAAGACCATAGGGGGAGAGAGAGGAGACCGAGCACGCAAGAAAGACAGAGAGTCTGTCTGATAGTGGCAAGGCTCGTTTATTGCAGGTGCAGGGCGAGAATATATACACTTGAAGTAGCGGGGGGGGGGGGGGGGGGGTGGTGATTAAGGACAGGTTGTAATAGAAAGGGAATGTGAAGAATTTTTATGGTTTGTGGCCGTTGGTCTTAACGACGCCAGTTTCCAGGAGGTAACCTATTTGTTCATATTCTCAGAAACCCTTATCTTGTTCCTGGTCATAAGTTTTTTCCCCACACATAGTCTCTGACAATTATCTTATTCTTGGTCATAAGTTTTTGTCCCACACATGGTCTCTGACAATTCCCCCTTTCTTTTTTATTAGAGGGAAGGTTATTAAGTCAGGACCGCAGCGACGGCCCCTGTCTTAGGCTACACAGGGGGAGTTACTCGATCATCAGGGGTCGAGGACCTGTGCTATTCCCGTCATTGGGTTACCGCCCTGCTATTAAATTGGAGACGATTGGTATCAAACGGGGTGTGTGGTTGGTCAGTATCTGCTATTTCCATAGGATGATATTGGACCGTAGGGTACTTGACAAGGGCTGTGTCAATATTTGATTTGATAAATCCTTTGATAAATCCAGTCAGGTGTTGGAAAGCCCAAGGGCCAAAGGTGAGGATTAGGAGGATGATAATAAAGGGAACTATTATCGTGGGAATTAGGGTTGAAAGCCAAGGGGAGCTTCTCAGAAGGTTATTGTACCATCCTTCTTGGGCCTCGGCCTCCTTTTTTCTAAGGGCTAGGCGTTCTCTTAATTTTGCCATTGACTCTCTGACTACGCCCGTGTGGTCAGCATAAAAGCAACATTCTTCTTTAAGGGCTGCACACAATCCCCCTTCTTTTAAATTAAGCAGGTCGAGGCCTCGTCTATTCTGTAGTACAACTTCTGAGAGGGCGGATAGGGATTTCTCTAAAGCAGAAACAGATTTTTCTAGGACTTCAAGGTCAGATGTCATAGCAGAATGTAGAGCTGTGATGTGTTGGGTCTGTAGGAGAGCGGTGGTGCCGGTGCCAATGCCTGCAGCAAGACCATCAATACCTAGAATAATGGCAATAGTAGTGAGGGGTTCCCGTTCAACCCAAGGGGATGAAGACAAAAGTTTATCCAAGGCGGTGTTGGTCTGTAGGAACAAAATTAGGACCCATGGGAGTGGTAACAGGGGTCACACGCAATCTGAGTGTAAAGAGAAAGACATCATCAGGGCCAATTTTATAAAGGCGCAGTCCCCAGGTGAGTCCATCCGTCCAATGGGGATCCGTTTTACCCTTGTTGGTGAATTTAATAATAAGAGGGTTGCAATTGGGCTGGTTGAAAGAACAGTGTTTGGGCTTGGAGCCTTTGCGGGCGAGTGTGATAAGGTCTTTATCTTGGGGAATCCAATGGGCTGTGCCAATTGTCTCGCATCCCCAAGTGGCACAGAATCCATCTGAGTGACCCCCACAGTGAGCGGGCTGTCCAAAGCCAGAGCACCCGTATAGTGGGAATTGGGTATGCTGGGCCCATTGATCCTGAATCTGGGTGCCAGGCACGAGGGGAGAACAATAATGAAGTGACGAGATGTAGGGAATGCCAAGGGTACAAAGATCAACTGTGATATCGGGGAACCAGCGTCCACGCGGCCAATTTGAAGAAGAGATGGAGGTGATGGTGAGTTGATTAATAGGGTTAATGAGTTCCCATGTTTGGTGTACGAGAAGATGAGGGCTCTCAGGGCTAGATGCTCAGGAACAGGATCAAGCAAATCCGGATCATTTTGTATTTTCCTGAAAAGCAAACAAAAGAAATCTCAGGGGCAGGCCCCTGGAGGGTTTGTGTTAAGGGAAGGGGCAGGGGAGTCAAAGGTCTTTATCAGACGGGAGGGGACCCAACGGGCATTGTTCACCTTGGCATCAAAGATACAAGCTGAGCCTTTTCCCCAAGTGAGGACAGGGTCAGGGCCTTGCCACAGGCCTGTGAGTGGGTCTTGCCAAAGGACTTTTGCCAGATCAGATGTGGTATGTGGATGCCAGTGGCGATCAGCAGCGGAGCACCCCTCCTCGTCCAGAGTGAGGAAGTTAAGAACGAAAAGTGCATGTGCAATTAGCAGGGTCTGGTTGCCACATAATGGGTAAAGGGTCTCTTGGGTCTTAAGTTTGAAAAGGGTGTTCTTGAGGGTTTGATGTGCTCGTTCGACAATACCTTGTCCTTGTGGGTTGTAAGGGATACCTGTAACATGTTTTATGCCTAACTGGGAACAGAATTGTTTAAAGGCCTGGCTAGTATAGCCAGGGCCATTATCTGTCTTGATGGAGAGGGGTTTCCCCATCATGGACATAGCAAGGAATACATGTTTGATAACGTGCTTAGTGGCTTCGCCGGGTTGCGCGGATGCAAAAAGAAAGCTGCTAAACGTATCAATGGAGACATGGACATACTTGAGTCTAGTGAAAGAGGGGACGTGAGTAACGTCCATTTGCCATAGATGGCCAGGGAGAAGGCCTCGGGGGTTGATTCCTAGATGGGGCTCAGGCAAAAGAGTAACACAATTCTTGCAACCTTTAACAATTGACTTGGCCTGTTCCCTGGTAATTTTGTAGGCCAAGCGAAGGGTTTGAGAGTTGAGGTGGTGAAGTCTATGTGCCTCTGTTGCAAGGGAGACAGGGTCAGTTGAGGGATGGGAAGAGGGGGTAGTTGCGGTAACCAAGGCAGCTACACGAGTGTGTTGATCCGCATGATCGTTCCCGAAAGACAAAGGGCCTGGGAGGCCGGAGTGGGCAGTTATGTGACCCACGAAAAAGGGACAGGATCGCCGTCTAATGGCTTGTTGAAGCTGGGAAAAAAGGGAAAAGGTGGCGGTTGTTGGCTGAACAGAGGGAACAATCTCGAGTCGGAGCAGGGATTGAACAAAGTATCTGCTATCTGAATAGAGGTTAAATGGGATAACAGGCAGGGAATGGAAGACAGTTAGAGCAGCATAAAGCTCTACTAACTGTGCAGACTCATAAGGGGTTTTGATAGAGCGGGGGTGGTTATTCATAACTATGGCGGCAAGGCCAGTTTTAGAGCCATCCACGAAGACCGTGGGTGCCCCCGGGATAGGTGAGAATCGGGTTTGGCGTGTAAGTATGAAGGGGGTAAGAGAGAAAAACTGCAATAATTTATTACTGGGCATGTGGTTGTCCAAGATGCCTTGGTAGGTAGATATGAGTATAGCCCAATTATCATTTTGAGATTTGAGCCAGTCAAGTTGCTCCTTGTTATAGGGGGAAACCACATGGTCAGGGGAGCGGCCGAAATGCCGGGTGGAGAGACGGATACCCACCATTGCTAATCGGGCGATCAGGTCAGGATAAGGGGCAAGAATTTTTCGGTTATACATAGGGAGGTGGATCCAGATGAGGGGAGAGGGATCTTGCCATAGAAGTCCCGTGGGGGAGAATTCAGTGGGAAAGATGAGAAGGTAAAGAGGAAGGTGGGGAGAAAAATATCCAATGTTCTGTGTAGCTATAGCTTGCTCTACTTTCTTAAGGGAAGCTTCGCCTGCTGGAGTTAGGGAACGAGGAGAGGAGGGGTCAGCATCTCCTCGAAGGATGTCCTCCAGAGGGCGAAGGTCCTCTTTGGAAAGTTGCAAATAGGGGCAGAGCCAATTAATGTCCCCTAGAAGTTTCTGGAAATCATTAAGGGTTTTGAGAGTGGAGCGTATGAGTGAAACCTTATGTGAAAATAAAAAGTCAAGCTCAAGGCGAAATCCCAGGAAGGTGAAGGGATACTGGGTCTGGACCTTGTCAGGGGCTATTCTGAAGCCTCGGGCCTGAAGTGCGCATATGATGGTCTGAGCTTTAGTTTGTGTTAAGGGGGAGGATGAAGCTGCTATAAGGAGGTCATCCATATAATGAATGATGTAAGCTGAAGGGTGTTGTGTTCTTACAGGGTCAATGGACTGAGCTACAAATTTTTGACATAAGGTGGGGGAGTTAGCCATTCCCTGGGGGAGGACACGCCATTGGAACCGAGGGTTGGGCCCAATGTGATTGACTACAGGGATAGAAAATGCGAAGCGGGGACTGTCGGCTGGGTCAAGGGGAATGGAAAAGAAACAATCCTTGATGTCGATGACTATTTTTCTAAAACCTTTTGGGATGGCAGTTGGAGATGGAAGGCTGGTTGTAAAGCCCCCATGGGAAGCATAGTTTTATTGACCTCTCTTAGGTCCTGCAAGAGCCTCCATCCCCCAGATTTCTTTTTGATAACGAAAATGGGTGTGTTCCAAGGGGAGGTAGAAGGTTCGAGGTGGCCCAAGGAAAGTTGCTCCTGCACCAACGTTATGGCAGCCTGAACCTTCTCAGATGTTAAAGGCCACTGATCAATCCAGACAGGGGAGTCAGATTTCCACGTGATTTTATCAGCCTGGAGTGCAGGGGGATCAGTGACCCTTACGAAAAATTTTGTGAAAAACTTTGCAACCCCAGACCTTCCCTGTCCTTATGAGGTCGAAAGGAAATGGGGTAGGGGAGGCCTTGTTCCCTTTTTCCAAGGCCCTTTCCTGGAAGGTATCCAGATTTTAACATCATGGTGGTGACAGGGTCACTAGGGCTAACCATGAGAAGTCTCATTTGGGTTAGGATGTCTCTGCCCCAGAGATTGACAGGAAGCCCTGCAACTACATATGGACGTAGGGTGCCTCTATTACCCTCAGTATCTTGCCAAGTAAGGACCTTAGAACTCTGAAGGGTGTCTTGGACTTGGCCTATTCCTGATAGATGGGTAGATGAAGGTTGAAGGGGCCAGGAGCGGGGCCAGTGAGCCTGAGAGATAACAGTGGAGTCCGCTCCTGTATCTAGTAATCCAGTGAAGGTTTTCCCTTCGATTTTCAACTGGAGAGTGGGCTGGGACTCAGTAAGTTGCTGCACCCAGTAAATATTGGAGGAGCCTGGGGAAGAAGGTCCCTGTGTGTGGGCTACTGCAGGAAAATTGCCAATCATGGGGAGGGGGAGGGGGAGGGCTTGAGCTAAGCGTCTACCTGCAGGGATGGTGACAGGGCCATGTGGGGATTCTATGATAATTTTTATTTCCCCTTTGTAATCATTATTGACAAGGGTGGGATGCACCACAACACCTTGCAGGGTGGTGAGCGCTCTGCCGATGACCAAGAAAAACATACCAGGGGGTGGTGGTCCGAATTTGCCGGTAGGGAGGACTATTGGGCCTTCCTCAGGTGTCAATATTCTGGTGGTGGAGGCACAGAGGTCCAGGCCTGCGCTACCTGCTGTGGCTCGAGTAAGGGAGCTGGACAGGGGCTCCCGAGGGAGCCCCACATCCCGTTTCCCTGTACGGGGGGAAGTATCTGCCCATCAAAGATGGTTCTGGATCAGCAATCTCGGGCCCAGTGCTGGCCCTTCCTACACTTCGGGCAAATGCTAGGTGGTGGTTTGGGGGGGGCTACTATTGGTGCGGGGGTCTGCCTAGGATTTTGTCCGGATGGGCATTGACGTGCAAAATGGCCAGGTTGCCTGCATTTAAAGCAGTTTCAGGGGGTGTTGGGGCGAGAAGCCTGAATGGCAGGAGATGGACTTGTTAATTTTATGATCATAAGCGTCAATATCATTACATAAACGGATCATCCCATCTAGATCAAGTTCTCTTGCCTTTCCTCTTAGGGCAGCCTTACAGGCAGAATTAGCATTTTCGATTGCCAAATGTCTCACCATCGGGTTATCTGCTCCATCCTGGCCCAAGATCCTTTCGGCTGTTTCTAAAAGTTTTGCAACAAATTGAGTGTATGGCTCATTGGGTCCCTGGAGAATTTTTGAGAGGGGTGCTGTGACTGACCCAGCGGCAGGAACTGCCCGCCAAGCAGCCATAGCAGCATGCGCGGTTTGCATGAGCAAGCCAGGGGGTAGTCTCATTTGCTGGTTTTCTAATGCAAAGCGGTCACGACCGATGATTTTATCAATCGTCCAAACGGCTGTCTGGGCATTTTTTGAGTTAAGTTTAGCCTGATTTTCTGCCCTTTCAAGGAATTCTGCCTTCCAAATTAAGAATTGTCCCCTGGAGAGGACAGATTGTACTACCTTGGACCATTCGGAGGGGAGCATATGTTCTTCTCCTCCAAGCCCCTCCAGAATGGAGAGCGTAAATGGGGCGTTAAGGCCATAATTTTTAACAGCTGAATGGAGGTCTTTAATGTTTTTGAATTTTAATTTTTTATAGATCGGAGTACGGGACTGTGGTGAGCTTGAAGTAGGGCATTCACCACCGGTCTCATCTCCCTCTGCTCCTTTGGAGTCAGAGGATTCGGCAGAAGGGGGGAGGGAAATGTCCTCAGGTGGAATCTGAGCAGCCTGTTGTTGCCTAGTAACAACCGGGAAGGCGAGAGCGGTCTTATCTTTTAATCGAGGTGGCTTGGACTTAGGAATCAGAGGCCGGAAAATATCTATTTGTATATCATGTAATTGGTTAGTTAATGTATGCACCTCCTTTTGAAGTCCTAAGAAATATTTAAGGTCAGCAATTTGCCGGCTGAGTTGTTTTGTGGCCTCTTTAAGATTCTCAGAGCCAGGGAGTATGGGGAAAACAGGAGGGGTGAGGCTGCCGCCGAGATTGTACAGGGGAGACTTGTTTTTATACTGCGGGGGAGGCCTGTTTTCCAGGTGATTACTGTCCTGATAGCAGGCGGCCTCTTCTTCTAGCTCTGTCTGATAAGCGGGATTAAGTGTGTCTTCTGAATCAGGGTTTGTATATAGAACGGGGTAAAGGTGGGGTTTGGGTTTGGAAAGGACAAGAGGTTCCCTAAGGGAGGGATTTTCAATTGGTTCATCTAAGAGAGAAGGAGGGCTTTTGTCTTTTTCTGGTGGTATTTCCTCCTCCTCAATTTTTGTTTTATGGTCTAAGATAGCATCTTCAGCTAAGCTAAGGAGGTGGGAGACCTGTTTATTAGTGTCAGCTTCTTTAAGAATATCATGGATTAGTCCATAGTAAGAAAAATATTCATCGGGGATCTCTTGGCCTGATTTTATTAGGCCGTTCAGTTCTTTGCCCACTTTGTTCCAAGTAAGGGGGTGGATTCCTGGGCCATGTAGAATGAGCTAGGGGCAACGCTCCTCTATAAAGCAGAAGAACTTAAATAAATTTTTCTTTTTTACCCTAATATCTCTCTCCCTGAGACTATTTTTTAACTCTTTAACAAATAGAGCTTCTTTTCAGAGTGTCTTCCCCATCTCATTCACACAGTTATCACATACGCTTCCCCACTTTCTCGCCAATCCTCTCGCCAGGGTATAGAAATGGATACTAATGGGTCAACACTCGTGAGCGATTCGAGGGCTCAGTCAAAGTCGGTCCGGCCAAGGCCTTCCACTCACCCCAGAACGGGATGGACCACGTCGCTTGAGCTTAGGCGGATGGTATAAACCCCCATCAGGAGATCGCCCTGTTAGGAGATCGCCCTGTTACTCGTATGCGAATCGTGGACTGAGTTTTCCTCTCCTCTCTGCAATCACACACACACAGTCACACTTACAGTCACTCTGGGGTAATCACTCTCAATTTTTTATGCCTATGGGGAATGGGACGACTTACCCTTATCTCAAGGCTGTCCATTCAGCCTCTACCGTTAATGTGTCCGTGGAATTTGTTTCTCAGTCGTCCAGTAAGCTGTCTTACTCAAACCCGCACACGTTGGGCGCCAGATATCCGGGTCCCGCTGGATACAATCGTGGGGTCCGTGAAGCAGCCACCTAAAAGACCATAGGGGGAGAGAGAGGAGACCGAGCACGCAAGAAAGACAGAGAGTCTGTCTGATAGTGGCAAGGCTCGTTTATTGCAGGCGCAGGGCGAGAATATATACACTTGAAGTAGAGGGGGGGTGGTGATTAAGGACAGGTTGTAATAGAAAGGGAATGTGAAGAATTTTTATGGTTTGTGGCCATTGGTCTTAACGACGCCAGTTTCCAGGAGGTAACCTATTTGTTCATATTCTCAGAAACCCTTATCTCGTTCCTGGTCATAAGTTTTTTCCCCACACATAGTCTCTGACAATTATCTTATTCTTGGTCATAAGTTTTTGCCCCACACATGGTCTCTGACAGTAATAGACAAAATAGGTGATAAGGACCTGAATGAGGTTGTTTGAGGGTGAGGAAAAGGGATCAGATATGAAAAAAATGAGGTAGAATTTGACAAGAGTTGGTAACTTATTGGATATTGGGAGTGAGAGAGTAAAAGAGTCAAAGATGCCTCCTAGGTTTTAAACTTGGGTGACTGGAAGGATAGCAGTGTCTTCACTAGAAATAGAAAAATATTTAGAAGAAGGTTGGGTTTGGGGTCCAAGATAATAATTTTGAATTTGAAGGAAGTCAAGGAAACCAGGAGATGGAGATAAGGCAAGAGAAAATTTCAAGCATAAAGGACAGAAAATGCCAGGAATTGAGAGATGGAGTATCTTGTTTGTGGAAGAGCAAGACATCTAGTTTCACTGGATTGAAGAGCACATGGCATGGAGAAAGGTATAGGAAGACTAGAATAGTAGAGTGGGAAGTAAATTGTAAAGGCCTTTGAACACCAGAATAGAGAATTTTGTATTTTATATTGGAGGAATAGGGAACTGGTGGAGTTTTTTGAGTGGGGAGTGGGGATTGACCTGTTCAGAGCTGTGCTTTAGGAAAATAGTGTTTTCAGTAATCAAGGTATGAGATGATGAGGATCTGCACCAGAGGGATAGTATGAGGAGAGAAGGAGGAATAGTCATGAGATATGAAGGTAAAAGTCATAGACCATAGCAATAGATTGGATATAGTGAGATGAGAGAATATGAGGAGGCAAGCATGACATCTAGGTTGTGAGCCTGAGAGACTGGGAAGATGGCATTGCTCTTAAGTAAGAGGGAAAATAGGAGGTGGGGAGGGTTTAGAGGTAGAAATGCATTTACTATTGGACATATTAAGTTTTAAGATGTCTAATTGACATCCATATTAAGATGTCTGAGAGGCCATTGGAGATATAAGACTGAGGGTTAGAAGAGGGGTTGAAGCAGAATAGGTAGATTTGAGAATTGTCAACATAGAAATAATAAGTCAGTACATGGAAGCTGATGAGATCAACAAGTGGAGCAGTATATAGAGAGAAAAGAAGAGGACCCAGGAAAATCTATGAGGGATGCCTAGAGTTAGAAGGCATGATTAGGAGGAGGATCCAGAAAAGGAGATAGAGAAAAAGTGTTCAGAAAGGTAGGACAAAAACTAGGAGAGAAAAGTGTCCTAAAACTAGAGAGAAGAGAGTATTAAAGGAGCAGGGTGATCAGCAGTTGCAGAGGTTTCAGAGAGATAGAGGGGGATGAGAATTAAGAAAAGACTGGATTTGGCAATTAAGAGATTATTAGAAATTTTGGAGAGAGAAGATTTTAGCAGAATGATGAGATTGGAAACCAGATATGAGGGATTAAGAAGAGATTGAGGGGGAAGCTGTTTGGTTCAGTGATTAGAGAGCCTCGTCTAGAGATGAGAGGTCCTGGGTAAAATCTAACCTCAGACACTTCCTAGTTCTGTAACCCTGGGCAAGTCACTTAACCCCATTGCCTAGCCTTTATCACTCTTCTGCTTTGGAACCAATACACATTATTGAATCAAAGACAGAAGGTAAAGATTAAAAAAAAAGGGAGAGGAGAAATAGACTACAATGAATATTCATGAAGTCTCTATTATGTGCTCAAAAATGTGTTAAACATTGAGTCTGCAAAGAAAGGCAAAAGACAGACCCAGCTGTTAGGAGTTCACAACTTAATAGGAAAGACAACATACAAGAAGATAAATATGGGATAAATTAGAGATAATCAACAGAGTCCACACTTGCATTAAGGAGGATCAGGAAAGGCTTTCTCTAGAATGTGAGATTTTACCTGGGACTTGAAGTAAGCTAGGGAATCCTAGAGGAAAGGATGAAGGAGAGAATTCTAGGCATGGAGAAAGAGCCAGTAAAAATGTATAAAGTTGAGAGATGGAATGTCTTGTTCTAGAAACAGCAGAAGTAGTTGCTAGGATTGAATCTGCCTGGAAGCAAGGTGGTAGTGGTGATGGTGGTATGTTAGTCACTGCTTATTCCCAGGGTTTATTCCCACCTGAATCTGATGGAAGATGTAGGATGAGGTGGTGGTGATGGTTCACCTCATCCTGGCACCTGTTTAAAACCTCCTGTTTCTCCCTCAGGATACTTTGTTACCTCAGACAATCCAGAGATGCTTATTATCCTGTGGGCAAGCTGAGCATTTCTCTCAAATGTGAATGGGCTTTGGGAATTATGTATAACCACTAATACCTAGGCCATGGTGGTGAAGCTGTGGAAATGTGCCAGAGATGGCACTCAGAGTCCTCTCTGTAGGCATGCTCACTGTCACCCCAGCACAGAGTTCACCAGTTTGTTACTAGAAAGTCAGAGAGATGTGGGGCCAGGCTGCTCTCCTCCCCCTCTCCAAAGACACCTGACGACACTTCTCACATCACCTGCTCCCTTAAAAGGTTCACCATCACTGACCTAGACTTTTCTCTTATTTATTTGATAATTTATTGAGTAACTACTATATGAAAAACACAATGTTAGGTGCTGGGGGAGATAAAAATATTCAAGACATTGTTCCAGCTTCCATATAGCTCACATTTCAGAAAGGTTCATTTCTTTTACATATAGTAGAATCTTATGTAAAGAGATTTAGGGATTTTCATGTAAATTATAGGAACACACTATGAGGTGAGTAACTAAATATGTGTTCTGCATGCATATGGATTGTAGAGAAGGGGGAAAAGAAGAAAAAGTGAGTTATCTGGGTCTGATTATAATCTCTGTGTACTTTGTTAAGAAGGATTAACCCTGTGAGGTAGGCAATACTGTTATTGCCATTATTATAATTATTATTATGTCTTATAGAAATAAGAATTATGATACCTAGTTGGGAATTATACATAAAGCATTCCCTCAATTTTTATCTAGCTCAACACCATGTTCTAAGGATCAGTGGTATCATTACTTTTTAATTTAAGCCTCATTTTATAATTCATAATATAATAACCATAAGCCCTTATGGATACTAATAATAACTTGCAATTCTATAGTGCTTTAAGGATTGTAAAGTGCTTTCCTCACAATAACGAAGAAGGCTTTCTTAGACATACAACAACAGATGAGTTACTTCTTTTCACTGACTCTGTTCAGAGTAAAGCAGCTAGGATGATGGAGAGCTTCAAGTTCATGCCAATTGAAATGACCGGAAATGCTTAGCCTAGAGGAGAGAAGAATCAGTGGAAGGGCATAATGGCTGTCGTTTATTATTTGTAGGGCTGTTATGTGCAGGAAGACTGGTTCTCTCAGGCCCCAGAGGGTAAAACCAGTAGCAATGGATAGTAGTTGAAAAGAGACAAATGTAGGTTTGGTGCCAATAAAAAGATTCTAACAATTGGAGCTGTGCTAGTGTGGAATAGTTCTTCCTCTCTCCTTAGAGGTCTTCAAGCAGAACTTAGATGACAATTTGTGGGTTATATTATAGAAATAATAGTTTGTATTTGAGTTGTATGAGATGGCCTCTGAGGTACTATTCAATCCTGACATCTTGCAATGATGTAAACCATCTGAGGTAGGCACTCAAGTAATTATTATTTTCAATTTTCAGTTGAGAAATGGCTTTTGACATTGATTACAATTACTATCTAAAGAAGTTGTTAGGCTTTTTAGTCTTTTAATTATCACAACTTCTAGCAGCTGAACCTAGAAACCATGTCAGTGAGCTAAATTTTCATTTCCTTACCAAGCAGAAAGATGACAGTTAAGGGCAACATTCCCTATAAACTTTTGTGTAAAATCTTGTGGATAAGAATGTGGGAAGATTATGAAGAGGGCCACATTGCAAAGCAGCAAGAATCAGTGGAGAGAAATACAAGTTTTAAAATAACTTGGCATGGTCAAGCTAGCTATATGAATGGCTGTGGAGGAGTCCTACAATCACACATATATTATAGCAAATATGTAAAAAGAATACAAGACTAGATAATAATGAAGGAACTCAAAAAGAAACTCAAGCAAGCTTGTCATTTAGTCAAGGGCTTCACAAAAAGGCAGCAAAAGGCTGGTGGTCACTGGGAAACGAGTGTGGTCAGAAAACCCAGAACAGGTAAACAATAAGGAAGCCTCCCAACATAGACCATATAATCTCAAGGAACATGCTACACCCAGATATAGGAAGGAAGCCCTGAGTACTTGATGGAAGAATCCCAAGAATGATTATACAGATGCAATTTGAAAGCTTTGATCATAAAATAAAGAACTTGAAGCCAGCAGCATTTAGACTGAGAAAATTTTCAATATTTTGCCCCCAGATGCTCCAGAAAAATGTATAGACTCTGATTTCTCAGAAGCTGGTTGGTCCATTGGAGCCTGAAATATGTCAGTGCCTTGTCTACAAAATTAAAGCCAGGAATAGGAACCCAGGAAATAAAAATCAAGGCTAATTATCAGGGTTCAACAGTATAGGATAGGGTGAAATTTGGCCCTAGAATATAATCCCAAACTAGGAAGGGAAGGTGAAAGTATGAGTAAACAGAAGAAGATAGCAAACAACATGAAAAAATACTGTCTTTGGCAGGTCTGCTCCTGAGAAAAGCAGTTTTAGAGTTGTTACAATGACAGTTTACTTGTCTAGGAGCATAGATCTTCTCTTTAAAAAAAAAACAGTTGCTCAGGCAGAATTTTGAGACAAATTTTGCTTATTTTATTTATTGTAAGTACTAGAATGAGTGGAGAATATTATATACTACTGTTCTACAATCTTGACAAGATGTTGTTTGTCCCATTTTCATAAATCAGTTTTAGTGTTCTTATTTCTATCTATATAATCATAGAAATAAGACAAGAAGGGAGCTATTATCCATGAGTTAAAATGATGTTTGCAGAGAGGGCCCAGAGCCTAAATTCTGAAAGATCATATGGAGAAGGGTGAAAGGACAGATTTCAGAAATGCATCAGTTAAACTTCAAGTTAGAAGTGATAGATACTACAGTTTCTTTTAAGGAGTAAAGCTACTTGAGCAAAGAATATTTTGAAAGGAGAGAATCAGAGAAGTCAATCAGCCTTGAATAGTTTTTCTGAGATTGCATGTCTAGGGAAGTTTTTGTCAACTGTGGAGTGGATCATCTAAACTATAGCAATAGAATATCTGTTGAAAACAAAAGCCAGGTTCATCAAGGAACTTTTATGGATAGGTCTATAATATCAGAAACAGAACATTGAAGTTTATAATTCCAAAATTGTATATGGGTTTTTCTCTTGTGTTCTTTTTGTTAGGTTTCTGTGTACTCACTCTCCTCCAAAGCTAATAAGTGTATTTTTTGGAGACTATAAATCAGTTTTTTCTTATATTTACTATTCCTTAATTTTCTTTAATATGGGTACCTTTATTGTTATTGCTATATGCAATGTGTTATATGCTATATGTTATATGCAACTGTTTATATGAAATATAAAAGCGCCAGTATTTTGAATGTCTAGTTTGTGTAAATGGAAGCATATCAGTAGGGGCTCATGAGCTAAGTTATGAGTAAAGGGAGTAATAGGATTACTCCCAGGACCCAGAAGGGTTGGGTGTTAGAGTCCTTCTTTCGGAAATTAAATCTGCCTGTTAGAGGACAGGTTGGAGTGAGTGAGCCAGCACAGAAAGTGAACAGGTATCCAAACGTTGTATGTGAGAAGTGTGAGACCCTATATGGTGGATGGAACCACTTCATGTAGTCATAACATTTGGTTGCACTGAAGCTGAGTGAAGTAGAACTGCTATTGAAATATATTATCTACTTGCTGATAGAGAGGTGATAGAGGTGCAGAGTGAAACCTATAATTTCAGAAATGTCATTGTTTGAATTTGTTTTGCATGCCTATGCTTATTTATTAGGTTTCTAGGTGATACAGTGGACTGACATGAAGACCTGATATCAAATCTGGCCTCAGATTCTTACTAGCTGTGTGGCTACTTCTGTCTGCCTCGGTTTCCTTTCTACAAATACGGATAATAATAGCAATACATTTCAAAGTTCTTGTGAGGATCAAATGAAAAAGCATCAGTCAATAAACATTTATTAAGTACCTACTGTGTGCCGTGCACTGTGCTAAATACTGAGGGTATGTGTTATGAAGGATTATGGGGAATCAAGGATAATGTTGAGTTATGAAACCAAGGTATTAGAAAGATGCTCATACTTCCCAGCGAATTAGTGAAACTTGGAAGAAGGTAAGAGTGTTTTTTTTGGTGAAAGATGAATTCAGTTTTGGACATGTAAAGTTTCAGTTATTTCTCCTACATCCAATTTGATACTGGTGATATGAGACTGAAGGTTAGAGGATGTTTGGAATAGATATTTAAATTTACGAGTCATTTGCAGAGTGATGATAGTAAAATTTAAGAGAGAATTTAGAGGGAGAAAAAAAGCAGTTCCAGGATAGAATCCTGGAGAATACCATACATTGTTATTAGAATACTACCTTCATCTTTTGAGAATTCCCAGATCCCTTTATTTGACTATAATTTATTAGCTTTTCACTTCTCCTTCTGCCTTCCCTTGCTGAATCCTACTTGTTGTCTATAATATGACCTCCAATTCCTCCACCCTTCAGTTATCTTCCAGTCTATCAATCCTACACTACTCACTTTCTCCTTTTTTTTTTCTCATTTTGACCCTTGAGTGAATTCAATTCAACTCTATGATGTCCTCTTCTTTTGAATCCCTGGTCCCCTTATCATTTCTCCAATTGCAACCTGGCAAGCCTCAGCCTTGAATCATTCCACTATCTGTTGCCTTTACTCTATACATGTTGCTAAATAAAGATGGAGACAATCACATGACTGTCCTGATTGGGTCCACTACACATTTATGCCATATAATCTAGAGTGGGCCTTCGCTGCTGCTAGGCAATCCTACTATACCTCAACTCACTATTCTACTCTCCACAGGCAGCATTTCCAAAACTTTTCATCTCTCTTCTGGGTTCCCTTCTCTTTCCCCTCTCTATTGAGAATCCTATCTCATATTTTATAGAAAAAACAGACCATTTTCCAGGAGCTACCTCTTCTTTCCTTTTCTTCATCTCATATCACTCATATGCCTTCTTCCATTATCTTCTCCTTCACCCTGATCTCACATGAAGAGGTGGCCTTACTCCTTACTAAGGTTAACTCCTCTACCTGCAAGAGCATTCTGTCTCCTCCAAAAGATTTCTCCCTCTGTCATTGCCATTCTTTCACTTCTCTTAATTTTCTCCCTGTCTACTGGCTGCTTCCCTTCTGCCTACAGACATGTCTATGTCTCCTTCATCCTCGAAAACACTCTTTGGATCCCTTCATTCTTGGTAACTATCATGCTTATCTCTTCAGCTCTCTGTAGATAACTCCTTTAAAAGGCTGTCCAAAATATTTCTCTTCTTTCACTCTTAACTCTTTTCAATCTGACTTCTGACCTGGTTATTCTACGGAAATGTCTCTCTTTAAAGTTACCAATGATCTTTTAATTAACTGTCCAGTAGGTTTTTTTAAAATTATTATTCTTTCTCTCTTTTTTTTTAAACCCTTCCTTTCCCTCTTGGAACCAATATGTATATTTGTTCCAAGGCAGAAGAGTGGTAAGGGCTAGGCAATGGGGGTTATGGGGTTAAGTGACTTGTCCATGGTCACACAGTTAGGAAATATCTGAGACCAGATTTAAACCCAGGGAACTCCCATCTCTGGGCCTGGCTCTCAATCCACTGAGCCATCTAGCTGCCCCCATCAATTCTCATTCTTCTTGACATCCATATACTTACATTTCTACCCATTCAAATTTTTATAAGATAAATATAGCATCCATCTTGGCATCCTTTAAGTAGATATGAGAAGGGAACAGGCAGTCCTTTGCAAATGATTTGCCATAGGAGAACACAGCTTTAAAATCACACAATTGACTGAAGGATGGAGAAAATACAAGATCCCACTGTGCTGATTATTTATTTGCTGATTTTAAAAAGCATTTGATTCAGTGGGGGAAAATTCTGCCTTCCTTAAAGGTTTTTCTCTGACAAGGTATCTCCCACACATATGTCAAAATCACACTGTTCCTTAAAAGATATAACAATAAACATTACTTTGTTCAGGAACTCTTTGATCATTAATATCAGGTGAGGCATAAAACAGGTCTATGCTTGCCTCTGTCACAAGGAGACTCAGAATAGAGCTCAAAATGGGTAAATGAATGAAAAAAAGCATTTATTTAGTGTTTACTATATGTCTAATACTGTTCCAAGTGCAGATTGTTCCAAAATATTTACAGCAGTTCTCTTTGTGGTGGCAAAGAACTGGAAATCAAGGGATATCTATCAATTGGGAAATGGCTGAAGAAATTGTGGCATGGGATTTTGATAGAATACTATGGTACCATAAGATACAATGAGTAGATTAACATTAAAAAGACTTGGAAAGAACTAAATGAGATAATAAGGAATGAAATGAGTAGAACTAAGAAGACATTACACACAGATAAAGATTTAACACTTGAAGAAGAACTTGTGAATATTCACCTCCAGAGAAAAATGGAAACATGAAAAACATAATCTATATATACATATCTGTTTGCCAGATGATGCTTTTCATGGTGTGGGGAAGGGAGGGAAGGGATGAGATATCTGAAAATAAATTAAATTAATTGAAAAAGCCCCAAACAAACAAGTCAATATTTTCCAATTACATTTAACTTGGTTGGAGGCTACATTCAAGAGTGTTGTAGACCACATGTTGCCCATTGGCCATATGTTTGACACCTCTGGGCTAGAGTGTTGGTGGTATGGCATGGGGATGGCTTGGAAGTCTTATGGTGGGCCTGGTCTAAGCAAGATAGGCTAAAGGAAGCTTCTGGAAGGATTTCTTATGGATGGTAAGATTTACCAAGTGCTTCAAACCCTGAAACACTGCAGAGCCTTCTAAATAAAGATCATATACACATTAAAGAGTTATGGGTTGATGAAATCACAGATTCCTTGAAGTGAAAATGAGTAAGCTGAGGTTTGGGAAGCTAAATAACCTGCCTATCATTACACAATTAGTTTTCATCTGAAGTGGAATATGAATTCAGACCTTCTGGTTCCTTTATTCTATCATTCATGCTATCTATTCATTTACATAAAGATTTGTAATTTCAAAATATATTCATATGCTTTTTTTTCTCATTGGCTCTTCACAATGATCTGATGGGAGAGCTATTTCTCACCAATTTTACAGATGAGAAAACATGAGACTAGCCAAAAGGCAATAATAAAACATGGAGCCACATCTTAGATATTGATCTTTCTTATCCAGTGTTCTTTTTGCATCACATTACCTTGCTCCATTGGTCCATTACTCTGAACAACTTATCCTTTTTATGACATTTCAAGCACACAACTTTGTCCCTTTTCCCAGCAAAGTCCTGGTCCCAGAATGGGCTATTCCAATTAGTGCCAGATGCTAGGACAGCAGTTCTTGACCTGGAGTCCTTGGACTTAAAAAAATAGTTCTTATTTTTACAGAAAGGGTTTCCTTTGTATTTGTGTAATTTATTTTATGCATTTAAAAACATTATTCTGTGAAGGGGTCCATAGGATTCACCAGTCTTCCAAAGGGGTCCATGACACAGAAAAGATTAAAAACTCTGTTCTAGAGATTTGTGCTATTTCCTCTTGTCCTTTGGCTTCCACATGATACTGAAGTATACCATACATAGTCTTCCACTCAGGAAGATGCTTGGGGAATAGAAACAGATATGACTAGGGCACCTTAGATCTTTAATCCGTAGACATTATTGAGAGCACTGTCTGTTGTAGAAGTAGATGAGCAGGCTTTAAATATACTGAATGCCATTTGCTAGAATGTGAATGGGGTGAAGGATGTGATGAGAAAAATGTCCAGACATTTGCAACCCCTTAAATCTAATGGATTTAATGCTCTAGGGAAACTCATCATTGGGTATATATCAGTGGGCAGTCCTGCGGAGAGGGTTCAGTCATGAATCTTTGATGGGCCATTATAGAACTGAATGTGTGCAGCAAGGAGACTAAATTTAAACACACTATAAAGAGCACTAGGGCATACCAAACAGTCAGCTGGAAATGGGACTGAGTTTGGAGATACTTTTTTCCTTTTCCATGGAATGTAGGACCACAAAAATTATCTTTTGGGACATACCTTAATTTAGGAAAAAAATATGGCCTCTATCTAAGACATTCCTGCCACTTAAATTGAGGCTGCAATATCAGTGTAAAAAAGGCTACATTTTCCCTCTTAGATAATTTTCTTAAAATTAGGACAGAATATCTGCAAATGAGTGAGGTTGCTTTAGCTACTACCTAGTGGAACAAACAGGGCATTTGGTTGGTGCAGTGGATAGAGTCCTGTGCCTGGAGTCAAGAAGACTTCTTGTGTTCAAATCTGGCCTCAGACACTAGCTATGTGACCCTAGGCAAGTCACTTAATCCTGTTTGCCACAGTTTCCTTATCTGTCAAATAAACTGGAGAAGGAAATGGTAAAGCACTCCAGAATCTCTGCCAAGAGAATCCCAAATGGGGTCACAAAGAATCCCAAGTGACTAAAAAATAATTGAACAATATCAATGGATCAAACAGGCAGGTACTCTCTAAGTATAGTTAATTAAGAAAGGATAGTATACTTCTTCACAAAATTATTTCACCAAAATAGAATTATCTGTAAAGTTTTAAAGACTGACTTCCAATATCATTGGGAGATAGAGAACGATTTAAGTAATCCATCTGAAAAAAAACCCACAAATGACCTATTTCTAATTAGAATATACTAGAATGGTAGAACTTGGAGGGCCCTTTGGGGTCATCTAGTGCAATCACTTCATTTTAGAATCATTGTCAAAGTGGTATCAGCTTTTGGTGATACTAAGCCACCATCTTGGGTCTGCCTCCAATCACTCCATTTTTCAAGAGGGGAAAGTTAAGGCTAGAGGTCATCCAAGTTCTTAACAGCTGAAGAGAACAAAAGGAGAAAGAAAGCAGAGTTTTTTCCCTTCAAAGAACTTATAATCTAATTGGAAAAAGAAGCCAAATACATATCAAAGATAATGTACCACAAGGTAGTTTATGAGGTTACAAATGAAAGGTATAGATAGCATTATAGGAGTTCATTGGTGACTACCTCATTTCAAAGAGGAGTTATTTATTCCATGTCTTGAAAGATGCATAAGATTTTGACAGGCATAGAAGAGAGTTGGAATGGTAAGGTCAAAGGTCCAGATATTTAAAGTTCAAGCTATGTCCTGGGGATTTAGATTTGGGAGGGATATTATCTGGCCTAATTTCTCATTTTATAGACAGTTCCAAGGCCATGGAGCTAATTAGTAGAGATAGAACTAGACACCCAGGTCTGGCTCTCAACCTAGCTCTCTCTTCATTTTGCATACTCCCTTTTGGTCTTTAAAGAGAAAAAATATTCAATAAGTTTTCCTAATTTGAAAGTGTAGACAACTATCATGGGGCTAAGAAAAAATATTTTTTCATGATCCATTTCTCTTATTTGGACTGGTAAAGTGCTATGTGAAGATATTTTTTTAAAAGAATATATGGGGGATGTAGGTATTTCAGTGGAATGAGAGCCAGATCTGGAGTCAAGAAGTCCTGGGTTCAAATCTGGCCTCAGACACTTCTAAGTTACATGACTCTGGGCAAATCACTTAACACCAATTCCTTAGTCTTTACCTCTCTTCTGCTTTGGAACCAATACTTATACTGATTCTAAAACAGAAGGTAGGAGTAAAAAGAAGTTATATGGCAAAATGATGGGAAAAAGGAATGGAGATTCAATACTCCTGTACAGGGTGTCCCAAAAATCTTCATGCAGTATTGAGCTTTAATATCTTAAAACATCTTACTAGCCTAAAACTGAAGAAAGACTTTTCAAGAACCTTGTATTTTAGGTTAGATAAGGTAGCTTCTAAGGTCTTCCTCCAAAGTCTCATCTTTATATCTTTGCTACTTATTGCCAGTGTGACCTTATATAAATCACTTCTCTTGGAGCCTGAGCTTCCTTATCTGTAAATATGAGGGAGCTTGATGGGATGCTCACCAAGTTGATTTCAAATGCTAAATCCTATAATTTATCATCATACTTCATACTCTCTGAGTAACATTCTCTCCCACCTTCTTGCCATTTCTCTGGTCTCAATGTCTTTTTTATATCCTGTTTTGTATGTGTGGATTGTTTTCCATTCTTTTTGCTTTTGCCAAATTCCTGTTATTCCTTTAAAGCCGAACTGAAATTCACATATTTCAGGAAACTTTCTATGATTCTTTTAGTTGTGAACTTTCCCTTTGGACATCATAATGTACAATGTTGAATGATATATTATTTTTTTTCTACCCACTAGACTGTCAAATCCTCGAGAGAAGAGTATCTTCCACTTCATCAAGGATCATGTTCTCTTTGTTAAATGAATGAATCTACAAAGATTGTTTTCCTAAGGAAACAGTCTATTTAAAATTTATAAAACAACACGGGGAGTTGGAAGATATCCCAAATCCATCATATAAAAATTAAAATGAAGCTTTAGGGTTAGTCATTAAATCAGTTAAACCCAAGATCAGTCATTTGTAAATCTTAGAATATTCTATAATGTAAGACAGATAAATAAAAATGGAATAGAACATAAATGAAAAGTTAATGTTTCAAAAATGAATAATTACGTGATCATATAGACAGAGTGGCATAATGGATAGAGAAATGGCAAAGCCACAAAGATAAGGATTCAAGTTTCCGCTTTAGTACATCCTAGTTGTGGCATCAGTGGGTCCTAGTTAAGGATAGAAGCTACATCTCCTCATGTCTGAAAATGTACCTTTTCTCCATACATACATTACAGCAAATGTATAAATTTTGAATGCTGTGGATAAGTTCACTTATATAAGCAGTATACTTTATAGGAATATCCAGATAGATAATGAGGCTGTATAATAAGCAAAAAATGAAAAGGTTGAGGTTTATTTTTCTGAGCATATTCAATTAGTAAGTAATGTATTCCAGTTGCCTAACAAATTGGGATCAGGGACCTTTATCACTTTAGGGCTGGACCCCAAATACAGGAGGAGACAGATTTTTATACATTTAAAATGATCAAATAGAATCAATTAATTAAAAAGAAACAGTATAATATTTAATAATATGACTTCTAATTGGAGGAAAGATTATGAACTTCCAAGTTGGGAACTTCTAAGTTGGAAGGGGAATAATGAACAGATGAAAACCCTGAATTCAGGAAAAGAAGTGTTCCACTCCCAAGTATGCATAAAAAATCAAAGGAATACTATCATTGATTGACCAGGATGGGACCAGTTTTCAGATAAGGCAAATGGAGTGTTTAAGATGTACAATTATGTAGAAACTCTTTGCATCAGTCTTAGAATATGACTTAGAAGATGACTCTGGTCAACAAAACCCAGATCCGTAATTAAAGAACTCTACATGGTAGGTAGATGTTTTCCTGTGTCTGGCCCCATAGGGCTAGGTTCAAACAATGTAATAAGGTGTTTCTCATAATTCTTACAATGGAATAAACTTTTCTCACAGGACTGAAGTTGGACTAGATCCATAACTGAATAGAAAAGGGACTAAGGTAGCTCCAAAACTGAGTCACAAGATAGAGTCAGTGTGTTTTACTCAATTCTCACAATCACTCATTGTCCTAAACCTTTCAATTCCTTCAAATGATACACGGATTGCCAGAGCTAGATCATTTTTAGGAAGCTCCAGAGGAAATTATTGAATCTTTAAGCGGCCTAAAAAAACTAAAGGCTCACAGAATCATTGTGCTGCCCTAAATATTATATTCCTATGAAACCTGGACAGCCTACCAGTGCCATGCCAAGAAATGGAATTATTTCCATTTGAATGCCCTAAGGAAAATTCTGAAGATCAGCTGACAGGAGAAGTTTCCAGACATTGAGATCTTTTCTTGAGCTGAACTGACAAGATTTAAAGGTCTTTTGCAGGGAGTACAACTCCAATGGGTTGATCACATTATTGGAATACCAAGTGTCCCTTTGTCTAAGAGACTATTGTACAGAAAACTCATACAAGGCAAGTACTTACATGGAGGTCAGAAGAAATGATACAAGGACACTCTGAAGGTCTCTCTGTACTGTCCTCAGTGAGTATACATACTTTCAGTGCTATGGCTGGCCAAGATTCCTTTTGTTCACTGTTGAATGGCCTATGAGTGATATATTTTGTTCCAATTCTGAACATGAAGTATTATGTAAGCCTGAGTAAAGTTTTGTTTAAAATATATCATAAAAATTAAAAACAAAACAAAATGAAAATGAAACAAAAAACAATAAAGACAAAGGTAGATCAATATTTTTCAGCATCAGTGGAAAGGTAAGACAGAGAGATGTGTTTTTCTCTGTATGAAGTTCTGTAGCACTGGGGCAAATTGGGATGTGGCCTGTTTCGTACAGTAAGCTTATTTCAGAGGCTAATAAATTTAGCATTGGAAGGGAACCTTGAAGACCATCTAGTTTAACTCCTTTATTTTATAAAGGAGGTAATTGAGCCTAGGGATGCTAAGTAACTTAACCAGGGGCACATACCTAAAAAAAAAAAAGTAACAAACCTGGGATTTGAACATAGGTTCTCCAATTTCAAATCCAATGGTTCTTTCCATTGTTTCAACTAAACATTGTTATGTCCTTCAATGCTCTGTAGAATATCAAAATTTTAACAAATGAATTTTTAATTGATTTGAATTGAAATATGTTTTTCAAAATGTTGGAAGTGAATTTTTCTCTCTCCTGTGTCTCCCTTTTGATGACATTTTTCAGTGACCTAGAAGTCAAATTCCAATGAGTAAATCCAGATATAGATGAGCCCCCAGAAAAAGGAAGTTAAAGAACCTATGAACCAGCAAGATAGAGAACAATGATTACACAGGCACTCCTCCCCCCCGCCCCCCAACCCTAGGGTGGCTCAAGAAAATTAAGAAACTATGATTGATTCCTGAGATGTGATGTATGAGAGGTAGTGGGTGGATAAAAGTTTATAAGTTCAGACCAGGATGAAGTCTGGGTCTTTGGGTGTGCTTGTGAAAGAGTAGATTGAGAGTAGGAAGGAGCCCCCATAATAGCAGCCACTGACTAGAAAGGTTAAGTACCTCTCTATTTGGCTCTTACTTTTTCTTCTCTTCACTACTACTACTTTTAATTTAATAAAGTTATTAAGCTACAACCAGACTTATTAAATTTTAATTATTACAAAGAGTAGCAGGGAGGATTCAATCACAGAACCAAAAAACTAAATCACAAAAATCAGTAAGCCAAAGATTCAAGGACACTAAAGTGATGGATCTTCTTTTCATTAATTGGACAAAATTTACTCCAAGGAGTCCCAATCAAGCTATAGATTATTAGCATAGTAATGGAAACTTTAGGTACAACATAAACAAGTGATTTCACTGCCTCTGGAATGTATATATTATGTAAAGAAGCAAACAAAAATGACTCAACAAACCCCAAAACATTGCTTGTACCATCATCTAGTCAGGTATCAGCTGTTCCATAAGAATCAAATAAACTTTGCCAGATGTTTTGCTCAGATCTAGACAAACTAAAATCTTTCAGCAATTTTCCAAATCAGGCCATTAATTGCATTGAAAAAAAGAAACAAAGTTAGTCTGGTTTGAGTAGTTTTTAAAGAAGCCACGTCATACCCATGACTTTGCTTGCTTTATTATGGGGCTTAAATGAGACAATGGGTATGAATATACATTTTGTTTATTTTAAAAATTCTGTTTTAAACACCAAAAACCTTACAATCCTTCATTAATTTTAATAAAATTATGAAAAATAATTCTGCTCACTCACATGAACCTTTGTGGCATGGTATTGATCCTTGGTTTCTTAGAAGCTTTTAACATAGGCTCAGTGAAAGACTGTTTATGTTTAAGCAATGCCTGGTTAAGTACAGAAATTGCCATGATGGACATCTGGTCAAGATGGCGGCTTAGAGAAAGCTAAAGCTCAGATCTCTGGAAACCCTTCCTTACCGATCTCAAACTATATGCTCCTAGGGCACCGAAATTCAAAACGAACAACAGCAGAGACCCGGGAACCCTCCTCCTGGACCTGGATAAAAAGGTACGGCCCCCCAAAAACCAGAACCCGAGATCACTTGGACCTAAGGGGTAGGCAGAAGGAAGGTCCCAGGACCCATCCCCCCCAACCCAGAGCGCTGAGTCCGAGGCAGCAGCGGGAACCTCAGAGCCTGCAAAAGGACCTCAGGGCCAGCTATTCTGAAGGCCTCATCCTGAAAACAACCTGACTCAGTCATGGGGGCACTCAACACAGACAGCAGGGAAATAGAGAGAGACGGGGGGGGGGGCGGAACCTGTAGCCCCCTGGCTGGATCCTTCTATCCGAGTCTCAAGGAAGGTCCCTGCTTCAGGGCATACTCAGTCCAACCCAGCCGAAGTTAATCCTATCAGGAGCCCTTGGAGCTCCGGGAAGCCACAGCCCCTCCCCCCTCAGAGTGCAGGCTCTTCTGGCCTTCTTCTGGCCCTCAAAGGCACTGAGATACCTTGTGGAGAATGCCAAACCAGGCTCAGAGCGTGGAAGTAAGGCAACGGAGAAGCATCGAGAGGGAATTGAGGAGGGCAGTAACACCGAAACACCAGCAATTCCTGGCTTACCTGGGAAGACAGAACAACAACTGCATAGAATGGACAATTTGCCTAGGGCTAAAGCCTCTGAACACCAGACAGAGATAAGAAAAGTTAGTCCTCTACACTCAGATAGAAATGGAAAACAGCATAGAAAAGCCCCAAAATTCCAAGAAAACAAGAAGAAAGGGGCAACTCTGGACACATTTTATGGAGCAAAAATACAAAATACAGAGGAGATAGAAGAGGAAACACAAGCAAATGCTTCAAAACCTTCCAAAGGAAACAGAAACTCTCTACAAACCCATGAAGAATTTGAATCTGAAATGATCAGAAAGATGGAAGCCTTCTGGGAGTAAAAGTGGGAAATAATGCAAAAGAAATTCACGCATCTACAAAACCAGTTTGACCAAACTGAAAAGGAAAACTAGGCTTTAAAGGTCAGAATTAGGCAACTAGAAGACAACGAGTATGTAAAAGAGAAAGAATTAATAAAGCAAAGTCAAAAGACCAAGAAATTAGAAGAAAACATAAAATATTTCACTGACAAGGTCTTAGACTTGGAAAATAGAGGGAGAAGAGACAATTTAAGAATAATTGGACTACCAGAAAAGTCAGAAATAAACAGCAAACTCGATATTGTAATAAAAGAGATAATTAAAGAAAATTGCCCAGAGATCCCAGAACAAGGGGGCAATACAGCCACTGAAAGAGTTCACAGAACACCCTCTACACTAAACCCCCAAAAGACAACTCACAGGAATGTAATTGCCAAATTCCAAAGCTTTCAAGCAAAAGAAAAAATCTTACAAGAAGTCAGAAAAAGACAATTTAGATAAAAAGGAATGCCAATCAGGGTCACACAAGACCTTGCAAGTTCCACTCTGAATGACCGTAAGGCATGGAACATGATTCTCAGAAAGGCAAGAGAGCTGGGCCTTCAACCAAGAATCAGCTACCCATCAAAACTGACTATATACTTCCAAGGGAAAGTATGGGCATTCAACAAAATAGAAGATTTCCAAGTTTTTGCAAAGAAAAGACCAGAGCTCTGTGGAAAGTTCGATATCGAAAAAAAAAAGAGCATGGAATACCTGAAAAGATAAATATGAAGGAAAGGGAAAAGGAGAAAAATGTTATTTTTTTCTTTTACTCAAACTCTCTTCTATAAGGACTACACTTATATCAATCTATGTATATTAACATGTGGGGAAAATGTAATGTGTAAATAGGGGGAAAAGAAAAACCCAATAGAATAATCTTTCTCACACAAAGATTCACACAGGAAGGGGAGGGGAAGAAAACTCCTATAAGAAGGAGAGGAAGAGAGTTTTAACTTAAACCTTACTCTCAGGGAAATCTACTCTGAGAGGGAAGAACATCCAGATCCATAGGGATCTTGAATTCTATCTTACCCAACAAGGGTAGGGAGAAGGGAAAACCAAGGGGGTAGGGGGAAGGGAACACAAAAAAGGGAGGGAAGAAGAGGAGGGAGAGGGAGGGAACAAAAAGGGAGGGGCTAGAAAGGGAAATATATCAAGGGAGGGGACAAGGGGGACTGATTTAAAGTAAATCATTGGATTAAAAGGTAGAGCTGAAGAAGAAAGGTTAGAATTAGGGAAGGATATCAAAATGCCAGGGAGTCCTCAAGTGACAATCATAACTTTGAACGTGAATGGGATGAACTCACCCATAAAATGTAGACGAATAGCAGAATGGATTAGAATCCAAAACCCTACCATATGTTGTCTTCAGGAAACACACATGAGGCGGGTTGACACCCACAAGGTCAGAATTAAAGGATGGAGTAAGACCTTCTGGGCCTCAACTGACAGAAAGAAGGCAGGAGTGGCAATCATGATATCTGATAAAGCCAAAGCAAAAATAGACCTGATTTAAAGGGATAGGAAAGGTAAATACATCCTGATAAAAGGGAGTATAGACAATGAGGAAATATCAGTAATCAACATGTATGCACCAAATAATATTGCACCCAAATTTCTAATGGAGAAACTAGGAGAATTAAAGGAAGAAATAGACAGTAAAACCATATTAGTGGGAGACTTGAACCAACCATTATCAAATTTAGATAAATCAAATAAAAAAATAAACAAGAAAGAGGTAAAAGAAGTGAATGAAATCTTGGAAAAATTAGAATTAATACACATATGGAGAAAAATAAATAGGGACAAAAAGGAATACACCTTCTTCTCAGCACCACATGGCACATTCAGAAAGATTGACTATACACTAGGTCTCAGAAACATGGCATACAAATGCAGAAACGCAGAAATAATAAATGCAGTCTTTTCAGATCACAAGGCAATAAAAATAATGATCAGTAATGGTACATGGAAAACCAAATCAAGAACTACTTGGAAATTAAACAATATGATACTCCAAAATCGTTTAGTTAGAGAAGAAATCATAGAAACAATTAATAATTTCACCGAGGAAAATGACAACGGCAAGACATCCTTTCAAACCTTTTGGGATGCAGCCAAAGCAGTAATCAGAGGTAAATTCATATCCCTGAGTGCATATATCAACAAACTAGGGAGAGCAGAGATCAATCAATTGGAAATGCATGTTAAAAAAAACTCGAAAGCGACCAAATTGAAACCCCCCAGAAGAAAACCAAACTAGAAATCTTAAAAATTTAGGGAGAAATTAATAAAATCGAAAGTGATAGAACTATTGATTTAATAAATAAGACAAGAAGCTGGTACTTTGAAAAAACAAACAAAATAGACAAAGTACTGGTCAATCTAATTAAAAAAAGGAAAGTAGAACAGCAAATTAATAGCATCAAAGACGAAAAGGGGGACATCACCTCCAATGTGGAGGAAATTAAGGCAATCATTAAAAATTACTTTGCCCAATTATATGACAATAAATATACCATTTTTGTGACATGGATGAATACATACAAAAATACAAACTGCTTAGACTAACAGAAGAAGAAATAGAATTCTTAAAAATCCCATATCAGAAAATGAAATCCAACAGGCCATCAAAGAACCTAAGAAAAAATCCCCAGGGCCTGATGGATTCACAAGTGAATTCTATCAAACATTCAGAGAACAGTTAATCCCAATACTATACAAACTATATGACATAATAAGCAAAGAGGGAGTTCTACCAAACTCCTTTTATGACACAAACATGGTACTGATTCCAACATCAGGCAGGTCAAAAACAGAGAAAGAAAATTATAGACCAATCTCCCTAATGAATATAGATGCAAAAATCTTAAATAGGATACTAGCAAAAAGACTCCAGCAAGTGATTAGAAGGGTCATCCACCATGATCAAGTAGGATTTATACCAGGGATGCAGGGCTGGTTCAATATTAGGAAAACCATCCACATAATAGACCATATCAACAAGCAAACCAACAAAAATCACATGATTATTTCAATAGACGCAGAAAAGGCCTTTGATAAAATACAACATCCATTTCTATTAAAAATACTAGAAAGCATAGGAATAGAAGGGTCTTCCTAAAAATAATAAACACTATATATCTAAAACCATCAGCTAATATCATCTGCAATGGGGATAAACGAGATGCCTTCCCAATAAGATCAGGAGTGAAACAAGGATCCCCATTATCACCTCTACTATTTGACATTGTACTAGAAACACTGGCAGTAGCAATTAGAGAAGAAAAAGAAATTGAAGGCATCAAAATAGGCAAGGAGGAGACCAAGTTATCGCTCTTTGCAGATGACATGATGGTCTACTTAAAGAATCCTAGAGATTCAACCAAAAAGCTAATTGAAATAATCAACAACTTTAGCAAAGTTGCAGGATACAAAATAAACCCGCATAAGTCATCAGAATTTCTATACATCTCCAACACAGCTCAGCAGCAAAAACTAGAAAGAGAAATCCCATTCAAAATCACCTTAGACAAAATAAAATACCTAGGAATCTACCTCCCGAGACAAACACAGGAACACAAGTATAAAAAAACTCTCTGCACAACTAAAACTAGACCTGAGCAATTGGAAAAACAAATTAACTGCTCATGGGTAGGATGAGCCAATATAATAAAAGTGACCATCCTACCCAAACTATCTATTTATTTAGTGCCATACCCATGGAACTTCCAAAAAATTTCTTTACCCATTTAGAAAAAAACATAACAAAGTTCATTTGGAATAACAAAGGATCAAGGATAGCCAGGGAAATAATGAAAAAAAATACAAAGGAAAGGGGCCTTGCAATCCCAGATCTCCAACTATATTACAAAGCAGCAGTCATCAAAGCAATTTGGTACTGGCTAAAAGACAGAAAGGAGGATCAATAGAATAGACTTGGGGCAAGTGACCTCAGCAAGACAATATACGATAAACCCAAACATCCCAGATGTTTTAGTCAAAAATCCACTATTCGATAAAAGCTGCTGGGAAAATTGGAAGACAGTGTGGGAGAGACTAGGAATAGATCAACACCTCACACCCTACACCAAGATAAATTCAAAATGGGTGAATGACTTGAACATAAAGAAGGAAACTATAAGTAAATTAGGCAAACACAGAATAGTATACATGTCAGACCTTTGGGAAGGAAAAGACTTTAAAACCAAGCAAGACATAGAAAGAGTCACAAAATGTAAAATAAATAATTTCAACTACATCAAATTAAAAAGCTTTTGTACAAACAAAACCAATACAACTAAAATCAGAAGGAAAGCAACAAATTGGGAAGCAATCTTCATAAAAACCTATGACAAAGGTTTAATTACTCAAATTTACAAAGTATTAAATCAATTGTACAAAAAATCAAGCCATTCTCCAATTGGTAAATGGGTAAGGGACATGAACAGGCAGTTTTCAGATAAAGTAATCAAAACTATTAATAAGCACATGAGAAAGTGCTCTACATCTCTTATAATCAGAGAGATGCAAATCAAAACAACTCTGAGGTATCACCTCACACCTAGCAGATTGGCTAACATGACAGCTATGGAAAGTAATGAATGCTGGAGGGGATGCGGAAAAGTAGGGACACTAATTCATTGCTGGTGGAGTTGTGAATTGATCCAACCATTCTGGAGGGCAATTTGGAACTATGCCCAAAGGGCGATAAAAGACTGTCTGCCCTTTGATCCAGACATAGCACTGCTGGGTTTGTACCCCCAAAGAGATAATAAGGAAAAAGACTTGTACAAGAGTTTTCAAAGCTGTGCTCTTTGTGGTGGCCAAAAATTGGAAAATGAAGGGATGCCCTTCAATTGGGGAATGGCTGAACAAATTGTGGTATATGTTGGTGATGGAATACTATTGTGCTAAAAGGAATAATAAAGTGGAGGAATTCCATGGAGACTGGAACAACCTCCAGGAAGTGATGCAGAGTGAGAGGAGCAGAACCAGAAGAACATTGTACACAGAGACTGACACACTGTGTGTGGTACAATCGAAGGTAATGGACTTCTCCATTAGTGGCAATGCAATGTCCCTGAACAATCTGCAGCAATCTATGAGAAAAAAAAATTTCTCAAGCAGAGGACAAACTGAGGGAGTAAAAACACTGAGGAAAAGCAACTGCTTGACTACAGGGGCTGAGGAGAAATGACTGAGGAGAGACTCTAAATGAACACTCTAGTGCAAATACCAACAACATGGAAATGGGTTCGAATCAAGAACACATGTTAAACCCAGTGGAATCACGCGTCGGCTATGGGGGGGGGGAGGAAAAGAAAATGATCTTTGTCTCTAATGAATAATGCTTGGAAAGATCAAATAAAAAATTATTAAAAAAGAAAAAAGAAATTGCCATGATGACAGGTTTGGCCACTGGGTGAAAATACTTATTTGTCAAACATAGCAACCCAAGAAGACCACATAGTTATGGCAAACTACACCTTCCAGCTACACAGTAATAAGAAAAAAGACACAAGACTAAAAGAACAATTACTGAAATTAATAGTGTAATTTGATGGAATTAATAGTGTAATTACATGGAATATTTCATTGGAATTCAAAAAAACTCATTATGAAAACATTGTAAGAATTATATCATCATTGTGCAGAAGAAGAAACAGGTTTATAGGAGTTGTGCCTTAGCCATGTTCCCACAGCTAGCAAGTGTCAGGAGCAGGATTTGAACCCAACTATTTCTGATGACAAGTTCATGTTTTCTCTCCTTAATTGAAAAAAACCCTCAGGTCTTAATAAAAATGACCAAAGTTATTAATCTGGATCTGATCTGCCTATCTTCAATAAGTCATGAAAGCCTATTGATAAACTGAACATGTCTCAGAGAGATATTCTTTGATACTCTGGTATCTAAAGATCTCATAACACCTGGCTCTGTATATCCATTCTTTAATTACAATGATCATTCTCTCTCTCTCTCTCTCTCTCTCTCTCTCTCTCTCTCTCTCTCTCTCTCTCTCTCTCTCTCTCTCTCTCTCTCTCTCTCTCTCTCTCTCTCTCTCTCTCTCTCTCTCTCTCTTCCCCCCCTCTCTCTTTCCCCAAGGTCTCTCTCTCCCTTTCTTACCCTCCTCCCCCCCACCACTCTCATTCCCTTTAGTCAGTGGTAATTCTCCAGTGCCAAAAAAATGGGAACCACCTGGAGAAATTCCCAGACTTGAGCTTGAGGACAAGAGTAATAATTACTGTGTTAGAAAGGATGATTTGTCACCAAATATACAACTGTAGTGACATGGGAGATTAAATAAAGCAGTGACTGCAAACCATACTTAAATAAACCAAAGGGAATTTCAAAAGCCTGGGCACTGTCTAATTGGTTAGATTTTTAGTGAACTTATTGGCTTTTCTGATTGGTGCAAGTCAGAGAGAAAAGGAAGCAAGAGGAGATTAACCACTGGATCAAAGCACATGTATGAACACTAAGACCCTTATATCTTGATCTGCTTTTGAGACAGTCCAACTTTTTTCGGGAGGAGTAGCTGCCAATTGGCTACTCCCTCCCCCCTTCTCCCTCCATCATTTGGGTTTTAGACACAGAGCTGTAATCATCATTTTCTTGAAGAGGCAGTGCCTCTGGTATAAGGAGCACTGGTCTGGTACAAAAGCTTCTTTCAATAAGTGGCTCTGTCACTTACAAACTTTAGCTGCATCTCTTCATCTCTCCAAGGTGCTTAATCTGTCAAACAGAGATCACAGTACTTTGAGAGTTCAAAGGGACTGCAGAGACCACTTTATCCAAACCTTTATCTTGTAATATCCCCCTTTCCCACCTCTCCCACAAATGCTTATCCAGCCTTTGCTTGAAGACCTCTGATGAGCAGGAACCTATAATCCTTTGAAAACGTTCATTTCTTGTTTGTACTTCTGTAATGGGAAGATTTTTTGGGCATCAAGCCAACATTTGCTTCTTTTGGCCTCCTACAGCCTGTTCCTGTCTAGTCTCTGCCACCAATCAGAACCCTTTTCAAGTGATAGCCCTTCGAACACAAGAAGACAATTATCCTGTCTCTTTTCCTCACTCCTCAAATCATCTCTTCTCTAGACTGAACATTACCAGTTCCTTCAACCAAACCTCATATAGCATGATTGTGAAGCTAAAAACCAACATTATTGGTGCCTTTTATAAAATGTGGCACCAAAGCTGTACACAATAGTCTAGATGTGATCAGGTTAGGGCAGAGCACCAGAGAAAATCACCTTCCTAGTACTGGACACTTACAATAGCTAGCATTTATTTCTCATGTTAAGGTTCACAAAGTATTTTGTAAATATGATCTCATTTGATCCTCACAACAACTTGAGGGGTAGGTAAAATGTAATTCATATTTTAAAGTTAAGGAAACTGAGGCAGAAAACAGTTAAGTTTCTTGAGTAGGGTCACACAACTAGCAAATGTCTGAGGACAGTTCTTTCTAGCATTCTATCCATTGTGCCAACTAGTTGCTTCTGGCATTGTGCTGCTCCTAATTAAACTAAAGTTAAATGATTAGCTGAAGATCACGCAGCTAGTAAGCATATGAGAGTAGATTTGAACTCAGGTCTTCCTGATTCCAGATTCAGTGTTTTCTCCATGTGCCTCCTGTGTAATGTGCCTCTAGGTAATTCACTCAAGATAAAATGTTCTATACTTGTTTTTTGGGGGGGAGAAAGGGGAGGGGAGAGGTGGATAGGAGGGGAAAAAAAGAATAACTTTGATTTTTGGATATAGCTAATATGAGAATTTATTTGTTTTGGATAAGCAAGTTTATTATAATTTATTACATATTTATAACAAATAATGCATTATATTATCATATTACATATTATGTTATTTATATATGAAAAATAAAAATATATGAGGAAAAACATCCCATAGAATTCTATGTGTAGAAATGTCAATTATCTTCTTGCTTTTGACATTGTTCATAAAACAAAATAGACTGAGCACACCCACAATGCTGTTCTTCTGGAATTTTTCCGACAATTCTATAATACCATAAATTACCTGAGGGTACAAATGGAATCTTATAGCTATTTTATAATCTCATTCCCTCCCTCTTGCCCTGCCCCCAGTGGCTCATATAATACTAGGCATCGACAATGTACATAATAAAATCTAGTTGACCTGACATATCTATGAACTACATAAAAATAGTAGCATGTTTCTATGTGTTTTGGGGTTAAAATCTGCTTTTACATATATTATTTCAGATGGTCCCCTTTTGTTTCATAACATTAATATAACACATTATTTTTTCTCATTCATTCATTCAGCATGTGTTTATTAAACAAATTAATATTGTTGTGCTGGGTCAAAGAGGAAGACAATGATGTAGTTCCTGTCCTCAATGAATTTACAGTTTAATAGTGGGGATCCAATACATATACAAATAAATATGATAGAGTATGATGAGAGAAAAGAATAGCTCAAGAGAAAATTGAAAGGAGAGAGCATTTTCAAGCCAGAAGATTAGGGATGGTTTTAAAGGAATGAATGAACTGAGCCCTGAAGTAAGAGGATTTCTATAGGAGAAAATGGAAGGTGAAAATGCTTTATGGCTCATTTAAATGCACAGAGGTAGGAATGGCTAGACTGCAATATGGAGCAGATAGAGGAATAGGAAATTGATCTGTGATTTCATTCTTATAGGGAACTTCCAGGTCAAGATATTCCCTTTCCCAGAGCATGTCAGCTCCTACCTTTATAGCCCCTACTGGGATGCTCCTAATATTTCTTCTTCCTTATCGTTTGAAAACCACCATAGAAGAGCAAGCTATTTCTTCTGTTCTTTATATATATATATATATGTATATATATATATATATACATATATATATATATATATCACTATTTTTGGTTCAGCAGCCAGCTTTCAATAAGTTAGCAGCAATCAAGATGCTTTTGCAGACTTTGAATTCAGGAGGGAAAAGGTCTTCCATCACACATTTTTGGAAGCATGTTTACTAAGCCTCCATGTGGATTATTAGCAGAAGGAAGAACTACTGTGAATACTCTAAGGACTGGTCAATTGTTGAACAGTCCCCAATCCCCCCCTTATGCTGTGATTCTAGGTTTTTCTTGGGAAAAAGACTTGAAGGTAGACATGTTTTTTTTTTGTTTGTTTTCTGTGATCCTGACCCTGCTGGTCTTTGGAGATCTTGCATGTTTTCTCTCTCTGTGAACATAAGCTTTTTGGTTGGACAGGTTTTGAATTTCTTACTTAACTACCCTAAGATTAGTACTTACTTTTGGCTCTATTAGGCCTCAGCGTGTCATCTCAACAATACTTATTTAGAGGCTCTTTCTGAATGACAGACTATATTCTACCAAATCTTTTAAACCCATATTTATTAAGCACAAATTCATGTCTGAAGAATGGCCTCAAAGGTATCAACTAGTTAGGAAACCTTCTGTATGTACTTCTTCAATGATCATAATAGCTTAAGTCTTAGAACATTTTAAAAATTGAACTTAGCCTTCAGTTGTCAGAGCACCTGTAGGTCATTGACATCTGATTAACATTTCTTTCAATATTAACATTTTTGTCAATGCTTTGGGTGAATAAAGAGATACCATATTTATCAGATCTGCAGAGGACACAAAGTTGGAAAAAATAGACAACACACGAGATGACTGGGAGGGTCAACATGTAAAAATATCTTTCCAGGACTTCTTCCTCTCTCCTATCACTCAGGAACTTTGTGTTACTTTCTCTTCCTTTACCCCTCTCTCACTAAGTCTAATCCCTCTCTTTGCCCAAGCTATCCCATTCCATCCAGTCTCCTCCAACAGAATTTCCCCCTCTCTTATTCCTACTCTATCACTTATTTTCAATATTTCTGTGCCTACTGGCTTATTTCCTCACAAATATATCCATGTCTCCACCAACCTGAAAAATTAAGATGCTCTTGAAAAATCTGTTACTTGATCCCTCCATCCCTGCTAACCATCATCTTATATCTCTTTGGTCCTTTCTGAGATAAACTCCTTGAAAAAGCTAAGTACCTCCACTTTCTCTACTCTCATTCTCTTCTTAATCCCTTACCTGTGTGACCTCAGGCAATCAAGCAAGCAAGTAAATCATAAGACTTTTTAAAACATATATTAAGTGCCAAGCACCATAAATGAAAATAAAATAGATCCTGATGTCTTATTGAGTTTTTATTCCATCAGGGAAGACACCATTTAGATATAGAAATGTATACAAAATAAATATAAGAGGGAACAGCTAGGTAGCTCAGAGGATTGAGAGATAATCCTAGAGATAGGAGATCTTGGGTTCAAATCTAGCCTCAGGATACTTCCTGGCTGTGTGACTCTGGGCAAGTCACTTAACCTTCATTGTCTAGACCTCATTGCTTTTCTGTCTTGTAACTGTGAGTTTCAAAATGTTGTGGCCAGGAGAATTGCATTCCCAGTGTGCCTCAGGGTAAGAAATTTGCTGCATCCCAGAATCCAGAAGCTGAATTCCTTGCAGAAGATGCCATGAAGATGCCTGTGGAGACTGTAAGGTGTTCCAGTAGATCCTGAGCAAATCAGATGTGCAGAATTGAACTTTGGGGGGATAAATTAATTTGTTTTGTTAAAATTGCATTTGTTTTATATGTACTTTGTTGTGCAAAAGGGGATTTCCCCCAACTGGTTTTGTTCTTGATTCTCTTTTGTTTTATTAATCTTAGATTGTTATATTTTCCTCTTACAAGAATGCATGTATCTTTAATCTGTTATATTTGTTATGATCCATTGGGGAGACTAGTCTCCCAAAGGATCATAGGGAGTTTTGTGGCAAAATGTTGTGGCTAGGGGAACTGATGCCTCAGGAGACCCTACCTACTACTTTCTGGTGTGGGATTGGTCTTGAGTGGACCAATCTCTTGCTGGGGGAGGGACCACACACCTACCTCCTGGCATGGGATTGGTCTTAAATTGGACCAATTCCATGCTATGGAGGGGCCACATCTCCCACTTCCTGGTGCTGAATTGGTCTATATAAGGACCAATCCTGTGCCTGGGAAAGACCTTTGAATCTGACAAGATTCAGAGTAGTAGTGGCTCTAGTTAATTTTAGTTAGGGAACTCTGGTGTGTTTTTTCTTTAAATAAAGTTTAAAAAGATCAGAGAGTGAGATAGTTTTTCTTTTCAGTTCTCTCAGAACCAATACACAGATGGAAGATAAAAGTTTTAAAATAAGGTAAATATAGGACAATTTGAAGATAGCTCATTAGTTTAGGAAGGAAGGATCAGGAAAAGTTCATGTAGCACAGATAAGTTAAGTTCTGAACTAAATATAACATTATATGAGATGGAAATGAAGAGAGAGTGCATTCATCCCAAAGAGATAAAAAAACAGAAAGGAAAAGGACATATATGTACAAAAATATTTATAACAGTTATTTTTGTTATGGTAAAGAAAAGGAAAGTGAGAGGATGCATGGCCATTAATTGGGGATTGACTAAGTTGTGGAATATGATTGCGATGGAATATTATTGTGCTATAAGAAATATGAGCAGGATGATTTCAGAAAAACTTGGAAAGACTTACATTAATTGATGCAAAGTGAATTGAGCAGAACTAGAACATTGTACACAGCAACAAAAAGATTATAGGATGAACAATTTGAATGACTTAGCTATTCTCAGCAGTACAGTGATTTAAGACAATCCCAAAGGAATCATGATGAAAAATGCCATCTGTCTCCCGAGAAAGAATTGATGAAGTTGGAATCCAGACCAAAAATATTTCACTTTCTTTCTTCTTTGTTTAAATTTTCTACCATAAAAGGAGTGGTATGGAAAAACATTTTACATAATTGTGCGCGTGTAAAATGTACATCAGATTGCTTACCATTTCAGGGAGCGGGGAGAGAAGGGAGTGAGGAAGAGAATTTGGGACTCAAAAATGTTAAAAATTGCTTTTTTATGTAACTGGGTAAGGATAAAATAAATATAAACATATAAAAGAGAAAGTGTGTTCCACGTATCAGGTCTGTTAATGCAAAGGTAGATAGATGGGAGGTAGAGGACTCTGTGTGAGGAATAGCTAGATGGTCAAATTGACGTGACCATAGAATGTGGAAAGGGATGTGAGGTATAATAAGTTTAAAAAGGTAAGTTGGGTAAAGGATGCAAAAGGTCAGATTTAAAGGTCAAATAGGGAAGTTTACAACTGGTCAGAGAGGCAGCAAGGAGTCAGTAGAGTTTATTGGGTAGGGGATTTATATGTTCAGACCTCTGCTTAAGGAAAGTCACTTTGATGACTGTATGAAAGACAGACTTGAAGAAGGGCAAAACATTAAGAAGTCATTTCAATAGTCTTAGGTAGGACTAAGGATGATGCCCCTGTGAGCAGTGAGAGAAGAAAGGATGTAAGAGAGTAAAGGGACAGATGGAAAAATTTGCTATCTGGCTGATTACATGTGGTGGGGCAGATACTAAAGCTTCCTGGGCTTCATATTCCTCATCTGTGAAATGAGGGGTTGGATTAGGTAGCTTCTGAGATCTCTTCTTGATTGGAAACTAAGTGATTCTTTGGTCTTATGGTTAGTTGCTTATATGAAAAATATCTGGAGGGTTTTAATAGATCACTAGTTTGATATGAGTTATCAATGTCATTTGCTGTTGTTCAGACTTGCCTAACTCTTTGTGACCCTATTTGGAGTCTTCTTGGCAAAGATACTAGAAGGGTTTGTCATTTCCTTTTCCAACTCATTTTACAGATGAGGAAATTGAGGCAAACAAGGTTAATTGACTTGACCAGGGTCACCCAGCTAGTAAGTATTTGAGGCTGGATTTGAACTCAGGAAGAGAAGTCTTCCTGACTCCAGATCCAGCTATCCACTATGCTACTTAGGTGCTCCTACACTCATATGACATTTCAGTCACAAAAAGCTAGTACAAACTTGGGCTATATTGGTTCACAGTACACAGAACCAGGGAGGTGATAGCCTTCCCATGTTCTTTCTTGGTCATACTAAAACAGTGATGGTGAACCTATGGCAAGCAGAGTATTCTCTATGGGCACTCAGCCTCCCTGAGTTCATTTGTAGAAAGGCAGAAGGACTGGGGCGGAGCTACTCCCCTCCCCCTCTCCATTGTGCCAGATGATATTTTTTTCCCCCCTGCAACCCCATCCTTTCACCCAGCAGCCCAATTGGAATGCACAAAGGGTAAGGTGGGTGGCTCATAGATGGCAGAGTTGGAGGGGAGCAGAGAGCTCAGGCCACTCCCTTCCCTTTTCTACACTCACTGAGGACATTCTTCACTTCACCCACCCCTCTGCCCAGCAGCCCAATGGGAATGCTTCTTCTCTTCCCTGTGTAGGGTAAGGGGGCAGGGCATGCCCACCACTTGGTGGGGGTAGAGGGGCAGAATATGTGGTCTCTGGGGGCGCAAGCATGGCACTCAGTCTGGGGGGTGGGGTAGGGGTGAGTCCCAGAACTCCATCTCTAAAAGGTTCACCATTACTGTACTAAAACATCAATCAATACTGTGTATTGGTTCCAAGGTAGCAGAGTGGTAAAAGCTAGGCAATAGGGGTTAAGTTATATGCCCAGGGTCACACAGATAGGAAGTGTCTGAGGTAAAATTTCAACCCAGGATCTCCTGTCCTTTCAGACTATATCTCAAAAAATTTGCTGATTTCTGGGAACTTCCTTTTAAAATTTGCAGTGGTAAGATGAAGGGTATCCACAGGATAGAAACCAGCATAATAGTGGTTCTCTGGATGACAATATGAAGACTAGTTTAAAGAACCTGGAAAGCTTAGCTTAGAGAAGACTCAGGGGGATGTTAGCTGACCTCAAGTATTTGAAGTTCGCTTATGGAAGAACAATTAGACTTATTTCACATGACCTCATAAAGCAAGGAATAACAGGAATGATGGGTTGGAGTTGTAGATTTAGGCAGATATAGGTTCGGTGGAAGGAAATACTTCCTAAGAAATAGAGTTTCTGAAAAGAGAGCTAGGCTGACTTGGGAAATAGTCAGTTCCTCCTCCTAGAGGTCCTCAAGGCAGAGGCTGATTATGATATGTCAAGGACATTGTAAAAGAGATTTTTGATTAGTTTCCAATTTAATGAGATGACCTCAGAAATTCTGCTCCTCCTGGAGATTCCATGCTTCTTATTTCATATTAAATTCTATGACCGATATAGTCAGTTGAGAACATTGCCCATGTTTTTCATCTTTATTTCCCAACACCCAACACAGGGCTTTACACATGGTAGGTGGCTAATAAATGTTTTGTGAATTGAAATAGAAAAACACATTCCTGTGGCAGATTGTCTGTAGGGCTAGAATGATTGTATCACACTTTAATGAACAACATTTATGGGACAGATGTTCCATTTTCACTCATTTGTAAAGTGTATATGTAAATATACAATAAAAACTATAAAAATAAAGAGAATAAATATTGCTAATGAATGCCTCATTAGTGTGATTTTCTAGTGCAAGTGAACACACAGGGGTTTCCATCTTAATAGTTTACATGATGCCATATCTTGGCCCTTTTCTCTTTCTTATTCTTTTTCTGTCTCCTGTCCAAACTTTCTTGCCTTCCCAGAGAAACTGAATCCAGACAATGAGAACTTTCAATATAAAAACAAACAAAAAAACAAAAAAACAAACAAAAAAACAACACCCATTCAAATCCCTGCTGTGTCTCTAACTACTTTTGACTCCAGACAAATCTTTTAATTTTTCTGAGTCTTAATTTCCTTATCTCTGAAATGGGAGTAATATTTCCCCTATCTACTTCATGGGGGAGCATTATAAAGAATAAATGAGCAATACAGACAAAGTACTTTGTCAATGTAATGCCTCAATAAAGGGACAGAGACTATACCTGTGACTTTATGGGTATAAGCAATGCCTGGATGAGGAAATTCTTTCTATCCCTGCAGGTTGGTACCTTCTCTTACATCGAGACTTACTTAGAGACTTGCTTAAGGCTTTGGAAGCTTAACTTTTTTGTCTAGGGTCACATCTTACACTTCAGAGGTTCACTTTAATATTTAAAAAACCAAAAACTAAAAAAAAAGTAAGACCCTACAGTCACCCCTAATGAATTTTATTTTCTTAGGTTCAAACAGAAATTCTATTCAATTCAATAAAGGTTTACTAAAAATTTACTATGTTCCAGGTACTGTGCTAAGTGCTATGTGTAAAGGAAATTTACTTTTCTGGGCTTGCACATTTGACCCTGAAGCCAGGACGGTGACCCACACTTGATTCACGTAGACTCTAGTGGCCTGATTTACCAGGGATTTCTCTCTCACTGTCCTGGCTTCGGGGTCAAATTTTAAAGTTACTCTCTTAAGCATGAATGAGATGGTGCTTGATTTGACTAGACATAATTTGTTCTAAGAATGATCTAATAATTTTAGTGGTCCACAAGCTCAGTATCAGTTAATAATGTGATATGTGACCAAAAAGATCATGCCTTATTGAAAGAGGCAGTGTCTACGACTGGCAAATCCATACTCTGGGTGGTTTGCTCAGGCCATATCTAAAATATGATATTCAGTTCTGTGCACCACAATTTGGAAAGACTATTGATAACTTGGAGTGTGTCCAAAGATAATGAAGATCTTTAAGATGATGCCATGTAGAAACCTGTAGAAAAAACTGGGTAGCTAAGTGTCAAAGTGGATAGTTAGGAAGATTTGAGTTCAAACATGACCTTAAACATTTACTAGCTATGAAACCCTATACAAATATCTTTACTTCTGCCTTCCTCAGTTTCCTCATCTGTAAAATGGGGATAAAATAACACCTACATCTGAGGATTGTTTTAGGGATCAAATGGGAAAATATCAGTAAAGATCTTAGACTAGTGCCTAGTACCCAGTAGGTGCTTCACAAATGCTTGTTTCTTTCCCTCTTAGTCTGGAGAAGAGACAACTTAAGAGAGATGGAAATATGATGACAGTCTTCAAGAATTTAAAAAGTTGTTATGTCGAAAAAGGAATAGGCTGGTTCTTCTCAGCTTAGAGGGCAGAAGTAGGAGCAATGAATGGTATTTATAAAAATATAGGCTGCAAGGAAAGAATTTTTTCCTTCAGAAAGAATCTTTTAAACAATGATAGCAGTCCAAAAGCAGAATGGACTGTCTACCTAGGTAGTGAGTTCCTACTCTGTGGAAATATTCAAGCAAAGGCTAGCTGACCCAATTTCAGAAAGATTGGAGACTTTTTTTTAGTCTTAAAATGTTTTTTATTTCATTAATTAATTTAGAATATGTTTCCATGGTTACATGATTCATGTTCTTTCCCTCCCCTCCTTACATCCACCTCCCATAGCCAATGTGCAGTTCCACTGGGTTTTACATGTGTCATTGATCAAGACCTATTTCCATATTATTACTATTTGCATTAGGGTGATTGTTTAGAGCCTCCACCCCCAATCATATCCCCGTAGACCAATGTATTCAAGCAGTTGTTTTTCTTCTGTGTTTCTGCTCCCACAGTTCTTTCTCTGGATGTAGATAGTTTCCCTTCTCATTAAGTCCTTCAGAATTTTCCTGGATCATTGCATTGCTGCTAGTAGAGAAGTAGATTGGAGACGTTTAAATAATTTTGAGACAAGATATCCCTATCTTAGCCTGTCTGGAAATGGTGCCAGGATTGAACTCCGACCTGGATCAGTTTGCTCCTGGATAGGCAGACTGGTGCCCCTTTTCCCACCATGTTAGTTCTAGACTTAACAGAAGGTATTTGTTCAGTGTTAACTTTAACACAGCCCAGCACAAGCAATTCCCCAGCCTCAGCCTCCCCTAGCAGCAGGGATTCCTGGTGTTCCCACCATGTTCCTCATTTGAGGCAGAGAAGGGATTCTTGTTTGGGAACAAATTGTACTAGATAATATATGGTCTTTGAGGACCTTTCCTATTCTCAGATTCTGTCATTCTTCAACCTAAAATTATACTCAAAAGTTCAACAGAAGAGGATGCTGAAGATTACAAGCAGTATGGACCCACAGACAGTGAGGAGCAATGAAGGGAAAACTGTTTGAAGACTGTTATGAACCCAATCAAGTCAGACCACCCTAAGAGCATTTACAGCTGAAACTGGAAGGAGGGCAATGAGCAAAAGAAAAGTGGAAAAAAATCTTTCTTTCGATGTTTCTGTATCAAACTATTCATCAATGACAGCAGAACCCATCCATTTCTCCCTCCCCACCCAGGATAGATCCTTACCACTGCAGTCTTTGATGTGCTGAATAAGGAAGTAGAGCTGACCCTGGAAAAAAACAGATGTGGGGAGCAGACCAAGTACACAGACAGGAGAATTGTATTGGAGGCAATATAATTTTGTACAATTTTGAGGGCATTGAAGCCTCAAGATAACTAAAAGAGGGGGGTAATGCAGTGTACTGGGAAGAGAGAGTCTGCTTGCAAACACCATCTCTAATGCTTATTCCCTATGTGACCTTGGACAGGTCACTTAACCTTCCTGGGACCTACTTTTCTCATCAGTAAAACAGGAATTTAGACTAGATGCCCAATCAATGTCCCTTCTACTTCTATTTATGATATTACCAGTAGAGGGAAGAAATTACTGGCAATATCATTATTGAAAAAAAGTTTAGAGGAAATCACTAACCAGTAACCCATATGCTTAATTTCCTACCTATACAAGTCCCTTCCTTCCTTCCTTCCTTCCTTCCTTCCTTCCTTCCTTCCTTCCTTCCTTCCTTCCTTCCTTCCTTCCTTCCTTCCTTCCTTCCTTCCTTCCTTCCTTCCTTCCTTCCTTCCTTCCTTCCTTCCTTCCTTCCTTCCTTCCTTTGCCTTCCTTCCTTCCCTCCTCCCTCCACCCCCTCTTTCTTTCTCTAGCTATCCATCCTTCAATGAATCTATTTATCTATCTGTGTATCTATAATATTTATAAAATACTTAGAGCCATGCCTGGCACATAGTAAGTTCTATACAAATGTTAGGTATTATTATTAGTAATAGTAGTGCTACTAATATTATTAATGACTAGGCCTCCCCATCACATCTAGGCTGGAGATATAGTGGCCACTCATGGGCCCACCTGGTTCCACTGCTGATTTAATAGAAGCTCTAATCTGCTTTGTTTCACCTACCCTGGGTTGATTTGTCTGGACACCTCCTCTCAGGGACTTCCCATATTGCTGCTGGGCTTCATGAGTACCTGTGATCAGCTTTGGTCTTCCTGCTCCTCTTCACTCCTGAGCACAAATGAGCTGCTAGCCTTAGCCTCCCCCTAGAAGTAGGGATTACAAACCTATGGCAACAACTTGTTCAAAGTCTTTATCAGAATGAGTTTTCCACTTGGCCAATTTTATTGAAAATGTGAATGGGAATAAGTAGACTTCCTTTTTAAAAGAATGGATTTTTATTGATATCTTTTATTTTTACATGGCCCCAGTTATCCCCTTTCCCCTCTCAGCTTTCTTATTTAACAAAGAATAGTTTTAAAAGCAAAAAAGGAAAAGGGGAAAAAGAAAAAAGTACAATCAGCAAAATTTATTAATACACTGAGAAATTCTGAAGATATAGAGCATCTCGCCATGGGTTCCCCTTCCCTCCTCCCACAAAGGAGTGGGGGAAGACGTCATTTCTTGGAGGGCCATGCTGCATGCAGAGACTTTCATAAATGATATCCTACAGCCAACTACATCTTCACAGACATAATTGACTGAAAAACACAGAGAAAACAAATCCCCTCAGGACTTATTTCTTGATTTTTTTAAAAAGGAGTTTGCTTTCAATAGAGCGGAATAAAGCCTTAAAAGCTGCTTCCAATGAGATGTTTCCCATGCATATGTTAATATCACACAACATTCCTTGATAATTACAACAACAGAAATAGGTTTGTTTGACAACTGACACTGATGATTAATAGCAAGCAAGACACATAACGGGGAGAGAAATGCTCATTAGAGGTGGTTGCTGCTGTAAGGGAAGATGCCCAGCATAGAGTCCAAAGGGAAGAGGAATTCACTGAAGATTTTGAGGTCCTCCAGAAGCTTTTGTTCACAGTCCACATTGTACTGATTATATTAAGCCTTGGAACATTATAGAACTTCTTAATGAAACCCACAAGTACTCCAAAGAGTTTGGACAGACACACTCCAAAGAAGAAATGCCAAGAGGAAAAAGAATGTGACTTCCTCTAATATGATATATACTTGACTGAGCAGCTGATTGAACTTGTCCACTGGTATGTACACCATAGACATACGCTGCAGTAGGACAGGGAGCACAGACATTAATTGGAGGGATACAGAGAGTGAGATTGCATCTAGGAAACTCTGTACCACTTACAATTCCAAACCTCTCCTAAAATGAAAACCTATTTTTTTAAACACCAAAAGTCTTCCAATGAGGCTATGAGCCTCTGATAAAATAATAATAATAATAATAAAAGTCTGACTAATAGAATTTAAAAAAAGAATCTGACTGATAGAATAAAAAAAGAATCTGATTGAATAAAAAAAGAATCTAAACTGTGGGTCACCTCTGGGATGTTGTTTCTCTTCATCTTTGCCTCCAGGTTTGCCTGACTTCCTTCAAGTCCCAGCTAACATCTCACCTTCTGTAAGAAGCCTTTCTCGGTCAATCTTAAATTTTAGTGCTCTTCCTCTGTTGATAATTTCCCTTTTGTACTTGTTTGTACATAATTATTTGCAGGTTGTCCCACCCATTAGACTTATGAGCTTCTTAAGAGCAGAGACTGTCTGTTAGCTTTTTTTTTTTTAATCCACAGCCTGTCACATAGTAGGTATTTAATAAGTGTATATTGACTGGCTGTTTAATAAATGTTTATTGATTTAGCAATGGAATTGAAACATATTACATAGGGTGGACATAAACTATAGCATATTAACCAATTGCCAATGCCTTGTAATCTTTGTTATAAGGATGACTCCATGGGTAGAGAAAGGAATATATTCAGAAATGAAAGTTAGATTTAAAAAGATACCAATCAAAATAAAAGAAAAAGCAGATAGAAGTCTCATAAAGGTTTCACTTTAAATCGTATTGATTGGACACAATCAATGATAGGCCAAGGATTATTATTGTCCTTTTACTTTGATGATTTGAAAGATCTGTGATTTCACTGATTATCAGTACTCCCTCCAGTGATGCAGAGGGCTTCCATGTTTCATTATTTACCATTTATAGATTCATAGGAAGGTAGATTTCTCATTTATAGTTGCTATTTTAGCTATAATTTGCCTATTCTGGAGATCTAGAAAATTTTCCCAAATAGTTCATGTGCAGAAATTATTTTAGTTTCGGGTCATCTATAAATAGATTTTTCTTGAGAAAAAATGTGTGAGCAGGATTTTATTGAAATTTCATTCTTATTCATAGCACTGTATTGGCCAATTGTCAAAGGCCCTGGAGTGCTTTTAGAAAACTGACTGTTAATTGTACCCCTTCACTGCAAGCAAACTCAGTAATGTCAGAACTTGGGTTCAAATCCCAATGCTACCCCTTAATGGACAAACTACTTAAGCAGAGTTTCAACATCATCTTGTAATATGAGGAAAATTATACTTGAAATATCTACTTTATAGAGTTGTAAAAATCAAACAATGTAATACTATCTTGGGCCAAATATGTACTGTATTTTTTGCTTAAATCTAGCTTGTTTAAAACCTAAATATGACCAAAATTATCTTCTTAGTAGACAATCTCAGAAAAGGTTAGGAAGATAAAAAGAATGATTTTTAAAGAAAAAAATGAATACAACTTTTTTTTTTAATTTGGGAGAAAGAAGCTTGAAAAATATCTTTATAGGTAATTTTTGGTAATTATTTTGGTTTATGCTGGATTCTTCCAAGATAGCCTTACTCTGGAGTCTTCTCATGATGACCCTGGGTTGCTAAAACCTATGTCAGTAGAGCCAAATTCAAGAGGATTTCACCAAGATGGAAAGTTTTCAAGAATGGACCTTGTAACATCTGCTGCCTAAGGCCCAATCTGCTATGTTAAGCAAGGCACTCCATCAGAGTTACCTTGGAATACCCAGTTAGGTGCAGGAATGGTCCATTTAGCCCTAAAGACTCACTTCAGGGTTTGACATCCAAAATGGCAGCTGAGTACTAATGTAGTGGATCCAGGTTGTGATGATAATAATTTTCTCTCTGTGTGTGTGTGTGTGTGTGTGTGTGTGTGTGTGTGTGTGTGTGTGTATGGGAGGTGGGGAGGAAGGAAATGATTGCCTTATACTAAACATTTCCCTAAATTTCCCCCAAAGAGCCTGCGAACAAACACCTTTGATTTATACAAGATGCAGAATAAACCCATATCATTATCTTCCCAGAGCATTTTCCTCTGGCTCATGATTATATCCTGCTCTTGAATCTCTAATTGTTCTGGGCATGCTGATCTTTTCTTCCAGATAAAATCATACTCAGTGACCTATGTTGGTAGTTTTGGGGGAAAGTTCATATGATAGATTTATATATTCTTGAAAGAACCTTGGAACATAGCATGTTGAGAGTTAGGAGTAGCCTTAGAACATAGAATTTTAGAGCTAAGAGGGTACTCAGAACATTAAATGTTAGGGCTGGGAGGCTCCCAGAACACAGAATGTTTTATAGCTGAGAGGGGCCTTAGAAGATAGTATGTTAGAGCTGAGAGGAGTCTTAGAACACAGTATATTTGAGTTGGGAGAGACCTAAGAATATAGAATTTTCCCAGCTCAACTCCCTTTCCTGGCTTTGCCACTTCCTCACTAGCAGCTTCATCCATGTTGAGATGACTGTCCTGGAGTGTGATCTCATTAGTGAGTCCTTGGCTCACCTTCCCACTTCATGAAGGGTATCATGATTACTTCAGGCCTGTTCTGTTCACTCTCTGGGCTGACCCACCTTCTCATTAGCAGGACCTCCTGGCCACCTCCCTATTATGTTTTGTTGGGGGTGTTCTAGACTGCCTATCCACTGCTGGTGCTCACCTTTCCCCCAACTCTTCCCTTTTGCTCTGAGAAGCTTGGCAGAGGAGCTTGCCCAGGTTGAGGGTAACCAACAGGCCTTAAATCCATCCATAGTGGGATGTGTACCCCAACCACATGAAGATTTCCCTAAGGTGGAACAGGGAGATGAGCACAGTTTTTTTTTTCCAATGGTCATGAAGGCAACTGAAGTAGGTACTATAGAAAACTTAGAAGGAGAATAGATATCAAAGACATTAGAGTTATCTACTGTTGTGAAATTTTCAGTTTAGCCATGCAGGAAACTACCATTGTCACTCAAAAGGAAGGGAGGAAGGAGATTTATTACACATGCACATGTGAACCCCAGCCTGGATCATTCAAAGGGCTGGGCTCCAAGGGAAGGGGCTCTGGGTATTTTATACACCATCAATCAGGGAGAATTTCCATCTGTTACATGATACATATACAATCAGGGGTTTGTGTGGGTTTCCATGGGTTCATAATACATACACAATCAGGGGTTTCTGTGGGTTATGAACACAAACATTACAGGCAAGGATGGGCATTAGAACACAGAAAAAGACAGACATCCATCATGGATTTGTTAGGTCACTGCATGGGGAGTACCAGTGCCCTATGAAGTAGAACAACTGTTTTATTCCAGCAGGTGCAGGAGAAGGAAGGGCTATGGGCAGCAAGTTTCTGGGTGTGTCAGCCTTGCAAAGCCAGTCCTTAGAGCATGGTGGGTCCTTTAAGGGGTATATTTGAGGATTTTCCACTACACTGCTGTATCCTGGTTGTATCAAATTGTATGCTGTATCAAGTTGTCTTGACTTTTGCTTTGTCATTTGACATCAATAACTCTGGAAGAAAGAAAAAGACTGATGACTTCATGTAATCAGTCTCACTTAAATCCACTTCACTCAAAAGTCAGCACATCACATCTGTGATGTCATTGGTCCTCTTAAAAAATGAAGGGCAAGTTAATGAGCCATCAAAGAACTCTGTAAGAAAAAATCCCCAGGACCAGATGGGTTCACAAATGAATTCTATTAAACATTCAAAGAACAACTAATCCTAATATTATACAAACTATTTGACAGAATAAGCAAAGAAGGAATCCTACCAAATTCCTTTTATGACACAAATATGGCGCTGATTCCAAAGCCAGGAAGGTCAAAAACAGAGAAAGAGAACTATAGACCAATCTCCCTAATGAACATAGATACAAAAATCTTAAATAGAATACTAGCAAAAAGACTGCATCAAATAATCACGAGGGTCATTCATTATGACCAGGTAGGATTTATACCAGGAATACAAGGATGGTTCAATATTAGGAAAACCATCCACATAATTGACCATATCAACAAGCAAACTGGCAAAATTCACATGATTATCGAAATAGCCTTTGACAAAATACAACACTCATTCCTATTGAAAACACTAGAAAGCATCGGAATAGAAGGTCCTTTCCTAAAAATAATAAACAGTATATATCTAAAACCATCAGCAAACATCATCTGCAATGGAGATAAACTAGAAGCCTTCCCAATAAGATCAGGAGTGAAAGAAAGATGTCCATTATCATCTCTATTATTTAACATTGTGCTAAAAACACTAGCAATAGCAATTAGAGAAGAAAAAGAAATTGAAGGACTTAAAATAGGCAATGAGGAGACCAAGCTATCACTCTTTTCATATGATATGATGGTCTATTTAAAGAATCCTAGAGAATAAACTAAAAGGCAAGTGGAAATAATCAACAACTTTAGCAAAGTTTCAGGGTACAAAATAAACCCGCATAAGTCATCAGCATTTCTATATACTTCCAATGCATCTCAGCAGAAAGAATTAGAAAGAGAAATCCCATTCAAAATCATCCTAGACAATATAAAATACTTTTGAATCTATCTGCGGAGACAAACACAGGAACTTTATGAACACAACTACTAAACACTCTCCACACAATTAAAACTAGACCTAAACAATTGGAAAAACTTTGACAGCTTGTGGGTAGAAAGAGCTAACATAATAAAAATGACAATCCTACCCAAATTAATTTACTTATATAGTGCCATACCCATTGACCTTCCAAAAACCTTTTTTACTGAATTAGAAAAACCATAACAAAGTTCATTTGGAAGAACAAAAGATCAAGGAAATAATGGAAAAAATGCAAAGGAAGGTGGCCTTGCAGTCCCAGATGTCAAACTATACTATAAAGCAGTGGTCATCAAAACAATTTGGTACTGGCTAAGAGACAGAAAGGAGGATCAGTGGAATAGACTAGGGGGAAGTCACCTCAGCAAGACAGTCTATGATAAGCCCAAAGTGGACAAAAACCACTATTCAATAAAAACTGCTGGGAAAATTGGAAGATAGCATGGGAGAGTTTAGATTTGGATCAACATCTCATACCCTACACCAAGAAAATCTCAGAATGGGTGAATGACTTGAATATAAAGAAGAAAGCTATAAGTAAATTAGGTGAACACAGAATAGTATACATGTCAGATCTTTGGGAAAGGAAAGATTTTTAAACCAAGCAAGAGTTAGAAAAAATCACAAAATGTAAAGTAAATAATTTTGATTACATCAAATTCAAAAGTTTTTGAACAAACAAAACGAATGCAACCAAAATTAGAAGGAAAGCAACAAATTGGGGGAAAATTTCCTAACAAAAACCTCTGACAAAGGTCTAATTATTCAAATTTATAAAGAGCTCAATCAATTGTACAAAAAATCAAGCCATTCTCCAATTGATAAATGGGCAAGGGACATGAATAGGCAGTTCTCAGCCAAAGAAATCAAAACTATTAATAAGCACATGAAAAAGTGCTCTAAATCTCTGATAATCAGAGAGATGCAAATCAAAACAACTCGGAGGTATCATCTCACACATAGCAGATCAGCTAACATGACATCAAAGGAAAGTAATGAATGCTGGAGGGGCTGTGGCAAAATTGGGACATTAATGCATTGTTGGTGGAGTTGTGAATTGATCCAACCATTCTGGAGGGCAATTTGGAACTATGCCCGAAGGGAAATAAAAGACTGTCTGCCCTTTGATGTAGCCATAGCACTGCTGGGTTTATACCCCAAAGAGAGAATAAGGAAAAAGACTTGTACAAGAGTTTTCAAAGCTGTGCTCTTTGTGGTGGCAAAAAATTGGAAAATGAGGGGATGCCCTTCAATTGGGGAATGGGTGAACAAATTGTTGTGTATGTTGGTGATGGAATAATATTGTGCTCAAAGGAATAATAAAGTGGAGGAATTCCATGTGAACTGGAATGACCTCCAGGAACTGATGCAGAGTGAAAGGAGCAGAACCAGGAGAACATTGTACACAGAGACCGATACACTGTGGTACAATTGAATGTAATGGACTTCTCCATTAGTGGAAATGCAGTGATCCTGAACAACTTGAAGGGATCTATGAAAAAGAACACTATTCACATTCAGAGGAAAAACTCTGGGAGTAGAAACATCGAAGAAAAACAACTGCTTGATTACATGGGTCGAGGGGGATATGATTGGGGATATAGACTCTAAATGATCATCCTAGTGCAAACATCAACAACATGGAGATAGTTTTTGATCAAGGATACATGTAATACCCAGTGGAGTTGTTCATCAGCTAAGGGAAGGGGGGGGGGAAGGGGAAAGAAGGAAAAAATATGATTCTTGTAACCAAGGAATAATGTTCTAAATTGACTAAATAAAAACAATTAAAGTAGAAAAGCATAAAGAAAATGAAGGTCAAATAACAATTAGATATAAATGCCTTAGAATAAGAACCATCTTGTTTTTTCAGGTTTCCATCCTCAGAAAGACCACAGTGCCTGGTACATAATGAATACTTGATCAATTCTCTGATGAATTATCTCAATTCTATGATCAACAATGTTTTATTAAGGGCTTACTATGTGCATAGAGATGGCACAATAGGTAGAAGTCTAGACTTGGAGTAAAGAAGAGCTAAGATCAAATTCAGCCTCAGTTGCTTACTGTGTGACCCTGGGCAACTCACTTAACTTTGTTTGCCTCATTTTCCTCATCTGTAAAATATTTGGGAAAGAAAATGGCAAATGATTCCAATATCTTTGCCAAGAGGACCCCAAATGGGATCATGAATAGATGGAATGACTGAACAACATGAAAGATATGCAAGATAAGTATGTAAGATATTGTGCTAATCTCTATGGATACATAGAAAAGCAAAAAGCAAGACCCTTGCCTTCAAGAAGTTTATATTCTAATAGGGTAACATAATATATTAACAACTAAGAACATATAAAATATATGTAGAATAGATGGAAGATATTATGAGAGGTAAAGTCATTAGAAATTGTGGGGGTGTTGGAAAGGTCTGGATTGTAAGGATTTGAACTTAATCTTGAAGAAAATTGGGGAAGCTAAGACGTGAAAGTGAGGCTATAAAGCATTCCAGATAAGGGTAGCAGTGACAGTAAAGGCATAGAGACAGAAGATGGCATAGCCATGTTTAAGGAATCACAAGAAGATCAATGTTGCTGAAACAGAGTGTATGCCCAGAGCAATGAAGTATGAGAAGACTGGAAAGATATGAAAGATGATGAAGGGCTTGATATGACAAAGGAGTTTGTATTTGATTATGGAGTTAACTTAGAGAACTTATGGAGATCATTGAAAAAGAGTAGCCATGGTGATGATTGAACCTATGTTTTGCGGGGAAAAAAAAGAATCACCATAGCCACTGAGTGGAGGATGGAGTGGAATGGGAAAGAGCCTTGGAGCGGGGAGACCAATTAGAAATCTATTGTAGTGGCCTATGTTGGAAGTAATGAGGACCTGAATTAAGGTTGTGGGAATATCAGAGGTGAGAAGTGAAATGTATGAACAATGTTGTTAAGGTAGAAATAATAAAGTTTTGGAATATGGTACTGAGTGAGAGTGAAGAGTCAAGAATAATAGATTGTGAGTCTGGGTAATTGGGAGGATGAAGGTGTTCTTGATAGTAATAAGGAAATTTGAAAGAAGGGAGAGTTTTGGGGAAAAGATCAGTTCCTGTTTGGACACGATGGATTTCAGATGCCTAAGAGGACACCTAGTTCAAGATGTCTATGCATGCTTTTAGTTCAGTAGAGTGACTCAGGCTAGAGTATGGTCTGAAAACCATATTTATTGAAATAATTGAATCTATGGGAGTTGATGAGATCACCATGAAAGAGAGTTTAGAGAAGAGATAGAGAAGGGAACCCAGGACAGAACCTTGGAAAATCCCTTGGGCATGACTTTGAGTAAGATCCAGTCTAAAAGAATGAGGAGCAAAGTGATAGGTAGGAGGAGAACCAGGAGGGAGGGGTGTTCTGAAACCTAAAGAGAAGAGAGTATCCAAAAGCTACCAATCAGTGTATTCACAAGGGTTAAGTAGAAAAACTAGGGCTAAAAGCCAGATATTCTTTTTAAATCTCTACACACTTTCTATTGCCCTAGGCTGCCTTGAGTAGTCATTTTATTTCATTGAGTCCTAAAAAGGAAGATAAATGGGTAACTGGGAAAAATTCATGACCTAGTTTCCTCAACAATCTCTGTCTGATATTACTATGTGAAGCTTCTGACCACAGGTCACTGTTCATTTTCCAAACCCAGCAATTTTCTTTCCCTCTGGGGCCAGTGAAACAAAGGAATTTTTCCTTAGGCTAACAAAGTTAGGGAAGAATTTGGTGCTTGGGTAGAAATTCAATGTGATAAATTCAGCTCACAGATGAAAGGTTGTCCTATTGGTTTTGGAAGTCCAGAGAAAATTAAGCATATGCCTGATTTTTTTTTAAAGCGCATATGAATTAGGTTACAGGGCCTGTTTGTAACTAATTTTCACATTTTTTATAGACTTTCAGCCCATGAGAAGTTGGCTGCTTTATGGTCAGAGTAGCTGAATTACTAGAAAAAACTCAAATTATAGTTTGGAGATAAAGGTTAATAGCTGCACTCTCAAGGCCCTGGGCCTATTACAGTTATGTTTCCTAGGTAAATGGCCTGTCCCACAGACAGAAATGGCTCAGTTCTGAGATATCTTTCTCAAGATGAGGCAGGGAGGCAGCTTCAGGAAGGAAGCTTCTCAAAGAGCATCTAACAGCAGGATAGGGAAGGAGTTTGGAGACAACAAGTCTTTTCTCCACTCTCCAGACTGATTTCAGAATTTAGAGTCAGGATCAGGGTAGGCCAGGAAGTCATTCACTCAACATTCAACAAGCTATTAGCGTTCATGGTAGGTGGGAGCTGTGGATTTTAAAATTAATGTCCAATAACTAAGGATTATATTTTATAAAGTTTTATTAATAATAACTAAAGTAAAAGAACTACCTAAATCCAGCCTAGTTGCAAGAGAAGAGAGAGTGGAAGGAGTCACAGCAAACTTAAATACTATCATGTAAACACAAGGACACAGGAAAAGGGTGAAAGGATTCTAGATAATAGAGAAAGGAATTTTGGGTAATGTAGTTTTTAGGGGTTCAAGAATTTTTAACTACACAGAGCTCAAGTTTCATAATCAAAATAAAACTCAGTCTTTGTCTTCAAGTAGTTGAAGTTTTCCTGGGGGAAGAGAGGTGGGTACCATATTTATTCAGACAAGTAACAAGATAATTTGATTGAAGTCAAGCTACAAACTAGGTGAAGAAGGAAAGACTTCCCTACAGGAGGTAGTACTAGAGTTAACCACAGAGGTATTCTGCCAAGGGAAAGCCTATGAGAGACCCACTTAAAAAGATCAATTTCCGTTCCTTTCCTTCTCTCCCTATCTACTGCCCCACTTCCCCTGTACTAAGAAAACAAGAAAAAGAAAAACCCATTAGAAACATGCAGACTCAAACAAAACAAACTCCAGCAGATGCACACACACACACACACACACACATGTTCAATAAGTTGGGTTGTATCTGTCTTTTCATGACCCCATTTAGGGTTTTCTTGGCAAAGATACTGGAGTGGTTTGCCATTTCTTTCTCCAGATTATTTTACTGATGAGGAAACTAAAGCAAACAGGATTAAGTAACTTGCTCAAGGGCTTGAGGCCAGATTTGAATGCAGGAAGTCTTCCTGATTCCAGATCCAAGTCTTTATCTGCTATGCTACCTAACTGCCCATGTATGTGTGTCTGTATCTGTCTGTCTGTCTGTCTGTCTGTCTGTCTGTCTGTCTGTCTATCCATCTATCCATTCATCTGCCTATTCTAGTATATGCCCTATCATTTCTCACCTGTCTCTCAGAAGGGTGGGTACCATATTTAACTGTGAATCCTCCGGAATTGTGGTTGGTCATTTTGTTGATCAGAATTCTTGTCTTTCAAAGCTGTTTGACTTTACAATATTGTTGTTATTGCATAAATTGTTTTCTTGGTTCTATTCACTTCACTTTACATCAGTTCATAGAAGTCTTCCCAGGTTTCTCTGAAACTCTCTCTTCATAATTTCTCTCAGTCAATAGTATTCCATCACAAACATATATCACAACTTGTTCTGCCATTCTTCCATTGATAGACTGCCCTTTAATTTCCATTTTTTTGCTAACACATTCATACAATAACCTGTTATAAGTGGTTTTTTTTGTTTTTGTTTTTGTACCTAAGGTGTTTTTTTTTAAGAGACTTTCTTTGGAATTTTTTTTTTAATCTGTGATTTCATCCTTTAGTTTTGTATCTGGGCAGTTAGTTTGCAATTTATAGTCTCAGAGAGTTGCCTGTGACACTGAGAGGCCAAATGACTTTCCCAGGGTCCCAGTCAGTATGCATCAGAAGCAGAAGTGGGATCTAGGTCCTCCTGAATCCAAGACTAGCAGTTTTTAGACTCTGTTGCTTTCCATTTTAGAAATCCATTCATGCTTGGATGGTCTTGTGATCTCATGGATTCAGAAATTCCCTCTAACATGTAGACCTTTACCAGTGACCATCTGATCAAGCATGCCAGGTGACTCTTACTCTATCCTCCCATAAATTTGCTACAGGATATTCACCCAGCATGATAAAGGCTGTTTTTTTTTTCTCCTGACTTCAAGGGGCAGCTAGGTGGCATGGTATATATAGAAGGCTGGACTTGGAACCAGCAACATTTGAGTGAATCCTGCCTCAGACTCTTAATAACTGTGTGACTCTGGATAAGTCACTTAACCTCTTTGAGCTTCAGTTTCCTCATCTATAAAATGGGGACAATAATAGCACTAGAGCCATAGGATAGCATGCATATGAAATGCTTTGTAAATCTTAAAGTGCTACCTGTTAGCTCTTATTAGTATCATAAAGACACAAATGGAACATTTAGGCTCATTGAGGCAGCTAGATATTAGTGGATAGAGCACTGGACCTGGTATAAGGAGTTCAAATCTAGCTTTAGGCATTTACCAGTTCTGTAACTCTTGATAAATCACTTAACTACTGTCTATGTCAGTTTCCTCATCTGTAAAATATAGGCAATACTAATTCCACCTACCTCCTATGATTTTTGAGAAAATAAAATGAGATGTATGTAAATTGCTTTGCAAATGTTAAAATGCTATCTAAATGCTTTCTTCTTCTCTTCCTCCTCTTCCGCTTTTTTATTTTACTATTTCTTGGTAATGGCATTTTACTACTGTTTCATCTTAGGGTCCTTCATTGATTGTTGTAGACTGTGCATACCCATTAGGCAGTTTTTCCTTTTCATTGTTTGGTATTTATTTTTTTATTCTTTGGAGACTCCTATAACTCATAGCTCACTACAATATAGTAGTGTAGATTATATATAAATGTATATGTTTTTGATATGAGAATATTCTACTCTCAGTGGTATGGTAAGTTGATTCATCTTCCCTACACTATGATCATAGTGTAGAGTGCTCCAAGTACACAGTAGGCACTTAATGAATGCTTGCTTGTTTATTGATTGATAGCACATTTGCCTGAACAAAGGAGACCTTTTGTGATGTTTGAATTTGAATGAGTAAGGACCTGGTATGGTTCCATGTTATTTAATGTGGGTAGATTTGTTGAACCATCCCCTGGCCACAGGGATTTATCTAACCCAAGATGCACTCTCTCAGCCTTTCCCCCCTTGTTCTAATTGTCAGAGGTAATGCAATCCACATGTTCCTGACTCATTTTCACTTAGGTCATCAAATCCCGGCATTGGCTCCTCCCAGCCTGTTGATGTCCAAGAAGCAATTGCTATAACACCTTTCCAAGCTCCTTTTTCGCCTTCAGAAGCAGGCTATGATTTGATTAGGGTAAGTGGGTCTGGCTGCCAAGAGGTTTTAATTTAGTTTGAAATGCCAAAGCTGTGAATTCTGAGTGCCTCCCTGGCTTGCCTTCTGATTCTCCCGTCCCTAGTGGGATACTCCAGTCAGATGCTGGTCCCTGGTGAGTGAGTGACAAGAGCAGGATCATAGCATAATGGTAAGTGTGGAGAGATCATAGAGGTCACCTAGCCCAAGGATTCTTAACCTGGGGTCTGTGAACTTATTTTAAAAACATTTTGACATCTGTAATTCAGTTTTTCTTTAGAATCCTATGTGCTTTTTGCTTTTAAAAACATTATTATGCAATGAGATCCATAGGTTTCATGAGACTAACAAGAGGACCAAGGCACAAAATGATTAACGACTATTGACCTAATCAAAAAGGCTGATGAGAAAAATGAAGGATGAATAAATGAATGAAAAATAATTTAATTGTGTACCCTGTGCTAAATGCTACCCTAAGAGCTGATCTCCCTGTTTTATTGGATAAGTAGGGACACAAATTTAAAAGCAAAAAAGGGAAGGGGAAAAACAATTAAGCATTTATATTAGCACTTTAACAATTCCTACCTTCACTAAACTTATATATAATAGAGAGAAGCAACACACAAGAGAGTGGTAGATAAAGAGTGGAAACTTATAAGGATGGTGACTTTTTAGTATTCATGGCAATTTTGACTCAACTCTGGCTCCAGAAAAGGTGGAGATTATTCAGATATCAGTAAGGTGGTTGGAGAGTAAAGTAAAGCATGCCTGGGTCCAGTCTGATATATTGGTCCTAAAATGTGGAGTGTCTTGTTCAGTCACACCCCTGAATAGTGGTGGGTCAGTTAGGTAGCTCAATGGATAAAGTTCTGAGCTTGGAATTAGGAGGACCTGAGCTCAAATCTGGTTTCAGACACAAGCTATGTGCCGATGGGCAAGTTACCCTGTTTGCCTCAGTTTCCTCTTCTGTATAATGAGCTGGAGAAGGAAATGGCAAACCACTCTAGTAGCTTTGCCAAGAAAACCCCAAATAGGATCACAAAGAGTCAGACAAGACTGAAAAATGACTACACAACAACTAGAATTTAAACTCAGGTCTTCTACCTCCAGATGTTTTGCTTTTAATAATAATATAGAGTCACAAGATCAAAAATACAGAGCCAGAAAGGAACTTGGCAGCCATCTAGTCCAACCCCTCATTTTACAGATAAGACCCAGAGAAATTAAATGACTTGACCAAAGTTATACAAATAAAAAGTGATAGAAGGGAAATTTGAGCCCAGTCCTTGATCAATAATCCCTCACTCTTTTCTTTATTTCTAATGGTCTGCTCTCACAGATCCTCCTCCCCCAGTACTTTGACTTATTTTTTTCTGAACCATTTTTCTGAACCACCAATATTGGCATCCAGTAACCGATTCTCCTCCTTGTTATAGAGTATGATATTGTAGAAAGGGCTAGTATGGTGGAAAATACACTGGACGGACTAATAGCCTTTACATTTCACATTTCTAGATTCTCATTTCCTCATCTATTAGGAAACTGAGAAAACCAGTGATACTATGATTTTGATGCCCATTCGGCTTATGTATGACGCATGACTGTTGTCCTGGAAAATATAGATTTCAGGCAAGCTCCTGACAAGCCCCACCTGTACTCTCTCATTTTAGCATCTTGCTGCTCAATCTTCCATGTTATTCTAACACTGCCAAGTGCATCCACACAAGATGTTTCCCTCTAGAATTACATAAAAAGGAACCATAATATGCTACTCTGTACAATCTAGGTACTCAAAATCTGCTTTCAATTCAGTGTATACTTTCAAGGGCCTGCTGTGAGCCCTAGAATAACAGCAAACATTATATCTAGGCTTCACATTTTACAAATATTTTTTACTGGTTATATTTCCTAATTATTAAGTAATCCTGTAAGATAAATAATACAGATATTATTATGCTCATTTTAAAGATGGTGGTAGACTCTAAATGATTACCCTAGTGCAAATATCAGTAATATGGAAATAGGTCTTGACCAATGGCACATGTAAAACCCAGTGGAATTATGCATCAGCTATGGCAGGGGTTTTGGGGAAGGGGAGGGAAAGAACATGAGTCTTATAACCATGGAAAAATATTCTAATTTAATTAATTAAATAAGACTTTAAAAAATTAAAGATGGAGGCACAGTGGACAGAGTAATTAGCTTGGAATCAGCAAGACTCATCTTTACAAGTTCAAAACCAGCCTCAGATGTACACTAGCTATGTAACCCTGAGCAAGTCACTTAACTATTTGTCTCATTTCCTCATCTGTAATATGAGCAGGAGCAGGAAATGGTAAACCATTCCAGGATCTGGGCCAAGAAACCCCCAAATGGAGTCATAAAGGTTGGGCAAAACTGAAATGATTCAACAACCAACAGTCATAATCAGCAGATGAGAAACTGAAGAATAGAGCCATTGCTGAATATGTGTCCCCTTCTCAAGTCTTCCCCATTCCCCTCAAAGTTCTCCAACCCTCTGTGACTGCATCTGGGGAGCCAGAGCCCTATCACCCCAAAATTGAATTTGCTTAATGAAAAAATATGAAAATTGTCAATACTTGCTTTACTAAGAGTTCACAAAGCTAATAACCAAAATTAAGGACAGGTCTTCTGATTACAAATCTAATTCTTTTCCCACTCTACTAGAGCTTGCTACCCCAGGTAGTATCTCTCTCTATTTTGATGATGGGGAAACATAGCCCAAAAGGGTTTACATGACTCATCCATGGTAAAAAAAAAATAGGTTGAAAATGATTGTCGGGACTTGAACTCAGCTCGTCGGAGTCTAAAACCATTGTACTTTTCATTATACTGGAACTGCTTCAATGCCTTTCTGCCTTCTTTCTCTCTAGAATGCCTCCTAGTTGCCTCATAATAATTTCTTGGTTTCATAGGTTTCTTAACTTCAAAGGGGTTGATCAATTGTTTTATTGGTTGTCCAGATTTAAGAAAGTGATGGAGAAAATGTTAATAATGCAGATTAAGCTTAAAACTGTATCATGACTTTTAAGAGAACTGGTTGTTAAACATTCACTGGCATACCACTGCTTAGTAGCCCAGCTTTTCTAAAAGGAGAACACAAAGTACGTAGGAACATGAAACACAACTGGAAAGATGGGTTAGAGACAATTTGAGAAGTACCTTAGTTCACAATCTCACCTCAATGAGATTTTATTATACATCTAATATATGCCAAGCACTGGGCACTAAATTCCAGAGATACCAAGATAGGAATGAGCCAGACCTTGGCCTCAAAGTGCAAAGAGTTTCTTGCCTGTGTCTCTTCAACACCTTTCATGCTGCCTTGTATTTCTTATTAAATGATCAATATTAAAGTAGACTCTTAAAGATTAATGTTGAATTATTGAATCGAACCAAAAGGTAAATTGGATCTATGTTATAGAAGGCTTTAATTGTTTAGGTGAGTCTTATCCAAGAGCCAATGGGAACCATAGCAGTTTTCTGGGAAGGGGTAGTTAGAGGTAGGAGAGAAGGTAGATTAAATCGGAGGCTATTTTAATAGTCCAATCTGAGGTGACGAAACCCTTTCAGACCTTATTCTGTCTCTGAACATATTCCTTATAACGCTAGTCCTGGTTGAATGTCAGTGAATTGGATCAGATTCACCAATGAATTCAATTTGGTTTCCCACCCCTCATTTCTATACCAAGAAGCCCTAATGGCAAGACTCCAATGTACTGGTCTTTCTGGTCCTGAAGGATTAAGACAATCCTTTTTGCCGTCTGTTTCTCCCACAGCTTCACAGACGAAATCTGAAATGAGAGAATCCCAATTAGAGTCACATAGCTAAATCCGTTTTGTAAAATAGTGAGGCCAATCTGTCATCAGGCCCCAGAAAATTAAATCCGACGGAGAGTACCAGTTTCCTATTCAGAAACTGGAAAATAACTTATTCAAAATTCGTTCCCATTAAGTCACCTGAAAGTGGGGGTGGTAGAGATGGAGTCTATTCTGGCTATGATCTTTCATTTTTGACTCCAAGCAAGAGCTACGTAATCAAATATTATCCATCCTTAGAGGTCCTTAAAGTTTCTCATTCATTCCGAGTTCCCTGAAAATTATCCCAGGGTCAGGGCCAGGACTGGGGGCAACAGAGGCAGTCAGCTTTCAGTGAAGAGTAGAGGTCAAGAAAACTATAGAAAGGCTGAGAGTAGGAGTGAGTATGGCTGAGGTGATGAATATGTGGGCAAGGGAAGCAAGAACTTCCAGTGGGCTCACTCCTGACATTCACCTTGATTGATAAAGCAGAGCTCTCTACAGTGCAGCTCTAGAACCATCTAGTTTTACATTGTTGGTTTAATTCTTAACTCTCTCATGCCTCATGTCTACAGTTGCCTCTCTAGCAATGAACTGTCAAACTCTGAATCTTAGCTGGGAGCTAAGTGAGGAGAGAGGAGAGCACACACACACACAAAACACAACAACCTTGTTCTGTCTCTGAATAATTGTTTTAATATGAATCCTGTTTCTGTACACATACTTCATTCATGTTATTTTATTTGTGTATCTATATATGCATGCATGATGGGAAAAGTGGGGAAGCAGGGACATGTGTTAGAGTGATGGGAGATGAGTCTTTACCATGAACTTGGGCACCATGTGACAAGAGTTAATAAGATTTGATCAGTGACTTTCATTTCTTCTAATAATAGTGGTTTTATGATCTCTCTCTCTCTCTCTCTCTCTCTCTCTCTCTCTCTCTCTCTCTCTCTCTCTCTCTCCCTCTCCCTCTCCTTCTCTGTCTCTCTGTTTCTCCTCTCCTCTCTTTCTTCCTCCCTCCCTCTGTTTCTTTCCCTTCCTCTCCCCCTCCATTTCTCTTCCTCCACCTCTCCCTGCCTCCCTCCTCTTCTACTAGCACCATTTCCATCTCCCTCTCTCTTATGTCTCCCTATCTTCTCTGTCCCTGCATCCATCCCTTTTCTCTCTTTCTGATACCTCCCTCTTTATCCTGTAAATAGCTTAATATATATTCATTTGCATGTTATTTCCTACATTAGAATGTAAACTCCTTGAGGTTAGGGACTTATCTCTTTTTGTATTTTCACATTTAGCACGGTGCCTAATTCATTGTAGTCACTTGAATGTTTGATTAATTTCCTTCTCCTCTCTCCCCCTTTTTTCTCTCTTGCTCCTCTCTCTCTCTCTCTTTGTTCTTTAATTTGTAAATGTCTACATTCTTATTACTGGAATTGAGCAATGATATTTTTCACATAGGCCAGAATTCAGGATGCTAGACTGCCTTCGATCCAATCTGATAGTTATTTAGTTCCTGGATATCTAGATGGATCAGTAGATAGAGTGCCAGGTTTGGTATCAGGAAGATGTGGATTTAAATTTGATCTCCGATACTTACTAGCTATGTGATCCTGGGCAAGTCCTCACAGTTTTGCCACAGTTTGCCTTAGTTTCCTCATTTTATAAAATGAGCTGGAGAAGGAAATGGCAAACAACTCCAGTGTATTTGCCAAGAAAACTTCAAATGGAGTCATAAAGAATCAGTCACTACTAAACAACAAGAACAAAAATCAGATTTTTAGGCTGCCAAAGGAGAAAGGACCCTTTAATTCCCTGCCTTAGAGGGCGAGCAGAATTAAACTGCTACTTTAAAAGCAGAGTGGAGACAAGTAAATTGCCAAGACCACCCAAAGTAATTCTTTCCCTCAAACCCTAAATGATCTGCTGATTTTCTGACTTGGCTCTGACACTTGTACCCAGTCTTGGCTTTTCCTGTTCCTGGCTGCCAGCGAATATGCCAGCTCTTGACTCTGTTTTTGGCTCTTGGGCCTGTCATTATGTGAGCATGTTTCTTGGGGTGATCAAGTCTGCCATATATGGAATTAGTTCCTTTTCTGGATTGATGACTTGGTTGCCCCTGTACAAACCAAATGTCAAATACACAATCAAGCCACCTGTTCCTGGCTCTTCACTGCCCATATTATCCCACTTCTGCCACAGGTCAATTCCTCTTATTTTGCTCAGACATGATGTGAGGGACCAAGAACATACTGGTAAATCAGTCTTATGACCAGTAAAGTGGCTAGATATATTGACCTCACCCCAATTTAGCATTTTAGCAAGGGCCCTGTGCCTTAGTTTGATCATTCTTTTTCTTGTGTTTTGCTTTATAAACCTTGCCTTCTGTCTTAGAATCAACACTGTGTGATGGTTCCAAGGCAGATGAGCAGTAAGGGCTAGGCAATGAGGGTTAAGTGATTTGCCCAGAGACACAAGGTTAGAAAGTGTCTGAGGTCAAATTTTAATCCAGGACCTCCTCTTTCTAGACCTTACTCTCAATCCAGCAAGCCACCTAACTGCCCCCAATTTTGATAATATTTTTAGGTTTACAAAGTAATTTCTTACATTTTACAAAATGGGAAACTGAGGCAAACAGAAATTGAGTAATTTGCCAGGGTCACCTATTTAGTTAAGTGTCTGAGGAAAGATTTGAACTTGGGTCTTAACTCAAGCCTAGCTCTTTATCCACTACCACAAAGCTGCATAATTAAGTTCTAAATACAATTGGTTTCAGTTTCCAATTTTTATCTAGCTAAAAAGCAACATAATTTATTTGAGCTAAAATCTACTTGATCTACTCACTCAGCTCTATCAGGTAGTATTTACAAGCATTTAAAAAAAGTTTAAACCCTTACCTTTTGTCTTAGAATTGATCCTAAGCATTAACTCTAAGGTAGAAGAGCAGTAAAGGCTAGGCAGCTGGAGTTAAGTGGCTTGCCCAGAGTCACCCAGCAAGGAACAAATAAAATATTTTTGATAGATTCTTCTTTTGTTCACAAGCTCATATTGGGAGAGAGCCCTCCTTATAACTTTAATCCAATCATCACTGACCATGTCATAGTTTATGCCACAGAAACTGGGGAAATTGGGGAAATGTATTGGATTTGGATTCCAAGGAACTTGTTTAACTAACCTTTGTGAACTTGGGAAAGGTAAATCATTTGTGGGACTCAGTTATTCACTTATAAAATATAGAGAATTGCCTTTAGGGTCCCTTAAAGCTCTAAACCTGCCATCCTATGTGTGCTCTAGCTTGTTTGAACTTAGAGTCAGGAGGATTTGGGTTCAGATCCATCCTCTGACCCTACCAGTGTGATCTTGGTCAAGCCCTTTAACCTCTAGTGGCTCAGGCAACATTCTATGCCTTACTACTATTATGAATGAGCAGATTGTATTCACCAGTGGAAGGAGTTGCCACACCAGGAGATCCCCACGCAACTGAAATCACAGAACGTTCTTTGGTGTGTTTATTATTTCCTCACTCCGTGGCAGTTCCTAAGTGAATGGTCCTTTCCTTAATGTCCTAGCAGTCTGAGGTAGATGGAAACTCCCACCTGCTTCCACCTTGTGGTTCTTTATGAATAGAACCAAACCTTTGCTGAATGTAGATTTCTGTTTGCAAAAGGCACATGTGGGTGAGCTGCAGGCAAAGGGAGGTGGTCATGCTGACTCCTGGCCAAAAAACTTCAAACTTTTCCCTAAACCATTCAGGTGAGAAGCTTTTGTTAAAGGACTTTTGGCATATGTTAATTTCCAAATTCAACTAGATTTAGTTTTCTCATCTGGGAAATTCAGAGGGTAGGATGAGATAGCCCCAGTCCTCTAAGCAGATGGGCTTGGGGTTAGGAAGATCTGAGTTCAAATGCCACCTCTGATACTTACTAGCTGTGTGACCCTGTGGTGCTTGCAGAATCTTCAGCATAACCTTTCTTGCATGTGAAGTGAGTGCAATTATTCAGTAATCCCAATGTTCTTTTGTATTGTGCGTAAGGGTTGGGACACACATTGATCTTTTCCAATTCAGTGACCATTGTTAAGCTTTCCAAATTTGCTATCATATTGAGTGCAGCACTAGAGCAGCCTCATCTTTTAGGATTTTAAATTGCTCAGTTGGAATTCTGGCACTTCCACTAGCTTTGTTGGTAGCATATCTTCTGAAGACCCACTTGACTTAATTTTCCAGTATGTTTAGTGCTAGATCAGTAACCATACCATCACAGTTATTAGTTATGTTAAGACCTTGTATGAGAGTTGGAGAAAGCTGAGAACTGCAGAATCGATGCTTTTGATTGTGCTAGAGAAGACTTTTGAGAGTGTCTTGGTCAGCAAGGAGATAAATTAATAAATTAGTCGATACTTAGAGAAATGAACACATCTGTTCACTAGAAGGTCAAATGCTGAAGCTGAAGCTTAAATAATTTGGCCACAGAATGAAAAGAGGGATTCATTGGAAAAGACCCTGATATTGGGAGAAATTGATGGCAAAGGGAGAAGGAATGGCAGAAGAGGAGATGAATAGACAGTGTCATGTGTATTATAAGGGGAGGTTAATTTGTATTTGAGGCGCATAAGACTTTCATTATTGAGGGGGGAAGAGAGGAGAACCTCCCTTTACAAAGTGGGGTACAGGGGAGACAGCTGATGTTTAGGGTTGGCTCAGAGAGAGGAGAGGGGGTTTTAAGATTTTTCCCCTTCTGCCTTCTCTTCTGAGCTAAAACTGCTCTTCTCAATTCACTCTTGTTCCTCTTGTCCCCCCTCCACTCCTCGAGACCAAAGGGTCTCCCCTTGATCTGTTCACTCACACTTAGCTTGGGGAACAGATAACTTTTAATGTCAACTCAAGCAGGTAATACAAAAGTAATGATGGGCCTGGCAGAATGGGAAAAGGAAAGTGGGGAAAGGGAGTTCCTGTCTCTATCTAAACTCTTTCCCTTCCCTCCTTAAATTTGGGGGAAATCAGGCTTTGATAGCCTGAGCCCCTGAGAGAAAGTCAAGTTGACTCACCCCTGGGCTACAGGAGCTGAGGTAAAGTCTGCTCAGGTTTCTCTTCAGAAAGTCCCTTCAATTGGGAAGTGTTGGGGGGAAAGATTTCCAGTCACCAGCAGGAAAAGTGGCTAACCCTCAGGAGAAAGTCTTTTTTTCACCCTCTCCCTTTGAGGAGACTGAGACCCTTCTCAAGACTGAGAGAGCCCAACTCCTCTACCAGCCAGAGTCTTCCCTCCCTCCAGATTCCAATCCCTTGGGGCCCCTCCCCCATTGAGGTGATCAATTTCACACACTCTTCAGCCTGGCACTTTTTCTTTAGTGCCAGCCTCTGTCACAAATGCTCCATTTCCTGTTGTTCACATGGTGCCAGTCTGGCCCAGGCCAGTTACTTACCTTCTATGTCTATTCTAATCTATCTATGTTACTTATTGTTCCCATCTAACCTTCCCCCTCCCAAAACAATAAATCTTATCCTAATATGTCTATTTGCTAATCTAAATTCCTATCTTATGCTAAGACTGAATTGTGGGAAGAGGGTTAGGATTATGAGCCAACAAAGTTTTTACAGTGTAACAATTTCTTAATAGAAAGGTTATTCCTATTGAAATCAATATAAGATTTAACTCTTAAGTAAAATTAAACTATCTTATGCCTTATGTAATGCTAATTCCAATGTAACAATTCATAACAATTAGATATATGTATATGTATATTAACTTGTATCTAATGAAATCTGATTTATTCTGTCCCTATGTTACCTCTCTAGTTACAACATTCCCTTTTCAACCCTAAGCTATTCTGTCCCTGTCTATTAATGGTTAGTATGTTAACTCTTTCCTTTTTATCTATATACGTTGATCAGATCGTTAGTATCCTACATATGTATATGTCTGAGTTATCTGTACACATACATATGTCACATGTTTTATATATATATATATACACATATGTATACATTTTCTGGCACTAAAGATCTATTTACAGATATACAATTTATAGGCTGTCCTTATTTAAGGTGCAGCCCCTAATGTCAGTGTGAAATTTGTTCATGTTCTAGATATGTTGTGGTAGATGTATATTTATTCCAATGTATATGTGGATGTACTTCCCTATATATGAAGTTAATGTGATCAGTGATTAATCTTACGTGACCCATTTTCCTGAAGTTCATTCCCCATAATGTCTTTGATTTGAAGTTCTTTCCAATTGTCCATGTGTCTTCCATCTTTTGGTATTGCTTGAAGTAGTTACTGGTCCAGGGTACCTTCTCCTTTACAGGATACATACGTTCCTGTCATCTCACACTACAGGATCATGTGTGTGTAAGCTGAATGTGTGCATGCATGTAAGAGTGAATATGTCAATGCATGTGAGTGAAACTTTATGCAGGATGTTTGTGCCATCTTCATGTGTGCAAGTGAGATTTTTTTTTGTAATGAATGTAGGTATCTTTCTTAATGTGTGATAGTAAAGCAATTATTATATTCCTTTGTGGTTGATTATAGAGTTTAATGATATTTTAGTCTAGGCTTGAGATGGAAATTTGTATACATGTTTACTAATTCTAAGGGATTCTAAATCCACCCAAATAAACTCCCAGGTTCTGCAAGGAACCACTTCTCCTGTGTTTCACAGGCTATGCTAATCCTCTCTGTTCTAACTAACCCAAATTCATACTATTTGTCTTGGACATTATTCTATTTTGGTTTCATGCAATAATTTTTGTTTGGGTAAGATGCTTCAACCGCATCTTGGATTTTCTTATCTATCTACATATACTAGGGTTTGTGGACTTGTCTAATTTTTTTTTTCCAGCCAGGGATTGCCATTATGGGCTTAGGGGTTTTCCTAATTTGATTATAGTTTCTTCATGGATCATATATCAGATCTTAAGCCTAGTACCAGTCTGGATTCTTATAAGGATTTGTGTTGTTTGCTACCCTATGGAACTCAAACCAGTCCTGGTACCAAGTATTCTCAATTGATGGTAACTGTTGTGTTACGGGATGCCTTTTAGAGAAAGCAGATGTGATAATAGCATTTCATTGTTTATCTCTTTTTCAGTTTGATCTCTATCAAATTACTTCCACTCCAGTGTCACTGTCCCATAAGTCATATTTCTTATAAAATTATTCATAACTATTGACTCCTGTAATATACAGTATTTCTTCTACTGATAAAGAGTTTCCTATGTTTTTAATTGCTTCACCAGAATCAGATTTGGAAAAGATTGTTCTGAATTCAGGTATTCACTCTGCCAATTTGTTTCCCACTCTTCTAAATCTTTGTGAATTTTATCATAGAGCTTAAAGTACTGATATGGTTCTTGTTCTTTATCACTGTTTTGGTCAACTATTATTGTACCATTTGGTACAGTATCATCTGGGTTTGTGATTCTTGGTCACTGATTTCTGTACATGTCTTTCACTAGCTTTTGTTCAGTGACATGTAATTCTGTGTCAGGTGTTAAATCAGTTTTTGCGTCTTGGTCTGAACCTATTTCAGTGATTTCTATATTTCCCAATTCTTTTTCTAGCTGTTGCTCAGTAATGTGCTCTAATTCTGTGTTATGTGGTGACAAATTTGATTCTTGTGGGTTTAGTTCTTTCTCTTGTGAATCTGTTATTTTGTGACTGAAGTGCACAGGTTCTACCACATGTTTTGGATCAGGTTTATCTACTTGTTTATCTACTCCCTCTTGTGAATCTGTTGATAAAGAAACCATTCCCTCTATGGTGTTTTCTTCTGGGAATGACTTCAATACAGATCCACCTTGCCCTGTATCACTGAGAGGTTTGTACTTTTGTTCTCTCACTTCTGTCCCAAGATATGGTTCTGGAGTCTCTTGTAAATTAGCTAGGATGGTTTTTACATACACAGATTTCCAAATATCATCTTTACTTTCTTGTCCCAGGGTTTGTAATGCACACACACACATATAATATATAATGTATAAATAGCAGATGTTTCAGGTTTTGTAGATGTTATAGTGTAATCCACCATTCCCTCTTCAGTTATTCCACATCCATTCTATGCATTATTATTAACTAGCTCTATAGAATCTTGAACCACTGCTTTCTGTGAGCTAACAGCTTGCTCAGAGGAAAGGTTTGTGTTTGTGTTCATTTCAGTTTAAGAACTGCTTGGGTGATGTTTCACTATCAAAGATTCCTTGATTCCCACCCCCTTAGATTGTTTTACAGTCTCTGTTTCAGGGAATAGACAGTCATTGGAATTTTGGTATGGATCTGTGCTAAACCCATTCCCAGGACTGGTATCTTTGAGTGTTATAGGATTTCATGGCTAAAAGTCTTTGGCTTTTGGATTTAAGTTAGTTATCCCCTCATTTCTCTTTCTTTCCCCTCCTATATGTATAAATGTATCAGCTCCAAAGTCTCTTGAAACAATGGCTCAGGTGGCTATCTTGTCAGAATGGTGTGGACACAGGTTCTGTTTTAAAGATTTGCTAGCCCTGTTTGATTTTCCACTCCCTAGACCCATTCTGCAAGCTAAGAAATTTTCCAAAAAGGTTTTAATTTGTTCCTTGCTTTTCTCCATGCAGTTTTGTGTGCCCATGTATAATGAACCATAAATGGCATGTTTCATGTCTGCTATTATCTGTGAGATTTCATTTTCCACCTCAATTCTAGACTTTTTTTTGTACTTAAGTTGCTTCCCTTGGCATCTTGCCCAACTATCTGTTTCTCCACCACTAAAAATTTAAAGTTTTCATTTTCCTTTCTACTATCTCCCTTTTTGCACTTTATGCTTATGCCCTCATGTTTCCTCCCTGGGGTACCTCCCAAATTCATCTCTTTTTAACTAGATAACACTAGAGCCTGGCATCATGCAATATAATGATTATTCCTCACTACAACTTTTGAATAACAGGGCTTTGCTCCAGACGCTATTGCTGCTTCCATGGATTTCAGGTCTGGGGTCTCCTGTTCTCTAAGTCTGCAGTGAGAGCAACATTGCTTGCTATTAGAGTCCTGTCTCCCATAGATTTTGTTATTATATACTTTTCCTTTATAATATGCATTTTGACCTTTCCCATCTCTCTTATTTTGGCCCTGTTCATAGCGATGTTTCATTGGGCAGTTTCTTACTATGTGTCCCTGATGAGAACTCAAAAAGCAAGTTCTGGTATCTTTTTGCACCCGTTGTTGACTTTGGGGTGTCTGTCTATACTGTGTGGTTTGTCTGTTAAATGTCTTAATTGTAGCCAGGTTCTTATCCTCTTCTAATTCTTTCTGCTTTAATATATCAGAGGTCTCTTGGAGCTTTTTCTTTAGATTATTCTTTTCTTTTTTCCTGATCTACTTTGTTATCATGGAGATAGGTGGAAATGTCCCTAAGTTCATTAAGCAAGGTGGTGTCAAACTTAGGGCAATAGTGCTTGAAGAAATCCCTCAAGTGTTTATCACAGCTTTTGAAAAATTGTCACCTCACACATGCTTCTGATTCTTTTGAATCAGGGTTAAAGCCTAATGTTCCCTCAGTTTTTTTTCAATAAGATGATTGATAAATGAGCTTGAGTGTTCATTTTTTTCTTGGGACAATCTGTCAACTTTTCCCCATGCATTGGGTCTTTCTGACAATTGCTTCATTCACTGCAATAGATCCTCATGGTATTTTCTTAGATAAGTAATTTGTCTTGGATTAGAAAAATCCAGCTCTTCAAAAACTTCTGGACAGCTCATGAGTGAGGAATCTTTTCTAGTTCCTGGTGTATAAAAAGTTCAACTAAAAGAATTTCTACATCCTCAAAATCTGGTTCATAGAGGCAGAATGCTCTCTTTAGTTCTTTAATTTCGAGATGAGGCTCTAATAAAAATTTAGGCATGCATTTATGTAAAGACTGACTTATGAACCTTTGCATGTAAGATGCCAGAGTTATCAGTGACCTTAGCTACATCACACAAAGATATAATCTTTTGAGCCTTTGATGCATTTGAAAGATTGTTAGCAGATGCATTAATTGGTGCCTTGTAGTTTTGTGCCTGTATGTTATTAACAAGGTCATTTCCCCCTACTGCCCCTAATGGTGTCCCAGTATTAGTATTAGTAACTACAGAATCCTCATTAGTCTGTCACATCCTCAGTCTCCACATTGATTCCCTTCCCCATGCCTTATTTTCTCTGCATGTAATCATGGCATATCTCAGTTATAATAGGGACCTGACCAAACAATGCCACTAATCTATTATCAATGACTAAAACATATACAGTTTTGTTTTGGAAGATCAGTTTGGCATTAGATTCGATATTCTTTAAGATGTTAGTAACTGCCACAAACACAGCATAGACTTGGGGTATGATTTGCCAGAGGTAATTCACATCTAGTTAATTCATTGGTAAATGTGTCCATCTCATAGTCATATTGCTAATGTCCCCAGAAAATTGTCCATCATCCCTGCCACTGTATTATAAATGATACAGTATCCCCAATAAGTGGCAATTACTCCCACCACAGCAGGCCACAGTATTAGTTGTAACATGTTTATCATTAGATCTTTTCTAGGCTCTAACTGCCAGAAGTTAAGAGTTAGAAAATGGTTGTTGTCCCCACAAGCTTTGTTTCCAGCTAGATAGGATATAAGATGTCTAGATCCTATAAGCTGAGAGCCCTAGTACAGCCTCCCTTTTACAATAGCCTCTCTTCCTCAGTTTTGTAACTGACCAGAGTGGCAGTTGGTAACTGACTTCTACCCCCCCAACTAGGAATCAAGATGTTTTTGTTCCTGTGTGGAAACTCCTAGGCAGAGTCAGCGACAAAGGCTGCTAGCCTCAGGAATTGTAATTAATAACAAATTCACAACTGTCAGCCTTTTTTTTTTTATAAAGGGATTCTTTTAAATCTAGGGTGCCATATGTATAAAAATGGATGGTTAACTTGTAACCAAGGGGTTAAGACTTTCAGTATTGAGAGGGGAAAAGAGTGGAGACCCCCCTTCTCAAAGTGGGGTTCAGGGGAGATAGAGAGGGGGTTTGAAGATTTCCCCCTTCTACCTTCCCTCCTTAGCTAAAGCTGCTCTCCCCAATTCACTCTTGTCCCTCTTGTCACCCCTCCACTACTTGAGACCAAAGGAATGGCAGAAGAGGAGATGAATAGACAGTGTCATGGAAACAATGGACATGAAGAACTTGGATAGACTTTGAGAGATAGTAGAGGATAGAAGGGCCTGGTCCACTATGGTCTATCAGGTCATGAAAAGTCATTGAACATGACTGAACAACTGCACAACAAGGAATCAATGGAGATCAATATGAAGATGAACTCTCTAACAGCCATGGTCACTAAGCCATGCAATAGTGGTTTGGAAAATCTCTGAATTAGTTTCATATGTAATCCTTTTTTGTTTCTTAAAACATTGGAATTTTTGCATTCATTGATGACAAGTTAATAAAAAAGAAAAATGAAAAAATAAATGTAAAAAATGTAAGTTCAATAAGAAATGTATTAGAGAGACAATTCAACATTTATGAAACACCTCATATGTGCAAGGATCTATAATAGCTGTTGCAAGGGATGCAGAAATGAATCACAGAATTTGAGAGTGTTAAGGGACTTTAGCAGTCATCCAGTCCAATTCATACATGAAAGGAATTCCCACTATAACATTCACTTGTCAAGTGGTCATTCAGCATCTGCTTGTAGACTCTCAAGGACAGAGTACTCACTATCTCTCAAAATTGTCCTTCAGTTGTTTCACTTGTATTTGACTTTTCATGATTCCATTTAGGGCTTTCTTGGCAAAGATACAGGAATGGTTTGCCATTTTCTTCTCCATTTCATTTTACAGATGAGAAACAGAGGTAAACAGGGTTAAATGACTTGTCCTGGGTCATACAGCTAGTAAGTGTCTGAGGTCAGATTTAAACTCAGGTCTTTGTGACTCCAGGTCCAGGACTATCTAATGTGCCATTTAACTGCCCTTCCTCTCAAAATAGCCTATTTCATTTTTGGATAGTTCTAATCATTAAGAATTTACTTCAAATCTAAAATGTCCCTTGACAATTTTCACATATTGTTCCTGGCTCTATCCTCTGGGGCCAAACAGAACAAGTCTAAATCTCTCTTACACATGACAACCCTTCAATGTTTGAATACAATTATCATGTTCTACCTGAGTCTTCTCTTTGCCATGTTCACTATTGCTAGTCCCTTTAACCAAAGGAAGATATAGTTCCTGCCTTCTGAGGGTGCATGCTTCTAAATCAACAGATTCAATGCACATACTCAAGGCCTTACCCACTCATGGGATTTTTAAGGTTCAACTTTCCTCCCTTACTGAACCCACTTTCACTGCCTTCACCATCTTCCATTGCATGGCACCAAAGGTACAGAGTGGGGAACAGATAGCAGCTGAGCTGCTGTAGAAGGTCCATAATCTTTGATGATGTTTCTAGTTTTGGGTGAGACCAAGACACATTCTATGCCCAGTGCCAGACTTCTCCTCCTTCCCCTGTATCCTCTAGAGGCCTGCCAGCTGTGACACAAAGTGTATGCTTCCTGTGCCCCCAATGAGGAGGCACTCAAAGGGGCTTTGAGTCCATGATGGGGGAGGCTTCATTTGAAACCAGGTGCCCATGTTATTTCAACCTCCTTTGGAAAAGTCCTCCCACTCCTCTTTCCTCCCGTTTCTTGGAAGATATAATAATGCCTTACAGTTTGATTCCATCGCTATATGACTTGAATGGTTAAAGAAATAAGAGCAATTCCTTCTTTCATCTTACATTTGTCCCACTGCCAACTCCTTTCCTAGGTCTTTGATGTGTGGCAGCTGCTATGGCTAAAGACCAAAAAAACAGGAAAAACAATTAGCAAATCCATGAAGCCTGGCTTTGTTTCTATTTCTCTTAAGAGATGATGTGGGGGTATTGGATAGGGTATCTAAGTTGGTGCCAGAGAGGCCTGGCTTTGAATCTTATCTTTGATGTGAGCTGTGTGACCCTAAGCAAGTCACTTAATATTTCTGAGTCTTAAACTTCCTCATCTTCATAATAATAATAATAAATGATGATGATGATGATGATAATAATAATGTCTCCATCACAATGTGGTCATGAGGTTTAAATGAGAAATAGCATTACATGTAAAGTGCTTTCTCAATGTTGGGTATTATCATTGTGAAGGCTACTTATTATTAGTGGAAGTGAGACATAATGAATTGATGGTAATCACCTAAAAAGTCTGATGTATAAAAAGTCAAGTTTATTTGTGGAAATTCAAAGGCATTGGTTGTCATCCTTTGAACTCTAAGAGGAACAAAATGGCATCACTAGTGTCATGATTTATAGTGAATTGGATTTCATTAAGCTGGAGCTATACAAAGTTGTCAGTCCCAATCTCTCTTCCAGAGCCATCCAATTCCAGTAGCAAGGCAAAAAGTCAAGAGGACTGGTGATGGCTCAGAATTCAGTGAATAACCTTGGCATCTTCGGGGTATGACCAAATTCTAGGTGCTCCACCATGCCTGCTTCAACCACATCATTGGAAAAAAATGTTCTCATCTATCATTCCAACTGGGGGAAGTCTTCACATGGTTGGAGTTAGGGGGATGTTAATATTTTAGGCAAGATGTGATGGAGAAAGTTTCTAAAACAATGGGATCACAAGTCCATAGCAGATTAACTAATAATTTTAATATAAAAGCTTGATAAATGCAAGCCTAATTAATGTAAAACAGTTAACACCAAATGTAATTAATGCCAAAATAATTAATACCAAAAAATAATAGCATATGTAAGGAGGACTGTCCCCAACATGTAATATAAGGGTATTGCATTATTTTGATGGAAGAGGGAGAATAGACATCTCTAGCTTCTTCCCTTACTCTTCTCCAAGAGAGGCTTTGTTTCCTGCTAGGAGAGGAAGCAGGAGTCTGGAACCAGAATACAGAGAGGATATTGGTCTAGAGTTTTATATATTATATATATTCATTCACTGAAATAATTTTTAGTCAAAAGAATGTAGTTTATAGGTTCAATCTAAACTTCTTTTTGCTGCTCATTATGGAGAAAGAAGAACCCCAAGCTTTATATCTAAGTCTTGACTCCCTCCCCATTAAATACCAGTTCTACAATGAACATATATAGGAAATAGCAAAGGAATCTATTTATCTAAGTTTATATCAAAACAGAAACCAGAGAAAGTATACATAGGAGAATATATACCAGATAATACAAAGTGAAGGAGTTCTATCCCTAGGAGTGAGATATCAGGCCAACTGAGAGAGTGCAGTTCTTACCCAAGGAGAAATTCTCTGAAGTCTCTAGTATAGCAAGCTGGGGATGGGGACATTATAGAGACAACCATTCTCAAGTTGACTTTTTCCCGGAACCCTGTTCTGTCTTCAGCAATCTGAAATGGGATTGACATTGTTGATCTTCTTTTGAAGTTGGAAGCCAGGAGATCCAGAAGCAACAATGGAACCCCAAAAGACTGAAGAAACTTGAAGAAAGTCAATAGACCAAAGAGATAGGATCTATCCTCTGTCCCTCTCTCCCGAACACTGCCATGCCCCTAATGTAGGCTTAGGGTATTGTTCTCTACCAATGACTAGGGAGTCCCATACCAATGGGTATTGAAAGTATGGTTACATTTATTTTTGTTAGAACACATTTTTAGTTCCAAAGTATTTTACGTATGTGTCCTCATTTGATCTGGCACTGTGGATAGCACGAGCACTAACATTGACATATATAGATAAGGTAACTGAGACTACAGGAAGTAAATTGACTTAGAGGCTTAAGGGACCATAGATTTAGAGCTGGAAGGAATCTTAGAGCCTATCAAGACCAATTCTACCATTTTATAGAAGAAATTGAGGCACAAAAGTTGGTGACTTCTCCTGAGTTACATAGATAGTAAGTGATTAAGGCAGAATTCAAATCCAGGATTTCCTGACTCTGAGTTTACTGTTCTATCCACTATGCCCACTCACTGCATAATGATAAGGAAAATAAACATGGGAAATTTAAATACCTTGGCTACAGTCACATAGGTAAAAGTGATGGAGGCAGAATTCAAATCCAGACCCTTTTGATTCCTCATCCAAGGTACTTTCTATTCTGCCAAACTATATCTTGTTACTCCTCCAGGAGGAAACTAATGATTTATTCTGAAAATATAAATATATACGGAATTCTTTACTCATAATGAGATACACCCTGAGACAAACAGACAGACAGACAATAGAGACACAGTGAAAAAGACATACAGGCAGAGAGAGACCTATAGTACTTTACAGTTCAATGGTTTAGTGTTTCTCTCACAGGGATCTAATGAGGTGGGTAGGATACATTTTCCTTATTGTCTTCTTGTTCAGTCATGTCCAACTTTTTCTGACCCTGTTAGGGTCTTGTTGGCAAAAATACTGTAGTGGTTTACCATTTCCTTCTCCAACTCATTTTACAGATGAGGAAACTAAAGCAAATAGGGTTCAGTGGCTTGCCCAGGGTCACATGAGTTAGTCTGAAGCCAGATTTGAACTTGGAAAGATGAGTCTTCTTGACTCCAGGCCCTGCACTCTAGCTTCTGTGCCACTTAGCTACCTGTCTTACAAAATGAGCTAATATCTTTCAGATGAGATTCAGTGACTAGCTCACAGGGAAGGGAAGTGCCAGGCATTATGCTAAAAGTTTTTCAATAATTATCTCATTTGATCCTCACATGAATTCTGCTAAGGTGGGTGTATTCTTATTTTACAGATGAGCAAACCAAGGCAAACAGAAGTTGTGACTTTTCCAGAATCCCATAGCTGGCAAGTGACTGAGACTAGATTTGAACTCAGGTCTTCCTGATCCCAGAGCCATATCTCTACTCCATGTGCCACCAGTTGCTTCAGAGTTTCCCATCTAGCCTGTGGCAGGGTTGGCATTTGAAATAAGCCCCTCTGACATGTGTAATAATGCATTCAGGACTATGGTACTCTGGTAGAACCTATTACTATATTGTACAATTTGCTTTTTAAATTGAGTCTCTTTGGAACTCCTCCCTTTACTCCTGAAAGCTGTGTCTAATGCTAACTCAAGGAGCAAACTGAGAAATGACCTGCTGACCTATTGTTTGATTGAAAGAGAAAGAGAAGAGAGGGGAGAGAGAGAAGGAGAGAGAAAAGGGGGAAGAAAGAGAGAGGGGGAGAAAGGGAGAGAGAGAGTGAGGGGAGAGAAAGGGGGACAGAGAGAGAGACAGAGAGAGAGAGACAGAAAGACAGAGAGAGAGATCAATTGATCAATTGATTCATCAGTCAATCTTTGCAAGAGACAACACCAGATAGTTACTAGGTGTCATTTATGTGCTGAGATTACTGTGCTGGGTGTTTAGGAGGTAACTATAGCATGCAAGTCAGGCAGGGTCCCTGTCTATATGGCTCAGAACAGTCTCATAGAGGATTATGACAACAAACACAGGTAAAGCCTCTGGGCTTTGTTAGGACAGGAAGCAGAGAGACCCTGTGGGTCCTCCTCCCTTACTCTTGTAGAAGGAGGCTGAGGGGCAGAGATAGCTGAAATCTCATGGAAAAAATCTTTTAGAAATAGTGTATGAAAGAGGGCAAACACAGAATGGTTCTGGAAACTGTAGAATCCTTAGCTCAGGCTGAGAAATAGTAGAAAGTAGGATTTTGATGCCAAGTTAAAATAGAGGGTAAGTTGAAAGAATTGGCAATCTATCAAGAGTCTGTGAAGATGAAAGCCAAGATGAGCAGCTAGAGGAACAGTAGAAACCTCCAAGAATAAAGAGTGAAGAAGGTTGGAGCTGGAACATTAAAGATCATGTATTCCATCCCCACTCCCAGTTTTGCAACTAAAGGAAATGATGGGTAAGTCTTCTCAATTCTCTAGCCTCAATTATCTCAGCTAGAAAATAAAGATAATAATATTTGTAATAGTCACCATTTACATAGTACTTTTAAGGTTTGCAAAGCTCTGTCTTTACATTGGCTGTCTCAAACGATTCCCACAATGCCTGTGACAATGGCACTATATATAGAGAGAAGCTAAATTCAGATCTCATCTCCCTGATTCTAGGCTCAGTAAGCCATCAGCTGTGTAATCCTGCCTCTCAAGTTCTATCATAATTGCTTTCCTATTATTTCATCCCAAACATTGGAGGTAGATGGTTGGCCTCCAGTATTAAAGCATCTGATACCTTCATCACAAAGAACAAAAGGATAAAGTATCTTTTATCCTTCCTCCAGTGTTCCTACAAGAATGTCCAGTGAAATGTTTATGAATCTGGCATTTCTCCTTAACCATAACCTTTAGAACATCTAAATACCAGCCCTTTTGCTGTAGGACATGCACTGTTTCTCTCTTTGCTTTTGTTTTTGTCTTTCTGCTTCATTCAGTGTCTCTCTGGGGCATATGCACACAGACATATCTGATTAAGGGTCCTATATGATAATACCAATATAAATCACCCCTTTAATGACACTTGCCAATATAGCTTATACCTTCTATTTGACTCTTAGCAATAGGGGCAATCAACTGAAACTGAGGCTGAATGCTATTTATTTCTTTAGCTGAATGCTAGCCTTCATATAAGGCATGGAGTGAAGAAAGAAAAGGAAGAAATAAAAAAGTAATTGTTAACTTCCTTTAAAATTTACTAAACTGAGTGATTTTGATAAAGACATATATTTTTGTTCTGAGTGTAGTGCACAACTTAGATTGGCTAATTTCTCCAAGCTTGATGGATCCAGCCAGGACACAACAGATCCCCTGCCACCTGGTGGTAGAATCTTAATATTGTCTGTGTATTTCAAAGCATCCTAGAAAAACTGAAGACTGTACCACAAAATGAGAGGGCTGGGAGAAGGGAGGGTTTTCTGCCTCTGCCATTGTCACCATGTGATCTTGGGCAAGTCACTTAACATTTGAGTTCAAATTTTGCTTCAGATACTTCTATAGCTATGTGACCCTGGACAAGTCACTTAACCTCTGTCCACCTCTATTTCATTATCTTGTTAAATGATGATAATAATAGAACTTACCTCCTGAAGTTGTGATGAGGATCAAATGAGATAACATTTAGAACACTCTTTGTGAACCTTAATGCACTATATAATTGATTTTTATATTAATATTAGTATTAAGCATTAGCATTAGTTTTAAGCATTAGCATTAGTTTTCTTCTTGACAAGAGCACTGTGATTAGGAGCCTGCACTGAACTAAGTACTCCTTGGATTTTCCCTCTCTGAGCTTCAGATTCTTTATCTTTAAAATGAAAGGGTTGAATAAGATGTCATCTAAGATCCCTTCCAGCTTTAGGCCTATTATTACAGTACTTTTGCATTTGAAGTGAAACACCTGCATGCCTGAGAAATCCATCTGGCTCAAGACTTTTCTTTAGAGAGCTCTTCCTGACTCCTGCTTAGTTGGAGCTTGACTGAATGTCTTGGAGCACGAGAGGCAACTTTAGCTATACTCAGAGAGCATCTATTATGGTTAATGGCATAACACGCTTGTTTGTCAATTGGAGGCTTTGCTCCGACATAGCTTTTTCATGACAAAGGGTTTATAGATAGAATAACAGTCATTGATCTGCTTCCCCTCCCAACCTCTACCTTAAAAGCAGGCAGCTGCCAGTGATTCATTCCCTTGCTCAAGGATTTTGAAATTGGGTTTCATTTTAAAGGAGACATAGAGGAATATTCTTAAGCTAAATGGGACTGATTACTTATTCTTCATTCATTTTCAAGCTCCCTTTCTCTCCTCTACTCCCTCCCAAATCTGGCTTCCACTATCATTTGATTGAACCTGAAAAATTTGTAAAGAGTTCCAAGGTCACCAGTGACTTCCTAATTGCCAAATCTAACTTTTCCTTTAGCTTTTGTACCCATTGATTCATTCTTTCATCATCATCATCACCATCATCATCATCACCACATTTTTATAGTACTATAAGTTTTGTAGGGCACCTTATTTCATTTTATTCTCGCAGCAACTCTGGGAAGAGAGTCCTGTTATTATCTCCATTTTACATATGTCAAAACTGGGACCATACATCTATTAAGTGTCTTGGGCAGATATTCTTGACTACGTCCATTGGTCTATCCATTGTACTACCTAGCTGTCCCTCTCCTTGGAATTTTTTCCTGGGCTTTTGTGACACTATTCTGTCTTGGTCCTTCTATCAGTCTGAGTGCTCCAACTTGGTATCCTTTGACAATTTATCATCCTCTTCTAGTCTCCTAAGGATGGGAGTCTCCCAAGGCTCTGATCCATGCCCTCTTCTCTTCTTTATTTCTCACTCTTTAGTGATGTCATTCATTTTTAGGACTTCAATGACTAGCTCTCCTTTAATCACTTCCAAATCTATATGTTCAGCCTCAATCTCTACTCTAAGTGCCTGCCTTATTTATGAATCTCTGATAAATATGTCCTACTGACATGTCCTACACTAGTAGAAAACTGACATGATCAAAGTGAATTAATGTCCTCCCCACCCATCTCCTTCTCACTAAAAACCTACCCTTTCTGTCACTTTCCCTATTTCTATTAATGACACAATTTCCCCAACCACCAGGTTTAAAATGGTGGAGTTAGTTATCTTTAACTCTTCTCTCACAACCTGACCCTCCCCGTGTGTCATCCTATCAGTTTCAAAATGCTATAAATTCTATTTTATCTCTCCCTTCTTACCCTTCATGTTGCTGCTACCCCTTTTCAGAGTCTTATTGTCTTTCACTTGGTTTACTTTAATATTGTCTAAACTGATCTTTCTGTTTCTAATTTTGCCCTTTGCTATTCTAGTTTCATATAGCTTCCCAAATCACCACCCTTATGTGCAGGTCCTACTCTGTCACTTTCCTTCTTGAGAACCATCTGTAACTCTATTTCTATATGTATATATAAATATATATATGAAATATATATATATATTTCATATAGTATAAAACACAGACTCCTTAATCTGGTATTTAGAACCTCCAAAATTTGGGTCCCAAATTACTTTTCCAACTTAATTTTATAATACTCTACTTCACATACTCTACATCCCAATTTAATTGTTCTACTCTATGTTCTTCAATCTCATCTCACTTGCTTCCCTCCATGTCTCTGAGGCCCATTGAAATTTTTATTTTTCTTTAAAGTTCAACTTAGGTAGTATCACCTTTATGTATTTAAAGATATAATTCTGATAAAGGATCCATCCATAGATTTTACCAGAGTGCAAAAGGGTTCCATGACTCAAAATAAGTTAAGAACCTTGGCTTTCAACGAATGATTTTCGGGGTATGTTCTATATGAGATTATTACTCAAATGGGGATTCAACTAAATGACTTAAGTTTTTCTCCAACTTCAGATCTAATTTTAAAATTTAAATGAGAAATTTTTGCATCTTGATATAAATTTTTTAAAAGTTAAATTTTTTTTAGTTATATGTAGAAGTGATTTTTGACAATTCTTTCCTTTCATTTTGTGATTCCAATTCTCTCCTTCTTTTTCTTATCTCACCCCCAGGTAGTAAATAATTGTCCAATATTAGTTATACCAAGGCTTTCATGGAATACCTATTTTCATATTCCTCATGCTAGGACAGAAGACACATATAATAAAAAAACTCATGAAAGAAATAGTGAGAGGGTGTGCTTTTATCTGCAATTATATTCTAACAATTCTTTCTTTCATTATGAATAGTATTTTTTATTGAGTCCCTTGGGGTTATCTTGAAAACCTGTTTTGCTGACAATAGTTTAGTCCTTCAGAGTGCAATATTTCTGTTACTATATACACTATTCTCCTTGTTTTATTCACTTCACTTCACTTCATCAGTTCATATAAATGTTTCCAGATTTTTCTAAACTTAATCTCCTAATCATTTCTTATCACTCAATAATATTGCATTAGAACTATATACCGCAGCTTGTTCAGCCATTCTCCTGTTGATGGAGACTCTCTCAGTTTCTAATTCTTTGCTACTCCAAAAAGAGCTGCCAAAAAATATTTTTGTCTAAGTAGATACTTTCCCTCAATCTCTGATCTCTTTGGGATACAGACCCAGTAATAATATTGCTGGACCAAAGGGTATGCAGAGTTTTATGGGTTTTGGGGAATAGTTTCATATTGCTCTCCGGAACGATTCTATTAATTCTTACTTCCACTAATACTGTACTATTGTTCCAATTTTTCAATATCCACTCCAACATTTATCATTTTCTTTTTTGGTCATATTGACCAATCTGATAGGTATGAGATAGCATTTTAGAGTTATTTTAGTGTTTATTTCTCTGATCAGTAGTGATTTGGAGCATTTTTTATTTGTCTATGCATATTAATTTCTTCAATTGAGAACTGTCTGTTCATATCTTTGACCATTTATCAATTGGAGAATATTTTGTATTCTTATAAATTTGACTCAGTTCTCTATGAAATGAGATCTTTGTCAGAGAAATTTCCTATAAAATCACCACCAACTCCCTCACAATTTGTTGTTTTGCTTCTAATTCTCTTTGCATTGGTTTTGTTTGTATAAAAACTTTGATAAAAACAAAATAATGCATTTCATTTTTTTTGTACTGTTCTCTGTGTCTTGTTTGGTCATAAAGCTTCTCTTATCCATAAGTCTGACAAGTAAACTTTTCCATGTTCCACTAATTTCTTTATGGTACCACCCTTTATTTCTAGATTGAGAATTCATTTTGACTTTATCTTAGTGTATGGTGTGAAATGGCAGTCTATGTCTAGTTTCTGTCATATTTTTCTCCAGTTTTCCCAGCAGTTTTTGCCATATAATGAGTTCTTTCCCCAAAAGCTTGGATCTTTGGAATTATTGAACACTAGGTAACTATGGTCATTAACTAATGTGTGTTGATTTCTTAATGTTGTCCATTGATTCATTACTCTATTTCTTAGCCAGTACAAGATTATTTTGATAATTATTACTCTAAGTAGGATAATTTGAGATCTGGTATGGTGAGGCCTCCTTTTGTATTTTTTTTTCATTAATTAACTTGACATTCTTGACATTTTATTCATCCAGATGAATTTTGTTATGTTTCTAATTCTAGGAAACAATTTTTGCATAGTTTGACTGGTATGGCACTGAATAAGTAAATAAATTTAGATAGGATTGTGGCCCATTTGTGAGCAATTAATATTTTTCCAATTCTTTAGGTCTGACTTTATTTGTGTGAAAAGTGTATTATAATTCTGCTCACATAGTTACTGGGTTTGTTTTGATAAGTATACCCCTGGTATTTTATGTTGTCTACAGTTATTTTAAATGGAATTTCTTTTTCTATCTCTTGTTGTTAAACTTTGTTAGTAGTGTAATGGATGGGGGAAAATTATAGTAGTAAATAGAAATCTGAGGATTTATATGGACTTATTTAGTATTCTGCACCTTTGCTAAAGTTACTATTATTTCTGTTACTTTTTTGGTTGATTCTCTGGGGTCTCTGTATATAATCATATTATTTGCAAAGAGTGATAATTTTGTTCCTTCAATTTCTTTTTTCTGTTCTTAATGCTATAGCTAGTGTTTCTAATATAATATTAAATAGTTGTGGTGATAATGGGTACCTTTGCTTCACCCATGACTTTATTTGATATAATTTTTAACAGTAATTTTCTGGAATTTTGCAATGTATGTTCTCTCTATCATTCCCATTCCTCCCTTCTTCAAAGCATGAGGTAATAAGATATAGGTTGTGCATGTGTTATCATACAATACATATTTACACATTCATCAATGTGAAAGAAGACTCAGATCACTTACACTAGAGAGAAATTCATGGAGGAAATAAAATGAAGAATGGTATGTTTCAATCTGCATTCAGACTCTTTCAGTTCCTTCTATGGCACTGGATAATCTTTTTCATTGTATTCCATGGAGTTGTCCTGAAACTTTAGGTATGGTTTTGAGGATAAAATCAGGGGGAAAAAACTGTTATGTCTTTCAAAAATATGATTTCTCAATGCTACTACCATAAAAAGAGTCTTGGACTGGGTACTTCCTGAGTCTGAACCCAAGCAGATTATAGAATCTCAGAATTGCAATGTCTTAAGTTCTTTAGGCAAATGGATTTCTTTTGTTAAACATTCTAGAAAAAAAAAAGTATGGTTGTTTTCTTTTTACTGATTTGCCAGAGCATCCTGTGCTACCAGGCTCCTCCTATTCATATTCTAAATTTTGATGATAAGCAGATTTCTATAACCTTGAAATTTCTCTGGTGAGAGCCAAAATGCAAAACAGAAGCAAGAGCAATGGGAGGAATTTGTCACTAACTTTTCATTCCTCCTCCCCACTGCTTTGGGAAGTCTTCCATTTGACAACCTTTTCAACATTTTAATATAGCTACTATGTCCTGTTTAACCTCTTTCTCCCCCTCCAAATCATCTCTTCTTAAAGCTAAATATTTCCTGTTCTTTCAAATAAAACATATAATAGGAATGAGAGGCAATTCACCATTTGCTTATCCCCTTCTGGAAACAGTCTTGTTTAAGAATATTTTTCCAAAACTGGGAACTGAACACAATACTAAGAATGGGATTTGACAAAGGCTGCGACTCTGGGGCTATTGTTGGCTCTATTGGAGCTCTAGCTCCCACCCCCCAGATCTGTATTGGCTAAGGCATGGCATGGGTGCCCCAGTGTGCTGGAGGACATTTTTCACATGCCCTGCACCCTGCCCAGCAGCCTAATGCAAGCACTTCCTCCCTCCACTATCTGGGGTAATGTGGGGGTGAGGGTGCTGGAGGGGGGTCCTCACAGACAGCTTGAAAGTGCAGCTTGGGTACCTATTCTCGAAAATGTTCACCAATGCTGTCCTAGATCATTTGAATATACCCTAGGCAAGTCACTTAACCTCTGCCTCCCTCAATTTTCCCATCTGTAAAATGGGAACAATAATAGCACTTCCATCCCAGGGTTGTTGTGAAGATAAAAATAAGATGATATTTATAAAGTGATTTATAAATCTTAAGGCACTATGGAAATGATGTTATCATGATTATTTGTCTGTACATATGTCATATAGACATGTAGAATATAAGTATTTTTTGCAAAGTAGAATATAAAGCCCTTGAATTGGGGACAATATATTTTCTCATCTCAGTATTCTTAGCACATAATATATTGACTTACACAATGGTTAGTAAAAGTTTGTTGAATTAAATTGAATTGTGCTTGGCTGATAGAATTTGATAATTGATTGGATGTGAAGGAAGAAGGATGAGTCAAAGATGATATTAAGCTTTCCAGTCTGGGTGCCTGGGAGAATTGTCATGTTGTTAATAGAGAAGCCTGTAAGAAGAGCTAGATTCTGGAGAAAAGATAATAGGTTCACAGAATCAGAGATGCTCAGAGTTGGAAGGGAGCACAGAGGCCATTTAACCTAGCAGAACTTCTTCCACAGAATATATGCCTAATCAATACTCATTGAATTGAATTGAACCCACATCTGAGCCAGGATTCTGTCCATAACACTTCCAAGAATCTCATTGCTTCCCAAGGCAGTCCATTCCACTTTTGGATGGTTCCAATTGTTAGGAGATTGCTTCTTTTTTTTTTCCAGTCCAAATTTGCCTCTTTGTGTGACTTCTGGAGGGATACTCCTACCAAACAGGGTGGTTATGAAATTAAATTAGATGATAATTGCAACATGCTTAGCATAATGTGTGGCACACAGTAGGTACTACATAAATGTTTGTTCCCTTTCCCTGATCTCAGAATTCAAGGCCCTCCATAATTTGACTCCTGCCTACCTTTTTAGCCTTATTTCACCCTACCCCCTTACCTATGCTCCTGTTAAATAAACTGATTCCACCTGCTATTCTCATTTTGTCCTCTTTTATGTCTATACCTTGGATCACAATAGATTCTCTCTCTGAAGCAGATATACCTCCTTCTGTCTATTGAATGTTCTGCTTCTTTCAAAGACCAAACTATATGCCAGCTTCATCTTGAAGCCTTCCCTTACCATATTAGGCAGCTAGATGGAGCAGTGGATATAGTGTAGGATGTAGAGTCAGGAAGAACTGAATTTTAATTCTGCCTTAGACACTTAATAGCAATGCGACTCCTGGCCAACTCTTAAATTCTGTCAGCCTGTTTTCTCATCTGTAAAATTAGGATAATAATACTACTCCCTTGCTATAGTTATTGCGAAGATAAAAATGAAATAATATGTAAAGCACAAAGGGAGCACGTTGATCTTCTCTTTGTACTTATATTTACTGTAAGATTTAAAATTGGTTTTGACTAAATATGAGTTATAAAAGTAGTATTGTGGTTGTCATTTATAAAATATTAACCCTTAAGTCAGAAAAACTGTTAGCAGCTTTTATTTATAACAAGGTAGAGATATTAACGTGGGAAATGTAGGAAGGAGGTAGAAAATTGTCTGATCTACCAACCTAAGTGCTGATCCGGTGAAGTTCAGTTCAGCACCTGGTAAGGGCTCCCTCAAGTCTTGATCTGCATGTGGAATTCCCAGTGGCCCTCAGCCAGAAATCCACAAACACAAGCCTCTTCCTTCATCCTGAGTCATTCACCCAGCAAGCCTCTCCAGTGAAGAATGCTCCAGCCTCCAAGAATCTCCCTTCAGCCCAGCTCACCAACACAGAATGAATGAATGAATCCTCAGGCTGGCCTTTTTAAAGCAGTTTTCTCTAAATCACTTTCTGTTGCTTCCTCACTTCACAGGGACCAATCATAGCTTCCTAATTTGCCTAGCGCTGCCAGGGGAGGGGGCAGTAGCCTTTGGAGGTGTGAACTTTCTCTAGTAAGTGACTTGTGAACTCTCTCACTTAATGGTTAGGTAGGTGCTAAATAGGGGTACTTTAAGTTCTTGATTTTATTAAATTTAAGGTTGCAGATTGATTACATTGGAAATAAACTAAGAGAGTTCAATTCTTTCTTCACATTACTCTGCCATATATAATAATTATGTGTATGTCCCACACCTCCATTTCTCTAGGATTAGGTTATAAGCTCCTTGAAGGCAGGCAAGAGGGAAGGAAACAAGCATTAATTAAGCTCTTACTATAGGTCAAGTCCTGTGCTAAGTGTTGGAGATAGAAATATAAGCAAAAAGGAAGTCCCTGTCCTCATGGAGCATATATTCTAATGGGGAAGAGGAAGATAACTCATAAGGGAGAATTGAAAAGTAGGAGGGAAAGGGACATGGCTGAATGAATGGATCAATGGACAATGGATGATGGATGAATGACTATCATGCCTGGAAACCTGAAACACGTTGGGAGGAGAATGAAGACCAACCTGAGCTCCTTCACAAAATGTAGACCATAGAATGAAATCATTAGTGGGAGAAGGAATGGGAGCAGGTCTTTCAGAGGAATATTCCAAATTGAAATGGCTGTAAGGATAACTTTATGTTCCAGAATAGAAGTGTCAACCTCTGAAAGAACTTAGAGGATGAAATAGTGGCAGAGGAATGGTTTTGAAGTCCAGCAGCTAAGAATGTGGTAGGGAAGAGAATGTATCTTATCTCCTTTGTACCCAGTATCATTCACACATAGATGCTTAATTTATGTTTGTGGAATGTAATGAACTGGATTTAATTTTGATTAACTTTTTCTGGAAATATATACCACTTTTTCATTAAGTAATACATGTATATGTATTGTATCTTCATTCAAATATGGTCATACTAGACCTCCTTACTTCATATACCAGGATGACTAATTCTCAGGGCTGTTTCTTGGTGCTATGTTGTATTGAATCTATCTCACTCATGTATCCCATGATCAAGGAGCTCAAGAATGTACCCAATACAGCCCTTGCCTCTGGGGCTTGAAGAAAGATATCCTTGGTACCCCCTGTATTTGGAATCTATAAACAACTGCTCTAAAGAGCAGAGAGAACAGTGAGTCCTTGGTGTGCTATTAACTTGTATATGGTGTATGTACTGGGAATAATTTTATACACCATAATTAGACTTTCCATCTGAATAAGTGCAGGGCCCGAATGGGGAGCAAATTGGCATTCTGTTGCAAAGAATTGAACTTTGGTACCAAGTTCTTCAATGTATAAATTCAATTATGTATCAGGGGAGATGTGTTATTAAAGTCATATTGATTGCCTTACTTAGTACTGTTGTGACAGGAAACTTTTCTCTGAGCACCAAAATTGTATCCTTGTTAGACAGACCAATAGGATGAAGAGAAATGGGTTTTTTAAAACAAAATCAATGGTTAAAAGACTTACACACTATTTTAGACAGAATCTCTTTGATGGGCTTCTTCATTGGAATGTATATTCTATTAGACAATTTGTAAAATACACTAGACTCTAAACTCCTCAAGAGCAGAAACTGTCTTTTTCATTTTTGTATCCTCAGCATCGTGCATATAATAATATTATATAACTTAATAAATACTTAATGGTTACATTGAATTTATCACCCAGAATACTTTTCCATTCAAAAATTCAATAGGCATGGAGTGCCTACTGTGTATAAGGCACTAGGCTAGGTACAAAGGAAAGAAAAAAAGAAAAAAAAGTTTCTTCTTTGAAAAGTTTTACATTTTATATTAATGCAACAGCTGCCAGTTTTGGACTTGGAATATTTTGCTTTTAATTTCCTCCCTTATTCACCTTTAGATAGGGAAAAGTGGTAAGGAAAGAAAAGTATTAAAATAGTCCCTCTTCAGGAAAAGAAGTGGAAATGATTAGGAAATTGACATTATATTCTTAATGATATCATATAGATCTAATAATTCCTATATTTCTAGCAATTAGGAATTAAGATATTCCCATACTGTCCTTAAGGACTTGACTCACAAGTAACAATAATTACTGGTAGCAACAAATTGAGGAAAATATATTAAAAAAATACTCAGAGAACCCTTTTAAGGCATCAATACACATTATTCATTATAAGATAGAAGATAAGGTTTTAATAAAAAGACTTATCCCAGTCCACAGAGTGATAGAAACATATGTCATTCCCAAACATCATAGAACTTGGGGTTCAGAATATGGTTTTTGGAGAAGGTTCTCCTCCTAGAATCATAGGAACATATAATTTTAAAAATGGGTCCTTAGATGCTGTCTAGTCTAATGCCCTGCAATCTCCTCTTAGGATGTTTGATGAGGGAGTTATTCAATTACCTGGCCTATGTTGGAAAACCTATGGCACACATACCAAAGGGGGCTGCTCCCTTGCCTCTCTCCATGTGCACCTGAGGACAATTCTTACATCACCCACCTCTCTGCCCAGCAGCTCAATGGGAGTGCTGCCTTCCTCTCCTGTCTGGGGTAAGGGGGTGGTGTGCATCTGGTGTGAGGGTTGCAGTTTGGGCAGTCAGTCTCAAAAATGTTTCCTGTCACTGATCTAGGCTTTTCTTGAATAGATCTCTATCTAACAAGATTATAAGTCCCCATTTTTGATAGCTCAATAGCTCTAATTGTTAGGGAGTTCTTTAGAATGCATTGAAATCTACCTTGCTTCCTCCCTTTATTCTAGTTCTCCCCATTGGATCCCCATTAAGAGGGCTTTATTTTCCACATACAACCTTTCTAGTGTTGGAAAACATTGATACTATACCCAAAATTTTTTCTTTTCTCCAATTACTCACCTTCTTTTCTGTAAAATATTCTTTCATACTTCCTTGAGTTTCTTCTCCCTCTGGTGATATTATTAAAACAGCTCAACTCCTGGCAACTATATAGGGAGGATCCAGCCTTAAACTATAGGTCTCATCAAACACTGGGTTCCTGAAGCACCATCTTCTGTTTAGAACTAGTCCAGGGCCTTGCACATCAGGCCTTTTCCTAATTTCTTTACTGATCAGTAAATTAAAGCTTGAGACACTGAGCTATCTGAACCTTGGCAGTCCCTTCCTAAGCTTAGCTTAGATCTCAGGTTTCAGAAATATGTCCCACCAGATTCCAAATGTCCTATCTTCCTTCTTAAATTGCTACCTAACCAATTACTTAATTAAAAATCTATCTGTTTTCTCTTTTCCCTTTTTTCTTGTCTCTCCTCATTTAGAAACTGAGAATGGGCTCTTTCTGTGGTTTTCTTATGCTGTGATTACATTTATCTCAAAAGAATGATTTGGGGTAAAAAATATTAGTTTATTATTGAATATATTTCTGCTTATTGGTTAGGCTAGCATCATAATCAATAAAAGTGACACATAAAGTCTCTATTGTTTTCTTAAATGATCAGGGACCTGGAAATTGGATCAGGCAGTTTAATAAATAGTTTTAGGATCTCATTCAACTCCCACCTTGAACATCCCAAAACATTTCTAATTAGTGGATAACTAATTAAGAGATGGTCTATCAAACCATCTATCCCTCCCTATCTCCACAGGTGGACAGGTCACAGTAGGCAGGAAAAGAACTCTCCCCTTTATTTATTAACCAAATTCTGTTAAAAAAGGAAGACATTAGGGGGCAGCTCAGTGGAACCAAGCCTAGAGATGGGAGGTCCTAGATTCAAATCTGGCCTCAGACACTTCCCAGCTGTGTGACCCTGGACAAGTCACTTGATCCCCATTGTCTAGCCCTTACCACTCTTCTGCCTTGGAGCCAATACACAGTATTGACTTCAAGAAAGAAGGTAAGGGTTTTCAAATTAAAAAAAAAAAAAGGAAGACATTCTTTGGAATTTCTAAGGACAAAAAAATATAAAAAAGCAGTAGACTGTATGAAATCTCTGACCCAGACATACACAGCAATTCTCCCTAATATACAGGAATTGATTTGGGTCCTTTCTATTCTGGAGTCCTGATATAAGATTTAACATATAGTTTATGAAAAATTAATTCTCACATTTACAATGGGAAAGAAACTATGTACAAAATCAAGAATGTGTAAGTACCTCACATAGGGGAAAGGGAATTATATGTATAACTAAAAGAAAATTACCTAGTCCCTGTTTAGATGGAATTTAATTTTTAAACTATTCTATTTGATTTCATCTTTCCAAGCCTCCTGGTCAACTGTTTTCTTCTATTGAAGTATAAGATGAAAATAAGTTTTTTCTAATTTCACAATACTCTTTGCCAAAATGAAATGTACCACTCCCTCTTTTGGATAGGGCTTAGATCATTGGTTCATTCTACAATTATAAACTTGGTCTCAATAAATCAGGAGATTTCTCTTAATTTTGACCATTCTTGTTTTCACTTTCATACTATGAATGTTCCATCTTAGAGAAATATCAAACTAGGTTAGCCTTAAATAATGTGCTTTTCCTCGCTTTGTTTTTGCAAGGTAGAGAAGTTAGGTGGCACAGTGGAGAGTACCTAGATTGGAATCCGACCCAAGTTCATATCTGACCTCAGATACTTAACAGCTGTGTGACCCCAGACAAGTCATTTAACCCCTTTTACCTTAATTTCCTCATCTGTAAAGTGATCTAGGGAAGGAAATGGCAAAACACTCAGTATCTTTACCAAGAAAGTCCCCAAAAGGTGTCATGAAGAGCCCGACACTACTGAAAACAACTAAACAATAACTTCACAAGTTGTAAGTTTGAGAAAGATAGTTGCTTCTTCCCATGTACTATGGAAAGAGTGAGCTGATTTCTAAATACTTGTACTTCTTGACAGGCTTCTCTCCTCAGTAGGCTAACATTTCTTGCTGTCATCATTGTCACCACAGGACCCTTCCCATCCCTTCACTCTGGCTCCTCTGCTCTCATTTACTTGATGAAACTTGCCTGCCTGCAGAGTGCACATGGTCTCTACTGCCTTCCCTACCTAACTTTCCCTCCCACATATCAAAGAAAAGTGCAAAGCCAGACAAACAGAGCTCTCATCACTTTAAAAAAATAGAATACCAAACTGCTTCCTGAAGGTTGCAAAGATTCTTTCATGCCTTCATAGTCCTTGGACTTTCCTCCATACTCCAAACATACTAGTTTGACATAGTTGAGTCACAAACCTTAGAATTGACCTTTGATACTGCCTAGTCCAATTCTGGGAGTTGTTTTTTTTTATTTTTATTTTTTGCTACCAGAGATTTTATGGAGCTCCATTTCTACCTCTTCATATCATGATTGGTCAGTAGCAATAGTCTAAAAATATCAGCAAATACATTTCTGTAGATTGTGAGAGAAGAGCTCTGTCAGTGGAAGAGAAGTGAAAGAGATAAGCAATTCAAAGATTTTTCTGAAATGAAGCTGGTTGTCTCTGTATATTCCTAGAAATGGAAAGGGAAGAAGAACTTGTTCCTTAGCCATAGTCATGCATCTTGAAATAAACAATAACAAGTATTTATATAATATTTTAAAGTGAAGAGCTTTAAATATATTATTTGTTCCTGACAACAACTCTAAGAGGTGGGCTCTATCATCATCCTTATTTTACAGATGAGATAACTGAGGCTCAGAGATTAAGTGGCTTGCTAGAGTTCCATAGCTAATGTCTGAGGCTACTTGTGAACTGAAGTTTTATTGACTCCAGGATCAACACTATCCACCATGCCACCTAGATACCTGACTATAGATTTTGTGTATATTTATTGCTGTGATCTAGCCTCTCTGGGTTTCATGAAGTGTTAGATTTGGGTATTATGCAAATAGAAGGGGATAGTAAAAAAATCATTGTTGGTCCAAATGTAGTGCCAAAGTCAAGGAGACTTGCTGCTGACAGCTCTATTTTTATAGTGCTTTAAGGTTTGCAAAGTGATCTAATATAATTTTTCATTTAACCGTCATAACAACTCAGTGAGGTAGCTAGTTACTTGTGGCATTGTTGTCACCATTTCATAGATCAGGAAAATCAGGTTCAAATGGAGTAAAATGATTCACCTGTGTTTTTACCTCAAGAAAGTATCAGAGGTGGGATTCAAACTCAGGAAAGAGTACTGGTTTTGTAATCAGAGGATCTAGGTTCAATTCCCACCTCTGACCCTGAGGATAAACCTCAGGAGAATAAATTTAACTTTCTTGAACCTCAGTTTCTTCAAATGTAAAATAAGATCTTTTCTATCTTTTTAGCTTAAAATTCTCCATGCCACAAATGATGGCAAAATTTGGTTGCTTGGAGAAGTTCATTAGTATTATACCCTAGCTCTATGATGGCATGCTTATATGGGTTCTGGATAAGGGACAATGCTCTTGTGCTTTTCCAGTCACCAATGGAGTAAAGCAGGAGAGTGTGCTTGCTCCTAAGCTTTTTAGCCTGATATTTTCAACGATATTGTCAGAAACCTTCAATGGGGATGAAAATGGCATTGTTAGCTTACCATACTAATAGCAAATTATTTACCTTGAAAATTAACTTTCTGTTTGAAGATGATTGTACATACAATGCAGCCTCTGAGATTAAGATTCAATAGAATATGGATTTATTCTCTGGCACTTGTGCTAATTTTGGCCTGATAATTAACACAAAAAGCCCACCAGCACCATTTCATCCATATGTGGAATCACTAGTTTCAGCAAATGGAGAAATTTTGAATGCTGTGGATAAGTTCTTTAACCATGGCAGTATACTTCCCAGGTATGTACACATAGATGATGAGGTTGATGCATTCATTGCCAGAGCTAGCTCAGTGTTTGGGAGATTCCAAAGAAAAGCACAGGAGATGAGGTTTTAGACTGTCTACCAGAGCTATTGTTCTGATCTTATTGTTACATTCCTGTGAAACCTGTATTTTAATTTAAAATCCAAGATTTTTGATTTTTTCTTGAGATTGTATTTTTATAAAAATCCAAGATTTTGATTTTGTTCGCAAAAAGATCTTCAAGGAAGAAGCTTGATAATTCCTAAATCCAGAGAAAGAATTGTTGCAGAAAGATGCAAAAAATCTATACTACATTAAGAAGATCAAGAATGAACTTTGGATATGGTTGATTGAATTGAACATTGATTGAACATTTATTGTAAATGTACACATTTATGCCAAAAGGGACTGCCCCAATTTGGCTTTCTGTCAATGCGCCTAGCAAAACATTGGTTTTGCTTACTTGCTTTTTTATTCCTCCCTCACTACTCTAATTTCCTCTTAGAAAATTGAATATTGTGTATATCTATAGTTAGAAGTGCATTTAGAACTACAAGATGATTATGTTAAATGATCAATGGGGAGACTAGTCTCCCAATGATCATCAGGGGTGATTGTGAATCTCAAAAATTCTCAGACCCTACTTCATAAGGTTTGGTTAAGACCATTCCCCTTTTAAACAATGAAGGAACTTAGATCAGGAATGTGAAACCTCTACTCCACCCCTACTTAAGCTTGCTTTAGGGGAAGAAACTCCTTGCTGAACAATGAAAAATACTTAAACCCATACTTATAGTGAGGCAAAAGTTCGTAAGCTGTGCCTATTTTTAGATCTAATACAAAAGGGTGCTAAGTACCTATAAAGGTCAGGCAACTTGTGAATTTACAAGGAGCAAAGAGGTGAGAACTTACTCAGAGTTTTTTTCAGGTGTGAAATTAATCAAAAGTTTAAGTCTACTTAGGTGTGAATTAAGAATGGTCTGTCCTTTGGAAAACATCTACTGTGATTGGTAGATGTGAGAACTTAGGGGAGGTGACATAGGAGAAAATTCCCTTTAAAAGGAGATAAAAAGCTGAGAGAGGACACTCTCTCTCAGGTCTCTCTCGGGAGATTCAGCTGGGAAAGCTGAATTGGAGGAGGCAGCTGGCCAAAGCTGCTTTGGGTCTCTCTCGGGCTGTCTCAGAAGAATTCTCTCTATGGAGATTGAGCTTGCATTCAAAGCTGAACTGGTGTCTCTCTGAGCATTAGAATCTTGCCTTGAAGGACAAATCTTGTGGTGAGTTGATAAAAGACTGACTGATCTCTCTCTCTCTTAAGGCTGGCCTAAGCTGGCCTCGCCTTTTTTCTCATTATTCCCTTTCTCTCTCTCTCCCTCCCTTTCTTTAATTCCTCATTTGTATTAATTAAAATCTCTATAAAACCCAGCTGACTTGGGTATATTTCATATTTGGGAATTTTTCCCTGGCGACCACTTTATATTTTGATTTAAAACAAGACACTGTCTTGAAACCATATTTTTGTGGTCACAATTTAAGACAAACCACTCTTTTATCTGTAACAGTTTATGTCTTCCACTACTTTAATTATTACACTAGACAGTGAACTTGAGCTATGCCAGGAAACTGAATTGCTTCCATTTGAATTTTCTTAAGAAAATTCTGAAGATCACCCAGCAAGATAATGAACTGGGCACAGGTCCTTTCTTGAATGGAACTGCCAAACAATCAGATTCTACTTCAGAGAGTGTAAGTCCAATGGGCTGGCCATGTTGTTCAAATGCCAAATTCACCCAAGAACTCACACAAAGCAAACATGGAGGGCACAAGAAATAACAAAAGGACACTCTCAAGGTATCTCAGAAGAATGTTAATGTGATTGTGACACATTGTATAGCATGCTCACATCAAAGAAAGTGCTGTGCTCTATGAACAAAGCAGAATTGCAGTAGCCCAAAGAAATATAAGATGCACACATTTATAGACATCTCCATCCCAAATATTCATATGGGCTATGACAGATCATGGGATCAAAGCCCACTTTCTCCTTTCCTTGATTAGCATGCACTGCCCCCCCACCCCAGACCTTCCCCTGCACCTGCTGGAACTCCAGAACAAAGCAATTGTTCCACACCATAGGACACTGTTACTTCCCATGCTATGATCCAACAGATCCATGATGGATTAATGTTCTGATCCTATACTGCATGTACCATGTTAGGAACCATACAGTCATGGCAACCAGCTATTTCCCACCCCAAAACAGTGCATGAGACAAGTCCCAGATTACCTAAAACCTGCACCCCTAACTTTCCCAAACCCATAAAAACCTATGTAACCCCCTGTCTAACTCTCAGCTTTGGGTCTCTTCCCTCTGTCTTGCTGTGCCTAATAAACCTTGCTGTATCACCCCTCTCTGGTCTCATATTGTCCCTTGCATCGAACGTCTGTCAGTCAGGTCTAACAGGCTTTTTATGCCCTACTTATGGTAGAACCTTCCAAACTTTTCTTGGTCTGATCAGTCATAGTCAGATACATTGTATATTGAGCCCAACCTAATAATGTTATTTTGGTCCTCTTTAAGTATGAAAGACAACCACCACCTAAGATATGTCAAGTTGAACATACTTAAATTTTTACTTTGATCCCAAATTTTATATTTTGTAGGTACAAAGTTATTTGCAGGTTGTTTGTCCCATAGGAATGTGAGCTTTTTAAGGGTGAGGATAATATTTTTGCCTTTCTTTCTGTCTCTAAAATTTGGTCCCATGCTTAGAATATATAGAGAGCTCAATAAGCATTTAATGGTCTGACAAAATATGTAGATAAAAGTCTTACTGAAAGGGACCAAGTTATTCCAAAAAGGCACAATGTTGACCTGTGTAGTTATTTAGGGACAGCTGTTTCCAACCTGATGCTGGAGGGGATGTCAGTGAGGGTGACAGGCAGGTGATGACAGTGGAAGACCAAAAAGGTGACTTGTTAATTTTTCATTTCAAAAAGAAATATAATTCCAAATTTATATTGGTCATATCTCAAGGGGAAATAGTGATGAAAGAACATTTTCCATGAGGATTAATACCCTGCGTGATTTATTTTTATATCTTCCCCAGGACTAGACAGTGTCCTTCATTCTTATTTTTTAAAATCTTACCTTCTGTCTTAGAAGGTAGAAGAGTGATAAGGGTTAGGCATGGAGTTGAGGTTAAGTGACTTGCTCCACCTCACAGCTGGGAAGTATCTGAGGCCAGATTTGAACCTATGACCTCCCATCTCTAGGCTTGGCTCTCAATTTACTGAGCCATCCAGCTGCCCCAGTACTTTAATTCTTTCAAAGAACACTTCCTCTTTTCTGATCCCTAGAGGGGAGAGGTATTTTCCTAGAGCCCTCTAACATTTTCTAGGAGAGACACATAATGTACATCCATTGTCAGTTCTTAAGACTGGTAGGAACTCCTCATAGCACAATCTTTGAAAAGTCCTGAGAAATTCCCTTTCCCCTCTATTTGTTAGAACAAGGATCCACAATTCACTGTTAACCTTGCTTCTAGCTTTTCTCAGCACCTCTTATGGCTAACTCTTTTGACATAAGTACTTGTACATTGCCTATTGATTTTGCCACTGGGGCTCCTGAAACTTTATATCCATAGTGAGTTTTCCTATCCTTGGTAGTGGTGGAGGTGAGGTGGGTGGAGAATTTCTCTGATTTTTCTCATGTTCCTTGATCTCTAACTCAGATATGTTTGATCCTTATTTAGAATATTTCTGACAAAGCTTTCATATAAATAGAGGATAGTCTAACTGATCATCAGACAGGAAATTTAATGTAGAATCTAGCTTACATCAATTCAGAGAACCACAGAGTTTCAAAGCTGGAAAGGACTCCAGCAGCCATCTAGTCATACGCAAAAAGAATCCTGACTGGGGTGTGGCACCCCCATGTTCTGGAAAATACACATAAAACTTTTGGCTCTCCATACCCAGAGAAGAAGTCTGAATTTTTAATTTTTCTTTTATGGAGTGTTTATAGTATCTTATTGTAAAATTTGGGTTAAATATTTGTTTATAGGCTATATGTAGGTCAGTATTAAAATATCTCTACATTTCTAACCTTTATGTGTCATCTGCTGGTTTTCCTATTTTTGCAAACTTCAATTTTTTACTTATTTCAACTTTTAACAAGAAATTCTATACATTTATGGTATAAAATATATGTTGATATTATATAATACTATATAAGGGATAATAAAAATTATATTTAAAATAACATATTTATACATTTCTGTTTCTAAACTTTTTCTGTGTCATCTGCTGACCTTCATTTGCCATCTTCAGGTTTTATAAGACTCCTCCCCAAATTCTCATTTAATTTTTTATACTGACTCACAATATAGGAAAACTACAATGGGAAAAGTTATGGATACCTGTATTCCTCCAGCCTCTGCTTAAAGGCTTTACTGGAGGGGGAATTTGCCACCTTTCAAAGCAGTCCATTCCTTTTTTGGACAGCTCCAATTTCCAGGATATTTTAATTTAATTTAATTATATTTTATTTTTACCATCAAACCTTTACAATTCCCTTTCATTGCTCCTGGTTCTGTTGTAGGTAGCCTCTTCTCTATTAGAGCCCTTCAGAGATATCCTTTAACTTTTTCCCTTTCATTGCTGATGAAACTGCATATATGTTTGACCCATATCTTATGTGATATAGGTCCATATATTCACCTATATATGATTCTTTCTGTTTCTAAAATTTTGTGCTTTTGCAATGATAGTTAATACTTCTTTGATACCTAGAGCCTGAGAAGCATGTACTGTAAATATCATCTGCATTTTAAAGTTGAAAAAACATATATAAGATATAGGTGAATGAACTCATTCCATATCATGCATCTAATTATTAGTAGCTAAGACTTGGACCTAGGTTTTCTGAGCTCAGTGTTCAATAGTAGACCACAAAGGGCATTCAGTGGGCTCTTTTGGTGTAAGGATGATATTAGAAAATAAGTATTGTTTTATTAGTTGCGAGATAAGAAGTAAAGTGGCTGATTTGAGTTTTGAAAAGTTTTGAACCTATGTTGGAACAGTTTTTTCATCTAAATATTTTATTTTTATAACTTGCCAATTTATTTTCACATTGGTTAATGCCACTTACAGAAAAGGTACTATGTATTAAGGAATACTGAAGATCCTAAAACTAAATAAAATGAGACAGATATGACTTGGGATAAAGATGGGGAGAGCAAAATAGGGGACAATCAGATAGCATACACCTCTCTTAGTTTTCAAGTGGATAGGCTGGGGGAAGATGATTGGAGGAGAGAGATGTATTATTAGCTTCAAACTATGCAGGTTGATCAGTTAAGATTTTTAAACTTTCCAATGACTCGGTGAATTTTATTTATACTTACAAGTACAACACAAGCTAATTTCTGTCTCCTTTCTCCCAGAGGAGAAAGGCCTGGAAAAAGGAGAGAAGTTGGGGAAGGAGGAAGAGACAATTCAAAACAATTGATCAAACTGGAAAAGATTCTCTATGGCAAACTCTTGGCAGAGGGGTTGTAGTTTGATACCTCATCTCATGCTCCATCAGTCCTATTGTCTCTCAATGTCTGAGGCAGAGGCTGTTCTGACTCTCTGAGAGTGGGCAAAATGAGGCACACTGAGACAACAGTCCAAGACTGAGGATAGAAGTTCTTTGTCTGGTCCTCCAGGGAGCTACAGCAGATGTTTTTGATGAAATATGACTTTGGGAAGAAAGAAGTAGCTCTTCTGAATACTTCAGAGGCTACCCTTGGGGAGATCCATAGACAGTCTGATTATGATCCCATTGTTTCAAATATAAATTGTGGTCCTATCCCTACCCAAATCTAAATCTGACTTCTAGAAAACTTGAGAGCAGCCTGACATTATGCTTTCATTTGCTTTTAATAACTCAGCCTCTACTGTTCAGGGATAAAAGAGAGAGGGATTAAGGGAGGAATTTGCCTTCAGTCCAGGTCATCTAATCTAACGACCTTATTTTTCAAATTAAGACACTGAGTCTCAGAGATATGAGGTTATTTGCCTATGGCTACATAATGTAAAGATAATTTTAGGGTTGTGACTTAAATCTAAATTAATTTTGGTCACTAGAGGAAATCTCAAATAAAATACCCAAGTCAGCTGGAAATTTATGGTGATTTTAATTAATATAGAGAAAGATATTTAAGAAATGAGAGAGAAAACTGGTTTCTAGTTAGAATTTCCAAGCCCCAGTCAGGGGAAGAGAGTCTCAAGAAGTTTGGGCCTTTCCTGGAGGCTTCATGACTCCAGAAAGGTGGGGTCACTAAGTCAGCTTTTCAACTCACCAATGGTGACAGTCTTCAAGAAGTCTGGATGTTGGTCTTCCTCTGAGTCAGTGCTCGAAATGTCTGAACAAATGTACTTTCTCACAATGACTGAATCAATCTGAACTTTTTGTCCTTCTTTTATAGATCTTTTACTCTTGTGTGCCTCCTCTAAATTTTCATGTCTATCAATCACATCAGAGAACTTTTCTCCAGGAATGCCCATTCTTTAGTTCTCATCTTCTTTGATTAGATTATATCTTTTGAGTTACTTAACACTTCTTTGTGAAGTTCACCTTTTTTTTTTAAATTAAAACCCTTACCTTCCGTCTTGGAGTCAATACTGTGTATTGGCTCCAAGGCAGAAGAGTGGTAAGGGCTAGGCAATGGGGGTCAAGTGACTTGCCCAGGGTCACACAGCTGGGAAGTATCTGAGGCCAGATTTGAACCTAGGACCTCCCATCTCTAGGCCTGGCTCTCAATCCACTGAGCTACCCAGCTGCCCCTGTGAAGTTCACCTTTTATAGTTACTTAACGCCTTTTTGAAGATCTTAAAATAGACAACTTAAAGTTCTAGCTTCACTATAAGGTAAGAGTTAAGTACCTTCATTGTTATAATCAGGAGATTACAATTTTATCTTCACCATAAAGTAAGATCTAAGTATCTTCATTGTTACAATCAGGAGATAGCTAACTCCAATCTTCATAGTAAGTAGTAGCACATCAGGGATTTAAACCTGTATCCTCTGTCATCAAACTCAGTGCTCTTTCTATAACCCTATAAGCCTAAAGTTGTAAAATCCCGATTGAACAATCAAAGTCCCTAACTCATACCTTATAGTAAAGCTAGAACATTAAGTTAGGTCTATTTTTAGATCTAATACAAAAAGGTGTTAAGTACCTGTAAAGATTAAATTAATCACAAAAAGGTCATGTAACATATAAAAGGCAAGCTTAACAAAGAGGTGTGAAATACTCAGAAGATGTAATCTAACCAGAGAAGGTGTGAACTAAAGAGTGATAAAAACTAAGAATGGGTAGTCCTGGAAAAAGCATCTATTGTGTTTGGTGGACATGAAAGTTTAGGGGAAGTGACATAAGAGAAATTTTTCTTTAAAAGGAAGGGTAAAAAGTTAGTTCAGGCTAATTTCAGTTCGGAGTGGAAGAACCCAGCTTGGAGATGGTCTTGTGGTGAGTGATAAAGACTGACTCTCTCTCCCTTAGGCTCAGGGAGGCCACTTTGGCCTAAGCCTTTAACTACTGCTTGGCTCAGCCTGAGCCAGAGCAGTTTAAATTAATTCTCTCTCTCTTTCTCTCCTTCCCTTAATTCCTTCTTTCTTTATTAATTAAAATCTCCATAAATCCCAGCTGACTTGTGTATTTTCATATTTGGGAATTTCCCATGGTGACCACTTACTTAGATTTTAAGTCAAAACACTAAAATTATCCTTCAGTTTTGGCGTTTACAGGAACCATGAGGAGAGGCAGCTTTGGAATGTAATGAGAGAGACTCCTTTTTCTATAGTTCTTTAAAATTTATAAAGCACTTTCCTTACAATAATATCATGAGGTAAGTCTTTTAAATTCAATCCTATTTTATGGATGAAGAAACTGAGACCTTGTAGATGAAGGAACTCACCCAAAATCAGTCAGCTAATTAGTGGCAGACCCAGGACTCAAATAGAGAACTCACCAGGGGTCATCTCTTAGACCAAGATTTTATTTTATGTTAATGAGTTAATGAATCCCAGAAGTCACTAGAGTCTATAAAATGAGAATGTTGAATTAAATTAGGTGTTCTGATTCTTTTTTATATCATAGGCACTCTTGTAAAGGACTATGAACCTTTAGACCAGAGTAAGAAACTAGGTAGTGCAATGGACAGTATTCTAGACCTGGAGTCAGGAAGATATGAATTCAGATCCACCTTCAGATACTTACTAGTTGCTTGACCCTGGACAAGTCATTTAATTGCTATCTGCCTCATTTTCCTCAACTGTAAAATGAGGTTAAGAATAGCACCTGCCTTCCAGAGTTGTTGTGAGGATCAAATGAGATAATATTTAACTGCTTAGTGGCAGTTAAGAAGAAGATTATTTTCAAATGCATAGAATTACCAAAGAAATTAATTTTGTTGAAATGCAGTTGGAAAAATATTCTAAAAATAAAATAACTCACTCCCAAGTTAAGAACCTTTGCAGTAGGTGACTTAAAGAATGATAAGGATTCTACAAAGTGGAGTCGAGGAGGGGAGTATGTTTTGAGTATGAGAGATGGGGAATGCCAAGGCACAGAGATAGTAGATGGAAGGAAGAATGGTGGTGTTCTGTACTGTACACAAAGAAGGACATTGTGGGCTGATTTGGAGAGAAAGATGATGTTTTGTCCAAAGACAAGTTTTACTTGAGATGCTTCTCAGGCAGCAAGTTTGAAATGTCCAATATACCATTTTTATGTGGGACTGGAACTGAGGAGGTAAAGTAGGACTGGAGCTATTAGTACATACATACATATACACATGTGTATACACATATATGTAGGCATGAATGTGTATATTCCAGTCATTTGCAAAGAAATATTTTAAATATGCATATATGCACACACATATATAAATTTACATGAGCATATAGATACATGCAATACATATTTATATATCTGAGTACTTTGTGTAGAGATTATAATTTATGTATACATATGAATATAAACATGTGTAAATGCACATATATAAATATAGGTGTACCCATATATACATGTGTATATGAGAATAATTTGCATGGGGATAATTTATATATACATCCGCACACATATACATTGTAACTAGAAAAAGATGAAATGACTTAGAAAACAAAAATTAGATCTTCTAAGCATATTGACTTATTAAATAATTCATGCTGATCGCTCAACAAATCGGAACTTAGCCCCTTCCTCAGTTTAGAGCAGAACCATGAATATGGGGAAGATAGATTTTTTATAAAGTAAAAGCAATTAATCAAATAAAACCAATTAATTAAAAGGAAACTAGACAGCATTTGGTAATCCAATTTCTAATTGGATGAAATATTATGTATTATCTAAGTTGGGAGGGAGAAATCCAGTAGGTACAATTTTCCTGAATTTAGAAAAAAGAGGAGTTTCACTCCTCCTCAAGTATCTGTAAATAATCAAAAGAACAAGAAAACAACACCCAATTGATAAGTATGGGGCCAGTTTTCAGATAAGATATATGGGTTGCTTGAGATGTACAATTATGAGATAATTCCTTATATTAATCTTTTGATCTGATTGCATTTCTAGTCAACATAAGCCAGGTCAAGAATTGGGGAAGGTTTCTAAATTCAGGTGCCCAGAGGGCAACTTCAAGTTGTTGGTGAGTCCTGTATCTGCCCCCCACCCCTTCCATTATCTGAGAGAGCAGATGGAGGAAATGCTTGGTTTGGGTACCTGGACTTAGGGGCAGGGCATGTGCAAAAAATGTCCCCTGGACACCCTACACCAAAATAAACTCAGAATGGGTGAATGACTTGAACATAAAGAAAGAAACAATAAGTAAATTAGGTGAACACAGAATAGTATACATGTCAGATCTTTGGGAAAGGAAAGATTTTAAGACCAAGCAAGAGTTAAAAATAATTATAAAATGTAAAATAAACAATTTTTATTACATCAAATTAAAAAGCTTTTGTACAAACAAAACCAATGCAATCAAAATTAGAAGGAAAGCAACAAATTGAGAAATAATCTATACAACAAAAACCTCTGACAAAGGTCTAATCACTCACATTTATAAGAAACTAAATAAATTGTACCAAAAATCAAGCCATTCTCCAATTGATAAATGGGTAAGGGACATGAATAGGCAATTTTCAGATAAAGAAATCAAAATGATTAATAAGAACATGAAAAAATGTTCTAAATCTCTTATAATCAGAGAAATGCAAATCAAAACAACTCTGAAGTATCACCTCACAGCTAGCCGATTGGCTTACATAACAGCAAAGGAAAATAAGGAATGTTGGAGGGAATGTGGCAAAATTGGGACATTAATGCATTGCTGGTGGAGTTGTGAATTGATCCAACCATTCTGGAGGGCAATTTGGAACTATGCCCAAAGGGTGCTAAAAGACTGCCTATCCTTTGATCCAGCCATATCACTGCTGGGTTTGTACCCCAAAGAGATAATAAGAAAAAGACTTATACAAGAATCTTCATAGCTGCACTGTTTGTGGTGGCAAAAAACTGGAAAATGAGGGGATGCCCTTCAATTGGGGAATGGCTGAACAAATTGTGATATATGCTGGTGATGGAATACTATTGTGCTCAAAGGAATAATGAACTGGAGGAATTCCATGTGAACTGGAATGACCTCCAGGAATTAATGCAGAGCAAAAGGAGCAGGCAGAACCAGGAGAACATTATACACAGAGACCGATACACTGTGGTACAATCGAATGTAATGGACTTCTCTATTAGTAGCAATGCAGTGATTCAGAACTATTCAGAGAGACATATGATAAAGAACACTATCCATATCCATAGGAAGAACTGTGGGAAAAGAAACCCAGAAGAAAAACAACTGCTTGATCACATGGGTTGATGGGGCTATGACTAGGAAAGTAGACTCTAAACAATCACCCTAGTGCAAATATTAATAATATGGAAATGGGTCTTGATCAATGACACAAACCTAGTGGAATTGTGCATCAGATATGGGAAGGGAGTGGCGGGAGGGTAGGGAAAGAACATGAGTCTTGTAACCGTGGAAAAAATATTCTAAATCATCTAATTAAATTAAAAAAAAAATTTTCCCCTGGAACTAGGAAGAGGGGTGAATGGAGCAGTTGCCCTGTGCAGGAGTTGGCATGTATGCCAATACTTTGCCAACACTGACCTAAGTCCTTGGTTAAGGATCTCCAAACAGCAGCTTTAGGCGGTCTAGTTTCCCAGCTGCATAAGTCTAGGTTCAAACAATGCAATATTGTTTTCTCCCAATTTCCATAATTGAATAAAATTTTCTCAAAAGATAGAATTTAGACTAAGGTCATAATTGAATAGAAATGAAATTCACTAGCTCTTGAATTAAGTGATAAGATGGAGTCAATGTGGTTTACTCAATTTCTACAATTATCTTTTTGCTATCCTAATGCACATTTTCCCCAGAATTTTCCTGCCAACATACATATATGTATACACACATACACATATAAGTATACCCATATATAGGTGAATATATGTATGTATATTATAACTGCATAAATATTAAAGTTTAAATTGTAAATAAAGACTGCACAACTGATAAATCTACATAAAGATGATAACAGAATCCATGGGACATGATGAGGGAGGAATAGAAATGAATATATATAAATCTAAGAGTCATTGCAATCAATCAATTAATATTTATTGATACCCTATTATATGTCAGGCACTGCTCTAAGCACTGAGTATGCAAAAAAGGGGAAAAGTTAATTTCTGCTCTCAGGGAACTTACAGTCTAATGGGGACAAATGTGTGCAAAGCAAGCTACATACAAGGTATATATATAGTAGATAACTCATAGAAGAAGACATTGGAAAAAAGGAATTGTGGAAGCCTTCTTACAGAAGATAGGTTTTTGATTGGAACTCAAAGCTAGAGAAGGAGATCAATAGTTGGAACTGAGGATGGAGAACATCCCAGGCATGAAGGGACAGCCAGAGAGAATGAATGCTGGGATCTGAGATGCTGTATGTCTTGTTTGTAAAACAGCCAGGAGAGAAGTGTCACCGGAAAGAAGAGTACAGGTTTAGGAGCAAGGTGTTAAGAAGATGGAAAGATCTGCATAGAGAAGATATCTAAATCCTAGGAACTATAGGCTCTATGAAGGTAAAGATTCCTTTTTTTACCTAAACTTTTCATTTTCCTCAGCTTCGAGAACAACATCCTATACTTAATCAGTCCATCAAATAATTAACAGGATTCTGATAGTGAACTAAATGATAGCTGATATATGGTTAGGAATAGGCTGCAGATAGACCAATGGTTTTATGTTCAAAGATATAGAATAAAAAGGGTCCTTAAAAGTCATTGAATCCATTTCTGTTTAAAAGTGAAAGAAGTGAGTCTCAGAAAAGTTAAGTGAAAAAGTCAATGTCCTTCTTAATTCCTGATGTCCAGCACTGAATGTAGTATTCCAAATAAGGTCTGATAGACCTGTTAATTCTTTTATTCTGGTTGTATTTTCAGAATTTTGACCTTAACATCAAATAAAATGAACATGTCCATATACTAAATAGAATTGAAAAAGAAGAAGATTATACATACATAGAACTGCCCATCTCTATTATCTATGACTTGTTTTATATAATCCAACTATAAATTGCAAAGCTGTCCTGTTTATTGGTGAATGACAGGTGTACTTGAAGTCAGCTAGTTGGTGGGACATGAACACTAGGGAGATATTTGGGTGAGTTTGGATGGGAAGGAGACTAAATCAGAGTGGTTCTGAAAATAGGCTCCTTGGGGAAAACATAGGAATCATTGTCACTGTTCTGCTCTATGTGTCAATTATTTCAGGTGAAGAACTTTACAAATGGAATACTTCCTAATTGAGTCTCTTGGGGGAAATTTCTTTTTTGAATCATCTACTACATTGGAAAGTTGGGAACTTAAAATGTTAAAAAAAAGTAGTGGACTTGTAGTGTGCACTGATATTTGATGAGTTTAGTCCCATAATTAAAAAGGGTCACCCAGATGGTGGGAGCGGGGAGATCCTCACTGTTCTTTACACAAGATGCTTCATTTCCAAATGCAACATTTTCTCTAGGTGTCTTTCATGTCTGGAATGCTCTCCCTCCTCATCTCTGCCTCTTGGTTTCTCTGGCTTCTTTCAGCCTTCAACTAAAATCCTGCCTTTGTAAAAAAGCTTCTTGTTCCCCCTTTAAAATGTTTCCCCCCTTCTTCCAATTTACCTTGTATATATTTTGTTTGTACGTAGTTATTTGTAGGTTTCCCCCCTCATTAAATTGTGAACTCCTTGACAGCAGGAACCATCTTTTGCCTTTTTTTTGTGCTTCCATCACTTAGGACAGTGACTGGCATATAATAAGAAACTAAATATTTATTGACTAACTGCCTGCCTGAAAGATAGGCAGTTTGTAGCAAAATAAGGATTAATAAAATCAAATTAATTCAGATGACTTGGGTTCACATCTCACTTCTGCCACTTACTACTTCTATGGCTTTAGGTAAATCACTAATTTTTCTGTAACTAGTTTCCTCATCTGAAAAATGATAAGGGAAGCCAATTTTATTGGCTCTCTTTTCTTTCTCTCCCTCTATCCTCAATCTCTTATTATTACTTGCTAGCAAACTCACCTTCCACAACAGAAGTCTGTCTTATAACAAATGAGCAAATCCAGCAAAACCATGTCTTGACAATGTGTATCTCATGCTAGTTCACTGGTTAAGCAGCTCTTTGCCAAGAGGTAGGAGGCCTATTTCTTCTCAAGACTTTGACTCAACTCTGAAGTCTTTTGATGGAATTTTCCTTTAGATTATGATAGTCTTCCTTTAAGTTGTTTTCATTTCACTTTGCTTTGGTATGTCTTCTCAAGTTTCTCTTAATTCTTCATATTTGTAATTTCTTACAATGCAATAATATTCTGTTGATTCATATAATTGTGTAGCTATTCCCCAATTGATGGCATCTACTTTGTTTCCAGTTCTTTGCTTGCTACAAAAAGTGCCACTATAGATATTTTTGTACCAAAGTGAGTCTCTAGTCTCCTAGTCAATAAACATTTATTAAGTACCTGCTAGTATGTGCCAGGGACTGATCTAAGCACTAGGGATACAAAAAAGTCAAAAGATAGGCCCTAGACTTGACGAGGTCACCATCTAATAGAGGAGGAGGAGGCAAACAACTATGTTCAGGGCAGATAGGTGGCTGAGTGGATAGAGAACCAAGGCTGGAGTCAGGGGTTCAAATATGATCTCAGACACTTCATAGCTGTGAGACTTTGGGCAAGTTACTTAATTTCAATTACTTAGCCCTTGCTGCTCTTCTGTCTTAGAGTTGTTACTATGAAGAAAGTAGGGGCTTAAAATAATAAGTCTGCACAAACAAGCTATGTATGAGATAAACTGGAAATAATCGACATGGGAGTTACTAGAATTAAGAATGTGGGTGGGTTTTTAGCTGTGGCTTGAAGGATGTCAAAGAAACCAGGAGTCAGAGATGAGGACAGAGAGCATTTCAGACATGGGGGGACAGTCAGTGAAAACATTCAATTTGGAAATACAATGTCTTGTTCAAAAAAGATCAAGGAAGCCAATGTCATTGCATTGCAAGGCACAGGGTAGTGTGTGTGTGAGTGTGTGTAAGGAATAAGAAGACTGAAAATATTGGAGAGGAGTTTGCAGGTTATGAAGAGTTTGGGATGCTTAACAGAAGATTTTATATTTAATCTTGGAAAAGACAGGAAGTCACTGGTATTTTCTGAACAGGGAGATGATAGGGTCAAAACTGTACTTTAGGAAGATAACTTTGAAAGTTGATTAGATTGGTACGGGAAGGGACTTGAGGCAGGTTGACTTACTACCAGGCTCTTGCAAAAATCCAGGTGGCTATATAAGAGGAGAGAAGAGGGCATATGTGAGAGATTTTAGGAAGGAAAAATCCACAGACCTCAGCAATAGATTGAATGGGGCGTGGGTGGGAGGAGGTGAGAGTGAGTAAGAAGTCATGGATGACAACTAGGTTACAAGCCTGGATGATTAGGAAAATGGTGGTTCCATTAATAGTAATAGGGAAGCCAGGAAAAGGGGGCACTATTTGGGTGGAAATAATAAATTCTATTTTGGACACAGAGTTTAAAATATCTATGAGACTTCCTGCTGGAGATGTGCAAGGAAGTTAAAGGTGCAATTCCAGAGGTTAAAAGAGAATTAAGGTTGATGAAGCAGATTTGAGAATCACCAGCATAGAGATAATAATTGAATCCATGGGACAAATGGACACATTTTCTGTTTTGACCTCTTTGAGGTATATGGTTATTAGTGGGCCAAAAATATATGCAGGAATCTTTTAAATTATTTGTTGAATTGAATTGGCTCTACCTGGGTGAAGGTGGAATCATATATTTTTTTTTCCCTTAGAAATATGATCTGTAAGGTTTAATTCTTTCTGACTTTCTTTTCACATGTGTGTTGTATAAATGTTACTTAGTTGTGTGCAATCTTTAAAAATATTAATTATCTCAGTAGTCATATGTACTAAATTTAATAATATTTAGGTAGAGGAATTGACAGGTGGAGGTGCCTGTTTTTTCATGTGAACTTTTCCCAAAATTCACTCTTCTTCCAATGAATTTCATTTTCTCTGTAGTGCAGGCTCTGTTAAATCATCTGCTTCAAAAGCTATCCTCATTGACTTGGGGACCCTTGGTGCGTAAGTAACATGCTCTTCCAGTAGGGTCCGTTAAAAATTCCATTTGGGGGTAATGATTTATGATTTCCTTCCCTTGTAATTTTATACTTAATATCAAGACAAATTTAAGGGGTCAACATTCTTTTTTATTGCATGGAAGGGAATTTCTACTTTGAAATATAGCAATATCATGTTCAGGGTAGTTTTTAATACCTCAGAAGGGAAAACTGATCTTCATTTTTAGGACAATTTAATTGGTAAACCATTAATAGACAATGCACTTATGGAACTTTTTGTATCTGGTGAATAAAAAAGAAAAATTAATTTAAGTGTTGTCATCAAATGTCTTACCACCATGGAAATTACTTCAGAGACAAGTTTTATGCTTTATGTATGGAGTTAGCAATGTCAATATCAATTACTTTGTATATATGAGGGAATAATAAACTTAGTGTAGCATTCAAAGCTTTCTACCAACAAGTACCCTGAAGTCTTTCTTTTCTGCTCTTGTTTCTAGTCCCCTCCAATACATATTTTCCATAGTAGCTAAGTCAGTTTGTTCTTCATTCCTTTTATTTGGACCAAAGACTGCAGGATGTGAGGATAGAAATCTCTATACTCTGAGGGAACTGGGGAATTGAGTGAACCACACTGACTCCATTTTGTGACTTAATTCTGGAGCTGGCTCACTTCCCTTTCTATTTAGTTATAGGTCTAGTCCAAATTCTGTTTTGTGATAAAACTTATTCAGTTGGGGGAATTGAGAGAAAACCTTATTATAATGTTTGAACCTAACCCTGTGTTGTTATCTAGGAAACTGGACCACCTCTCATTCCTGCCTAAAGACTTTTAACCAAGGATTTGTCCAGGGTCAAACAGCTAAGATGTGGCTGAGTCGGGATTTGATCTCTAGTTTTTCCTTACTTCAGGTTCAGTGCTCAAGGACCTAGGTTATGTTGATCAGAAACCTGGTCAGATCCAGGATGCTAGGGAGTTTTTTCATCTTGGTCACAAAATATTGTTTTGGGTAGGTAGTATCTCTAGCATACATGTGGTGTTCTCTCTGCCCCATTTGCCCCCCCCCCAAAAAAAAAAGAAGAATGTGAACTCCTGAAGGTAATAGGGTATCTGGTACCTTATGTACCTCCATGGTCTTCTACATGATAGATGGTAGTTAATGTTAAATTAAACCAAATTCACTAGATGGGAAGAAAACAACCCTGAGATAGTTCAAGGAATGGAGGGAGACAGTGGAGTCTCTTTGACTCCAGGAGTCAAAACATTCTCTAACTATTTGAGAGAGAAGAAAAGAGTTAGAATAGATGTTGTAGGAAATGATTTGAGGAGTCCATGAGGACTAACTAGTATCAGAGAAGGCCCAGTTAATAACACCAAGTACTAGTGTGTTATGAGTGAATCAGCAGGTATAGAACAAGTTGAAGAATATCAATCAGAAAATGAATACACCCTCCTTCTTACTCAGACCTCAACAAGTTAACAAGAACTGGGATTGGCCTTCAAGCACTGATATCCTCAGAAGACCTATTCCCTTCCCATGGGAGTTGCAGTGGGTAAAAGATGAAATGACTGAGAAAACAAAGGTTCAACCTTCTCAATATTTTGATTTACCAAGCAAATCATACCAATAGCTCAAAAAACTAGGACCAGATCTCCTGGGCTTGAGCTACTAGCCCCATATACAAATGGAGACAGACTTTTAAAAATTAAATATAATTCATTAAATGAGATCAATTCATTAAAAGAAAAGACCATAACCAGGATACAAAACCTAATTTCTATTGGAGAAAAGAGTAGGAACTTTCCAAGTTGGGTAGGAGAGTCAATGGGTACAATTCCCTGAAATCAGGAAAAGAAGTGTCCCACTCCTCCCCAACTGCCTATATTAAATTTAAGGAACATGGAAACAATAACTGATAAGAAGGAGGCCAGTTTTCAAATAAGACATGTGGGTTGTTTGAGATACATGAAACCACATAGAAAATATTAATTTGTAGTTTCCTAAATCAATGTGTCCCTAAAGTATTTATTTATATTCAAATTTGACACCATTGATGCACATATAAAACTACAGTATCGAGAATATTTAGGAAGGAGAGTATAAACAATGGGAACATCAGGATTTGTCCAGGGTCAAACAGCTAAGATGTGGCTGAGTCGGGATTTGATCTCTAGTTTTTCCTTACTTCAGGTTCAGTGCTCTATCTACCATTATTTAGCTGCCTCTGGACTTGCTTAGAGTAGTATTGAACAAGACAGGTACTAAGTGAGTGGACAGAAGGGGATAAATGGGAGAATATCATAGAAAGAGAGATTCCTTTATGACTTGTTAAGACAAATCCTTCCACCAGGGCTCTTTATCCATTCCTTCCTACTTCCTCAAGAGCTAGGTCCTATTTGAGGAGCAGTCATTCCCTCATGTTTATGGATCTTCAATCTCTTCTTTATTACTTGCTTCTTTCTATTGTTCAGTTGTTTCAGCAATGTCTGATTCTTTGTGATGCCATTTGGGAGTTTTCTTGGCAAAGATAATCCAGCTTATTTTACCAATGAGGAAACTGAGGCAAACTGAATTAAGTGACTTTCCCAGGGTCACAATACTAGTAAGTGTCTGAGGACAAATTTGAACTTCCTGGCTCCAGGTCAGGCACTCTCTCCACTGCACCGTCTAGCTATAATTATGTTCAAGAATACCAATTTCTTAAAAGTCCCCCATTCATTAATTCAGTTAGAGTTCCACATCTCAAAAAAATTGTCTCTGCAGAATGCTTCTATTTGCCCCCCACTCACTCCATAGCAATGATTTTTACACTTTCCACTCTATAGTGACTATTAACTAAGCCAATTTTCTCCATGAAGGGAGCCCAAAATGGAAATTGAAAAGGGAATTACCACAAGTTTAGGGGATATTGAAAACTGTTTGTTCCTCCTGATTATCAGACCCCTATGACATCAGATGCCTTTCCCAATAATAATGTGGCAATCATATAGCTAAAAATATATGCCCATGTCTCACTGAGGAACAAACGGTGACAGATATTTCAGAGAAAGAAATTCAGGAAGCTTGCTTCATTTTTGGGTTATTAGTGGCCAGTTCTGTAGCATTTACCAGAAAATGTAGACTGTATGCTAATCCACAAATTCTCTGTTTTCTACAATAATATCCATTGCATGTAAAAAGCAGTAGATGGATTAAAAACCTATTTGCTTTACTTGGCAGACCCAAATTAAGTTTGACTACTTTGGTTATGACTACCAGCACATCTTCATCCAGCTGTTTAAAATCAGACAGTCAGGCAATCAACAAGTTAAGGAAACTTAACATGCATTTATAAGGTACTTAAAATGTGTCAGACACTGTGCTAAGCTCTGGGAATAGAAATAGAAGCAAAAAAGACTCTGCCCACAAAGTGCTAACATTCTAATGTGGGGAAACACAACACAAAAGGAAGCTAAAGAGCTGAAAAGAGAAGATGCCTGCACTTAGACATGGTGGAGAAAGAAATTGTGAAAGTAAAGGATGGAACCTGGAGAGTAATGAAAGGGTCAACTGGACTCTTTTCTGGCTGAACTAGTCCCTTCAAGAGGAATCAGTCAGTCAGAGGAAATAGCCACAGGGGTGGAGGGATCTTCTAGGATGAAAACGCTGTTAGTAAATGCTGACAAAGTCTTGGAAATGGTGGAGAAAGAAGTCTGGAGAGTCAGTGTAGGCGCCTAGAGAGAAATGAAAGGGATAAAGCTTGTACTGTGTGCTTGGCGTTGTGTTAGGTACTGGGGATATAAAAATAAGACATTCCCTGCTCTCAAGGGGGACCTTGACCTACCAAGGGGAAATAATGGCACATGGCAAATCCTGGACTAGAGGATGGTTGGAAACAGGAAACATTAAAGTAAAGTGTGCTCTAGCTCAAGACAGTTGGGAGTTCTTATTTGGTGTCTTCTCAGCTCTCTTTTCTGTCTCCTCTCTTCTCCTGACAACCTCTCCTTGGACTTCCTGACTATATTACACTAGTGCTGCTTTCTGGCTGCCCAGTGCCCCTGTACCCAAGATCCTTCTGCTCCAGAATTACTCCTTCAACATCTTTTTTTCCTCTTTCCAATAAAACAACTGCCTATTCCTTCTTATAAAGGTCTTACAGTGAAAAGCAATCTCATTTAGGTAGTTCCCATTAAGATGCAAAGGACCAGTGGTCTGTGGCATTTAAAAGATTTTAAGGTTCACAATCCTAACCTGATGAAGTAGGGTCTGAGAATTTTTTTAAAGTTCACAGGTCCCTAACATTTCTAGCCCTTTTAAAAATTTCTTTTAAAAATTACTTTAACTGTTAGGAAGAAGTAGTCAGTCAATATCCATTAAAATATTTTTAATCAAAAAATTTAAACTCTTACTTCCTCTTTTAGAATCAACACTAAATATTAATTCTGAGGCAGAAGAGCAGTCAGGGCTAGGCAAAGGGGATAAAGTGACTTGCCCAGGGTCACACAGCTAGGAAGTATCTGAGGTCAGAGTTGAACCCAGGACCTCCTGTTGCCAGGCTTGGCTCTTTAACTCTAGTTGCCCCGTCAACATGCACTTATTGAGTACTGACTGCGTGCTAGGCAATGTGCTAAGTAGGGAGGATGCAAAGAAAGGTAAAAGGAAGACCTTATCCTCAAGGAGTCTATAGTCTAAGGAAAGTGACAAGGTGTAAATATCTATATAAATATAAAATTTATACTAAATAAATGGGGAGTTATCTTGGTGGAAAGGTAATAGCATGGTAGTGATCATGGGATTACCTTTTGCAGAAGGTGGGATTTGGACAAAGGCCAAGATCCTGAAAAACTATAGAAAACTTTGAGTAAAGGCCTGTTTCTTCTGGGGCACAAGACTAAGGAGAAGTATATTGCTAGTAAATTGACTGCTTGAATTTAAGGGGCAGTGAGGTGACTCATTGGATTCAGAACCGGGCAGAGAGACAGAAGGTCCTGGGTTCAATTATGACCTCAGATACTTCCTAGTTGTGTGACACTGAGAAAGTTAATTTAATGCCAATTGTCTAGCCCTTCTTACTTTTTCTGCCTTAGAACCAATGTATTTATTCTAAGAGAGAAGACAAGGGTTTAAAAATTTTTTGAACTTTTTTATTATGAAGAATCATAGGCTATTAATTCACTTTACTGGTCATAAAATAGAAATTATTAAACTTATTGTGTAGAGAGTATTTAACCCTGATTCCCTTAACCAGAGAGTCTCCCTAGGGCATTTAAAATAAGATTTAATTGATAAGCATTTTTATTCCCTTACAACAGATTTTATAGTATCCAAGAATCTGTAAAACCAGCAAAATTTTTTTGAAAAACTATTTCTCAGGGATTACTTTTTTTTTTGAATATTTTATCTAGTCAACTTAGAACATTATTCCTTGGTTACAAGAATCATATTCTTTCCCTCCCTCACCTCCCTCACCCCTTCCTGTAGCCAACGTGCAATTCCACTGGGTTTTAAATGAGTCCTTGATCAGAACCTATTTCCATGTTGTTGATCTTTGCACGAGGGTGATCATTTGGAGTCTACATCCTCAAACATATCCCCATTGACCCATGTAATCAAGCACTTGTTTTTCTTCTGTGTTTCTGCTCCCACAGTTTTTCCTCTGAATGTGGATAGTGTTCTTTCTCATAGATCCCTCCAAGTTGTTCAGGATCACTGCATTGCTGCTAGTAGAGAAGTCCATTACATTCACTGTGTACAATGTTCTCCTGGTTCTGCTCCTTTCACTCTGCATCAGTTCCTGGAGGTCATTCCAGTTCACATCGAATTCCTCCAGTTCATTATTCCTTTGAGCACAATAGTATTCCATCACCAACATATACCACAATTTGTTCAGCCATTCCCCAATTGAAGGGCATCCCCTCACTTTCCAATTTTTGGCCACCACAAAGAGCGCAGCTATGAATATCTTTGTACAAGTCTTTTTGTCCATTATCTCTTTGGGGTACAGACCCAGCAGTGCTATGGCTGGGTCAAAGGGTAGATATTCTTTTGTCGCCCTTTGGGCATAGTTCCAAATTGCCCTCCAGAATGGTTGGATCAATTCACAACTCCACCAGCAATGAATTAATGTCCCTACTTTGCCACATCCCCTCCAGCATTCATTACTTTCCTTTGCTGTCATGTTATCCAATCTGCTAGCTGTGAGGTGATACCTCAGAGATGCTTTGATTTGCATCTCTCTGATTATAAGAGATTGAGAACACTTTTTCATGTGCTTATTAATCGTTTTGATTTCTTTAACTGAAAATTGCCTATTCATGTCCCTTGCCCATTTATCAGTTGGAGAATGTCTTGATTTTTTTGTATAATTGATTTAGTTCCTTATAAATTTGAGTAACTAGACCTTTGTCAGAGGTTTTTGTTATGAAGATTTTCCCCAATTTGTTGCTTCCCTTCTAATTTTAATTTAATTTAATTTAATTAATTTAAATTGCGTTGGTTTTGCTTGTACTTTTTAATTTCATATAATCAAAATTATTTATTTTTCATTTTGTGATTTTTTTTTCTAACTCTTGCTTGGTCTTAAAATCTTTCCTTCCCCAAAGATCTGGCATGTATACTATTCTGTGTTCACCTAATTTGCTTATAGTTTCCTTCTTTATATTCAAGTCATTCACCCATTCTGATTTTTTCTTGGTGTGGGGTGTGAGATTCTCAGGGATCACTTTTTTAAAAAAACATTACTTAGAATATTTTTCCATAGTTACATGATTCTTTTTCCCCCTCCCCTGTAAAAAGCAATTCCACTGGGTTTTACTAATATCATATTTCAAAACCCATTTCCATATTATTCCTATTTGAAATAGAGTGATCTTTTAACATAAAAACCCCAATCATATCTCAGGGATGATTTAAAAAAAAAAACCCTTACCTTCCATCTTAGAATTAACACTGTATTGGTTCCAAGGCAGAAGAGTGGTAAGGGCTAGTCACATAGGGTTAAATGATTTGCCCAGGGATCTGAGGTCAGATTTGAACCTAGGAGTTCTTGTCTACAGGCCTGATTCTCAAGACACTGAACCATCTAGCTTCTCCCAGGGATGACTTTTAATTGATATAATATTTGGGAATATTCAAGGAGAAAGGAGAAAAGGAGAAAGAGAATTAAGGAAAGACTTTTGTCTCCGTATTTTAATATCATGCTCATCTGCAGTATTTATACCACAAATAATGTCCTAGTGACAGAGGACTCAGTCGCTCCAAAGGAATCAAATCATGGGAAAACAATTTTCTGTCATGTGAAAATGCTATTACCTCAAAGCAAGTGGTTGTGAGCATCCTGGAGACCATGGGAGCTATGTTTCATAGTGAAGAGAGTCTGAGACATGAAGTAAGGAAAATCTGAAATCAAATCATACTGGCACATACTGACGTATAGACACTTACAAACTGTGTAATCCCAGGCAAGTCACTTAACTGCTATCTGCCTCAGTTTCTTCATAGGTAAAATGAGATATTAATAACACTCACTTCATGAAAGAATTTATGTAAAGTACTTGACAGACCTTTAAACATTATTTAAGTTATTATTTTCCATTGCTATTATATTTATTATTATTAACTATTGTGGCATGTAAAGTTCTTATAGTAGGGCTAAGGAATTATTTTCTTGAGAGATGGTGACATACAGGAAAAATACATAGATAAAAAGAAAAGAAATTGAGCTTTTAGGGGCTGTGTGCATTAACTTGGTGTTTAGTCTTGGAGTTAGGAAGACCTGCCTCTAACAATGGCAAAATTGGTTTTTTGTGTGTGTGTATGAGAGAGATTCAGTGAGCCTTGCAACTTATTGCTTGCTTGTTAAGGATATAAAAAATTACTGGCTGGGAAGGGCAGGAGTCACCTTTCTGGAGTGTTAATTAAGAAATTCAGTTGGCAGATAGTTTTAAACTATAGTCTGACCTCTGGCATGACCGTGGACCATCGATTACTCTTTCAACGCCACAAGTTGCTCTCTAACACTAAAAGTTACAGATAAATTGCTCATTTGAACCTTTAGAAAAAGTGAATGAGGGAAAACTTTTTTTAAGTCATACACACACACACACACACACACACACACACATATATACAAACATACATATATACATGTGCATACATGTACATATATTCTATATTTTAGACAGTTAAGGCAAGTGAAACAAAATTGAGGTTGGGGCTAGATGGGAAGGAAGTGAAACAGGTTGGGATGGGGAAGTGAAAGAGACATGTTTTTGATGTTTTTCAAAAGCCTGTGAAATGAAGATCTAGCTTGAATGGTGACAAAACAAGCAAACAAACCCAATAAACAATACTGAAGGAATAAGAATTTTGTCTAAATTGTACTTTAACTCCTTTAGGAAAAAAAATCCCCCGGGGCCAGATGGATTCTCAATTCTATTAAATATCTAAATAACAATTACCCACAACAACAATGACAAAAAATACACCACTGAGGTAGTATTTGAATTTAGGACCTCTGCTGGCACCTCATGTACTGAGCCAGTAAGGTAGAATTAATCAAGGGAAAACAGAAAAATGCAAACAAATTGTTCAAGGAAAATTTGAGGAAGGTAATGGATAATGCCTGAAGTTCTTCTAAAGAATGATACTCCTCCCTGAGGTTTGGAAGCGTCTCTGACATTCTTGAATACATTTCTCAATGAAGAAAACCCCTAATTTCCTCGTCTAAAAAACAGAGAAGTTTATTCTTCCTCTATAGTCTATGGCATAATATCTCCATCTTGTGGCATTTTAGAATATTGATGCTAAAGGTAGTGAAAGCTAGAATATGAAAAACTAGTTACCGTTTCTGTAACTCTAGGCATAAATGAGTGGTCTTGAATTTTGCCTGCAGGTTGGCTGATAAAATAAAGAGCTTTAATGGAAAGAACACTAGATTGAGTAATAGGGGATAGTTTCTTGCTTTTGTGGCTAGACATTTGTGTGATTCTAGAAAAATCATTTAAATATTTCTGGACCTTAGTATCCTCATCTGTAAAATGGAGATGACAATAGTAGTATGTGCACTGACTATCTCGTAGATTTGTTGTGAGGGAAACATTCTGTGAACATTTAAGCAGTGTGAAAATGTGATCTAGAAAACAGAAACCAAGGGAAACATTTAAATATGAAAAATCAATAGGTACATGACATGAGGTCTAGAGGAAAAAAGAACATGATTTCATAGTTATAGAAAGGAAAAGTGTTGTCTAACTTTCATGAAGGATTGAGGACCCAGAGACTCACTCACCCAGTAATAATGCAGTGACACAGCTCCTCGAAGAAATGCCTTTGAAGTTTGGGCAATGCTTGCTACATTTATCTGAATAACCAAGGCAGGACGAGGGATTTGCACTGCTGTGATACCATCGTTCTTGTTATTTAGTCTGACTGCATTTATCCTGTCTCTGATGGAAATCTAGTACGTCTACACTGCCTCTGCCTGTTGGTATTTAGCAACATGCTTGAGACATTAGCAGTTGAATGTACAATGTGTGATATTGCTACTATTCCTTTTATCATCTTCCTTTGCATGTTTGGGGTGGGGGGGGGACTAGATGATGCCTAAGGTCCAACTCTAAAATGTTTTAATTACTAATGATTCTGTGAAATGGAAACCAAGGTCTTTGTTGTCCAGTTGTTTCATTTATGCCTAACTCTTCATGACTCCATTAGAGTTTTCTTGGCAAAGATACTAGAGTGGTTTGCCTATCTTCTTCAGCTCATTGTACAGATGAGGAAACTGAGACATACAGGGTTGAGTGACTTGCCCAGGGTCACACAGCTAGTAAGTGCTGAGCTAGTAAGTGCTAGATTTGAATTCAGAAGAGTCTTCCTGGCACTCTATTCACTGCACTTTCTAGTCAGAGAATTTCTATTCCTAAATTAGAGGGTAAATCAGATTCAAGGAAGTTACATTAAATACATGGCCGGGTATAGTCAGAAATCAAGTCATAATCTCAGTGGATATGGTAGTTTGCTATTAGAGTAGCTACATACATGCATAGTAGTTACCTAGTACCTAGTAGCATCTGAGTCAGAGGCTCTAGGTGGACAGAGTCTACAGTTTCAGTAGGTTTCTTTGCCCATCTTTGAACCATTAGTTTCTCTTTTGAGATGACTGAAATCAATTGAAATCTCAAAATCTGTTAAAGATATATCGATGTTTCAGAGGTTACTCTGAGAACTTCCCAGTTTGCTCTCTGGGATTAATAAAGAAATCACTTCTCCTTTTTGTCAGTTTGTCAAGACTTTGTTCTCCATTTACATTTTAATTTATTGAATTTGATTTGTTAAAAATTTAGGCTTCATTTTAAGATAAAATAGCCCTTACAGTGACTATTTTGGGTTTCTCCTTAAGTTCAAAAGGAGAAGAAGAGATAACATTTCTGTAGGACATTGTATTTCAAAGCCATTTTCCATGTGTAGAGAAGTCCACATGTTGTGAAGGGCTTATCCCCACATGTAGTTTGGCCTGTCATTATATGGCTTGAAACAGAATAGACATTTCTAGCCTCTTCTCTCAAAGGGACAACTTATTTCCTTCTAGGGAGGAAATAAGGGGATTGTGGCTAGAAACCACTAGAGAGGGGGTACTTAGGACTAGAATTATATTTATTGTTCCTTTTAACATTACTAATCTAGGGGATATGCTCAAATTTAATCTAATTTTTTTAACCCTTACCTTATGTTTTTATATTAATTCTAAAATGGGAGAGTGAGAAGGCCTAGGCAAATGGGATTAAATGGCTTGCCCAGAGTCACACAGCTGGGAAGTATCGGTGCCTTGACTTGGTCCTTGATCTTCTTGATTCTAGACCTGGTGCTCTATCCACTGTGCTACCTAGCTGTCCCTAAAGTAACATCTAATTATTATGATATTATTAGGGAGAATCAGGATCCAGGAGACTATGTATGAGATACTAAAGAGCTGAGAAGCTCTCCCATTTGGAATGAGGTAATCTCATACAATTCTTGAGGAAAGGAACTACTTAGTTTTTTGTCTCCTTATCTGCATTGACTTATACATAGTAGGGCTTGGTAAATATTAGTTAAATTTTAAAATAATAATAATGACTGTATCCAAAGTCAGAAGACATCCAATTCAATGGCTGCCTCCAACAGTGAGAAGCTGTGTACAGTTCTTGTCATATTTGAAAGCCTCATCTGTAAAATGGGAATAATTCTATCATGGAGTTGTTGGTAGGAAAATCTCTTGCCAAACAGGATTGTTTAGTTTCTCTGAACCTTGGTTTCCTCATTTACAAACTGAAAAGATTAAATTAAAGGTTTAGGGTTAGGGTCTAAATTTTGGCTCAAGATTCATGCTGTCCCTAAAAACAAGGTGCCTATTTCCATTGGGATTAGTAGAGGACAGGCTAGAAGATGCTACAGGGATCATGATTGAAGGATGATAATAAAAGATCACTCATTGTTGCTTCCTGTTACCACCTATTTTGTTGTTGTTTATTTTGTTAATTTTGACTATGTTGACCCAAGGGACAATGATAACTTTTGAAATAGTTTTACTTCCTATCAATAATTATGTTAATTTGACCAAAGAAGTACTTTATTTTTATTGTAATTTCAAACATAAACACCAAAAAAAGAATATTTCCATATATATCAAAACAGAAGAATACTATATTAAACTGAATTTTCATGTCATATTGCTTGTTTTAAATACAAATACATAATAAATTCTATGTATTACTTTCAAAACTGTCCTGCTTCTTTGCATTTCCTTCTGTTATCTTCTGTGTATTTTAAGAAATCTTTTAATTGTCTTTTTTGTGGAGCTGTATAATTGTCACAAAATTCTAGTTTTATAAAAGTTAAGAAACTTGCTCTCTCCCAGAATCCAGGAAGTGAACTGCTTGGAAAAGGTGCCATGGGATGCCTGTGGAAACATCACACTGCACCAAAAGATCCAGAATGAAGTTTGGGTTGTAATGAAATTGAACTATGGGGGTTGTAACATTTATTTTGTATGTATACTCTTATGCCGAAGGGGATTTCCCCCCATTGGTTTTTTTGTCAATGCACCTAGCAATCATTGGTTTTGTTCTCTTTCATTTTTATACCCCAAATTATTATAATGTATAAGTTGGTTATGTTTACAAGATCCATTGGGGAGACTATTCTTCCAAAGGATCTCAGGGGGAATTGTGTAATTAGAATCTGTTACCCTAAAAACTATGATTCCCCAGCAAAACTATGATCCCCAGCAAAACTACAATTACCAGAACCCCACTCACTTCCTATTGTTATGTGCTGACATAGACAGGATATAAATTGGGTGAAGGTCCATCTTTCTCATTCTTTTTTCCTTCCTATCTTGGCTTTGGTGGAGTGGGACTTTTGAGCAGGTAGAAAAAACTTAGTCATGTGGTTCTATTTTGTCAGATAATAAACTTTATAAATATAATACTTGAAGTATTACACATTAATTTTAAATTTTACATAGGGGAAGGTTGTCATTTCTACTAATCTTTTTATTTTTAAGTTTTTTTCTTATGTCTTATTTAATTTAAAATTTATTATCTGACAAAATAGAACCATGAGACTAAGTGAGTGGGGTTCTGGGAATTGTGGTTTTGCTGGGGATTGTAATTTTGCTGGGAATCATAGTTTTGCTGAGGAATCATAGTTTTTAGGGTAACAGATTCTAATATACAATCACCCCCTGAGATCCTTTGGAAGACTAGTCTCCCCAATGGATCTCGTAAATATAACCAATTTATAAATTACAACAATTTGGAGGATAAAAGGGAAAGACAACAAAACCAATGATTACTAAGTGCATTTACCAAAAGCCAATTGGGGGATGTCCCCTTCAGCATAGGAGGGTATTGACAAACACACGGATCAACTCAGGATACATTGATTTTCACTAAGAAAACAGTTTAATAAAAAATAGTGGTATAGCACCTAATTCAAGAAAACCTTTGTGTGTTAAACATCCCCAAGAATCTAGATCATTCTGGTTGAGGTAGATTAAGCTGAAGAGTTAAAAATCATCCAGAAGCTACTTAGGCTTCATGAGAAACGCTCCATCTTGCGAGCCATCTAGGGATACCATGCCCCCTAGGAAAACTTTCCCAGCTCCTTTGGTATGAAACTATAATAGCTATAAAAGGCATGTCTTTATATGTCTCATCCATTACATTTTTATAAATGAAAAGGTAGGGATTAGTGCTATAATACTTCACTTCATCTACTAAATGGACCCTTATTTCTTGTTACAAATAACTCAAAGGTACTTTTATAATGGTATCTTCTCAAGTCCAGTCATATGGGGAGATATAAATAAAGACAATGTAACAGCACATATAGCTAGTTGTCAAAACACAGTAACTTAAAGTGACATAGTATAACAGAAATTAACAAACAAAATAAAATCTTGAAACAAGCAATCCACAAATAAAATATATGTGACAGGATACAGGAACTGAATTCAAGAGTACTTTTTTTCCAATTCTGAGACAGAGACTTCCATAAAACAATGGAATCTGAAAAGGCTTAAAAATCTACCTCCAGACATTTTAAGGTTCCTTCCCCTCCCCAGGATCATTATTCATTTAGGTTACTTTTGTCACACCTCTGAGATCTCCCATAGTGAGAGAGAATTCCACACTGAGCATAGTGTGGAGGAATCCCATATTGGATATATTGTAGAGAGTGGGCAGGCCAGAATGGCAATGGGGTGTAGGGAGATGAATCTCTCCTTCCAAGGATTAGTGCCCCTAGGAATGGTAGAAAGAAAAGACATCCTAAAACTGGGAGCTATTTGAGATAGGTAGAAAATAGTCACATGGTTCTATTTTGTCACATAATAAACTATAAATATAATACTTGAAGTAATACATATTAATTTTAAATCCTACAGAGGGGAGGCTTATCATTGCTACTATTTTTTTTTATTTTTAAGGTTTTTTTTCTTATGTCTTATTTCATGTCTTCTAGGCATTCAGGCAGAACTTGTGGAAAATTCCCCCTTTTAAAAATATAATCTTCTTTTGCAATTGTTATGGAGTTACAGTAATACATTTTTTTTTATTCTGAAGATGGCTGAAGTAGAGAGATGGCTTGGTGGATAGAGTGCTGGTCCTGGAGTCAGGAAAACTTGAGTTCAAATCCAGCCTAAGACATTTATGTGTCCATGGACAAGTCACTTAACTTCTCTTTATCTAAGTTTCTTAAAGTGGAAAATGGAGATTATAACTATATTTATCTTGTGTGGTTATTATAAGGAATAAATGGAATAATATTTATAAGTGTTTAGCACGGTGCCTAGAACATAGAAGGTGCTTTATAAATGCCGGGCAGCTAGATTGCTCAGTAGGTAGAACACTGGGCTGAAAAACTCAAGTTCATATATAACATTTGACACTTAGCTGTGTATCCCTGGTCAAGTCACATAGCCTCAGTTCCTTCAATTATAAAATGAGACTAATAACAGAACCTGTCTACTAAGGTTTTTGTGAGTATCAAATGAGATAATATTTGATTAAAAAATACTTATCCCAGGACCTGGCACATAGTAGACTCTATATAAATGTTAATTCCCTTCCTTGTGTGTTGCTGTTTTCCATTCCCTGCTGCCATTTTAGAGAGTGGTTTGCTCTACTTGATCCTGATCCTTGGTTGCTCTGAGTTCTTGCTCTAAACTGGATCTCCCAAATTTAGATTGTCTATCATTTCCAAGATACTAAGTACTAAATCTTTAGGAACTTCTCTGGTGTCTCAGGACAAAGTGTTGGGGAATCTCAGAGCCCTTGGGCAGAGATATTATGGTTTCTGCACTGTGGTAACATACAGGCTTCATGCTTACAATTCCCTCAAATTTCCAATGTTCCCACCCAGGGACTTTCTCAGAGGAACCCTCTTTTCTTGTCTCTAGGCACAGAGGCTTGAAGGCTACATGTCTGGTCATTGGCAGCCACTTTACTTGAAGGGTCCCCTTTCCTATCAGATTAATTTTTGTATAGCATTTGAATGAAAGTTATAATTTACTATAATTCTTTTTTATTGCATAGAACATTTTAAAAAATGAACTTTTTTCTTTGTGATACAAATCAAAAGTTTGTGAAGACCTAGTTTCTATTCCACAGGACTACAAAGGTGCTAAGGTCACATATGTAAATATTGAATTGTAAGAGCTGGAAGGGATCTATGTATTAAATTTATATTTGGTCTGAATATTAAATAGGTGGTCACCAAGGATTTAATGACTAAATCCCAAAATGAATTACTAAAGTAAAATGTAATTTATGGTAGTTTATTTACAATAGAGGGAAGATATTAAGGAAGAGAGAAAAAGGAGGGAGAAGTAGGAGGGAGAGAGAGAGAGAGATGGAGCTCCAGCTTCCTCAGAGCCAGGTAGGAATTCTAAGCCCCAGCCAGGGGAAAGGAGTTTCAAGATGATGGGACTTTCTCAGAAGTTCACACCTCCAGAAAGGACAAGGAAACTAAGTCAGCCTTTCACTCACCATAGTGACCCTCTAAAAAAGAAAGCAGTCTGCACGAGCTCTTCCAGGGGTCCAGTTCCACAGTCAAGTATCTTCACTCCAAGTTTGAGTGTCTATCTTCTAGTCTCTCCTCAAGTGCCTGTCTTCCAGTCCAACTCTGAATGCCTGAATGACCTTGATCTCTCCTCTAATTGATTCTTCTTCACTCTTCATTTTTTATTGTGTGCCTCTGTTTCCTCTATTTAAAGACTTTTTTCTCTTGTGTCACCTTCCCTAAATTTTTATGTCTACCAATTGCAGCACTTTTCTTTCTTTTTTTTTGTTATGCTAGGCAGTCTGATGGGTATGATATGGTACCTCAGAATTGTTTTAATTTCTGTTTCTCTAATCAACAGTGATTTGGAACACTTTTTTCATATGACTAAATGATAATTTTAATTTCTTCATCTCAAAATTTCCTGTTCACATCCTTTGACCATTAGTCAATTGAGAAATGCTTTGTATTCTTATAAATAAGACTCAGTTCTCTATCTCAATGATCTCTTAATTGCTAAATCTATTTGCATTTTCTTAGTCCTCATCCTTGACCTCTGTGCAGTGTTTGACATTGTTGAACACATTCTTTTTCTGAGTACTCTCTCCTCTCTTGGTTTCAATAATTACTCTCTTCTGATTCTCCTTATATTTGTCTGACCATTCCTCAATTTACTTTGGTGTTCTTTATACATGCCATACCCACTAACAATGAATATATCCCACAAGACTTTCTCCTTAGCCCTCTTCTCTTTTCCTTTTGTATTATCTAACTTATCCATTCCATACCTCTCTCTCTCTCTTGACTTTCAGCCTTATATCTCCATCTTTACATTAGAAATCTCAAACTCAGTATCTCATTGATTTTTTTAAAAAATCCTTATCTTTCATCTTAGAACTAATAATGTTCATTAGTTCCAAAACAGAAGAGTGGTAAGGGATAGGCAATAGATATAAAGTGGCTTTCCCAGAGCAACATAGTTAGGAAGCATCTGAGGTCAAATCTGAACCTAAGACCTCCTCTCTCTAGGCCTAGCTTTTAGTCTGTTAAGCTACCTAGCTGCCCCTATCATTGCATCTTAAATTCAGAATATTCAAAGCAGAATTCATTATTTCCCCCAGCTTTTCTCCCCTTCCAAAATGCCCTATTACTATTATTCTTCATTCTCCTTCCACACATCTAATTTATTGCCAAGACTTTTTGCCATTCTTCAATGGCAACCTAACCTGTGGCATATTCACACTGGTTGTATGATATTATTATTATTTTTTTTTTGGTGATAACCCTACTTTGAAACTGAGTCCTAGAACCCTCATTTTGTGAGAAGGTCTAGCAATGCTTCTTCTACTTCTACTTTGTTAATATCCTTTGAATACTTCTCCTTTGATGAATTAATCAACCAACCAAAACAAGAAGTATTTATTAAATACTATTTAAGACACTATGCTAAGCATTGAAGGTACAAAGACAAGAGCAAAGCAGTCCCTACACTCAAAGAATTTACTTTCTAATGGGAGAATCACTCTTGGTCTCATTTATTTTTTATTGATTCCCTACAATCTTAGATATCATACTCTTATTGCATGTTTTTTTTAATGACACAGAGAGCTTTATGATGAGAAAAATTCCATATTAAAATATGATTACCAATGATGGAATACCATGATACAGAAAATGAATGATAGTTATATGTAGACAAATGATGCCACACCCATGAGAAGTAGTATGAAAAACCATTAAACTCATCAGAAAGGAGTGTGTGCTATTAATATTGCAATAATAAAGATTATAAATGGACAGACTTGTTGTTGTCCTGGTATCCATGAAGTAATTAAAGATTTAAAAGAAAAGCTGTGAAACACAGAGTAGATTCTCTATCAAGGATTTATAGAAAGTCATTGGCAAGATGGGTGGATTGTGATTTGCACTGGCAAAGAGAATTGTCCATAAATGAAATTATGGATCTGTGGTAATATGTACAAGACAAGGATGCAGAGGGAACTAAAGATGAATACAAAAGAGTGAGATAGTAACATAAAAAGGAGAAAATCAAATATTAAATGAACTTAGTGACAAATTGAGTTTCAAAAGCTATTGGAATGTGTACATGTGTATGTTAGGGAGAGAGCACATGATTAATCTATTAAAATGAGCAGAGTTGGAAATAATTGATTCTTACTTTGCTCTCATTTTCTCTACCCAGTAAAATTGTCTTCAAATAATGAAATATAAAATAATAATAACAAAAGGCTAATAAGTAAGCACTCTAGGTACACGATAAGTTCAAATCATTGGCTTAGAAAATTCCCTTGTAACATTGTGGTTGACCACACGGGAGTCTAAAGAATCCTCTCAATAAAACTTTTGAAATTCCTTGCCTTTTTACTATACCGTCTCACCACTTAGTCCTTTTTTTTTAAACAAAAAACTTGGCTTAAAGACACAGCTGCTAGAACACGTGAGTATAAAAAACTTTTTCTCTTTTCTCCTTAAGTTAAATTGGAATCAGCAGTTTTTTTCTTTTTCTTCCCTTTAATCTTAAGGGACAGCTGGGTAGCTCAGCGGATTGAGAGCCAGGCCTAGAGACAGAAGGTCCTGGGTTCAAATCGGACCTCAGATACTTCCCAGCTGTGTGACTCTGATAGACAGAAAATAGCTGTTTTAAATCTCAGCAACAGGACTCTAAAGTCCTGGCTGGAAGAGCTGTTTCTAAATATCCTTTCCCTTAAGGAACAACTTCCTGCATTAGAAAAAAAAACCCTGTGGAAAGTTTGTTGCTTTGCCCTGCTCCCCACGTGTTTTGTGAAATTACAAAATATATATATATATATATAAATGAGTACTACATTCTTTGACAATTATATGGCAGCTGAAGAAGTAGGGGCATTGAGGAATGAAGGATACCTCCAAATTTTTATATTAATAGGTACTGTCATTTTTGTAATGGATGGAAATCCATGGAAACCATGGAAACCATCCAAGTTCCCTCCCCTCAGTTCTCACATCTACCAATCACTGTCCATGTCTTCCCTGTGCCAATGGTGGCTCTAGCTTAACCCAGGACCTCCCAGAGGTCTGTGGCTTTGCACATGTCTGTTGAAGGTCATATTCTCAAATAATTAAATCTTGATCCTTTGCTGCAGCCCTTCCTAAATCCTGTTACCCTGAGCAGGGTGGAGATTGGAAGTTCCAAGATCTGGTTCTGTCATTCCAAGTATCTCTATTGTATCAATTCTAAAATCAATCATGACTCAAAGAACTTCCTGTTCTATGCTTAAGCATAGGTCAAAGCCCTTTCCATTGTTCAGCAAAAGGTTTCTGTCCTAAAGTAATCTTAAGTAGGGAGGAGAAAGACCCTCCCATGCCAAAGGGGGGTTCACATTCCAATAGACTATCAGTAGGAAATTTTTCAAGTATGAAATTTCCCAATGGTGAAATTTCCAACATTTATAAGTCTAAGAAATTTTAAGGTTTACATTTATTAGAAGTAAGATGTATATAGAATATTCAATATATTCACATAGAAATTTCTTGGGATGGGCTGGAGACAACAGGTCTAATAAGAAGGTTCAAAAGCCCAGAATTTGGAGTTTTGGTTCTTGGACTATAATGCATTGAAAACCTTTCTCATTGCATGTGTGTGTACATATACATATATGTTCTTAATTTTCATGTATATGTATATATATTAAGTCTATAAAATGAACATGGAGCTTGTGCACAGAATGCTGGATTTGGAGTCATATGACCTACATTAAAATCCTGCCTCTGCTATTTGCTACCTGTCCAATATTGAAGATTTTTTTTATCTCTCTGCATTTCAATTCCCGCATTTGTAAAATGAGGAGCTTGAATAAGAGGACTTCTGAGGCCCCTTGTAGCTCTAAGTATATGATTTAGTATGCCTTCATGTTTATTTGATATGTGATAAATGCATACATACTGTAAATGAAGAGATAGTCTTATAATACTTACACACATGTACATTGTGAAGATTAAATTGAACTCTCCCCTGATTGTGAAAATGAAATTAACTCTCCCCTGATTGTAAAATTAAATTAATCCCCCTGCCTATTTTTAGATTTAATCACCAAAAGTATAAACACCCTACTTAAAGTTGAGTAGGGAGATCTGCCCATTTTTAGATTTAATCACCAAAGGTATTAAACACTCCATTCACACTTGAGTGGGGGAGGTCTCTGACCCATGTGTGCAATAGTGGGTGACAAATCAGAATTAAGCTGCCCCTGGGGATTCCTAAAGTAAAGCTTCAACTGTCATTGGTAGATGTAAAATTAGGGGAAGGCACAGGAAATGATGCAAAAGAGAGTGTCTTTAAAAGGGAGTTACAACTTCCTAAATGCAGTTTTTACTTGGAGTTGAACTTCCTGTGAGAGGCAGTTCTTCATTCTTTGAAGTTGAGACTGGAGAAAAATCTGCTATCTGGACCTGAGGCCCTATTCCTGGTGAGGCTGTTCTTAAATCTCTTCCTTTTGACTGACACTTGGTGAGTGAAAAGGCGGACTCCTTTCTTAGATATTTTCTGAAAAAAACAAAAACAAAAACAAACCTACTAGCCTCAGGAGAGACCTACCTCTTGAGAGAGACTTCCCCAGGCTGTTGGCTTTGCCAAAACCAGTTAAGAACTAACTCTTCTTGCCCGAGTTGAGTCAGGGGCAGGAAGTAAATTACTTAGTGCTTAGGCTAGATATCTTACCCTATCCTCTCTCTGATTTTCTTACTTAACTCTTTCTATATTTTGTAAATAAATTGTAAATACTTCTCTTGGGAATTAATATAAATTCCTGGCAACCCTATTTTAAATATAATCCAGTCCAACACTTTTATATAATAAATTACCCCTCCCCCCCTTATAACACATATATGTAAAGTGGGAAATGAGGCAGTGCATTAGATAGGAAGGAAGAAAAGAAGGAAGGAAGGAAACATTTATTAAGTACTTAATATGTACTAGAAACTGTGCCAAATGTTTTACAAATACAGTCTCATTTCTTCCTCATGACACTAGGAATTGTGCCCTATTATTACTCCCATTATACAGGTAATGAAACTGAGGCAGACAGATTAAATGACTTATGCAGGGTAACATAGCTAGTGTAGTAGATGTTCTGACTTTAAATCCATTGTTCTTTCTACTACATAGCACTGTCCCTGTAATTAGAGATGTTATTACCAAAGCTGGCAAACAAGGGAGCCTACTAAGCCTCTGCTAGAAGGGGATTTATTGGGGATGGAGCCTAGATGGTGCCTGGGTCTTTCCTTCCCTGATGGAAAAGTTCAAAGATTCAATTAGGGACAGAATCTGCTTTTATAAAGTAAGGAAACTCAATAATTTAAGTGGCTGTGTAGTCTGTAAAAATAGAAACTTCTATTTTAACACATTGAAAATGGGACTTTCAAAGTGCTTGGCACCCCTATGGGCCAGGCTCACATATCCCATGTCGTTGCATTTGGGGTAATATCCACATAGAGTTGCCAGACAGAGCTAATGAGTCCATTAAGCTCTGAGCTGATGTGATACTCAGTTCCAAGCTGGCACAGCTGTTCCTTTTTGCTACTGAGATGTATAATAAAAGACTTCCCACTATTGGGTGGGCCTGAGAATAGCCTGGTTAAAATAGAAAAGTCAAGGAATTAAGATCTTCTCAAGGACAACCAGCTAAACTGCAGGTGCTTGGGGACACTGGGAGGTTAAGTGATTTGTCCAGACATAGCTGGTATATGTCAAAAACAGGACTTAGGCCCACTGGCCAGCTCAATGATCCTATAATTTCAGAATGTACACATGTGGCTGTAAAGTCTAAGCTGAGCATATCTATACATAAGAGTTTATATCCTGCCTCAAATACTTAATTGTTGTGTGATTATTGGCAAGTTTGTTGACCTTTTTGAGTCTCAGTTTCCTTATCTGCAAAATGGAGACAAACATATCTAACCTGAAATAGAGACCAGGCTCAGTGGGAAAACAGAGCTTTTTGCTAGAGAGTAAATAGTATGTCCTTTTAAAACACCATGTTGCTATTTCTTGATGTTGCCACCAGATAGCAGCAAAAGAAAGAGCAAACCCAAGACCTAGGACAAAGCCTTTCAAGGGCATCCAGACTTCCAACTGTGAGTTAGAGGGAGACAAATATCACTGCATTAGGAAACGTGGAGCTCTAATTGCTCCCTGAGCTCCAGAGCCAATGCGCAGCTTAATTAAAGTTCCTGCCTATTACTTTAAAGCCTTCCTGGTACAGTTCTCATTGGGAAGATCAGGAGGTTTATCTCCAATAAGGATCTGAGCCTGTATGGTGACCTTGGCTTGGACCCAAATCCTCTTTTCAAAGAGGACCCACTCCTCATAGGTGGAGGGAGCAGAACTGAACAAAGCTTTCCCTAATTCCTGGCCTCGAGGCTGGGCCTACCTAGGTGCTGGGAGAAGGTGGAAGAAGGGTGAATGATTAATATCTATATAGCATTCTATTAGGATAAAATGCTACAAGCTCATTTGGTATTTTTTACTGTTATATTTTGATTTTATGTCACAATCTTTTCTAGTAGAAAAGATTTTCTCCTTTTTCTTTCTTCTCTTTCTCCCACAGAGACCACAATCATGAAGAATAATAAAGAGGAGGGGAGAGAAGCAGTTCAGCAAAACTAAGCAATACATTAATTAAATTTGTCAGTATATATAGTATTCTCTATCCCTCATCTCCCCATCTTTACAAAGGTGGGATCAAGCTTGGTCATTATAATTATATAGTTTTCAGCTTTGATTTTGCTATTTTTTTCTTTTACAATGTTGTCATTTATATATTATTTTCCTGATTCTGCTTATCTTACTCTGTATCACTTCATACATCCTCTCATGCCTCCCTGAATACTCCATATTCATCATTTCTTATGGGAAATCAATTTCCCCTCATATCTATCTATGTAACATAATCTGTTTTGCATGTAATTGGTTTACTTTGACATCCTCTGTACTTTTTGATGGATTTAAAAATATTCTGTGAAGAGTTTGATAGATTTCACTGGACTTCCAAAGGGGTTCCAGGGCACAAATAAGACTAAAAACCCTTGCCTTACAGGGTTGCATAGATCAAATAAAATAATACATGTGATCTGCTGTGCAATTCATGAAACTCTCTATAAATTCAGTTGTTAGTAGTATTATTTTCAGATAAATAACCTAATGCCCAGGGAAGACTTGCCCTAAGTCATGCAGTCAGTAAATAACAGGAAATGAATCCAGGGCTTTTGACTCCAAATTGAGCATTTTCCCTTTTTTTTTCAGTTAATTCCTATAACAACCTTAAAAGGTAAACAGTGCAAGTACTTTATGAACAATAAAATCCACCTTTGCTATTACACTTTAAGCTTCACAAAGTACTTTTGTCACAAAACAGTATACAACTTTGGGAGGTAGATAAGGTATTATTACCAGTATTATTATCACCATTTTTAAAAATAGATGAGATAACTACAGCTCAAATGTATCCAGTGGCTTGCCTGAGGTTGCACAGGAGCAAGATTCTCTCTTTCTCTTTTGTAGACAATTCACTCTGTAACCTCAATATAATAGGCTCGCTTACAAAACATCAGCCTTTAGGTTCTGACTTCTCTTTTGTCTGTTGTCTATACTCAGTTTCAGAGGAGGAGAATGGTTTGTGCCCTTATTAGGACCATTGACAAGCAGCTGCTGCTTTCTTGACTACACAGGTTTATCACTTAGACCCTAGCTGGTTGTGACCACAGTGGGGCCATTTACAGAGATCCAATAGTACGGTTATTTCAGAGCCCCATCTTGGAAAGACACTGTGCTCATTGGTTTATGTTTATATTACTGCTTCAAGCCATTCCTGGAAATAACTTCCTGCATTTATGGGTGTGAAATAGCAACAGAAAGAAGGTTAATCCACAATTGTTTCTAATTTTCCATCCTTTTCTCTTGAATTTTTAACCCTTTTCAGTCAAATTCAAATTCAAAAGAGACTGTGAATGATCTTTTTTTGCCTGACATTATCCCGTTCCTATGCCCATGCCAACCTATGCATTTACTCTAAGTACCAATAGTGAATACCCTTTAAATAATCTTTCTCTTTTGCCCCAGTTCTCACTTTAACTTTGGATGTGATTTCTCTTTAAGAATTTAAGAAAGCCCAGATCCAACCAGCTTTTCTCTTTCCTACTGCTTGTCTTCTGCTCCATATTTTTAGCCTTGAGTCAGAAAGCAACATGTCCTACCTTCCTGTACTGTTTATTCCAGGCTAATGGCATTTCCTCTGCACTGTTTGGAAAGGGGCCAGCCAGGAGGACCCCATGCTGCTTTAGGCAGCCTCTCTGCTGTGGCTTCAGTGAAACAAACAGGGAAAATAAATTGAAATGAGGCAGGCCAGGAGTGAGTCTAATGAGGGAGGGGAAATTTTTTTCTCCTGTCTCTGCAACAGAACTATAGCTGAACAGGATGGAGGTTTCTTTGAAAAGTAAGCAATTCCAAACATCATCACTGACAACAATGCACACATATCAAAACAGCCCCAACATCTCTGTATACCTTCTGGGCCACAAAATGATCCCCTAAGGATAGCTTTGGGAGTCTGTCAGCTCTGAAAGTGTGGTGTCTGAAGTGACCAGTGGGGCATATTTTTAGTCATCTTATAGCTTATGTTCTTCCCCTTGAGGATGAGAAAGGAAGTGGACAGAAGTGTCTTGTTAACCTGGTTGAGTTGTTAGAGGATTAATCAAGGCTGTGCATGGTGTAAGAGTTTTAAAGAATTAAAAATACTCTCCAAAATACCTATAATGACTAACAGACTTGAATAAAGAAACTAAAGATAAGATGAATGAGAAAATTGAGAAAATAACTGGATACCCATAAACATTTGGATTTGAAATGTATATACAAAACAGAACTAATTTTTGCCCATAGACTCCATCTCCTTCATAATTTCTCTTCTTCTGACTATGGTACTATCACCCTTCTAGGCGCCTAAATTTGTAGCCTGCATCTTCAACTTTTCATTTTCTCTCTCGGTCTCCTTTTCTAATCAGTTGATGTCTTGAGGACACTACTTCTGTCCCATACCTTACTTTTCCCCCTCTTTTATCCACTCAGATAGCCATAGCTCCATTTTAGGGCTTCATCATCCCTTTCCACACTATTGTTATAATCTTCCAACTGGTTGCACTTCATCCTTTCTCTCCCCTCCTTAAGAGAGTTTAAAGGTTCATCTGATTTCAGGAATCAAGACACTTGTTATATAGGTAGATGTTTTTTTAGGCCATATTGATTATCCCAAGAATTCTCAATTACAGTCTTTTAGCTTAAAACTGATTTCCAAAATGACTTGCCCTTAATATCTGAGGATCAAATGAAATAACATATGTGAAGTGCTTCATAAACCTTAAAACACTTTATAAATATGAGCTGTTATTTTTTAAATTATTATACAAGTCTTTGTACAATACAATACAGTACAATACAACAGGTCCTAGGGAATCATCACTTGGTGAGCCATTCTCTCTTTTGGTAAAACATTTCATTGGTGCCCACCCACACAATAGAATTTAAACTCTTTTGCCCTGTATCCGAGGTTTTCTCCAATTTGTGTCTGTTTAAGGTATTGAATTAATTTAATCAAGTCCAAGATTACCTTAGAGCCTCCAAAATGAGATCCTTGACAAGTCAAAAGGAAATGACCTAGCAATCAACACAAATGTTACTAAATGGAGGAAGAATGTCTATTGACCAGTTTATGACATGAAGGTGAGCAGCTCATTTTGTAATTCTATCAGCATAACTTCAAAAGAGACTGAAAATGGAAAATAATCTAGGCTCAGAATTGAATAGGAAGGATGAAGAAGACTAGATGGCTTGTGAAAAATCATGCAGCATTTGGAATAATACCTAGCTACTTACAGAAAAAAAAAAACTTAAAAATTAAAAAAAAAATTATCACAAGTATTCTTCTACTGATGTTTCTTGATTCAAAATCATGGAATAATCATTACAATCTCTGAAGAAGCATAACTATGGTTGTCCCAAAAGGCAATAGTGATATATATATATTTATATATATATATAGTCAGCGTATGTGAGTTTCAGCCTTTTGACAATATTGCTTATACACAAGAAGTGGTATAAATATATAATACAAGGAACTGGGATTAAAAAAAACTTTATAATGAAGAAAAACAAGGGATTATCAATGGACAGTCTGTGTAATTGCCAACACATAATTTGTTTTTGTAACATAAATGTTTCATTTATACTTTTTCTATATATTTAATAATGTGCTTCTTTTATGCATTTTCTATATTGTTTTGACTACTACTTCCCATCCCCAAATTTAACTCCTCTTTGCAAAGTATAATAAAGCAAAATAAATGAACACATTGATCACAGCTTATAACATATGTTCTATTTTTGTATCTGTGGTAACTCATACCTCTTCTGAGAGCCTAGAGACATAGCCATCAATTTTTGTCATACTTTATCACTGAATTTACCATAATACTAATGTCTTTTAATCTTATTTTTCTCATATGTTATTATGATCATGATAGAAATTGTTTTACTGGTTCTGCTTACTTTTCTTTGCATTAGTTCATACAGATTTTCCAAATTTTGTCAAAATTTTCATATCATCATTTCTTTTGGTACAATAATATTCCATTGCATTCACACAATTTTTATGTTTTAAGTGTACTTTCAAGCAACAAATTTTAGAATTTTGCTTTATGATCTGTCCCATTACTTTCCTCCATTTTATGTGTTTCATCCCATGCATATTCTTTTATAATTATTAAAAACACCTTCTCAAAAGGAAGAAAAAACCAAAAAGGGAAAATGTAATAAATTCTAGACTACTTATTTGAAGTTGGAGTTGCCTATTTCTAATTGTTCTCTTTCTTCCACCTTCATTAGTCCAGACAGAGATCAGTGGGTTTTGTTATTTTCCCTCTCCCCATTTTTTTCTAATCAATCCTCTCTAGATGAAGTTTGTTTTGTTTGTGATGATTCCCTACCTAATTCAACTCACTATCATAAGCCTCATTATCTCCCTCACCCTTTCCCAGATCAGTTCCCTATTGATTTTATTGCATTTCCGAATTATTTTTTCCTTACCCTTTTCCAACCTTCTCTTCTATTGCTCAAATAAGGAGGTTCTCCACCAGTCAATACCATCATCCTTATTAATCATTCTCTTATAATTCTTAAAATACATAAGGAGTAGGTTCCCCCCTTCTTCCTTTTAATTTCTATCACAAGTATTCTCCTCCTCCTCCTCCTCCTCTTTCCTTTCACCAATCTACTGGAAGCCTTTTCTAATCCTTCTTACTTAATTCCAGTGCTTTCTCTCTGTTATCTCTAATTTCTTCTGTATATGACTTGTTTGCATATTGTCTCCCTCTTTAGATTGTATCTTACTTTTTCTTTAAAATCCTTAAGGCTTAGTGCAGTGCCTGCAACACAGTAAGTTCTTAATAAATGTTTATTTGTTGATTGAATTTTCTTCTTTTCCTCTTCCCTTCCCTTTCTTTTCTTGTTTCTCACAATTTCCTCACTGATCCTTAGATGTAGTGCTACCTGCATGATATATTTTCAAAATTCCCACAAAATATAGAAAATTATTTCAATGCCAGTTGGGTAGATAGATCAATTATAAGAGATTTATGGAAAGTCATTGGCAAGAACTGCATATGATGAGAAGTCAGGGATGAGTTGTGATTTGTACAAATAAATGGTCTGCTCACATTGGTGAGATCATAGATGCATTAAAAAGTATCTAAAGTAAGAGGGAGGTCTCTTTTGGAAGCCCCAGGGATTTGTTCTTGACTGTGTTCTGTTCAACATCTTTATCAATGACATAATGGAAGCAGAAAGAGAATTTTTTTTATCAGATTTGTAGATGATGTGAAGCCAGAAGGGCTAGTTAATGCACTGGATGACAGAGTGAGGATCCAGAAGGGGTCTGAAAAGGCTGGGATAGTGAATTAAAATTGACAAAATGAAATATAATAGGGTTACCTGTAAAGCTCTGAATGTAGGTTCAATGAATAAATTGTACTTTTAGGAAGTGGTAGAGATTTTTTAAAAAGTCAATTTATATGAAGAAGATCTAGAAGAATTAGGGGACTACAAGCCCAGTTTGAGTGTTTAGTATGCCACGGCAGCTAGAATAATAAATATGATCTTACTTTTAATATGTGAAGACTTCAAGGATTTATTATTTCATCAAGAAGTCACACAAAGAGTCACTGAATTTTAAGATTAAATGAAACCTCAGGGACTATCTCATACAAATCTAAATTTGAATACAAATTCTCAGTGCTTCATAACCTTATAGTTAGAATATTAGGTTAGGCTATATGTATATATATGTATATTGACATTACATATACTTACATACATATCGTCCCTTGCAAACTTATATCTTCCTTATAATCTGATTCTTCCCTAACTATCCTTCCTATGGTATACCTGAAAGAATACCAGAGGCTGACATTTAGGATATATTGTTTTCTCCATCACTCATTCTATAAACTTGGACAGGACATTCAAATTAGGAAACTTTTCCCTAGAGATTTTAGTGACTAGCTGATAATCACAGAAAGCTGGGTTTTATTTTCATGTCCTTTGAAGCAGTTTTTATCAGACTGGTCACTACTCCAGAGAGTCAATGGGCATCACTAAAGGGACAGGTGAGTGCATAAGTGTGAGAACCATGAGACTTTTTAAAGGAGACACATGTGTGTCCCTCTCTAGCTCACTTAAGATTGTGAAAAAGAATTCTTTATTGTCTATCTAGAGTTAAAACTAATTTAAGTACCCCTCCTTAGTAACTCACTATACTGAAGACAGGGTTACTTGTCTACTTTTGAACTGAATCAATAAGAAATTAAATACCCTACTTAATACTGGCTGAGAAGTTAGCATAGTACTTAGAGAATTCATGCCTTTAGAAATTCAATCAGCCAGGAATCTGTGAATCTTTTTGATGAGATTTTAACCTTCAGAAGGTGAGAAGTGAATCCTACAGACACTGCATCCTGGGCAATGCTAGACAATTTGGAAGCTGTGATTGGCCCCTGTGAAGAGGGGAAGGTACAAGAAGTCACCATAAAAAAGCAAGCCCTGAACTCCTTCAGAGCAGATTGTCTTTGAGAAGATAATCTGAAGAGATTGCCTTCTAGATATAGTCTTAAATAGTCTTTGAGGGAGTTTTGCTGCAGACTATGGCTTGGATTATGGGCTCAGCACATAGCTTCTACTTGGACTCTGATTCTTGGATTACTTCATTGGGTGAGTAAAAAGCTGACCCTTTTCCTAGCTTCTGGAGAGACTAGCTTCCATCTTGTTGGAGACCACGTGGTTACTCACTACCAACCCTCCTGGTTGAGAGTTAATTAATCTCTGCCTAGATTAAGCAGACCCAGAGCAAAACATTTAGGTTGATAGGATAGACAACTTCTCTATCTCCCTCACATTCCTCTTTATTTTTTCCTCTCTACTTGTAAATAGTTGTAAATAAATTTCTGACTCAAGATATAATAACTACTGGTGATCACATAATTTCATATAATCATTGTCTAACCATTCATTTTAGCCTTTATAAGATTGATGAAGTCTAAGGTACCTGAGGTCTACTTCCCCTTAGGCACTACCATACCCTCTATTCTTCTAAAGCTGGGAGCACACATAGCAGAACTGAGCACCTCTTGGAGGGACCTCACATATGCTGTGGCATTTCCCAAATCAAGACAGAGGATTGGATTCACAAACTGGAAGATGTTATAGAATTCTATATTTACAGGTAGAAGGACACTCTTTGAACTCAACTGACCTGACTTTCTCATATCATAGATGATGAAACTGAGGTTTTGGGGGAAAATATCTTGCTCAAGGTCATATACTTATTGATTCTATTAATAAGTGATAGGACCATGGGATCATTGACTTAAAACTAGGAGGGAGAAAAATAAAGACCTACATGAGTGAAATTACTTAATCTGGGTCAGAAAGATCATAAGCCATATGAACATAGTGCTAGACGACAAGAAGCAGAGACGTGGAGAGATAAATAACTTACCCAAAACCAGATTTCTAATAAGTTGCAGCTACTAATAAGAGCTGAACTCTTATTACTTTAAGAGACCAAATCCAAACAGAAGTCCTTTGATTCCAAATCTACCCCTCTTTCTACTATACCACACCAGTATTATTTTTAAATAAATAATTCATAGTTAATTTATAATTTAGAGGGAGCTGGGTAGCATAGTGAATAGAGAGCTGAACTAAAAAATCAAAAAGACCTGAGTTCAAATCCAGGTTACTTGCTAGATGTATTACCCTGGGCAAGTCAGTTACCCTCTGTTTCCCTCAGCTTCCTTATGCCTAAAAGAGGAAAATAATACTATTCACCTTCTAGGTTGTTATGAACATGGAATGAAATAATAACTGTAAAGCCCTTAGTATCATTCCTGGCACATAATAAGCCCTGTATGCTAACTATGGGCCTCTAGGTGGTCAAATGAATAAATATTCAGCTATCCTGACTATTTTATTTATGATAGCTAGATGATAAAATAGATGGGGCACTGGGTCTGGAGTCAGGAAGACCTGAGTTCAAATCCAGTCTCAGATGCTTATTAGCTGTGAGAACCCAGCAAGTCACTTGACCTTGTATGTCTTAGTTTCCTCATCTGTAAAATGATTTGATCTGGAGAAGGAATGGCAAACTACTCTAGGATCTTGCCAAGAAAATTCTAAATGCGGTCATGAAGAATTGGACACAATGGAAAAAAAATGACTAAACAGCAATACATTCACACATATGTGTATATGTATTTTATGTATTTACCATCTTTTCTTCTGGGATCATAGATCTGCCTTAGAGCTTGGATGCCTGTCTTTAGTAGAGTTTGTGCTCAGCAGGACTTGGACAAGCATTGGTCTGAGAAGAGATCTTTCCTCCTCTTTTGTGATTTGGAAGCAGAACTTCCAATCACCCTTGTAACCTCCTTACAGCAGCAGCCTGAAGAGCCCTGACTTTCCCAACTAAAAAGATAAAGACAATTAGAATTTGAGCAAAGAGCTTTTAGTTCTTATAGTATAAACACATAAGTAAGATGACAGAAAATTGTTGCTGCTGTGGTGCCTAGTGGTCCCATTTTACTGTCCTGAGGACCCAGAGATATTGTGGAGGCCTTCTAAGGCTTCTTTGCTGAGGGCTAGCTTTTCCTCTGAAACTGACTTCCTACATTCAAATGCTAGATCTATCTTACCCCAGGGGATAACATATAGTGGAAAAGAGTGTTTTCTGGGTAAGAGCTGTGAAATGAACACAGTGAGAGTCATAAATGGTGCCCAGAGGCCTAGTTCACTTGGCTCTTCTGTGCTCTCCTCTCTCTCATTTCTAATGGATTCAGGTTCTCAAATATGCTTCCCTAGAAGGCTCAGAAAAGTATAATATCATTGATTTAATTGTTTCCTGTATCTTCAGTAGTTTTTCTTCAATTAATTGATGGTATAAATAAAAAACAGTAAGTAAAAAACCCTGGAGATTTTTGATGATCGAACTAGAGGTGAATTAAAATCATTTGGGTTTTTCCATTGAGATCTTTGGGAAATGAAGCATTTGCCATTTTATTATTATTCATGTAGGAAATAAATTGAATGAGATATCTTGGGATATTTTAGCTAGTCACAGCTAAGGTGACAGTGTGGGGATGATTTGTGCCTCTATTTCTATTTCTCTTCTCACCATTGGATACATCCCCCAAAATATTCCCTCATTAGAAAGAAGTCAAAGGAAATTCTTTTGGGGTTCCAATAGTAATATACATGCCAATTTGCTTGAGCAGGTGTATACTAAAACTCTCCTCCTAAAGAATAAGAATGAGAAAGTTTTCACTGTCCAGGGTGCCACTAGCTTTCTAAGTCACCTAAGTTGTCAGTCTCAGTTCTTTCCTGATCTTTCTCCCTTTCTTCCAGCATAAGTTGTCAGATCTTGTTGCTTTTGACTTGTTTCTCATATCCATCCCATTCTTCCTACCTACATGATAACCATTATGATTCAGACTCTCATCATCTCTTACCTGGACTACTACTTCTAGCCCCTCTCCTTTCCAATCTTGTTTAGGTGTTTTCAGTTGTATCTGACTCTTTGTAACCCCAGTCTTTCTTGAAGAAAATACTGGAGTGGTTTGCTATTTCCTTCTCCAACTCATTTTACAGATGAGAAAATGGAGGCAGACAGGGTTAAGTGAGTTATCTAGGGTCTCACAAATAGTAAATGTCTCAGGTTGAATTAGAGCTTAGGTCTTCCTGATTTCAGGTCAGATACTTGATCTTCTATCCCACCTAGCTGCCCCTCATCTTATATACTACCAGAGTGATTTTCTTAGAGCACAGGGCTGATTATGTCACTTTCCATTCATGAAGTTTCAGTGGTATAAAATACAAACACCTGTGTTTAGAAATTTTTAAAGCTCATAATCTGGCTGCAAACAATTTTTTCTAAATTGATTTACCACTTTTCTCCATCATGGATTCTATTTTTCAACCAAACTGGCCTACCAGTTATTTTCTGCATAAAAAATTATTAATCTCTCACCTTCATGCTTTTGCTCAAATTATCCCCCCACTCTTGGAATGCTCTCCATCATCACTTCCAACTTTTGGTATCCCTGGGACCATCGAGCTTCTACATAGATTTCCCACATATTCTCACCTTCCTCTCATTGAACTTGGACTCTGCCCTTGGGCTCTGACATATGGTACTTCTCCTTCTTTTGTTCAGTTCCAGGCTACCATGTCACTTCATATATATTTCTAAGCTTTGTTGTCTTTTCTTTAGCTCTTCTTTATGTATTTTCTTCCTCCATTAGGGTGTAAGTTTCCTTTAAGGCCCAGCTAAAATTTCATCTTCTATGGGAAATCTTTCTCCACCTTCCCTTACTTCTAGTGCCTTCCTTCTGTTCCCTATTTTCTATTTATCCTGTATATGGCTTGTTTGTACACAGTTGCTTTTGCTCGTGTGTTGTCTCCATTTGACTATGAACTCCATGAGGACAGGGATTGTCTTTTGTCTTTCTTTGTATCCCTGGTGGGTGCTTACTGACTTGACAGTGTTTAAGAGTTCAGGAAGGGTTGGACTAAGATGAACTCTGAAGCCCTTTTCTACTCTGAGATTTTGTGATTTTTAAGAACTATTTGGGGCAACTGGATGGTTCAGTGGAGAGAGTGCAAGAACTGAAGTCACTTAACCCTGTTTGCCTCAGTTTCTCATCTATAAAATGAACTGAAGAGGAGATAACAAATCACACTAGTATCTTTGCTAAGATAACTCCAAATGGAGTCACAAAGATTTGGAAATAACTGAAATGACTGAACCACCATGAACAGCATTTTATTGCATTGGACTAAGCATCAGAAGACCTGTGTTCAAATCTTCACCTTGCCTCTTAGAATAATCAATCTTTAGTAAAACATTTACTCTTTCTGAATCTCATTTATGGTATAAGAAATTCACCTTAATGATCTCTAAAGTTCCTTCCATACCCCACATTCTGTGACAATTTCCTTAATGAAAAATAATGAACTTTTCTTCTTGCATTCTATTGTTTTAAGATTCTGCATGTGCATCCCCAGGAGAGTGAGTATTACAGGAGGCTTCATGGAGGCAGATCAGATACATTCAGCCTCCATCACTCTTTACTCTGAGAAGGGGATATTCATTATAGATTCAAGAGTAGCTCCCAATGGCTGATTGCTAAATTTTCAATGTTAACATTTATACCATGGAAAGTAGCAAATACAACATCAGAGCTTAATCTATTTTGTTGTTGGTTATCTAGACTTAAGAAATAATAACTAACATTTAGATAATAGTTACTATGTTCCAGTCACTATGCGGAGTGCTTTTTCAATTGAACCTTAAAACAACCCTGGGAGGCAGGTACCATTATAACTTCCATATTCAGGACAAAGAAACTGAGATTAAAAGATTTAAGTTGCTTGTCTACTTAGTAAGTGTCTGAGGCTGGATTTGAACTCAGGTCTTCCTAACTTGAGGCTAGATAGGGATCTATCCACTTTGTCACCAAACAGAGAAAATATTAATGATTCAAATTAAACTTAAAAGTGTGTCCCGAATAGTATTTTCTCCTGGAACATCAGTTGTCAAATATTTACCAGCTCACCTCAGTTCTAAGGCTCTTCCAACATGAACATCTTATGTTCTGAGAACATTTATGTTCTAGCATTCTTATGTTCTGTGCATACTTTGGGGGTTCTCAAGTCTTTTCCAGTTTCAACATTCTACGGCACAAATTGTCAATTCCAAGCATTTGGTCTCTATTCCTAGGAAAATCTCTCTCTTTCTTCCAGAAGATGGCATAAGCAAGCTCTAGGTCTTCTTTTAGATCCCAGCAAAGCTGAACATTTACAGAGATTAATATGATGCCAGATGCTCTCCTATATGCAGTGTTGATGCTCTGAAGTGCTCTTTAAAATGGAGGTGGGGTGAGGCAGTTGGTCCTACATCAATATTCACAATCTATTGTAACAAAAGGAAGTCAAGTTGTAAGTGTTTGTGATGACCTTGCTGGGAATAAAGATGAAGGAGGGGGGCAAACCAGCATCCCCTGAAAGGACGGCAGAAATGAATGCTAAGTGTTTTCATTGACAATGAAGGAGAATAATAGCATGTGTCTAGGATGTTACTGGATGAGTGTTTAAGTGAGTCAGAATGATAGCAGCAGCCAGCTTTCTAATATTGATGCTGGAGGGCCCACATGTTTTCTCATTTGTTAGACCAGTGGTTTTCTGGGAAATGGGATTTTTTTTTCTCCTTTACTTAGGAAGGAATGAATGTACATTTTGACACATACTAGCTTTTGTTAGTACACAAAGTGTCTCAAAAGTCTTTAATAGGTTCAAACTGCACTGAGACTTTTGGGATACCTTACAGAATACTTTGGTTATGAAACAAGTATGTTTTTTTTTTTCTAATGAGATTTTAAAAAAGATTCCTTACATTCTTTGAACCTCATAATAGTTAAGTAGTGTAAGCATTAATTACTAAAAGCTAAGTAGCATAACGTATTCTTTATTCCCATTTTACAAATATGGAAACTTCAGAGAAGTGAAATCATCTGCCCAAGATTTTCAGCTATTATTAAAACTAAGACGTGAACTCAAGTCACTTGAATCTGAGTCCTGTAATCTTTCTAATAGTCTAATGGTTCCTAATCTTTTCTAATATGAAGATGACTTTTTTAGAACAGAGTATCATGAATATTGATATGATTGAAATTGTATTCCTTCTTGAGAGTCAGAAAGACCTCATCTCAGATGTTTATTAGCTGGGTAACTATGGGGAAACTGGGATATTCTTCACTCCCCATTATCACTTCCAGGATCTCCCTCTACTACCAGTAAATGGATTTGGGGGAAAAGGATTAATATTTAATGAGTTTGGAAAGTAGATTGTAAAGCTCTTTAAAAACTAAACAGAGGAGCTTATATTATGTGTGTATATGTAAATATATATATATTATATCTAATCTCAGAGGTAAGAGAGAGTGATTGGAGTTTAACAGAATCACAACATAGTCAGAGCTACACTGGAAGACAATTATTTTGCCAACTGTATGAGGGACGTATTGGAGTAAGGAGAGGGAAACCTGAAGCAGGGAGACTGACTAGGAGGTTATTATGGTAGTCCAGGTAAGAGGTGATGAGGGTCTGAACTAGAGTGAAGGTCATTTCAATTGAGAGAAAGAAACAGATGTGAGAAATAATTTGGAGGGAGAAATTACAAGATTTGACCATTGATTGGATAGCTGAGCTAAAGAACAATGAAAAGCCTAGAAGAATAGCACTGCCCTTTATGGAAATAGAGAAGTTTCAGAGGGAGAATCTACATTATCTAAGAATATACTCATATTGATGAGTTCACACATAAAAATATCAGTCTTTTCAGTGACTACCAGAATGCTTTGCATATAGTAGGCAAATAATTGTGTATTGAATTGAAATTTTAAAAAACGCTGACATTATGGAAGACTTATTTAAACATTTGAATTCTTTCATTGCCACATATATAGCACCTAATAACTTTTGATTTGCTTTAATTATAATTCAATCCTTCAAAGGATTGTGAAATTAGGGTCGAGATCTGATTCTCTCTAATAGAGAGGAATAAGCTGCTAAAATAGAATAATTGGGGGCCTTGGGGATGATGCGTAAGTGATCACCACATCTTAGATTTTGTGACTGGAAATAAATAATGTTGAAGGGCTTTCAAATATACAGTAGAGGAGAAAAAGGAGAACATGGCATATGGCCTCAATTTTCTCAGTAAAGTAAGCAGGAGGCAACATTCTCTGCTAGGAAGGAGTGGTATAAGGAGGTTTGAGATGAGAAGATTTAAAACAGCTACTATGGGGAATGTGCTAGAGAGTCTGTTAGGGCATAAAAGAATTGCCGAGTAGCACCAGGTATTCAGATGAAATTAGAGATCAGAAATTCATTGTGGATTCATGTAAACCATTTGACTTCCTTTGACCCACTTTGGTAGTTCCTGAGAAGGCAGATGTATAATCCAGGGTTGAGTATAGCAAGGGATGAGGTGTAATAGGATGAGGTAGTCAAGAGATGTGAGAGGTTAAGAACTATACATTGTTTAACTATATATCATCAGCTATAAAATCAAGATTGGAAAAGGAGACTAGTGAAGTCAGAGTAGGGGTAATGGTTTGGGAGAGCAAAGGGGAGATGACCAGAGTGGCTCATTAGGAACATTTCTTTAGCCTGGTACCCCCACTCCTTACTTCAGGGCCTTCTTCCTGCCCTCTCTGTGTATAAGAAGGGGGGCCCCAGATAGGCATCAGCAAAATCTGTGGAGGCTAAAAGACAGAGAAATGGAAATGTAAAGAGGGAAGCTTTCATAGTCACAATAGACATTCCCTATTCTAGAACATGTAGGAGACTTTAATAGATTGATTGTACATAAAGAGGTAAGTAAGACAATGAGCTCATTTTCAGCCAGTGTGTTCATTTCTTCATCCCATTGTTCCTAGTCACTATGTAAGATTTATATCAGGCAAAAGACTCCTAAAGCACTATGGGAATTAAAAAAAAAAAAGACTGAACTGAAACTAATCACTCTACAGGAACGTGGAAGTGAGAGGGAAGGGGCTTTTGAGTGAGGAAGAATTTATTAAAAGGAGAAGCAAGTCTTTTGTCATCTCCTGACCAGGAAAAAACAAACATCCTTGGGACTGAGGTTGTGAAAGTCAGAGAGAAGAAACTTTCCCCAATCCTAAACTAAGGGTCATTGCCAAGCCCTTGCTAAAAGAGCTTTGTAGTACTCTAGCAGAAAAGAGTATATAATTATACTCCAGTTGGAGAGAATACAATATTCTTTGGCTCATCAGTGGCTAAAGATGGAAAAAAGCTGCAATTGCTAGTGAGCCCAGAAGACCAGCAGATTGACCTATTGATCAGAGAGGCACCTTGAGAGACATTTGCAGTTAATGCCAATGCCTAAGATTTCCACTCAACAGGACTTGGTGACCAGTTACCTGTGAATTAGTTTGGGAGAAGGAAGAATTGACAATAATATTGAGGTTTTAAAATGTAATATATTATCTCCTTATGGAGATAATTTGATCTAAAGAATTCACTATGGTGAGAAAAAAGAATACTGGGTTGGGAATCAGAATAAGTCACTTATTTTAAATCCTGACTTTGTTCTTTATTCTGCATTTGTGTTGATCATATCTTTCTAGGCCTTGGTTTGTAAAACAAAAGGTATTAAACTTAATAATCTCCAAAATCCTTTCTAACTCAGAATCAATTAAAGCAATTGCCAATAACAGTGGAAATGACAGGCATTGCATTAGGGAATGTGTGTGGATAGTTTAGCAGCAATAGGGCTTTTACTGAAATTCAAATATTAATGGGGGTTATTTGGGAGAATATATACCAGATAACACAGAGGGAAGGATCTCTTCCATTGGGAGTAAATTAATTCAACCAATAGGGAATATCTTAGATCTTACCCCAAGGGAAATTCCCTGAAGCCTCTGGAATAGCAGGCTGGGATAGTCTTTTCATTCAGCAACCTGAAGTGGGATTAACCTTTTCTATCTTTTCTTTCAAAACTGAAAGCTCCTTAAAGAAGACTCTTGCTTAAAGATTACTGAAGGGGTGTTCCTACTTCAAGAGTCCCCAAAGGTACTGAAGCTCTCACCTTTCACCAACTCTGTCCCATCTCTCACCCAAACGGGCATTCATTTCCACTGATAAAGAGAGTCCTATACCAATGGACTTTGGAACAGGGGTTACACAAAAGTTAAATGATTTTATTTCATTATTAATATTATTGAGAAATCAATAGGTTAAAATGATGGGGGGCCACTAATCACAATAATATTGAGGAAATATTAACACACTGGTGATGATATTGTAAGGAATATACCAAAATGGGAGCCCACGCCAACAGTATTGGAAGAATCCCACTACTCTTAAGGGATACCACTAGAACCTTGAAGGGGAAATGCACTCATCCACACTGGGGAGTCTCAGCATGTGGATTGAGAGAGAATAAATAAGAATTTCTCTACATTTAGATGTGCTAGGTATTTGTAGTAACAAGAACTGAGTCTCTTGGCCCTTTGGCAAATGATCATTTATGTCTTGCCAGATCTTAGCCCTGGGTTACCTCTAAATCTATCTTCTATGTCCCTACTCACATACTGTTGAATGCTCCTGGAGAAAGTCATACAACCATGTCTATTGAATTCACTATAAATTTGTTATCTAATCTCAACTTGGCCCTTATTGCCCATAGCAATACTTTTACTCTTCCCTGACTCATCTCTCTTTCAGACTTCCCAATAGCAACACCATCTTTCCAGTCAGCTAGTTCACAGTCTTAGAGTCATCTTTTATTCTTTCCTCTCCCTCAGCCCCCTTATCTAGTATTAAGAAAAGCCGAAATCTGGTCAGTCTTACTTTCATATTTTTTGCTTCTCTCTCTTTCCACTCACAGTTTCTACCACAGTTTAGGCCCTCCTAACTTTTCACCTAAACATTTACCTCAGTCTTCTTATTGGTCTGCCTTCTAGACTCGTTACTCTTCAAAAAACCTTCCACAAAACTGCTAAATTGAAATGTCTAAAATGTAGGTCTTAAGATGTTACCCCACTACTGAAAAATTATCAGTACCTCTACTTTTTCTAGTTCTTGTTGTTACAACTCTTAATGATGCCTTTTGAGGTTTTCTTGGCAAAGATCCTGGAGTCATTTGTCATTTCCTTCTCCAGGTTTTTTTTTACGATAAGGAAATTGAGACAAACAGGGTGAAGTGAATTGCCTAGTGTCACACAGCTGGTAAGTGTCTGAGGCCAGATTTGAACTCAGAAAGATGAGACTTTCTGACTTCAGGCCCAGTGCTCTATTTACTGGTTTCAGAATTTACTTGGAAAAAAATCTCTGAATATAAATTCTAGGTTTTCATAAATGTGAATTAACTTCTGAATATAAAATTCTAGATTTCTATTAACACAAGAAAAAAGACCCACAGCTCCCATATAAACAACCAAGGTAACAAAAGCATTTATTTGATACATCTCAGACTTTATTTCCCTCCAAAAGATAGTGCAGAAAATGCAGATCCTAAGTAAATTTAGAAAAAAAGTAGTGCCTAAATAATCAATGAAATTTTCCTTCCTAATTAGTGGACTTTACCTTTCCATAGAGTCCTGTATAGTCCCACTCAGATTTCCAGCCCCACTTTGTGATTTGGACAACCTTCAGAAGAGAAACACTTTGAGACTGTTAGGCAATACTCCTACACTCTATGGAGTCCCTATTCCTCACAGAGATCCTTTAAGGATGCTAGGTGGCAGAGTGGATAAAGCTCCAGAGCTGGAGTCAGGAGCACACATCTTCTTGAGTTCAAATATGGCCTCAGATACTTTCTAGCTATGTGACCTAGGCAAGTCACTTAACCCTGTTTGCCTTAGTTTCTTCATTTGTAAAATGATCTGGAAAGGGAAAGGGTAAACCAGTAACTTTGCCAAGAAAATGGCAATTAGGTTTACAAAGTCAGAAATGACTGAGCAACAAGAACAACAACAATGAGTTTAGACTTTCTTGGAAAGGAAGCACATTCTGAGATTTGCTATCAGAGAACCCCCTTTATATCTGGTCTGTAAATCTGAAAATTTTATATAATTGTGTAGAACAAAGCCTATTTTGGGGTCCCCTCATGTTACACCATTAGTACCATATTTCTCTAGCAATGATAGTGAGCAGTGATAGCAGTGGTGGAGGTGGTGGTAGGGGTGAATGTAGAAAGGTATCAATGATACTCCTCTCACTCCCTGGAGCATAATACCTTGGAGGATATTCCTTTTCTGTGGCTAGAAAGCTAGATCCTCGAATCATACTATTTAGGTAGTTTCCCCTCTCTAGCTAGAAGGTCATATTCTAGGACTTTCTGCCATAGGGTTGCTAGAGAGCTAGAAGAGCGTGTATCTCCAAGCAGGCCACTTGGAACAGTGCATATCTGTTTCTTCCCCTCCAAGACTACTCTTTGTCAAGCATTTTTTCAGCACCTAATATATGCCAGACACAGTGCTAAGTACTTTACTGATATTTTCTCATTTAATGATAATAATAATAGTAACAGTAATAGATAAAATTTATATAGTACCAAGTATGTTCTAGGCACTGTGCTAAGCACTTTATAATTATTATGTCACTTAATCCTCACTGCAACTGTGGGAGGAAGGTACTATTATTATCCCCATTTAACAGCTGAGAAAAGTGAGGCAGAGTGTTTAAGTAACTGCCAATGCTCAGAGAGCTACTAAATGCCTGCTGTTGGACCTAATGTTCTATCTACTGTGCCACTTGGCTGCCTTAGAGCAGTAGCTTTCGGGTCTTTGATCTCTGGCCTAATCTCAGAAAATGGAAAAAAGGAAAGAATAAGAGGTCATAAACTCTTTTCTTTCAGCTACATAACAAGCATATTATTGCCTCTCCCAAATGAATATAGGGGTGTGAAGAGTGATGGGAAGGGTTTGGTATTATATTGCTGTCCAGTCGAGATCTCTTTGGGAAAAAGGTAAAAGAGGAAAAGCCAAAAAAAAAAGGTATCAGATCCCCTATAAACTGGCATGGAGGGGTTTCTCTGTTCCTAGGAGCCAAAGAGTCTGAGGCAATCAATTCATCTTAGGGGCCATAAAACCATCCTCTAGGGCACCAGAGCTTATTTCCAAACCAGCTAATAGATCTCACCCTAACATTTAATAAGGACAGATTTTTTTCTCTCTAACAGCAAGTTCCCTCTGGGCATGGTCACCTTTCATTGGAAAAATCTCTCTCTTCAAACCTGAAACTAAGACCACCTCCCAGGAAACTCTTTAGGTTGATTGTAGAACTTCTCATTTCAACACTTCCATACGGAAGAGGTATTATGATAAAAGCATCTACTTCAAATGATTGTTTTCAACGATATTTCTTGTTCTTTGCTTATATGACTTCATATGTATAATAAATTATTTTACATGTAATTGATAAATATTTAATGAAATGAAAATATATTAGGGGAAAAGATTGTTTCTTATTATTTTTACTATAATATGGTAGAGTGCACAAAACCTTTGGGGATTTATCTTAATTATTTCTACTGGGATTGGACATTCCCCCAATTCCACGTACTATGTGAGGCTATAGAAAGAATATTCATTATTAAAACTATCTATGATCACATGAAAAAATGCTCCAAGTCAGTACTGATTAGATAAATACAAATTAAAGGAACTCTGAGATACTCTTTTATGCTTATCAGATTGGCTAATATGACAAAAATAGGGGAAAATGATAAATGATGGAAGGGATGTGGGAAAACTGGGACATTAATACACTGTTGATGGAGCTGTGAAATGATACAACCATTGTGGAGAACAATTTGGATCCATGCCAAAAGGGACATTAAACTGTGCATACCCTTTGACCCACCAATACCATGACTAGATCTGTATCCCAAAGAGATCAAAGAAAGGGGTAAGGATCTACTTATGCAAAAAATATTTATAATAATTCTTTTTGTAATGATGAAGAATTGAATACTGAGGCATCATCTATCAGTTGGGGAATGACTACACAAGTTGTGGCATATGATTTTAATGGAATACTTGTGCCTTAAGAAAAGGAAGCCAGGATGATTTTAGAAGAGCCCAGAAAGACTTCTATGAACTAATGCAAAATGAAGTAAGCAGATCCATGAGAACATTGTACACAAGAACAGTAATAAAGTAAGATAGTCAACTATGAATAACAACTATTATTAACAATGCAGGAGTTCAAGAGAACTCCGAGAGAGTCATGAAAAAGGCAATTCATTGCCATATCAGGAAATGATAAAATCTGAATGCAGATTGAAACATATAATTTTCCAATTTATTTCTCTTGAGTTTTTCTTGAATGTGTGATGTGTTTTCTTTCATAAGAAGAGGAATATGGAAATAAGTATTGCATGATAGCAAGGGGAAGACAGAGAGGGAGAGAATTTGGATTGTGAGATGTTAGGAAATAAAGGTTAAAAATTGTTTCTGGTAACTGGGACTCTTCATTGTGTCGTAGTGGAAAGAATGCTGGATTTGAAGTCATGGGACTTTTTGATTTGTAGTTGGAAAAGAACCACTTAGAGACTATCTAATCCAATGTCCTAGTTTTAAAGATGAGAAAACAGAGATTCAGAAAGGAGAATGGACTTGTCATTAAAATATAAGCTCTTTGAGAGCAGGGATTCATTGTTGTCTCTGTGTATTTTTTGTAAGGACTTAACAAATGTTTGCTTGTTGATTGATTAGATTACCAAGGAGATAGCAAAAATGGCTTATGAATCTAATTTGATGAGGTTGAGCAATAGTAAAAAGTGCTTTGAAATCCTTTTTAAAAAATGATGGTTTTAGATCTTATGTTTTTTACTAATTAACAGATATTCCCAATTAGACTATGGACTCAAACTGTTTTCCCTGTGCCCTTCCTCCTAATTGATATAGGTTTGACTGACATCCCAAGCCTGAAGGGAGGGGGGAGCACCTGAGTTAACTTGAAGGATGTTATGCCTTTATCCTTTTTGATAAGAGTTTACAAGGCTGAGAAAGGATACCCAAGCATCAAAACAACCTTGAAAGTCTGACAAACAGGACATGGGAGGGAATGTCATTCAGGCATATGGGGGAATCTTTGTGCCCCTTCCCTGCTTCTTCTTCTGGAACACCCCATGACATACTCATGAGAGTAATAATCTGAGGGAGGGCAGAGAATTCCCAAGGATGGGAGAGGTAATGTCCCAGACCTTAAATAAAATGTAACAATCTGAATCCCTTGCATGTGTGGGGAAGTTACAGTTCCATCCTAACTGGGCTATTCCATCATCCTGGACCATTTTCATCCATTGGCCCCACCATATGTAACATCTTTGAATAAAAATTACCATGCCTTAAGATGAAGGGGGGTATGAGTAGTAATTCTTTAGGTGAGAACCAGAATTCACTCTTATAACAAAGTCACATGAATCAATATTAAATGTTCTAGTTCACACCATTGTGCCATAGGAATCAAAGGCTAGTTCTGAGTAATGCTTGCTGATTGTGTGACAATGGAGAAGTCCTTTTTCCCTTCTAAGTGCCTGTATGGTGGACTTGAAAGGCTGAACTTGGAATTCAGAAAGACTTGGGTTCAAATCCCAACTAACATTTATTGACTATGGACACATCACTTGTCTCTGAGTCAGTTTCCTCATTTCTAATAATAATAAATATCTATAGATAAAATGTTAGCTATATAAATAAATGATGCTTTAAGTTTGACAAAGCACTTTATAATTTTTCATTTAACTGTAGAATGAGTTTAACAGTTTTTTTCTAAAATAGATATAACAGAAAACAATTATTTTACCTACTCGACAGAACTGCTGTTTCAAATGAGATAATATACATAAAACAGTATGGTGTTGTTGTTCAGTCATTCAGTTGTGTCTGACTGTGACTCTATGTAGGGTTTTCTTGGCAAAGACATTGGAGTGGTTTTCCTTTTCCTTGTCTAGTAAAACATGGTGAAGATATATGCTATTATTATTTTTAATCTATATCTTTCATCTTAGATTCAATACCGTGTATTGGTTCTAAGGTAGAAGAGCAGTAAAGGCTAGGCAATGGGGATTAAGTGACTTGTTCAGGGTTACACAGCTAGGAAATGTCAGGTCATATTTATTTATTTATTTGTTTATTTTTTTTTAATTTTATTTAATTCATTAATTTAGAGCATTTTTCCAGGCTTACAAAAATCATGTTCTTTTCCTCCCCTCCCCCCAACCCACTCCCATATCTGACACAAAATTCCACTGGGTTTTACATGTGTCTTTCTTTGGTCAAGACTTATTTCCATATTATTGGTATTTGCACTTGGGTGACCATTTAGGATTTATAACCCCAATCATATCCCCATTGACAGATGTGATCAAGAAGTTGTTTTTCTTCTGTGTTTCTACTCCCACAGATTTTCCTCTGAATGTGGATAGTATTCTTTCTCATAAGTCTTTCAGAAATGTCCTGGATCATTGCATTGCTGCTAGTAGAGAAGTCCATTACGTTCAATTGTACCACAGTGTATCAGTCTTTGTGTATAATGTTCTCCTGGTTTTGCTCCTTTCACTCTGCATCAATTTCTGGAAGTCATTCCAGTTCACATTGAATTCCTCCAGTTCATTGTTTCTTTTGAGCACAATAGTATTCCATCAGCCATTTCCCAATCAGAGGGCATCCCCCTATTTTCTAATTTTTTGTCACCACAAAAAGCACAGCTATGAATATTCTTGTACAAGTCTTTTTCCTTATTATTTCTTTGGGGTATAAACCCAGTAGTGCTATGGCTGGATCAAAAAGAAGGTAGTCTTTTAGAACCCTTTGGTCATAGTTCCAAATTGCCTTCCAGAATGGTTAGATCAATCCACAACTCCAGCAGCAATGCATTAATGTCCCAATTTTGCCACATCCCCTCCAGTATTCATTACTTTCCTTTGCTCTCATGTTAGCCAATCTGTTAGGTGTGAGGTGGTACCTCAGTTGTTTTGATTTGTATTTCTCTGATTACAAGAGATTTAGAACATTTTTTCATGTGTTTATGGATAATTTTGATTTCTTTATCCAAAAATTGCCCATTCATGCCCCTTGCCCATTTATCAATTGGGGGATGGCTTGATATTTTTTTTTATACAATTGATTTAGCTCTTTATAAATTTGAGTAATTAGACCTTTGTCAGAGTTTTTTGTTATGAAGATTTTTTTCCAATTTGTTGCTTTCCTTCTAATTGTGGTTGCAAAAGTCTTGTTTGTACACAACCTTTTTAATTTTATATAATCAAAATTATTTACTTTACATTTTGTAATTTTTCTAACTCTTGCTTCGTCTTAAAATCTTTCCTTTCCCAAAGATCTGACAAGTATACCATTCTGTTTTCACCTAATTTAATTATAGTTTCATTCTTTATGTTCAAGCCATTCACCCATTCTGAGTTTATCTTGGTGTGGGGTGTTAAATGTTGATCTAAACCTCTCTCTCTAATCTAAACCTAATCTCTTCCATACTGTCTTCCAATTTTCCCAGCAGTTTTTGTCAAATAGTGGATTTTTGTCCCAAAAGCTGGAATCTTTGGGTTTATCATAGACAGTCTTAATTAGGTCACTTACCCCAAGTCTATTCTACTGATCTTCCCTTCTTTCTCTTTGCCAGTACTATATTGTTTTGATGACCATGGCTTTATAGAATAGTTTGAGTCTGGTACTTCTAGGCCACCTTCCTTCACATTTTTTTTTCAATATTTCCCTTGATATTCTTGATTTTTTGTTCTTCCAAATGAACTTTGTTATCTGAGGGTATATTTAAACCCAGGATCTCACATCTCCGGGCCTGACTCTCTTATCTACTAAGCTACTTAGCTGCCCCCCAATCTGTTGTTATTATTATGGAGTGAGTTTAAAAATACTTACACTATCGACCTCAGAATCATCCTGAGAAAAGCTTATATGTGCCTTCAAGGATTATAGAGTCATGAACTGTTATCACACCTCTTATTACCTTGCAGAGTTAGACATCTAGACCATTAGCACAGAGCTGACCCTGACCATAGCTTAAGCTTATTTGTAGCTGTTGCCCTGAAGTCCTAAGGGCATTAATTCTAAAGCCAGAATTTTTGACATACCAGAGTTGGAGCCTTGGTTATTAAGATAGCCTGTTTTCCTCTACCAAAGAAATCCAACAGACCCAATATATTTTCTTTCTAGAGCTCACTGACAAGGAAGGAAGTAAATAAACATTTATGAAATGCCTAATATAGACCAGATGTGCTAAGAGTTTTACAAATATAATCTCATTTTATCCTTACAACAATCCAATGAAATAGGTTCTTTTACTATTAATGTTTTATAGTTGAGGAAAGTGAGCCAGATAGAAGTTAAGTGATTTGCCTAGTCTCATATAACTAGTGTCTGAAGCAGAATTTGACCTCGTCTTTCTGACTCCAGACTCAATGCTTTATCCACTGTACTCTCTAGCTAGTTATTAACATTTGTCATTTGAATTTATTGACTAATTTTGTAGGAAAATATCCATAGAGAATTTTTCATCATATTAGCTGGGCTTTGGTCATACTGGTCTATCTTTGGTTGTTGTGAATATGACTTGTGTTCTCTGAACCCCCAGCCCTTTTCTAACACTTTTCTATAACTAGAATGATTCCTCCCTCTCTTTAACTTTTGAATTCCTATTTTAATTTAGAGTAGAGTTCAAATACCTCTCCCTTCATGAAGATTTCCCTTATCCTCTTGATGTACTTGATGACTTGGTTTTTGATGTCTTTCTTCTTTGCCTTCATCTAACCCTTAGTTTTATAATTCTCCAAAATATGTTTATGTAAAATTGAATATTATAAATATAACAAATATTTTTTAATCCTTACATTCTGTCTTAGAATCAATACTGTGTATTGTAACCAAGGCAGAAGAATGGTGAAGGCTAGGAAATAGGGGTTAAGTGACTTGTCCATGGTCACACAATTAGGAAATATCTGAGGCCAATTTTGAACCCAGGACCTCCAGAACAAGTATATTTTGATTACTCTTCCAAAGCCAGGCAGACTACATCTGCCCCTATAGGTTTTAGAGACTGTTAAGAAGCTTTTGGTATGTCTTTTCTACTGTCATTGGCTCAAGCCATCACTGATTGCATTTCTCCCATAATTAGCTACAATGAGCAGTTTAAGTTAATTACTTAATATAAATTAGTCTTTACAAAGGAAACATTTAAATATATAACAAAAACAAAATAAAAATATCCTCTCCCCCCAATAACTTTGGGATGCACAGTTCAGTTCCTCCATCAGTTTTGTTCCACTAAATTTACATTCATCTATTATATAACTTCCAGATGCAGTCACTCGTCTCAGTTACTATTGGCCCAAAGGAAGCTACTGAAGGGAAATCCTTGGTCTTCTAGGAATCAGTGCTATTGCTTTACTTAAATATTCAAATAGATCTGTGACCTCATCAATTGGAAAATTCCCCTCCAAAATACAGATGATAACACCCATGCTTGGCTATCCTGTGCAGCTTTTGTCTGTATTCTCCCAAGAGTTCATCATTTGGGGTCCATCCAATATGCTCCAGACCATTCATGTTTTCCTCTGACATTGTGAAGGTAACAGCAGAGCACTGTGGCTGTCCAACACCTGTCATCTCTCATTATTGCCATGTGAGTAGACAATTTTCTCCCTTCTCTACTTTGCATCTGCCATTCTGCCTGATTTCAACTCTAGGAAGCAAGGGCTCCCTCCCAGGATAAATTCATCCCTTCTAAACTCATCACCATGCTGCTAAGTCAAGTCTACGTTGATATGACCACCTTTGACGTTCTCTTTCCTCTGCCTGGAGAACTGGAGGGCTAACTGATATCTTAATTCTCTTCACTTTGCTTCTACTATTCTGCCACATTTTAATTGCATGGAACAAGATGCCCTCTGATACACCTTACCAGTTTCTTGACTCCTCTTATATGTTGTCTTCCCCTTTAGTGTAAGCTTTTTGATGGCAAGGACTATCCATTTTATTAATTATATCTCCAGAACTTAGAACAGCGCCTGGGACATTTATTGTTGTTCTGTTGTGTCTGACTCTTTGTAACCCCATATGGGTTCACTTTTTCCTTCTCCAGCTCATTTTACAGATGAGGAAACTGAGGCAAACAGTATTAAGTGACTTGTCTAAGGTCACACAGCTAGTAAATGCCTAAGACTAGATATGAATTCAGATTTTCCTGAGTCCCAACATGACACTCTACCTCCTTCACCGTAGTTTCCCATGTCTGGCATATAAGTAGGCACTTAATAAATGTTTATTGAATTATACTAGATAAGTTTTCCTGATAGGGCCTTTGACTCCTTTTTTTTTAGATTTCCACTGCAGCTTGCTTATACTCACTATGCACTTGTCCATTGTTCTTTGCATGATACACATTTTTAGTGCTGCAAATGTCAGTAGTATTCTGACATAGCAGTATTCCTCCTCAAATTCATAGGTTTCCTGAAACATATTGCCAAAAAGTTACCTGGCATCCATTTGAAGACCTCTAGTAATGGGGAAAATCACTACTCGCTGAGACAGCCCTTTCTGTTTTTCAGAGTTCTAATGTTTTGGATGATTTTCCTTTTAGTGGAACTAAAATCTGGCTCCATATAATTGCTGCCAATTTGCACCTTGTTTTGTCTTTTAGAGCCAAACTGAATAAATATCATTTGATTCTCATAAAAAGCCTGTGAAGTAGGTCACACAAATGTTATTTTGTTGTTCAATTGTGCTAGACTCTTCTTGACCCCTGTTTTGGTGTTTTCTTTGCAAAGACACTGGAATGGTTTGTCGGTTCTCTCTCCAGATCATTTTACAGATGAGGAAACTGAGACTAACATAAATATGTGACTTGCTAAGTGTCTGAGGTCAGATTTGAACTAAAAAAGATGAATCTTATTCCAGGACTGGCACTCTATCCATTGTGCACATAGCTGCTATACAGATGTATTCTTCTTCCTTCATAGAAGAGGAATTAAGACACAGAAAGTTTAAATGACTTACCCTGGGTGACATAACCAGAAAGCAGAAGGGGTTTTCAAACCTAGACATTTTTACTCCAAGCCTTGTTGTTTCCATTACACCCACCCCATGAGAAGCTAGCATGACAGATAAACAGAACTGATAATTAAGAAATGCATGCTATTTTTTCCCTTTAAAGTCTATATTTACTGATACAAAGTACTTCCCTGAGACTTCATTTTATATTCTGGTAAATGAATAATTAGTGGTTAACCAGGTCCTTTAGATGCAGTTTACTAAATCAGGAAATAATTCACATATTTAATAAGATATCATAACAGAATGTAATCAGATTCAGGAGTATGGGATCTGGTCCAGTGGCCCATATCACTGGTCAGGCCAATGACCCTTCAGGTAATTTCACTTCCAGAAACAGGGTATTCAAATAAAGAAATAAACCATATATTTCCAACTTGAATGGCCAACTACCAACTTGAGAAATAGATGCAACATATACTTGTTAGAAGAGAAATGGAAAGGAGTAAGATTTTGCTAATTTCAACATCTGTTTGATCTTATAGGGTGATGATGGATCCAAGTGAATTAATTGATTTCACAGAATTACGGAATTCCAGCATCTAAGAATTAGAAAGAATATCTGAAGCCATCTAACTCAATCTGTGTTTGACCAAGGATCCCAGGGACAACAAATGACCATCTTTTTGAAAATTTCTAATGGATAGAAATTTATTACATTTGGGTATGTAATGACTACACATGAATTTAAGACATTCCATTCAACTTTTAGATTGCTTTGATTATCAGGATTTTTTAAAAGATGAACGTAACTTTGCTTCTCTAGTTTTTAGGACATATCCATTCCCTCTTCTGTAGGTCTTATCAAATACTTGAACATGGCTAGTTCCTTCCATCTTTATTTACATGGTATAGTCTCTAGGCAATTCACTATCCTGGTAGCCCTCTAGACATTTGGTTGCTTGGCAGTAGCCTGCAATGAACTCCATTTATGGTCTGGCCAGAAGAGAATATGGCAGGACTTAATAATCTCCAGTTTTAAATATCCTTTATCTCTCTCTCTCTCTCTCTTTCTCTTTCTCTCTCTCTCTCTCTCTCTCTCTCTCTCTCTTTCTCTCTCTCACTCTCTCACTCTCTCTCTCACTCTCTATCTCTGTCTGTCTGTCTGTCTCTCTCTCTCTCTCTGTGTCTCTCTCCCCCCCCCCATTTATGCTGCAGAGAGTATTTAGTATTCTTGGCAGCCATTTCATATTATTGACTAATGTTGAACTTTGTTGTATTATTTTCCAGTTGTCTCTGACTCTTTGTGACCCTATTTAGTGGTTTTTCTTTGCAAAGATACTGGAGTGGTTTGACATTTCTTTCTCCAACTCATTTTGTAGAAGGGGAAATGGAGATAAACAGAGTAAGTGACTTACTCAGGATCTCACAACTAGTCAGTGTCTAAATCTGGATTTGAACTCAGATCTGTCTCCAAGAGCAGTTCTTTATTCACTGTGCCACACACACACACATATGCATATATGTGTATTTGTATACATATGCATATATATGTGTGTGTATAAATATATCTATATATCTATAATGTCTCAAAAGTCTTAGGGCAGGTTTAAACTATTAAAATTTTGATACACTGTGTGAGAGTGTATATGTGTGTATATATATATGTATATGCTAGCAGATTTATGATTTAATTAGTACAGAAACTATATGGTGTTTCCTCTAGCTAACACAAGTTTCTACCTGACTTAAACTTAGCCTGGTTAAGTGGTTAAGAGAGGTAAAATGACTTATTTAGGGTCACACAACCAACATGAGTCAGAAGTAAGTAGTCATGAAGCCATCTGATTCCCTGGCCAGCTCCTTTATCCACTATTCCACAATGCTTCTTTTCCTCTGTGTATTGAAACAAAATTTGCTCCTCTGAAATTTCTTCAATTACTTCAATTTCTGCCCTCTAGGATGAACCAGAAGATCTAACTCCTGGAGATAATATAAACACCGAACTTTCAGAAGTAACATGATTTTTTTTTAAAAAAGTGTTTCATAAACCTTAAAGGACTATGGAAGTGCTATTTAGGAACTTGGCTATAATTGTAAATTTCAATGTTCACTTTGAGAGTAGGACTTTATCTAACTAAATCAATACTTTCTATAGTCCGGTAGCCTGGTTTAGTCACTGGATACTCCTGTCTAAGTTCAGATTGAAACTTGTCTTGGTGTTCCTAAGATCAGAGCTGACATCTTTTCTGCAAGGGCCATGAGGGAAAGAAGCAAGATTAGTTTCCACCAAGCGCACTTTTCAGCTGGTTCCCATCTTAGCATTTCCTCAGGAATGGAAGCAATGCTTAGTTCCTCAGTAGTCTTGCATTTCATGTTCCTCAAATAAATGAAATCAGCAGACAGAAGGTAAGTAATGACTGTCATTAGAATAGAAAACATGGTTGAATGATAACATATGTATAACCCAGAGGAATTGCTAGTCAACTCTAGGAGGGAAAAAAGAGAGAATGGAGACAACATTAATCAAATACCTGTGTGTGTGTGTGTGTGTGTGTGTGTGTGTGTGTGTGTGTGAGAGAGAGAGAGAGAGAGAGAGAGAGAGAGAGAACTTTGTTGATTTTAAAATTAAAAAAAATAAAATTACTGACAAAAAATGAATAGAAATCATGCTGGTGGCTTTGGGAAGCCTTTCTTAGACTAGAAGATTGGACAAGACTTTCTTAGACTAGAAGATTGGACAAGTTAATTGTATTGAGAATACCTGGCAGGTTAATGAAATCCTATGGAAGTGCTGAGGCCTGGCTGGGTGACAATAAGATCGATAAAAGGATTATGATATCAAAAGGACCAAAGGGAAACATCTAAGGTATTCGGTTCAGTTCTGGGATTTTAAAGCATTGACAAGCTAGAATGTGCCCAGAGAACAGGAGTTTGGGAGCATTCAAGGTGTGACAATCAGCTATTGGAAGTGAAGATGTTTAGATTGCTGAAGAAAGGACAAGGTGTATACAATTATGGATCTTTAAGAATCTGAAGGTTTGTCCTGTGGAAAGGGGGTGACATTGATTTACTTAGCTGCAGAGACCAGAACTAGGATCTGTGGGTAGAAGTAATTAGTAAACAAATGTGAAGGATAATTTTAGCATTGTGACTTAAAATCTAAATTAGGTCACCAAGGAAATCCCATAATAAAATACTCAAGTCAGCTGGAAATTTATGGTGATTTTAATTAATATAGAGAAAAGAAATTAAGAGAGAGAGAGAGAGAGAGAGAGAGAGAGAGAGTTAATTTAAACTGCTCCATCTCAGGCTGATCCAGGCAGGAGTTCAAGGTGTTGGCCAAGGGGGCCTCCCCTGAGAACCAAGGGAAAGGGAGTCAGTCTTATCACTCACTACGTGACCATCTCAAGCAAGCTGTCTGAGGGAGCTCCTCCAGGCTCGAATTCCAGGATTGAATTGAACTCAGCCTGCTCATAAGAAGTCACCAGGAAAGAGTGATGAGAGGAAGTGATGCAAAATATATAGACAATTTTACATCACTTCCCTGTGTATCATCTGTACCAATGATAGCTTAAGCTTGACTTAGGACAGCCCAGGGGTCTGTCAGCTGTTTTTGATTTGTCATTTTTCTCTATCAAAGGCCATATTCCTAATTTCCTTAAGTATGGGTGTAGACATTCCTGATTTTGTTAGACTAAGGTAGGGTGGAGTAATGTAAAGTTCCCAAGACATCCCTGATTTTGTTAGACTAAGTATCTTCATTGTTACAATCAGGAGATAGCTAAATCTAATCTTCACACAAAGTAACAAAGTTTTACTCAATATAGTTTTTTTTTTATTTCTAACAAATAATTGGATAATGGAATGAGGTACTTTGTTAGCTAGGTAGTTCTGAGTTTCAGATTACTGAAGATGTCCAGTCAAATCCTGGATGATTCCTTGTTAAAAGTGGAGTAATGGGAATTCCCAGTTCATTTTGAATATGCATTTTGGCAATGGAAGAGAGAATATGTATTTATTAAGCACCCATTATGTGTCAGGCACTGTGCTAAGCACCTTACAAATGTTATCTCATTTGAAATATGAATAATGTCAACATCTGTCTGTTGATATGGAGACAATGAGGGAGAAGAATAAAGTATCTTTGTATGATGACATTGAAACCAAAGCACACAATATAATTTGGGACAGCACTACTTACTGTTCAGGTGAAAGAGGTGTTTATTATATTGTATACTTTTTGGTTGGTTCATATCTATAACATTGTGTCCAATTCTGAGCACCATTCTTTTAGGAAGAACTCTGACAAACTGGAAAATACTTTGGGTTATCTTTTCAGTAAAGGGGCTTTTGAAATAAACTTTTTTTAAAAAACCCTAACTTCCATCTTAGAATCAATACTGTGTATTGGCTCCAAGGCAGAAGAGTGGTAAGGGCTAGGCAATGGGGGTTAAGGGACTTGCTCAAGGTCACACAGTTGGGAAGTGTCTGAGGCCAGATTTGAACCTAGGACCTTCCATCTATAGGCCTGTCTCTCAATCCATTGAGCCACCCAGCTTCCCCTTGAAATAAACTCTTATGAAGCATGGAAGAAGGAAAACAAAATGGTATAAGAAGGATAGAGAATTTCCCTCCATCATTCTTCTCTGGTGACACCATATCACTAGACAATGAAAAGATTTTGTGGGTTGAAATGAAGTAGAAACTTGGAGGAATGAAATTGAAATATTGGGATAAAGATAGTAGAGGCACGAGACCTTTTATTATAGAAGTACTAAATCTAGAGTTAGAGAACTTGTGTTTGAATTCTGTCTTCAGATAAGTCACTGCTTATCTCTGGGCCTCAGTTTCTGAATCTGAAAAATGAGTGAGCTAGACTCAGATGTTCTCTTAGGAATCTTTGATCTATGACATATGAGCAATGTTTTATCAGACTAGAATTTATTAGATATAAAGAACTTTTCATTAAAAGTAAAGTCTTTCCTTATCTGAGTAGGGGACAAATATCAATGGTTTAGAACTACAGAATACTTTAGAGGTCATCTATTTCAACCCCTTCATTTTACAGATGAGGAAACTGATCCCCAGAAATGTTAACTAACTTGGCCAACATCAAATGGATAGTATATGACAAAGCCAAGATTTGAATTTAGATCCTCTAACTCATATCTCAAAATCCAGAATGCATTAACTAACCTGTTTCAACTTTTTGGGATTATAGGTTTATATTCTTCCCCTAAATGGATAAAACTCTTTGGGGAGCTAGAATCTTCTGAGAGAAGTTAGGACCATCTCTTTTTGAAGTTTTTTTTTTTCTTTTTAAATAAGGCCCTTTTAGGTGTTTAGGATGGGAATAATTCCCCAGTAGCTTTTGAAAACTTTTATTCAACTCATAGGACCTTCATTTCTGAGACTTCTGCTGCATAAAACTTCCAAATAGTTAATCAGAATATTGGAATGGGACAATCTCTAACCAATTTCTTTGTATTTTTAGTATAGGAATGAGCATTATAAGGAATTTCACATTAAAACTAAAATTCTTCATGCAAAGGAATTATTTTATAAATTTTCATATTTGATTTTGTGCTAAAATTTCCTGAATGAATGCATGGTTGAATTTTGTGTGCCTGAAAAAATACACTCCTATTTTCATGGAGAATCCTCTGTCCAATTTGTTGGGTTTGAATCCAACCAAATGTATTGAATTTCAATATTAGAGAGGTGAAATTTTTCAAGTTACATCTCTTTGAGTCTCATCTACAAAACAGGGATAGCAATACCTCTCTTGAGTAATTCACAGGATTATTATTAGATTCAAGAGAGAAAAAATTTTTGAACATGCTCTAAAAACTGTCAAGTTTTATTTGAATAACATAAGGTTGATACCATTATTTTTTGCCCAAATATATGTGGTATCTTTTAATAAAGCAATGATGGGTTTATAATCCTAGAGTTTATCTGTCATTTTTCAAAGATCAAATATAACAAATGCATTTTGAAGTGGCTTTCACCCATGCCTGAGAATTTATCAAAGTAATGGTCTCTTTAAGGACCAGCATTCATATAGGGGCAGAAATGATTTCTTTAATTCTTCACCAATAGGAATGAGCTCCTGGCATCTTTCTATGTCTTATCTCAGAGCTGTTACCTTTTAGATTTCTCCAGTCCACACATTTTCCTTATCAAAGGAGATTATACATGTGAGAATGCTTTGGGAACTGTGAAGTGTCATATATATTTCAGGTATTTTTATTATTGCTTTGAATTTGGAAACATTATTCACATTTACAGCCTAGATATAACTATGTGAGGCAAGAGTTTGCACACAAATAATCCCAGGATTTTATGCATGAAATGTTATCCATAATTACAAAATGAAAAGTATAGTCAACTGTGACCTTCCCATGTCTCTTTTCATATCTGGTTTTTGCTAAAGACTTGCCAATCATGTTTCTTTGGCAAAAGTCACTATTTTCAAGAGACTTGTAGGATTTGCTCTGGGCTCAAACTAGTCCTATTTCTGCCACAACTGCAATCTATATATTTACAGATGGCATAAACAGAAATTAGAGAATAGAAAAAAGCAATGAAAAGACTTTTGTTAGAGAATATGGTGGAGTGGATGAAACCTTACTTACAAACTTTGGGGCTTGACTGCTTTGATCATGGCTTTGCCATTAACTTGTCTGGGCAAGCTGTTTCAGAATAAGAGGGTTAGTCTAGGTCTGTTTTAGGGAACACATGAAACATATGCTGGAGCATACCAGAAGGGGCTGCTTCCCTCCCCCTTTCCATGTGTGCCTGTGGACATTTCTCACATGACCTATCTCCTCTGTCTAGCAGCACAATGGGAACACTTCCTCCATTGCCTGTCTGGAGTAATGTGGAGGGCTCACATGAGATGTGAGGGTTTCAGTTTGGGCAATTGTTCTCTAAAAGGTTCACCATTACTGAACTATGTGATCGCAGAAGGTTCCCTTTCCTCTGTGCTTCTACCACTGACCTCTTCTTTCTGGTACCCACCAAAGATCAGTAAAAGCATCCTTATTCTAAAAAAAATTAAACCTTTTTATTAGTACATTTATTTTTTATATATAAAAGAAATACAAAAAAAAGGAACACAAAGAAAAATGCTTATTATGGCAAGTCAGATTTGTCAGAGCCTTCTGCTTGGGCTGCTGGTTCAGATCCACTGGCAGTCAACAAAGTCCGTCGGTTATAATGTCCCTTTATAATGCCAGGGTTGTTGTTCTCATTGAGTATTTGCTTCTGTCTTTGCCTGTTCAATGATTGTACCAGTCCCAGGACAACAGCTGCTAAGGAGTACTGTCCAGGCAGTTTTCTTGGTGGTAAGATTAATGGATTGGGTTGTACTCTTCCCAGAAGAAAATATGTTTTGATTTTTCCTTCCTGTTCACTGATGCCCTTGACATAAATCTCTCCTCTGTAGTCAAAAGCAAAGCCCTGGTCTTTTAGGATGAGATACGTCTCCTCAGGCACTTGGATCCGGCCACTGACGCCTGTGCTGTCCATACGACTTGCGAGGTTGACGGTTTTGCCCCAGATATCATACTGTGGCTTCTTGGCGCCAATAACTCCTGCTACCACAGAACCATGGCTGATACCTATAAAGGAAGTAGAAGGGCAAAGGATTTAGAAATGATTGCCTATCTCTGAAATTCCATGGTATTTACTTATCCCTGTAAATAATGATGAAGGATGATCCACCTATGTGAGAAGGAAGGCAGTCACGTCTGCCTCTTGCCCCAATTAGGCTACATAACTTTCTATTATTTGGTATCATTGTCTGTAAAGCAGGGCTAAGCCTTGGAGGAGGCCAATGGATACCCTCTGAAGTAATCCATTACCATTCTTATCCTGTGGTTGTAGAGCAAAATGTAGTGATAAGAGGGAAATCAGGAGATCTGGATTTGGATGCCAAAAAAAAAATAACTTCCTTTTCATAAACTTCTAACTGAAGTTTATCACTTCTTTCCCTTCCCCTCCACTCAAAAAATGAAAAGCCAAAACATTTTTCAGAGAAGGGTCCCACAGACTACCAAATAACTCTGTAACATAAAAAAAGGTTAAGGGCCCCCATCTTAGACACAGATGAAACCAGAAGGGTAGGAGATGATGATTATGTTTCAAAGTCAGCAACATCAGTACTTTGACAACACATCTAAATCCTTTCCTAGTCTTTCAACATGACATGATACTAGTAGTACGCCTTTAATAGTGATGGATACTCGTTTATATTAGTGCATGTCTTATCTTCCAAATTTTGAATTCCTTGGTGGTGGTGCTGGTGGTGGGGCGTTATTTCTTATTTACATCTACCTACCCAGAATCTTACGTAAAGTCTTGTACAAAATGGTTACTCAATCCCTCTGAAGATCAAATGAAATACTATTTGTAAAGTGCTTCTTAGCACAGTGCCTGGCAAATAGCAGGTGCTTAATAAATGTTTATTTTCTCTCCCTTTCCCTCCCTCCATTTTTGTTGAATTCAGTTGAAAACCATGATCATTTCAAACCCCTCCTTATAAATGGTATTAACATCCATCTATTGCTAGGGAGGCAGAGAGCAGGTAGAAGTAAGTCCCCCAGATCAGAAGGCAGGGACTTATGGTCTAAGCCTCATAGGTGTGTGAACTTGGGCAAGTCACTTAGCTTCTCTGAGAGTCAGTAGTTTTATCTGTCAAATGTAGATCACAATTCCTGCCCTGCCTACCTCTGTAGGGTTGTTGTGAGGATTAATTGAGAGGTCAGATGGGAAAATGATTCAAAGTATAAAAAAGTGTTAGATAACTGTGTGAAGGTAGGGAACATTATTAGATGACTTATCTCTATATGTATGTGTTTATGGATAGATGAATGTCAAATCTTTTAGAAAGAATGAGAAGAAATGAATTTTCTAACTGCTAAGAAAATTTAATTCTGCCAATGTATCATTTTAAGGGTAGCTGTGGTTATAGAGGAGCATTTTCAGAATTCATTTGGCATATTTTTTGTGTCCTATTAAATTTTTATTTTCTGTTTTAATTTTGTTGACTGTGGGTTTAGAAGGCAGGATAGGAAAAATAATTGCTCCTGCAATTTCATTGATAAAACTGAAATTTAGAGAAGTGCTTTTAGGTTTGAAAAGTGCCTTAAATGGTATGTCATTTGATGCCCATTTGACAGATGAAGAAAGTGAGGCTGAAAAAGGAGAAGTGACTTGTCCAAGGATACAAATCTAGTGTCTGACATGATATTAAATTTATATTACCTCAATACCAAGCCAACTTGGACTATCTAGATGCTACTTTTGGGCCTTCCTATATATATATAGAAATTCTGTCTACCCATGCAGACTGACTCTTTCTCTGCAAATTATTATGGTAGACATATGCTTTGGGTACTGATAGGTTGTGACTTGCCCAGGGTCACAGAGTCAATATTTGTTAGAAGTAGGTTTTTAACCCAGATTTTCTTGACTCCAAGGCCAGTATTTTAAAAATTCATTATGCCATACTGCTTCTTCTAGAGAAAAAGAAAGCAAATTTAATTTAATTAAAATTGTACATATAATCGGCAAGGGTACATGGAGACCCAAATCAAAAATTAATTGGAAATTAAATAACATGATACTCCAAAATCGGATAGTTAGAGAAGAAATCATAGAAACAATTAACAATTTCGTTGAAGAAAATGACAACGGCGAAACATCCTTTCAAACCTTATGGGATGCAGCCAAGGCAGTACTTAGAGGAAAATTCATATCCCTGAGTGCATATATTAACAAATTAGGGAGGACAGAGACCAAGGAATTGGAAATGCAAATCAAAAAACTTGAGAATGAACAAATTAAAAACCCCCAGAAGAAAACCATACTAGAGATCCTAAAAATTAAGGGAGAAATTAATAAAATAGAAAGTGACAGAACTATTGAGCTAATAAACAAGACTAGAAGCTGGTACTTTGAAAAAACAGACAAAATAGACAAAGTACTGGTTAATTTAATTAAAAAAAGGAAAGAAGAAAGGCAAATTAATAGCATCAAGGATGAAAAGGGGGATCTCACCTCAAATGAAGAGGAAATTAAGGCAATCATTAAAAACTACTTTGCCCAACTATATGGCAATAAATTTACCAATCTAGGTGATATGGATGAATATTTACAAAAATATAAATTGCCTAGACTAACAGAAGAAGAAATAGTTTTCTTAAATAATCCCATATCAGAAATTGAAATCCATCAAGCCATCAAAGAACTGCCTAAGAAAAAATCCCCAGGGCCTGATGGATTCACCAGTGAATTCTATCAAACATTCAGAGAACAGTTAACCCCAATATTATACAAACTATTTGACATAATAAGCAAAGAGGGAGTCCTACCAAACTCCTTTTATGACACAAGCATGGTACTAATTCCAAAGCCAGGCAGGCCAAAAACAGAGAAAGAAAACTATAGGCCAATCTCCCTAATGAATATAGATGCAAAAATCTTAAATAGGATACTAGCAAAAAGACTCCAGCAAGTGATTAGAAGGGTCATCCACCATGATCAAGTAGGATTCATACCAGGGATGCAGGGCTGGTTCAACATTAGGAAAACTATCCACATAATTGACCACATCAACAAGCAAACCAACAAGAATCACATGATTATCTCAATAGATGCAGAAAAAGCCTTTGATAAAATACAACACCCATTCCTACTAAAAACACTAGAAAGCATAGGAATAGAAGGGTCATTCCTAAAAATAATAAACAGTATATATCTAAAACCATCAGCTAATATCATCTGCAATGGGGATAAACTAAATCCATTCCCATTAAGATCAGGAGTGAAACAAGGATGCCCATTATCACCTCTATTATTTGACATTGTATTAGAAACACTAGCAGTAGCAATTAGAGAAGAAAAAGAAATTGAAGGCATCAAAATAGGCAAGGAGGAGACCAAATTATCACTCTTTGCAGATGACATGATGGTCTACTTAAAGAATCCTAGAGATTCAACCAAAAAGCTAATTGAAATAATCAACAACTTTAGCAAAGTTGCAGGATACAAAATAAACCCACATAAGTCATCAGCATTTCTATATAATTCCAACACAGCTCAGCAGCAAGAACTAGAAAGAGAAATCCCATTCAAAATTACCCAAGACAAAATAAAATACTTAGGAATCTATCTCCCGAGACAAACACAGGATCTATATGAACACAACTACAAAACACTTTCCACACAACTAAAACTAGACTTGAACAATTGGAAAAACATTAACTGCTCATGGGTAGGACGAGCCAATATAATAAAAATGACCATCCTACCCAAACTCATCTATCTATTTAGTGCCATACCCATGGAACTCCCCAAAATTTTTTTTACTGATTTAGAAAAAAACATAACAAAGTTCATTTGGAAAAACAAAAGATCAAGGATACCCAGGGAATTAATGAAAAAAAATACAAAGGAAGGGGGTCTTGCAGTCCCAGATCTCAGACTATATTATAAAGCAGCGGTCATCAAAACAATTTGGTACTGGCTAAGAGACAGAAAGGAGGATCAGTGGAATAGACTGGGGGCAAGCAACCTCAGCAAGATAGTATATGACAAACCCAAAGATCCCAGCTTTTGGGACAAAAATCCACTATTTCATAAAAACTGTTGGGAAAATTGGAGGACAGTGTGGGAAAGATTAGGCTTAGATCAACACCTCACACCCTACACCAAGATAAATTCAAAATGGATGAATGACTTGAACATAAAGAAGGAAACTATAAGAAAATTAGGCGAACACAGAATAGTATACATGTCAGACCTTTGGGAAGGGAAATACTTCAAAACCAAGCAAGAATTAGAAAGAATTACAAAATGCAAAATAAATAATCTGGATTACATCAAATTAAAAAGTTTTTGTACAAACAAAACCAATGTAACCAAAATTAGAAGGGTAGCAACAAATTGGGAAACAATCTTCATAAAAACCTCTGACAAGGGTTTAATTACTAAAATTTATAAAGAACTAAATCAATTGTACAAAACAAGCCATTCTCCAATTGACAAATGGGCAAGGGACATGAACAGGCAATTCTCAGCCAAAGAAATCAAAACTATTAATAAGCACATGAAAAAGTGCTCTACATCTCTTATAATCAGAGAGATGCAAATCAAAACAACTCTGAGGTATCATCTCACACCTAGCAGATTGGCTAACATGACAGCTATGCAAAGTAATGAATGCTGGAGGGGATGTGGCAAAGTGGGGACATTAATTCATTGCTGGTGGAGTTGTGAATTGATCCAACCATTCTGGAGGGCAATATGGAACTATGCCCAAAGGGCGATAAAAGACTGTCTGCCCTTTGATCCAGCCATAGCACTGCTGGGCTTGTACCCCAAAGAGATAATGGACAAAAAGACTTGTACAAAAATATTCATAGCTGCGCTCTTTGTGGTGGCCAAAAATTGGAAAATGAGGGGATGCCCCTCAATTGGGGAATGGCTAAACAAATTGTGGTATATGTTGGTGATGGAATATTATTGTGCTAAAAGGAATAATAAAGTGGAGGAATTCCATGTGAACTGGAACAACCTCCAGGAAGTGATGCAGAGCGAAAGGAGCAGAACCAGGAAAACATTATACACAGAGACTGATACATTGTGGTACAATCGAAGGTGATGGACTTCTCCATAAGTATCAATGCAATTTCCCTGAACAATCTGCAGGGATCTAAAAAAAAAATACTACCCACAAGCAGAGGATAAACTGTGGGAGTAAAAACACCGCTGAAAAGCAACTGCTCGACCACAGGGTTGGAGGAGATAAGACTGAGGAGAGACTCTAAATGAACACTATAATGCAAACTCCAACAACAGGGAAATGGGTTCGAGTCAAGAACACATGTGATAACCAGTGGAATCATGCGTCGGCTATGGGAGAGGGAAAGGCGGGGGGGGGGGGGGGGAGGGAGGGGAGGAAAAGAAAACGATCTTTGTTTCCAGTGAATAATGTATGAAAACGACCAAATAAAATAATATTAAAATTAAAAAAAAATTGTACATATATCCTTGAACTGAGTGGTTCTTCATGTCTGGAATGCATTTTCTAACTTTCTGACCCTCCACCCCCTGCCCTAGTCTCATAGAATCCCTGGCTTCATTCTACGCTCAGTTCAAGTGCCTCCTTCTATATCTCTATAATTCCTCAAGTCATGATTACATTTTTCTCTCTTGAAGTTACCTTGTATGGGGCAACTGGGCAGCACAGTGGATAGAGTGCTAGTCTTGGAGTCAAGAGGACATGGGTTCAAATCTAGCCTCAGACACTTTATTGCTATGTGATCCTAGTCAAATCACTCAACCCCAATTACCTAGCTCTTACCATTCTTCTGTCTTAGAATTTATACTAAGATAGAATGCAAGAGTTTTTTTAAAAAGAAATTACTTTGTATTTGCTAACTTTTGTAGGTAGCTAGGTGGTATAGTAGATAGAGCACTGGACCTGGAGTCAGGAAAAACTGAGTTCAAATCTAGCCTCAGACAATATTAATGGTGTAGCACAGATGAGTGACTTAACTTCAGTTTCCTCATTTAGAAAACAATGATAATAGCACTTACCTCCTAGGATTGTTGTAAGGGTAAAATGAGATAATATTAGGGGGCAGCTGGGTGGCTCAGTTGATTGAAAGCTGGACCTAGAGTTTCAAGTCTGGTTTCAGATACTTCCCAGCTGTGTGACTCTAGACACATTAACCCCCATTGCCTAGCCCTTACTGCTCTTCTGCCTTGGAAACAATACATATTTTGGTTCCAAGACAGAAGGTAAGAGTTTAAAAAATGAGATAATATTAGTAAAGTGCTTTGCAAACCTTAAAGTACAATATAAATTATACTTTAAATAATATTAACAATTATTGTTGCATACTTGTTGAATCTCTCTGGTAAAATGTAAACTCTTTGAGGGCAGGGACCATTTCATGTTTGTGTTTCTGTCTTTGGAGAAGGAAACAGCACACCTTCCAGTATCTTTGCAAAGAAAATCCCAAATTGGATCAAGAAGAGATGGATACCACTGAAGAACAATGAAAACATCAAGTTCCTTGCACAGTGCCTTGTTCTGATTTTTGACTGTCAAAGATGCTCCCTGAATTGATTCAAATTGCTGAGTTCTTTGCTTTCCCTGGACTTGGGAATAGTAGCTGGCTGTCAGGGACTCAAGTTGTGCTCATCGACATGCAGGAAGCTGGTGAAGTCACATGCAGTTTGAGAAGTGTCATTCACTGTGATTATTCTTAGCCACAGGGTCAGACGCTGAGCCCTCTCTGGGGGATCCTTCATTGTATCTCTTCCAAGGTCATCCCAGAGCTCCCTTATGTTGAGGTAGACTGACATGTGGTTAAAGAGCAAGGAATAAAAGGCTGCTAACATGGAAGTCTGACAACAGGAATGCTTGTGGCTCTGCCTGAGGAGGACTGTGACAATGAAGAAGTAAGAGCTTCATGGGCCTGGGACCTGGGACCATGGACAGGGAGTCATTGTGGGAGAATTTTTTGCATAATCACAGAGCTTTAGAGCTAGAAGTAGGGCTAGCCTTGGGAATGTATAATTGAAAATCTGTTATCCTAAAAAAGAGGTACCTTTCCCGGGAGCTCACTGACTTTCTGTCATGACATACTTCCTGTAGATAGGGAATATTAGGCAGGGATATGGAAGGTGCCACCTCTTTACTTTCTGTCCTGAGCTTGGTGGTGGTAAGGCAGGTGTTTGAACTGGCTGATCAGCCATGGGCACATGGTCTTTATTTTGTATCTTCTTTATTCCTTGATTTCTAATGATCATTAATAAATCTCTTAAAATATAACATTTTTATTAGAGATTTAATTTTTACAGTTGGCGACCACAAAGGGAATGAAGCTTGGCACACACTCAAATTATGTGAGACTCACTACCTAGTGACAGAATTTTAGATTCAGAAGGGACTGTAGAGAGGATACGAATAAGAGTTTAATCTCAGAGCTGAAGGAGGACTCAGGGATCATCTATCTCAGTCCTTATTTTATGCCCAAACGGATGCTTCACTTTCCCTGATAGTCATCCAATCTTGGCTTGAAGACTCTAGTAATGGAGAACTCAACCCTATCTCAAGCAGTACATTTAAGTTTGGGAGAGAGCACCGCTTTCAGAGGTTCAAATCAAATTGCATGACACTTGTGTGGTAATCCATCATAGAAAGTTCAAATTAAATGGGACTTAAAGATTATTTAGTTCAATCTAATTATTTTAACTCAATAAGTGTTCATTATTGTTTAGTCATTTTAGACCTGTATAACTCTTTGTGGCTCCATTTGGGATTTTCTTGGCAAAGATAGTGGAGTTGTTTGCCATTGTGCAGATAAGGAAACTGAGGTAAAGGGGGCTAAGTAACTAGCCCAAGGAAACACAGCTAGTCAGTGTCTGAGGCTGGATTTAAACTCATGAATATGAGTTTTCCTGATTCTAAGCTCTATCTAGTATTCTACCTACAGGCCCAAGTATTTATTAAGCACTTATTAAGTCAGCTGTGCTAGGTGCTCTTGAAATTACTTTGTATTTACCTATTAGTATAAGTAGATAGGTGGTATAATGGTTGGGACACTGGAATTGAAGTCAGGAACAACTGACTTAAAATCTACTTTCAGATACTCCTTAGTTGTGTGACCTGAACAAGTTACTTAATCTCAGTTTCCTCAACTGTAAAATGGGGATAATGATAACACCTACCTCCCCTAATAATTTTAGCAACAAAAAGAGAAAATATTTGTAAAGTACTTTGTAAATCTCAAAGTGCTATATAAATGCTATTTTAAATAATATTAAATTTTAAAATTTTAAATAATAGTGATAACTATTTTTATTATTACTCCATACTTGTTCTAATCTCCCATGAGTTGTAAACTGATTCATATAAAGAAAGCATGACTCAGTTGATAATTAGTGAGCTCATCAGAGTAGGTATTGAGTGGGTGTTATAGAATGGATGAGTAGTGATTAAAGATGAGAAAAAAGGGAAAAGTCTGAAAAGCTTCTCCATGAAAAAGAGGAGGGGCTAAAAGTTTTGCTTATTTCTCAATTTTGCTTGGCCTCGATGCCAACCATGTTATAATTTTTTCCCCTTCCTTTTATCCAGTTCTTTGTTCAGATTCCAGGCCTACTACTTCACTTTCAACAAACATTCATTATATGTCTCCTACATACTCAGGTCCATAGTGCTGGACTTAAGAGTTAGAAAAACATAAATTCAATCCTAATTTGGACACTTGCCAGCCTTTTGACCCTAGACAAGTCATTTAAATCCTTTTAGCTTCAGTTTCCTTATCTATAAAATGGAGAGAATAATAGTACTGATCTCCCTAGGTTTTAAGGACCAATTGAAATAGTATGTTTTAAATAAGTTTATATATTTTATATATCATATATTTATACATTTTATATATTTAAGGTAAATTTTGATCATTTTGCAAACCTTAAAAGACTATATAGAGGTTAGCCAATTGAAATAATACTTTAAAAATATATTCATACATTTGCATATCATATTTGTATATTTTATATATTTTAATGTAAATTTTGAGCAAATGTAAATTTTGTGAAACATATTAGCCAATAAAAATATTTTAAATACATATATTTTATATTTGTATACCTTATGTATTTAAATGTCTACTTTGAGCAATTTGTAAATCTTAAACAATACATATATTAGCCACTATTATTGGTGGTGGTGAGTTTATTATTATTAGTCTTATATACAAAGCACTTCTTGACTTTGGACAAGTCCCTTCACCCCTGAAAGCTTCAATTTCTTTATTTGAGAAGGGGAATAATAGTAGTTTTGGAATTTGCTTTCCTCCCTAGATTGTTGTACAGATTGACTTATCAATCAATAAGATGTTTGGAAATATTCATAAATGCACAGGCTTCCACAAATACATTTTATTTATGATTAGCTATTAAAATTGATTTTGAGAAGCCCTGGAATGCCATCCAGGCTCTTCTCTCTGTGGGCAGCTTCATCTTGTACTTACCAATGCGGAGCTCAAAATTATTAAATGAGTGTTTGTTGATTTCCTGTATGCTTTCATTCAGGGCGAGAGAGAAGTCAGCCAGAGCACATAAGTGTCCCCACTTGTCTTCACATTGCTAAACAACAGAGAAACAGAGCCTGTTAAACGTGGCTGGCCTCTGCCTGTAAAATGACCACCTCTCAGCAGGTGTGCTTGCTGCTTGGTTAGAGTCTGTTTTCATTTGGTGACCTCCAACCCTCACCTACAACTCTTTACTCAAGGCAGTAGCGGTTTTTCTAACAATGAGTAGTGGTTTATGAAAGCATGGATGAACAGTATGTGCTGGGTTGAAGTGGAAGAAGCACAGGACTGGGGAGTCAAGAGTCCTGAGTTCTGGATACAGTTCTACTGTCTGATTGTAGAACCCTTGGCAAGTCATTTCCACTTCTCTGAGCCTCAGTTTCCACACATGTAAAATGAGGAGGTTGGACTAAGATGGTCCTTAAGGTACTAATATTCTATGTTCAGAATGAAATATGGTCAAGTGTAATTCCTGAAGTCTCACCTCGCCCATATTTTTTTTGTTATTAAGAAAGAACAAAGTTCTCCAATCCACACATTTATTTAATTTATACGTCATAGATAGGAGAGGCATTGTGATGTTTGGGGGTCAGAAACTTAGGCTTAAATCCTATCTTTAATACATACGAGCTAGGAGATGACCGATAAGTCACTTTACCACTTGGTGCCCCAGGAAATTTGTTCAGAATATAAGTTGCTATGAAGTTTCTGATCTGCATCAGTGGGAACTATGCTGGGAATTTCCTGCATAGATGACATCATAGATCTGGGCACCAAAGGGTTGCATATATGCTTATTATAAGTTTCAAAACAATTGCCATTCTGAGTTGATGGAGGAGTTTCCTCAATGGGAAAAGTTTTGTATGCTAATGATATCTTTGATCCAGACCAAAATGTGTGTATACATATGTGTGTGTGCATTTGTATATGTATACATTTTTCCATTTTCCTCCCTCCTCCCTCCAACTTTGCATAACAGGACAAACATTTCTGGTTCCTGGTTAATTGACCCTTGTGTGGCATGTTCTCTAGTCCCATCAAACAGACCTTTATATTTTCTGGCCCAAAGGTTTCAAGAGGGCAGTGGTGGGGATTGAATATCAGAAAGGAGCCTTCAACGTAAGTAAGTGTTTAAAACTGGGAAGACAAGGCAAGAATAGACAAAGCCAGACACGCTACTAGTCCATCCAACTTGACAACTTTTGATCACTGGTGAGGTGGGATTAGGAAAAAGACAAGAGACAAGAAGGGAAGATGATAGGAAAAGAAAGGTATTTTCAAAAACAGAAAAAAAGAAGAAAAGAGAAGAAAAACATTTCTGATTTAAAGGGGGCTTTTTCTTCTGGGGTATTTATTAGCATTTTGAGAAACTGAGCTTCGTATTCTAAAATTGTCCTGAGCACACCGTACACTGATAATACACACTCAATTCAACTGAGTTCTGATTCTCTTTTACACACTCATCTGAATTATGTTTTTGCCATTTTGACAATATTAACTCCTCATAATTTTATCTTATAATACCATTTCACTATCCGGTCATTCATTATACATTTTTCTTCCTAGCTCTTTCTTCTGAGAGTAATGCCATTTAGAATTCCTTAGATTTTAATTATTAAGATGGGAAAATAAAGGTACACATTTTTAGAGAAATATTTAGTGAAGAAGGGAGTCGGTTCAGTGATTATTTTTAAAAAATCATTTTTTTATAATTGTCCAAATCCTGCATGTTGCCTTCCCCCCAAGCATTTATTCATTCAACAAGCATTTATAAATTACCTCTCCTGTGTGGAACACGGTATTATGGAACAGATTGAAAGATATGACTGCCCTTTATTAACAATCTAGAGCTTCTTGGACTTCACTTAGAAACATACACTAAGAATGAACATAAATAAGGAAGAAAATAGTTCTTTACCTGTTTCTCAGGTGATAAGCCCGATACTGCCATGTAAGTGCTGCCAATTGTCTTAATTTTTTCAATATCTTGAAATCTGTCTTCACCCAATAACTAGAAGAAATAAAAGACAATGATGTTAGTTTCTGATTTTTGTAAGTACTATCTACCCCTGAAAATGGAAGAGAGTGAACAAATGGGAGTCATGTGTGGACATCATGGAGTCTATCTGAATACTGAGCTTTTTAAATATCGTTTTTCCTGACAGGAGTCAGGAGATCTGTGTTTTACTTCATTATATGCTTAATACTAGGATGCTTATCACTCTGATTGCCAGTATGATGCCTTGCTGCTTAAGTTAGGCTGGCCTGATGGAGAGACAGGAGGTGGTATATGCCAGGCAAATCTAATGCCATTACTACCATGATCATCTCCTCTCAGACCCTGAATGGAGACAGTTAAGGATCTTGAACCCAAGAGTCTTGAGAATGACAATGCTTCCAGCCCAGTGCCTCCAGCCATAATCATGGGAAATAGCTTCCATTGCGACTGCTACTAAAGGTGATATAGCCACAACCACCAAAAATAAAGAAAAGAATGTTCTCATGACACATTTCTTGGTCCTGTGAAATGGTTCAACATTAGAAACAGATGATTGTTTTAAAGTATAAAAGGCATTAAAGAAGAAGTATTAATATCTGCTTTTCTGCTGTCCTCCAAAGACCCTAGGACCTTTCCATCTGATTTGTAGATGAAATGAATAAAAATAATTATAATATATAACATTTACATAGTGCTAATTGTGTGCCAGGCATTATACTAACACTTCACAATTATTATGTCTCTTGATTATCATAACATTCCTGGGAGGTGGGTATTATTATTATTATCTCCATTTTATAGATGAGGAAAATGAGGCAAACAAAGATTAGATGACTTGCTCAGGGTCACACACCTAGTCATAATAAATAAGAATAACAACAGCTAACATTTATATAGTGCTTACTATATTCCAAGGAGGAAGGCTAGATGGCACAGTGGATAGCGTGCTGGGCTTGGAGGCAGGAAGACTCATATTTTTGAGTTTAAGTCTGGTCTACTAGCAGAATGATCCTGGGCAAATCACTTTACCCTCCTTGTCTCAATTCCTCATCTATAAAATGAGGTAGAGGAAGCAATGGCAAATCAAGCCAATGTCTTTGCCAAATAAATCCTAATGGGGTCATGAAGAGTTGGATACAACTCAACAAAAACAATAATGCTCCAGGTACTATATTTAGTGCTTATCTTATTTAATCCTCATAACAATTCAGGAGCTTAGTGCTATTAATGCTCCCATTTTACAGATAAGGAAACTGAGGCAGACAGAGTTTCAGTGATTTTCCCAGGGTCACTTCACTAGTAAGTAGCTGAACCTGTACTTGAATTCATATCTACTTGCCTCTAAGCCTACTGTATCACTTAGCTGCTTCTATCTATGTTTTCTCCTGCATTAAAACACGAGCTCCATGAGAACAGGGCTTATCTTGCTTTTCTATTTGTATTCCCAAAACAAAACACGATGGTTTTTCACAAAGGAAGCATTCAATAAATGCTTTATTCAATGTATCTGAAACTGAAATTATTTTAACATATAATATTATATACATAATAATAATAAAAATATAGTCTTCCAAATTTCCCAATTTCTGTTGGAGGCATCACTGCCTTCTCAATCACCCAGGCTAGAAAATTGAAGGGATATTTAACTTTTCCCTCTCCCATATTCCATATATCTAATAAGAAGGCAAATTCTGGAAATTCTACCTCTTAAATATGTACTACATCTTTTCCTTATTATTTCAGGCTGCCATTAATCTTTCAAGTCCTTATTATCTCTAACCTCAACAATTATTATGCTCTCTTAAGAAATTTCCTTACAGGACCCTTTCCTCTAAGCCTATCTGCCATGGAACTGGCAAGATATTCTTTCTAATGCACAGAGCTGACTCACTTAACACTGTTAGTGAAACTACATTGGAGTGTAGTTGCTGCAGTTTCCTGAGCAGATATTCCATCCCCTGTCTTGGTGGGTGAGGTCTGTGTACTGACGGAGAGCCAACATACCTCATACTCTGTCCCCTCAATTCTGCCCCCTAGTTTTCTTCAAGTTTTAGCTCAAGACCCCCTTCTGCTTTTCTCAGGCTCCCCTTGCTGCTAGTACAGTCTGTAAAATCTAAAATTATATCTCAAGTAATAAAAATATATTTTATGAGGATTATTAAGAATTATTAGAAATCAAGGAATAAAGAGGATACAAAATAAAAACCACATACCCATGACTGGTTAGCTATTCTCATATTTTCCCCACCTTACCATCATCGCTGCTGATGCTACATCATACAAAAAAAAAAGGATGTGGGAGGCGTTACTGCCAGTTAAATACCAATAACATGATCTTGCCAACATGGAGATCCAGGAAAGATTATGGGGAATTCTGGGAAATACCAAGAACTTCTGGGGAATTAAGTCAAAGGTTCAAAATCTCCATTTATACAGTTCCCTCTGAGATTTCCTTACATTTACACTGTCTATAAATCATCATTTAGGTGTTGCTTCTCTGATAGCATGGACCTTTCTTGAGGTAGTAGTCATCTCCACCTTCCAGCCTTCTTTCCTTTTTGGAATAATGATGATGCCCTTGATAGAAATAGGGAATGGAAGATGGGTAGTTTTTGGAGAAAGATAATGAAGTTCTGTTTTGAAATGACTAAGCTGAAAATGTTTAGAGAAAGGTGAGCTGTATAAAATGTCCCATGGAGTTGGTGATAAAATGTTGGAACTCAGTTGGAGTCTACAGTACCATTTACTCAGATACAGTGCTTTGGTTAACTATCTCAAGTAGCACCATCTAGTGCTATCATTAGGTAAAACATCAGTCCTGCCTGTGGCAAAGCAGAGTTTTATGTGAAAAAACAAAACATCAACACAAAACCCAACAATTAGAACCATCCAAAATTGGAATGTCTTTTTAAAATTTTCCATATTGTTCACGGGTCTAAGAGAATATCATATATACTAAAACTCCAAAATAAAAACAAAAATAAAATAAAGTGAAAAATAGTATGCTTTGATCTGCATTTTGATACCAACAGGTCTTTCTCTGGAGGTGGATAGCATTCTTTGTCATGAATCCTTCAGAATTATCCTGGATCACTGTATTGCTGAGAATAGCTAAGTCCTTCATAGTCCATTATTGTACAATATTGCTGTTACTGTGTACAGTATGGAATAAGTCTTTTAAGGAGTTTTGTGTTCTACCTAATTCATACTCTCAACAAGGGTTGGATAGTTCCTTGCCAAATATGCCATAGAAGAGACCTTTGTTCAGCTGTGGGTTGGACCAGATATTTTCTGAAGTTTCTTACAACTCTGAGCTTTTGTGGTTCTGTTTTCATCTTTGCTTCCTGGTCCCCAATCAGAACTTAATATAAAGTAGGTTCTACAATAAATTCTAATTGGATTGAATCCAATGAAATATCACTTACTCACTTCAAGGAAGATGAAGACAATGTTTTAATGTGCTTCCAAAATGACAACACTTTAAAAAAATTCAAAAGCTGAATTGAATTTTGAAGGTTCTACTCATAACTCTGAGTATGAGAAAACAATGATAAGTTATCTCATGTTGAATTGACCACGTGGAAAGGAGCCAAAAGAATTTAATCTTCCTTCCTTTTTCTAATTATCCACCAAGTCCCATTCCATTTGCTGTATATATGATTGCATTGAATCACCTTTAGGAAACCTTAATAGAGTAGACCTTAGTGTAATATGACTCATTATTGCATGATTTTTTATGTATGATGAGTCAAATCATGGAACTATAGAATTGGAAGGGACTTCAGAGATTCTTTAACTCAAACCCTACTTGAATAGGAATGCTTAAACACCAAAGAAAAACAACTACTTGAATACATGGGTTGAAGGCATATTGTTGGGGATGTAGACTCTAAATGAACATCCTAGTGTAAACAACAGCATGGAATGGATTCTGATCAAGGACATATGTAATACCCAATGAAATTGTGTGTTGGCTGTGGGAAGAGTGGGTGGAGGGGAAGGAGGGAAATAATGTGATTATTGTAACCAAGGAATAATGTTCTAAATTGCCTAAATAAACTTATTCAAATGGGAAAAAAAAGAATAGGAATGCTTTCTATTACAAATGACACAAGTGACCACCTAACCTCCAACTGAGTCTATTCAGTAAGTGGCAACCTTTATAAACATCTGAATTTTTAAAAAGTGCTAATTTAATGCAGTGGGTAAAGTTAAGTATTGAATAGGCCATGGAATCATAAAAATAGAAGTCTTTGGAGATAATCCATCATTCCTTCCTTCCTTCCTTCCTTCCTTCCTTCCTTCCTTCCTTCCTTCCTTCCTTCCTTCCTTCCTTCCTTCCTTCCTTCCTTCCTTCCTTCCTTCCTTCCTTCCTTCCTTCCTTCCTTCCTTCCTACCTAAAATTGAGTTGCAGAGAACTTGCTCAAAATTGTATAAAGTTAATAGCAGAGTTGAAAATAGAAACCTGGGTTAATAGCATCACATACTTTCTCATATTTTAATTTTATCCATGCTGTTTTATCCTCCTAAGGAGCCACTAAAGTAAAAAGAACCCCATTTTTCATGTGCAGACAGAGAAGCCACAGGGCAAGTTCTTATGCTGGCTGCTCCTATACCTTTCTTCCCTTAAACCTGAATATTATATTTTTAAAAAGTCAGCAGGTTTCCAGGAATGACAGGGAGTAATATGTGAATTTTACTGAGATATATATGTCATACTTGGCTTTTAGGTGCTATGATTATTGGAAACTAGATTAGCATTAGAAATAAGCTGCTTGGTGTTCGTTTGTGACCTGTTTCCTTCAAGATTCGGCTCAAACACCACCTTTTACATAAAGCTTTTCCTGATCTCCCCGGGCCCCCTTTCACTCAAAAATACTTCATATTTATTATGAATATTTTATGTACTAATTTGTGCATATTCTTTTTATAATTAATATAATTAATATATGTTGTCTCCTCTAATAGTTCCTTGAGAGCAGAGAGGGCTATATTTTGTTTTTGTATTCACAGGGCTTATCCTTTTACCTGGCATGTAGAAGAAGCTTAATATATGCTTGCTAATTGAGTGATTCATCTCCCAGAGAGCAGTAAGAGATTCTTAATCCTGGTAGGTTTAAAATGAAACCTAACAGGGGCAGCTGGGTGACTCAGTGGACTGAGAGTCAGGCCTAGAGATGGGAAGTCCTGGGTTCAAATGTGACCTCAGACACTTCCCAGTTGTGTGACCCTGGGCAAGTCACTTAACCCCCATTACCTAGCCCTTATCACTCTTCTGCCTTGGAACCAAAACACAGTATTGATTCCAAGCTGGAAGGTGAGGGTTAAAAAAAAAATGAAACCTAGAATCTCTTCAATCCATTATGAGATTCATGGAGATTTTAAGGGAAATTATTATTTTTTTAGTCTGATGATTCAATGTATTTAAGAATAGGCAAAGAATATCTTTTGATGCATGACATAATCATTTACACATATCTTTACTACTTTAGGTTTGCAAATATTTTTTCTCACAATACCGTGTAGCAGGTACTACAAACTTTTCATCTTTTTTCTTACAATTGCGGAAAGTGATTCCAGTAAAATAACTACAACCAGCACTTGTATAGTATTTCAGGGGTTGCAAAGTGCTTTACCAATATTCTCATTTTAGCCTTGCAACAATCTTGAGAATTAGGTCCTCTTATTCTATGCATTTTTTTAGATGAGAAAAACATAGACAGACAGAGGTTAAGTGACTTGCCCAAGGCCACAGAGTAGGCATCTGAGGCTGTGTTTGTATTCAAATCTTCTGGATTCTAGGTCCACTATTCTTTCAACTGTCTTACCTAACAGCTTCTAGATGGGTTACCTGACTTAATTCTGGTCACATGTAACAAGCATCACAGCTGGGACTGAAACCTATTTTTCTGACTCCAAATTCAGTGCTCTTTGCATTATTGTGTAATTTCTGAAGTAAAACACCATTTGTTGCATTTTCTTCATACACATTAAGAGAAAATATGAAAATTTTCTTCCTTTCTCCCCTTTTTTGTTACCTTTGAAAAGGTACATTTCTCCTCTCCATCTTCTATTTTTAAAATTATATGCATATACATATTATTATTAACACTTTCTTAAATCTAGAGACAGTAAACAAATAACAACATGATAACCAAGCTCTGATTTGTTGCCTTTGGGATTTCTGTGGCATAAAATGTTCACTAAAACAATGAGCTTACCACTTAGGACTCGCTTCAGAACACTCCTACATATGAACCTGGACAATTTAGTTAGCCTCTCTGGAAATCAATATTCCTCATCTGAAAAGTGAGGATATTGGACTAGGTGACTCATTATGTCCCTTCCAATTCTTAGACCTAAGAGAAATTCAATTAAAAAATTCAGAAACATTTAACAACCACTTACTATGTATTTAATATGGCCCTACAACGAATTATAACTGCTTTCTGAGGATCAGACTAGCTAAGAATAGAAAGACTACAGTTTTATTAAATTCATTTTAGAGATGACTTACTTCTTCAAGGCAACTCATTAAAAAACACAAAACTACTTCATTCCTGTCTCTCCTACGTCTATATCATGACTATGGCAGAGTGGAAAAAGAGGGGAAAGGAGATGCTAAGAAATGCATGGTTTTAAGACTATAAAACCACTTAAATCTTGATACTCAAAACATATTATCTTCTTCCAATGACTGATGATCATTCATACTATTGAAGACCAACCTTAAAATTCTTACTACAAAAGAAATCATATTATCAAAGGAAGTTACAGATAAATGGAAGGATGTCTCAGTATTTCTTGTTAGACAGGCAAACAAATTTACTGTGTGTCCCAAGGCAGCAAAGAATATAATTTCATGGGACATTTATTCATATCATGCATGCTCATGGCAAGCATTTGAATCACCATGAAATATTACCATGAAAATAATTGAAGGTTATGTGCCAAAATTGGTTGTTTAGGGTGCAGAGGTAGAGAAATTTAATGAGTAACTTGATAATTCTATTCAAATCAAATCATGAAATATTTTCAGACTTAGTGACTTTAATGCAAAGATAGGCATAAAAAAGAAAGTAAAAAAAAATGTAACTGAGATTAGATTAAAAAGGAGAGCCAAATACTTACAGATGTATGGAGAAGCCTCACTCCTGCAAATCATGAATATTTTAATCAGGAAAAGAATCAAGAGACAATGGGTATGGTGAGGATGATGAGTAGGACGAGAAATGAAATTACTTATATTTTAGTGGACAAGAAATGACTGGCTATTGATGTGAAAGGCATTTCCAAATAAAATATTTCTGTATATTTAAACAATCAACTCTTCAGAGCAAAGATCTAAAGTAAAAGCATAAAAGAAAAAAAAATGAAAAGAAGATACTGCATGGAACTAAAGAAACTCTAATTTAACCCATTAAAAAGGTCTTAACACCAAAAAATAGGAAATTACCAAAAAAAGACCCATTACCACAAACTATCATTATTTTTTATGGTAATTTAATCAGTAGAAACATCACAGAAATGAGATAAAAAGAGCCTACATATCACATTTGCAGGCAAAAATTTTATCTCCTTGCCAAGAGAAAGCTATAACCACCAATGGGAAAACTATTCTAGAATATTAATTCATTCACAAAATCCTACACTAGAAGACGTTAGAAGATCATGAGGTATAGTTCTTCATAAAACATAAAAGAGAAGTGAAAAATAGACAGTTTACTAAAAGATTAGTGAGGGACACAATTAAGTCAGATCATCGCCAAAGGAGGGAGGAAAACAGAAGGGAACTGAAAATAAATGAACACAGTCTAGAAGGATGTTAATAACAAACTTTCTTCATCAATGAGAGTTAGCCTCCATATTTGCATTCTAAACTCATAGTCTCTGGTGTGCTTTATGAGAAAGTAGAAATGTTTCTAAAAGAAAAAAAAAACACAGGAGGTACTAGATGAGACAAATATATATTCAAAGGGCATAAGAGTTAGTGCCTATCAGCTTGCTAGGACTAACTATTAAATTTTCATTGTGAGCATTTATATCACAGAATCGGCAAACTACAAATCAAGATTTTATTTACTGTTTTGTTGATTATCTAGACTTAAGAAAGTGATGGAGAAATTAATAATGTAGATTTAAACTTAAAAATGTCCTGTATTTTTCAGAGAACTGGTTGTTAAACATTTATCAACAACAACTGTAGAGATGATGCAATTTTAAGGATTCTAGAAGATTATTTATTTAGATATCTGAAAAAAGAGGAGATAATAAACCCCCAGGGGGAAAATACTAAGGATCTTATTACCCTTCATAAATGATTAAAAAATAACAACTATTGTTGACCTACATGCCTAATTTACAACTTTTGAGCCAAGTCAATTTGGCTACTTGTCAAGTATACTGTAGAGGAGAGTCATTCTCATTGTGTATTGACTTGACTTGAATGGTTGACATTCAGATATGAGTTGGGCTTGATGGCTTCTGAGGCCTTTCTAATTCTGAGATTCTATATTGAACTCTTGGTTTTTATTAGAGAAGGCAACAATAAAAAATAAAGCATCAAAGATCTACTATGTTCAAGACATTTTGCTGGACTCTGGAGATAGTAAACCAAGACCACAACAGACACTGTCCTAATGGAGCTAATATTTTAGTGAAGAATACAATATTTACATAGATAAATAAATATAAGGGAGTTTCATGGGGGAAAGATCCATAATAAGTAGAAGGGGACAAGAGGAAGTTTCATGTAGAAGGTGACATAAAGGATGAATTGAAAACAGAAGGAAGCAAAGGATATTGAGAGAAAGGAGTATATTCCAGGTATGTTGGAGAGCTCTATACCAAAGATCAGAGACTAGAAGCAAGGAACCAGTTAGAAGACTTTAGACAAATCAGGATTAGGAATGATGAATACATGAATTATGGTAGCAACCATGTGAGAGGAAAGAAAGGGTGAAATGTGGAAGATTCTGTAAAGGAATCTTAATACCCTTGTAATTCTAAAGTCACCAACCTGATGACTAGAAGAATTAATAGTGTCCTAAAAAGAAATAGATTCATTTGAAGAAAGACTGACTTTACAGGGATGAAAATGAGTTCCATTTTGGGCATGTTGAAATTGAAAATAAACAAAGGAAATGTCTAGCAAAATTAACTGGGCATGTGTTAATTAGATCTAGGTGAGAGATCAGGGCTCCATGTACAGATATATACATATGTAGAAAGGTGAATAAATTTAAAAAAATTATGAAATACTATCTCTGTGTTATGCTATTGAAACAAAATCATGGTGCCTGACTTCAAAAAGTTATATTTTTGTAGGGGAGAAGATATGTATAAAGAAGTGATATTTAGTTAAGGCTGCTTTGGTGTGGGGAGTCATAAAGATGTTGAGTTTAGGATCAGGACAGTTGGTGATACATACTCTCCAAAAACAATGGTAGTATTGATTTTATGTCTATTTGAAGAGCAAGATGTAGAAAGTTGAGGGAATAGTGGTGAAGGGGTAGAAAAAGGTAGGGATGCAGGGTACGATGACTCAAAACCAGGGAAGAATTCCAAAATGAATGGGGATGTGGTCTGTGGAAATGTCCTTTAGGGGAAAAGATAATAGATCCTTTCTGTTCTGAAGGGGGCTATTTTGGGGGGGATGGTGGTGGCAATTGCTAAGGCAGGTAAGATATCAAGATACCCAGAATGGATGGATAGATATGGTTAATAAGTAAGGGAAAGGAACAAGCATTTGCCAGGGACTATTCTAGATACTTTACAAAAATCTCATTTGATCCTGACAACAATCCTATTTAGGTAGATGCTGTTATTTTCCTTATTTTTCATTTGAGGAAACTGAAGCAAATCTGCACCTTTGCTGCCTCACAAGAAAGGGAGAAAGAGCCTAATGCAGAGCCATAGGGGACACCTACATGGAAATGGTAATATATAAATGATGATAATAGATGGAAATTAGTGCCATGGAAACTAAGGAAGGAAGAAAGGTCTGAGAGGAAGAAGGCCATTATTAATATTCAAATATTCAAAAAAGCCCTTGGTTTGAGTCTAAGTTCCAACACTTACTGGCCATCTCTGACCTTGGGAAATTTACTTAGAACTTTTGATGCCTCAGTTTCTGTTTCCATAATATGGGAATAACAATTCTTGCTCAATATGTATCCCAGAGTTGTGGTCAGGAAAGCACTTTCTAAGTGTAAGCTATTATTGAATCTGATATATTTCAGGTATCACTAACAGGAGTTTGTTGAGTAGTACTATAGATGATATTCAAAATACTAAAATCTCCTTTCCTATGCCTGGATTCTTACAGCTCTCTCTTCTGTTATGGAATCATTTGGCATGATCTGCTTTGATATAAAGTCATTTGGCTATAGGCCAGACTTGGGTTGATGCAAATTGCATCTGTCTACCAAAAGTAAATTAGTAGTTAGCAAGGGACCATAATATCCCATTTAATATGTGCGCTGCAAACCTAATATATTATTTAGCTGAAAGTGTTTGTGGTATGATGTAGTCCTTAATTAGATTTTTTATTAATTAAATAGCTAGAAATAAAGGACAAAATGGGAAAAAGCTCTGGTTCTTCAATAGAGGGAAAACTAAAGTAAAGAACACTATAATACTGATTATTTTGAGATCTTCTTTGTAGGGGGATGCCCTCTCAATTGTTCTAAAAACATATTTGTTCAATGTTCTTCTTTATCCTGGCATTCAAAGTCCTTAGCAATCTGGCTTCAAATTATCCCTCCACTATTATCTCACATGTACATAGCCCTATGAATCATCTCTCTGATTCAATGGATTACTCACCATTCTCTAAATATATGTCATGACTCTACACTTTTTCTTAGGAATTTTTGATACCCAAGTGACAGAAACCAGATGTGAACCCAATTCCAGTAACTCCAAATCTAGCACCCGTTCCACTTTACCACATTGACTTTCATCTCTCTAGTATCTGGAAAGAAGAGGATACCAGGATTTAGCCTTCTGAAGATGAAGAGAGAACCAAATTTTCAGAAAGCAGAGGGGTATGGAATCTAGTTATTTAGAAAAAGAAGAGAGAATTCTGGATCAAAGCTAACTGCATTGGAAGAAGCTGATAGAACTTTTGGCCCCTTTACAAGAGGAACATCAAGGGATTGAGCTGTGATTTATAGGACCAGATACTTTGACTCTGCCTACTATGACTACAGGAAATAGTTCTTTACCAATTGGCATGGGGGGAAATACAATGAAGAATGTCTGTATTGTATTTGTTTTTACAGCTATGAAAGGCACTTCTGGACTAGCTTGTCTCTTTTTTTTCCCCCAGAAGCATTCTTTCACATACTGATTTCTGATATTCTAGTCTTATGTAAGAACTTTTTCAGAGTTCTAGAGGAAATCTTCTGATTTATCATGAATATATTTATTTATTTTGAAATTATCCATCTAACTATATATGGTATTTTCCAAGTAGAATTTAAGCTCAGTAAGGTCACGACTATTGTAATTTTTGTCACTATATCTCTAATGTAGCAGGTATATGATAAAATCTTTTTATATTGGACTTCTGGGTAATCATGGCTGCAATCTAGATGCCACATGCTTCCTCTCCCCGGCACCGAACAAAATAGACTACATCAAAGGAGCATAAAAATCACCTTTGGAGGAACAGAAGGACACCCCAGTACTCCCCAGTACTCCACAGAGGCGAAGGTACCTGGGGTTTGAACATTTCCACACTATAATAAGAAGGAGGTAAAGCTTGCACAGAAATGTGAACTGAGCCTCCCTCCCCCCCCCACATCCCCCACCAAACCAAAGTGAGCTACCTGAGCGCTCACCGGGACAGCGAGTGAGTGGGGAACATCACTATCTGGGGGGGGGGCACTCCAGGGTCCTTGGGATCTGGGGACTTCCAGGAAAAAACGTCTCAGGACGGTTTCACGGGAGAACCCAGCGCTGAGCACGGGGGTCAGGGGAGCTGTACTTGGGGCGGTTGCGCTGAACATCTCCGCGGAGCTAAATACCAGGGGCGGACCACGAGCTGATTATCTGGGCAGAGCTGAACACCTGGGCAGTGTGGCTGTGATCAGGGGCCCAGCACTCTAAGAAACCTTGGAGACTGGGAAGAACTAGTCTGAGGCAACCTAAATTCACAGAAAACCCGCCCATACCACCCAGACCCCAGACCAAAAAGGAAAGGGGAATAAAACCACCAAAGGGATGGCTCACATGGCCCAAAATCAAGCCTCCAGGAAGAAAGGGAAAAAGGTGACTATTGAAAACTTTTATGGTGAAAGTACCCAAGGAAAAGAAGAGAATGAGGAGGAAAAAAAAATCAGAACATGCCTCCCAAAATGGAAACTATCAACAAGCTCTGGAAGATCTCAAACTGGAGCTTACCCAAAAGATGGAAACCTGGAAAGAAAAATGGGAGAAAGAGATCAGCAGTCTGACAGATAAGACTGCTCAATTGGAAAAAGAGCTTGAAGCATCCAATAGAAGGGCAGACAAAGCTGAAAAGCAAAACCAGTCCCTAACGACCAGAATTAAGCAACTCGAAGAAAGTGAGATCATAAAACAGCAAGAATCAATAAAGCAAACCCAAAAAATTAATTAATTAGAAGAAAACATAAAATATCTCACTGAGAAGGTCACCGATCTGGAAAACAGAGGGAGAAGAGACAACCTCCGAATTATCGGTCTCCCAGAAAAACCAGAGATAAACAATAAACTCGATATTATTCTACAGGAGATTATAAAAGAAAATTGCCCCCATGTTCTGGAGCAAGGGGGCAAAATAGAAATTGAAAGGGTTCATAGAACACCTTCTATACTAAATCCCCAAAAGACAACCCCTAGGAATGTAATTGCCAAATTCAAGAGCTTCCAAGAAAAGGAGAAAATCCCACAAGAAGCCAAGAAGAGGAGCTTCAGATATAAGGGGGCTCCCATAAGGATCACACACGACTTAGCGGCTAACACACTAAAAGACCTCAAAGCATGGAATACAATATTTAGAAAGGCAAGAGAGCTGGGTCTCCAACCAAGAATCAACTACCCAGCAAAACTGACTATATACTTCCAGGGGAAAGTATGGGCATTCAACAAAATAGAAGATTTCCAAGCATTTGCTAAGAAAAGACCAGAGCTCTGTGGAAAGTTCGATATCCAAGCACAGAAAGCAAGAGAAACATGAAAAGGTAAATATGAAAGAAAGGGAAAAGGAGATAAATCTTATCTTTTTCTTTAAGTCAAACTCACTTCTATAAGGACTACATTTACATCAAATTATATATATTAATATGTGGGGAAAATGTTTTGTGTAACTCTCAAAAATTGTAGCATCATAAGAGTAGTTAGAAGAAACATGCATAGGGAAAGATTGGGGCATTAAGAAGATTTGGGGAAAGTGGGGGAAAAGAAAGGAAAAGGGAGGGGGGGAACCATCGATAATACTAAGACTTACTTCAAGAAATAGGGGGGGACTTAATAGAATAATCTTTCCCATATAAAGATACACATGGGAAGGGGAGGGAAAGAACTCTCATATGAGAAGGAGAGGAAGAGAGCGTGAAGTGGAATTACTTAAACCTTACTCTCAGTGAAATTAAATCTGAGAGGGAAGAACATCTAGATCCAGTGGGATCCTGAATTCTATCTTATCCATTAGGGCAAAAAAGAAAGGAAAATTAAGGGGGAGGAGGGAGCATAAAAAGGGAGGGAAGAGGAGGGGGGAGGGGAAGGGAGCACAAAAAGGGAGGGGCTAGAAAGGGAAGCATCTCAAGGGAGGGGACTAGGGGGACTGACCTAAAGCAAATTACTGTTTCAAAAGGAGATAGCTAAAGAAGAAAGGTCAGAACTAGGGGAAGATATCAAAATGCCAGCGAATCCACAAATGACAATCATAACTTTGAACATGAATGGGATGAACTCACCCATAAAACGTAGACAAATAGCAGATTGGATTAGAACCCCAAACCCTACCATTTGTTGTCTTCAAGAAACACATATGAGACGGGTTGACACTCACAAGGTTAGAATTAGAGGTTGGAGTGAGACCTTTTGGGCCTCAACTGATAGAAAGAAGGCAGGAGTTGCAATCATGATATCTGACAAAGCCAAAAGCACAAATAGACCTGATCAAAAGGGATAGGGAAGGTAAATATATTCTGTTAAAAGGGAGTATAGACAATGAGGAAATATCACTAATCAACATGTATGCACCAAATGGTATAGCATCCAAATTTTTAATAGAGAAACTAGGAGAATTGAAGGAGGATATAGACAGTAAAACCATATTAGTGGAAGACTTGAAACAACCACTATCAAATTTAGATAAATCAAACCAAAAAAATAAACAAGAAAGAGGTAAAAGAGGTGAATCAAATTTTAGAAAATTAGAGTTAATAGACATATGGAGAAAAATAAATAGGGACAAAAAGGAATACACCTTTTTTTCAGCACCACATGGCACATTCACAAAAATAGATCATACACTAGGTCACAGAAACATGACACTCAAATGCAAAAAAGCAGAAATAATAAATGCAGCCTTTTCAGATCACAAGGCAATAAAAATATTGATTGGTAAGGGTACATGGAGAGCCAAATCAAAAATTAATTGGAAATTAAATAATATGATACTCCAAAATCGGATAGTTAGAGAAGAAATCATAGAAACAATAATTTCGTTGAAGAAAATGACAATGGCGAGACATCCTTTCAAACCTTATGGGATGCAGTCAAGGCAGTACTTAGAGGAAAATTCATATCCCTGAGTGCATATATTAACAAATTAGAGAGGACAGAGATCAAGGAATTGGAAATGCAAATTAAAAAACTTGAGAACGAACAAATTAACCCCCCCCCGAAGAAAACCAAACTAGAGATCCTAAAAATTAAGGGAGAAATTAATAAAATCGAAAGTGACAGAACTATTGACCTAATAAATAAGACTAGAAGCTGGTACTTTGAAAAAACAGCCAAAATAGACAAAGTACTGGTTAATCTAATTAAAAAAAGGAAAGAAGAAAGGCAAATTAACAGCATCAAGGATGAAAAGGGGGATCTCACCTCCAATGAAGAGGAAATTAAGGTAGTCATTAAACACTACTTTGCCCAACTGTATGGCAATAAATATACCAACCTAGGTGATATGGATGAATATTTACAAAAATACAAGTTGCCTAGACTAACTGAAGAAGAAATAGATTTCTTAAATAATCCCATATCAGAAAAAGAAATCCAACAGGCCATCAAAAAACTTCCTAAGAAAAAATCCCCAGGGCCTTACGGATTCACCAGAGAATTCTATCAAACATTCAAAGAACAGCTAACTCCAATATTATACAAACTATTTGACATAATAAGCAAAGAGGGAGTTCTACCAATCTCCTTTTATTACACAAACATGCTACTAATTCCAAAACCAGGCAGGCCAAAAATAGAGAAAGAAAATTATAGACCAATCTCCCTAATGAATATAGATGCAAAAATCTTAAATAGGATACTAGCAAAAAGACTCCAGCAAGTGATCAGAAGGGTCATCCACCATGATCAAGTAGGATTTATACCAGGGATGCAGGGCTGGTTCAATATTAGGAAAAGTATCCACATAATTGACCACATCAACAAGCAAACCAACAAAAACCACATGATTATCTCAATAGATGCAGAAAAAGCCTTTGATAAAATACAACACCCATTCCTACTAAAAACACTAGAAAGCATAGGAATAGAAGGGTCATTCCTAAAAATAATAAACAGTATATATCTAAAACCATCAACTAATATCATCTGCAATGGGGATAAACTAAATCCATTCCCATTAAGATCAGGAGTGAAACAAGGATGCCCATTATCACCTCTATTATTTGACATTGTATTAGAAACACTAGCAGTAGCAATTAGAGAAGAAAAAGAAATTGAAGGCATTAAAATAGGCAAGGAGGAGACCAAGTTATCACTCTTTGCAGATGACATGATGGTCTACTTAAAGAATCCTAGAGATTCAACCAAAAAGCTAATTGAAATAATCAACAACTTTAGCAAAGTTGCAGGATACAAAATAAACCCACATAAGTCATCAGCATTTCTATATAATTCCAACACAGCTCAGCAGCAAGAACTAGAAAGAGAAATCCCATTCAGAATTACCTTAGACAAAATAAAATACTTAGGAATTTATCTCCCAAGACAAACACAGGATCTATATGAACACAACTATAAAACAATTTCCACACAACTAAAACTAGACTTGAACAATTGGAAGAACATTAACTGCTCGTGGGTAGGATGAGCCAATATAATAAAAATGACCATCCTACCCAAACTCATTTATCTATTTAGTGCCATACCCATCGAACTTCCAAAATTTTTTTTTACTGATTTAGAAAAAACTATAACAAAGTTCATTTGGAAGAACAAAAGATGAACGATATCCAGGGAAATAATGAAAAAAAATACATAGGAAGGGGGACTTGCAGTCCCAGATCTCAGACTCTATTATAAAGCAGTGGTCATCAAAACAATTTGGTACTGGCTAAGAGAAGGAAGGAGGATCAGTGGAATAGACCGGGGGCAAGCAACCTCAGCAAGACAGTATATGACAAACCCAAAGATACTAGTTTTTGGGACAAAAATCCACTATTTCATAAAAACTGCTGGGAAAATTGGAGGACAGTGTGGGAAAGATTAGGTTTAGATCAACACCTCACACCCTACACCAAGATAAATTCAAAATGGTCGAATGACTTGAACATAAAGAAGGAAACTATAAGAAAATTAGGTGAACACAGAATAGTATACATGTCAGACCTTTGGGAAGGGAAAGACTTCAAAACCAAGCAAGAATTAGAAAGAGTTACAAAACGCAAAATAAATAATCTGGAATACATCAAATTAAAAAAGTTTTTGTACAAACAAAACCAATGTAACCAAAATCAGAAGGATAGCAACAAATTGGGAAACAATCTTCAAAAAAACCTCTGACAAAGGTTTAATTACTAAAATTACAAAGAACTAAATCAATTGTACAAAAAATCAAGCCATTCTCCAATTGACAAATGGGCAAAGGACATGAACAGGCAGTTCTCAGCCAAAGAAATCAAAACTATTAATAAGCACATGAAAAAGTGCTCTACATCTCTTATAATCAGAGAGATGCAAATCAAAACAACTCTGAGGTATCACCTCACACCTAGTAGATTGGCTAACATGACAGCTATGGAAAGTAATGAATGCTGGAGGGGATGTGGCAAATTAGGGGACACTAATTCATTGCTCGTGGAGTTGTGAATTGATCCAGCCATTCTGGTAGGCAATTTGGAACTATGCACAAAGGGTGATAAAAGACTGTCTGCCCTTTGATCCAGCCATAGCACTGCTGGGTCTGTACCCCAAAGAGATAATAAGGAAAAAGACTTGTACAAGAATATTCATAGCTGCGCTCTTTGTGGTGGCCAAAAATTGGAAAACGAGGGGATGCCCATCAATTGGGGAATGGCTGAACAAACTGTGGTATATGTTGGTGATGGAATACTATTGTGCTAAAAGGAATAATAAAGTAGAAGAATTCCATGGAGACTGGAACAACCTCCAGGAAGTGATGCAGAGCGAAAGGAGCAGAACCAGGAAAACATTGTACACAGAGACTGATACGCTGTGGTACAATTGAAGGTGATGGACTTCTCCATTAGTGTCAATGCAATGTCCCTGAACAATCTGCAGGGATCTAAAAAATACTATCCACAAGCAGAGGATAAACTGTGGGAGTAAAAATACTGATGAAAAGCAACTGCTTGACTACAGGGGTTGAGGGAATATGACTGAGGAGAGACTCTAAATGAACACTCTAATGCAAATACCAACAACAGGGAAAGGTGGTGGGAGGGGGGGAGGGGAGGAAAAGAAAATGATCTTTGTTTCCAGTGAATAATGTTTGGAAATGACCAAATAAAATAATGTTTAAAATTAAAAAAAAAATCTTTTTATATTATAGTTTATCAATAAATTTTAATTATTATAGAGTTTACATTATTGTTAAATAACTGATAGTTTGTCCCAGACACTGTTTCACATTACATGCAGCCATCCACTTTTATCTTCTTGACATTTGACTTGTTGTATCCTTCAGACTACTGTGCCTCCATAGAACATGACATGAGAAACCATATCTGCTCAGCTGGCACTTCTTCCCTGGAATTCAGCTGTCTTTATGGGTGAGTGAGGGCAAAGCCAATGCTATCTAGCCACCCAAGATTAAATCCCGCTCATCTTCCTCAAATTATCTTTGTGTATTCTTCCCTATAGTTCCTCCTTCCACCTCTCCCTTGCCATGGGAATTCTAATGAAGTCATTCCTACAATTACTATTGGAAAGGGAATTTAATTAATTTCCTTAGACTCCATTCATTAGCCTTATAACTTCTTAGATGAAAACATCCCCCCATTCCCTGGTCACAATTTCCTTATATATGTTGTTTACTGCAACTCAAATGTAAATTTCTTGACTATAGGGATTGTCTCATTTTTGCATTTGTATGCTCAGTCCTTTGTATAGTTCATGGTAAATAGTTAATAGTTAATAATTGCTATTCATTCACAATTAAAATATTTTATCTAAAGAAAAAAGTTAATCAGTCAGATGATTATTTATTAAACCACCACTATATTCCAGGTACTGTGCTAAGCATAGAGTACAAAAAGAAATGTTCTACTCTACTCACAAGGAGCTAACAGTCTAAAGAGGGAGGAACTATAAGCAAACAATTATGTATAAACAAGAAAAATTCAGTGTAAAGTGGAGATAATCAACAGTCACGAAGACTAAATAGGTATGGGAAAGGCTCCTTGCAGAAAGTAGCATTTTAGCTGAGACTTGAAGGAAGCCAGGGAAATCAGGAGTCAAGAGTTGAGGAGGGAGTGAGTTTCAGGAATGGAGCACAAACTGAAAATGTCTAGAATTGGGAAATGGAGTATCTTGGATGAGTGATAGCAAAGAGGCCAGGGCCATGGTATCATAGGGAATGTAGGAGAGAAGAAGGTTTAAGGAAACAGGAAAGCAGAAAAGGGCAGTTTGCAAAGGGCTTTAAAAGTAAAACAGAGGAATTTATATTTGATCCTTGAGGTAGGAGGGAGCATGGAAGTTTACTAAGCAGGGGGACTGACATGATCAGAACCTTGCTTAAGGAAGACCAATTTGATGACAGCTGACTGGAAAAAGAACTGGACTGAGGTCACCCAAAAGGTTATTATTTTAGCTCAGGTGTGAAGTGATAAAGATATACACCAGAGTGATGGAAGTGTCAGAAAAAGATTTTACATAGGTAGAAATGACAACTTGGTAATTGTTAAAATGAGAGGGGGTGGGGGAAGGAGAGGAAACAATTGAGAATAATATCTAGGTTGCCACTAGGCTGGATCACTGGAATAATGACAGTATCCTTTATAGGATATAGGAGTTTGGAAGGTAGGAGGATTTGAGAGGAATGATGAATTTAATCTTGGACATGTTGAGTTTAAGATCTAGAGAGAAATGAGTATCAATGAGTAGAGGGTAAAGGCCATTTAAATACTTCAAAGGAGGAGTTACTGACTGGTGGTGATACAGAGAGAACTTGGAAGTGGAAATGGAGACCAAAAAGTATTCGAATTCCTAAACTACAATGAGTGACTTGGAGGTGGAATATGAGTGAAAGTGTAACCAGTGCTGGAAAGAGTAGCTAGAAAAACTGTTGCAAAAAAGAAGTTAGTAACTAAACGATGATGTAGGATGCAAGAAAGATTTTACATGAAAATGTGTTGCCTATGGAACATGTATTTTGGATAGTAGAATGAGTAAATAGCTTTAGAGCAAGATGTTATGGGGGTCGAGTTGATAGGGATGAAGATAAGGGAGTGCTCAGTAAGTAATAGAGAACAGTGGCATATAATGTTCAGAAACTCTAGGATGGGGAAGATATGATAGAGCAATGAATATAAGTAAGTTATCATTATCCATTGGGGTCCTACCTTGAGATAAGGAAATCATTCTGTGTAGCTGGAAGGCAGGTGGGAATGGGCAGTGAAGGAGGTCTTGAGGAACTGTTGTTGGACAGTTTAGGGGGCTGGACAGAATACTTAGAGCTTGATGGAATGGATGGTTGAGAAGGCACTTGCGTACTTTATTGTCATGGCTTGACAAGATAAATCTGTTTTCTATGGAATTGTGTTTTGCTTTTGTGGAAAGGAAACTAAAACAAGCTCGGGACTTTCTGCCACTGTGTTGGAACAAGCAACAGTAGGAATATTAGAGAGAGAAGAAATTGACAAGACTGACAGTTGGTGGGGGAAGGGGCAACTGGGAGAGGCAGTTGGTCTTGTGACTTCCTTCCTGGCCTGGGAAGTGGGAGTTTTTTTCTTCCCCATCTCTGGATTGAAGTGCCTCTATTTTCTTCAGCCTGAAGAGACAGGCCCAGCCATCTCTGAAAGTCAGAACTTTTCTTGTTCCTTGCTGTCTAGTGCTAAGATTTTGAAATTAAGAAAACTAGAACAGATATAGCATAGACAGGAGTAAGAGAAACCCTCCATCAGCCTGTGAGGCCTGGCCTCAGCTCCAAAGTTGAGAGAGACTCAAACCTTACCTAGGGAGATCCCTCTTCCCTGATACCTCTCCAATCTGAACTGGTTAATAAAATTTATCTTATTTGAATATTGTAGTCATATAAGAGGACTATATTTTCAGGGGGCATAGAGGGAGCTAAGCCTCAGGACAGTCATTCAACTACAAATGGTCCTTATTGGACCGCTGCTGGGCAACTAAAGTCTGGGGAAAGGCTTGTCCCTCAGGAGAGTCCGAGTTTACCTGCTCTGGAGCATCTTCAGCATCAATCCATAGAAAAGACATCCCTGCAGGCTATCATGAGTGGAACATTTCTCGGATATCCCATTTTGTTCAAAAATAGTCTCTCAGCAGGGGGCGTATCTCTCCTTTTGCCTCACCAGCAGCTATATTCCCTTACTCCCTTTAACTCCTCCATTCCCTGCTACAAACCTTCCGTATCTCCTATTCTTCATATCCACCCATCTTTCCCTACAAATATTACACTTATTCTGGCTTGATCATGAAAAGGAAAATGCATGTGTACATAAATTTTTATCATATGCAATGTGCTGGGCTATGTTTCATGGATCCCTAGAGCACCTTATCATTCCTGACCCAATGAATGAACTTGTTTAGCTGATTATTCTATTGACATTAGGCTTTGTTGACCCTGGTATTTAATAATAAAACCTCGAGTCCTAAGGTTTACCTCATCAAAGTCAGCAATGATTTCATTCAGTAAGCGTAGACATTCAACTCCTTGGTTATTCATTTCTGTCTGAGAATAAAAATCAGCAAATCCAGGGATTGAGGCAAACATCACACCAACAGCATCATAGGATTGTGAATACAGCTCCTAGATACAAAGAATAATGGAGAACAGGGAGAAATATGGTATGAGAAATCATTTTAACAACGCAGTTATATTTATGCCTTCTCCCCCACCCCCCACCCTCAATAAATATGGAAAGAATCCAGGAAGTTAGAGCATCTAGCATCTCTAAGTGACCTTTGAGACCATTAAATCCATCATTCCTCAAAATGAGCTCTGTGGAATTGGGGTTTGGAGTGAGATTCTATGGAGAAAAAATAACTTATAATGAAGGACAAATACATGCACAGCATTTTGCTATGTCAGTCAGTTGTAATGTTGGCAATTAGGATCACTGGTTGAAATGAATCCCATAGCCCAAAAGTTCTTATGGTCTGGAGGCAATAACTGAATGAGTCTCAGAATGTGGGGAGACACAATCAGTTGTTGATTGGCCTCCCTTATCTTAGTATTGTAAAACAATTAACAACAATTTATTTATATGTAAATACTCACAGAATCCGTTACTTTGTCACTGTAGGGAATTCCCAATGTGGAAGCAGTCTCCACAGTTGTAGATTAGTAGATATGGCCTAAAGAATTATTTATGCCCCTTCATGCTAAGTGATTTCTACTTAGTCAAATAACTAACAATAATCAAAGGTGGGATTTAAATCCACATTTTCCTGACTCCAAGCCCAGACTCTCTTAGTTTAAAAAAGAACCCCATAAAAGTTTATTGCACAAATAGCTATTATGCATTATTGAATAAAATGAGGAAGCCGGGATTCAGAAGAAAGAAAATTTGTTAAAGATTGAGACAAATGATGAAACAAGCATCCCTGAGCCTCGTCTATGTTTCAAATCCCAAGTGCGGAACATAAATATAACCACAGCAAGCACCACGATGTGTGTAATGTTACCAAATGTTTAAAAAAAGGTTCCACAGTGCTGACAACATTACAGAGGAATTTACAAAGTATTCTGAATTTGAAAACTCTTGAATTTTAAAAAGTAAATGTGATCAAGCGAAAAAAATCCCTGATGGTTTATGCAAAGCATAAGGGAAAATGAAAATTGTTGTGAGGCACCTTACAAAGCGAGTCATCATATTCAATATTCTTCTCAATGGTTAAACTCTTATTGATAGAAGATAATCATCCTTTTTTGCTGAGTAAAACTTTTTGCCATGCTTTTAGATTTCTATATGTAGGCATTTAACACATATGCATTCACTTTTAAGTTATTTAGAAATCATTATAAGTGATTTTACTATAAAGGTTTTGCTAAACTTTTAGTTAAGGAACCATTTAAAGTGAAGGCTTTACAGAGTGACAACAATATTGTATAATGAACTACTGTGAATGACTTAGCTACTCTCAGCAATACAACTATGTAAGACAATTCCAAAAGACCCTTTACAAAAAATGCTATCTACCTCCAGAAAGAAGTGAACTCTGAATGCAGATGGAAGCATATTTTTTAAAAATTCCTATACCTTTATTTTCTTATTTTGTTTTCTTTTGGAACGTGGCTAATATGTATATATGTTTTGCATGATCTCATATGTATAAATGAAATCAAAGTTCTTGACTTCTCAGAGAGCGGGACAGGATTTTAGGAAATCCTGAGTTCAAATCCAACCTCAGACACTTAGTAGCTGTGTGACTGTGGGCAAGTCACTTAACCACTCTCAACCTCAGTCTCTTAAGTCTCTGAAGATATCACCTACCTCACAGTGTTGTTATGAGGATCAAATGAGATCATATTTGCAAAAAGCTCTTAACATGGTGCCTGGAATATAGTAGGTACCACACAGACACTTATTCCCACCCCTCCCTATCAGTTTAGAATGCAAACAGCAAAATGAAACTATTTTTGTCCTATAGAACTTTACATTCTACTGGAGTAAAGGACAGAATGGACATGTAAACAAATAAAGAATACAGCAGATAAATAGCAATCAATACAGGATGCCTCCAAAGTCTTTCTATAGTGTTAAATTTAAATAACTGAAAATTCACTATTAAAAGGTTAAGCTTTAATAACTTAACACCTGCACAATGACTTTTGGAACATATTATGTATGATCTAGACCAATAATACTTTGAAACTCTGAGGAGACCATCACATTGCATCCTGCTTAAAGGAGGATCTGGCTGCAACCTCCCTGCTCCCTAACACTTAGGGTGGAACAAAAGAGATTAAAATAAATAGAAGTGAAAAATATACCCTGGAAAGGTATGACGGGTGGGAAGGAGAGAGTTTTTTAAATGTTGGAAACTGTTTTTGGATGCAGTTGGGGAGGGGGAAAATTAAATTAAATTAAATTAAATTAAAGAAAAAGAAAGGTATGACATTGGAAGGAGGTTATCAATGGAAAGAAATAGAAATTCTCAGAAAGGAAACTTGGTAATGTATAGAAGTTCTCATGTTGGTCTCAAGACATCTTTATACTCCTAAAAATATCAAGGACCCCACTCTAAAGAGCTTTTGTTTATTCAGGTTATATCTGTTGATATTTACCATATAAGAAATTTAAATGTATTAGTATTATATTATTTTGAAAGTAGTTTTGATCTTTTAGATTTCTGAAAGGGTCTCAGTTACTCCCAACAGTCCCCAAACCACTATTATAACAGATCAAGTACTAGGTCCAGATTCAGGAAGAGATAGGAGTCCTGCCTCTGACCCTTATGAATTGAGTGACCAGTGAGTTATGTGGCACCTTTTTAAGCCTCAGTTTCCCCATGTGTAAAATGGGGATAATAATGCCTATAGAATATCCCCCAAAGGGTTATTGGGTAAAAAAAATAAAATGAAGGCTTTAGAACCATTGGCAAGGATAAAACTAAGTTCAGAGTTTTACACCTAATATATATTATGCTGTCTTCTTACATATTTTCATATTTCTGTTAAAAAGAATATAAAACCCAATTATAAGTCTACCTTGACTATTAAGAATATTTAATAATAACAAATTTATTAATAATATGCTTTCATGTATTCAATGATCCATTAAGCATCAAGGCAAGGATAAAGATAATGTACTAAGCCTCCATCAGGAGAACATACATTTCAAGTGATTTTGTTTTGTTTTGCAGCAGGGGACATGGATTTTTATATTGATCCCTATGGACTACAAAGACTCTTGACTAATCCTACATGTGACAAGGAGTACATGATAGTAAGAATGTAAGTTTTTTGAGAGCTGACTGTTTTACTGTTGTATTTGCATCTCCAGTGCCTAGAACATTGCCTAAGACATAGTTGGTGTTTATTTTTTGATTGGGCTTGCAGAGGCTAGTTGTGTAGTCTGTAGCTTTGGAGCAAAAGGATGCCGACTGGCCCAGCCAAAGATTTAACTTGACCTTGGTCTATGAGACAACTAACCAATTTGGAAGGCATTGGATGAGGTGATCACTGAGGTCTCTTCTATCTTTACAATTTTCACATAGTTTTATAGTGGATTTTAAGTTCCCTAGAACACATCCCTCTTGCCTGGGTTAAGTTCAAATCTCCAATCTATGTATCATTTCTGTATTCACATCTCTCATTTCTACATCCTTCTCTCTACTCTCTTGGTGTAGGCCACCATCACTTGATAATTGGCTTAATGCAATAGGTCTCTCTGCCTCAAATCTCTCTTCATTCCAATCCATCTTCAATTCAACTGACAGTGTAATTTTCACCTTGCTACCCTAAAAACCATCAAAGTTCCTTATTACCTCCAGGATCATATCTGTTGGTGACCTTTGAAAGTCCTTGATGTCTTATCCCTTTCCTATGTTTTCAATATTCTTATGTTTCTATGTACTCTGTGATCCAAAGAACTAACCTCTTTGCTGTTACTCACATAGAACACTATCTTCTTGGTGCCTTTTCACTGGCTAGCCCATGTAGCCAGAATGCTTTCCCTCTTTTTGGTAGTTTTCCTAATCTTCAAAACCCAGCTCAAATCCTACTTTTTCTGGCCTCTCTGTCCTCAATCTAGTTAAAGTTACCCTTGCCTGTACTCTCCACCATAATGGTGCCATTTCTTTGAGATTATCTTCAATTTACTCTGTAAACTTAAAGTGAGAGCTCTGCAAAGGTAAGAAATATTATTGTCTTTCTTTAGAACTCTGATATGAATAAAGTATGTCATCAACTTTCTTAAGCCCTTTTTTGGGGGACCCATTCCTTAGGACAAAGTGGCATGCATAGTTCTCTCACCAATGTATTTTACAATATAAGAATTGACATTATATAGTTTTAGAAACATCTTATCTCATCCTCACAGTAACTCTGGGAAGTAGATGTTATCTACATTTTACAGATAAGGATACAGAGAAGTTAAATGACTTTTTCCAAGTCATAATATTAGCCCGTATCGGTAGATATGATTTAAATCAAAGTCTTCTGAATCCAAGTCCTACATGCTATTGATTTCATTATACTGCCTTTCCCATTGAGCCATTTTCTCAGATTTCTCATTCACACTGAGGTGTAAATGATTAATAACAGCCTCAAAGCATGATTTACTGCATTGAAATGGAGAAAAAAGCCTTAATGTTTGGCAGGAAAAGTCTAGGCATTAAAAGAGGGAAAATATTTTTGGGATGCCAAGATATTTCCATTTTCACTATAATCAAATGTGGGGGGAGGATAAGGTGAGCCCTGCCTTTATCTACTTGGTAACTAGTTATTATTAGCTAATAAACATTATAAGTTGAGGCTCTCTCTCTCTGTCTCTCTCTCTGTCTCTGTCTCTCTCTCTCTGTCTCTGTCTCTGTCTCTCTCTCTCTCTCTCTCTCTCTCTGTGTGTGTGTGTGTGTGTGTGTGTAGGAGTGATGCTAAGAGATGATTCAGACAGTCCAAACACAAAGAGGACAAAGCATTGGCTCTCTGGAAACATCCTGTCCAAACCAATTTCAGCTCCATCGCCTACACAAGGCAAATATGCAACTCTGAGTGTTTTTTTTTTTTAATCTTTGTTTTAAGCTCCAAATAGCAATCATAGCCTCGGTGCAGGGAATTTCCTGGGGATTAATGACCAATTGAGTTTTTTTGATGGGGTTTTGGGTGATCAGTGTCAAGAGTCACCTAGGCCATAATTAAGCCCTGGGAATCAGTCCATTACTTGTTCATCATGACTTAATTAAGAACAACTTAAGGGTTCTTTGTCTTGGGAAACTGGTTCAAGGTATGAAGTCTACTTGTTGTTAATGATAGCAATCACACCTTTCCCACGGTTTGGAATGAACTATTGTTCTGCCTAGTGAGAGAAGCCATAGGCCCCAAATTAGTCCCATCATTCTAAAGTCTAAATCATGCTACATATGGCTCCTTTGTATTTCTAATAAGAAGGTGATAAATGTCATAGATACAGAATGAACTGAGTCCCTTTTCAAGTTTAAAAGACAGTTGATTCTAAGCAAATTCCTACCTTTCATTTAATCTCATGATTAATAGCATTATTATTATTATTATATAATTAGAACATCCTCTGCAATAGAAGCTATCCTGGTATATAGAAAGCCACACCAGTGAAACTCCGATTTTATAACATTCTACCATACTGTGAAGGCATTGAGTAAAATGCAGGTGAGAAGACATTGTCTGCTTTCTGTGGACCAACTCACCAGTTCTAGGAAGCCTCATTTTCAATGACATGGCCACTGTGTGGCACATTTTTTGATCATGGAAACCCATTGGAAAAAATACAAAATGGTCCTCAGTTCTGTTTGTCTCTATTCTACTTCTGTACTGATGGCAGCAGAGGATGCCAGAACTCATAGCTTTTAGACTACTTATAAACTTTACCTTAACTGTTAGCATTATAGATGTGAAATCCTTGTCCAGGGACCAATGAGTGGATGTAATATTTAAAGAACTGAATCTTAGCATGGTTGACATTCTTGCCATAAATGAAATTAGAAGACAAAAGGAAGTTGCATCTAAATGGAGGGATGGCTCATAGATTCTCCCCTGGAGAAGCATATAAAGGAGTTTGTGGAGTTGGTACTTGTGCTTATTCAAAGGCAAAAAGAAGCATGATTTCATGGGATATCTGGTCATTTTCATCTTGTATTGTACAGCTCATGATAGACATTGTCAAAGAGGACGTAGCTTCCAGAAGAAGAAGAGGCAGAAAAATTCTGTGAAGAGCTCAATCAGATCTCCCAAATTAGATTGTTAATTATTGATTTCAATGCAAAGATGGGCTTAGGGGAAGGCAATGAAAAATAGGCTGGAAAACATAGATAAAGATGAAAAAATGAAAGAAGCCAATGACTTATAAACTCATGTCTGTGGATCACGATGAGTTCAGATGAGATTCATGTGGTACTGTGTACGCCACGCATCAAATTCTGTGGTAGCGTGAATCCAATGTATGGGGGAAGAGGCACTGAGCTGGCCTAAGATATCAGGGCTGGACTTCTGCTTTTATTAAAACAGGTAGATCCAGGAGGATATTCCTTTTATCAGTACTGGTTGGCATCTTCTCTGCAAATTAAAACCCTTGATATTTGCTTGAGGGAGAGAAAAACTAAATCACTTGCCCAGAATCATGGGCATGGGCAACTTGCATGATCCAAAATCAAACTTTAAATATTACATCCACTTATTGGTCCCTGGACAAGGATTTCACATCTATAATGCTAACAGTTAAGGTAAAGTTTATAACTTTACCATTTAAACATGGGTCTTCCTGCTCCAAAGTCAGGATGTTCACTTTACCATGATGCCAAAGCATCAAATAAAACAGTTTTTTCAGCATCAGTTGGCATGAAGGGGGTCAGAGCCCCATGATAGTGCTACACAGTGAATTATTACATAAACTGTGGCATTCACTCCATGGCCAGGCAGACAGGCAGTTTTTAAGCCTAATATTATGAGAGAGAAGCAGCTGGAGGAAATGGTTGACCCAGTCTATGTCAGAGCCTCTGGCAGCCTGAGCGTGTTAGTAGGAGAGAAGAAAACAAATCTGCCAGGGGATGATTAGGATACATGTTTAGTGAATGGTTTTTGGAGAGCAAGAGAATGAGCCTGGTGGCCAGCTCTAAATCATAGGATTACCCCAAAGCCTGCCAGCTGCTGCTGCTACCATTTCATTCATAAATATTCCCCAGGTGTAATCCCTATGGAAAATGCCCTTGCTGGAAAGCAAAAGGCCATAAGCATAGCCCTGAGAGTGCTGAGGAACTGAAGTCACAAATATTCCAGCCCAATTTTCTTGGGTTTGTAACCAGTGCATGATATATGCCCACAGCAGAGGAAGTATAAGGCTAGAGCTAGGGTCTGAGTAAATAGGCATGATTGTGGCTAGGGTCCAGAATTGGAAGCTCTGGTCATGGGAGCACTGTGTGACTCAACCTGCTATCTTCACATGCACACACACAGATATACAGACATAGACACAGACAGACACACAGACATTCACACAGCCACACACACCTCTAACTCTGGAGATTCAGATTCCTAGAGTAGGAACTTCTCAAATATCTCCTCTGAGAAGTCAGATAGACAGATAGGCATATAGATACCTAGATGGAAAGCAGGTCAGAGACCTGGAAAGAATAAATGAATTGAGTTTTTAGGAGAAGACCAATGATTAGAAATATTGACTTCTCTCCTCTACCTGTCACCAATTTTTACCCCCAGCCTTGTCCCTCAAGACTATCAGTGAATGCAAAGTGTCGTAAGTGACCTATCCTTTCTTGATGTATCTACATAGTATCAAGTTTTGGATGGACCTTATGGGCTCTCTAACCCAATCCTTCCATTTTATAGATGAGAAAACTGAGTCAGGGATTTTAAGTGATTTGTGCAAGTTCACATTGGAAGTAAGTGGCTGCCACCATAATCAGCATTTTTTTCTAATGTACCAGGGAAGGGTTTATAACTCATTTAAAATGTTAGTTTTGGCATGATTCTCTTTACACAGTAGGTTTTTATTAAGTGTTTGTTCAATTGTTAAGGAGAACTCTGACATACCATTCATAAGGAATTATTCTAATGGGGTAAAATTGTATAGTCTAGAACCTAGTAAACTAGAACCTAGTAAACAAGGAAGAGAGGAGGATATATCCAAATAAGCATAGTATTTCCACCCTCCTTCTCACCCCCACTCCCAATTTTAGCCCTTTAGTATCAGTCAATCCAGCCAGCCTATAGGTTCCTGAGAATAGCATTAATCAATCAAGCCAGGAAACATTTATGAAGAGTATATGGTGTGTAAGTCACCATGCTAATCATTGGGAAAACAAAGAAAGTAAAAAACAAAACAAAACAGTTTCTGCTCTGAAAGAATTTGTACTTCAACAGGAAAGACAACATGAAAACAACCATGTACAAACATGACTTTACATATAAATAAAAGGGAAAACATTAGTATTAAAGAAGTTGAAGAAGGTAGAATTTTAACTGGGATTTGAAGGATTCCAGGAAAGTCAGGAGGCAGAGAAGAAGGGTAAGCATTCCAGAAATAGAGAACAGCCAGGGAAAATTCTTGGAGATGGACTTGAGAATTGAGAAACTAGGTAGGCATGATGCTCAATTCTATCATTGTAACCAAAGGAAGAGGAATTTTAGAGAGGTATCCTAAAATGGATCCAAGAAGAATTTGCAATTGGTTTTGGGATAGGTTTTCTATTGAATATTTGAATATGGTTGCATTTGACACTCTAGGAATTTCATAAAATTACTATGTAATGAAGGTGTTAACCTCAGTCAGGAAGATTGGGCAGCTGCCTAGCTTCTCCATTCACTCCCTCTGGTCACCTCTTCTCTGCTCCCTACTCCATCCTAAGAATGGAGATCATTGTTTCTTAGATCAAAAAGTATTCTCACTTTCTCTTTGATCTTTAATGTCCTAGCTATTGATCCCCTTTCCTTTTTAATTGTAGAAAATCAGTTGATTAGTCAACAAACATTCATTAAATCCTTACCCTGTGCCAATCAGTGTGCTGAGTATTGAGAGTAGAGAGAAAAGCAAAAAATAGTGAGATATCATCTAAAAGTAAGCAGAATTTATAGGGCTTCCCCCTTAAATTCATTGAGTAATATGATGTTAAGAGTTTGGAAGTTAGAATGTCAGAGATGGGAGGGATCTTAGAGGTCATCTACTCCAACTTCCTCATTTCTCAGATAAGGATACTATTCCTGCCCACATGGATGGGTAAACTTATACTTTCACAATTATAAAAATCATAATATCATATGTTGAGGGTGTTGTAGAAAAAAGAAACACCTCCGTAGAAGTCAAGGACTCTGCACTCTGTCTCTGTCATTAAATAAGTTTATGACCTTGGACAAGTTACTTCCCCTTTATTCATCTCAATGTAGTCATCTCTAAAATGAGGGGGTTGGACTAGATGACTTCAAAGATACCTTTTAAACTTGAAATGCTATAGTCCTTGTCTGAAATGCTTATTGCTTCCAGCTAAGATGACTGTCTGAATGGAGACAGGTTGCCCAGTTTCCTGAACTAACTCTAGCTAAAACCAGAAGTTCACATCAGATTGAATAATGGTCAAGATATCCAAAGAGGAACCACAATAAATGATTTTTTCTAACTTGGAACTGCATAAAAAGTTATCCAGCAGCCCAAAGGAAATAAAGAATGGAGGCCAACAGAAAAGCCAATGCTGGTGCAAATAAGTCCATAGCCTTCAAAAACTACTAGAGAAGGGCTTCTTCTCCAGTACATTCAAGAGTGTAAATGTATTCTATGGGGTCCTCTGCCCAATCCCACAATTTTGAGCAAGAACCCTTTCTGAGAAAGTTCTGGAGTGCTTATAAGACTACAGCAGGGGCCCATGAGAAAAAGCATCAAACAGGTGCTATCACTATGGGTACAACAGTGACCAGAGAAGCATGAAAACTTTCAAACTATGAGAGCTTGGTTGGAGGGTACACTGATATCCTTAGCATTTTGTCCTGAAAAGCCATAGAATTCCCTGATGTCAGTCATCTAAATCTCAAAGATCCATGAGGGCTGCAGGGGAACAGAGGGTGTTGGAAGAAAGGGGAAGTAGTTCTTAGGGGTGGGAGGTCATTAAAAGAACCCAGAGTAATTGGGATGAGATTAAGAAGTGTGGCAAGACATGGAGATTGGCCCCAGCAAAAAGCCCCAAATTCAGGAACTAAAGCTGGAGAGTTGAGAAAATCAAAGAAAACACATTACCAGTATCAAAAAATATTGCAAATTCTTCAAAGGAGAGAATACTTTAAAGTGACTGTAAGTAGTGAGTCAGAGGAAAAGAAATAAAGATTTTCTACAAGAACTACATGAATACCTAGAAGAAATGAATCAAGAGATTAAAAAAATAACAAATGCCTTAGAGGAAGGAATTGGAAGGTGAATAAGTGCCTATAAGAGAAAGCGGTAAATCTTACCCAAGCAATGGATTCCTTGGAAACTAGAATAGACAAAACATAAATCAGTACTTTGTGAGATAGCACAACATATTAGAATAAAATCACAAGATGGAAAAATGGGAAAAACATGTAAGATATCTGACATCAAACAAATTAGACTTGAAAAAGGGCCAAGTAGAAAGAATTTAAGAATCATTGGCTCCTCAAAAACCATGTTAAGAAAAGAAGTTTAGACATGTGTTAATAAAGCAGAAATAAAAAATGCCTAATTCTATTAGAACCAGAGGATATTTACAAGAACCCCAAAAGGAAAAGCTTCAGGAATATCACAAGGAAAAATCCAGAGCTCCCACATCAAAGAAACAACAACCAAAAAAAAAAAAGACTTCCAGAAGTTCAGTGACCCAGGAACTATAATTAGGGTCACCCAAGAAAGATTTGGAAATGTCTATTACAAATGAAGGGACATCTTAGAATACAATATTCCAAAGGTCAAGGCATGTTTAGAGTAACTTACCTTGAAAAGCTGTTTATCATCTCATGGGTGTATGTGAGGAAACAGATATTTAATGGAATAGAGTGCATTAAAACATTTTTCATTTAAAGATCATACTGAATAGTAATTTGAAATGTAAAAATAAAATCCAAGAGAAATCCCCAAAAGAAAAATGTATTTGAAGAACCTGAAGGGGCCATACAATAATGCAGTATTAACATTCTTCTAAGAAAGAATAATAACAATGGTAGCATTGTATATAATCCACAAAGTACTTTAAATATGATATCTCATTTGATCCTTAAAACTCTGAAGTTGGGGCTGCAATTATTCTAATAAAGAGGAAATTGTGAGTGAGAGTGGTTGTCATTTTTCCCCAGGTTCAGAGGGCTAGTGTCTGAGATAAGATCTGAACCAGGCCTTACTGATGCCATGTATAATCTTAATTTCTTGAAAAGACATTGAGAAAGTCAAATAAACAAAAAATAAACAAACAGAAGATTCCAAGATCCAAGACCTCAAGGTTGATTGGTTTTGATTTAAAAGTTTTTAGAGAAGAAAGAAAAGGAAAGATAATAGTTATGCACTAGGGTGGAAAGGAGGAATAAGAACTTGCTATTTCTCATAATTTGTGCATGTAAGAAGAATATATCTGAAAAGTACAAAGAAGAGTTGAACACATATTAATCAGTTAAGTAATAAACATTTATTAAGTACCTACTATGTGCCAAGAACTGGGCTAAGCACTGGGGATTCACATGTAGTTTGGTGTAGAAACAGAACAAACTGAGCAGGGAAACAAGGATGATGTAGGGAGAATATTTCAAAGTATAACTCAGGTGACATCTGCTATAAGAAGCCTTTTCTGAATTATTTCATATTTACATCAAACATATTGTTCCCTCTCATTAGAACGCAAGCTGCTTGAGGTTGGGCAGTATTCCATTTTTGATTTTGTAATCCTAATGCCTACTTTAGAGCCTGGTGCAGAAAAGGGGCTCAATAAAGTTGAATAAATAAATGAATGGATAAATAGATTCTCAAAAGAGCTCTTTGACATGCTGTTGATATTATCTCTATTGTATTAACATCCGTGTCACTGGCTCCTTCCTCTTCCACACCACCAAGATATGAGAAGTTGCCAAGTCCTGTGGATGCTACCTTAAAAGTATCTCTACTGTCTGTTTTTGAATCTCAACTCCCACTGCCACCATGCTAGTCTGGATTTCCTTACACTTCACTCATACTATTGTAATAGTGTTAAGCCTGGAGTCAAGAAGACCAGAGGAGTTCAAATCTGGCCCCAGCCACTAGCTATGTGACCTTGGGCAAGTCATTTAACCCATTTTGCTTCAATTTCCTTATCTGTAAAATGAGTTGGAAAAGAAATGCCAAATCACTATAGTATCTTTGCTAAGAAAACCTGAAAAGGAGTCATGAAGTCAGAAAAAAGGCTGAAAAATATTTGGATAATCTCCCTGTCTCTATCACTTCCATGCTTTAATCTATCCTTCAAATAACTGCTAGGAATATCTTCTTAATGCACAAATCTGTCCATTTCACTCCCTGCTCAAAAAACCTAACCCTACCGTAACTGCTCACTGTATTAAAATATAAACTTCTTGTTAAGGTATTTGAGTGACTCTTTAATTTGCCTCTAACCTACCTTTCCTAAGGATATCTTATTGAATTCTCCTTTATTTATTCTATGTTTTAGACAAACCAAAGAACTGATTCCTAATTTCATTTTAAATTCTCCTCCTTTTCATGTTAATCCAGATGATCTTTTCCTGAATGGGAGGGAGGCAATGGAATAAGCATTTATATGATGCCCACCTTGTGCCAGGCACTATGTTAAGTGCTTTTACAAATGTTATCTCATTTTCTCCTCCCAACAACATTCTCTGCATTTTAGGCACAATGATCATCCCTATTTTTTAGTTCAAGAAACTAAGGCAAAGAGAGGTGAAGTCACTTGCCCAGGTTCATATAGCTCGTAGGTGTCTATGGTTGGATTTGAATTCACGTCTTCCTGATTCCAGGTCCAGCACTCTATCTTCTGCACTACCAGCTGTCTCTGGTACTTCTGAAATGTTCTCCCTTCTTAACTGTGTCCATTGAAATCCTTGTCCAACTTCAAGGCTCAACCTCATTGCCATCTTCTCTAGACACCCTTTTCAGTTTCTATTTGCATATGGTACCTGATTCAATTCAACTCCATGTAAGAAGCAGCATTTTGCAAGGAATGGAGATCTGGCATTGGAGTCAGGGAGACTTGGTTTTTAGTCCTGCATCTCATGGTACTGACTGTGTAGCTCAAGGCAAGCCACTAGACTTCTCAGTTTCCCAATTCACTCCCTATAACAACAAAATGCTAACTCTTTCCTCCTGCCACCAAAATAAAAATAGGAAGAAAAAGTCTAATTTGTAAAAAATAAAAACAACATGCAAGACATTGATATGGAGGATAAGAGTGACGGTCATTTTAAGGGACCTTGCCTTGTACTTTGCACAAGCCCAGAGCAGCTAATATGGAGGCACCTTTCTCTTTATGGGAGTAGCCTCTTTTGACTCCTTACAGAGCCAGAACAGGTTGTGTCATTAAGAGTGGCCAGCCTGGGACAATTGCTTTCTTTCCTGCCCCTGCTTTCTTGCCGCTGTCCAAAGTGTGAGCATTTCAGCTCATCCCACCTAGTGGGCATGATGAACGGCACTGGAGGGAGGATACTTTCTCACCACGTCTCTTTTAAACTGGATCAGAGAAACAAGCCTGAGAGCGGGTTCTTTTTCTTCTATTTTGTTTTATTTTCCTTATTTTCAGGAAGAGGCAGCAATTCTTACTTGACCTGAAAGTTTGAGTCATGGTGATCTCAAAGCAAGGGAAATTGTAGTTGGCCAACCCTAAAGGGAAGCCCGGAGAAGCCAGGGAGAAGGGAACTCGAACCCAGTGTGGGTTTGGGAGTTGGATCTGGGATTGCTCGATGGAAACTGAGCTAAGCAGTTTATATATTTATTATACCTTTAAAAATACATATTTCTTTGTAAAAGCTAACTTATTAGTGATTAAATGGAACGGAAGTATAGGGGACCCTCCTACACTTGAGGGAATACCCCAGTGGAGTCTAGGGCCATTTGCAGAGGACCTAGATATCCTCAAACTCTTTAACATTACTGGAGAACTCTTAGGGAGAGATGAAAATGTAAATGCATAATCGGCAATGGGGGCCAGGGTAGTAGTCCCCGTTTAATAACAACAACAAAATAAAACAGTAAAAATAACATTTACTTAGTGCTTGAAGATTTGCAAAGTGTGGGGACAGCTCCCTTAGTGGATTGAGAGCCAGGCCTGGAGATGGGAGGTTCTGCATTCCAATATGGTCTCAGGCACTTCCTAGCTGGGTGACCCTGGGCAAGTCACTTAACTCCAATTACAATTGGAGTTACTTACTTAACTCCAATTAACTTAATTACTTAACCAATTATTTAAGTAATTGGTTAATTACTTAACCAATTAACTCCAAACACACTTAACTCCAATGCCCAGCCCTTACTGTTCTTCTGCCTTAGAACCAATACATGGGTTTGATTTTAAGATGGAAGGTAAGGGCTTAAAAAATATTTACAAATTGCTTTATGTATATTATCTCCTTTGATCTTCAAAACAACCCTATTATTTAGGTATTATTATTGTTGTTGTTATTCCCATTTTATAGATGAGGAAAGGGAGCCTAAGAGTAAGTGACTTGCTTAGGATCACATGGCTAGTTAGTGTCTGGGGCAAGGGTTAAAACTCAGGTCTTTCTGACTTCAAGGCCAATGATCTAACCATTGTCCTCAAGAAACATGCATTTTATAGAGCAGGGATAATTCTTGGCTGGTTAGATGTTATGAGATTGGAATTATTTCAGTTTCTCCTTGTCCATGTTCTGTTTTCTTTTAGATCAACACCAATTTTCTTTCTAGCTTGGCATGAATATGCAAGTAAAGGTTGAACTTTATAATACCATCCTGCCCAGATGTAGAAGTACTTACTTCATTATCTCTGTCCTTCTCTAAGAAATGTCGAGCAACGTGACTTGGCAGAATGTTACGAAGCATGTTCTCATTGTGCTCCCTCAGCTCTTTCATCTCATTGATCTCCTCTTTGGCCTGAACGCGCCAGAGGAAGTCCAAACGAGCCGTATATTCCAGCTGTAGGTGTTAAGAGAGGGAGGAAAATGATGAAGAGGGAAACAGAAAGGAAAAAGTGTAAAACTCTTAGCCATCCAAGTTAAATCCATGTAGGGAGATGGCAAGACTTCTTTCTCTAGTTCCTTTTTTTTTTTCTGTTAGATAAGTGTTTCATTTGTATTCAATTTGGCCACAATCTGAAAAGTAGGAACATTGGGTAGGTTTTCTTCTAAGATCTTTTTCTGCTCTTGTAATGGAAGGAAGACATGAGATCAGAGAACCTCACAGTTGTATTTTAGTCCAACTCAGTGGAGGAATCCCTTCTCCTTATATAACATTCGTAGTAAGTATTCATTCAACCACTGCTAAGTCTTTTCCAGAGATAGAAACTCACCAGTGCCTATGACAGCCCATTTGTTTTTATTTTTTTTTAACAAATCCTTAGGATGTGATTGCTTATAATAGGAACAGAAATCTAATTCCTGTTACTTTTTCATTAGTTTTAGTTTTGTCCTCTGGATACTCAAAGGTTAGTCTAGATGGGCTTTGAAGTTATTTTCAATGTTGAAATTCTATCCCTTTACCTCTTAACTCAAGATTTATCCCTCTTTTTTTTCACTGTACCATAAAGTCTCTTATCCATGCACATATGTATAGAATTGAATAAAAACTATTTAATTATGTAGGAGATAGAACCATGTACATATCACAGAGGGAATTGATTTGCAGGTTTGAATTAGATTAGATGGTCCATAGAGTTAATTTCGCTTTTGAAATTCAATGATTCTCTATTTCTGTCATTTTTGTAAACAAAAATTATTCTAAATTAAGCAAACATTAAAAACCCATTTCCATAGATAAAGAAAAACAGGAATAAAGGATCACATTTGAAAATACATTACTTATAGGTTGCTTTTTTAAAAAAAAGTACATAATAGATTTCATGCTAAACTTTCAAAGCTGTTCTGTTTTGTCAGTATCTCCATCTATTCTATTCAGTTTAAAATGCTTCATTTAACATCTTTTTTTCTTTTCCTTTTATCTCTCTTCTCTGCCCTGAATGTCCACCTCACCCCCCCCCAAAAAAGCTCAATTCTTGTAACAAAATACCACAAACAAGCAAAACAAATCTATACACTTGTTTCATTCAGAACAATCTGGAATCATGCCCAAAGAATTATAAAAATATGTATAGGTTTTGACCTACCAATACCACTATCAGTGTTATTTCCTAAGGTGATCAGAGAAAAAGAAAAAGGACTAATATGTTCAAAAATATTTATAGCAGTTCTCGTTGTGGTGGCAAAGAATTGGATAGTGAATGGATGTCTACCAGTGTGGAATACTTAAATAAGTTATGGTATATGATTGTGATGGAATATTAAGGCATCATAAGAAATGACGAGTAGGTTAACTTAAAAAAAACACAGAAAGACCTGTGTGAAATTATTAAGAGTGAAATGAGCTGAACTAAAAGGATATAAATATAGCAACAGAAATATCGTTTGAAGAATAATTTCTGTATGTCCACCTCCAGGGAAAGAACTCATAAATAGAAACAAGTAAAACATAGTTTTATAGGTTATATACACATCTATCTTTTTTTCAATAGATGCCTTCTCTAATGTGGAGATGGAGATATCGGGGAGTTATAACAAACAAATAAATAAAAAAAACCTTATTTAAAAAAGAACTGCCCACAATTCTTCTTTCAGGAGATATGTAGCATGCTTCCTTATAATTTACAATCTAGAGTTATAATTATAGTTTTGATCAGAGTTCTTAATTCTTCAACGTTTTTTTTTTAATGATGTAGTTGTTGTTATATAAACTGTTTTCCTGTTTCTGGTCAGTTCTTCATCAATTCATACAAATCTCCTCATATTTCTTTGAAACCACTCATGTGTAATTCTTAAAGGGTAATATTCCATTATATGAATATACCATAATTTGTTTAGCCATAGCCCAGTTGTTGTGTATCTTCATAATTTCAAGTAATTTATTAAAACAAAAAGTTCTATTAAAATATTTTTTACATATGATACTTTCCTTTTTCTTTTAGCACTTTGGGAAAAAAAGTCTAGTAGTGATGCTGCTATTTTAAAGGCTGTGCTTCTAGAATTTAGTGTCTTTTGGTTGGACAAACTCACAGTTACACCAACAATGTATTGGTGTAGTCCTTCAATATTATCTATTTTCCTTTATTGTCATCTTTACCATTCTAATAAAATTGTCAGATAATTTGTCAGATATTTGGAAACTTTATCATGTAGCTCTTTTTCTAACAGTTTAAGAGCATAAATTTTGACTAAGGTTTCTAAAAAGATAGTAACAAGAATATCTGACAAAGAGATTAAAATAATTCCATGCTTAGTTGGATCAACCATTGTGTAATTGGAGGAAGGTTATGGGTAGCACCTCTCAACTCTAAATTCCACATTTATGAAAACAAAACAAAACAAAACAAAACAAAACAAAACAAAGTCTTACCTTCTGTCTTAGAATCAATTCTAAGTATTGGTTCCAAGGCAGAGGTGAAGAAGGGCTAGGCAGTTTTGGTTAAGTGACTTGACCAGGGTCACACAGTATATCTGAGTTCAGATTTGAACCCAAGGCCTCCCATCTCCAGGTCCAACTCTCTATCTACTGGACTAGCTGCCCCTAAATGTCACTTGTAATAGGGATTGAAATAGGGAAATATGAGAAAAAGAGAGAGAGAGAGAGAGAGAGAGAGAGAGAGAGAGAGAGAGAGAGAGAGAGAGAAATAGAGAGAGAGAGAGAGAGAGTCTATAATGGAAAGAACTAAAAGCAAAGGAACTTTGTTCCAGTTCCATCTCTGATTCTTAATACTTGAATGACATTAGGAAAGTCATTTAACCTCCCTAGGCCTAAACTTTCTCAACTGTAAAATGAGGAGATTGTACTGAGTGACCTCTAAGATCCCCTTGAGCTTTAAATCTATAATTTTTTCATCTCCAGGGAATAACTGTTTTCCAAGAAGAAACTTAATTAAGTCAAGGAAATATGCTTTTATTAAAAACTCAATAGGTAGAAATTAGTTAACATGTGAGGTATATAAATAATCTATTACTGGATTATAATGCAGGCTGACTGCAATAATATGACACTCAGCATCAGATTTTTGTATTCTAGGACACTTTCTATTAGAATGCAAAGGTTTCATTTTACCTCATTAATAAAAATATTAAAAAAAGAAAAAAAGAAAAACATAAATTTATGACATTAAGATTTTTTTATTATTTTCCATTGTGTCACAGTGATTTCTCCAGGAATATCTACCGAAACAAAACATGTCCAGATGTTTTGAAGATTTATGAAGATTAGAAACTTTCTCTGAAATAAACAATAATCTGACAACTCAAAAACAATGACATTTGGGAAAATGCTAAAAATAGAAAGTAAAATATAATTAATTCTTGAGCACTGATGAGTTAGAAGTAAGTTAGGCCAGGCCCTTTTGGGGTTCATAAACATGGCAGACAGAGCTCTGTACTTGGAGTCAGAAGAGACAGAATGGATTGAAATCGTATCTCTGATATTTGGTATGTGTGACCTTAGAAAAATCACCTACTCAGGAACTCAACTTTCTTTAGTGAAAGAATTAGTCATAGGAAGGGGTCTGGCCTAGATAAGGGATTCTTAAACTGTGGCAGTCTAGTTAAGCTTCAGATCCCTGCTCAGAATAAAGTTTTCAAATAATTGATAGAAATGCTAGAAATTAATAAAAATGTAAGGAATGAATTTTTTCTCATCCCAGTTCACAAATCTCCTGAAATCTATCCAGACTCTTCAGAAGTCTGTGAACTCCAGGTTAAGGATCTGTAAGATTTAAATTAATGTCCAAAAGTCCAAGTATTAATTTTATAAAGTTTATTAATAATCACTTGAATTATAAGGAATAAAAAGGAAAGAGAAGTATAAAAACCTAATTATCTAACAAAAGTAAACCCACTGAGTAAGTTCTCCTGGTTTTCAAAAAGCCTGCTTCTACTGCTGCCTAAGATCACAAGAAGAGAGATCGAGAATCGAAGAAGGGCTACACAAAATTTATATCCTGCCAAGTCTGCCCTTAATGTGAGATTAATGTGAGAAGGAGAGGGGGGTTCAGATTCCAATTACACAGATCCTTGGCATAGATAATCTCTAAGGACTCCAAATCCTATGAAGTTTATTTTCCTTATCTTTAAAATGAAGGCACCAACTTTAGTATTAAAATTTTATATAAATGAGATTTATTATTTTCATAGAAAGTAAGGTATAATTTCAAATCCCTAGTATAAGTTCTCAGAAGCCTACCTAGCTTTAAAGACTTCTAAGTGTTCTCACTGGTTATTTTAGCCATTTTGGTATTACTTATCTGGGGAGAGTGGGGAGAGGAGAGGAGAGAAAGAGAGACAGAGAGACAGAGAAACAAAGAGGCAGAGAGGGAGAGAGATAGAGACAGAGAGGGAGAGAGAGATACACAGAGACAGACAGGCAGAGACTGAGTGAGATAGAGAGAGAAGCAGAGAGGCAGAGACAGAGACAGATAGAGAGGCAGAGAGCTACAGAGGCAGAGAGCTAGAGAGAGAGAGAGAGAGAGAGAGAGAGAGAGAGAGAGAGAGAGAGAGAGAGAGAGAGAGAGAGAGAGAGAGAGAGTCCCAATTAAGTTAATTGTTAATTGAAAAGCTTGGAAGAAAAGGAAGGGCTAACATAAGAGTTTCAAATTGAAAGTCTCCAGTCTTCCCCAGCCCACAGAAACATCAGAGATATTAGAAAGAGGTCATAAAATGACAATTGTATTCCATCTTATTCCCATTTCCATGCCTTCCTTTAGGAGACCTGAAAGTGTCTTGTAAATAACCTCATTCATCCCTGTCATATTCAATGGGGTTGCATGGCAGGTACCTTTTCCATCTATGGTAAATGATGATGCTAGGGTAGAGGATGATTCCCTCCCCTGCTCACTCCTTGACCCTCTCATGCATTGAAGTCCCCAAGGCTTCTGAGTGAGTCATCTGAGGCTGGAAATGCAACCAAAATGTGCTGCTTCCCCATCCAATTTTCCCTCCCTAGCCTTGGAGGTGGGAGTATTTAGCATATCACTTTCACCTAAATACTAGATTAAATCTCCCAATTATTGAGTTATATAACTGCCTTGGTGACTTTGCAGATTTCTATTTACATCTGCTACAGTCTATATTTCTGAGTATGAGAGATCAATGGGTATTATTTAGCACTTTAAGAAAAATTGAGAGACATGTGAGTCACAAAGAGAAAAGAAGGGCACCAGGTAACAAACTCGGGAGTGGGCAGACTGCTCTGTATGGGATTCAATGAATAGTTACTTGGCATACTCTATAATTAGATGACAATTAGCATGACGTACTTCAGAGGAGGATTGTGTTTAAGACAGAGAGGTACTTATCTGGGACTCAAAAGACTACACAGATCCCAGCCCCAGTTCTATAACTAACAGCCATGAGACCTTGGGCAAGTTCCTTATCCTGTCTCCCTCTCACTATCCTCAAAGGAAGAAAAAAACCTGAAAAGTACAAATTAATAGCACTTTCTATTGGCTTTACTTCACTTATTTGAAAGAACAGAAGCTCCTTGAGAACAGGAACTTTTATTTTTGTTATTCCAGATCCTTGTAGAGTACTTAATATTTTGTTGGTGAGTCATTTCAGTCATATCTGACTTTTCATGACTCCTTTTGGGGTCTTCATGGCAAAGGTACTGGAGTGGTTTTCTATGTCCTTCTCCAGCTCATTTTACAGATGAGGAAACTGGGACAAATAGAGTAAAATGATTTGCCCAGGGTTACATTGCTAGTAAGTATCTGAAGTTGGATTTGAACTCAGGTACACATCAGGTAATAAATACATGTTTCTTCATTGAATGAATAGATCTTCCTTAACATATCCTTAACTTTTATTGCCCCTTGGTTATCACCAAGGACTCCATGGGTAGAGGCAGTGATTTAATTTTGTAGTAACATCTGGGTTTAAGCTTCAATTCTGTTAGATACTAGCCATGTACATGGCCATGGGTAGGGCACTTAAAGCCTTGATTCCTTCCTGTGGAAAACTGGGAGAGTGACATTTGTCTTATCCATCTCATGGTGTTCTTGCAAACCTCAAAGGTGACCTAGGATTATTTGTCTTCTTCCCTAGTTATCAATCATAAAGTTAATCTGACTTTCTTTGAAGGATAGTTTTGAAAGTAGTTATACTGAAGAATGCCTGTGCATTCTTCATGTTCAATATCCTGTGCTCTGTTGTCTAAGAGATGATACAAAGATGTACAAGACACGGTCCCTCAAAGATTATTCATATAGACACATGTGGGTGCTTTGGGATGGAGTGATGGAGAATCTCAAACATAAACTGGGAATTTCAAAGGAGCTAGTTCTTTCAACTAAGGCTATTATTTTTAGCTGCTGACTCAAGAAGAATTTAGATGGATTCTCAAATTTTGGTTTAATTTTTAGTATACAAAAATACTGAAAAAAATCCAGGAGTTAGGTCCTGGAGTATTTTGTAAAATCACATAAAGCACACATGGTATTTCTACTAGTTGACAATTTTCATCACCTGATTCGAGTTGCCTGGAAGGTACTTCCTTCCTGAGTTCTGCCTCTAAGAATCCCCAGAATTTTATTCAATGTTCAGCTCAAGTATCATCTCCTACACAAGGAATTTTTTTCCCTTTGTTTCCTAGAATTCAAATGCTAGTGCCATCCCATCACTTGTCTTTATAGTTTTACTTATACATATAAATATGACAAACAACATAATATCTATGCATATGTGCATACATATGAATGGTTATAGATAGATATATCTATATCTATTTATATCCTTCTATATGTATAGTTATATACACACAGATAGATATACCATTGGAATAGTTACATAGATGTAAAAAAATAAACTAATACAAGATCTATTTATTATATATTATATATTAAATATTTCATATATCATATATAATTATTAAATATATTTAATATAGAACATATGCAATTTACAAATATATTTATCTATTATATATACATATGTAAGTGCTTATATGAGGTAGGTGCTATTATTATTCTCATTTTGCAATTGAGGAAACTGAGGTAGACAATGGCAAAGTAACGTGCCTAAGGTGATACAACTTGCAAGTGTCTGAGACCGAGTTTTGTAGTAAAGTCTTCCAGGCTTCAGACCCAGTGTTATATTCACTGTTCTACTGCTTAGGTCATGGCTAGGATACCTAGAGTGCCACTATAGCTCTCTTTAAAGAACTACTGAGTATACCATTTAGTTCTCACTCTCTTTTAATGTACTTATTCTAAACTAGCTGAATAATGGATGGATGGATGTGTTGATAATGGGGAAGTGAGATGGAGAGATTCTGGGTGAATAATAAAGAAATTCATATGTATTTGATGTTTAGGGTATGACGTACACTTTCTGATCCTCAAATCATCTCATCAAAAAGTGTATATAATAATATTCTACAGGCTATGAGTAACTAGGCTGAGAGCCAGAGGTGGGTTTGAATTGCAGCTCAGCCTCTGATGAGCTGTGCTTGACTTTGGGCAAATCATTTAATGTCTATAATCCTCAATTTCAACACCAATCAAACAGATCTTTCTATCCTATTTAAATGAGAGTATACATATGAAAATATCCCATATGTTGTAGAATATTAAATGAATATAAAGAATAATCGTTGCTTTAAGAGGTCAAGGATCATTTAATTGAGATGACATTGAATAAGTAGATTAGTTTAGGTAGGACTGTCATTTGAATTATATTGGCTTTGTCCACCCTTGAACAATGAATGTTACTCCAATTATTTATATCTAACTTTATTTGTATAAAAACATTTTATAATTATGTTCAAGTAGTTTTTGGGTACCTCCAGATAAAGAACTGATGAATAGAAATAATCAAGACAGTCATATATATATATATATATATATATATATATATATATACACACATATATATTTATATCTATTTGTCAAATAATGCATTTTATAATGGGGAGGACAATTAGGAAGAGAGTTACCTGGGTATTTTAACAGTAACAAATAAATAAATAAGTTTAAATTAGAAAAAAAGATGTGAGGCATCTGATTTTCCTCCTGGGAACCTCTCTACCACCATTAGAGCTCTATAATTTATTAAATGCCTTAGAAAGTTTCTTGGGTTTCAAAAAGGTTAAATGACTTTTGCATAGTCAAATAGCTAGTAAATGACAGGAGCAAGATTTGACTCCAGCTGTCCTATGAGGCTTAGATAGAAATCTTGTCTCCAAGCCATTATCATTATTAATGGGAATTTATTTGATCTGAATCATCTGGAATGAAATGATTCATTTCAATACTCTACTTCAGACGATCCACAAAAACAAGTCTTCATTTCCTCTAACTTCATTTTTAAGTTTTTTGGCAGTGTTTTTCTATTTCTGACTTGGCCAGAATTCTCATTAGCTAAGTTTAAAATAAGTTAAGAATCACTGCCCAAAACCCCAATATACATAATGACTACAACAACTTAAATAGAAATGGAAAATAAAACAATGCCCAAACTTTTGAACATTATGTAATTGCAATGACTGAACTTGGTCCTGAACATAAGAAAATGCCTATCCCTCCCATATTTGCTGAGATTAGGCACTATGGGTATAGAAAATTGTGTATACTGTCAGATTAGGTTGATGTCAGATTGATTTTGCTGAATCCCTTTTTCCTTTCCTTTATTCTTGTTATGAGGGGGAAGGGAACAAGCATTTTATATAGTGCTTACTATGTGCCACATTCTGTGCCATGTGTTTTACAAATATTATCTCATTTGATCCTCAATCAATGAATCAAGAAACATTTATTAAGTGCTTCTTAGGAGCTGGACACTATGTTAAATGCTGGGGATACAAAAGGAAGTAAAACAATAGTCTCTGCCCTAAAGAAGCTTACAGTCTAACAGGAGAGGAGAGACAACATGCAAATAATTATATGCAAAGCATATAAAAGATAATTAACAGAGGGGAGGCACTAAAATTAAGAGGAATTGGGGAAGCCTTCCAGTAAAAAAAAAAAAGGATTTTAGTTGGGACTCTAAGGAAACCAGAAAGGTCAGTAAATGGAACAGAAGAAGGAAGGCATTTTATGTATAAGGGACAGCTACAAAAAATGTCATTAAAAACTAGAGTGTCTTGTTCATGGAACAACCAGGAGGCCAATGTCACTTGATCAAAGACTTATGAGAAGATTAGGAAATTAGGAGGAGGCTAGATTATGAAGGACTTTGAATGCCAGTAGAGCATTTCATATTTGATCCTGTGAGCAAAAGGGGGTTGGTAACGGGAACTTATTGAATAATAAATAATAAAAATAAATAAAAGGAGGTGACCTGAACAGATCTGCACTTTAGGAAAATCACTTCAATAGCTGAATGGAGGATGAATTAGATTGGAGAGAGAGTGGAGGCAGGCAGACTCACCAGATGGCTCATGGTGTGAGGTGATGAGGGTCTACACTGGAGCAGTAGCAGAATTGGAGGACAAAAGGAGAATATTGAGAGATTTGGCTAAGTTGAAATTGATAGACTTTGGTTAACAGATTGGAGATGAGGGATGAGAGGTGATAGTGAGGAGACCAGGATGATTCAAAGGAAGAGCAGTCTTCCTGACTTCCAGTGCTCTATCTATTGTGCTACCCTAGCAGTCTATGATTTTAGGAATAATTAGTAGAGGAGGTGGGAAGTATATTCAGAAATGAAAGTGATTTAAAAAGAAAAGATAGCAATAACATTAAAAATATTTACCAGGAAAAATAGTAATAAAAATAGAATTGTGTAAACACATGGCAACAAAATTGAATTTTTCAGTTTGGTTTTCATTGACATCAAGAGAAATGGCATATTAAGTTTCTAGTCTACATACTACACTGTATGACATTTGTCAGCACTAAACCACATTTTACTCTTCTAACTTGTCATTCAATCCCTCATTTACCCCTTCTTCACGGTCTACATTTTAAAACATACCTTTTTTTTCCCTTTTTAGTTTCATTAAGAAAAAAAACAGTTCTATGTTATTCTCCCACCCCTCCTGCAACTCCTTCCACAGTTCATTACTTCCCGTTTCCATAGCAATTTCTTTCTGATATATTCCCATTTAAGTTCTGCCTTGGATCTTTTTCTTTTTGTTGGTACTCTCTTTTGATGCCTTCTTGTGACATGAGTGCAAAAGTAATGAGAGAAAGACAGACAGCAAAAGCAAGCTGGCCTGACATGGATCTAATGGTAATTGATGGAATGGAAAATTTGTGAACATATACATATATATAATACAGACATACATATATTTTTTAAAAGCTTTGACAACATTTTAGGTTGCTTTTTTTTTTGGTGGGAGTAGTAGGGTTGGAGGCAGTGGGGCACTAGATCAAAGGACAGGAGTGTGGAGAGCACAATATTCTATAAAAAAGTTTACAAAGGCGTTAAAAGTTAAAGAAAGAACTGGTCACAGTTCCAGGCATCTTCTGGGGATCTAGGAATGTACGTCCTCCAGATAAGATGGGAGTACTATACTGTAATATATAATAATGTACAATGTACTTTTTATTACTGTATTTAATGTTAGTAATGCCTTATTATGTGTTTATCAATTAGATTTTATTATATGTATGTATATATAATATATACATATATATATAAAATCACATTATTTAAGTGGTCAGCAGGTATTTGCTTTTATCCTTGGTTTCAGGCATCCATGATAGGTCTTGGAATGTACTAGCGCCCTATTGTACTCTCCTTCTTCCCAGAAAAACAGATCTGAGAGCAATGGGTCAATGTTGGTTTAGTAAAAAGAAAAAAAAAAACTTTTTAACAATTAGAGCTGATTGGGATAAGAGTAGATTGTATAATTAGGTAAGGAGTTTCTTGTTACTAAATATTCAAGGAGATACTGGAGCATTATTGCCAAGGGAAACTGGAGAAGGATTCATTCCCTTCATTATATGAGAGACTAAGTAGGGTGTGTTGGGCAATTACAGGAGACATCAGAAATAGGAAATAATAGTCTTAGATAGGCAGGCAGGGATATAGTTTTGGGGTATCTGGAATAGGGGATAACTAGCTGTCCAAGTAGGAAGGACCAGGTGTAGCTAAGAAGGCAAGTTCTAGGATAGGACTCTAACCTCTGGAGAGACTAAAGATGCTGGGGAAATCAGAACCCAACAAGATATTATATTTATATACTTAGGTAGATAATTGCCACAAATGGCAAAGAGTAATAGATCCCTTTGTGAGAACCTGAAACAAAAACTGATCAATTGGATGTGAATACAACATGTTCCCATTACCTGTTGTCCATGGTAAAATACAGCAAGGAGAAACATGGCCATCAAAAGCAGGGAGGCCTCCTTCGTTCCCAGGAAATCCCTTCTGTAGAACAAAAAAATTGATATAGGATCACTAATAATCACAGAAACATTAGTCTGAGAGTTGGAAGAGACCTGAAGAAATTCTAGAATCTAGAGTTGGAGGAGAGCTTACAAATTGTCTACTATGACTTTCATTTGACAAGTGAGGAAACTAAGTCCCAAAGAATTGGCTTGCCCATTGTCAAAGAATGGTGTAGTGTAAATGTCCCTGAATTTAGAGTTGGAGGACCCCAGTGTGATTTCTGAAGCTATTAAATATATCTGGGTGGCCACAGGTAAGTCACTTTGTCTTTGTTCTCTTTCACCATCAAATGAGGAGTGTAGAAGAGATATTATCTAAGATCCTTCCTCTTTCTAGTTGCTGTGATATAATATTGAGATGTTAAATAGGAGAACTGGAATTGAATTCAGGATTTTCCTCACTCCAAATTCAGTGCTCTTAAAGGATACCAGGTTGTTGATTCCAAATCCCTTACTTTCAGGCAGGTAAAAGAATATTAGATATTATAGTGCATGCGGGGAAATCAGAATAATCAAAAAAGCATCATAAGTCAAGTGGCCTGTGCTCCTGTTCTACCATTAACTACTTGTGTAACCTGGGACAAAGCCTCAATTTTCTTAAACCCAATTTCTCTGTCTATAAAATAAGAATAAAATCATGAATTTTGAGAATTTGAAGAGGTTAACATGCATGAAAAAAGGATCCTTATAAAGGCCCTAAGTGACCAGTCAGCATTCACTTGCAGATCCCCAAAGAGGGGGTGTCATTCACTTCTTAGGCAGCCCCTTTTACTTTTTGAGCAATCTTAATTGTTAGGAATGGACAGCAAGGTGGCACAGTTGATAAAGAGCTAGACCTGGAGTCAGGAATACCTGAGTTCAAGTCTAATCTTAGACACTTACTAATGGTGTGATTCTGCACAAGTCATTTAACCCTGTTTGCCTCAATTTCTTTATCTATCAGATGACCTAGAGAAGGAAATGGGGTCATGAAGAGTTGGACTCTACTGAAATGACTATACAACAACAATTATTAGGAATGAAAATTCCCCCCATCCCTCATCATGAACTCAGATCAAAATTAAATTGACCCCTTTGTTGTTCCTGGTTCTGGCCTCTAGAGCTAAATAGAATTAGTATGACTCTTCTAGCCCATGACCCTTAGATACTTGAAGATGGCTATCATGTCTTCCTCAAGTCTTCTCTTCTCCATATTAACATGCTTAGTTCTTTCAACCAGTCTTTTTACAAAATGGACTCAAGGCCCTTCACCATGTTGATTGCCTTTTTCTGGGCTCTCTAGCTCATCAGAATCCTTTCTTAAATTGTGCCCATATGTAAAATCTATATCAGATTGCTTAATGTCTCAGGGGAGGGGAAGGAGAGAATTTGGAACCCAAAAATTCTTTTTAAATGAATACTAAAAGTGTTTTGTATGTAATTGGGGGAAAATGAAATATTTAAAAAATTATGGAACTCAAATGAACATATAATTCCAGATGAGTTCTGATGAAAACAAAGTGCCCGGCAATTGCCATGTCCTAATTCATGAATGTTTTCCTTCTCTTAAAAGAGTTTAAGTTGGCATCAGATTTGTGGTACTCATGTCACACACTTCATTCATTTTGGCTTCACAAACACTGAAACCTCTCAAACCTTTCAGAACTGCTTTCTATCTATTCTTCTCCCATATTTCACTTTTGAAAATGATTTTTTCTGTACCTAAATGTAAGAGTTTACATTAATCTCTATTAGATTCATCCCAATACTCTAACCTCCGCATTTTTTTGGAACCCAACTCTCTTATCTACTGTATTAACTAGATAATCCCCTTCCAGTTTTGGGTCATATGAAAATCTGACTAGCTATCCATCAAAGTTTTTATGCAAGTAATTGCTAAAAAATAAACAAAAAACATTAAACAGCACAGGATCAAGCATTGAACCTGGGGTACTCCATTGGAGACTTTTTGCTATAGTAACAAGAAATAATTAATACCTTTTTTAAAAAAAGTCTGGCCATACATACATATCTTTTAGTAATACAGGTGTCAAGCATGCTCCTTAGTTGCAACCCAAAGCAGATTAAAATTTTAATTGGGAAACATTTAATAAAATAAATAAAAATATTAAGATGTGGTTTTCTTAGTCAATATGTGGCCCTGAGGGATCCTTATTTATAATTTAGTGGCCCCTGTTTTCATTTGATTTTGATACCATTTATCTAGTATACATATCTCTCATCTCTAAAATAGTATTAGATATTTTCCCAACAGTTTTGCTACAATTTGGGCAAACAATATCCAGGGAAAATGGTTCATTAATCCAAAAAAAGGAAAGGGAATGGTATTATCTGATTGTGATGAAACCATGCTATATTTTTTTAATTGCTACTTTCCTTTCTAGACATTTTGCCAAGCATATCCAGTAATGTATTTGGCAGGATGGTGGTGGGGTTTAGTGGTGAAGCTCAAATGAAATAATGGAACCTTTAAGTGTTATATAAATGTCAATTATTATTATTAATCATTCATAATTTTATTAGCCTCCAATAACCAGGTTTTCTGGTGATGACTTCATTCCTTGAGTCTTCTCCTGCCTACCAATTTACCTCATAAAATTGTTGTTGAAGTAGAAATGATGAGAACCTGGGAAGAAAGTGATGAATGAATCTATATAAGTTTACTAGCCTATCATTTGCAGATTTTGTTCTCCTTATTTTAAAGATTGGAATAATATTTTTTCTTCTTCAAGCTTCTGGTTTCTTTCTCATCATCATGATCTTTTAAATATCACTGACAATTCGGCATCCATGTTTGTCAATTCTTTCAATACCTAAAGATGAATGAACTTAGTGACCTGAAATCATTAAGGTTAGCTAGGTTGTATCTTATTATCTCTTTAATTATCCAAGGAATCAACTCCCAGTTAGCCATTTTTGTTTGTTCATTTTCATCATAAATTTCAGCCTCCTTTGCAAAATTCAAGAAGCTTTGTCTTTTCTCAATTGCAAATAATCATTTCCCTTTCACCCCAAGCAAAAGTCATGCCCCTTCTTAATTTATTTTATCCCAAATATAAATAAAATTTTGTTTTGTTGTTCTTAGCTTCCTTTGAAAACCTTAACTCATTCTGAGGTTTTGCATTTCTACCAGGATTTTTTTAAGTGGTACATTAATCTTATTTCTTGACCTATGTGAATTTTAGATTTTCTCCACTCTGATTAGTCTTTAAGATCCTAGCAACCAGGAATGTATACATACCTACTTAAGGATTAAGTGTTAAGGAGGATGGCCTATGACCAACATGTGCTAGCAAGTGACAAATCAAAAACGACGACTGACACCCCCCCCCCCCCGGCTATCCTAAGTCAAGATAAATCTACCATTGCTACATGAGAGACTCAGGAAGCGATGTAAAGAACGGTCTATATATTTCACATCATTTCTTCTCTCTGGGCTCTCTCTCTCACTTGTGCATTGGCTCTTGCTGTCTCTCGCGGAGACGGGCTTTTGCGCATTGGGAGCTCATGGAGGGGGCTTGGTGTTTTGGTGGTCTGATGTTTGCGGCTTGCCAATGAGGTGACTAGAAGAAGCTCTGTAGAATGGGTTTGGTGAGGCATCTTCCCTGAACGTCCTTGGTGAGGTGACGTATTTCTCCTTTCCTCCTTTCCTTGACTTCCAACTCCTATCTGGCTTGCCAGAGCAGTAGAATTTCCCTTTTCTCTCTCTTCTTAATCTCTTCATTCTATTGTAATTAAAACCACCATAAAAATCCCAAACTGACTTGAGGAATTTATTGGGATTAAATTAATCCCTGGTAACCACTAGTATAATATATTCAGTCAAAACCCCCTAATTTTACCCTTAACACCTGTTACATTTCATTCATGCATTCTGCTTATTGGTAGTTTTCAGTTGTGTTGTCTCCTTGATACTCCAGTTGGATCTTCTTGGCAAAGATCCTGGAGTGGTTTGCCATTTCCTTCCCTAGCTAAGTTTATAGGAGAGACAATTGAGGCAAATAGGATTAACTCACTTGCCCAGGGTCACATAGCTGGTGAGTGTTCATACTGTACTTTCATTCTATATTTTCTTTTAAAAATCTTTTTAAAAGCCACAACAATCTCTTCAGACAAATCACTCTTCCTTTTTAGTGAAATTGTTCCCCTTTGTTTCTTCAGAATTTCATTCTTGAGTATTTCTCCCTCTTCTAAGGTTCTCTTTCCTGTGAGATTCTAACTCATCTTTCTTCTGATGTTTGAGGTTTGCTCTTCCAAAATGTGGTTTCCTAATTCTCTACCCTCTATCACAGACTGTAGAGGAGAGTTATCACCTTCTTCCAAGGTTCCCACCATTTCCATTCATTCCAGCAATAAGTTCTTCTCTGTTAGAGAAAATTAGCTCCAGAATGAAATTCTCCTGCATTGTTTCTTTCATCTTTGGAATGTGAAATGATAACTAAAACAAGTAAAGTGAAAAATAATGTTGCTTTTGGCAGAGATTTCTAGCAAATGTCTGGGTAACCAAAATCACCCATTACCATTATATAGGGCCTTGGTGTCAGGCTTGTGATCTAATTTTCTAAACTCCTCATTTTAGTCCTTTTTATGACTGATGGTCTAATGATAAAATCACTTCAGTTGATGATTAACAACATGTACTCTCCACCACGTTTCTCCTTTATAGTTCCTAGATTTTCTTGCATGAGTATACTTTCCCAGTACTTTTAATAGGGTATCTCTTCTAGCTCTAGTATTACAATGGTATGACTTCTGTTATCTTTATTTTATAGTTAAAGATTTAGAATTCCAGAAACCATAAACAACCTGCTCAAGGTCATATAATTAGTAAGCTGTAGAGGAGGTTGCCATGGTGATTTTTATTGAATGCATCACCACCACTGAATTTAAAAACTTAAAAGATCATGTGCCAGTTAAGATGGTACCAAGAGATGGAAAACAGAAAAGTCATCTCAGCAATTGTGTCTTAAATCTTTTCACTTCTCCCATAACACACAAACAGTGGAAAGAAGAATCATTGTCCAATGAAAAGGACATTGGCCTAGTATTCCAGCGTTGCCATATGCATACTGCATGACCATATGAAATTGCTTTAGTCCTTTAAATCTCAGGCTTCTTACCTGCAAAATTGTACTTCTATAACATGCCTCATGGGATTATTTTGAGGAAAAGGCTTATCTGTAACATGACCAATAATCACATGTATAGTATATTCATCCATACACATGTGTATATACATATCTACCCCTAATGAATGAATATTCATTGCATAACTATACATTCATATAGCTATGTATATAGGCATATATGTTGATATACACATGTAGATATATGTATATGCATGTTCTCTAAGTATTTATATACATATTCTCTAAACTTAAGCCCATTTTTCCTTCTACTATGAACTTATGGGATAATATGCCACAGAATTTTTGGAGAAAATTTAATGTGTATTGTTTCTGCTTTGTTGAATCATTTTCAGGCATGTCTGATTCTTTGTGATCCCATTTGAGATTTTTGTTGCAAAGTTACTGGAGTGGTTTGCCATTTCCTTCTTCAGTTCATTTTACAGATAAGGAAAATGAGGCAAACATGGTTAAATGACTTCCCTAGGATCCCTCAGCTAGTAAGTGTCTGAGGCCAGATTTCATCTTCCTGACTCCAGACCTGGCACTCTATCCACTGTGTCAACTAGTTTCCCTATTCTTACTTTATTATATGGACATATAGTTCATTCTCTCTCTCTCTCTCTCTCTCTCTCTCTCTCTCTCTCTCTCTCTCTCTCTTGCCTGATTTTAGTACTGATTAGCATAAAACCATTATCTGTTCTGGTTTTTCATCCTGAGCTGGTTATCTCCTTCTAAATTATCCTGGTGTCCTTCCACTTCCCTAAGTTTGCCACCTTGGTACCAAGAAGGTCACTAGATGCAGGTGAGGTCTCCTGATCAACTTAATTCACTAAAACTCAGAACTTGTGAACTCAATGATAAATTGACTTCAACCTCCCCAGCATCATAGACTACAGGAGTGTGCCACCTTGCCTAACTAACTGGCACAGTTTTCAACAAATTGCTCAAGCAGTGTAACTCAGTTATATCAGAAGAAAATGTTCCTCAGAATCCAAAAATTACAAAGTAACTTCTTTAAAAGAGAACCCAGAAGTCATCTAACCTTAGAGATAAATAAGAATAAGAATTCCTTCTGCAGTTTGATTAATGAGTGGTAACTTAACCTCCAGCTTTTAGATAGATCTAATTATTAAGAAATAATTCTTTCTGTCACATTCAGTCTAACTACGCCTCTTTGTATTTCCCTGCCTTGTTATATCCAAGGAAGAATAGTCATTACCAATTATAAAGGAAGTTTAGCAGAAAGTGAATTTGTAGATGGACTAGCCAACTGCAATTCTGTTGTGGTAAAGAATCAAAATTATTGGGTGATATTCTCCGAATATAACCTACTAGAAACTAGTAGGGAACTTAAAGGTTATCCAGTCTACCCTTCTTTCCCCTTATCTTACACATGAAGAACCTAGGGTCCAAAGATGGGATAATGACTGACCCAAGGTCATATAAGTCATATACACTGGTGGCACAATTTGAAAGCACATGCTATAATGACAGTCAGTGGTTTTTTGACTATATCTCTTCATGTCAGACATGATATGCAGAAATTAGTTCAAAAAGCAAATGGGGAATGGATTGCAAAATCTCAGAAATGAAATATTTTTTAAAGTATGTGGACATGTTTAAAAAAAATAAGCCTTGCTAGCTACCATTACAAGGTAAAGAGGGTCAGTGGTGGTATTTTAGGAAGTAAACCAATAGAAAAATAGGCACATAGAAAAATTTGTCATTAAGATTTTTTTAAAAAATGTTATTATGCTAAATAGAAATGCTTTCCTTTTAAAAAAAATTGAGATTATTAGATCCTAACCCTGGGGAATAAATTATTGAGACTCCCTAGAGTCTCAGTGAGCTCAGGTGTATAGCTAGGGGGAAATATCCTCTATTTGTATTCTCTTCCATTTCATGAAGTCTTGGCAAAAAGTAACAATAACCACAATAGCTAATATGTGTATATTACTTTAAGATTTGTGAAACACTTTGCATATGTAATCAATCTCATTTTATCCCCCTGGTAATGTTGTGAGGTAAGTGCTATCTTATCCATTTTTTAAGGAATAGAAAATTGAGCCTAAAAGAAAGGAGAAGAGAGAAGAGAAGACACACACAGAGAGAAGAGAGAAAAAGAGAGACAGACAGACAGACAGAGACAGACAATTTGTTGAATGTCTGATAAAGCATTCAAATTGAATTCTTCCTGACTCCAAGCCCAAAGTCAGGAGCATTGTATCAAGCTGCTTCTTGGAATGTCATTAATTACTTTGTTTGATGCTGTAGAGTAGGACCATATTACCTCTGGTCAGTGATAAAAAGAACTGCCTTCCATGATCAACTGTTTCCCATAGGCACCTCCCCTCCCAGGGCAGTGAATATTGAAAATAAAAAAGGATCCAGGTCCAAATACTGTTGTTCTCTTAAAAACCATTCCTCCCAATGCTGTCCCCAACATTGTACAGAGGAACTATTCTCTCTCAAAAGCATCCCCCACCTGGAGGGAATTTGCAAAGGCTAGTTTTCTGCATGATACAAATTTATGCGGACATACACTGTGGTGACATGGAGCCATACTTCAACATCCTCCATCAGATCAAGCAGAAAGGGAGGCAGGGCTGTAAGGAAGAGGGTACTTATTTAGTCACTAACAATACCTCCAACAGTCAAAGGAATTCAGAAAAGCAATAGTAAAAGAGTTTTATTTTTTAATGTTAACCCTGTCTGCCTCGACTTCTCATCTAATTCAACTCAGCATGAGGTATCTTACCAGGGTAAAGTAATCCAAAAATAATTAGCAACAAAGGATTCGAGGAAAGCATTTCTGGGCTCCTAGGAAGGCCTAGAATACATTCTGAAAAAAAAATGAATAGATTTAAGTTTTTATTTTGTACAAAAGGAAAATCTCCAAACACAAAGAGAGGAGGGAGGAAGAGAGATAGGCAATGGTGAAGAGAAGAGGAGAGGAGAAAAAGAGGCAGAGACAGAGACAGAGAAAGGGAGAAACAAAGATACAGTCAAATACATACTTGGAGAGAGAGACAGAGAGAGAGACAGAGAGAGAGAGACAGAGAGAGACAGAGAGAGAGACAGGGAGAGAGCGAGCTTGGTATTTCTGCTTGCTTAACTTCACAATGTGTCTTTAAAAAAAAATCACTAACTCTTTCCCTAAAAATCTATTGAAGGCCTTTAGGAAAATTAATCTCATACTCTGTTAAATGAGGGCCTTGGATTTCATAGGCTTCTAGGATTGGGAGCAGGTCAGACTTTAAAAATAATCTAATACCAGTGTTCTTAATCTGGGGTCTGTGAACTTTTAATATTTTTGATAACCATATTTTAATATAATTGGTTTTCCTTGAAATATTTTGTATTTTATGCACTCAAAAACAATATTCTGAGAAGAGGTCTACAGGCTTCATCAGATTGTTATTGGGAGTTCATAACACAGACACATTTAAAAATCCCAATTTAAATTTACATATGCAAAATCTAAGACCCAGAGAGCAAAGGTGACTGGTGTGTGTTTTCATAGCATGCTGGTGACAAAGGAGGGATTAAAGTATAGGACTTCTGACTCTCAGTCCAGGGGTTCACGGTAGGAGATCTGATAGATAAAATTTCCTTATAAAGAAAACTCGTTTTGTTTTGGTGGTAAGGTCCCAAATCTCCCCATTTAAAAAATAAAATCTGTTCTTAGGTTTAGGTCATAGAATAATTTGGACAATATTTGTGTTGGAAAGGTTTTTATGTGGAAGAGAAGTTGATTGCAGAGCGACAGAACTAGAAATCATGGGGTGAAGCTGGAGAGAGTCACACTTAGGTTTGATATAAGGAAAATCTCCCTCTTTTTTTTGATCATTTCAGTTTTTTGACTGACTCTTCATGACCCCATTTGAAGTTTTCTTGACAAAGACCCTGTAGTGGTTTGTTCACCTGAATGACCTTGCTAGCCTGTATGAAAGACACTAAATATAAAATTTTCAATTGTTAAAGCCAGCAGGGACCCTAGAGAGAAGTGATGTCCTTAAGGTCACAAATTAGCACCTCAGACAGGGCTATAACCCAAGTTTCCTAACACTTCCCACTATACCTAGCTGTTTTCTAAGCTCAAAGATTAATTTTAGCTATGTTTCATCGCTGAGCACCACATTATGCATGCTGTCTGTGAAATAATTAAATTCAGTAAACATTTATTATGTGTGAGAGACACTGTGCTAGGTGTGGGGATACAAAAACTCATCAGTCTTCAAGGAACTTACATTTTTGTTTTTTGGTTGGGGAGGGATCAGTGAATGTACAATAACACAATAATAGCCAGAGGAAGAGAATACTAAGAACTGGAGTCATTTGCAAAGCCTCATGTAACCTGTGCTTGGAAGGAAGCTGAGGATTCTAAGAGGCAAGGTTCAAAAGGAAGTACATTCCAGACACGTACAACTTATACAAGAAGGGAGGAGAAATGGTAGAAGATTTAGGCCTTTATCTCTTGTTGAGTGTATTATAACAGCTTACTAACTAACTGTTCTCCCTGCTTTAAATCATCCTCTCTCCAAATCATCCTTCAAACAGTTGCCAGAGCTTTGATCTGGATATGTCACTTTCTTTTTAAGTAATCTGCATGACTTCCTTTTGCCTTCATCATAAAATATCAACTCCTTAATATGGCATGTAAAGTCCTTCTGATTCTAGTTCCAATCAATTATTTAACAGCAAACATTTACTAGGTATCTATCCCATCCACACCAGGCATGGTATGGCTATCACTTCTGACATATTTCATATTGCTCCCCTTCATATACTGTATTGTATTCCAGGTGAACTGGCTTATTTGATGCTTTTCCAACTTGATGTCCATTAAACATTTTTCCTCTATATCTTTGCAAAGACAGTCAATCAATTAATCAATTAACAAGTATTTATTAAGTGATTATTATATGCCGGGTTCTGTGCTAGTTGCTGGAGATAGCATACCAAGTTGTTGTTACTGAGTCATTTGATTCATATCCAACTTTTTGTGACCCCATTTTCCATTTTCTTTGCAAGATATTGGAATGGTTTGCTCTTTCCTTCTCCCCAGTTCATTTTATAAATGAGGAAACTAAGGCAAATGAGGTTAAGAGATTTGCCCAGTCACAAAGCATAGTAAGTGTCTGAGGCAAGATTAGGGCAGGTACTCTGTTCAATGTGCCATCTAGCTGCCCCAAAGAACTTAATAATGGATATTAAAAGAAAGGCAAAAACAATTTCTATTTTCAAGGATTTCCCATTCTTATGGGGAGAATACATGAAAACAACTATGGATATAAACCGGATAGTACAATAAGGAAAGCAATCTCAAAGGGAAGGCACTAGCAATGGGAGGGTGGGTGAGAGGGTTAGTTGGTCTTGCAAACATGGACTATGAGCCAAATCTTGAAGAAATCCAGATAAACTGGGGAGTGCACATGAGAAGGTGGAGAATTACAGATGTGGGTGACGCAGCTGGGAAATGGAGTGTTCTGTGTGAGCAAGATCAGTGTCTCTGGATTATAGAGTGAATGTTGCCTGGTATATAGTAGATGCTTAATTAATGTTGACAAACTGATTGATTGGAAGAGAGTAAAGTATAAGAAGACTGGAAAGGCAGAAAAAAATTGTGTTGTGAAAGACAAAGAGATTATTTAATATTTGTCTCTGGAGGTCATAAGGAGTCATGGGGGTTTACTGAGTGGAGATGTTTGACTTACACATTACAAATATCAGTTTGGTAACTGGGATGAGAATGAGTTAGGAGAGACTTGATAAGGGCCTTTATCAGGCTGATTGCTATATGACAGAGAAGGAGATGCTCATAAAAGATGTTGTGATAGGTAGAAACAACAAAATGTGGCAACAGATCCAATATTGTAGGTGTATGTACAAGTGAGATCTTGCAAACATGAATGACTGGGAGAATGGTGGTACCCTTGACATTGACAGAAAGGTGTTGTTTTTTATTTTAGGGGAGGGGATATAAATCTTGTTTTGGATATACAAAGTTTGAAATGTCTATGAGTCATTCAGTTTGAGAGACTAGGAATAAGTATAAGTATCACTTGCATAAAGGTGTGAATTTCAAAACTACTCAACCCTATTCAGACCATTCTTTAGAAGATGGGATTTAGCTATTTCCTGATCAATAACAATAGAGATACTTGGAATAACAGAATCAGGTCTTGGAAACTACAATCTCCACCCTACTCAGGGTAACAAGATCAAGAAGGGCTGCAGCAAGACTCAAGATTTAATTATTTGAGAATATGGTCTTCAACAGACATGTGCAAAAAGGACAGATCTCTGGGCAGTCCTAAGTCAAGCTACAGCCACCATTGGCACATGTGAGAGACAGGAAATGAGGTAGAGGACAGCTCAGGAGTTCTGGGGACTTCCTGGGTAGAGGGAAGAAGGTTGTTGGAGCCTGGTGCTTGGAGTGGAGGAGCCCACAGATGGCTTCTCCATTTTGGTCATATGAGTGATAGGGACTGATCTCTTTTATTTGCCTTGGCTATCCAGGGCCTTGGGCCTTTGACTCAGCCTAAGCAGATAGGGTATTTAAGCCCTATTTCCTTCTCTCCCCTTTCCCTTTCCCTTTCCCTCTCTCTCTCTCTCTCTCTCTCTCTCTCTCTCTCTCTCTCTCTCTCTCTCTCTCTCTCTCTCTCTCTCTCTCTCTCTCTCTCTCTCTCTCTCATAATTTTCTTCCTCCTGTTTGTAATTAAAACACCATAAAAAGGTTGACTGCTGACTTGAGTTTTCATTTAGGAATTACATAGCTGAATTCCTTGGCAACCTTAAATTAATATATAACAGTCTTTTAAAGTGATTTCCATATCACAAAGGTGATAATTAAATGAAAACATCAGTCAAGATAGTATCAATAGAGAGAATGGCCAAGGACAGACTTTTACAGGAAATGACCTGGAGGATAGGTAGGAGGACAATCAGAATAGAGTAGTATCAAGAAAGCCTAGATATCTTTCAATCCCTGCCCCAGTCAAAAACAAGAAAGCAAACAAGAAATAAACAAAAGAGAAAGAAAGAGAAAGAAAGACAGAAAGAAAGAGAGAAAGGAAGGAAGGAAGGAAGAAAGAAATACAGAAAGAAAGAAAGAAAGAAAGAAAGAAAGAAAGAAAGAAAGAAAGAAAGAGAGAAAGGAAGGAAGAAAGAAAGAGAAAGGAAGGAAGGAAGGAAGGAAGGAAGGAAGGAAGGAAGGAAGAAAAAGGAAGGAAGGAAGAAAGAAAGAAATAAAGAGAGAGAGGAAGAAAGGAGGAAAGAAAGAAAGAAAGAAAGAAAGAAAGAAAGAAAGAAAGAAAGAAAGAAAGAAAGAAAGAAAGAAAGAAAGAAAGAAAGAAAGAAAGAAAGAAAGGAAGGAAGGAAGGAAGGAAGGAAGGAAGGAAGGAAGGAAGGAAGGAAGGAAGGAAGGAAGGAAGGAAGGAAGGAAGAGAGAAAGAAAGCCTAAAGAGGAGAGAGTATCAAGGAAAAGGTGATCAAAAAATTTCCATAGGCTGACTGCAGAGAAATCAAGAAGGATGAGGATTAAGAAAAGGGCTTTAGACTTGATTATTAAGTGACAATAACTTTGGAGAAAGTAGTTTCAATTAAACGATAATATTAGAAGCCAGAATATAGAATATTTAGAACAGAGTAAGAGGAGAGAAAGTGGAAGCATTGATAGTAGCCTGCTTTCTCAAGGAGTTGGTCATTGAAGGGAAGAGAGATAGAGGATGATAACTATTAGGAATAGGTCAAGTGAGGGTTGTTTAAGATTAGAAGAGACAAAAATGTGTATGCAGGCAATAGAGAAAAAAATACACAGAGAAATTGAAGATTAGAGATAGAGTTGGATAAACTGGGATTAAAGCTGATATACGGAGTTTTCCTTTGCAAGGAGAATGGACATTTTTTCATCTGAGGGAAGGCACCTATGATGTTTACTATACTGGTCCAGAAGAAGGTAAAAAGATGAAAGTCAACTATTACTTTCCAGATTTAATTTGCAATTTCCTCACAAAATAGTATTATTGATAATATTAGATAATATTTATATTGTATATGTTATGAAAATATGTTATATTCATCCATTTTATTTATCAGTTTTGTTGGCAAATAACTGGGCAAAACAATTTCCAGCATTTTACTTTATTTCATCATTTTTTGTAAGTTCTACCTTTTTCCTTTTGAGTTTCATAATTCAATTTTCCTATCTATCATCTTAAACTATCATCAGCTAATTCTCTGCTCATTTTATGAGTTAAAACTGTTCTTATTTTATTAAGTATCTGACTTTATACAATTATTGACTTTTTCTTATTTTTCCCCAGCAATTTTTATTTTTGGTTATTTGGAGTTTTTAAAATTTCATGTTTATTTTTTATTTTTCCAATTTTTTAGCTCCATGACAAATTCACTGATTTCTTCTTTATTATTGTCTTGTAGATGAAAATGTTTATAGAAATATACATTTTCCCCTAAATTTTGGCTAGATCTTAGAAGCGTTTTTTTATGTCGTCATAATGTGTTAATTTTCTTTAAGAATATATTGCTCATATTGGACAATTATTATCCATGAAAACTTGGCTAATCTCAGCAATGCAATGATCTGGGACAACCCTAAAAGACTTTTCTTGGGAAATGCTGTCTACCTCCAAAGAATGAACTTTTAAGAGTCATATTTCTCATCAGTGTATTTATGGTTGTATTTCAAGGTTTTCGTTATGTATGATTATGTTCTTATAACAATGACCAATATGGAAGGGCTTTTACATGACAGTAAAAAAATTAAATTAATTTAACTTGAAAAAGAATATATTGCTTAGTTTGCATTTAAATTTGAAACTTTTCTGCAAATGCTCCTTATTGATTAAAAGTACTATCATATTGTGGTCATTAAAGGAGATGTTAAATATTTCTCCTTTTCTGCATTTGTGAGTTTTTTTATGCCCCAGATTAAAATATGGTCAACTTTATAAAATGTCAAGTAAGATATGTGTATGCTTCTTATAATTCCCATCATGTAGTAATCAGAAATCTATTACATCTCACTTCTCTGAAATTGAAGTTCTTAAGTCCTTTTTTATTATATGTTTTTGTAGATTTATCTGGCTCTAAAAGGAGCACTAATGATTGGGTTTTTTTGGTCTATTTCTTCTTATAGTTTGATTAGTTAAAATTTTTTAGATTCTGTCATTCTGTGCATATATTGATACTATTTATTTATTTAAACCATTTTAAAGCATAATGCAGTTTAATGTTATCAAGTTTTCACTGTTGCCTAATGTGAAATCATGATTATTGGCCCTGTTTTTTTAGATTCATTTGAAGTTGAGTAGATTCTTTCTAGCATCTCATTGGAAATTGGCTGTATAAAGTGCTGCCTGGAACATAGTAGATGTTACATAAATGTTACTACTATACAGACTTGTATGTAGAAACAAAATCATCTAAATGACAAAATCCCTGGAATAGCAAAAGAACTCCTAAAGATTTAGTCATCCATCAATTAAAGGAAGCCCACAAAATACAATCAGTTAATTCCCTGGAAATGGGCACATCTTTCAAGAAGTCCATGTGCAATTGACTTGATTAATGATAATGACTAAATGGATGATTTGTGGGACCGAGTTAAGGTGCTGAAAAGGTCTGCTGGTCTTTTTTTCATTCTTTTTAGCTGATAGCAAAATGTCAGTCAATAAAAACCAGCCAATTAATTAACCCGTAAGTCAGGAAGAATCTGTAGAAACATTCAATTGTCCATTCCTTTCACACTCCAAAATCATCAGCCATGAGCTTGACATTATGTTTATTTTTGCATCCATGGAAGGGAATTTAATTACAAGTTTTCCTGTGGATCCCAAATAAGAAACTTAACACTGAAATTTCACTGCTGAGAAACTGAATAATTACATGAATCTCTATTTCCTGTATTGAATATTCAATGACTCTAGGGAATTAAATGTCATTTCTTTGGAGATAACTGGGGGTTGGACCAGTTTAATTATATATATATATATATATATATATATGTATATATATATATATATATATATATACATATATATATATATTCATGGAACCAGGATTTCTCAAACTTGAAGAGACCTTAAAGATGAATTAATCTGAACTGATTTTGAAGAGGATGAAACTGAGAACAAATGACCTGATCAGCATGTTGTTCCTCCCGCCTCCTTTTTTTCTTCCCTTCCCTTGATCACCTTTACTTTACTTCTGGATTTGAGAGATAGGAAATGCAGATTCAAATCACACCTCTGTCACTTCATTCCTGTGTGACCAAAACAAGTCATTTAACTTCCCCAAGGCTAAGTTTCTACATTTGCCAAAAGAGGGCATTGAACCACATGGTCTTTAAACCACTTTCAAACTCTAAGTCTATGATCTTTCCTCTTTTCACTTCTTGGTCAAATTAATTCTGAAAAGGAATGCCCATTACAGAATATCTGGAAAATCATCATAGAGCAATTACTCAAAGACACAGTGATAGGGACTTAATCACTTCTTGAGGCTGACGTTGGGCTTTAAAGCAGAGCTATCATTCCAACCAAGAATATAGGTCTTGGAATCCCAGAGTTGGAAGGATCTTAAACTATAGAAATGGATGGAAATTCAAAAGATCACAGAGATCAGCTCTTTAATTTGACATATGAGGAAACAGAGACTCAGAATAGGACTTGCTCAAGGAATACAGATAGCTAGTTGCATAGCAAGGACAAGGGCCTAGGTCTTTTGCATTTGATTCTAGTTCTCTTCCAATAATCAAATAAAAATTATCAAATATGTACAACTTATATCATATTATCTGCTTTCTTGGGGAGAGGGAAGTGGGGAGAAGAAGAAGAAAAATGAACAAGATGTAGATTTTTGGACATAGCTAATATGAGAATTTATTTTTCTTGGATAAGCATAATTATAATAATATATTATATACTTATAAGAAAAAATATATAATACTGTTAGTTCCATAAATTACTATTATATACATATATTTATACATGAATAAAAATAAATGGTAGCCAAAAAAAAAAGATGATTTCATCTAAACTCATATAAACTTTTATAGGGGCAGATATATTTGGTTGAGAGGATAGCATACCAGGTCTGGAGTTGGAAAGTCCTGGGTTCAAATGTGACCTCAGATAATGCCTAACTGTGTGACCCTGGGCAAGTTACTTAATCTTAGTTGCCTAGTTCTTACCACTCTTTTTACTTGGAACCAATACTTAGTTTTGATTCTAAGACATAAGATAAGGTTTAAAAAAAAAAAACAGCTCCATATACTTTTAGCTTTTATAGATTAATCAGTTTCACCTACAGTGGGACCTCATTTTATGGGAACTCAACACACAGAAATTTAGGTATATGCAATTGGTAATCAAAAAAACAAAGGCATCAAAACAATTTAATTATGCATTAAATCTTTGCTATTTTCCCAAATGGTGTAAAGTCTCAAAGCATTTTGTCTAGTTATACTCATTTTCTCTCTGAGAAGCATTTGTTCAAGTCATTACATTGTTTTGGGTCAAATATTAGTTCCTGCATCAATCAGTCTTTGTCCAGAGTTTCTGCTGGTAACATATCTGGTAAGCTTAAAATAGTTGTAAAAAAAAATTGTAAAGTACATAGGCCTGTTTGAATAAGAAAAAACATTAAATAATGAGGTTTACTATTATGTGTCATTCTCAACTCACATGAAAGGCCATGGAATGTATTGGTTCTGCAAAATGAGATCCTCTTTTTAGTACCTGCTGTGTAAAGAAATACTTCCTGTCACTTTTCCCAAAAGCTCCCATTCCAATCTCAGTGGTTATCTTTTGGTTCTCCTGTTTGGTGATTTGATGAACAGCAGTATGTTGATGCAGAATTAAGGCTATTTATACCTTTTCGATATCATTTTTGATATTCTATCCAGTTCTTGCTTTGTTTCTTCATTGTGATTTAAAGACAGCCCTAAATTCTAAAGAACTATGTTGAAGATGAACAAAGCTTGGTGAGGTCTAATAGTAACTGTTTTTGACCCAAACTTGTGATTTTATTGGTGCAAAGAATTCCCATGAAAGAATCTTCCTCCACTAATTCCTATTGGCACCTGCTCCAGAAATTGAATGTTCTACACAGTTGCCAGGGACAGTGAGAGATGAATTGGCTTGCCCAGGGTCATATAGCCAATATATCAGAGAAGGGGATTGAACCCTGATCTTCTTGACTCTGAGATAGATTCCATTATGCCACTCTACTTATCTGCCATTGCTGTAACATATTGTTTTGTATAGTATTTTACAGGCACTCTTCTCAGATAGCTCCTAAATGTTGTTGTTGTTCAGTTATGTCCAACTCTTCATGACCCAGTTTGGGTTTTCCTGGCCATGTTCCCGTAATGGATTGCCATTTCCTTTTCCAACACATTTTTATAGATGAGGAAACTAAGGCAAACATGGCCAAGTGACGTGACACATAGCTAGTAAATGTCCAAGGCCAGGTTTGGAATTAGGAAATGAGTCTTTGTCATTTCTGGTCTGGCACTCAACCCACTGAATCCCCAAGCTGCCCCAGGCCCTAAATACAATCTTGAAAGGTTGGTAGTTGTTGATCAGCCGTGTCTGATTCTTTGTGCTCAATTTTGTGGTTTTCTTGGCATAGATTCTGGAATGGTTTGACATTTCCTTTTCTAACTCATTTTACAGGTGAGGTACTGAGGCAAACAGGATTAAGTGATTTGCCTGGGATCACATAGCTAGAAAGAGTTTGAAGATGGATATGAACTCATGAAGACGAGTCCTTCTGGTTGTAAGCTAGTGCTCTATCCATTTCACTATGTAGGTAATTATAGTCAAAAATCAAAATATTACCTTCAGATTCAGAAAGAGTAAGAGATTTGAAAGAGTCATATAGCTAGGAAGTTCCACAGTTTCTTTATCTGTAATTTAGTGAAATAGTTAGAACCATTAACATTTCTCCCAGCTTTAAATCTGTGATCCTATACTTTTATGGAGGAGTTTGTGAACAGAGCTACCCTTTAGGGAAAAAGAGGATCATGTTTGTGGCTCCTGAAGTTACAGGAAGCAAAGAAATGATATGGGTAGCAAAAGATCTGGACAGTTTCCTTTCTATTACTTCATCTTATTTGGAATGTTCAGGTACAATAGGAAGTTGATTATTTCTCTAACAACCTGCAGTCCAAATATCTTCTAGAGTTGAATCTAAGTATTTGCTAAGTCTTTTTCAATCATGTTGGAGTCTTCATGACCCCATTTGGGACTTCCTTGGCAAAAACACTAGAGTGGCTTGCCATTTCCTTCTGCAGATGATTTTACAGGTGAGAAAACTGAGGCATAGAGGATTAAGTGACTTACCCAGGGTCACATAGTTATTAAGTGTTTGAGGCTAGATTTAAACTCAGAAAAATGAGTATTTCTCAATATTTTATCTACTATTCCACCTAGTTTCCATAAAATCTAAGTCTTAGGATGAGCTAACAATGTTGGAATCCTTTATGGTGCCTTGGGGTTACCAATAGACTCATTGGAATGCTGAGGTTTGTCTCTCTAGTGGCACCAAATTTATTTCTCTTCCTAGGGGAGTCTAAAACTCAGGGTGGTTTCACAAATCTAAGGTACAGAGCACAGAGGAATGATGAGACTCAGTAAAAAGGGAAAATAATTGCATTAGTTATTTATGGATTTTTGAGATTTTTATGTCTTTAAAATTTTTTGTGTCTTCTGTGAATTAAAAGGCTGTCATATACCTAAGATATATCTATATCTATATCTATATCATCTATATCTATACCTTGAGTCTTTTAATAGGAACTGGGCCTCATTCTACATACATGTGATAAATCCCAAATAGACCTGTGATTTCATTAGTTCGGGAACTCCCACATGAGGACAGCCCTTCTACTAAAGCACATACCCTCTCTTTTTCTGCAAATTCTTATCATTTGTAGATGGTTACCTAAACACTGAAAATGTCAAATGATTTGCCTTGGGCCAGAGAGCAGGCATATAATTATGAGTAGGACTTGAATTCAGCTCTTCTTGGCTCCAAAGCCATCTCTCCATGTACTATTACATTGCCCAAGAGATATGATTTTGAACTTTCCTCTAAATGAAATGCAGGCTATATATAGGTTAAAGTTTGGATGTTACACTCAATGATGTAAATTAAGCAGCATAATTATTGTATTTCCCACTTTAGAGATGGAGAAATTGAGGCTCAGAAAAGAAGTGATTCACTGATGGCTCTACTTCTAATCAATTTCAGAGTCAGAACTTGAACTCAGTTCTTCTGAGTCAAAGTTCAGCATTTTTTTTCCCACAGCACAAATCTCGACTTAGCCTTCAGCTGTTCAACCAGGACTTCAATTTAGTTTTAACAAATTCTCATAGATATATTGATTCCTTCTATGATCTTACTAGATTCAAAGTTACTCTTCTTTAGATATCTTCCTGTTTTGTTAAAATTTTATTGAGGGGAGACCATTAGTTAAGTCTTGGCCAGATGCAAGTGTACTGTATTATTGATAAATTTCACAAATGAGTATTTGTCCATGAACTCTAAGATAGAATGAATCTCACTGCTACATTCCTTTGCTATAAGGAAAGAAAGATTCCCAGCATGGTTACTCAAGTATACACTATGCGGAAAAGCCTTAGGCAAATTTTTACTGGCATTTCATGAATAATCTGGTGACCCAAGATTTTTTATTTTTAACAGAACTCTGATCTTAGCAAATTAACATCCCATGAATCTCAGGACACACACACACACACACACACACACACACACACACACACACACACACACGTGTGTGTGCTAAAGCCTTGAACAAGTCTCAACTTTGGCTACTACAAATGGTGTAATATTTTTAGAATTCTGGAGACCAAACTCAAATCGCCAACACGATCAGCCTATTAATGCTCATAAGTACTACCTGTAATTACTTATTTCCAGTTGCCAGATATGCTCACCCATTATCTTCTCTCCCTGTCCCCAAAAACCCTGTTTCTTACCCTTCTAGTTTTCAAGCTTTCTGGAGTATGACTACTCAGTTTCTATTATTATTCTGTCAGTCTCATAAAACATTAAATGTGGAATATAACCCTCTCCTTCCATCTACTATCTTTCACATGATTACTTAGCAAATATTTCCTGTATGTACAGCAGTGCTCTAGGTAGTATTAGAAATACTTGGACATGATCTTCAAAAGGTCAGCAAGCTAAACTGAAAGAAAGAAAGGATTAAGAAAAGATGTGACAATGAGCACTTACTCTCCGTTGTGATTAAAGTTGTCGTAGTGCAGAAAGAGGGAAGCATAAATGGTCTCCATCAGTAGAGAATAGATTGCAATCATAATCAGCAACACAGCTAGCTTCAGGACAGAGTTGAGTCGGAGGAAAACTGCACAGGTCACCATGGCCAACACACCCGTGAAGACGAAATACTAGAGACGGGAGAGATGATCAAATTCAGTAATCATATGAGTAGGAATATTCAGGGTTGATGTATAATGGTTAAATATCACAAATTACTAATCTCCTTTTGGAGACCTTATTAGGTCTCTGTGTCTTCTGTGTGAAATTCAAATTTGCCTAAGAAATTGGTGATATGTACTATTTACACATTGACCCTTTTAAGGTCACTACCTCTTTGCATCTTTCACTGTCTTTCTTGTTTTCTGCTTTCTCCCAGGTCAACTTCTATGTTCTAGACATGCTCACAATCATCAAATTGTAGAATTTCAGAGTTAAACACTAATTTAGAGATAATCTACTCCATGCCTGTCATTTTACAAGCAAGCTAATTGAGACATAATGAAGTGATTTGCTCAAAATTATCCATACATCCAGCCAATCTGGGAGTGAAACACTAGATTTCAATGTGGAACTCCTTGCTGTCACCTGCCAAAATCAAGGTAGTTTTCGCTCCTTTATTGATGAGTTCAGAAACTGGCTCACAATATTTCTCTGTACTCCAACTCCTGACCTCAACCATCATGATTTTCCATTGATGTCTTATTGAACAATTTGCTATCATTACCCCAAATAACCATAACTTATGTCTCATTTATTCACAAGTCAAAATTTAGCCCTCTTTGACACCCCAAACTGTTCTACCTCATATCTTGAATTCTGTTATAGCTTTCTCAGATTATAATCCTTTTACTTAAAAAAATTTTTTTTTCATTGTCATTGCTTCTGTTTGCCCAGAGAATCTCCCATGTATACTTCATTCTTATTTGCAACTTGTAGTTGGGCATTTCCTCCTTGTTTCCTTAATTTTCATCATACCTTCAGTCTTGCCCATGTGATCAACCAAGGTTGATCCCTGCATAACCCTGGCCTCCTTTCTCTATTAATTTTCAACTTCTAGTAATCAGTTCTACCATTCTCTTTCTCTCTCTCTCTCTCTCTCTCTCTCTCTCTCTCTCTCTCTCTCTCTCTCTCTCTCTCTTCTCTCTCTCTTTCTTTCTCTCTCTCTCTCTCTCTCTCTCTCTCTCTCTCTCTCTCTCTCTCTCTCTCTCTCTCTCTCCTTTAATTATTTAGTAGAAATTACAAAATCATAAAGATTCATCCATTAGAAATTAAGCTCATCCAATCTTAACATGTCCTTTACAGACCTTTTATTCAATTACTATCACCTATCCTACAATAGTTTTCCCCAAACCTCATCTTTCTTCAATTTCTTGATAGCGACCCCCTCACCAAATGACCTTACTCCCCATCATATGGGAGAACTGAGATTATACTTGTTCGTACTTTTTCCTCTTGTCTAAACATTTTTCTTTGTCATCACCAATCCTCTCTTCTTTTGGTCCATGTGAAAAAATTGGATATGGCAATTCTACTACCTTGGTAAATTAATTCTTCTACTTGTATTATTGATTCCATTTTCTTTTGCATAAATGAGCTCTATTTTCTTTCCCTGTTTAACCTCAACCTTTAGCTATCTAATGGGTCCATCCCAATTGTCATGTACAGGTCTTCTATGCAAGTAAAATTGTTCTTTACCATTTCTATAAGTTATCATCCAAACACTAATGCAGAATGAGTGCTGCATCAGCCATAAATTATTATGCAAAAGGCCTACTATAATTTTTACTCATTAATAAGATTTTTTATGTTCAATAAGACTAGAGGAAAGAAAACTCCCATATTTCTTGAGTTCATGACTCATTTAAGAAGTCCTGATGTGGTAACCTTCTCTACGAAGGCAAATAATAAACAATCTTTGATACAGTAGATAAGTTCCAAAGATTTTCCTGAATAGAATTAAGTTACTTCACAAGGATCATAAGAATAATAAATGCCAGAGGAAGAATTTGAATTCAAGGATACATGATTTCAACTTAAGTACTTAATCCATTATGCCATATTGCCTCTCATACTTATATAATACTTTATGGTTTCAAGTCATCTTATTTTAAACCCTTACATTCTATCTTAGTATTAGTTCTAAGACAAAAGAGTGTCAAAGCAATTTGGGTTAAAGGACTTATCCAGGGTCACACTGTTAGGAAGTATCTGATGCCAAGTTTTCCCCCCTCCAGTCCTGACACTCTTTCCACTATGCTACATAGCTGCCCCTCAAATCATTTTTATGTGCGTCATAACAACACAATGAGGTAGGACTCATAGAATCTCAGAATTGAAAGGGCTTTTGGAGGACATATAATGCAACCAATATTTGATAAAAAATCCACGTTTTAATATGCTCAATACCTATTAAATTCACATAGAAGGGCATAGATGGCATGCTTATCAACTTTGCAAATAACAGGAACCTGAAATTATAGATAGAGTTGGTAATGAAAAAAGATCTTGATAGGTTACATTAGGCTGAATCTAATAAGGTGAAATACAATGACAATGTGGTAAATAAAATCCTACAGTTTGAGTGAAAAACTATTTCACAAATATAAAATGGGAGAGTCATGGATATATAGGAGATCTGAAAAGGTCTGGGGTTTCAATAGCTTCATACATGATGTGAATCATCAGTGTAATGACAACCCAAAAAACTGCCAGTGCAATCGGGAACTTTAGTAAAAGGCACAGCTTCCAAGAATAAGGAAGAGTCCTTCTGTTCTTTACTCTGATCAGACCTCATGTGTCATATTGTATATTTCAGAGTTTCCACAGTTTGATAGCCTGGAGAGTGTTCAGAGGAAAGCAATCAGTATGGTGAAGGACCTTGAATCCATGTCATATGAGGACTGGGCATATGTTTAGCCAGGAGAAGAAAAGACATGGGGGATGGGGCATGATAACTGCCTACAAGTATCTGAAAGACTATCATAGGATTAGATTGGTTCTATTTATTTCCAGAGGGATATGAGTAGAACTTACAAAGAAACAAATTTAGGCTTGAAGGCAAGAAAAATATCTTAATAATTAATCTGCCCCAAAATGGAATGGACTGCCTCGAGAAGTAGAAAGCTCCTCTTCATTAGATGTCTTCATGCAAGGATTGGATGGCAATTTGTTAGCATTTATTTGGGTATGGATAGCACTTGGCAGCTATTAAAATCCATTCCATCTCTGTGATTCCCTAACTCTGATTCTACATTCATCTTCTCCTGGAAGACCCCTAGTGAGGTGGAACCTGCTCCCTTCTAAGGGAGCCCAGTCTACATTGGGATAGTTCAACTTACAGGGAAAATTTTCTTTTTATCAATCTTAACTTTGCCACCTGACAACTTCTTTCTATTTTTCCAATTTTTGCTCACCTGGTATTGCAAGCAATCCCCATTTTATAGGTAAATGAACTGGGGTCTATAGCATTAAAGTACTTTGCTTCCATCCCAATCACTAACAAAAGGTTCTGTATATACCTCACTATTAATAAATGTTTCTTGAATGTAAATGATTAACATTTCTCCCTCTGGGACTAAAGTAGGCTTCAATGGAAGGTGCCTTTTTATTATTGCTCCTCCTTTATTCTGCAGCCTGAGGAGAGGAGCAGACTTTTCATTGAGGGAATTGATTTCTTTCTGTGGTAGAAAATGGTGTTTGATTCTTGAAAGCAATTATTGCATGGGTTGATGCTGAATGGGTTAAAAAAGCATTATTGTAGTGGAAGGTAAACACCACTGAGAATAAGGAAAACTGGATTACAATTGTGGCATTGCAACCAAATCTAAACTTAATATTGCTTCTCACATGGACTATTTGAATAGCTTCCCATGCAGTTTCCCTGCTTTAAATCTCTCTCTGTTTCCATTTATCTTCCATTCACCCAGCAAAGCGATTTTCATAATGGTTAAGTTTGATAGTGTCAATTCCCTCATCATTAAATTCCAGTAGTTCTTTATGGCCTGTAGCATCAACTATAAAATTTGGCATTTGGGCAAAGTGGGCACTAACAACTCTTCCCAGCCTGACCTTTTCTTATATTTCCAGTTTTCTTAAATTTTCTTTCCCCCCATTTTAAAGGCCCATGATCACAGTTTACTTGCTATTCCTCATCATTCAATGCTCCATCTTTTGACTCCTTCCCTCTGGGCTGGCTGTGTCCTATGTCTGGAACATAATCCCTTTTCATCTCTGCTTCCTGTGGTCCCTGTTGTCCTTCAAAACTCATAATAGGACTTGTCTTCTAAACTACATGAAACTCTTCCTGATGGTCCCCAGAGCTAGGTCCCTCCCCTTCAACGTGACTTTGTGTTCATTATAAAAGTGCCTTTCCCATTAGAATTAAAAACACTTCTGAGGTATATCTTGTTTATATCTCTATGCTTAGTACAGTACTTGGCATATAGTAGGCATTTAATAATTGAATTTTGATTGATAAATAGCTTTGTATCTTTTGTAAATCACTTAATCTCCTTGAGTCAATCCCTTCCACTTTAAAATGGTGATAATATTTGTTCTATCTACCTTACAGAGTAGGCAACTAAGTGGTTTAGTGGATAAAGTGATGGACTTGGAGTCAGGAAAACCTGAGTTCAAATCTGACCTGAGATATACACTATCTTTGTGATCCTGGGCAAGTCACTTAACGCTGCCTACCTCAGTTTTCTTATCCATCAAATGAGCTGGAGAAGAAAATAGTAAGCCACTCCAATATCTTTGTTAAAAAAAAAAAGGGTCACAAAGTCTGACACAACTAAAAAAAAAAACTGAACAACAACAGTCACAGAGTGACTGCAGGGTTCAAGTTGATCTAATTCAATGAGGCAGCACGATACAGCAGGAAGAGCACATTCTGAGGTCCCTTTTAGCTCTAACATTCTGTGTTCTGTGTGCTAACATTTTGTGTCCTAAGATCCCCAACCTATACTCTGTGGTACTATAATTCTTTCAGTAACTAAGGGTTTCAGCAGAGCAGGAGAAAGAGAACCCAGGATCATAGACTACCTTCATTACTAACGGTACCACCCTAGATAAATGGCAGTCAGCCAGTCTCTTAGTTTTCTCATCTATAATATGAGAATAAACATAATTGTGCAAGTATATAGCATTCATATAGTCCTTCAGGATTTACAAAGTGCTCTCTCTATGTTATCTTATTTGATCCCCCCCAAAATAACCCTGTGAGATAGGTGCTACAATTATCCCCATTTTACAGATGAAGAAACTGAGACTGAAAGAGGTTAAAAGTGACTTACCCAGTCACAGAAGTAGAAGCAAGATTAGAACTCAAGTGTTTCTGAGTTCAATTCCACCAGCATTCAATATCTGGTTTGTAATCTTGCTGCAACAATTTAACTGATCTTAGAATACTGTATCAATGTAAATTATTACTAAGTGTCAGGTTTTTTGTAATGATGTAGGACTTTGTATATATGAGCAATTATAACTATTATTTCACTTCTTGGGATCTCTATTTCCTATTCTATAAAATGAATGGATAGGGGTTTTTGGTCTCCAATATCCCCAAGTGGCTCCAACAGTCTTTTAAGGAGCTAACCAGAGTTCCTCTTCACATTGGGATTTTCCTGTGGCCATGTGGTTGTCAGGGCCCCTCTTTATCTCTACTCTCTCTCCTTCAGTTTAAATATAGCTCTATTTTTTTTAGTAAGAGCGACTTACTGGCTTGTTTCCTGGAGGCCTGTCCATCAAATGTACTAATTTAAAAAGAGAGTCATGTTGCACTAAGTATGCCCACAATTTGCCAAAGGGAGCTTATAAATACCTCTGGGTATGAGCAGATATCTGTAAACACAGCCGAGGAATTGGAAGTCTGGTTCTTCAAGGGTATTGACTTGTCAAAATCACACCACAGCTGGGGATACAAACAAACAAACAAAAACAAGAACACTAAGTCATTGGGCAAGACTAAGAGTACACAGAGTGCTATTTGTTGCTCTTATGTGAATAGGCTAGAAGATGTTTGGCCACATGCTCTGATGGAACGCTTAGCCATTTAAAGAATCAGGACCACATAGTGTAAAAGTAAGTTAGGATACAAGTTTGGATACACAATGTTAGCATGCAGAACACAAAAGGTTAGAGCTAAAAGAGACCTTACAATATATAATGGTAGAATAGAGATTATCATGTTGGAAGAAACCCTAGAATGTGCAATGTTAACACAAAGAAGAAAATAGAATATCAGAGCTATAAAGGACCTTAGGATATATTACTTTAGGATGTGGAACATAAAATAGAACTTATAGAGTAGAGAATGCTAAAAACATAGCATACTGGACTGTCAGAAAGAAAGGAAACTTTAGATTATAGAATATTCTCATATAATATGTAAAAACTGGAAGAGATAAGCCTCAGCACTTAGTTGAAAGAAATGGGAAAGTCTTCAGGTTTAGGTGAGATGCACTTGCCATTTATGTTTTAGGGATCTTTTCTAAACAGAAGGGTTGAATTGAATGGCCTCTGAGATGGTCCCTTCCAACTGACAGTGAGTGATGTCTTCTAAGATCTAGGGAAATGGGGTATATGGACTGTTTGTGACTCCAGAGATGAGAACCAAAAATAGTGGGGGGAGGCAGATGACACCTTAACTCAAGGAAGAGCTTCCTAAGAATGTGTGAAAATGATATAGTTTATCTCGAGGTCATAGAACTTTAGAACTGTCGAGAAAGGTCAGGTTAGCTAATCCAATCTCCTCAATTTACAAGTAGGAAAATGAACTAGCCTAGTGAATTCCTCACCACTGGAGGCATCCAAGCCAATGACCACATGGCAAGGATTCTAAGCACATCACACCATCAGACAAAGGTTGTGCCAGATGAAGTCTGAACACTTTCTAACTCTAAGAGATTTATGATTTCTATTCAATGCCATGAGAATGACCTTAGTAGCCACCCAAAACAGGTACTCAAAGTACTAATTTACCATCTAGGACTAAAATAATCATCCCCAAAATGTGGCCCAGAAAACTCAAAACATCTGTATATATGAAATATTCATAGAAAATGGTAATGCTCCCATCTTGGTCAGAGTAAGTAAAATTCTTAAAAAATAATATATCAAGTTGACAGAGAAATGACAACTATTCCAAGGATGGTGATGAATTCAGATTGCAGTGCATTCTATTTTTAATAGTCAATTCTTGGGAAGTCACATAATGATATAAACTGGCTAGCAGTGGCAGCCTAAGGATAAACTTTCTGATTGGGAAAGTAATGGATTGATGGCATCCTATGAGAAGTGACTGCTACTAATTTAGGGACAGCAGATGTGACAGGACCTGACAGTATAACTCCCTTTATCCTATGGTTTTAAGGTGTATAGGGGATAGGGTTAGTTTGGGATCATAATAATTGGATGTTTTTTTGTTAAAGGGAGATAGAAATCTGTAGAATTTGAAACATTCTCATCCCATATGTTAGATAGCACTATCTCCAATTTAAAGATGCTTACAATATTTAGGATGGCACCAAGGAAATTAATCAAGATGGAGGCAAAGATGATGACGTTCCTGGCCAGATAGGTCTCATTAATCCAACAGCAAGTTTTCCGCAGCACAAGTGGTAAACATTTATAATCCTCTGCTGTGGTGATGAGAACAAGGGCGGAGTGCAGCATAATCAGGAGAGAAAATTGAATGACCATTGGCATCATCCTGTAAAGAAGAACAGAACACTAGGTGATTTGATACAAGTCAACTCTTCTTTCTTGGTACTACCACTAACTCACCAGATACTAGCTATCTCATCAGATACTTTCCCTTTCTTGGGCTGAAGCACTTTTCCATTTATCCTTTATTCAAGAAAAAAGTGATTAGTAGGAAACAGACTTGGGTAATATTTAGGTTGAGAATATTCTCTCCTTGTTGAGTACTTTGCCATGAAAAATAAATATTTGTTTTAGATTTATTGCTTCTGCCCATTTCCCTTCCCATTTTCTGATTTGCTCATCTCACCAGGCAACGGCTGCCAAGGCAACATTTTGCTGGGATGATTATCTCAATATCCTAGCTACAGGAATTGGAGAGATGCCCTCTGCCCCAAAATGTGGGGCTCACAATGCACTGTCAGCCTCCACCTACTCAGATGCTTAGATCCAAACTCCATGCCAACCCTGGACTCTATTTTTGTCACAAGTAGCAGCATGGATTTTGCAAGAGGAAAATCCCAGCCGTCTGACTGTGCCTACAGATATTTGATGGCCCTCAGTTCAATCTGCTTTCCTAAAAAGGCCAGGGGTAAGATAGATGGAAAGTTCTTTGAGCATATTTTGAAATTTCTTCACCTGCTGGTTTTCTTCTGCCTTCTTTTGGGCAGATTCTGATATGAACTGATCCTTGGTAGTTTTACACTTTGTTCAGGTGTTAGCATTCTAGAGTCATTATGATGGGTTTATTCATTTCTTCTTCTGTAGAACTTAATTACGATCTTCTTAATTAAATCTTTTTTTGCTCCAAATTAGAATGATACGGTTAAAGAGATCCTTAAACACTATCTAGTCATATGTTCATAGGAACTAGAACTGGGAGAGACATTAAAGATCATTTATCTCTTGACTCTAGGCATTTTCACTAGTTGTGCTACAAGCCTGTAACTCTCCCTCCTCACCTTCACCTTCTAAATTCCCTGGCTTCCTTCAACTCTTATGTAAAGAGTCCTTCCTTAAGTAAGAGGCTTTTCTTAGTTCTCTTCAATTATAGTGCTGTCTCTCTGAGTTTATTCCCAACATACTTTGCTTGCACATGATTGTTCTCAAGTTGTTTCTCTTATTAGATTATGAGGGCATTGATAATAGGGACTATGTTTGGGTTTTTTTTCCTTTCTTTGTATCATAAGATTTCAACACAGTGACTATCACCTAGTGTACTTAATGAATGCAGAGTGACTAATGGATTGACATTCTAAAGGCCCACACATTACAGATGGGAACACGGAAGTTCAGACAGCAAAAATTATTTGCTCAAGACTACACAGGTAGTATTTTTTAAATTTCATTTTTTATTATCATGAAAAATATACTTTCATATTAATCACTGTTACAATAAGTAGTAGTTGAGGAAGAATTTGAACTCAGGTCCTTTGACTCAGACTGCAGGGATTTTTCTATTGTTTAGTAGTATCTCAATGATCTCTTCAGTGCTGGAACTCCTTTCTTATATAGTTGCAACTTCTCAGAACTACCTAGATGTAGGTTACATAATGGTAATAATAAATACTTTATGTTTTTTTTTAAATCAAAGTAACTTGTAAATTCCATTTATTTAATTATTCATTGTTAGAGCTGGAAGGAACTTTAGAAATTATCAAGCAGAAGCTCTCATCTTAGAGTAGAAAATTAAGGCCCAAAGAAACCAAATAACTTGGCACGGTTTTAATATACTTAGCAAATACCAGAACTAGGACTGGAACCCAGAACTCTGAACTCTTGGTTCAGACCCCCACCCCTTTTTTTTAAATCAATAGATAGCTTACTAGCTTGATATACCTCATTGCATTGGTTTTGTGGAACTGTTCACCTTACATGTTAAAAAAATTGTCAAATTCTGTGTGTATATAGCTATACAAAGTATTAACCTTGGGGACAATGTGTTCCATCTCTAGCTTTCATTGTCTTTACTCTTTTCTCCTTTCTGCATCCCTCATTAGTTCTATCATCTGCCTCAAGGGATTGATACTTCATGGTCTCTACGTGCCACCTGCTTTATTCCGAAGGCAGCTAGGACTCCTTAAAGGCAGGAACTGTTTAATGTTGTCTTTTTATACCTAGGGCATAGCTGGCATGTAGCAAGTACTTAATAAATTCGTATTGATTAATTAAAAGACAAACACCTAAATGTATTATCCCAGCTCTATATTCCACCTATACTGTCTTATTTGCTTTTCCCCACAAATGACATTCCATCTTCTCGCTTTTCCATAGGTTTACCTCATTACCCAAAATGCTTTCCTTCCCCACCTATTTCACCTGAAAGTCATATCGCCTTTCATGTCTCAGCTCAAGTGCTATCTGTAAGGGGAAAAAAAAGGACTTTCCTATTTTCCACAGCTGTTAGTGCATGTCCTCTCAAAATTACTTTTCCTTCATTTTCTAAACAGGTTTTATTTACTTATTTATTTTTGTGTTGTTTCCTTTCAGAAGAATATAAGTTCTTTAAGGAAAGACTACTTGCTTTTAATTGTTTTATCCAGATTACATCATATATACTAGGTGATTAATACTTATTGAGCTGAATAAAATCAGTTCTTTCACTATTGAAGACGAGCTGACATGCCATTCACAGTTTATGGCACATATGTCATAGTTTGGCAACCCCTGGGCTAGAACTCTTTCAAAGCTTTTCTTAAGGGTCCTTTTCTGACTGTGTCTTCCTCACTAACCTTCTAACCCTCGTAATTTCTCAACTTAAACATGGGAATGCACACCATTGTAGACATTCACTTGTCGGACAAAGATATATTTTAATATAACCCAAAAAATGGAATTAGGTTTGCATTTTAAACAAATAAAGGTGATGTATGCCTGGAAAATGAGTTAAATGATAATTCTCTTAAAGGAAATGTTTTTATCATGGTCCTGAAGAGCCTGCTGTCTCTGGTTGCATAGGACTAAAAGAAGACTAGTGGTTTCAATTCACTCTATCCTCTTTTTATTTCGTTCTTTATAAAATATTTTTAATTTTTTTCTATCTCTCTCCCTTGCCTCTGTTTCACTCCCTTCTTCTCTCTTTCTCTATGACTTTCTATTTATCTGTGTTGCACATTCTTATGCACATACACAAACTCAGACTCTATTTGTAGCATCTCCATTATAAATAAGACAGAAGGATTTAAGAAGGAAAGCCATGGGGTAGACAAATAATTGACTGGTCTGAAACTCTTCTGCTTAATAATAAAGGAAATCAGGAGCATAACCAGAATGCAAAAGCTTACCTAAACGAATGAAGGCAGGCATCCATGGTACCTATGGAAAGTATTATTATGCATGATGCACTGAGATGGAACAAAAACACCTAATTTGTTTTCTTGGGCTTGTCCCAGAGATAAAAAAAAATTGTACCCCTTTTCCAAAATTTTCCTTTATTCGCGGTACTTTTATCTATCTATTTTTAATCCCTTAGCTTCTGTCTAAGAATCTATAGTAAGTATTGGGTCCAAGGGAGAAGAGCAGTAAGGGTTAGGCAACTGGAGTTAAGTGACTTGCCCAAGGGTCATACAACTAGGAAGTGTCAGAGACCATATTTGAACCCAGGACCTCCTGTCTCCAGGTCTTGCTCTCTACTCACTGAGCCACCTATTTGGCCCTCTCAGTACTTTTAGAAAGGCTTTTAAAAATGTTTTAGGGTCATTTCTAATGAATTCTTTTGAGCTTGCTTTGTCCTATTTTCCCTCATGGGTGAATTTTTAGAGGGCATCACCGACAGGGTCCCTCTTTTTAGGGCATAGAGGTGTCCTTGGGGTCTTAAAGCAGATGTCAACATAGTACTAAAGCTGGATTTCTTTCTTTCTTTTTTTTTGCTAAGTAGGACAGGTCTTGCAATAGACATTGTCTATTGTCTGAAGACTAATCTAAGTAAGTACTAAGGGGCTCAGGCTCATCACTGGGAGGGTTGTCCACAGCATATGGTCATTTTTGAAAAGGGCAGAGAGATTCATAACATGGACAAAAATCCAAATGATGTCACAGTCCCTCTGAAATAATATTTGTAAAGGACGCCAGCATTATACCTAGCATATAATAAGCTCTTCATAAATGTTTCTTGCCCTTCCTCTTCCCTTCTGCATTTCAACAATCCTGGTGGAAAAGGGGCCATGGGATACACATCCAGAGACAGACGTTAAGATATTTGAAATGCTTTCCTTATAAGTGCCCCAATAAGGCAAGAGATGTAAGTAATCGTAACTCTATTTTACTCTTTTTATTTATTTGAAAACCGGGGCTTAGGTAGGCTAACCCACTAGTCCAGGTTGACAAAGATAGTAAAAGTTGATGGCAGGGTTAAAGCCTGATTTGGAGTCAGGTCTCGCCTAACTCCTCACTCCCAGTCTGTTCCTCTCTCCACTAATGTCATGGATAATTCTGAGACTATAGCAGGGGTTCCTAAACTAGAGACCAGCATTCATAGATTTCAGGGAGGCTTTGAACTCAGATGGGGAAAAATTTTACACCTTTAATTTGACTACTCTTTCCCTAAAATTCCATTGATTATTCTGAGAAGGGGTCAATGGTTTCTCCAGATAGCCAAAGTGATTACACACACAGACAGATACATAAACGCACGCGCGCACACACACACACACACACCCTACACACACACAACTTAAGAAATTATCATCAAAAGACATTAATGAGGAGGGGATTAGCTCAGTGGATTAGGTGCCACTCCTATAGGTGGGAGGTCCTGGGTTCAAATATGACCTTGGACACTTTTTTAACTGTGTGACCCTGGGCAAGTCACTGAACCCCCATTGCCTAGCCCTTATTGCTCTTCTGCCTTGGAACCAATATACAGTATTGATTCTAAAATGGAAAGTAAGAATTTAAAAAATGAAAATGGATTATATGTGATAATCTTTGGAAGGAACGAAGGCTTTGACAGTGAACTGAGTTCATTCTAGTTATAAATATAATCAAGGGACTAAATATTGAGTATCAAAATAAGTAAAGTATCTAATAAAGAATCAAAAGGACCTTGGTAGGTATTTATCATTTTCCTCTCTGACTGACCAATGGTCAAAGCAGTGTGCCATTTGAGGAAGAAAATCTCTATTTCAGAGCTGTAGGCAGAGGTATGAGTGGGGACCCAAGTCACGGTCTTGGGGTGCAAGTGTCTTGGGCTCACCAATGTTTACTACAATGTCTGACACATAATAAGAGCTTAATAAATCCTGGTTGACTGAAAGCATTCATTTCTGAACCTCCTTAAGTGAGACATGGTCACATTTTTAACTTGTGATTCTGGTACTTAAGACAAAATGAAGAAGAATTACCATTGAGAGAGACCATTTTGGAGGTGGCTGCTGTCCTTGTGGGAGAGTCAGGCCAAGCAGGAGCTGGGAGGCACCCACATGAGGTGGGAGAAGCCCCTGAGGGTGCCATTGCTGTCAAGGGCATTCTTCCTTGCACCACAGGTAGCTTTCATGGGAAAGCGTAGAGCAGGACATGGTAGGGGAAGAGGCTTCTAATCCTTCTCTTCTCTAAGAGTTGGGTCTACCCTGCAGTAGTGCAGATGGAGGCCTGAACCTCTTGTTTATAACTCTGGGCTGGAGACGTGGCAGAGTCTCCCTCTCTGCTATGACCATGCCATATCTGTACTACTCTGTCCAATTCTAGGTGCTATATTTCAGATATCCAAGTTGAGTCAGCAAGTGTCATTCAGGGAGCAGCAAGGAGGTTCATTGGATAGAGAGCCAGGCAAGGAAATGGAAGGTCCTGGGTTCAGATGGGAACTCAGACACTTCCTAGCTGTGTAATCTTGGGAAAGTCAACCCCAATGCTCTTCTGCCTTGAAACTCCTACTTAGTATCAATTCTAAGACAGGAGGTAAGGGTTAAAATTTTTATATACATTGATATATTATAAATAAAAATTATATAATAAACATTTATTATATAATTTATTCATTATACATTTATATAACAATATATAGCATACATAAATATATATGATATATAATTTATTGTATATATTGTATAATATATAAAATATATCTCATATATTTTATGATATATTTATATAACATAATAGTATGTGTTTTATAACAGATTATACATAAATTACACATGATATAGATTTTTATACATAAGTATATAATAAATTTTATATAATATATTAATATAAAATATTATATATATATATATATGTCAGGGTTTACCATGGGTCAGTACTATGCTAAATTCTAGAGATATAAAAAGAAGCATTAAGATAGTCTCTACCTTTGAAAGCTTATACACTTTTTTTTTTTAAACTCTTACCTTCCATCTTAGAATCAATGCTATGTATTTGTTCCAAGGCAGAAGTTTGGTAAGGACTAAGCAATGGGGATTAAGATTTGCCCTGAGTCACACATCTGGGAAGTGATTGAGGCCAGATTTGAACTGAAGACTTCCCATCTCTAATCCTGGCTGAAAAGTGGGGTCAGGGTTAGAGAGGAGGGGGGATGGTGGAGAAAGAAACTGTCAGACTCCGGGCTTACAGCCTGGAAAGAAATGAAGAGTGAGCATTTCTAGTCTGTACATTTTTCTTCAAATGTCGGCTCCTGGAAGAGCTGACCCATCAGTGAGCTGGAGAACACCAGAGGAGGGTGACTACTGTGGGGAAATGGCTCTTGAGATTATTGGATGTGAGGATTAGTTGAAGAAGCATTAAACCTGGAGATGAGGAGATTTTGAGAGTAGACCAGGATAGCTTCCTTCAGTGATGAAAGGCTGCCCCATGGCAAAGAAAATTCACTTATTCTTCTTGCCTACAAGGACAGACCTATGAACAAAATGTGGAAGTTGCAGAGAGGCAGATTTTGAGTTGGTGTAAGGAAAAAATATCTTCCTGACAATTTGGACCATTTAAAAGTAGAAGAGGGTGCCTTGTGAATTAATGGAGACACATTCACTAGTTTCAAGAGAAAGTTGGGTGTTCACTGAATGCATTTTTGAACAAAGGCCTTGCTGTCATATCTGTCAGGTGCCATAGCCCCCAGTAGTGAGTGAATCCCAGATTGCAAAGTCTCTGGGAAGCCATGGTCTGGTCAGAAACTTGCAATATGGGGTTCAGTCTCACTACTGGGGGCCACAAAGAGCAAGTCCAGTGCTCTGTAAAAATCAAGAAAAACAAGGGACAGCTACATAGCACAGTGAATAGAGCTAGATCTGGAGGCAGGATGTATTGGGTTCAAATTTGGTCTTGGACACTTCCCAGCTGGGTAACCCTGGACAAGTCACTTAACCACAATTGCTTAGTCCTTGAACAGATACTAAAACAAATTATAAAGATTTAAACAGTAAGAATTTTACATTCTTCATATCTCAGTCTGCAATTATACTGTTAGTTTGTTGTAGAAAATCACAAGCCAGATCTGGCCTGCTGCCAGTGAGCTAAAATTGTTTTTAGAGTTTAAAGTTTTATTGTATTAAAAATGTAATAATCACATTTAGAGGGTGAGTGTATATAAATAGAGGGCAGTAGTTTCCAGATTTCTCATGTAGATATTTCACAGATAATTATTTCCTCCCTAAAATGTGGTATTCACAACTGAATTTAGTACAGTCATGCCTCATTATTATTGAGCTTTGCAGATATTCTTTTTTTCCTTACTTTTCTTTTCATTTCTCTTCTTTTCCTTCCTTCCTTCCTTCCTTCCTTCCTTCCTTCCTTCCTTCCTTCCTTCCTTCCTTCCTTCCTTCCTTCCTTCCTTCCTTCCTTCCTTCCTTCCTTCCTTCCTTCCTTCCTCCCTCCCTCCCTCCCTTCCCTCCCTTCCCTCCCTCCCTCCCTCCCTACCTCCCTCCCTCCCTCCCTCCCTCCCTCCCTCCCTCCCTTCCTCCCTTCCTTCCTTCCTTCCTTCCTTCCTTCCTTCCTTCCTTCCTTCCTTCCTTCCTTCCTTCCCTTCCCTTCCCTTCCCTTCCTTTCCAAATTGAAGTTTTATGGTAACCCTGCATCAAGCAGGCCTGTTGGTGCCATTTTTTCCCAACAATGTATACCCACATCATATCTCTGTGTTACATTTTGGTAATTTTCATGATATTTCAGACTTTTTCATTCTTATTATGTCTAGTTTGGTAATCTGTGGTCAGTGATCTTTAATGTCACTATTGTAATTGTTTGGGGAATCATGAACCATGCCCATATAATTTGGGTAACTTATTCTATAAATGCTGTGTTTTTTAACTGCTTCACTAACTGGCCATTCCCCAGTCTCTCTCCCTATCCTTGGGATCACTATCCCCTCCAACAGAATAATATTGAAATTAAGCCAGTTAATAACCCTACAATGGTCTCTGTGTTCAAATGAAAAGAAGAATCAATGCAGCAAACTTCATTGTTGTCTTATTTAAAGAAACTGCCAGTCACCCTAACCTTGAGCAACCACTACTCTGGCAATTCAGAAATAATCGACATTGTGGCAAGAGTCTCCACCAGCAAAAGATTACAACTCACTGAAGGTTCAGCTGGGCATTAACCTTTTTTTAGTCATCTTTCTAAATTAATGTAGGAACATTATTCTTTTAGATATGATACTATTGCATACTTAATAGATTATAGTATAGTATAAACAACTTTTATATACATTGGAAAATAAAAAAATTCTTATGACATGATTTATTGTGATATTTACTTCATCAAGATAGTATAGAGCTTAACCTGCAATATCTCCAAGGGATGCCTATACTTGGGGACTTGGGGGCAGAATACAGTAGGGCTATCACTTTAATTTTATATAACCATTAATTTGTGACTTTCAATTTCTTTGAAAATGCATGTATTCTTATATACTGTGAAAATGAAAGGAATATTGACTATAATATTAATCTAGATTTGCTTGAGCTTCCATTCTTTCCAGGGGTCTCTGATCCTATGGAACCTTGACAGAACAACAATGCTGTGTAACTATGGCTAAGCTTGAGAAATAGCAACTGCCAACTGAACCCAGAATGGGAGTAGTCTCAGGCACTATCCAGAGAAAACAACTATTATGACAGAACCACCAACCCAGTCTGTTTCTAGAAGACCCTAAGCCTTATTCTAGAACTGACCATTATACACCTCACCTTGAACTATATGATTTTGAGCAATAAAAGCTAGGAAACCCTTACAGCTGGTAGGCTCCTTTCTTAGGAAAGGAATTCTGTAGGCATGCTGTTCTGCTAAGAAGAATAAACAAAGAATAAACTTTCCTACTCCCTCTGGTTCTCCATGTCTCTCTCTTAGTTCAACTATGGTCCATGGCTTCAGACACCCAGGAAGGTCTGCACTGACAAATTCCTTATCTTTCATTTTAGAATCAATACTGTATATTTGTTCAAAGCAAAAGAGTGGCAAGGGCTAGACAGTAGGGGTTAAGTGTCTTATCCAGGGTCACATAGTAAGGAAGTATCTGAGGCCACATTTGAATACAGGATCTCCCATCTTGAGCCCTAGTTCTCAACCCACTCAGCCAACTAAATGCCTCTTCATGGATCAAGTTTTAAGCATTTACTCCAATTTTTAAATGCATATTTAATTTTAATTTAAGTATTAAGAAAACCATATTATTTGCTTTTTATTTTCAGTTGTGCATTTTTGGAATGTTTCACTGGCATAGTTTTATTTTCTTTTTATATCTCTAGCCCTCTTTACTGTCTCACTGTTGCCAACTCTTAACAGAGCCCTTCGTGATAGCAAATAAGTATGATTGAACAAAATAAATCAGCCCATTGGCCAACCTTTATATATATATATAAAATAAAATCTTAAAATCTTTCATATTTATTGTCTTATAGCCTAATTTGTATACTACTACCAGTTCAGCCATTCCCCAAATAATGAACACTTGCTTTTTTCTAGTTCTTTTCTACTTAAAAAAATGCTCCTCTTAAGTATTTTGGAGGGAAAATGGTCATGTTCTAAGAAGGCCAGACCACTTCCTACCAACCAGCCTTCTTTCAGACCCAGATGTAGTAAACAAAGGTCTCCAGACTCAAGATCCCCAGAAGAGTATTGCTACCTAGGCCATTAGCCTTCTAACTTGGTCCTCATAGACTCATAACCATAGCAAAGTAACCTCTAAAAGCCATTCTCATCATCATTACAAATGCCAACTGCCCCTGAATGCCATGAAAAACATCCTTAGAGAAAGTATAAAAGAGATCTGATAGAACTGTAGGAGGCAGCAGCATGTAAACCAAACCACTGCCACAACTTTGACCATCCATGTCCCCTCAAATTCAGGTACAGGCAGCTTTGGATATGGCATCCAAAATTCCAGTGAATAACAGCACCTCCCAGGCCATCCACAAACTCTGCTTCCAATTTGGTCCTTAGAACTTTCTTGCATTTCCTCTTGGATATGCAAGCAGTGGTGATTTTTTTTTTTTGTAGATACTCCTGGCAGAGAGCTGGAAATGTGTTACACTAAATCAGTAATGGCAAACCTTTTAGAGACTGAGTGCCCAAACTAGAACTCTCATGGTGCATGTGAGTCCCCCTCTTAGCTGAGACAGGGGAGGGGGAAAGTGCTTCCATTGGGCTGCTAGGCAGAGGGGCAGGTGATGTGAGAAATAAGAAATGTTTTCAGGATCTTGGAGAGGGAGAAAGGAGTAGTCCCCTCCAGCATGTTTAGCCACACATGCCATAGTTTTGCCAACATAGAACTAAATAATGAGCAGTTCTATTAAGTTCAGGCCATTGCTGAGCTTTGTCAGACAATCTATCCATAGTAATGAGGTCATGAAGCTATCCCCAGCCATCTCTTCAAATCACAGTTATTTTTATTGGATAACCATCATATCTCAGAAAAGCCACATCTCCTCTGACAGCAAAGGAGATGCAGTCTCTCTCTCTCTCTCTTACTCTCTCTCTCTCTCTCTCTCTCTCTCTCTCTCTCTCTCACACACACACACACACACACACATATAACAAAGGACCTAACAGGCAAACTTCTTTTACAATCAGAATGACTTCCAGTAACTGCTGCTTGCCCCTACCTTGACACATGAGGTTCAATATGGTTATTTGCATATTAGCTATAGTTATATTACTAAATATTAAACTGCTTTGGGACTAGGATTTTGTTTCATTTTTCTTTTATCATGTTTTTTGTATATCTCAAGGATTCTTACACATAGCTGATGATTAATGTGTTCGTAAAATTAAACTATGCTACAAATTTTGGCATTTAACTATTTCTACATTCTAAAATTGCACTATATGAGGAGGCATAGATAACTTGTTTCATATTTTACTGGAAAGGGGACCCATATTGATGAGACTACAGATCCACTGAAGCATATTAATCCCAACTTTCCAGCTGGATTTGAAAGGGATAAAGAGTTTGTCTTGTGAATTTCTTTTTCTCCCTCATTTCTCCCAAAGTGTCTTCTTTGTACTGGACATAGAGGAAATCTTCAATGAGGGGCATCATGAATTAGTAGAAAGATTCCATGGATGACAATTTTATAAAGATCATCAAACCAGAAAGAATGAGAAGTTCTCAAGAATGAAATTCTAAAGATAAAAAAACAGACAATTCTAATAAGGAAGAAAAATAGGATTGTTTGGAGAGACAAATGTAGGTCTAAAGAGACCTCATCAATCAACACTATTTTTTTTTTTTTTTTGTGAAGAGGTACACAGAGATGACAATAAGAAACAGGATGTGAAAAAAGCATGGTATATAACTATATGAATGATATCAAGAATGACAAAACTCAAATTGATGTTGATGAGAAAAGCATAAAAATGTTTTTTTGTTTTAGTTATATTGGAGAAAATTCAGAAAGCTGTAAATTGCAGAGAGGGTATTAATCTGCATGGTTGAGGACGTCCCTATTTGAAGTAAGTCTACATTAATGAAACTATGTATCAATCCAGTCACATATCTTTATGCATATATGTACATATTTATATCTGTGGATAAAGAGAGAAATATCAAAGGGATAGGGTAGATGATATTTCATTACAGAGATGGAATTTCAGCTGCTTGTTCCTATTTTGCTTCTATTTATGATCTATGCCTGATAATTCTGCTAATGATTTTTTTAAAACTGGAAAAAACAAACCAAAAACAATAGTTAAGAGATTTGATATCCAAGATAAATAAGAGGGAAGTAAGGGAATACCTAGATGTCCTTGGTAAGTTTATTTTGCCTGGCTTAGACAAACTCTTTCCATTGGTAGACCAATGAAACATCATATCATTTATCCAGATTTTAGCAAAACATTTGATAAAATCTCTCATTCTATTTTTGTGGAAACTATAGAGGGAGTTTGGTTAGATCCAGTGATATAAAACTCAAATATAAATAGGCTATTAATCTATCCATAAAGATTGCTACAGCCTGTATGATGACAGTTTTAAAATGTAATATCTATATTTTATTGTGTTTTCTTGGTCATTTCCCAATTTTATTTTCATCTGGATTGGGTCTCACTTTAGCGTGTTGTAGGCTACACCTCTGAGCTACACAATGAGAGTAAGATTAGGTAGTTTGAGAACTGATGTATTAAGAACCTGAGTAGTTATTAGTAACTAGATATGACTCAGGAAGCAAGTCTTCAAAACTGTACTAAAACTTTGTATTTGGCCCCATGATTTCAAATGAAATTTAACAACTTAGTTAAGAGCTTGATGTTACCTTTTCATATTTGTAAATGATAAAAAGCTGGGAGAGATGGCTATCAATGATAAGAGTGATTATTCAATAAATATTGAAAGAAAAAACATTGGTTTAAGTGGAATAAGATGAAATTTCTTTGGAATGAATATGAATGAAGTTGGGTTCAAAAACTGACTTAATAAGCCCAAGACAGGAAAAAACCATTGAGAAGCAGTATCCCTGAAAAAGAGCTGAGGTGGGTTTGGCACCAAAACTGAAGAATGGCTAAATTAAGTTGTGCTTTATGCATGAAGTGAAGAACTATTGAACTGTAAGAAATGAGGAAATGAATGATTACAAAAAGACATGAAAAACCTTACATTTAGCCTTTTGCTGACATGACAGGGAAGCAGGGGACCCTGGTCACAATTCCAAGGGGGGAAAGGAGTGCTTGTGGTTACCCACAGACTAGAGCACAGGCAAGGACAATATTAAACATACCTCTACTTACAGCAAACCCCCTTGGAAGATCTGAAAGCAGATAGATCCCATAGTCAGTTCTGAAGGTAGCTGCACAAAGAACCTGAACCTCCTTTCACCATAGTTACAGTACCCAACTTGATCAGTTTTTAAAATTAAAAGAGAACAAAGAATGGAAAATGAGCAAACAAGAAAAATGAATGTCATCATGGAAAATTATTTGAGTGACAGAGAAGTTCAAAATGGGAGGGGGTGGCTAAGAGACAAGAGGTCAAATTGAGAGAAGTGGTGGTCAGAGACTAAACAGGGGAAAATAGGAGGGAAAATATTACACAAGAATTATAATGATGCATTTATTTTACAAGTCTAATAAGAATAAAGGCCTCGTTTTACAAATACAAAAAAAAGAGTCAAATGTATAAGAATAAAAGTCATCACCCAATTGATAAATTGTCAAAGGAAATCAACAGGCAGTTCTCAAAGTAATTTAATCTCTCTTTAGTCATGCAAAAAATGTTCTAAAAACTGTTAATTAGATAAATGCAAATTAAAACAACTCTGGGGAATGAATTCATACCTCAGAATGGCTATTATGACAGAAAAGGAAAATGACAAACTTGGAGAGGATGTGGGACAATTGAGACATGAATGCTCTATTTGGGGAGTTGTGAAATGATTCAATCATTCCAGAGAACAATTTGGCACTAATATCTTTGGTGGCAAAAAATTGAAGTGTGAAGGGACACCCATCAATTGGGGGAATTAATAAGTTACAGTATATAATTGTAATGGAAAGTGTTGTATTGAAAGAAATGACAAGCAAGAATTACTCAGAAAAAAATGGGAAAGATTTATACAAACTGAAGCAGAGTGAAATAAGCAAAACCAGGAGAACATTGTACACAGTAACAGGAATACTATATAATGACCAACTGTGAAGAACATAGCTATTTTCAGGAATACAGTGATCCAAACTATTTTATCATAATAAAAATGTGAAGTGCTTCCAGAGAAAAAGAGCTGAATTCAGGAGAAAGCAAAGTTTTTTCCCTTTCTTTCTTTATTTGTTAAATTCTGATTTCCTTCCTTAAAAAGATTAATATGGAAAAATGTTTTACATGATTGTATATCTAAAATATATATGAGATTGCTTACCATACTGTCAAGAGGGATTGAAACTCAATATCCTTTGAAAAATGTTGGAAAATGTTTTTATGTGTAATTGGAGGAAAAAATCAAATCAAATCAAGAAGGATAAAAGAAAAAGGAAAATATTTAGAGATTACTCTTTCTTTCATTGGTTGCCTAGATCATTTCCCCCTTTCCTACCGGTTCCAAGATTTGAATTAGCTATGGATAATAAAGCAGGATGCTAAACATTTGTCTGGAGAAAACAATGTAAATATTTGACCCCTACCATCTGTTTAGACACAGAATCTGAGAGAGACAAAGTGAGTTGGGTAGGAAACTAGGACCAGAAAAAGGAAGACTTAAGAGTCCAGTACATTTAGACCACTCATATCTCATAATATGTGGACAGTCTGGTAAAATATTGGATTTTAGGCTTCCTTATTTCAGCTTTTCTGTGAAATAAAAGGGATGAAATTTGAGAGCATTTTCAGCCTTTCTAAGATGAATATCCAAACAATCAATGGCAAAATCATCTTGGTATATGTATGTATTTGTCAAGGATGAAAAGTATAAAAGTTAAATCATTTGAATGTACTCTTATATGTGACTTTAGAGAATTGCATAATAGAATGTTTTGGTGATTGACTAGTTCTAAAAGGATGGTGCAAAAAAAGTGTTCTAAATCTCTCATAATCAGAGAGATGCAAATCAAAACAACTCTGAGGTATCACCTCACACCTAGCAGATTGGCTAACATAACAGCTATGGAAAGTAATGAATGCTGGAGGGGATGTGGCAAAGTGGGGACACTAATTCATTGCTGGTGGAGTTGTGAATTGATCCAACCATTCTAGAGGGCAATTTGGAACTATGCCCAAAGGGTGATAAAAGACTGTCTGCAATAGCACTGCTGGGTTTGTACCCCAAAGAGATAATAAGGAAAGAGACTTGTACAAGAATATTCATCGCTGCACTCTTTGTAGTGGCAAAACATTGGAAAATGAGGGGGTGACCTTCAATTGGGGAATGGCTGAGCAAATTTTGGTATATGTTGGTGATGGGATACTATTGTGCTAAAAGAATAATAAAGTGGAGGAATTCCATGGAGACTGGAACAACCTCCAGGAAGTGATGCAGAGTGAAAGGAGCAGAACCAGGAGAACATTGTACACAGAGACTGAGACACTGTGGTTCAATTGAATGTAATGGACTTCTCCATTAGTGTCAATGCAATGTCCCTGAACCATCTGCAGGGATCTAGGAGAAAAAACACTATCCACAAGCAGAGGACAAACTGTGGGAGTAAAAACACTGAAGAAAAGCAACTGTTTGACTACAGGGGTTAAGGGGACATGTCTGAGGAAAGACTCTAAATGAACACCCTGATGCAAATACCAACAACATGGAAATGGTTTCGAATCAAGAACACATGTGATAACCAGGGGAATCGTGCGTCAGCTATGGAAGGAGTGGTGGGAGGTGGGGGGAGGAAAAGAAAATGATCTTTGTTTCCAATGAATAATGTTTGAAAATGACCAAATAAAATAATGTTTAAAAGGGAAAAAAATAAAAGGATGGTGCAGCTTTATTGAATTAACTTTAATTGTGTGATTTATTTTAATTCAATTTAACAGAAATATCCTAAGTCTCTATCATGCATGAGGTTCTGTGATCAATGCTGGAAAACTATGATGAATAAGACAGATACATTACCACCTTCAAAGTGATGGCACTGTAGTAAGAATAGGTTCACACATAACTGTAGAATCAAGAGTAGAATGGTAATTCCTGACCTGGGGTACTGAGATGATGTTGATCCAATAATAACAATATGGAGGTATGTTGCCTTCCTAAAACCTATATCCTAGACAGTACAAAAAAACCTCCTAATAGTAAATGAGATAGATGACAGTTACCCACTTCTAGTGAGTCATATTAGCACAAATGGCACTACTAAAAGGAACCTAAAATATATTGCCGATTGTTATGAAGTTTGGGGCAATCAATTTGGTCAGAAAACCAAAGAAAACAGGAACATAGGTTATGTTTTCTTCACTGTTACTCATAGAGAAAAAAACATTGAGTGAACAATTGACTAAGAAGCAGTGTCTGAAAATGTTATCTGGATATCTGGAACATGGTTTAAAATATAGGAATGACAGGCTCCTGGCAAAAGATGGAGTCCACCAAGCAAAGGTTGGTAACACTGGATTTGCTTGATGTCTTGTGAAACTTGAAAAATGAAAGGGCTTCTCATTAAAAAGGAGGAGACTACTTAAAGATAGGTATATATAACTACATAGAAAAATGACAACTGAGAGACCTAGAAATTCACATGGACAAAATATAAGGAGCCAGTAATATAAGATGCATGGAATTATAAGTTTATACACAAATACTCAAAGTTTAGGCAACAAAGAAGAGGACCTAGAAATCCTAATGCAAGGAGGCAAATTTGATCCCATAGATGTCAATCATACTTAATAGGATGAAACTTCTATGACTGGTCTATGACTGTAGATTGGTATTTAAATTAATGGCTCAGTGGATGGAGTACTAGGCCTAGAAGCAGGAAGACCTGAGTTCAAATTCTGGACACATCACTTCTCTCAGCTTCAGTTCCTCATTTGTAAAAAGTGCTAGGACTACAAATAAGAAAAAGACAATAGTTCTTCTCCTCAAATAGTATACAATGTAGTGAAGAAAGACAATACACAAAAGGAACTTGAAAAGTGAAGGGATGGGAGGGGGAACTATTAGAGGCTCGACTTAGGGGTTATGATTCAATTGAAACTAAACAGAGCAAGCTGATGGAAAATGGAAAATGGAGTTACCTGGAAAATTCCAAGTCCTCTATAAAAGAAAGGCTCTGTTTGGAGTTTATTGCTCCTTCCTCCAGCTCTCCAATAAGGAGAGAAGTAATGGAGATGCTGAGAAGATGGTATTAAAAACAGCTTCAATTTTCATGGTGATGATTTCAGGTGGATGGCTTATAGCTGGGGAGGAAGTTATTCCACAGTGTAAAAACCATATAGAGTAGCTGATGGAAAATGGAAGCTATTAGCTCCCAAACTTGCCTTTGTAGTAAGTTATTCTTCAAAAGGCAAAGGAATCACAAGGAGAGATTTTATTCAGGATTTTAGTCTTACTTAAGAGAAAGAACAGTTTTGGGGATAGAAGTGATAGGAACCCAGCGAAAAAGTGACAATTCTTTCCTAGAATTTGTGATGGAAAAGGAGATAAAATGGGGAAATTGTCGATCTTGTAACCTAGATTTGAGGAAATTAGATTTCAAAGGGTTCAGAGGAAAGACAAGTACACTCTCATGGACTAAAATGGGAAAGTCAACCTAGAAGGGATGAGATATTATCAATAATGAAATCATTGAAAATCAAAGGCAAACAATTTCAATTGGGTGGGATGGGGAGGGAGGAGGAGATTTGTCTGAAATGATATGAATCTAAATTGCAAACTAGTTTAGACATAAAAAGAAAAGTAATAGAATGACTGTAAAAGCATGACCCAGTTCTGTAAAACTATTGTCAGAAATGTTAAAACTTCAAATAAGCTGAAGTTGTCAATCAGTTAATAAATATGTATGTACCATGTGCCAACCTCTTTGGTAAACACTTCCAAGGGAAGTGAAGGACAACAAAAAGCTTTCTTCTTTTAAAATCTATGTTGGGAGGGGTCAGCGTGGTAGCTCAGTGGATTGAGCACCAGGCTTAGAGATGGGAGGTGCTAGGTTCAAATAGGTCCTCATACACTTCCCATTTGTGTGACCCTGGGCAAATCACTTAACCCCCATTGTCTAGCCCTAACCACTCTTCTGCCTTGGAGTCAAAAATACACAGTATTGACTCCAAGATGGAAGATAAGAGTTTTTATTAAAAAAAAAAAAGAAAAAGAAAAAGAAAAACTCATCTTCCTGAGTTTATATGTAGCCTCAGGTATTTATTAGCTATGTGACCCTAGGCAAGCCACGTCACTCAATTTACCTCAGTTTCCTCATCTGTAAAATGAGCTAGAGAAGAAAATGACAAATCACTCCAGGATGTTTATCAACAAAATCCCAGACAGGGTCATAAAAGGTTGGACACAAATGAAATGATTGAATAACTAACAACAATCAGACATTCCATTGTAAGAAGGAATTACAGATACTATGTCAAGAATAGGTCTATCAGTTTGGTTACCATACTGATGTTTCATAGATAGCCATAAATTCACATTTCTAGTTCCTCAAAGTAGAAGATAATATAACCAATATAGACAAGCTAAGAAGAATCATTCTTTGGGTATTTTACTAGATGGACCCACTTATTCTTTTACTGTTCTCAAACTAATTCTCTAAGTATCAAATTTTCTCCCCCTCTTTCCCTATGTGAAGACCTCACAAGTTAGAAAATGCAAGAAAGGCAATATGGAATAGAGAACAGAGAACTCTCTCAGGATCTTGAGCCCCATGTTTAAATATTACCTCTGACATCTACTAAGGCTTTAAGCAAGTCATTAAACCTTCCTAAGTCTTAGTCTCCTCATCTCGGAAATAAGAAGATTGGGAGTGAAATATAGGAGTGAAATCACTCCCAGTACTATATCTATGGACCAAATCAAGCTGGAAGCTGCTTATCAATGATTGCTCTTATACTAGAATCACTGTAAAAGAAGCAAAATATTAGGTTCAAGGCTTAAAGTCAGGCTGTTGGAGAAATTTGCCAAGCATGCCACACCTGCTTTTAGAGTCCCTTTTTTTTTTCTTTCCACTCTTTCTACTTCTTCAGATCTAGATATTGGCCATCTACTTTCATGCTTCCCATGCTATGGAATTCTATAGTAGCCACCACCTTCCTCAATCCAGACAATCTTCTTCAAATATACAGACTACCTTAAAATAAATACTCTTTTTCTGGATATTTCCTTTTATTAATTTTCATACTTACTAGGAGGGCAAGGCATTTAACCTCTAGTTATCTTCCAAATTCAATAACTTATTCATGTTTTTATTTTTTATTGTTGTTTTAAATTTATTTGTTTGTTTTTGTTAGAAAAACTCATCTTCCTGAGTTTATATCTAGTCTCAGATATTTATTAGCTGTGTGATCCTGGGCAAACCACTTTACCCCCCTTGCCTCAGTTTTCCCATCTATAAAATGAGCTGGAGAAGAAAATGACAAATCACTCCAGGAATTAGTGGAGGAGCACACCTTTGAAATCATCACTGTAGTGAAAAACTTTTTTTGCCACTGGAGAACAGTAGTTGTTCTGGCACCATATAATCTTATAGTTTTAGAGGAGGTACCTTAGAGCCACTGAGAGGCTAACAGACAGGCTATGTCAGAGATGGGCCAGGAAGCCTGGCTTCATGACTACCAGGGCAGCTTTCTATCCCCTACTCCTCTCCTTACTATATCGTAAGGACATCCAGGATCTCACTGGGACCCCCAAGCCGGATCACCAGAATTAAAGTCATATTTTGATTCTCTTTTGTAGCCTACAAAGTAATTAAAAATTGCGTGCCATTGTGAACCACGTGAATGTTCCATACATAGCTCTCTGTCCTTTACGAACTCCAGAGAGGAGAGTGGCCTGATAAAGACATTTTTTTTTTATGACTAGGCTTTTTGTGGATTCGGACTTGAATGCTGGCCTGTTCCATTTAATGTTTTCATGGAAAAGCATTGTTTCTTCCATTCAGGCTACGAATACCTCAGCATGAAATATAGAAACCAACCTGCTTGAGGAAGAGACGTCATGTTACACGATATGACAGGGCACATCACATTCTCAGAGATAATGAACAAAAACAGCAAGACAAATGGTGCTGAGACTCTGATTCTGTCTGTTTTGTCTAATGCAGTTTTAAATAATTGGGGGCACAAGATTTCAAATGCTCTATATCCCCCTTCATTCTCTGAGAAGGAATGAAAGACTTGCAATGGCTTGGTAATAGAATAAGGATGCAGAATAATATAATTAGAAAAGACTCTGATACTAGTGCCAAACATTTTGGAATAAATTCTAGACCCAATTATTCTGAATTTAGATCTCCTGGAAATGTGAGAAATCTGGCAAAACAACCTGCTCAGAATCTTTAAGTTACTTGAATGACATTTCTCATCACAACTCAGTTTCACTGTATTTACCTTGAAGAAGGAAGCAAACTTTGGATTGCGGTGATAAAGAGAAGCACGATAAATGCACAGACCAAGTTTGATTTGAATACTTCATCCCTCATTTGAGAATACTGCAATGAAAAAAGAAGATTGAGTTACTTAGAAGCTTAGAGTTTGCCTTGGGGAGGAATAAAGCTATACCCAAAGTTTCAGAGAAATGAGCAAGAAGATGGGTACATCAATTCATCATTTTTAGAAAAATTAAATGGAAATTCTCATAATAAAGGAAACTTTGAAAATGATCCATTTAAAACAGAGGCATAGGACATTCTCCCAACCACAACCCAGAAGCAAACAGAACTTACTTTCTTATTCAGGGGAGGAAAGAGGAAGGAGCAGGCAGAGTCGTCCCCCCCCCCCGCCCCCTCCCATCATACTATTTTTTTCTCCTTTCTCTAAATTGAATGCTTGTTTTTAAGATATAGAAAACATATCACCACAGAAGCAGCAAATAAAATACACACAGCTTTTTCATGAGTAAATTTAAAGTCATTGAAGGATCATGAGTGGTTTATGCTTTTGTGTGTGGGAGTGGAGGATTTGGAGATTCATAAGACCCAGAATTTTACAACTGGATAGGATCTTAGAGATCATTTGGTCAACCTAATTCATCTTCTGGAAAAGAAATTGAAGTCCAGACAAGTAAAATGCCCTGCCAAAGTTAGCATAGACTTTAGTGACAAGAATTGGGGTAGTGTTCTTTTTTCTTCTTAGCCTGAAATTATTCTGATGTACATAAAGGATTCTGTGTGAAACAAAGAAGATTCAAGCTTCTAGAAGGGTCTAAAATAGTGGTATGTCAAACTAAAAAAGAAATGAATCCCTACAGGCTGTGTATTGACTTAGAAAACTATACATTATATGTGTTGTATTATATTTTTATTTATTTTGTTAAACAATTCTAGGTTACATTTTCATCTGTTTGTTCAAAGTTTAGCATTTGCTTGTGGGTAGTTTGACAACTTCACTTTAGAGCAGCCTCTTTATTTTATGGATAAAGGGATGGAAAATTGATACAGTACTATATACATTATATTTCCTTTCATCTGCTTGTCGACACCCTCCAGGATGGCAATGACTTTATTTTGCTTATCTAGGGGATGTAGCAAAGCCATTGTCTAACTTTAAAGACTTCTGAAATTTTTTTCTTTATGCAACCCTTTGCTTCAAGTATGAGGGCAGGACCAAGTCCAGTCATAATGTATATGATTCCAAGACAGTATGATTTATACTGAAATTGCCCATTGCATCAGGAAGGCTCAGATTTGCAAAACACAAAATGTACTTCATTAGCAAACATTTGACATATAATCTTGCAACTTCTTTAGAATAAGGGGAAATTTTGCCAGTTTTGCTGGGAAAATAGAACATAATGGGACACCTGAGGTCATATCTGGATGAGAGGAAAACTATCGACATAGTGGGAATTAAAAAAGCTTTTTGGTACTTATTTTAGTGAGAATAAGTTCAACTCTTAGTTGACTTTTCCCTTTCTCTTTTCATTCTTTGCATTCTTCCAGACTAGGGGTTCATGGGTGAAGTTAATGTCTCAGTGGGTTAGATTGTTGCTCTAATGAGACTAAGGTCATGGGCTCAATCAAATGTAAGAAATTTAGCATCACTCTCTTGCAATGTTAGTTTCATTCTCTGCTATTATGACGGAAGACTAACCCCTTTATCCTAGACAACTATGCAAAAAGGGATCAGGAAGGCATAGTAAGTAACCCTTACTCATGGGATTATAACTAGAGAGCTGGAAGGGACCTTGGAGGCCATCCATATCAACCCCCTCACTTTAGAGATAAGGAAACTAAGGCTCAGAAAATTTAAATGATTTGCCCAAGGTCACACAGGTAGTAAGTGGCAGAGACAGGATTTGAACTCAGGTCCTTTGACTCCAAATCCAGTGTTCCTTCCATAGCACCATGCTGCCTCCTGGAAAAAAAACAACATAAATTTCATGTCCTATTATAAAACCCAGTTTGTCTTCATTTAAATAACATTTGTTCCATGGACACTTCCCTGCTTTCCCCAACTAAAAATGGTCTCCCACTCACTTGATCTCCTAGCACTTTATATTTCTTTTAATAGTTCACATTTATTTCTGTAGTATTTGTGTGTGTGTGTGTTCAGGCTCATATTTCATCAAGGTGGAGAGCTTCTGTGAGAACACTCCCTTTACAGAGAAGATCAGCAGCTGTGCTGGAATGTATAGTCTTAAGAAAATTGTCTGGGATATCTGAGAGATCAAGTGACTTGCCAAGGGTCAACGCCCTGGTGTGAACTTGAGTCTCTTCCTAACTCATAGGTCAGTTCTCTGTTCATAAGGCAATACTCTTTCCATAGAGAACTTCAAAGATTAGCAAATCTTTTCCTCATAACATCAACACAACTCAAGGAAGGTAGTAGCAGTTTTATTATTAACCCTGTCTTACAGATGAGAAAAATGAGGCTCAGAAACTGAAGACCACAGTCACAGAACTAGCAAATGTTGGAGATAGGATTTGAATCCAGTTCCTCTGACTTAAATTCTACAGCACCTTCTGTATTCTATTAAGTGTTAACATTAATTTCTGTACACATTCTTTTCCCTATTGTACTGTATTTTCCTTAAGAATAAGGATAATATTATATATTCACAACTCTCTTAGTGTCTTGCACATAAATGCTCAATAAATTTTTGCCGAATAAATCTTTTGAATTATTTAACATTTTAAACATTGTTGTTGTCTTCCTTCATTTCCAAAGAAAACCAATATGACATGATATTTTGACTTGTGCATGACTTGGATTTCAGCTAGGAAGAGTTGTACAAGAGTTGGCCTCACTGGCTTTACCAAAGTCATGGAAGTCCAGTGGCAAAACAAAAGTTAGTATGACTGGTGTTGATTCAGGAGGCAATACTATCATGCACAAGGAAATATGCTAAAATGGTATTTCTGGAAGGACAGAACACACCAAAAACCCTTACATTTGGTAAAAGGAGCATTTCCTTGTATCTATTCTAACAATCATTTGTTAATTAGGTTCATTCATTCTTCTTTCTTTTCAAATGGGATTGTGTAAAGGATGCAATTATGATTTTTTAAAGGAAGATTGTATCTGATTGCCTCCAAGGAGTGTCATAAAACAATTTAAAGATGATTTTTAGGAGAGTCTTTTTTAATTCAGAAATATCAACATTTTCTATCAGAGTCATAAAGACAATAATAATGGCTAACATTTATATAGTGCTTTGAGGTTTTTGAAACAATTTACAAATATGTATCTTATATTATCCTCATAATATAACACGGAGGTAGGTGCTATTAGTAATCTCATTTTAGAAACATGGAAACTCAGGCAGGAAGAGGTTATATGACTTGCACAGGGTCACACAGCAGTTAAGTCTTTGAGACTAGACTGGAACTCAGATCTTATGACTACAAGTTCAGTCCTCTGTTTACTACAACATGTAGCTGCCTAATTTTTGGCTTGTATATTGAAATTACTTAATGTTTGCCTAACTGGTCAACTGGCACAGTGGTCATAGATTTAGAACTGGGAGATTTCAGAGATCATTAAATCCAACTACCTCATTTTACAAAGTCTCAGAAAGTAAGTAATTTTCTTGAAGCTACACAGGTAATAAGCCAGGTCCTCTGCTTTCAAATGCTCTCTTGTTGGCACTGCACTGTGTGGAAATGATTTAATTCTTCTTTTGAGTCATCATTGGTTAATTCTTCCTTCCAAAACTCTGAAAATCTGAATTCATATTTATATTTATTTCTGACCCATCATAAGATGACATTGGCCTTCATCCTCCTGATCTGACCAAAGGCTTTGCATGTCTTGATTCCTCAGTTGGTGTTACCATATATTTGTGCTGAATTCTCTTCAACTTATACTTTTTCAAGAACCTAAGGTGGTGTTGAGTCTCTCAAAAATGCCATTTAGAAGTTCACCCTTCATTCAAGAGTAAGTTACAGGGCTCCTTCAAGAAGCCTTTCCTCATCTCACCATCAGAATTAACCTCTTCCTTGAACCATACACAAAAAATATATATTTTTTTACTTCCCTCATGCTTTTATCATGACCAATTCTGCATTAAAGCAATTTGTGCCTGGGTTTCAACAACCTTACTAGAGGCTCCAGGAGGCAGGAATCTTACATTTTTTTATTTTTTCATTTTTTTCCCTCCACACTTCCCACATGGTAGAGACAACCATTCCCTTTTGATCTTGGCCTACTGGCCATCTAGATTATTGTAATAATTGAAGGAATTATGGGAACTGAGGAAACTATTCTGATTCCATCTTGTAACTCAATTCTGTTGCTAACCCAGTTCCCTTTGTATTCAATTATAGGCCTAGTTAAAATTCTTTCTTATGAGAAAAACTTTATTTACTTATGGAATTATTTATTTATTTATTGCATTGTTTGAATCTAGTTCTACATTGTTGAGAAGTTAGACCACCTCTACCTGTTCCTTAGAGACCTTTAACTAAGGACCAATGTTATGCTGACCAGAAACCCAGGCAGATCTGATGACTGATGCAAGGAGTTTTCTTACAATTATACATTTCAAATAACACATATATTTTATCTGAAAGCTGGCCCTCTACTGGTCAATCAGTTACTACTTCTTTGTTCCTTTGATTGAATATAGACAATTGATAACTAGTAGGACATCTCCTTTTCCAATTTCAAGGAATTACACCTGTTTGTTCTTACCCCTTCCAAAATAGAAAGGACTTAATCTTTCTTCAATTAGAAATTTTATTGTCTAAACTCATATCCTGGTTTATGCCCTGCTAATTGTTTTCTCAATGCATAAAAATCTGTTCCTCATGTATTTGGGATCCAGTGCCAAGCTGAGGAGGCTTGGACTTAATTTATTATGCAATTGACATTCATTACTTAATCTATATACTTAGAATCTCAAACTCTTGTTTCCTAAGTTGTTTCAGATTTCATTCACTACATAATGCATTTATTGGACTTCCTGCTTCTAGTTTATTCCCTTATCTTTTCATTTATTAAATGGTTATCAAGTTTAAGTTAATTGAATTAATTTGGGGGGGAAGCATTTTTCCATAGTGCCTAGCACAATATCTTGACAGAGCAAGTCCTCATTTAATGATATCTGCCAGTATTAGAATGTTAGGTTGGAAGAAACCTTAGAAATGATCTAGACCTATACATTCCTTTTTTTACAGAGGAGGAAACTGAGTCCTAGAAAGGAGGAATAGCTATCCCAAGTCACAGAGCAAATTAATTGCTGAGATAAAACTAGATATTAGGGCTTTCAAGTATCAGGTTAATATCTTTTCTATTCTATCACCAGCACTTTTTAGTCATCTCATAGAAAGGATTGACTCAAAGAATAGATATTAAAAGAAGTTAGGTTAAAATCTTATTTAGAATGAATCTTGTATCATCATGGATAATAAGTATAGAAGTAGACATACTGTTTGAAGAAGAAAAGTGCTCTTATTTCCAAAATCAACCAAGTTGTGGGTCTTTTGCCTAATGAATCATGTTAAGGCAAAGGACAGAATCATTTTTGCTACCTGGATAAAATAGATTAATAGCACATTAAAATAAAATTTCTTAAATAAAAGAATATGTGCCAGAGGAAGAAGGGACATAATTTTGAATCCACAAAATGTTTAAAAAATGGAATGAGAAGGCAACTGATCTTTGCAGAAGGATGGTGTTCATTCTTCTGAGGTTTGGATTTGTACAGGAAGTATATGTGTGCTGTTCATTCTAATGCCAAAAGACAGCTAGCATTGATGTCTTTGCCTATGCCTATTGGCATAGATGTCCTTGTCTTCCCTTTTCCTTGTCTTGGCATTGGCTATCTTCCATGCTTGGGATGTACCTTATTCTCATTTCTACCTCCTGAAATTCATATTTCTTTTAAGATGAAATACAAGCACCCTATTCTACATAAAGCTTTTCTTGATCACGCCAACTCAATATTATCTTTTATTCACTTTTGAATCTATTATAAATACATATATTGTTTCTACTATTAGAATGTATTTGGGGCCAGAGACTTACTTTTGTACTTGTACTTAGTATAATGCTTGGAACAGAACAAATACTTAATAAATTCTAATTGACTGATTGATTTTGAAACTATCACATACTATGCTATAAGAAATAGTAGAAAAGCAGTTGGTCACATAAATTGGTTCTTTTCTGATTCCTTGATCTCTCTGCACTGTTGATCATCCTATTAATCTTCATCCCCTCTCCTTCCTTGATTTACATGTCATGGACCTTCTCATAATTCTCCTCCCACAACCCTGAGTTGGTCTTAATTTATTGTTATCTCAGTCCTGTATAATTAGTTCCTCCTTTGTCTGAAAGAGAGGTCATCCCCATGATTTTGTTTCTCTTCTCTTCTTACTCATACTTTGAAATCTCATTCACTCCCATTATTTGAGTTAACAACTCTAAAATGTTTCTGAAATCTATATTTTTATCACTAATCCATCCCCAGAATTCCAGGATAACATATCTAAATATCTTGCCAATAGCTCTCAATGAATATACCAATGATACCTCAAACTCAATATGCCCCCAAATTCTGATATCCACTTTTCCTTCTACTCCTCTATTTCTGTTGACATCGTGACACTTGTAGGTACTCAGGTTTGTAATCTAATCTACTTTTCTCTCTCCATTGCATGCATCCCATAGGTTGTCAAATCTTCTGGCTTCCCATCTTTGGCATCCATTCTACTTCCCACTGCTTCCCACACTCTATTGTTCTCCTGATCCCTGTTGCCATTGTTTAATGGCTTCAGACATGTCTCATTCTTTGGGACTCCATTTAGGGTTTTCCATTTGATTCTACAGCTCATTTTACAGATGAGGAAACTGAGGTAAGCAATGTTAAATGGCTTGCTTAAGGACACATAACTAGTAAAGGTCTGAAACCCAACATGAACTCAGGTCTTCTTAACTCTAGACCTGGAATGTTAGTGGAAATATGTTTTGCATCATGTAGACTTTTTGATTGGCTTGTCTGCAAATCCTAGATACTAAAAGGCAATAAAGCTATCCGAGAATTGGGCAACAAGATTTGGTTTGAAGAGAAATCAAGAAATGAACAGGTTTTAGTATTGTTTGATTTTTATAACCCTGAAACTGACTGCTAAGACATAAGATGACTTGTTTCTTTGGAAAGAGTAAAATATAAAAAAAGCATATTTGAGAAAAGATCCCCCAGACAGACCACACAAAGGTTCAAAAGAAAGCTATTGGAGGCAGAAGAAACCTTATCAACCATCTGGTAGAACACCTTCATATTGTAAATGAAGAAACTTTCAAATCACAGAGGAGGAAAGATGAATTAGGGTAGTGGCAGAGATACTGTGACTCCTGAAAGGGTCATTCCAAGATTCCAAATTAGAACATGTTTTCTCTAGAAGAAAACAATCAGAATCCCAAATATGTATTTCATGAAATCATAGAATGTTAGAACTGAAAAGGTCAAAAGAACATAGAATTTTAAAAATAGGAAAAAAAAAACCTTTAGGAATCTTCAGACTAAGCACTCATTTTGCTGGCGAAATGGCAATTCAGAGACAGATGCGATTTGCCAGGGGTTATAAATACAGATAATAATAATAATAATAATAATAACAATTTTGTAGTTGTTGTACAATTATTTCTGACTCTTCTGGACCCCATTTGAGGTTTGAGGTATCCTTGGGAGCAAGAATAAATAAGACATAGATTATCTTCCTCTCAGGGCCAAGGAACACCATTTTAACGTACTCACATTTCATGATGCAGACTAGCCTATAACTAGTCAAATTAATCATTGTTTGCAACAGAGATATTAACATATAATTTTCTTATAAAATTATTTTTGTTAATAAATAACACCATTAGAGATTTTGTCTATATTAACACAAAAATATGCTTGTAGTATTTATCATAGCTAAAGATGAAATAAATAGCTAAGAAAAAGTTATACCATCAAATTCACAGTTTTCAATTTTGTTTCTTCTATTAAATTCATCATGCTTTAATTAAGGTCATTATTGGTCATGGGAAAAATGAAAATGCATGTGAATTTCCAGGATAAAATTTGAATTTCAATTGTCTTTCATTTCATTAAATATCTAGTTTTAGCTAACATAATCACACGAAGAAAGTAGTGTTATTATGCAGAACATTTAAAATTACATAGAGATTAACTGTCACTTTATTAAGTAAATCTCTTCATTTTCATTATGCCTTAGTTGTGTAGGCATAGTCCAAATTTGTCTCCATAGTAGTGGGGCCAAATGAGAAGAGACCACAGACATTTAGGGATCCAAATTACTTGAATTTATCTTCCTAAATGTGGACTGATAGAAACTTAGCATCAACAATAACAAATCAGATAAGTTCTTAAAACATCAACTAGAACAAAACCTTCGGAACTTGTAGATTGATTGGAGGCTTTGGATTATAGAGCCTGTCATTTGTGTTTGGTCTTTGATGCTTGCTAGAAGAACAAAATGATTTTGTTGTTGTTCAGTTGTTTCAATTGTGTCTAATTTTTTGCAACTCCATTTGGGGTTTTCTTGACAAAGATACTGTAGTGGTTTGTTATTTCCTTCCCCTGCTCATTTTACAGATAAGGAAACAGGAAAAAAAAGGTAAGTGACTTGCCCACAGTCACACAGCTAAAAAGTGTCAAGGCCAGATTTAAATTCAGGAAGATGAGTCTTCTGGACTCTAGACTTGATACTATATCCACCGGACCACCAATTTTTTTACATCTAGAATGTCTTTTATATTATGGAACCCTTTGAAAGTTTTGATCATAGATTTGCTTGCTTACTATGTGACATGTAAGAAATTACTTTTTCACATTAAAGATGAATCCAGATTATTTAGGATATTTATGGCTAATGATACTTTGGTCACCAAATACATCCCTGAGATACAACATAGTGAGCAACAGATAATAAGTATTTAATAAATGACTGTTGACTTAACTTGAATAGAATAGGTAGCTCTGATGTTTACAAACAAATGAGTAGCATACACATGTGCCTAGGCAGATAGTTGGGTATTCGATTTCATAGACTATACAGAAGGAAGTTCAGATTTTCATATTTCTTAGATTTTTCATTAAAGAGCTGGGTTCAACTTAAAACCTTTTATGTGGATCATTGATGTGGAAATTATCCATGTTGACTTTTCATATTGCCTTATTTGATAACTAATGAGAATGAATATTAGCAAAAAGATGGAATAGAATCGTTTCACTTCATTTCTTAAATCAATTGATTTAAATATATTGTTTTGCATTACTTAATACCATTAGTAGTCATAGGTAAAAGAAAATGAATTTCACTATGTTTCAAGATTTTCTGTGGCCTAATATCTGAACACTCATTTCCCTAGGCTACCCCAAAAAGAGCCTACAAAAAACACAAAGAAGATAAAGAATGAAAATGGGAAGGTTTTATTTTAAATGAAAGATTTCTCACTAGAGCTATTGGTTATTGGTTATAGAAGAAAATGCTATAATAATGGTTGAGAAAACTTCCATATAAGAAGACAGTAAGAATGTATCAGCATGGTAGAAGTGGTCAATTGGCCATAATAATTCTCAGAAAAGAGAAGTTGCTCAGTGAATTGAGAGCCAGGACCAGAGATGGGACATCCTGGATTAAAGTCTGTCCCCAGTTATTTCCTGGCCTGGGCAAATCATTTAACCTCCATTACCTAGCTCTTTACACTCTTGTGCCTTGAAACAAATACACAATATTGACTCTACATCAGAAGATAAAGGTTCTTAAATAAATAAATGTGTATGTATAAACCCATTATTAACTTTAGCTTTTACTACACATTTCTATTGATGTACAGATAAAGAATTCTCCTGAGGAATCTTAGTCTGACTATAAGAAAAAAGACAATCCTCTCTGAAAAGGAGCATTTGCTTGAATTTATAGATCACAATGGCAGCCAATGATAATTGATGTTAATAGTTGACCATTCTGGGAAGTAGATCTAACAGAAGCAAGATGTCTGTTTTAGAATTAGTTGATTTGATTTCAAGCCCTAACTCTAATACTTGCTAGCAGTGTGACCTAGGAATATCTTTTTAGGTGTCTGTGCCTTCATTTCCTTATCTGTAAAATGGGATAAAGAATATTCTGACTACCTGTATCATGGAGTTGTGACAGAAATGTAAAAGTATAATCTTTTGTAAACATTGAAATGTCAGTTGGACATCAGGGGACTAATGATTTTATCTTCAGTTTATAAGAAAAATCATACCTGTAAAGGCAACAAAAGGAACTGAGGATAGTGTAGAGTCCTTACTTTAACAACCACAGCAAAACCCCAAGAAAACAAATTAAAAAACAAAACCCCCCCAAAAAAACAACTTAAATAATCCTCTCTTCTAACTCATGACACTTAATCCTCCTAAAATGAATTTTTCCAGCTCTTATCTTGGATGAATCTTTTTAGCCCCTTTCAAAACAGTCATTTAGAAAATGAATAGCATTTTGAAGGGACTTCTTGGAGGGAAAATGACTTAGCTAGTAATGTATATTCCAATGACACAGAATAGTGAACAAAGAGCTGGTTATGAAAGCAGGGAAAGGTAATTGGATTCTATCTCAGACACATGCTGATTGCATGACCCTGGACAAGTCATTCAATCTTCCTGTTACCTAGGCAGAACATAAAGTATTTAAGTCTCAGAGAAGTTACTACCTTACATTGAGAGAGATAAATTCTTCATTTGATTGTTTACTTTACAAATGAAATGACAGGTCTAATTCCCATCCTATGGGAAATCATGAGGATGATAAGTCTTAGGGAAATCACCTAATGGTACAAGCATTTTACAGGTGCATTATTTGTTTGTAGTTACTCAAAGAGTGTGTTCATTGAATAGGCTAACAGAGAAATTGAAAGAGAATTACATGTAGCCAGTGTTGGTGTAGAGTCTGTCAAGTCCAGAACTTAAACTATAAAGTCTCCACTTTGGGTAGGGAATACAGGGCTAACACAAATGTAGTAATATTAAGGACTAAGCTACTTTAAATCACTTGTTTAGTGCAATTCACAGTTAGATGGATAAGCGAGGCATTGAAGTAGATAGAACCCTGGACCTACAGTCAGAAAGACCTGAATTTGAAATCTACCTTCAAATACTTCCTAGATGTGTGACCCTGGGCAAGTTATTTAACCCTTTCTTCCCCCCCCCTCCCCTCCTTAGTTCCTTTATCTGTCAAATGAGAAAGAAATGAAAATTTACTCTGATATCTCTTTCAAGAAAATTCCAAGTTGGGTCATGAAGAATCAAACATGAATGAAACTATTAAACAAGTAGTTTGAGGGGCTGGAGAGACCAAGTGGTTTACCTTTGGATACCAAGTGCAAATCTTTGCATCTTCTGGGAAGGAAATGACTACAACTGGCTTGGTAGGGAAAAATTCCACAGGGAGGGACTTGTAGACATGGAATGTGGCCATCTATTTTGAGGAAGTCCTCTGAACGAATAGGATCTTATAGGATATCTGGTACAGTTTCAGCTGAAAATCTCACTGATAGTCCTTCTGTTTAGTCTTCCTCTGAATCAGGGCCAGGAGTGGTGAGAAACTAGGAATCCCACCAGACTAACTTCTAAACCCTGAGATTTAGCAGGAAATCCTTCTGGTCTCAAGGTAAGCAGGGAGTTTACATTTCCTTTCACGGGAAATGGAGATAGCCTGGCTGGGGGGTATGAGGCATAGAGAAGAACTCAGCAGACTTGGGATTCATAGTTTTCTTTTTTCTATAACTATCAGAGACCTTCTTAAGACTTTGAGGTGAAAGATCTAACTGAAGGAACTGGACATGTTTAGACCGCAGATCAGAAGAGTTAAAGGAGATAGGAGAAAATAATAAATGTGACTTGAAATAAATGAAAGGTCTGTGGAGAGAGCAAGGGATTTAATTGGTTCTCTTTTGCTCCAGAGGGAAGAATCAAAAACAACAGGTGAAAGCTGTGGAGGAAAAATGAAGTTTCATAACAAACAATGACAGCAACAACCAAAAAAAAAATATATATATATATATTAAACAAACCTTTTTAACACTTGGAATTAACTAGAGGAATAGATGAATATTTGTCAGATATATTGCTTGTGCTCCTTCTGAAATTGTATTGTTTCCACTTTGTATCCATATTATTTCCAAGTGGATCTTCACCAAGATCAGTAGGATTCCCTTGATATACTTGGTTGTATAGTGATACAAAGTAGTCTCAATTCCCTCTCATCCTAACATCATAAGAATTTGATAGTAAAATCAAATCATTTAATGATAGAGTTGTTAAATGCTGGTGAGCCCTTTGTTATGGCTACTTAGTAAGTGTCTTGTAAATAGTAGGTTCTTAAAAAATATTTGCTAAATTGAATTATCTGGTATAAAAGTTTACAAAGTGTGGGCATCTAAACTATTAAGTGAAATCTTCAGAAATACTAATTTCTTTATCTTCACCCCACCAACAGTTTCAACTAAATAGGAACAAATGGGTATTGAACAAATCACTTTGCTTTCACCCACCTAAAATTACATCACTAAATATCAGTATGGGCCCAGAAGAGGAGGAGCCGGCAGTTAGTATATGTTGGCCTTATAGGGCTTTCCCTTAAAAATATAATACCTATAGAAATAAAATAATGAAAATAGGCATTCATTTAAGTTTCTTAATTCCATTTCTGTGAATAAAAGTCCTATTTTTACACAATATTTTTAGTGGAAATTCCAGTTTTATGAAATAGAAGTGTCTAATTATGAGGATGATGTGAATAAGGCTTATAAATCTTTTGTGTGTGTTGTGATGGTGGTTTTTGGACCTTGATTCATTAATAAAGAAGAAAAGGAGGCATAGTATGTCACATTAAATTACCTCATGCCATTGTTCAAATACAATATATTCTTTTTCCCCATGAAAATTACTAAGGTAAATTATTTCCATTCTCACTTTTCCCTACTAGGAAATACACTTTTACATAATGACCTGCTGCTCTAAACTCATCACATAAAAATGACATTTTTCTGGAATGGAAAAAATTGCTTTTTAATTTGCTTTGGAAATTGTCAGATGTGGGAGGAACGGGTTGGAGAAGAAGAGAATATATTCAAAGCAAAGAAGTACACCTGCAATGTGATGAAACCAATTCAGCTAAGGTCTTGTAATCTTCCAGGCATATGAGAACCTAGACATTCCTAGAGTTAGGGGACAGCAGTGTGCTGGAGACAGCTGGAAGGGGCTGCTGGTACTTATATCTTCTTATAAGCATTTACGCCTAAGAAATACACACGCTGTGTATCAGGGCTTGCCTTTTTTGTTTTGATGGTTGTCTATAGTCAAGAAAGTGATGGAGAAAATGTTAATAACATTAAAATTTAAAATATGTTAGATATAACTCTCTGAGAGGCCATCGCTAGACATTTAGCAGCACACTGCTGCAGAGAATCATATCTTTAGAGCTGGTCATATAGCATCAGCAGCAGGAAGGTCCATTTACACAGTTAACGAAGAGATTTCTGAAGGGAATGGGGTGGGATTGTACTTTACCCAAAATTATCTGAATTGGCTATGTGTATAAAAAGTTACACCCTTCCATTTATTTCCCTTTGATTTCTTTGTCTATGTTTGCATATTATCTTCCCCATTAGACAGTAAGATCCTTGAGGGCAGGGACTATCTTGTGCCTCTTTTTTGTATCCCATGAGCATAGCATAACCCACGAAATAAATGTTTATTGATGAACCAATGGATTGTAGAGTTGCAACCCAGAATTTCCTCATCCAGAGTATATGAAAATCAATTAACCCATGGATAATTACAGGGAAACTTGGGAGTTTCCAATCCTGCACATTTATACTTCCCTGAGGAAATCACAAGCCTCTTTCATAGCACACTTGACACCATTAAAAAAACAAAACAAACTAACAAACTCGAAGCATTTATTAAGCAACTACCATGTGCCAGACTCTGGGGAGGAAGCACTTTACAAATATCTCATTTGATCTTCACAACAACCTTAGCATGTAAGTTCTATTATTATCCCCATTTTATAGTAGGGGAAGTTGAGGGAGGTGGAGGTTAAATGATTTGCCCAAGGAAGTCTGAGGCTGTAATTAAATTCAGACTTTCCTAACTCCAGGCTGAGTGCTCAATCCATTGAGCCACCAACTAAATGTAATTAAATCCAAAAATTACTTTGATAATATATATTTTTCAATATTTTGTTTGCCTTGAATATGTAGTTTTTTATAAGGATTATACATGGAGCATTGGAAAGAACTTCATCTAATGTTCACACAGAAGAAATTCCTTGCTCAGGATCAAACAATTATTAAATTTCAAAAGTAGTATTTGAACTCAAGTCTTCCAAACCCAAGTAATTCTTAACACCGCTTTTATAGAAATAGGGCTATTAAGTTGCACAAAGAATAGACATCTGGGCCTGGATTCAGACTAGCTCTGTTGGAGCAGCCAGGTAGCACAATGAATAGAGGAAGGACCTGAGTTCAAATCAGGCTTCAGATATTTCCTAACTATGTGACCCTGGGCAAGTCATTTAACTCCATTTGCTTAGCCCTTACCCTTCTTTCTTTGAGTAGTTATTAAGGCAGAAAAAAAAAGAAAAGGTTAAGTTTGAGTTCAAATCTGGCTTTAGACATTTATCTAGTTGTGTAACCCTGGACAAATTACTTAATCTCTGCTTGACTCAGTTTCTTTAACTGTGAAATGGGGATCACAATAGCCCCTACTTCACAGGGACTTTGGTGAAGTTATAAGTGATGAAATAAACTTCTTGATAAACTCTCAGTGTTTATAATAAATGCTTATTCCTACCCTGAATCCACATAACAAACAGGATATAGAAATTGGATTATCTCAAGATACATTCCTTCTTTTTGAGTCTTAGAAGGACTAATCTAAAATATTCCTTGTTAAAAAGCAAAACAAACTATCACTTTTTTCACAGTTCTTTAGACACCCCCCCCCAAGTGAAAACAAAAATTTTAATACTCAGGGGACAAACGATTCTTAATATTTTTAGCTGACTTGGATATGGATTTTTGGTAATCTGTCTTGCCTTTTCTCTGCCTTACTACTGCTCAGGCATTTCAAGTTGGGAACTAAACATGAGTGAAGATTCCTCCAAGTCTTCATGTTTGAGATGGCTTTAAGGGGAAACTCTGGGTCTACCATGAACTTGTCTGTGCATATGCAACTTGGTGTGATGGTCCTTAAACTGAGTGATGGATGGTTACTGTGGCAGCTGAGTAAGATGTACAGAATTGCTCAGCAGAGCTTAAAACTAAATTCCTTGAGCTGGAAAGTACCCTGCTGTTCTTCCCTGAGGCCTCTGCTCCCTCACAAGGGGGGAGTCTGGCAGATAATGGGCTCCCTTGGCCTCTCAGAGCTAAGCTTATCAGTAATAATCAGTGCCAAGGAGGAATCCTATTCCCTTAGATTGGGAGAGCTTACCTTCCCTATTTCCCTTTCCCACAGAAGGTCATCAGTCAGTCACTGCCCTGATTAAGGACTGGAAGATATTTTGAGACTGAGTAAAAACCAAGAAAATAAAAGAAAAAAATATATATCTATATATATGTATATATCAATATATATTTTTTCTTTTATTTTTTTATTATTATATTAGGATATTATTATTATATTAGGATATATATGTATATCCTAAATGACAGAGGGTTCTTTTTGGTGAGGAGTATTAGACTTAAGACGTCATGGGAGTCAGAAAATCTGTGTTGACAATCCTTCCATTTCTGTAGCAGGGACTTGCTTTGTCTCATATAATCTTAGCTAATTGCCTGGGGCATTGAGGGAAAAAATGACTTGCTGAGGGTCACAGTCAGTATAGGTCAGAGACAGAATTTGAAACCAGGTCCTTTTGACTTCCAGGCTTGGCTTCTTTCCACATCTAGGCCTCAAACATTTTACTTAAATAAAAATTGGGGGAGGGAGTGAATACACTGGACTTGACCCCTGTGGAAGAGGGACCTGGTGGGATGGTGGAATAGGGAGAGTTAAAATTAGTCCCATTTTATTCCAACATACATGCTACCCATCCATTAATTAACTTGATTAATTGATTGATTTATTGATTGATTAAATGAGAAATGATGCAGATCCCAAGAAACATTCCTTCTTTTCTTGTTATAGGGAATGACTACTCTGGGCTGGGGGTGGGGGGGGCATTGATGCTTCAATTACTATAGGTGCTATGATAAGAACCATCATTTCCTTCCATGGCCTTTAGTCCACTCATGATTTCAAAACAGAAAAAAAGTAAAAGAAAAGCCAGAACAAAAGCAAGACTAGGCCCTAGCACTGTCTTTATTCCCATGGACATTTACAACAATTTACGTTGGTAAAACAGAAGCGGCTACCATGACCCCACTACCTTATGCTCCAGGCTGGAGTCTTTAAACATCAGTGAGAAAGGCTTGATATGCTCTCTTCTCAATTTATCGCCACTCCGTAAGTCGATGGTGTGCTCTATTCGCTTGTTAATTTCCTCAGGCCCAGACTGGACATGCAAAGCTTGTGCAAGATGGTTTGGAAGCAGATTTATTGAATTTCTTGTTAGGGCAGCCAGAGTCTAGGGGAAAGCACATGCACAAAGAATAAACCTGCTAGTCCCCTTTGGGTTAAAAAAATAAAATAAAAATTTAAAAATGCAATGTTTTTAGATCATGTCGCATTGCAAACTGTAATAGCATTCCATGCAGTTTTATTCAGTGAAACCTACGGGAAGTGGAAAGTCAGAAATCTTTTCAGAGAAACATTACATGCACGATTTGTTGTTTTTATGTCACATTTGAGAGAGGGCACTTCTCCCTCTGTGTAGGTGCACTGAATTCCTTTGGTTAAAGGTTGGTATGCTTGAAAATAGAATCATAGCATCACACACACCATGTTAGAGCTGGAAAGGACCTTAGAGATCATGTAGGCCAAGAGGAATCTGAGGCCCAGACAGGGAAGGGGCTTGCCCAAGCCCATATCTGGGCCTGGTCTCTAAGAAGTCCCTTCACTGGTATGAGAGAAAGAGGAAAAATAAAGCAAAGAACCAAATAAAGGCAAATTCCAAGAAGTCCACAGATGCGATCTGTTCCAACATGAAATCAGAGTTGGATTCTGCAGCTTCCTGTGGTCTTTCATTTGGCTGTGGGGGAGATAATTTTACAGAGCACCATGTTGCATTTTTTCTACCTGGAACTGGCTCTCATTTTTAGGCACCCTTTAGGGATAGATGGCCACAAAAATGTTCATGTACACAGTTGATATTTCTGCAACATTTCACAGTTTACAACAAACCTGTGAGGTAGGTAGTGCATACATTTCTAACCTTAAAAACTGAGGCCCAGAGGCACCTGATTAGTAAGTGGTAGAGTTGGGACTTGAACCCAAGTCTTCTGAATCTAAACCCCTTCCATGGCACCAGGATAATTAACATCTAATATAAAATGTGTTCGAGCATGGAGTTTTGCATAAAAGTCACTATACATTTATATGCCCATAAAAATCTAGAGCATATCCTTTGAGGGAAGAAATATAAAGAGCCACTTTGCTGCCATTTTGGCATTTGTAGGTGAGATGGTATGATTGCTATGGTTGCTAATGGGTACAAAAACTGACAATCAAAGATGAGGGGGCACCTTCTATCCAAGCTGAATGAATGGACAACCATGGCTTCCAGCCCATCTCAAAACAAGAGACAAAAAGGCCAAAATGGACTAGAGTGATCCAGAGATAAGGGAGCTTCTTCATCCCTGAGGAGCTTTCCCTAGGGGATGGGCATTTTGTACTTCAAGTACCCAGGATGAGAAGGGAGGAGAAAGAGACTAAAGCTGGATCACTGCATGACTCACCTACTCCTTTCTCATTTGGCACTCTGTTCAAGGGTACAAATGATATTGGACAAAGTGTCAAGAGTGAGAGAATTTCCAAACTACAATGTATCAGTTGAGTCAAAGTCTTCATCTAACAGATGAAGGACCTGATAATTGAGTGACCCGCCCAAGGTCATTCTGTTAAGAGTCAGAGTTGGTACCCCAGTCAGTCCTCAGCTTTAGTGAGAAGACTCTCAGATAATCATCAAAATCACAGTTGGAAGGGATCTTAGTGACCAGAGCCACCACATTCACATTTGAAAATGAGAAAATTGAGATCGAGAGGTGGTCACATGCAAGGTCACCCAGCCAGGGAGCGACAGAATTAGGAGTAGAATGCAGGTTTTGCACTTCCCAGTCCCATATTCTTTCATCATTTTTAAGCCAAAGTTCACACTGAACAAATGAGAGAATTTCACTTGGCTTTAGGCTCCTGTCTTTTTTCATGGAAATATATTCAGTTATACTGTAATTTAGGAGCTCCAGTAGGGCTATTGTTATAGTATTATGGGGTTATAGATCCCAGAGAAGGGATCACAGAGGCGATATAGGATACTCTTCTCATTTTATAGAGGCAAAGGGAGATTATAAATGACTTGCGCCAGGTCCTTTAAGTAATATGCATCAGAATTCCAGGACAATTTGAAGAAACCTTCCTATCCTTGGTCTAAAACTTACTGAAGTTGTGATCATATTTAGGCAAAGGCTGTTCTTGGCCATTGAACTAGTGACATTTACCTTCCGAACAAAAGGAAAAAAGCTATGTTTCAGGGCGGTGGACAAGAGGGGCATAGAGGCACTCTGAGAGGGAAAGGAGGGCTCAGACACAGAGGCAAGTCTTGGTAAACTGAAAAGATGGGTGCTACAGAGAGCAGAGTGTGCCTCTACTGAATTCAATACTATTAGAAAAACCTCACTAGAAGCAAGGGATCAGCAACTTCTGTTCTTGTCCCATAGGTTTGCTGTTGATTACTTGGGGAAAAGTTTTTCTGGAACGCCAGGCAGGTGACTGAAGCTATTCTGCTCCCTTTGTAGGAAGTATGAAGAAGGAGCACTCAACTCTGATTGGGCTTTTAATTAAGAGGCTTACAGCTATGAAGATTCTGCTGACATAGACTATCACTTGTAGCTTTGGTGGCTAGCAGTAGGGCATGGAATGGAATATATACACCATATATATTCAAAACATAGATGTTTCCCCTTTCAAGTTTTCCTTCTGAAAAACAGAAATATATTGCTTTAGCTTTTCAATTACATGTTCTCACAGACTCATTCTGAGGCATATGATGGAAAGGATGACATGCCTCTGGGACCTTGAGAGTCTAGCATGAAATCCAGAGTAAGGACAAGTGCTCTGTGGCCAAGGGCTTTGTTCCCATTGGTTGTTATTGCTTCTGGCAATGGGCCAATGGAAATCCCCTTTTTGAAGAGATCCACCAAATGCAACTGCTCATTTCAGGACAAATAATGGGACTTTTGGTTAAAGTTGTTAAAAGGTTCTTTGCAGAGGGCTATGAAAAACCCATGTTGTCAAAACTACTAAGACAAATCAGAATGCCTTTCTTGATCAAATCATACCTACTCTTTTGAGATTAGGGCCAGATATTTTGAACAAGAGGTCAGCTCTCAATTATTTATGTGAAAACTACATACTGTGGATCATCAGAGACACACATTGGTTCAAAAGTACTGCCCACCATTGGCTATTTAGTTTTCTAATCCAACTTGCATAGTGGATTTATGCCAAAGGAAAGTAAAATCATATTAACTTTAGTTTAAGTGACACAGAGAAGTAAGATGGGCAGGATGGTATACTGTCAAAGTAATCCCATAATATTTTCAAATAAATCAGTAATTTATGTACCATTTGTGGCTTGGAATTATCCAGTGTCAATGATGCCCTTATTTTCTAGAGGTAATTGTGAGTTGACTATACATTTGCTTTTTTAAAAAATCCTTGTCTTCTTTCTTAGATTGCTACTAAGTATTGGTTTCAAGGCAGAAGAGTGATATGGGTTAGGCAACCACAGTTAAGTGATTTACCCAGGGTCACACAAGTAGTTATCTGAGGTCAGATTTGAACCCAGAACCTCCTGTCTCCAGGTCTGGCTCTCTATCCACTAAGCTACATACCTGTCCAACACATTCAGTTTTAGCAAGGATAACTGAAGGAAAAAGAATTAACTCCTGTCTGTTAACTTCACTGGGGAAGATTTTCAAATAGTATTTGGGATAATTTGTATTTTTCCTTATTTATTCTGCTCTTCTCATCCTGGAATAAAATTTCTAGCAGCAGCATTTGGCTTTATCTTCAACAGTTCACAGAAATAAAATATTGAGTTAGTTCAGAAACATGCTAGATAATAGCACCAGTTTTCCGATACTATTTCCCACTGAAACTGACCTGTGAACTGTGAACATCCCTTCCATGACCAATTTACGTAATTGGCTCAGGAATGGGAAAATAAAAGAAATGGAAAGATGAAGATGGAAGGAAATGTCATGAAGTATATATAAATATTTTTCTAGATAAATTTGCACCTATACATGGAGAAATACTGGTTATGATAGATGGAGTTTGTCAGAGTTTGGGACTGAGCTGGCCTCTTACATTTGAGGCACACAGCAAAAAAAAAAATTACATTTAACATTTAAAATTTAGAGCTAGTAGGAACCTCAGAGTTTACTTAGCCCAACCCCTTGATTTATCAAATGGAGACACTTAGGACCATTGAGGTAAAGGGCTTTCTTAAGGTCAAATGATGAGATGCAGAACTGAGATTCTCACCCACATTTTCAGATGCCAAAACCAGTACTCTGGCTTAACCCTGGCTTCTGGTGACAGAGAATAGCATTTTTGCCAATCAGGAAATTTGTAATTGTCTCCTAATGCAGACCTGCCCTTGGCACAACTTAAAAGGAAAACAAAATAGCCCTTCTTGAATCTTACTTTCTGAGTACAAAAATTTCTTCCAATGCTTGAAGGCTTTAAGACAACCATCAGAAACTAAGATTATTAGTAAAGATACTTATATTTCACATGTGTCTTTCAGAACTTCAAAAAAAAAAAGAGGCTGTGGACATAAATGCAACTTGAAACTGTTCCATGCCTTTGTCTCTGGACTTCATGAAGTGTTCTGATCCTGAACCCTTTACCCTGTCCAATAATCATTCCCTGGTAAAGATTCCCTTGAAGATGAGCATCTCTGCCCTCCAATGGGCTGTTCGAGTCTATCTTATAACTGTGCTCAGGACTCAAAGTCTTTCCAGATTTGTAGAGCTTGAAAGAATTTGTGTCAGATTTATGGCAATTTGACATTTGTGACACCATCAATTTCATATTTAGGACATAAAATTTATGTAGTTGAAGGGGCCAATTGTAACTTTTTTTCTTCCTGTCTTATCTATGGAAAACTCACCTTCTGTACACATCTTCATCACAGACTTTGACATTGATCAAACCAGATCCAACTAGTGAGGGAGTCTTTAGAAATGTTAGCTGTATGTATTTCTGCCATTGAGTTTCAAGGAATCACTGAGCAAATTATTGTCTCATTACAATAAATTATAGAACCAGTGAATTTGAGAACTTGAAATTACATCAACAGTCATCTAGTCTAATACGATCATCAACATGGGAACCTTTTTTACAATAGCTACATTAGGTGTTTATTTGGACTCTCCTTGAATACTTCAATTAGATTGGACATTCACTACTTTTCTGAAGTAGTTTATCCCAATAATGCATAACACTAATTATTGGGTAGGTCATCCTTATGGAAGCAAATAACTACTCAGTGGTCCTCATGCTAATCTCAGAGACTAGACAGAATAACTATTCCTTTTACAAAATGGAAACCCTTAAAATATTTGAAGACAAGTATAACATTATAGAAATACGAATCTTAGTCTTCCCTCTTCCAAGATAATTCTTTTTAGTTCCTTCAGCAATTCTTAATATGACAGTGTTTCAAGGGGAAATCTTTTTGGTTTCTCTCTGTTATACATATATCTACAACTGGATAAAATGTAAATGACAGTCAAATCACATCTGGGTTTTACTACATCCCAACTAAGTAACAATAATATTTAACATTTATGTAGCACCTATTATGTGCCAGACACTAGGCTACAAGCTTTATGATTATCTCATTTGATCTCCACAACAATCCTGGAAAGTAGGTGCTATTATTATTCCCATTTTACAGATGAGGAAACTGAGACAAATAAAATAGGAGTTAAGGACTTTCCCAGGGACAAGCAGCTAATAAGTATTTGACATGCTATTTGAACTCAGGTCTTCCTGTCTCCACACCTGGGCTCTATCTGCTATATTATTTAACTGCCATCTAAAGCAAGATAACTAAAAAGAACTAGAGCTAGGAATCAAAATCATGTCCTCTGATTCTGAGGGCAATATCATTAGTTTCCAGAGTCTTTACTCTGAATCCAGAGTCATGCTGCCTTCAGTGTTGAGAAATGTTAAACTCAAGAAGTCTACCAGTGCAGGCTGACTAGACTGTTTCTCTTCTGAGATTTACTACTCCCATTTCCATGAGAATATATTTCATCTCAGTCCTCTGTCCCTGATGAATTAATTATCCATAAGTATACATGCAGGCTGAATCTTTTCATCAACCAATTTGCTCACCATCCCATCTCATTCAAGGGCTACCATTCTTTGTGCCAAGTTACTGACCTTTCCTTAACTCTATTTCCAACATGAAGCTTTTCTAGGTCCAAAAACTCAGAAAATGCTTATTGTTATATTCTGTTCTGACTTGGAAAAAAGATGATTTTGGTACACATTCTTTCAAAGAAAATTTTTGCTGAATTAGGGAAGACGTTCATGTTTTTGTACAAACTTGGCAAAAAATAAGATTTCACACAGTTTTGACAAGGCCTTGCACCAAAGACATCGACTACATGTTAAACTGAAAACCTTCCACAACATATCAACAACCTACTTAATCTAAGTTTATCTTCCTTTATGCTTCAGTCAGGATATTTTCTATTCTTCTTCCCTCTCCCACTCCCCACCCAGTCATGAATTAAGTTCTCATGCCTCTGTGCATTTGCTTGCATTATTCCTTATCCAAAGATGTCTTCCTTCCCTCTCTTTACTTGATGAATTCTTACCCAAATGATGCAACCACCTTGAAGTCTTCCCTGATTCCTCTATTGCTTCCTTGGACCTTAAACTTATTGAATTGCTATGTATGATTTAAAGTACAAATCGAAAGCTAACTCATTCATGAAGGAATTCTTGGTTCCCCCTATTGGTCATTGATCTCACATGGTGGCCATTTTTATTAATTTTAAAAACACATTTCATGTGTATATTTATTTAATGCAGTTATGTTTATATATTATACTCTCATAGTAACTATTAGTAACTACTCCAACTAGACATCTCTGAAGATAGATTTTGTTTTATCTAAATCTTTTATATCCTCAAATTGCCTTTCATAAGGATCTTAGATGATTATTAACAATATTTGTTGACTTGAACTAGATTAGATACCCAGGGGGTATTAAAGAGGTTCATATAACCAATGAGTAGCTTCAAAGATAAAAAAAGGAGTAGAAAACACGAACAGAGAAATGTAGGTTAGGAAGAGAAGATGGGTTAGCTATAGGCAATGGTAAGAGATGACAGGTAGCCAACCTGAATGTTTTACTTAACTGGTATCCTCACAATGTCAGGAGAAATTGAAAACCAACTCAAGCACTTTGCACGGACTTCTTGGGGTGAGCATATAGAAGGACACAGACAATAGTTATACAGGATGAACAGATATGGATGGGTTGTAAATGCATTGTTGGAGGGAATTTAAACTGATGAGATCACAGATACATTTGAGTGTTCAAGTAGACATCATGTAAAAAGAGATAGTGGCTGTTTGAACCCCAAACTTTCTCTCTGACAATCAAAGACAATCTGTAGGTAGGATTACCCCACATTTCTCATTGATAGCTGAGCTCACATCCCAGAATATAGGAGAGTGCTTTAATCTCACAACAAGAATTTTTTTTGACATTATACTTCCCACCCACAGTCCATGTTAGTTTTCTTGCTTTGTTATTTGGACAAGAGGCAACATTAAAATAGCTAGCACTAATATAGCACTTTTAAGTTTATAAAGCACTTTTACAAATATGGTCTCATTTTATCTTCCCACCAATCAATCCTGAGAGGTAGATGGTATCATCATCCCTATTTTTACGAACTGAGACAAACAGAGCTTAAAAGACTTTTCCAGAGTTAGAACCTAACCAAGGTATTTCTGTGTGCCTGAAATCTATTTCAACTCAGGTATTCCTAACTCTGGGTCTACTATCTAGCCACCTTTGCCTCTTAAAAGACTGCCTGCATGGCCTGCCTCCATGTCCTGGTGAATGCCACTAATCTCTGGATAGGGATATTAATGGCCAAGACCACAAGCTGTCTGTCCTGTATTAATTCAATTTTCTAAAAACACAAACAGTTGTCCTTTTAAAAAAAAATCACTGATTTCAAATAACCTGCTTGAAACTTTTATTTATTTGTTTTAAAACTTTATCTTCTGTATTAAAATTGATACTCAAGGGAATTGGGATTAAGTGCCTTGCCCAGAGTCACACAGGTAAGAAGTGTCTGAGGCAGGTCCTTCCCATTACAGCCCTAGTGCTATATTCACTGTGCTACCTAGCTGGCTCACCAAAAGACTTTTAGAGACTAAGTGGTCCTATCTTTGCCTTGGCCTGGCAGACAAGTTTTCCTTTCAGTTTACCTTGTGCTCCCTGCCATGACTCTGCTTGATTTTACTAAGCTCTTCAGAAACAAATCTGATATGTAATCCAGGGATCCATGACACCAAATTTAAGATCATCATTGGGAAATGAGAGTCATTGTTACTTTCCAGAACACTGACAGTTCCTGTAAGATACAGTGTAAACTGGAAACAGGATAATCATCTATTTAACTTGATACCTAGAAATTGGTAAACTGTACATCTTATACAAACAAGAACAACCCTAAGAAACATCTTTTTGGTCTGAATTATTCAGTTCTTTTTAACAATACTACAAGTAAAATTTCTAGAAATTTTGAAATATTGGAGGTAAAATCATTTGGGGAGAAGGAAGAAATGAACAGTTTGGGAAAAAATAACTTTAAATGTAATACCAGTAAGGTTTTTTTTTTTTTTTGGTTAAAGAACTGAAGGAAATAGATATTTAATAGTTCTCTTAGGCTGAAATAAATTGAATTATCTCCCTTTGCAGATCTAAAGTCACTGATAGTTTAGTAAATTAAAAAAAAGATTATATATTGAGCATAACTTTGCTCTAAAAACATGATTTCTGGCACAGTAGATTATTTAAACAATGATTACACATTTGGTATTTTAAGATTCTTGTAAATATTCCAATTAATGCTTTCACCAGGGGCCCGAATAGTACAATATTATATTCTTAAAGACTATGCCAATAGAATCCAATTCTAGCAGGCTGGTCAAAGATCTTTACATTCTGTGCCTGAGGACCATCCTAGATAAGTTTTGAGAATCTCATTTCAAAGAGGTTGGCCATCAAATATTTTTTTTTTCCTTTTCTATTCACAATAGAAGACAAGACCTCCAGAAGACAAGGACCCAAAATATAGAAGAGTGACCACACAGATGGAGTCATGGATTCCAAAAGTGATGAGAAGATTTCCAACTTGATAACTTTGTTTTTGCCATCTATTAAGCAGACGTGGAAGTGAGGATAAATAAAACACTAGTATATTAGGAAAATAGATATTGTTACTATGTTTTATTATTTCTTCTGAATATCCTGCTACTCATAATTTCAATTAGATATAGAGAGCATTGAGTTTTAGAAAGGTAAGGGACAAGAATGATACCCGTGATTTCATTGATATGGAGAATTCCTGGGTGAGGAAGACAGGGACGGGTTCTCTGTCTGCCTCACCTAAGTTATGACCATTGGGATGGGGAGACCTTGGTCTGATTGGTCTAATAATTTATTTAGTCTAATCATTTATTTTCTGAGCCCACTACCAGTAATTTGTTTCCATGTCTTTTCACTGGATTCTCTCACATTTGGAATGCTCTTCTATTAAAAAATGTGCCCCTCAGAACACCTGGCTTCTTTTAAGACAGCTTAAGAGCTCCCTCCCTCAGAAGAACTTTCTTGGTCCCCCTAAATGCTAGTGCATTGATCTCTAAAGTTACCTGATCTGTATGTATCTTGCATGTACTCATCTCTATTTACAGATAAATATGTATGCATATGTATGAATCTATTTCTCTATCTAAAGACATATATGTTATATTTCATATAGAATGCAAGTTTCTTGAGGACAAGAACTGTTCAGTACCTACTCTTCAACTTCTAGAGAATTTCCTGGGGACCCTTAAAAGGTTGTATGACTTCCTGGGCTTCATAAAGTTAAATATAGATCACAGGTAGAAGAGGGACAGCTTGGCCTTAGTATAACAGATTTATAATGCTTACTCTAAATAGTTTAACATAAATTTCCTATTGAATATTCATTAAAAATTATTTAGGGAAGTACAAAGTGAATGGTAAAAAATAAATGCTTTTAAAAAGTTTTATTGCTCTGCCCCCACCTCTTTTAGGGTGAAAGTAGCATTTAGGAAGAAATATTAGATTTCTCTGTCTCTCTGTCTCTTTCTCTGCCTCTCCCCTCTTTCTGTCTCTGATTCTCTGTCTTTCTCTTTGTCTTCATCTCTCCATCCTTCCCTTTTAATCACGTCCCCCACCTGACAAATGATTTTCATATCTTTGGCCATATGAACTGGCCAATTAACACATTTCCAGTTTCCCTTCTGTCTCGAGCAACAAAACAACTTCAGAGGGTGGAGTGGGGGGAATTTAAACAGGTTGTTTGTATTTGTTAACAGTGATTTTAAAAAGTTTTCAATAACTCTCCTATGGGTATTATATAAGCATTGTTTGCCAGCTAGATAGATGCTCTGGGTCTGACTTTGATGTATATTTATAGCCCCTAAAATGTGCAAAAAATATATTTGTCTCTTTCCCCACCACTCTTTCCTTTATGTTGGAGGCTTGGGGAAACCAAAGAATATTATTCACTGTTAACAGATCCAATTATCTGGTGTAATCCACTCAAAACTCCTGGAAAGGTTTCAAACCCACTTAACTTTGGGAAGAAAGTGCAAAAAGTAGAGTACCTTTAATGACTGTTTCCTGGCTGAAATCTGTTAAGTGGTAAGTTATCTTTTGAGTCAGAACTAACATTAGCCCTGGGGTTTTCAATGTCAGAAGGAGAAATGTTACAGGAAGATTTAAGATTTACTTCAGGGAAATTTCTGAACAAAGCATTCTAGGTTCCGGACCAGGAACCTACGAGTGTCCTGTCTAATCAACATCAAGCCTCTGGCCTCTCCTACAGTAAGAGGAGATTTTTTTTAAATTTAGAAATAGCTCTTCAAAAATAAAGTCTTTGATTCCCTACATTAAAAAAATAAACTGAGATTCAAATGTTAGATGAGTTTGCCTGGAAAAATAGCATTTCCTCATCAAATAAGCATAATGCTATTTATTCCATGTATTAATGAAATAGGAAAATTTATATTCTGCAGAGCTCTGAGGGGTAAGTCTATTTGTTAGCAATTACTCTTTAACAGAAACTTGGAAATCCTGGCTAATACCTAAGCAGATTGAACACTTAGCATCTGATTGGTGCAGTGGATAGAAGGCTAGATAGGATTTAGAAAGACCCAACTTTAAAACCAGCCTTGATAGAAATACTAACTAGCTATGGCATCTTGGGCAAAGTGGCTCAACTTCTGTTTACCTCAGTATTCTTATATGTAAAATGGGGATAACAGAAACATCTATCTCTCAGGTTGGTTGTGAGGATAAAATGAATTAATATTTATGAAGTTCTTTGCAAAGCTTAAAGCACTAAATAGATGCTACTTAACCAATGATTTGGATTTTTTTGGAGATGGATATTTTTGGAGATCTTTGAAAACCTAACTAAATAAATATGTGTGCATGCATACACACATGTACACACACACATGCATGCACATAAAATACTTTCCCCTGGATTTTGATTATCCACTGTCAATCTCAAGTGCTGGAGGTCCACCCCACAATACTGAGGAATAATTGTCCTCTGGCAGTGATCTCTTCTGCTTCCATTTTCATTTTTTTTTAGTAGTTTGTTTTTTTGGTGAGAGTAAGCTGATAAAGGGGCTAAGGACCATCAAGCTAAGGGGCAGAAGCAGGGAGAAAGCACACATATATGTGGGTTCAGTGAGTGTTTACTTATATCTGCAGTTTCAGCTATCCATGGTAGGTTTTGAAAGGTATTCACCATAGATGGGGGGCCCCAATTGAGTGTGTGTGTATTTATATTTATCTCTCTTCTCCTCCCCTTTACTCTTTCTCTGTCTCTGTCTTTCTCTCTCTCTCTGTCACTTTCTTTTTCTCTGTCTGTCTCTCTCTCTGTCTCTGTGTGTGTGTGTCTCTCTCCATCTCTATCTCTCTGTCTGCTGTCTCTATCTCATTTCTATCTCTCTGTCTCTGTCTCTGTCTCTCTCTGTGTCTTTCTCTCTGTCTCTTTCTGTCTCTCTGTCTCTCTCTCTCTCCTGTCTTTTCCCTTGCTTTCATTTTTAATATACTACTCTGCCTAAGATAAAAGATACAGAGACTTAAATGACTTTAAATATGAACACTTTTAGTCCTGACCTGATGCTTAAAATGTTTCTCCAAAAGTAACTTCTGTACATGGGGATATATGCTGAATCTTTTAAATCACTAAGGAAAAACGATTATGTAGGTAGCATATGTAGTAACAAGGATAAAGGCAAACAACTACAAATGGTGTGTGACATTCAGGAGGGCAGGATGTGACTGGAGCTTAATGTATCTGTAGGTCACTACAGTGTCCTGCCTTTGGGCTTACCCTATCATTCAAATGGAATCATAGGAAGAGGTGTATGCTTAGAGAATTCAAGTCCAACTTTTTTTTTTTAATAGAGAAATAATTTGAAGTCCGGAGAGGACAAGTATCTTGCTATAAGTCAGTAGTAGTTAGTGTCACACTTTGGATTGGAACCCAAGTCTTCTGATGTCCAACTCAAAGCTTTCTGCTACAATACATTGCATCTCAAAAGTGTGCCCCCCCCCAAGATTTGAACCCAAATGATAAGAATTCAAAATCCAGAACTCTAAAGAATATACCATCATTTCACAAATAATTCTCTAAGAAATATGGTGATATGATCTGAAGAGGGATTCTGGGAGAGAATTTTGATGCTAGTTATATTTTCCTCTCCAAAATATTAAAAATAAAATAAAGCATGCATTAAAATGCTTATTATATATGACATTTAGAGTTAATTAAAACTGACTTAATTTTCTCCATTTAGATCTAAAATTTCCTCAACTAGGGAAAGAGGAAGCTGGTAGTGAATAGAATACTGGGCCTGGAGTCAGAAAATCTGAGTTCCAATTATGCTTCATATACCTGCTAGCTATATGATCGTGGACAAGTCATTAATCTCTGCCTCTGTTACATCAATTATAAGATGAAGATAATAATTTATCATTCACAGTTATTGTGAGGATAAAATGAGATATTTGCTTAAAAAAGAAAACATAGCATACTGCCTGTCCTATAGTAGGTATAGCACAGATGCCCTATAAGTGATTATTTCTTTTCCCAACTATTCTTCCTTCTCATAATATTCCATACTTTCATATCCTTTTGGAATGCTGTTTAAATGGTTATTTCCCTTCCAACTTATTCTTCATTCTGATAATATTCCATATTTCATATCCTTCAAATGAACTTTTATGGTCACTGCCATTACAATCATCACTATTATCAATTCATATTACTTAATTTAAAATAATATTTCAAAAATTGGATTTTCATCCTTTTTTACAGAATTTAGCTATAATTTGCCCTGGGGAAAGTTATGATGTTATTATTCTTTAATATTTAATATTCTAGAGACTATTATCTTTATTAATAAAAAGGATATATTTCTATAGTGCTTTAAAGTTGGCAAAATGATTATTTACAACCTCAGCATTCTGTGTTCAAATCAATTTGGGAAACATTGAATTACCAAATGGGACCCTCTGGATGTTAATGATAGGGAATAGGGCAGGGAAACAATCAGATCTTTTTTTTTTTATGGAAATATGGAAGACAGGTTGTTAAATACACTCTTTGCTGGAGAAACACAAGAAGGACCTGATCCCTTTAATAGAGAAAAATTCCTTTTAGAACTGGACCCTTCTTTAAGTTCCAACCTTCGTGCCCCTCTCCACAAATTTCTCCATCCATTCAATATTCTTCATTTTTCGTTCTACCCTATTTTAGTGCTTACCACATCAGCAGGTACTTCTAGACCTATATATGTGAAACAAATTTTTCCAATCTTAGGCTATTATACAGTCACAGCTGGCTTTTTAACACTCCATGGCACTTGTCTACACAGTGAGCACGATGGAGAGGGAAACAATCTCGGTCAAATCACAAGCTGGCCCAAGCATTAATAGAAACCAAAAGTACGCAAGAAAGTCCAGCTCATCTGGTTTCCTCCTGACACAAAGCTCTATGATGGAAGCAAAAGGTCATCTTGAGAACTGACATCCTATAGACTTCAGCTTTTCATCACAAGGAAGAATAACTTTTATTATTTTCAGAAAGTTTAGAATAGATGTGGTGAGATGCTTTTAAATATTTCATGACATACTCTAGTCCAATTTGTAGTCAAACTCCCCTAGCAGAATCTGATTAAAATGTAATTGAGAAAAATTTAATGAAACAAATAAAAATAAACCATAACATAAATCATGTAAATGTGCAGTTTTTAAAGTCAGTATGTGGCCAGTGATGGTCCCTTTCTATTTAAATTTAGCTGCCCAGTGAGTTACTCTCATCCACTAAAGCTGTTACCTGAGGGAAAAAAAGTTCTGATTTCATAATAGTTTTTTGTCCAAGATTCATTAGGTAGTTTAATTTTCTCAATAGCATTTCAAATTACATTTGATTTGTTAAAAATAATACCTGATTTGTTAATTTTATGATCACAGTAATTCAGAGATAAGCCAGTTAGATCAACCTGTGAATGTGTGGAAATCCCTTCTATGACTTTTCTGCTAAGTGGTCACTCAGTGTAAGGGGGGAAAGGGGAAGGGAGTGAGTACTTCTAATGTGCTTCTATGTGCTAGGAACTTTGCAAATATTATATCATTCAACCCTCACAGTAACCCTGGGGGATAGGTACTATTATTATCTCATTTTGACACTTAAGAAAACTGAGGCAAACAGAGGTTAAATGAACTGTCCAAGGCCATACAGCTAGTAAGTATCTGAGAATTCAGATCTTCCTGACTACAAGTCTAGTAATTAATCCGTTTATGTCACTGAGTTGCCCTAATGTTGAGAGAACTGGGGAAATCATGACATTAGTCATGCCATGGCCTCTTTTATTTTGGGACAGCTCTAAATATTAGAAAAAAAATTTCATCAAGCATCACTCTATCTCTACATTTTTAAAGCTGTTTCTTGTTTATTTGTTTTTTTTTCTCTCTTTTTAGGCAAACAGAGCAAGCATAAACATTTTTCCTGCGGCAGCTTTTCAAATATTTTCATTGGGTTATCAATGTCTTACCAGTTCTTCTTGTCTAGTTATCCTGTCCATCATCTTTTATCTATTTTCTAAGGTTATTTAATCCTTGCATATTATGGTCTCTAGTTGCCCTTGTCATTTTAGCCACCGATTCCAGTTTTAGACATTTCCATTTGTTAGGAAGGTTTTCTTTACTTAGACTACAGATCTTTCCTTGGGCAACTGACAAATCAAAGTACAATACAGTAGCTTGATTTTGCATTGATGTATCTGTGTCCATTTTATCTTAGTAGGAACTGTGTCGTATGATACCAATTTACCTTCAACTTTTAAATAGGTAATTTGAGTTTATAGAATAGGTAGAAAGGGTGATAGTCTAAGGAAATTGTGAGTATGTGAAGTTTATAAATATATATTTAAAGGAGCAGAGGAAAATTAGGAAAGTGTTTATGCATTTCTCTGACAAGTGAATTGTACATAAATGTTAGATCATAGGGATGATAGTGATGATGATGACAATGATGACAAGTATGATAAAGGTTATTGCATGATCACAAGAATGTGCAAAAGAAATGAGGCTTTTGCAATACTCAGTTGGAAGCCTTTCTTTCTCCTACACAATTCCCATTTGAATAATTAAGAATACTTAAGATACGCTGAAAGGTATATAGTCATAAAAATAATAGCAAGCATTTGAAGAATACACTAAAATTTGCAAAGTTGTTTACAAGTATTGATTATTTTCACTTAAAATGCTGTTTATAAGTATTATCTCTGAGGATGTGTGGCTCAAAAATTTAGTAAAGACTAGAGAGAAATAATAGGGGAAAGTCTGAGATTGGGTGCATATTGCTACCTAGAGATGGGAAAAGTCTATGAATTTTTAAGCTCATTTGTACTTGGGGGAGATAACATCACAAATTAGAGAAACTTGGAACCTTTTCTTGAATTGCCTGGGAAGTCATAGGGCCCAAATAATTGGTATGAAAATAGAGTGAAAAAAATAACTTTGTGCTGTCCCCTTTCCTCATTCCTCTTTTAAGTAGGAGAAAGAAGTAGGTAGGAGATTTGTGATAAGAATAAGCATAAATTCTGGGAAGTAAGATACATTTTGAGATGTTTGTTCACTTCTAGGTCTCTGTTTTGTTTTTTCTCTTTTAATAAAACTTTTTTTTCTGTGATATTATGAACCATGTGCTTGGAAAGGTGGAGTTAGTCTTAGTGAACAGAATACCCAGATCCCGAAATATTCAGTGTGAGGGCCAAAAACTAAGAGAAATGAGAAGTACCCGAAATACATTTATATTCTTTCCTTCTTCATATCATGAGGATGTGAAACACAAGATTATATATAGACTGTTATCTCTAAAGGCTCCTGTAGAAACATGAACTGAAGCGAAGTCTCCTGAATTTCTCTCTAATGAAATAAAAATGTTAATTTATTGCCCAAATTAACTCTCTCTCTCTCTCTCTCTCTCTTTCTCTCTCTCTCTCTCTCTCTCTCTCTCTCTCTCTCTCTCTCTCCCTTTGCCTCCCTCCCTTCTTTCCTTCCCCTTCTCTCATTACTTCTTCCTTCCCTCCCTTCTCTCACAGTCAGTGGAGATTGAATCTACTTCTGAATTATCTAAATGCTATGAAGTTTCTCTGACATCAAGCCTAAATTTGCTGCTTTGTAACTTTCATCCATTAAGCTTCCTTCCTTTTGAGATCATGTAGAGCAAGTCTAAACCCTCTACTAAATGACAATTCTTTAAATACTCATCACTTCTCTCCTAACTCTTCTAGTTTGCAGGTCTCCAAATCCTTCAACCATCCTGTATATGGTTGTATTGAGCAGCACTTCTCTAACCTGGCTGACCTTCTCTTGATACTATTCAGCTCATTAATAACTTTTCCTCTGTGTGTGCATTGCATACTTTGCTTAATAAATGTCCTATTTATCTGTCTCTCCATCTCTCTCTTCATCTCTCTGTCTATCTATATATTCCTACTTCAATGATTCTATATAATATGAGCTGTGGAAACAAAAGTCTAAAACAATGGGTTGGTTCAAATGTTAAAAAAACAAAAGCAAACAGCCAATAACAGCTAATTACCATCTGAGTATTGCATCTACACACACACACACACACACACACACACACACACACACACACATATGGTTCCAGCTTCTCAGAGTGAGTGAATTTTTGAGTAAATCAAGTAAAGATTTTGGCTTTATATTGACTCAGCTATGCTATACTATATTTCCTTCTTGGTTTATTTCAAATTTTAAAAACCCTCATCTAGGTCCTAAGAAATGAATTTATGACTATTAACCTAATCTTATGAAAAACTTGGAATGTTCCCAGTTACTTCTAAGATTTTATTATTCATTAAAATACAGTTACATCAGTTGCACCTTTTTGAAGGTAAGATTTCAAAATGAATTAAGTTATGAATGCTAAAAAATAGTTTGGGAAAGAAAAAACCAAGACATTAAATAAAAAAAAATGTGTGTGTTCATGTGTTCAACCTTGAAGAAAATTATTTTTTAGGATAAAACAAGTTGTTCTCTATTGTCTACCTCCATTTTGCTCTTTATTGTTAGTGCCGAGGTCAGTTAGAGTAGACAATGAGATGGTGAGATGGTGAGATGATTTAATTGGGCGTGCATGTTTGTGCATGTGTGTATGTGTGTGTGAACAAAAGTCTTAAGTGGTAAAAATCAAGGAAAAATAGTTTTAGGAACAATAACCTAGACTAAACAGACTGTCTTCACTGAGTAATCATCATTCAGACCACAGGTAACACTTTGCAAAGAAAGCTGGGAGAGATTTCTCAGTCAGCAAATCATACACACACAATCATATATCTCATATCTCATATCAAATCAGATTCTATCACCAAAGCAAAATGTGCCATATAGAGCACCAAGAGGCAAGAGAAATTACCTTTTAAAGAAAAATAGGGGGACATATGAGGGTTTAAACACTCTGGAGTAGACTGAAAATATCACAACAAAGTAATAGAAACATAAACACTTAATTTTGGCCAAGTTTAACCATCAGCTTCTGCAAGCTAACCTTGTATTATGCATTATGCCAGCACCACTCTTTTACAGACAAATATAAAGGCCTTAGCCTGGCATTGTCTCATTGAGATCCATCAGTCTTTTGGATGCAGAGGAAAGAGAGGTAACCTAATACTGAAGATTTTAAACCTTTTCCATGTTTAATTTCTCTAGGCAAGAAGATCTCACAACTCTATGGCAAGACAAAATTTTCAAATCTAGGATTTTTTTTTCCTTTTGTCATTTTAACTCTAATGATGTCATTAAAGCAGCCTGATTTCCTCTCTTTTCTTCAAATACCAATTATCATTTCCAGCTTATGCTTGGCTAGCTAAGATTCCAGAAATTGCTTGTCAGGCAACCATTATCATAGATCTGAGTTGCCTTTTTCTCATTTGAAAGCATATAAGAGAAGAATAATGAAGCTATGGTGGAAATTGTATATTATTCCTGAAACCTCATGCATCATTCCCTTTAACTTTTCTATATCCAGCATAACAAAAGCCCCCTTGACCTTGGGGGAAAAAAAAACACTCAGGAATTTTTTTGTGTTACCACTTAAAAGGTTACTTCCACAGCCCGGGACTTTTTCTTTACCAATTTAGTATCATTAATTCTCCCTTCTCACATATTTGAGGATTTTATACATACATATGAATACAAATAAACATGTATGCTCATAGGGATATGTACATATGTGTATATGTATAGAAAAGATGGCATCACATTGAATAGCATTAAAATTTTAGTTGGTTTCAAAAAAAAATGAAGAAGAGGAAAAAATTAATCTATAAAGCCAAAGCAAAAACCCTCTGATATTTCCTGGAACGGATGCATAGGTTAATTCTTTCCTAAGGAGATATGTTTAATCATTCGAAGTAATAAATGCATATTAGAGAAAAGGTTAAAGATGAATTTGTTTCCTCTGAGTCTTCCATTATGGAGATGCATTCAGGCATGCTTTTATAGTTAATGACATTAAGAAAAGTTTGACTTACATTCTGTTTCCCCACAATGTTATCAAATGGGAGTTCGGGGCTCCAAGATCCTTCTGTGAATGTGGCCCCACTGTTTCTCCTATCTGAGGAGCTGACTGACTCCTTGACAATGTCTTCAGGCAAAGTCAAGAGACTTTCCTCAGGCTGCTTTATTAAATAGGTCTCGATGTTATGTTTTCTCAAGAATTCATTTCGTTCTTTACCGTGTCCTTCCTCAACATTATAATCACCATTGAGGCAGTCCAACGTTGCTTTGGAGATGTGAATCCTCCTGCATGCACAAAACAGGAGTCAATGGAAATTCTTGATAAATGCTTTCTTGTTCCCCCATGGCAGGAATATTAGCTTTGCGCACATTTCATTTTGTTATTTTTTCCACTCAGATACAACATTTATATTGGATGTGGGGTACTATGAAGGCACTCAATTAAAAAATAATAATACCTAATATTTACATATCAACTTGAGGTTTAGAAAGTAATTTACAAATAATTTATTTTGTCCACAAAACAAAACTGGAAGATAGGTGCTATTATTGTATCCATTTTGGTGATAAGGCAAGTGAGGCAATGAGAGGTTTAATGACTTGTTCAGAGTCATACAGTCAGTAAATATCTGAAACCAGATTAGAAATCAGGTGTTCTTGACTCCAAGTCCACAATTTTATCCATTGTTCCATCTTAATCCATTTCCTTTCTGGGCCAAACCAATAACTAATATGTGATGGACTACCACAGACAGCATGAAGGCCTCTAAATAAATGGATGCATAGTTTAAATCATTTTCCAATGGAATTTAAAATATTCTTGTGTATGTGAGTTCTATAATTATTTCTTAACTTTGGATCATATTTCTATCTTTAAAATTAATTGGGCAAATAATTGTGCAAGTTATCATCACTTTTCTTGTAGCAACATTGTCATAGTGTGCATGATACTAATCTTTCTCATGTAAAAACTGCAGCTTTTAATCAGTGCAGTGAGCTGTTTTACTTGTTTTATATGTTAAATAAATATGATCAAAATACACCAATTTCTTCACAGATATCCTTCTTCTATGTAAAGCACAATATACAAGGGTCACTAGTGATGAGAAAAAAATCATGTGAATGAGTCTGGCTGGTGGAGAGACAAAGAGGAGACATTCTCAAATAGTGGATATCCCATGGTTCTTTAGAGCAAAGACATTTTTAAATTTAATTGCTTATAATAAATATATATACATACATGTGTATATGATTATAGTAGAAAGTGATAAAATATATTAATAATATACAGATTTTATGCATTCATGACTTTTTTTAAAGTTTTCCTTACATATATACATCATCTGCAATTTTCAACAGTACATCACAAATCTCCAAAAATTCCCATTTAATTATCAATGGACAATATGTGAATAATCAAAACCATGAATGTGAAACTCAAAAATATTAAGGGATGATTGTATATATGTGTGTATGTGTGCTATATAATATATAATGGACATTATATATATATATATACATATATATATACACATATATATATATATATATATGTATGTATGTATGTATAACAAATAGTCAGGTCATTTTCTATTCCATTCAGAAAAATGTTGCCTAAAAATAGCCAGAATCATTTGCTACAAAATTTAACTTTGGAATTGTATACTTGGGAATTTCCAACACCCCATAGTCTTAGAGTCTATAATTTTATAACAACATGAGTGAGATGGAAAATCTCAAACCATTTCCCTATCAAAATACTTAAATGGATATTGATTATAATTTCAGAAGAAGAGACTGTAATAAGTAAAGGTGAGGTATTTTTTATCATAGGAAATATAATATTGACTCAGAAGATGCAAATATATCCCCATTGAACTGACAGGAGACTAATAAAGTAGAGAGTCAAGAGAAAATGTCACTCTTAATGTCAAACATTGGTTGGTATTTCATTTTTATTTTCATCATTAATTTAGAAGAATGTCAGGTTTTTTGGTAAACATTTGTGATTCATTTTCTCAGGCTACTTTCCCCGTGAGAAGACTCAAACCCCTCATCACTCAATGATGATGTTATTTTGGGCATAGGCCTCAGAATGTAATGTCACATTATCTTCTCGGAGTGCCATAAGCCTTTTGTTATATACTATAGCAACCAATAACTCAATTAGTTTTTTAAAGCATCTATTACTTGTTGAGCATGTAAACACAAACAAAAGCAAAACAACCAGAATTCTGAAGGAATTTATTAGGGGATACAATATGTGTGTATAGGGGTATGCTGGTTAATTTTAACAATGAACTCTTTGAGGAAAAATCATACACAAACCCACTTAGAAGTTTAATTTGCATTATTGATGGTTTCTCCATTAATTTCTTAAGTCTAGACAATCAACAAAACAGTAAAGTTCAGCCCAGATTGTAGAATTTTCAAATTCCTAAGGTATAAATGTTCACTATATAAAATCACTGAAGAAAAACAACTGCTTGAATGCATGGGTCGAAGGGATATGGTTGGGGATGTAGACTCTAAATGAACATCCTAGTACAAACATCATGGAAATAGATTCTGATCAAGGACACAGGTAATACCCAATGAAATTGCACGTCAGCTGCGGGAAGTGTGGGTGGAGGGGAGAGAGGGAAATAAAGTGAGTACTGTAACAAAAATAAAATAATCAAAGGTATAGACAGGAGAGATCAGGGGTAGTCACAAAGGAAGGCATTAAGGGAGGTTGGGAAAGTCCTCTAGCACAAGTGGGACTTTAGGTGAAATCTAATAGAAGCCAATAAAGCCAAGATGGGGAGATGAAAAGGGAGAGCATCCCAGGTATTAAGGACAGCTGGAAGAAAACTAGTTTTGAGAACAAGTGGAGAGGAATAAGGCATTAGGCATTAGAGTTATTAAGCATAAGAAAGGTAGGGAAGGGGCAGGTTATAAAGGGCTTTAAAACCAAACAGAGGATTTTATATTTAATCTTGAAGGGGATAGGATGCCACTGGAGTTTACTGAATAAAAACTGGCATGGTTGGTTCTGTACTTTAGAAAGAGAGCTGAGTGAAGGAAATCATAGAGTGGGGGAGAGACTTGGGAAAGGAAATCCACTATCATATCCACTACAATAATCGAGGCATGAGGTGATGAGGGCTTGCACCAAGGTGATGGCAATGTCAGAGGAGAGAAGGGAGAACATTTGAAAGATGTTTGGAAGATAGTTGTTTGAGGTCTCTTCCAACTCTCAGATTGTGAGATGCTGAGGGAAGGTACCTGATAAAAATAATGACATTTTATAGCTCTTTGTGTAGGATTATCCTTACCATGTTTTATCCAGTTTAATCCTCAGAACAAGCTTGTGAGGCAGGACCTGCAGATTCTAGTATCTCCCTTTTATAGATATAGATGTCAAAGCTCAGAGAGAGTAAATGACTTCCCAGTGGTCACACAATTAGTTCACAATGACGGCGTGATTTGGGCCGAAGTATTCTTTAAATCAAGCCTCATTTTCAATACATCATGCAATGGCATTGTCCACAATTCTTCTTTTCAGTCTCTAGGTCTGGGCATCCCATTTATCAGGGGTTAAGAGAGATATATCTGGGAGAAATCTCTATACCAAGGACATATGTGTAGAAATAGAAAAGGATTAGATTAAGGGAGTGTTGTTGGGAGAGGAAAAGGCCAAAAACAAAGCCTAAGCACTAACCACAATATTAGTAAATGAGTTCATCATCTGGGGGGGGGGGTGGTGTAAATTAGTTTTTAGTTTAAAAAAGAACTATTTTGATTTCCTTTGTAATGCTATACATTTTATTTCTATTCCTTTAAAGAACAATCTGAGACAGGGTTCATAAACTTCACCAAAATGCAAAAAGGGTCCACAATACAAAAAAAGGTTAAGAATTCTCATCAAAGGGGAGAAGGAAGAATGAGTCACTGAGTGGTGAAATACCCAGAACGTTTTCCCTGGACTCACACATTTAAAGAGGGCATCGACAACTAGTTCAATCTTTCAGTAACATAGAAATAACTGAGCATCTCATTAGCATCTAGTAGTTTAAGCAGGAAGGTATCCAACACTATCTTTTCTGGGAACCCATTCTAGGTGAATTCCTCCTTGATCTAGCTCTGATCCTTTGATCTCCCCCCTGCCATAATGGCCCTAGCAGTATTCTCAAAATGTCTTGTGTTCTCCATTCAAAGCACACTTCATGAAACTTGTCCTGGGGACAAACATTTTAGACATCTTTACTTGAGAAGAAGGTGGTCAGAGTTCAAACCATATTTGACTGCCTGGTTTCCTCAATATTTTATTTTTGAGGAGGTTTACTGTGTTTTAGCTTTGAAATAGCTTTTTAGTTTTGCTTTCTAAATTTTTGAAATGGGACATTATGACAGGATAATGACCTTAATCTCTTCATTCTCTCCTGGCTAGCAAATGCTCTCTCAATTATTTATCACTTATTAGTAAGATTATACAATTAGTAATTACTTACTAATTATCAGAACCTTTTGACACCTCCAGAGAAGGGTAACTCACGTTCCCTAGAGGCAGCCTATTCTAGTACTAGATGGTCATAGTGGTCAGAATATCCTCATCTGCTGAACTCAAATATGGCTTCTTGTCTCTTCGCTCAGTTATAGTGTTCCAATCTTCTACTTTCTCTTTTAGTTGTTTTTTTTTTAAAACCCTTACCTTCTGTCTTAGAATCAATACTGTGTGTTGGTTCCGGGGCAGAAGAGTGGTAAGGGCTAGGCAATGGGGGTCAAGTGACTTGCCCAGAGTCACACAGCTAGGAAGTGGCTGAGGCCAGGTTTGAACCTAGGATCTCCAGTTTCTAGGCCTGGCTCTCAATACACTGAGCCACTCAGCTGCCCTCTATTTTCTGTTTTAGTAATAATTCCAAGACTGAAGAATGACAAGAACTCGGCACTTGGATTTAAGTGACTTGCCCAGGGTTTCAGAGCTAGGAAGTGTTTGAGTACAGATTTGAAATCTGGTCCTCCTGACTCCTGGCCTGGCATTCTATCCACTACGCTACCTAGTCTCCTTAAGAGATGGTGTAGCATCAGACTGGCTAAAATGACAAAAGGACAAAGCAATAAATGTTGAAGGAGCTGAGGAAAAAGGGGACACTAATACACTATTGGTGGATCTGTGACTGATCCAACCATTTTGGAGAGCAATTTGGAATTATTGCCAAAGAGTTATAAAACTGTATACTTCTGGGTCTGTTTTCCAAAGAGATATGGGAAAGGGGAAAAGAACCCATATGTTCCAAAATATTTATAGCAGCACTGTTTGTGGTGGCAAAGAATTAGAAACTGGGGGGATCGCCATTATTTAGGTAAAGGCTTAACAAATGGTGGCATATGATTTTGATGGAATACTACTATGCCATAAGAAATGATAAACAGACTGAAAAAAAAAAACTTGGGGAAAACTACACAAGAGAAGAACCGTGAAATGAGAAGAAGCAGGAGAAAAACATACACATTACAGAATTAATCCTGGGGGGAGGGTGTGGGGAGGGGAATGGTGAATGTTACCTCCAGAAAGTGAATAGAAAGGTGAAATATGAAAGACTTCATTTTTTATTTATATGTTGGCTACCTTGATGATATCTTTTATAATGTAGTGAGAATGAGGAAGGCCTGGGACACTAATGGAATGGAATTATAATATAGATATGGAAAAATGAGCTAAACATACAGGAGATTTGTGATTTCATTTGTGTACTATCTTCTTTTTCTTTACATATGGAAATGCTTACTTTATTTGGATAACATTTTGGGAAAAATTCCAAAAAAGCAAAAGAGATTTCACTAGGAAGGAGAAAAAGGTAAGATCAGGGTTCTTGATTGAGTCAGATCACAGTACATTGGGAAAGAAAGGCAGGGTGTATTTAGGAAATAATGAGCAACTTTGGCATTTCTCAGATTCTTCATTCTATAATATTTTTCTTGCTTTGGTAATGCCACCATTTGCCTGGTAGCTAGGTCACAATGCGTAGAGTACTTGACTTGGACTCAGGAGACTGGAAGTTGAAATCTGACCTTAGACACTTACTGCAAGTATAACCTTAGAGAAGTGACTTAACCTTTCTGCCTCAGGTTTCTTATCTATAAAATAAGAATACTAATAGCACCTACCTTTCAGAGCTGTTGTGAGGATAACATGAGAAAATAATTTACTTAATAATAATAATATTTAAAAATAATTAATTAAGCTTTCCAAAATCTTTGAAGTGCTACATAAATGGCAATGAAAGGACTTGCGAAGACTGGATTTGGCTATCTCCTGATTGTAACAATGAAGATACTTTGCTCTTCCTTGATTGTGAAGATTAAATTGTAATCCCCTGTCTATTTCTAGATTTGAATCCCCAAAGTGTAAACACAGTACTTAAAGTTGAGTATGGAGATCTATACATTTTATATTTTAACCACAAAAAGGTGTGAACATCCATTTCATACATTGAGTGGGAGGTCTGTGACCCACGTGTGAAAGAGTGGGCAGTCCTGGAGTGGAGCATAGGCTGTGATTGGTAGACGTAAAAATTTGGGGGAAATGACACAAGAGAAAAAGGTCTTGAAAAGTGGAAAAAGAGACACACAGAGGACAGACACTCGGACTCAGAGTGAAGAGAGACTTGGAGTGAAGAGACACTTGGAGTGAAGAGGGATACTTGGAGTTTGAAGGAGACACACTTGGAGTGGAGCCTGCTGGAGTTGAGGCTAAAAAAGAATCTACTGATTGAACTGACAACGTGGTGAGTATAAAGGCTGACTTCCTTCCTTGCCCTTTCTGGAGACATGAGCCTCTGGAAAAGGCCCATTGTCTTAAGACTCTTTTCCCCTGGCTGGGGCCTTAGAATTTCTACCTGGCTCAGAGGAAGCTGGAGCTCTATCACTCTCTCTGTCTCTCTCTGTCTCTCTCTCTCTGTCTCTCTGTCTCTGTCTCTGTCTGTCTCTGTCTCTGTCTCTGTCTCTGTCTCTGTCTCTGTCTCTGTCTCTGTCTCTGTCTCTGTCTCTCTCTCTCTCTCTCGTAATATCTTCCCTCTATTGTAAAAATAAACTACCATAAATTACATTTTACTTTATTTTATTATTTATTTTATTACATTTTGGGATTTAGAAATTAAACCCCTGGAGACCAATTAAATAGTCAGTCCAACCACATAATTAACATACCAAAACTATTAATTATATATGCATTAATTTTTTCAATTGTACAGTTTTTGCTCTTCCTCCAACTTTCCTTACCACTAAAAAATCTTCTCCCCAAACTAACAAACACAGTAAGAACTTAATACATTTTTATTTAGTTGTATTGATTGGAATTTGGTGGGATATCTCATTCAATAGAATTAAATTCAATGAAATTTAGTTCGATCAATATTTTTAATATAGCCATAGGGGATATGAAAATAAGAATGAAAGCTAAATGACATGTATCATGAATAAATATAAAACACATATCAAGCCATTTTCAGAGAGAAGAAAGCAGGAACAACTAGAATGAGGAAGGGTTAGACAAGAAAGATATTTTCTAATAAGGGGCATTTACATTTAGCCTAGTAGAGGGAGCTAGATATTATAAAAAGTAGAGGGGAAGACAGAGGGCACTTCAACTTATTAATTAGTAAATCAAATATATACAGTGATCTACACACCAAAAGTTATTCTCTAATGATTTGAATGTTTGTGGTATTATTCCCATCACCTTTGCCACCACTTCACTCCTCAAGAAGGTTTAAGGAGGGTAGTGAGTGTGTCTTATTCATTTTTGATTTTATATGAAATATATCCTACTCTATATATGAAATATATCTTCTCTCCCCTTGGTAGTATATAATATACTGCCTTGCCCATAGTGGTAACTCAATAAATATTAAATATATCAAATTGAATTTAAGTAGTCAAGAACTGAATAAATGAGCTCACTATAAAAAAAAAATTGTTAAATGTTTCAGGCCACTTTAATTCATTCCTACTTCCTATTTGGGATGTTATTAAAGTAATACAGAATAGGTCTTTCAAGATACTTTAAAGGATTCTAGTTCCAGTGAAGAGTTGAGGGTCTGAATTATTTTGACTGGTTGTGTAAATAACCTCATAGTATGATTAAGTGTCTCCTTTGGGCTATACAGCTATGTATAAGATATACAAGACATATACAGACATATTCAAAATGAAGAAAGCTTTTGCTGATCCTTCCCATATTGAAATCTTTTGGGGCACTCATTTGGTCTCTGTTATACCTCTACAGATAAAAAATTTAATAGGATTTTTTAGGCATTTATCTCTTCCCTCCTACTAGAGTGCAACACTGATGGCAAATGTTATTTCATTTTCCCAGCCCTTGGTACACAAGTGGCCTTTAAGAGATATTTGTGGAGCAAAATTGAATTGGAATTTCTTAAGTATCCATGACAATAAAGAATTAATATATTGGTCTTCATAGAGAAGTAAATGAATACTAATAAACCATAAAATATAGTTCACTATATATTAAATTTGTTTTATTAGCCAATTTGAAAGTCAATTCTTTTTATTCCCTCCCCATTTTATTCCCTATACCAAAGTAAAGAAGACATGAAATCTTGATTTGCTTTCCCCCTCACCCCCACCCTTTTTTAAAACCCTGTGCGATTATTGATGCTAGTGGCATGTTAACAAATGGATCTCCAAAAAAGTGCAGAATTATTACTATGGTTTTTTTTTTTCACTTTCTTAAAGAAGATTGGGGGGTTAGCAAACTATAGCCCCTTTGACCCAGGTCAAAGTTTTTTATCTGAGGCAAATGAGGTGAGCATGAAGTGGTGGCATAGTAAAGCTTTCTTAGAGGAAAAAAGGGTACAAAGGGTAATGGGAGGCTGATGGCAGTAGAAAGTGGCAGTAGAGTGGAGGGGGAGGAGGAGGAAGGGAGATTTAGGAGGGAGCCTGAAAACAGTGGATGGCTATGTGTCACCACTGCAATGGAGAGGAGGGAAATCTGTTATAGGGTAGTTGTCTAGGATGATGTAATCTATGTTACCTCTATTGGTTCAGGTGAGTTACTTGAAGTTCACTGGATGATCCTGAGGGGGTTGGGATTCTTGGTCTCTGGGGATGGGAAGCACTCAGGCCTAATGGTCAGTGATGTAGGAGGTCAATTGTCTAGGCCTGACAGGGAAGTGTTGGTGTCCTGTCCAGTTTTACTGGAGCTCTGTCTCATGGTTTGGACAGGTGCCCAGGGGATGGGGTATCCTATTGGTTGCAGCAGGGATTGGAGAAAGGGTGGCTTTGGTCCCTATCAAAACCTTTAACTTCTGTCTTAGGACCAGTACTATGTATTGGTTCAAAGATAGAAGAGCAGGCAAAAGAGCAGTACAGGCTGGGTAACTGGGGTTAAGTGACTTGCCCAGAGTCACAGTGTTAGGATGTATCTGAGGCCAGATTTGCAACTAGGACCTCCCATCTCTAGGTCTGACACTCAATCCACTGAGCCATCTAGCTGCCTCTGACCCCTCCCCTTTTAAAAAAAAAACTCTTGGGCAAAAGACATTATGTATATTCAGTGTCCTGTAAGTCCATAAAGTAGATATGAGCCTATGACTTAAAAATCGTAGCCTTCCCAAAATGGTGTTCACTGGCAATAGAGAAGCCACTGACAGTAATGAAATATACATAGTGACCTACAGAAATTGAATTCCTGAGATTCAAAAGGCAAATATTTTCTTAGTTCCTCTTCTTCTTCCTCTTTTCTTCTTACATGAATACCAAGTTTTCTATTCTTTCCAAATGAGGAAATTTGACAATCTTAAGGTAGGATATATTTCATATATTGTCAATTTTTGGTCAACTTTATGATCTTGGATGTTGTTGTTTCAGAAGAAAAGCAGGATTAATCAGCAAAGAAGCAATGCTCTACACTGACTAGCATTCCCTAGGTAAGACCATCTAAAGCTCTTGGATGTTAGTTGTACTCATAAAGTCCTTCTTCAGCTTTTTGAAATGAAAACTTATGCTCATTATGGTCTCAGTATGATGAATCTCATTGTATTCTAGTTTTCAGAAAGTCAGTCATCCATGGACTCTGTCTGTATAGCTAGAGAGAAACAAAATAAATTTCTCTTAAGTCCTCCAAAAAACCAGTGCTAATCCTCTATAACCATAGTTCCTCTGATTGACAAGGCAGCTGTTGATCTAAATGCTTTATTAACCAGAATATTCCATGCTTGAACCATGACTTTAAAAGAGCTGTTCCTGATAATCCCCTCTAGGATGAGGTAACAAAATATGTTATTTTGGAGACTCAATTTCAAAGAAACTCCAATTAGAACTGGACATTTGCATTATGGAGGAAGAACATAGACTCTGGAATGGGGAATTTTTTTTTCTCTTAGAATATCAGGGTAAATGAGAGGGGGTTGTATGAAAATAAAATGTTAGTTCATACATACATACCACACCTGAGAACTGTTATGGAGAATAACAATCAGAGGAATTCTATTATTTTAATCATATAAAAAAGACCAAATACCACTATTGATGCTGTGATTAGGCTATCATAGAATTTATGGATTGAAAAAGGGTTCCAAAGATCACCAAATCCATTCTACTTTGGAACATTACCAACAGTTTTGCCATCTAGACTTCAATATGGTAGTCAAGTAGAATAATACAATCGCAAAAGATGTTTTAACAAAATGTTTGAAAGAAAAGGGGATATCTGGTCAACTTTAAATTATCTAGGAATGCAATTAAGTATCAAATTCTTTTTCTTATTAGCACTAGAAGTAGAGAAATCCCACCAGAGCCCCAGAAAGTCTGTGATCACTTAGCAAGTAACTATAATGTAATTTTAGTATGTCAAGTGTGACAGAGGCTGGCACATAAGAAAAGTGCCAGGCTGAAGAGTGTGTGGATCTTATCACATTGATGGGGGATGGGCCCCAGGAGATGGGAATCTTGAGGAGCAGAAGATTATGGCTGGTAGAGGAGTTGGTCTCCAAGTCAGGAGAAGCTGAAGAGAGAAGTTTGAATAAGACTTTCTCCTGAGGGTTACCCACTTTTTCCTGCTTGTGACTGGAAATCCTTGTCCCCCAATACTTCCCAATTGAAAAGACTCAGAGAAGAGAAACCTGATAAAAGGCAATTTGAATCTCTGTCAGACTTTACCTCAACTCCTGTTGCCCTGGGTCTGAACTGTGGCCATGGGGCCAAACCCAGGGTAGATCAACCTGACTTCCTCTCAGGGGGCTTAGGCTGCCAAGGCCTGAGTTCCCCCCAAACTCGAGGAGGGAGGAAAAGGGTTTTAGATAGAGACAGGGATCCCCTTTATCCCATGTTCCTTTCTCATTCTTTCCCTGCCACTTATTCCTTTGTATTACCCTGACTGAGTAGACATTAAAGTAGTTATATTTTCCCAAGTTGTGAATTAAGTGTGAGTGAACAGATCAAGGGGAGAGACATCTTCCTAAGAAGAAACCTTTTGGTCTCTCAGTGGAGGGAGGACAAGAGGAACAAGAGCAAATCTGGGAGAGCAGACATAGCTAAGGAGGGAAGGTAGAAGGGGAAAAATCTTCAAACCCCTTCTCCTCTCTCTGAGCCAACCCTAAACATCAGCTGTCCTCTCCTTACCATCCCTAAACCTTTCTTCTATTATATTAGCTGTCTCCCCTCAACCCTGCTTTGAGTAGAGAGGCTTCCATTCTTGTTCTCTCTATATGTACTGAAAGACTTAAACCTTGATTACATCCAAATCACTTTTCAATTACACAAGTCAGCATGTAATTGGGTCACTGAAGGAGAAAAATAAGTTACTATTACTGATGATGAAGACTAGGCTTAATCTGTATAATATACATAATAGGAAAGAGATGATTAAACCAAAGAAATTCTTTGTGGTTTAGGAAAAGATTCAGCATCACTGTAGGGGGATCCTAGAGAAGACACCCCTTTAAACTGATGTCTCTCTTTGGTGAACTGTTTGTGTGAAGGTAGACAGTAAGCAATTGTGATACATCTGCATCTCCCCATCTCAGATTACTGGTGTGTGATTGTTTATATTGATGGTTTGTTGATAAATATTTAACATCTGGATTTCCAAAAAAAGTGCAGAAAACACACTTTTAAATTTAATCTGAATTATTAATATTTCTCTATTACTTTCTTAAAGTAGATCGGAGTTAGCAAATTATAACCCCTTTGTCCTGTTTTTTTTTTTTAAACCTTTACATTTTGTCTTAGAATCAATACTATATGTTGGTTCCAAGACAGAAGAGCAATAAAGGCTAGGCAATTGAGGTCAAGTCACTTGCTCAGACAGCTAGGAAGGTTTTGAGGCCAGAATTGAATGCAGGACCTCCTCTCTCCATCTCATTCACTGAGCCATGTAAGCTCCTATTCCCTTCATCCTATTTTAACCATTCTTAGTTCACAGGCTAGAAACAGAGTAAGGTTCAGGGTTTAGTTTGCCAATCTCTGATCTAGACAATAGAGAAAACAATAAATCAAGCCCTGATTTGTAGTATTTGATGATTTCCAAAGTATAAAAGCCCACACAGAAATTTTAACAATTGATTATCATGAACTAATTTGAGCTGCTCCCTTGGAGCAGGAATTCAAGTATCAGAAAAGTGAAGATGTCATTCTCTGGCAACTCCAAAGGAAGCCAGGTCATCTCTCTGAGGTGGCAATTGTTCTGAAACTTTTCCCTAGGATGAAGTTGTGAATTTCATTAGATTGTTGGCTCCCTGAAGGCTAGATTTTTAAAGAGTTCTTTAATTAGCACAGTACCTGGAACAATCGTAAGTGCTTAATAAATGTCTGTTGACTGGACACATATTCCAATGAACGAAAAAATACCATATAAGAATAATATTTCAAATAATTTTCTGCTTTACTAGGGCATTTCAGCACAAAAAATAAAATACTGTATTAATGTGACACATTTCAAATAAACCACTCAAAGAATAAAGTCAGCTTTGGATCAAATTCATTCTAGGGTGAAGTAAAGTGAGAGGCATGTGGCAGGTGAGTGAAAGGGTAAGAAATTTATGCTATTCAGATATAACAGACTGCCAATAACATTCAACAGAGACTGAAATCTAGGTTTTTAGGAAGGGTTTTGGGAAGGTTGTTCTGGAATATATTCAAGGTGTTCTGGAAGGTTGTTCTGGAACATATTCTGTCTATGACAAGATCAGTCTTAGACAGAATATGTTCCAGAACTCCTTGCTCCCACCTAATGACCAACAACTTAAGCAAAGAACTCAGATACACAGAATTTAACAAACGGGACAACGAACATTTGAATACCAAACATCAAGAGTTCGCTCATACAGATCTCTTACATGAAAATTTTTAACAGGCACTATTTCTTTGTTTAGTGGCTAATTGGCTTTACCACAAACTACCTACAAGTCATTCATGTCAAATCAGGTCAATGGGAATCTATTGAATGCCTTTTATGTACCTCTGAATGAGAATTTTCAAAATTTTGGCTATGTATTTGGTTTTTTTAAATTATAAGACAAGGATAAAAATAAACAATGAGGGTCATTGGGCAGCTTACCCGGGTATTCCACCTGATTCTAGCTTATTGGCGATGTCCACGTCCCATGACCAAACATCAAACTGCCACTTCCGAAGACCCAACACTCCACAAAGTACCGATCCAGAATGGATGCCTATCCGCATGTCAATGTCATGCTTTGTCCTTGACCTAACATACCTGTTCAGAAAAGTCAACACACACATATTAGGAAGAGAAGAAATTCATTCTCAGCATCAGTGTGCTGTTGGAGCCCTTATGAAGAGCTGAGGAACATGTGAAAACAAAAAATGATAAGAAAGATGACCTCTATTTTTTCTGTGTTTTCTCATATGAGGGAGAATGGAAATATAAATAGCACAGAACAGGTGAAAAAGACAAGCACAGACAGTGAAATTAAAACTAGTAAATGGAAACCTTGGGTTTTCAGTAGAAAAGATGCTGAATTTTGAATCAGGTTTTTTTCAGTAGTTTTTCAGTTATGTCCAACTCTCTATGACCTCATTTGTTGTTTTCTTGGCAGAGACACTTGGATAGTTTCCCACTTCCTTCTCCAGCTCATTTTACAGATGAGGAAACAGAGACAAACAGAGTTAAGTGACTTTCCCGGGGTCACAAAACTAAGAAGTATATGAAGTCAACTTTGAACTCAGGTCTTCTTGACTTTAGTAGCAATACTCTATCACTTAGCCACCTGGACACCTGGCTTGGGCAATTTTGTATTTGTGTGATCTTTGGCAAGTCACTATTCTTTCTTGACATCATTTTTTTTCAATTGTAAAAAGAGTAGGGTGTAGGATGGAGAGAGGTTAGAATACCTTTTATCCAAAAAATTGAAGATGAATTAAAACTCAATTCCTAATCAAAGCATTCTACATTAATTCATTTATTCATATATACAAAAATAATTTAGAGGATACAGTCCAGAAAGGAGTGGGCACTCAGTATTGTGGCATTTAATGATAGGGTAAAGGAATGAAGGATTTCTAACCTATAAAAGAATATTTAGAGGGGGGAAAGTTAAAAGCATTTATGTTAAATATACTATGTACCAAGCACTGTGGTAAATGCTTTTTTTATAACTATTATGTTGGTTGATCATCACAACAATCCTGCAAGGTAGGTGCTATTATTACCCTTATTTTTTATTAAACCCTTCTTACCTTCCACCTTAGAATCAGTATTGTGTATTGGTTCCAAGTCAGAAGAATAGTAAGAGGTAGGCAATCAGGGTTAAGTGGCTTGCTGAGGGTCACAAAGCTGGGAAGTGTCTGAAGTCTTATTTAAACTCAGGGCCTCCTTCCTCCAGGCCTGGCTCTCCATCCACTGAGCCACCTAGTGGCCCCTGTATTATCCCTACCTTTACAGTGGAGAAAACTGAGACAAAGAAATGTTAAGTAACTTGCCAGTTAGTGTCTGAAGACAAATTTGAACTCAGTTCTCCTTAATTCTAAGGCTAGAGTAGTCAGATCAGGGATTTAGAACTATCAGAGTCCTTAGATAGCATTTAGTCCAGTTCTTTCATAATACAGATGAGGAAAATGAAATCTTTAAAGGTGAACCGATGTTTCCAAAGTCTCCTCAAGAAGGGGCAGCTGGGTAGCTCAGTGGATGGAGAGCCAGGCCTAGAGATGGGAGGTCCTAGGTTCAAATCTAGCCTCAGACACTTCCCAGCTGTGTGACCCTGGGCAAGTCACTTGACCCCCATTGCCTAGCCCTTACCACTCTTTTGCCTTGGAGCCAATACACAGTATTGACTACAAGAAGAAGGTAAGGGTTTAAAAAAAATACTGACCAGGTGACATTGGGCAAGTCACTTGACCCCCATTGCCTAGCCCTTACTGCTCTTCTTCCTTGGAACCAATACACAGTATGGACTCCAAGATGGAAGGTAAGGGTTTAAAAAAAACAAAAAAACAAAAAAACAGTCTCCTCAAGAGTACATAACAGAGAATGGATTTGAAATCAGGTACACTGACTACAGATTCAGGTTTGTTTCTTTTCTTTTTCTTTTCTGATTTAATAGTTTTCTTTGCTTAAGGCTATCACATAGAAATAATAGCAACTGGCCATAAGATATAGTTTAAACTCTATATTGCTTTAAATAAAGTATCTCATTTGAGCCTAACCACAACCCTGTGAGAGAAGCACTATAGGTACTATCCCCATTTTACAGATGAGAAAATAGAGGCCAAGAGAGGTTAAATGACTTCCCATATCTAGCAAATATCAGAAAAAATATTTAAACTTAGACCTTTCTTGGCTTTCCATTACAATTCTTTTTGCATCATTATGTGCTAACTCTCGGAGGGAAGAAACAGTAGAATTCCTTTATCTAGTTCAAAAAGTTACATAAGTTACAGTTGATAAAATCATAGTGGATCTATTCCCTTCTTTCCACTTCCATTGAAATTTCCTTAGACCAAACCCTATTGCATTAGCCTTCTCTGTCTCTCTGTAACATGGTTCTTCTTCACTCTATCCTCTACATGTCCTTCAAAGCAATAGTTCTAAAGTGCTGCCTGACCATGTCGTGCCTCTACTTAACCATCTTCTGTGACTCTCTTTTGCCTTCAGGTAAAAATTCAGATTCTTGTTTGTACTTAAACTTCTTCACAATCTGGCTCCAGTTTCTCTTTCGGAGCTGTTTACCCAGGATTTCCTCCTGTGAACTCCGTGTTCCAGCCAGACTGCCCTGCTTGCAGTTCCTCCTAGATAACCTGGCATCTCTTTGCCCAAGGCTGAAATGTTCTCACCTCTCAAAATTGTCAGTTTCACAGAAGGCCTTAGTTCCCGATCAGGCCTCCATGCATTATTCGGTTTTCTTACCTAGTAGTATAATGGAAGGTCCTTCATCAATTCAATAAACATGAATTAAATACCTACTATGTGCCAGGAAGTGTGCCAAGAACTGAGGACACAAATAAGAAAACAGTTCCTTCTCCCAAGGAACGTACCATCTAATATAGGAGGACAAACCCAAAAGGAAGCAGGAAAGGGAGTTTGGGAAGCAGGGGTGGTCATTTTTTTTCAGACCAAGCAGAATAGCAAATAGAAGATGGAGAATTGGAAAGTCAGTATCCTGCCCTCTTTCAAGGTAAGCTTTGCGAGGAGTTTAGTGATCCATCCTTCAGTCTTCCTATCATGAAGCAGAGGAACCTAAGAGAGTGGGGAAGGTGCTGAGTGTCCTAGGCTGAGTTAAAAAGTATAATCATGAGCTTTCAAGTGATCAGCTTATCCCAGGAGGGGCAACTTATTCCATGGAGTCGAAATCAGGCTAAATTGGAGATAAAAAGTGGAAAGTGGAGAGTTCCTTGAGGGCACAGAATATCTGATTTTTGCATTTGCATTCTCGACACCTAGTAGGTGACAAGCATATAACATGTGCCTAAAATATATATATATATATATATATATATATATATATTTATATACATATAAATATATATAAAAACCTCACTCACTGATTGATTGAGGCAGATTTGGGCATAGAATTTTAGGCAGCATTAAGAAAGTCAAAGCTTCCAGGAATAGGAAACTATAAATCTTTTGTACTCTGCCTTGGCAGGACCAAATCTGGTACACTCTGTTCAAGTCCATTCAAGGCACAACAATTTAAGAGGAATAATGCCAACTTGGAGAGTGTCCAGAGGAGACCAACCATGATTGGTCATAAGCCTATGTCATATGAGGATAGACTGAAGAAATCGGGAATGCTTAACACTAAGAAGAAAAGATTCAGGAGAGACATGACAACTATTTTAGACTTATTTTAAAATGTGGTATATGATGATGATGGGATATTATTGTACTAACAAGGAAGGATGAACAGGATGATTTCAGAAAGATCTAAATGAACTGATGCAGAATGAAAAAAGCAGAACCAGGAGGATACTATATACAGTAAGAACAATATTGTGGAAATGTGATAGACTTAGCTATTTTCGGCAATACAATGATCCAGGACAATTCTGAGGGACTTATGACAAAGAATGCTATCCATCTATGGAGAAAGAACTGTTGGAGTTGGAATGCAGATGAAAGCTTGTTTGGGTATATGTTTGGTGGTTCTGATTATTCACTTACAAAAATGAACAATATGGAAATATGTTTTGCAATGATAACACATGTAAAACTCCCCAAAAATATAAAAAAGTTTTAAAAAACTTTTAAAAATAAGAATTATTGTTGTTCAGTCATGTCTGACATTTGGAGTTTTCTTAGTAAAGCTAATGAAGTGCTTTGCCATTTCCTTCTCTAGCTCATTTGACAGATGAGGGAACTGAGGCAAATAGGGTGTGAACCTTAAAAATTCCCAGACTCTACTTCATAAGATTGGATTAAGACCATTCCCCATTTGGGCAGTGAACTCTACTTAGATCAGGAATGTGAGAACTCTACTTCACCTACTTAAGTCTGCCCTAGGGGAAGATAAAGTTGTAAACTCTTTTCTGAACAATGAAAAATACTTAAACCCATACTTATAATAAGGCAAAAAGTTCTTAAAATAAGTACCTATGAAGGTCAAGCAACCTGTGAATTTACAAGGAACAAAGAGCTGAGAAACTTACTCAGAGCTTCCCTGGTGTGAATTACTCAAAAATTTACACCTTCTTAGGTGTAGACTAATAATGGTCTGTCCTTTGAAAAACGTCTACTGTGATTGGTAGATGGAAGAAGTTAGGGGAGGTGACATAGGAGAAAATTCCCTATATAAGGAGATGACAGGCTCTTAAAAGAAAGACCAGTCTCTAAGGAGGCTGTTGGGAGAGAGCTCTGGAAACAGGCTCTTGGGACAGTCTCTTGAGGACAGTCAGAAGAATCCCTCTCTGGAGAAGGATGGCTGAACTGGTGTCTATATTCTTGCTTGGACAGATCTTGTGGTGAGTGATTAAGGACTGACTGATCTCTCTCCTAAGACGCAGGTCTAGACCTTTCGGCTAAGGCCCTTCATACTTATTCCTTTCTTATTCTCTCTCACTTTCATCAAATCCTCATTTGTAATTAATTAAAATCTCTATAAAACCCATTTGACTTGGGTATATTTGAATAATTGGGAATATTTCCCTGGCGACCACCTTATGTTTGATTTAAAAACAAAACACTGTAGTGAAAACAAATTTCCTGCGGTCACAACTTACTCATCCACTCTTTTAGCAGCCACAACCATTTTAATTATTACAGTTTATGACACCAACTATTTTATTCACTACAAGGGTTAAGTGACTTCAGGGTCACATAGGTAGTTAGTGTGTGAAGGTGGATTTGAATGGAGGGAGAGGAGTCTTCCTGATTTGCCAGTCCAAGTTCAGAGCTACACTACTACTGCACTACCTAGCTACCTTTAGAAAGATTAGACTTGCTCAGTTTGGTCACAGAGAGGGAGAACTAGCGTCAATGGGTGGAAGCTGCAAAGATTAAAGTGAAGAAAAAGTTTCTTATAAGAGTTGTCCCAAAATATAATGATCTGCCATGAGAAGTGGCAACCTCTTCCTTAAAGGTCTTCTACTTGGGACTAGATGACTTCTCATAAAGAAAACTATTTTGAGGATTCCTCTTTGCATAGAGGTTGTACCAGATGGTTGCTGGAATCCATTCCAAATCTAGGTTTTGTAATTCTGCTCCATTGCTGAAGGTTTACAAGGGGAGATTAGATTACCTCCTGTCAGAGACATTTTGCAAGGGATTTCTTATTTGTGGTCTGATGTGCCTCAATTTTGGGATTTCTTATCTCTTCATAACATGTGTGAAACACTGTTTTAGCTGGTGGAGAGGATAAGTAAAGATATGAGACATCCAGATGGCCAAATGGATAGAGAATTTGATGTGGAATTAGGAAGACCTATGTTAAAATCCTGTCATAGATAAACTTACTATCTGCGTGACCCTGGGCAAGTCACTTAATCTCCATTAGTCTCAGATTGCTTTTCTGTAAAAATGGGGCTATTGATAGCATTTACCCTCAGGATTCTTTTGAGGCTCAAACAATAATATTTGCAAAACACTTTGTAAGCAATACTTTATATACCTGTTGGATATTGTTATTATTATAAAGGCAAAATATTTTCAAAGAGTTTATAGTACAGAAAGATAAGGCATGTACTCCAGAAGAATAAGTGAATGAAATGAATAAGACAAGGTACAAGTACAGTCTACTCCCAACTTCCTCATTTACTGCCTGTCTTATTTGGCTGACATTAACCTTCCTTGGTGGCCTTTAAGCTCCTAGCTCTAAATATATATATTTTTGGAAATATTGAATATGATATCATATGAAAAGAGATAAAAAAGATGAAAGAACATGAATGGGAAGGAAATGAAAATGGAAATCTGGATAACATTAAACTCAATAGGTCATTAATATTAGTTAGAACATTTTAATAGGAGATTGAGGCAAATTGGACAACATAAGAAATATAATATCATGAGGAAATATAATTGTGTGAAGTAACTGCTGCTGCTTCTTTATAGTAAGTTTGAGATTTGAAAGAAGTGAATAACGGATAGGAAATTATTTCCAAGCTAATTAATTATTCACATTGACCCTTTATGGAAGTCACGTGTTGTGATTGGTCAGTCTTAAAAAGCATTTTACAAACACTGAAGAGGGAATATTGCCTGGCTGTTCTCTGGAATGTAGTGGACTAAATGTTTCTTTGTGTGAACCAAAGACAAATTGCTGTGCTCTCATCAACACTTTAATGGTGGTTCTGGGAATAGGAAAAATTATTCTATCTTTTCAGATTGAGGCTTTCAATTTGAGGACTGAAATCACTAGTACTGTGATTGGAGACCTCGAAAAGACTTCTATAGGAAAGTCCTGGTTAAACCTAAGTCCCACCAAGAGAGTCGAAGATCTTGTACAAAGAGGGAAACTTCTTTGGCCAAGGGTTTACAAGAAATCGCAAAGAGAAGAAAACTTTCCATAAAATATTAAAAGCTCAGTAAATACATTGTTGTTAAGAGTGTGAGCTCCTTGAGGGAGTTAACAATCTTTTGCCTTTTCTTTGAATCCTTAGTGCTTAACACAATGCCTGGAACATAGTGGATAGTTCAAAAGTGATTATTGACTGATTGTCAGGTAGCAGTTATGAAGACACTAGGACCATAAGATCATTTTCTTATCTTATAGTATATGGTTATATATAGTGCATGTCCTGGAACTTTATGTTGTACGTATTCTCAATATTCCATAACATATGAAATCTCATTTAATTGCAAATTACATAGAATGACACAGATCGTAACCTATCTATACATACTTATCCTGGGTGACTTTTGTCTATTTCTTTCCACAAGTCTTCCATAGAAGTTCCCCTCAACTTGCTTGTCCCCTCAACCTTCCTTCCTTTTTCCTGACAGCAGGGTCTACCTGTTCATTTTTCATCCTTACCATATGAATGACTCATCTTTTATTTTAAAATGTTTTGTTAATGTTTTCTGCCTCTACTCTTCTTTGGGATTTCTTATTAGTAATATGCTATCTTTTTTACATAATCACCTTTTACCTCTCCATTGCCCTCGTTGTGGGTTCATTTTTAACTCTTTGGAGGCTGCCATATTCTGTATCTCATTGCCAAACACAGCATTGGCATAATATTGATATAAAAAGATGGGCTTTTGCCCAACTATGCTCTCTCCATTTGGCAATTATTCATGTCCTTACTCAGATCCTTTTGCCAATTTCTTACCAAAACAGTGGACATTGATGGTAGTTAATTATTAATCTCCCAACACCTCTGAGTGCCAGCTCTGTGGTCTAATAGGGGCATAATCTAGATAAAAGAAAAGAACTCTGTTGTTATTATCAGGGGGGCTGTTGTCAGAAATTTTGGGAAATAGTTATCATTCAGCCCTCCGAGGTTCGTTTTATAACAAAGACCTCAGGAAGCTTACAGCAAAGCCCAATATAAAAAACTTTCAGAGAGGTATAACAATACAAGAGAATACACAAAGGCCACAGAAGGAATCAAACTCTCTAGTGTTATACCACTCTGCCATGATTTCACAGTTGGCTTTCTTTACTCTCCCTCCTATCAAAACAATAAGCCTTGCAAGAAAAGCAGTGTGACCCAGGTTAAGAGCACCAGGGTATTCCATGAGTCTGTATAATGGCAGCAGAGGGCCTTCACATTGAAGAGAGTGATGCCCTTGTTGAGATTATTGGCAACATTTTCTTGTTCTCTTAGTTTAATGGTCCCACCTTCTTGATTTGCTAACAGTATTGACTAAGGCAGATGGAAAATGGAGAGGAGTCAATGATGTGATGCACGTGTGTGTGTGTGTGTGTGTGTGTGTGTGTGTGTGTGTGAATATATATATATATATATATATTAAGTCTAGATGAATTATAGATGGCTTTCAGAGAGATAGTAAGATGAAGCAGGAGAACTTTCCTTTATATTAGTAAGTTAATAAACATTTATTTGATGTGTACTATGTTCCAGGTACTCTGCTAAGAATTAAAGATATAAGAAAACAAACAAGTAAAATACAGTTAGTTTCTGCCCTTAAGGAAATCATATTCTCATAAAAGAGACAACTTGCAAATAATTGGGTACATGTCATCGTTAGGGCATTTTCAGTTGTATCCAACTCTTTATGATCCCATTTGGGGTTTTCTTGGCAGAGATACGGTAATGGTTTGTTTGCCATGTCCTTCTCCAGCTCATTTTATAGATGAGAAACTAAAGAAAACAGAGTTAAGTTACTTGTCCAAGGTCACACAACTAGTTAGCATGTGAGGCCAGATTTTAATTCATGAAGATGTCTTCCTAACTTCAGACCCAGCACTGTAGGAGGGATATAAAATCATCTCGGAAGGACGGCAACAGTTATTCTGTAGAAGGTAGGATGTAAGTTGAGTTGTAAAAGAATCTAGGGAAGCCAAGAGGCAAAGACAAAGAGGGAGAGGATTTCAGGCATGGAGGACATTCATTGAAAAAGCAGAATCTGGAGATGAAGTGGAGTATGTAAGAAGCAGCAAGTAAGAAGCAGCAGATTTAGCTGGATCAGAGAGTTTATGGAGGGGAGTAAAACTGAAGAAGAATGCAATAGATAGGAAGCAGACATGGATCCCTGAGCACAAGGAAGCAATGGATCTAAGTAACTGGTCAGTACCCAGTCTTCTCCTTTGTATTCCTAGTTATCTTTTGAATGACTATATGGTATCATATATTTTTTTGCAATATACTATCAGGCTCTTGAAAGCAGATATTATCTCTTATCTCTTCTTGCTCCCCAATGTGGCTAATATAATGTTTTGTTCATAATACACAATCAATAAGCATTTCTTAATTAACTAGTGGTGTAGTTCAACATATCTCAAACTAAGCTCAGTACCCTTTTCTCCCAGGTGGTCTTCCTCACTTTCCTAATACTATTGAGTACACTATTATCTGGTGGCACAGTGGAGAGAGTGAAGACTGGGGTCTAGAAAACTCATCTTCTTGAGTTCGTATCTAGACGTAGTAGCTATGTGACCCTGGGAAAGTTATTTCACCCTGTTTGCCTCAGTTTTCTCATCTGTAATCAAGGGAGAAGGAAATAGTAAACTATTTCTATAAAAAAGGTCAGAAAAGACAAAGATGATTGAGCAGCAACAAAACACCACTCTCTGCCCCAGTCATCTGGATGACTTCACAATTTAAGTGAATCTTTGATTTCTTACTCTTTTGTAAGCCATTTCCAATCTGTTACCAAGTTCTATCAATTCCATTTGTGTACCTTCTCTCACATATGCCCTCTTTTCTCCTCTGACACTGCCACCACCATCTGATTTAAGTCTTAACCCCTGCATACCTGGACTATTTCAATAGCCTTCTGGCCAGTCTTGTTGCCTCTTCACACAATATCTTCACACTATAGTCCATCTTCCATTCAGCTGTCAGATTAATCTCCCTGAAGCACATCTCAGCATGTCAGTCCCCCAGTCCCCAGTACACATTTAATAAACACCAGTGGTTCCCTATCACCTCTAGGATCAAATAAAATTCTGTTTGGCAATCAACACCCTTTATAACTTGGGTCCTTCTATATTGCCAGTCATCCGACATCAAATTTTCCCTTTCTGACATCCACACTCTACAGACCATCAACATTGACCTCCTTGTTGTTTCTTACACAAGATATATCATCTCCTATCTCCAGGAATTTTTATTAGCTCTATCTCCCCATGCCTGGAATGCTCTCCTTATTCATCTTTATTTCCTGGCATCCCTGACTTTCTTCATGTCCCAGCTAAAATTCTATCTATGAGAAGTCTTTCTGGATGGCCTTTAATGCTAGTTCCTTGCCTCTGATATTATCTCCAATTTATCCTGTTTATAGTGCATTTGAACTAGTGCATTGAAGTAGTTTTCATGTGGTTTTCCCTATTAGCCTGTGAAAACCTGCGAGAAGGAATCATTTTTATTGTTGTTTTTTAATTTTAATTTTTCTCCTTTGTACCATCATTAACACAGTGCCTGGTGTACATAGTAGGTGTGCAACAAATGCTCGTTGACTGACCGGCGATAGGAACAAGGCCTGTAATGCACGTATATGTCTGTTGTTAGTTCGAAGTGAAAAGCGGAGGTTTAAATAGATGGGGAAATTTCACAATTATTACCCAGTCTTGGCCTTCAAGATACTTCAGTTTCATCTTGCATTATACTCATGAGAAGGTTTTTTAAGGAGTAAGTTGTGCACTTTCAGTACAAAAGGATAAAAACCCAGTTTCTATGTTGGGAATATGCACAATAATATTCACCTACATTTAAAGATTGAGAGCTTGTCTTGGAATGAGGAAGGTCAGGGTTTGAATCCTGCCTCTGATAACTATATGCTTCCTGACCATAGGCAAGTCCTAATTTGAGTTTCATTTTCTTTACTGGTAAAATAGGGATTACAATCCTTCGGCCACATTGAATCATTGTTGTGATGCGCAAATACAAATTATTCACATACATTGCTTTGAAGACTTTAAAATACTATAAAATGTCGGTTATGATTATAATCCTGGTCATAATACCTCTGTGAAGTTGGTATCACAGGAATTATTTTAGAGCCCAGAAAATGGAGGTTCAGAGGATTGGGCAGGATCCTAACAACTAGAAAGTGTGGTAGGGACAGCACATCCAATGCTCTTTCCATTATTTAGATGCAAATATTAATATAACATAATATTTCTCCATCCTGAGAGCAGTATAACTAACCAGGTCAATACAATTCATTGACCATGAGTGGATAAGAAGAGCAAAATCACTAGATGTGAGCAGAGATGACCTAAATGTATTGTAATGAGGATTTACTAAGTGATCCAGAAGAATCAAAATTCCAGTCTTGTAGGGGGCAAAGGGGTAACACAGTGAATTGAGAGTGAGACCTAAAGATGGGAGTCCTGCGTTCAAATCTGTTTTCAGATGCTTCCTAGCTGTGTGACCCTGGGCAAGTCACTTAACCCCCATTGCCTAGTCCTTACCACTCTTCTGCCTTGAAACCAATACACAGTAGTACTAATTCCAAGATGGAAGATAAGTTGTTTTTTTTTTTTTAATTATAGTCCTGTAGAATGATTACACTTCTTAGAAGGAAAGGGTCAATCAATGGATGAAGGCCAAGGGTAGAGCTGGAGGAGGGGGCAGGCCATGCCAATTGAGTGTAGCCAATGGATAAATGTGGCGAATTTTCTTAGCACATTTCTAAAACTACAAGATGCTCTTTTTTCCCTCTTCCTTACCCTGCACCTCTATCACCCCAAGCTCACAATTTTTGGAGAGAAAAGAAGAAGGAAGGTTATGAAGGAGTTTTATTGTTCAAAAAGAAACGTATAGGCCCTATCGAAAAAGAAGAAACAGGATTTCACAGATCCATTGACTTGCCTGTTGTCCTTAACTGCCTTATGAAATATCCCAAAGGCCTTTACCTAAGCCTTGGTGTTGTAAAGATCTTAGGCAGTTGGTGTCAACTGCACTATTGGATTCCAAAATATTCATTTGTCCCGCTGACTTTGGAAAAGGGAATTTGTGAGAATGGTCCAGCTTCAGATCAGGTTGGTAAAATTTATCAGTCATTTAGCTTACACATTTCACAACATACACTCCCTCCAAGCTATTTATAAAGAAATCTGCAATTTTATATGCAATTCTATAATTCTTCTTCATATATAGAAATGCTCATATTTGTTGGAGTATGACAAGTCAATCAATCTTTCAGGCACTAAACATTTATTACTATATGCCAGGTATTGTGCTTGAATCTGGGAATACAAAGAAAGGCAAAGTTCAAAATAATTATGAGCTAATAATAACGTTTACATAGTACTTACTCTGTGCCAAGAACTGAACTTTGTGCCTTAAAATTATTATCTAATTTCATCCACATAATATCTCTGGAAGGAAGGTACTATTTTAATCTCCTTTTCACAAATGGGGAAATGGAGGTAGATGGAAGTTAAATGACTTGCTCAGGATCAGAGATCTAGTAAGGGTTTGAGGCCAGATTTGAACTTGGATCTTCCTGATTCTAGGACCCAGTTTTTTATTTACTCACCATATAGGTGCCAATATAACACATTGTTTTTTGTAATTCTTAAAATAGGATTTTAATTTTTCACTTCCTTTCTAAATTAAAGTACTCAATACCTTCTCAAGGGCACCATCTGTCTCCTCCACTCTGATTCTGACTTTTTCCTTTCTTCCCTTTCCTAAATCTTTTGTTCTCATTCATTTATCTTTTTCTCCTTTCCTTGGTAAAAGATAAGCTGGCCCCTTACCCTGGTGTGTCCAGAGGAAGCACAAAAACCAAAGGCAGCACCAAAATATGAAAGACCAACAGGTATATAGATATGTCCAGGGACTAGGAAGGCAATTCAAGCAGTCTACATTAAATTTTCCAATGCTTTTTGCATGTAGACTTTGGGTCTTATAAGAACAAGGCTAGTCTCCATCCACATTTGTACTCTTCCCTTCTCTGTCTTAAAATATCCAAGACGGATTATAGATAATTAAATTGACTTCAGAAGGGTATCTCCAGGCTTGAAAATGTATCTGGCTTTTAAATTTTTATTTATTTTTCAGTAGGAGACTTCTAAGTAATTATTCTAAATTCAGCAGGGCCAGATTGTCATCCTATAAGACCTCCTGGGAAGTATGGCTCTGTTGGTAGAGATGTTTAATATGCAGAGAAAATGAAGCAAAAGCTATTCAGGTACCAATGTTCTCCAAGGAACCAAAAACATTCCTTTGCACATGAGCAAATCCTAGCACTTTGCCCAGGGAAATATCATGGGAAAAACCCACGATATTTCCTTGGAGGAAAAAAGGCAATGAGAGCATATAAAATGCTATTCTGTGTCAGAGCAATGACTATTTCACCCCAGTTCCACACTGCCTCTCTTTCAGAGGCATTGATAAAGATATAGCTGAGAGATGGCAGAGGTAACTTCCTGATTGCTGACCTCAAAAGGATAGGAATGTGGTCAACGGTTCAGAAAAGGCCACTTAAAAAGATCATTGATCTAGAGCTTAAAGGGTGCTTGGAGGGCATCTAGTCTCGAATCCTCATTTTCCACATGAAGACACTGAGGCTCAGGATGGTGGTTTGGTGATTTACCCATAGTCACATAGGCAGTAATCACTGTAGGCAAGATCTGAATCCACTCCACTAGCAATATGCTTTTTTAATGAACTAAACTAATTTCTCCTGTTGAGAAGATAGAAGAGATTTGGTATAAAGGAGGCTGAAATTTGAGTCTTCTCTCTGGAAAAAACAAAAAGTAAAAGGTTATAGACTCAGGCTTTAAAAGTCATTAATGGAATGCCTTAGGGAATGCCTCCACAACATGAAGCAATCATGCTCTTAGTAATGGTTGGATAAATGAAGAAACAGACATCCTATGTCACATTGCAAATGGTGAATTTAGCCAACATATCATCGAAAGAAGTGGCATAATCATATTTTAAATAGATTTTGAAAGGGTTTGAGGACAAAAATAACAACTGCCATTTATTGCTTATAACTTTGTAGTTACAAGTCTAGCAATTTTTCTCTGATGCCTCATCATCATTCGAAGGTGACCCTGAGTGTTCCAGGTCTTGTAAGTCAACAACAAGCTCTCGCAGGTTTTATTTTGAACATGAACTTGTTGCTATTTTTCAGCTGAGTGATAATGTCTGATTCCATTTTTTTTTTTTGGCAAAGACAATAGAGTAGTTAGCCATCTCTTTCTCTTAACTCATTTACAGATATGGAAACTGAGGCAAACAAGATTAAGTGATTTTTCAGTAAGTATCAAAAATCAGATTTGAACTTATGAAGTTGAATATTCCTTATTTCAAGGATAAGGAATAGTCTAAAAATCCTAGCTGCTCAGAATATGGACTTAGTGCCAGTCTACACACTAATTGATCATCTGATCTAAAGATTGGAGTAGTTTATCACCAGGGTGGCTATAAGGCAATGGCCATTTTTGTTTATAGCAATTGTGAAAGTGACTAAATTATAGAAGAGTGATACTCCTCATTACCTCATGCCTGGTCTGTTTTGATAGCCCCCTGGTTGCTCTCCCTGCCTCAAGTTCCTTACTATTCTCTACTTAGTAGTCAAACTGATCTTCCTAAAGGGCCAATATGATATCACCTTCTTTGTGGCTCACCATTACCTCCGGAATCAAATATAAAATCCTGTTTGGCATTCAAATCTTTATAACCTGCCTCCAGTAATACCTGTGCAGTCTTCTTACACCATATTCCTCACCAGGTACTCTGAAACCCAGTGCCACTGGCCTCCATGGAGTTCCTTGTGCAAGATCTTCCATGTACAGATTAGGAGCATTTTCAGTGGTCATTGCCTATGCCTGAAATTCTCTCTCTCCTCACTTTGACATCCTGGCCTTCCTGGTTCCTTTAAGTCCAAGCTAAAATTCTACCTTCTATAGAAAGTCTTTCCTGATTCCCCTGTGAATGGGAGGAACTTCCTTCAATTGGTTATTACCAGTTTAGCTTGTCTATATCTTGTTTGTCCATGGGTTTTTTTTTTACTCTTGTCTCCCCCATTAGATGTGAACTCATATGAATTAGTCAAGTAGTTCCAACTTGCATTTCTTAATTTGATATTCAGTGTCTGCAGAATTCTATCAGGCTGGTTATCTGTTTTTTTGTTTTTGTTTTTGTTTTTTAAACCATCTTGGATGGTTCCAAGGCAGAAGAGTGGTAAGGCCTAGGCAATGGGGGTCAAGTGACTTGCCCAGAGTCACACAACTGGGATGTGTCTGAGGCCAGATTTGAACCTAGGACCTCCCATCTCAAGGCCTGGCTCTCAATCCACTGAGCTATTCAGCTGCCCCTGGTTATCTGGTTTTTAAAAGAAAATAAAGAGTCTAATACTAGGGTTCTTAAAAAAAAAACAAAAAAAAACTACTGTCTTATAATTAATATTGTGTATTAGTTCCAAAGGCAGAAGAGTGGTATGGGCTAGATAATGGGGGTTATGAGACTTGCTCAGTCACAAAGGTAGGATGTGTCTGAGGTAAGATTTGAACTCAGGACCTCCTGTCTCCAGGCCTGGCTCTCTATCAACTATTTGTTCCTTAGCCCTAGGGGCTCTTGAGATTTTTTGTATCATGGACCTCTTTAGCATCTAGAGAAACCTATGGACTCATCCTCAGAACAATGCTTTAAAATAACTCAAGGAAAAGCTTAATTTTGGTTAGAGATTACTGAAAGTAAAAAATATCTATTTTTTTCTCAAATAAGTGGAGCACCTGAAATCTATCCACTGTCTCTACTTCACCCCAAGGGGAAATCTGTGGATGCCAAGTTTAAAACCCTTGATCTATCACAAAACTTTTTAAAAAATCCTTGATGAATCCAGGCTTGCTATTAATGATCATCGCTTCTGAGGTGCAGAATATTATCAACCCCATTTCTTAACTGAGATTCAGAGAGGGTAGGGGACTTTTTGGAGGTGAAATGGTAAGATATAAAGTCAACAATAAAAACTAGTTGCAATTCTAAGTCTTGTGCTTCTTTTGCTCCAACAGATTGATAAAATTTATTAAATATTTGTTGTAAATGTATTTGTGAATAATAATCATTAAAATATCAAATAATTTGTATTTAGTTGTACACAGCTTAGTGCAGACATTATTTGTGAAGTTGTGAAGTTTCTACTTATCTTCTATCTCCCTCTCCTTCAAAAATATATTAATAAAGGTGTATTGGGCATTGAAATAAAAATATCTACAGACTTAGCTTGATTTTGTTTTAAACCTTTGCAAAGAATTGGACTTATGAAAAGCCTCCCTTTGTATTGCCTCTCTGGTCTTCAAAGACCCAGAAATAACTTCCCTGGGCCTTATTTCAGTGCCATGGAAACTATTTGTGAGTGAAAAAACTAAAATAAGTTCTCCACCACTTCTACCACCCCTGCAGGACCTGAAAGCTGACTTCAATCTTCTGCAGGATAATAAAGAACCAGGAAAAGAGGGCATTTTGAGAATAAAATCCAAAGTCAAATGGGGAGCAGCTAAGAAAAAAAGGGATGGGAGATATTAGGAGATATATGAATTGTACTCATTTTGAACTCTACAGTTCTTTTTCCTTTTACTTCTATCTATCACACTTGTTCCTAATTTCCTAGACTGATTAGATACCTGTATTATATGTCCCTAGACATAGTGCTGAATCCCTCTCCCCCCCACCACACTGAATGGAAATATTTTTCTGGCAAGATGGATATCCTTCTAAATGAGGTGTGAAGTCCTCATTACCATTCATTTTGTTCTTACATTGAAGGTGTTTCCTGGACATCCGGTGAGTGAAATTCCCCTGATAAGGCTAAACTTCTGAATTAAGTAAGAATTCCTTGCTTTCATCCAAGAACTCTTCCATTGTGTCTAGGCAGATTGGTGTTCCAGGATCTAGGAACCTCTCTGCCATTGAAAGGCCATTGCTTCCAGTTTTTAGATGCTTTAAGAACTTCTAGTCACTTGTCTCTAGCCACTGCAATTTCTGGAGCCACAGGAGGGCCTTGGAGGGATTTCCACATCTTCAGTGGAATTGTGACTTTGTAAATGTTCATGTATACTGCAGTTGGCTTCCCTATCTATGTTCCCAGCTATACCTGAAGAGGAAATAATGGATATTATTTATAGAAATTATGAATTATAGAAATAATGAATGACTTTTTCAGAGGAGCCCATTTCAATTCAACATATGAAAAAGGTGCCAATAAGACATGATCAGTAGAGGAATGGGTCACTTCCAGGAAGAATGAGTTTTTCATCACAGAACATCTTCAACTTGAAGCTATATGACCATTTTGGGGGCCTGTGGAATTAGAAATCCTATTGTGGATACATTCCTTTCATTCTTAAATATATATGATTAATACTCCTTACAGCATCCATATATACAGCATTTTATAGTTACTCCGGGGGCACTGATGTGCATTGGGGATGATTTATAAACTGGGCCTTGAATCAGTGAGGCTGGATTAAAATCTTGCTTCTGACACAATAACTGTGTGCACATAGGCAAGTAATTTAAATATTCTGAGCTCCTGTTATCTCCTGAAAAAAAAAAAGGGATTATGAAAACTCATACTATCTACCTCCCTTGACCGAACATATGAATGAACAAATGAAACACTTCTTAAGTGCATACTATATGGGGAGATAAAGGATGGTCTGGAGGGATTCCATGGGAACTGGAATGACCTCCAGGAATTGATGCAGAGTGAAAAGAGCAGAACCAGGAGAACATTGTACACAGAGACTGATACACCTGATACACTGTGGTACAATCTAATGTAATGTACTTCTCTACTAGTAGCATTGCAATGATCCAGGACAATTCAGAGAGACATATGAGAAAGAACACTATCCACATCAATAGAAAAAACTGGGAGTAGAAACACAGAAGAAAAGCAACTGCTTCATCACATGGGTTGATGGGGAGGGATATGATTGGGGATGTGGACTAAATGATCACCCTAATGCAAATATCAATAACATGGAATAAGTCGTGATCAATGACACCTGTAAAACCCAGTGGAATGGTACATTAACTATGGGAGGGCAGTGGGAGGAGGGAAGGGAAGAAGATGAATCATGTAACCATAGAAAAAATTTCTTAATCAATAAAATTAAATTTTATTTAAAAAGTGAAACAATATCTTTTCTCCCCAGGAATTTACAGTATAATTTGGCAAAACAACATATAAAGGAATATTGAAAGTTCAGAGAATATGGAAAGGCCCAGAAATATTAAGGATATAAAGATGCAGAGGAGGATCAGATGACAAGGACCAGGATCCTCAGGTTATATGAATAATTCAAGTTTAGCAGAATTTAAACATGTTAAGGCTGGGAGGATTTTAGGAGGTAGTGGCAGTGCAAATGATAAGGATCAATGATTGGGAATTAATTCTCATGTTTTTATTATTTGTTTGAAACCCTTACCTTCTGTCTTAAAATCAATATAAATATTGGATTCAAGGCAGATAGAGCAAAGGCTAGATAACTGCAGTTAAGAGAATTGCTTAAGGCCACACAACTATAAAGTGTTTGAGTCCAAATTTGAATCCAGGACTTTCTCTGGGCCTAGCTCTCTAGATAACTGCAGTTAAGAGAATTGCTTAAGGCCACACAACTATAAAGTGTTTGAGTCCAAATTTGAATCCAGGACTTTCTCTGGGCCTAGCTCTCTATCCACTGCCCCATGATATGGTTTTTGATGAGATGAATAAATCCTGTTTTGGCTTGACATATTGTTAGTCTGAGTGCTTGCATGGAAAGTGAGGTCCATTAGTTATTTTTTATCTGTAGATGACTATATTTTAAGGTTTACAATGGATTCCTTGATTAGGTAGAGGGGAAATACAGTGGGGGGACCATCTACCAAAGATAGTTGTGAGACTTCTTACAAATGGAAACCAGAGCCTTCGGTTTGGGACACAACATGTATACAACATATAACATAAAGACTTCTCCTATACATGATCTCATTTGATTAAGATAATATTTTATGTAGCACTCATTGGTTTAGTTTTAAAGTACTTTCCTCGTAACTATCTTGTGAAGTAGATTCATACAAATATTACTATCTCCATTCTATAGAGGAGGACAAATTTTCAGCTTGTGTCATTGTACTTTATTCATGGGGTAATTGTGAGAAACTTGAGATTTGGAGATAGTAAATGGTCTCTTGCAAATGGCAGAGCCAATTCTGTTGCTCAAAGACACTGCTCCTCCTACTCACAACACAGTAATACCACAATTGTTTGATTTTGTTGCTTGTTTGGTTTTTTTTTTTTTGCAATATTGCTCAAATGATTATTTTCCCTGATTATAGAATTTCTTTAGATTATTCTTTCCTGTATTGATAATAAAGCTATTACATGAGAGTCAATACAACCATGAACCTGGTGTTCAGTTCAGTGTCTCTCTAAATTAGAATCAAGGCTACATGGAGATGAAGCATCTTGAATAGCTTCTTAATCTATACACCAGTGTTTATAGCTAAGCCAAATTTAATTAATTTAATTTTTATAAGCAACATTCCATGATACTGTATTAAATGATTCATTAAAAATAAAGATATATTAGATCTCTGACATACTCCTATTCATCTAGCTCATAGGGAGTTTCTAAACAAAATCAAAGGCAATCAAATATTTCCATCAGGGCTTGTTTATCATAAGCCAATGTTGATTATTGCTCATTATTCTGTTATCCTCTAGATGTTCACAGACTTTCTCCTCTCTCTCAATGTTGGTTCTACTAATTTATTAGGGATTGAAGTTAGACTGACCAAACTACATTTTGATCCAGCAAGGATTAATGCTGTAACTATACCATGGAAGCAGTAATAAACACAGAATGTGTGCTTTCTTTTCTTTCTTTTTTTTTTTAGCTCAGTGAGTCAGATTCTGCCAGTACGCAAATGATGCCAGGATTCTTTTTTTTTTTTTCTTTTTTAAAATAATGTCAGTACCGTCAGTGTAGTATTAACTCTTTGTGGGCAATTCAAACAAATCAAAATTAACCTCACATTGAGTGCTTCCTGTATGTAAAACCATATTCCCATGGTGGGGCAGGTGACTAATAATGTAAAATGACACACTTTTAAGTTTAATCTTCAAAATTCTCTCCATCACTTTTTTTACATATACATAAAGAGCAAAACAAAAAAGAAAACCCTGATCCATACATAGCATTTCCCAATTCCAAAGATATAGTTTCACTGAAAATTGAATGATTAGCTCTTTTAGACCAGTAAAATCTACATCCAGCGTCTTTGTCCCTCATCTGCACTCACAATAACACGTCAATGTCTTTCAAAAAATGTGACACCCAAAACTGACTATTATACTTAAAAATCAGGAACGGTATCAAAGCACTCCCTTTGATTTCATCTTAATAATAGGCCACTACACAATTCATGCCCTAGTCAACAACCTTCAGAAGACAGCTTTCTCCCTACTTTAGTAGTTTACTGTCCCTTTAAGGATTGCTGCTGAACTATGTCTGCTCAGAATTCCAAAAAGGAATCATGACTGAAACAGTTACTTTCTGATTCAGGGTTCTGAGACAAACAGTTCCTGAGTTTGAATGAGGCAAGCTGTAGTATATTGAAGAACTATGGACAGCAGAATTGTTCTCTTATTTGGGGATAGATGCAATTTATCTGATTATGAAGAGAAAATGAGAATCTGATTACTAATTCTAAATTATAGTCCCGTTGTTCACATAGAAGACTCCAAGTCTGAATGCAGAAAGATAAGAGCTGAGAGAACGAGACTCCAAAGGACAGATTTCAGAATGACATCAGCTAAGCTGGAAGCTGGAAATCATAACTGTACTACAGTTGTTGCTGAGGAGGAAGTCTATTGGAGCAGAGGAACAGATGGGGAAGCAGAGAATTATACAAGTTACGCAGTGGGTAAATGAGTCTAGCTGCAATGTCATGGCTAGTGAAGAGTTAGTCAAGCACAGAACTGATTAGCTTAGCTTAGCAATGGAAGCCTCTATTCAACAGATGCTACAACCATCAAGGCTTTTTAACAACAGTTCCTGAAATTGAAAAAAGGCACTAAAGTTTACAGTAACAGAATTTTGAGTTGTCCTGAAAACCTAAATTCTCCTCACTGGTTCTGTGTTCCCTCAGAGATACTGAGTGCATTGGTGAGAGAGTCTAAGACAGGTTTATATGTGAATTATGATCTTTTTCATTATTCATGCATTTGCTTTAATATATCAACATCTGTGATATTATTATAATTTCTTTTGAATTACTGCTAAGTAAGGGATGTTTTTAAAGATCTAAAAGTGTCATTATTATACAGAGAGATGTGACAATAGCCAAAAGAATTATTACCTTCTCTTATTGGTAACAGTTTCAATGGCTTGGATTGAGAGCCAGGTCTAGAGACAGAAAGTCCTAGGTTCAAATCTGACCTCAGACACTTCCCAACTGTGTGACCCTGGGCAAGTTACTTGACCCCCATTGCCTAGCCCTTACCACTCTTCTGCCTTGGAGCAATACACAGTATTGACTCCAAGAGGAAAGGTAAGGGTTTAAAAACAAACAAACAAACAAACAAACACAGTTTCTATGGCTTCATTAAAAACCATATTAGCTACGCATATGATGACACATAGACTACATTCAAGTTATTGATAAAAATATTGAACAGAGAAAATCTGAGGGCAGAGCCCTCTAGGGCTTCACTAGATATCTCCCTCTATGTTAACCCTTATCCATTAATCAATACTGTTTCTTTGGTTGTTCAGCTACTTCTAAGTCCAATTATTGCTGTTATCTTCTAGCTTATATCAATGTAGTTTGTTCATGGATTCTCTCTCTCTTTGTCTCTCTCTCTCTCTCTCTCTCTCTCTCTCTCTCTCTCTCTCTCTCTCTCTCATCATCTATCTAATTATCTGTCTGTTGGTTTAATCTCTCTGTCTTTCTCTGCCTCTCTCTCTTATCTATCTCTATATAATCATCTATCTATCTAACCACTATCTATCAATTCATCTATCTGTCTAATCTCTCTATCTTTCTCTACCTCTCTTATCTATCTATCTCTTATCATCTATCTAATAATCTATCTGTCTGTGTGTCTGTCTAATCTATCTTGCTATATCTGTCTGTCTGTCTACATTACACAGTATTTCCAGATCTTTTAGCCTAAGATCTTCTTAAAAATATAATATGAGGTTAGTCTGGCAGGACTTGTTTTTAAAGGACCCATACTGATTCATAGCAATGGCTGCTCCCATTTCTTAATTCTCAAAATGAATCCCTTTGAAAAAAAAGTCTGTTCTAAGAACCTGTAATAGATAGAATACTGAATAGGGAATTGTAAGATACAAAGAATGGAAAAAAAAAACCCATCCTGACCGATATGACGTTACTAGTCTAGTAGACATAGATGATATTGTGGTTCTACCTCGCCTTTGCCTAGGAAGTGGTGAACAACTGCTAACTTCACCCAACCACTCTACCAAATGCTGCCTCATTCCAAGCTGGTCAGCCAGTCTTTGATCTGTCCAGGTGGAGTTACTATTGAGTTTCTATTGATACCATCAGTCCCTAGATTTGAGGAATTTCCCAAACCGTTCTATAGGAGGGAAGCTACAGGAGCTTCCTTTGCCCCAGCCTCTCTCTTGGGGCATCTGTGTGGCACAGTGGTTACAGTGCTGGGCCTGGAGACAGGAAGATCTAATTTTAAATTCAGCCTCAAACACTAACTGTGTGACTCTGGCAAGTCACCTAACCCTATTTACCTCAGTTTTCTCATCTGTAAAATGAGCTGAGGAAGGAAATGGCAAACCACTCTAGTATCTCTGCCAAGAAAACCCCAAGTAGGGTCATGAAAAGTTGGACACAACCAAAAGAAATGAACAACATCCTCTCTCTCCATTATTTCCTTTGCTCACAGATAATACTACACTGATCAATAAGCATAGTAAGGGGAATTGTTATTATATTATAGGCATGCCACATCCCCAACACAATTAAAGTAATATAATCAGTATAAAGGCAAGATAAAGACCTAGAATCAGTTTCAAAGTAGAAAATATTAAGAACTAAGTAATTGGGATTAAGTGATTTGCCCAGGGTCACATAGCTAGGAAGTACCTGAAACTGGTTTTGAACCCAGGCTCCCATCTCCAGACCTGGCTTTCTCTCCACTGAGCCACCTAGCTGCTCCCAAGATGAAGTTTTAAATGTCTAAATACAACAGTTCTTGCTCTTTAAGTTCTTCATTGGGGCAAACCTCTTAGATTGGGTCAAGAAGGGGATAGACAATTGATTAACCGTGTAAGGAACCATGCCTCTGGGAAGTTTAAGTAGATGAAAGACTTTCAGCAGAAAGCTGAAAATAGTTAAGTGAGGACTGTGGGCTGGGAGCTGCCTCGAGGTGGCATTTCTCTGAATGTGAATCAGAGGTTGCTATGAGTACAGAGGGGGAGTCATATTCCTCTTTTCCTCTGCTCTCCATGATCATGTTACAGGAGAGACTAGACTAGTAGCACATACACTATTTTGTTTCTAAAATGCATACTACTGAAAGTCTTTCATCTATTTAAACTGCCCAGAGGCATGGTTAACTTATATGGTTAATCAATCATTTATTCCCTTCTTGACCCAATCTAAGAGGTTTACCCTGATAAAGAGCTTACAGGGCAAGAAACATTGTGTTTAGACATTTAAAACTTTATCTTGGGAGCTTCTAAATGGCTCAGTGGAGAGAGAGCCAGGTCTACAGATGGGAGACTGGGTTCAAATCTGATTTCAGATACTTCCCAGCCTTGAGATCCTGGGCAATACACTTAATACCATTTGCCTAGTCCTTACTGCTTTTCTGCCTTAGAACTGATACTTGGTTTTCCCAGTTCGGAAAACCTGCAGATATATTGAGGACAAACATGGACATAGGTACAGAAAGGAGAGCTACATCAGGGAAGAAGCAGTTTTAAGTATTGTCACTTTTTTTTTTTTAAACCCTTACCTTCCATCTTGGAGTCGATACGTATTGACTCCAAGGCAGAAGAGTGGTAAGGGCTAGGCAATGGGGGTTAAGTGACTTGCCCAGGGTCACACAGCTGGGAAGTGTCTGAGGCCAGAAGGATTGTCACCTTTTAAGGCAGAATGATAGCTGGTTATGTACTCTAGCAAGGCACTGATATTCAGCCCAACAGAGGCTCCACTTAGGGAAAATTCCTTTGATGGAGGAAGAAAAATAAATAAAATAAGCAGGCATAGTGTGCTACCCCTTTGCCACATGTGCTTTCTATGTATCAGTCTCACTATTTTGTATGCCAAGTTTGTGTTCCTTCAGAGTGTACCCTGGTTAGTTTTGTACCCACTATTCTCATTAAACCTTCTCATTAAATACAGTCAAGTCTGGTCTGGCATATTGATGAGGACTCACATGTGACAGTAATAGAAGTCACAGTCCATCAGGGTCAAAGGGTCCATAGTACCTTAAAATTCTGAGAGTAGAGGAGACCCCACACAGGAACCCACCTTTTTGGAATTCCAAGAGAGAATACAGGACTGCTACTCTATGAACCACCACATGGGGGCACACAATGGCTAGTGGAAGGGAGGTGGAGAGTGTTGAGCAATAAATTAAAATGACAATAGGAACACTGGTTTAAAAGGTTCTAATTGTTAAATCCTAATCCTCAGAACCAACTTTAATATGTTCACTTTACTTTGCTTCTACTCTCTTCTTCCTAATGTTCTTTTGCTAGGTAATGACCTTGATTTTGACTTAGTTACAATTCCTGACAAGGGCTACCACGACTCCACCCTTAGAATGTAAATCTCCAGCACTTAATTATGGGACTTAGTCAAAATATTCCTGACTTTAGTCATCTTCCTAACACACAGGTATGGCCATACTACTCTCTCAGGGAGAGTTTATTGGCTATATAAACAGTTACTAATACATTTCAATAAAACACAAACTCTATCCTGGACTTTAAGACCCTCCAAAGATTTATTTCTTCCATCTCCTATTTCGAGTTTTATATTACATAATTGGGTGGCCAAGTCAATCTACCTGAAAAAGCAATATACCTTGAACTAGAGAAAAGAATGATGAGTATTGTTTAACCAACTCACCACCACCTCCTTTCAGACCCTACTGGAGCCAGTCCAGAGCCCAGGACTCTAGGTGAGGAGTACACCTTAGACTACCAAGATGAGGAGTACACCTTAGACTACCAGTCCTGCTCACATCTTATACATTGCAGATATCATAAAGGGTAGGACCACCATTATTGCTACCATCAAAAGCAACTTATGACCAACTGCTACCACCAGGGAAAAGAGGCCAACCACGTTGAACTAATAATAATGCATCCTAAGAGAAACTGAGGAGGGAACATGTGCCAGGGATATGCAGAAATCATTGGTTTTGTTCTTTTTTCTTTTATTTCCTTTAATCCTCAAATTACTTTAATTTATAATTTGGTTATGTTTACCCAATCCATTGGGGAGACAATTCTTCCAAAGGATCTCAGGGGGAATATGTAATTTGAATCTGTTACTCTAAAAACTATGATTCCCATCACCCTATTCACTTCTTGTTATTATGTACTGACGTAGGCTGGGTATAAATTCTCCCTTTTTCCGCCTAGTGCTCTCTTTCCTTCCACTTGGCAGCCTTGGTGGACTGGACCCTTTTGAGCAGGTAGAATAACTTAGTCATATGGTTCTATTTTGTCAGATAATAAATTTTATAAAAAAATAATACCTGAATTATTGAACATTTAATTCTTATAGATATGAGGCAAATCACCATAGCCATCACCTCCATTCAGACCCTAATGGAGACAGTCCAGGACCCTGAGTCTAAAAGTCCTAGGAATAGCAGCGCTCCCCAAACCACAGGTCCTGTTTCTACTTCAGCCTTCCTCTCCCCTCCAAACTGACTATCAACTGTATAGAAGTACTCCCCAAATCACCTACCCTGTTCTCAGCCCAAGCTTGGTAGCTATTGTATAAGGGAACATCATCCTTTATAAAGAAGGAATCTGGCAACTGCTTCTTCAAGCACTATGGTGCTGTTCTTAGGAGGCTATTGTAGTCATCTAAACTGGTGGTGATGAGATTCTATATTAGGGTGATAGGAGTAGAAATAAAGAAGGAATGGATGAGCAGAATATTGAAGTGAATTAATCATTATGTGGTGACTGATTCACTATCAGGAGGAAGAAAAAATGTCAAAGATGGGTTCAAGTTGACAATGATAGGTGACCTGGTGAATAGTGGGTAGCACTGAAAGAAATCATGAAATCAGAAAGAAGGGGGGGAAAAGAAAGAAAAAAAACGATTAGCTTACTTTTGGACAATGAGTTCATACCAGTGAGACATTCATGTAGAGATACCCTGTAAAAGTAAATGTGGATATCAGGGGAGAGGTCAGGGCTGGATCCAGCTACTTATGCCTCTGTCTTATTTCCCCTGAGAATACTGCAAGTTCCTTGAAGGTGGGGGTTGTATCTTTGTAAATCCAGAGCCTTGCAGAGCACCCTGTCCAAACTTAATTTTTAATTACTTGGCACAGGGCCACTTTCTTGCTTCTTTATTCACCACAGCTTGTGGAAGTCACGGGGCTATGGTGTTTCAAATATGTCCCTCTCCCTATTTTTTTTTTTTGGCCAAGCAAGGATATGTTAAAAATGTACTTTTCTTTTTCTTCTTTTCTCCCTTCTGTTTATGACTCCTCCTGCATCCTCACCTCTAACACCTACTCATGATGGTTAGAATCTATTCCAGGTCTAAATGAAGGGTGTTTTTCATACATCTTGATTGTACTGGGGCTAATTATAGTGTGGGAAAGAGATCTGCTCCAGTTTTGTTGGCTCAACAAACAGTGTTAACCCACTCTGTCAATAAGCTCTTTGAAGTCATCTGTCACAGAAAGCAGGAGATGGGCATTCTATTGAGATCTAGTATTCTCACTTCAGTCCTTTCTCTTGTGAATATTTAGCTCAGTTATTTGAAATGTGATGTTTATAGAATCACAGGTACTTCATGGGCCACCTAGTAAATTACTTAACCAATGCAGAAACACCCCAACCATTTTTGACAAGATGTCATAGCTTTCCTTTTTGTGCAGCTCAAGTAACAGGAAACTCACAACCTGAAGAATCAGCTTATGATTTTGTTTTTTAGATATTTTCCTCCAAAAGGTGGGGCTTAAACTGAATCTTGAAGAGATCCAGAAAAACTGGAGATAAGGATGATGGGACATATCATTCCAGGCATGGGTGTCTAAACAATGAATAGACATGCAGATGGTAGATAGAGTGTAATTTCTGAGGAACTACAAGATGACCAGTGGAATAAAATTGTAGAATATGTGGAAGTTTGTAAAGTATAAGAAGACTGGAAGGGGGCAGGTCTGGGTCTGGGCTACAGAATTTATATTCATTTCTTTAGGTAATGATAAGCCACTGGAGATCATTGAGCCTGGGTGACTGGAAGGATGACAATGCCCTTTACAGAAATAGGGAAAGTTGGAGTAGGGAAGACTTTGTCAGGGAAAGTTCTGTTTTGGACTTGTTGAATTTGACATACCTTTGGGACACCAGTGTAGCTCGATTGTAGAGTGTGTGGAGTGGTGCACAGGACAAAAAAGATAAAAAAGACAGAATAAAAGGAATAAAATGAAAAATTTGAAATATTTTGTAAAGGAATTTATATTTGATTCTGGAGGCAATAGGGAGTCATGGGATCTCACTGATGAGGGAGGTGATATGCTTTACAAAAAAACACTTTGGCAGCTGGAGAACAGCTTGAAGTAGGGAAAGATGAAATAGGGAGACATGCAGTAGTCCAAGCAAGAAATAATGAGAATTCGAGCTAGAATTGTGGCAGTATGAATGGAAAGAAAGACACACACATACATATATACACATACAAGAGATGTTGTGAAAAACAGAAACATTTGACAACAGATTGGATATGAGGTGTGAGTGTGAGGGAAGAGTTAAGGATGACACTGGGACTACTTCATCTGTTGAATTCATACCTATACTTTAATGTCCCCAAATCAAATGTTATTTTGCACATAAAATATCCCCTGATCCCTCTGAATGGTTAAAAAAAAAGTTACAATTCAACAATTATTTATTAGAAACAAATTATTTACTAGATACTTTTGCTATGTTTGTTTGAGCCTTTGCAAATAACTATATTTTGCAGATCTCTATTGCTCTTATCACCTATTATATAGTACATGATAGTTTCCAATCTTTCCTATACCTATACTAGAGTGTAAGCATTATGAACAACATCCAACTCAATGATCTGCAAATAGTAGGTACCTAATAGATGTTGAATGAACATTCATGGCAATCTTCTTTATACTTTCTCCACTTATACTCCATTTATTCTTTACACTTTTAACCACTAGGACAATCTATCCCCATGGCTTCTAGCATCACCATTACATAAGAAAACTCCCAAATTTGTGCCCCTGTTTCTTACCATTTTCCCCATAACTCAAGATTCAGATTCCCAAAACCTACTGGACACATTCTTCTGGGTATCCTGCCAACACATCTGCCTCAATGAGGTCTTTAAACATTCCTAAAACTGAACTCATCCCCTACTCCATCCCCAGCATACACATACACCTGATTTTCTATATTAAAATGGCTTTTTCTCAGTACTAGTAAGTTCAAGAGATTTCAGTCTTAGGGAACTTACATAAATGTACCTCATTATTTATATTTTTGTCTCCTCTGTTAAACATGAGCTTTTTGAGGACAGGGACCATATTTCTGACTTTCTTTATGCCCTCAGAACCTAGCACATAGTAAAAGTTTAATAAATATTTGTTGACCAACTAATTTATTCATTTTTGTTTCTGAGGGTGTCATCATCATCGTCTTATAGATAGAGGTTGGAAACTGGATTCATCTTTAAACCATTCTATTATTGTTCCCTAACATTCAGGCACCAAATCCTTTTATTACTACCTCAATATCTTCCCCATATATCCACTGTTCAATAACAATAATTATCATGATAGTCACAATAGACATTTATTTATATGGTACAGTAAATAATTTTGTAATAAATAAATTTGTAAATAATTATTTCATTTCATTTTATCCTCATAGCAACCTAGTGAAACAGATGATACAGAGGTCAGGAAGCTCATCAAGGTTGAGTCATTTCAACCAGCCTAGTACAAGCCTTCATCTCGTCTTTTTTTTTTTAACCCTTACTTTTTGTCCTAATAATAACTCTAGGACAGAAAGACAAGGACTAGGAAAACAGAATTAAGTGATATGCCAAGGATCACACAATTTGGAAGTGTCTTAGGCCAGGTCCTCCCAACTCCAAGTCTGACTTTCTATCCACTCTGCCATACATCTGCCTCCATCTTTTCTCACCTAAACTATTATAAACATCATCTTAACTGGTTCCTTATTTCCAGTATAGCATTCACACTATTGAGAAAGTCACTTTCCTATGGCATCAGCCAGATCTTATCATTCTTTTAGAATTGGTTGAACTATATGATCTCTTTAGATCCCTTCTAAATCTGGGATTTTATGAGTCTATTCTAAAACTTCAAACAGCTTATTTCCTATTAAAGTATAAATTTCTTTTTCTGACATTTATGACCCTCCATTATTTAACTTCAACTTATCCATTCAACACATCTCTCTTTAATGCACTTTATACAATATTCTTGCAAATTGGTCTTCTTGCTATCCTAGATTTTTTTTTCTGCCTTTGTATGCATCTTTATGCAGGCTTGGAGTGCCCATTTTCCTGCCTCCTGAAGTCTCTTTCTTTTTTCAAGGCTAAACCTAAATGGCTACTTCTGAAGTGATTCTCCTTGTTGAAAGTGATTTCTTTTTCTTTATAAGTGCTCTTACATATTTCCTTTGCATGGAACTTACCATTCCTCTGCAGCACAGTTATTTTGTATATATACTTTATCAGACAGTAAGATTTTTGAGAGTATGTTCTAGGTCTTATCTATCTTCAGACAATATGTCAAGCAAGTCTCTAGACCTACAAATTAAAGAGCAGGTATGTACCTGTATTAACAGAAGGCATATTTTGAGTTGCCTATACCAAAAACATCACAGGTTCAGGGAAAAAAGTGCCAAGAAGTTGTAATTTCTTTGGTTTGTCAACTTCATTGAAGAGTGGAAGTCAGTGATCCAGTTCTTTCTTGGTAGATAAATCACAGGGATTTTCTAGGTCTCATGTCTAATAAGTGTCAGAAGCAGTATCTGAACCATGATCTTCCTGATTCCAACACTAGCACTTTCTCTTTGCTAGTCCATATTTGCCTCTCATGCACATAAAAGATGTTGCCGAATTCAAATGAATTCCTTTTTCTTTGGTAATCAGCTACTCTCTGCCAAATGAGCCTTTCAGAATCAGACTGTGAGCCTTTGGATGCCCAGCTGAATTAGGGAAATTTGACTTTAGGAAGAAAATGACCAAGATTCACCATTTGTGAGAAAGCAGAAGAAAAGTAAATTATTCTAGGAGCAAAACAATTTATTTGAATATTTGAGACCAGTTCATAATATTCAGGATGCTGCTGAGAAAATGGTCCATTAAAAATTACTACAGAGTTGGATGACAATTTAGACAATCTTAGCAAAGAACTTCATTTAATAGGGGAAGGTCAAGATGACACTGAAACCCCACATCTAATATTCTATGTTCTATGTACATGTATATATTAATACAGTGTTATTTGCTTTATTGCTGTTAAAGTGTACTGAATTAAAACAGATTTGTCTGGAGTGGAGAGAAGGTAGGTAGTATGTAAGAGAGTGCCTATTTCTCAAAAGATAAATAAAAATGAAAAGGATTAAAAGCTACCCAGAAATAACTGAGCAGAACATCAGACATCTGTAAGAGCAAAGTCCAAATTACCTGATGGTTTTAATCATACTGAGCCCCATTTCAACACAGCAGTGGGCATGGTCTTGTCGAGGTTCAGGGAGTCCAGACACACAATAGTAGCAGTCCCCCAAGATCTTAATCCGAAGACAATGATGCTCCTGGATTTGACACAGTGGGAAAGGAGAGAAATTGATTAGCAGAGGACTTAAATTTTTAGAATCCCCTTAGTGAATTATTGAGAATAAAAGGAAGGAATATTGTAGACTTTTACTATAAAGGAACACTGAATTTACTTTACTAACATGTTAGTGAAACCAGGACCAGTGACATTCTTTTCTTGCACTGTAGTATTATGCAATGTTCCACACCCATAGTACCCGACCTCTGCAGTGGATAGAAGAAGCTATATTTTCCCATTTCTTCTTTGGGGAAGGAGCCTGGTCATTATAGTTGCACTCTATTGGTTTGATCTTTTTTTTTTTTAATTTACATTAATGTAATCTTTAAGTATATTGTTTTCCTGGTTATGCTTATACAATTGGTTCATAAAATTTTCCCCATGTTTCACTGAATTCATCATCTCAATTGTTCCACACAGCACTAAAATATTCCAAATTCATGTAACAAAGTTCATTTTGCCATTCCCAAAATAATAAACATTTATATAATTTTTAGTTTTCTGCTTCCACAAAAAGGGTTGTTATGAATTTGCTATTGTAGATGAGCTCTTTTTTTTTACATCTTGAAATTCTTTTGGATATATATCTAGCAATGGGATCTTTGGCTCAAGGGATATGGATATTTGGTAGCCCTTTATTATCACTAGAGGTATACTTCACTTAATACAATAGAAGACATTCAATAGATATTGATTTTTAATGAATAAATAAATAGATTCCAATAAAGGGTTCTCCTTAAGATGAGAGGACAGGGAAATCAAAATGGGATTTGAGGAGGGCCATAGCTATCTAATAAAATGCTTCTGGGATTTTGAGTAGCTAGGGCTGACCCTATATACTAGTGGAGACCTGGAAGCTTGCCTGGCTGGAGCATAATGTGACTTGGTCAAGCTTGACAGCTTTGTACCAGCAGCATCGAAGTTTTTTTTTTTTTAACTGTTGCTGCCAAAAAGATTCTCCATTAATACCTCTCACCCCTAGGGAAATATCTGCTAGGTTGGCTAGGATAATAACTGATCCAGTCTTGTACAGTTCAAAAAATCCTATTTTTTGAGTTGAAAGGGACTTTAGCAGTAACCAAAATTACCAAACCCCTTATCTTAAGATCAATTTGGTGAGGTAGTTATTATAGATCTGATTATAGTAGTCTCCTCCCTCTTGCATGGTTTTCTTATACTGCAAATTCAAGTAACTCATGGTCAATCTCAAAGCTGAGAGAATCACCTAGTCTCTCTTGCCCATCCATTTTTCCTGCTTTCATTTTCATTTTTTTTTTAAGTTTTCTTATGCTGAGGGAGGGATGCGAAGCTAGGGAGAGCCAAGGAGGAGGGCAGAGAGAGAGCACGTATATATGGGGTCAGCAAGTACTCCCTTATATCCATAGTTTTAGCCATCCACAATAGATCTTAGGGTTACTGTATTCTCTTTTGCAGATAAGGGATCTGAGACCCAGAGAGAGGAAGTGAATTACTCAAGGTCAGTCATCAAAGTAGGTGCCTTTTGGTATCTAAATCCCTGATCCTTGGGGCCAAATCTGATGCTCTTGCCACTATGCCACAGATGATCTAGCAGCATTGAGAACTGGTCATATGCCTTCTGTCTTCAGGTCACCTCCCTGCACAAAGGAGATGTAATCAGAGTAGGACAAGAGGGCTTTGTTCCAGGACTATAATTTTGAACACTGACAATGTTTGCATTACTTTATTGGGTCAAATCAATAATCGGAAAATAAGCAAGATGTTTTCTTCCCTTCTACACTCTTCCCCAACCCCATATCCAAGAGAGCTCTTTCTCAGGCTATTCCAAAAGTGGAATATAGTAGAGAGAATACTCGTCTGGAGTTAGTGATTTTTTTCAGTCATGTCTGACACTTTTGACTCCATTTGGGGTTTTCTTGGCAAAGATACTGGAATGCTTTTCCTTTTCCTTCTCCAGTTAATTTTACATATGAAAAAACTGAGATTAACAGGTATAAGTAATTTCCCCAGGGTCATATAGCTAGTAAGTGTCTGAGGCAAGATTTGACCTCCAGATGATCAATCTTCCTGACTTCAGGTCTATTGCTCTATCCACTGAGCCCACCTAGCTGCTCTAGAGGTAGAGAACCACATTGAAATCCTTCTTCTTACTGTCCATGTGACCTTGGACACAGTTCCAAGGATCTCAGGGCCTAATCTGTAAAATAAGGGGCTGGGGGGAGAAGAGTATGAAGTGGCCACATGATACTCTTCTAATTCTAAATCAATGATCCCATAACCCTAATCCTCCACTGATAGCTGCCTTACCATGTTCTAGGATTTTGTCCTTAGAAACAAATCTAAGTTTCCCCCCTGAAGTAATTTTTTTCTTTTTCCCTCCAGCAACTACTTTATAGCAACTGGTCTATTTGGCAAATGTTTTAGGTACAATTCTTACATATATTAAATATATAAATGCAAGTTGTTTTATGTGTAAAAAGGATTTTAAAAGATATAGGTGGATGTCCTTCTATAGGTCAGACTCTGATGCTCTTCAGTGATCTTGAGGAGCTAGCCTGGAGTTAGGAAGAACTTAGTTCAAATCCAGTCCCACATACTAACTTTCTGACATTGGGCCAGTCAACTAATCTCTATGTGACTCAGTTTTCTCATCTATAAAAAGAAGATAATAATAGCACCTCCCAGGATTGTTGTAAGCATCAAATGAGATAGTAATTGAAAAACACTTAGTAGAGTATTTGGCACATAGTAGGTGCTATATAAAAATTTACCATCATTAGTATTAATATTCACATCCATAGTAATTTTTCTGAAGAGTTCATATTATTACTTAGAAAAAAGTTCTGGGTGAAAGATCTTTAAAAAACATTATATTGGAGGGCAGCTAAGTGGCTCAGTAGCTAGAGAGTCAGACTCAGACACAGGAGATCATCAGTTCAAATCTGGTGTCAGATACTTCCTTGCTGGATGACCCTGGGCAAATCACTTATCCCCTATTGCCTAGCCCTTACCACTCTTCCACCTTAGAACCAATGCACAGTATTGATTCCAAGATAGAAGATGAGAACTTAAAAAAATAAACTAAAACTTGATATACATAAGCAAGTCCCAAAATTATCTTTAAAATATCATAATAGAAGCTGTAGACTTTGTAAAATCTTTGATTTCCAGGAGGTTCATAATGTATAAGCACATGCTTTGTGTACTTCTGTATATTTTCTCTATTTCAAGAGACTATGTAGTAAAATGAAGAGAGCACTGCTGTTAGACTTAAAACCTGACTCTGAGCATTAATTACATAATGATCTATGTGGCCTTGGAAATCGAGGGACCTCTTCTAGGAATGACATTTTTAAATGCATAAAATAAGTTACTTAACTGTTCTGGGCCTTGGATTCTTCTATAAAATTATGGTAATTCTTGTACCAATTGATTCATGCAGCTTCAAATAAAACAGAAGATTTTAAAGTGTTTTGTAATCATGAAATAAAATATGATGGAAACTTTTATGGTGCCCAAGTATTTTTATAATATAATGTGTTTGTAAAAGTTGAGACATATCTAAATGACTCCTGACACTTATTATTGGTCCATTTCACTATTCCTTTAACATATGTAAGTGTATCTAATTTGATATCAGATATTTCTAATATCTATCTCTGTTTTTGTTTCTGTATCTGTCTCTATCTCTCACTCCTTATCTATTCATCTCTTCACTTGTCTATTATTCACCATAGTTGTCATCATAAGAACCATCTTATCTGTCTGTCTGTCTATCTATTGATCTATCCATCTAGCTAGCTAGTAACAATGTTGAGCTCAGTCACCTTGGAAAGAAGTGAAAAAATGTTCAAGCTAATGATTTCTGGAGAAATAGAAATCACAAAAGTCCAAACAATCTGTAGTCAAGGTATAATAGGGTCAAACGTGGTACCTTGTGTTAAAATGAGATACATTTACTTCCTAGTTACATAGTAGTAATACTTGTTATACATGAGAATGGTTCATTTGTTAAAATTATGAGCTTTGGTGAAAAATATGTATAGAAACTACACATGAAGTTCGATGTCCTCTGTGCTATGTCTCAAGTCAAAAAGATTAATTAATTCTTGGAGGAAATTCTGTTGAACTCTTCCCAAATTTAATTTCCCTGATCCAACTGGCCATGATAGTTAAAAAAAAAAAAAGGGTATTAAAAAATTGGTGTATGTGTGGTATGTGTGGGTGTGTGCTTGTATTCATATAGCTGTGAATACAGGTTTCCCTTCCACAACATGACATTCCTGTGGTTTCAGTGTATCACGGATTGCCATGAGAAATTAAATTGGTATTTTGGGGGAGTTTTGCAGAAGTTGTAGACAACACACAAAGGCTAGTACCAGATATAGAAAAGAACCTAGAAACTCAGAAATGTATAAAATATATGTGTAGTGTTGTATAATATCAATGTATTTTATATTTTAATACCATAAATAAATATAATTTCTTTTTTAAAGTTAAATTAAATAAAAAGTTAGTTTTTCCCTGTCGTGTAGAAGGCATGCCTGTACTTAACCTAAATTTTACAATAAGGCATTGTAACATTCATAAAAGAAAAAGAAAAACTACAGACTTCTCCGGTACTAAAGGAAAGCCAAAAGATTTTACATGGGTTTTCCAGATTACAAGGGCACCATATCCCTATCCCTAGAGATATGAAATGGATACCTGTACAATATAGAGATTTTTAAACTATTTTGTGTCAGGGATACCTTTGATAGTCTTGGGAAATCAAGGGACCCCTTCTCGGAATGACATTTTTAAATGCATAAAATAAAATATAAAGGATGACAAAGGAAATCAATTATAATGAAATACACAGCCTGTAGACAGGATGACTGCTACTTATTTGGTATAATCTAGTAACTAGAAAAAGTCAAGGTGAGCATAAAAGATTTTGTGAAATATATGCAACAATTTTAATATATGAAAATATTCAATATTTCTTTTGTAAACAAAGTCATGAAGCCTACTAAAATCACTATGGTTTGTTGACTCTATTCATAATTGAAGAAAATAATGAATTTAAGTTAGAAGTTAGTGAAAACAAAGTATTTTTTCCCATGCAAGTTCACAGACCACTGGTTAGGAACTCCTCATCTTGTGAATTTCAGCCAATGAACTAAAAGACTTGATTGAGGCATATGAACTACTTTTCAATCTGCCATCTACTTACATCCCATCTCTTGAATGAGTTCTGACTCGTTTTCTGTCAGTTACATGCTGGTTAAACTTGAGCAACAGGAAACATCACTTCTAAGCTGGAAAAAATGAGGATCATAATACTTGCCATGTCTAACTCACAGGAGCCTTGTAAAGTTCCAGTGAGACCCTGGGTAGCCAAAAAACAACATATAGATTGGAGCTATTACATTTATAGAAAAGAATAGCCCATATTCAATTCAATTCCATTCAATTCAGCACAGCATTACTAAATTTCTATGACATTATTGGAATTGTGCTAGGCCCTAGGATACAAAGACAAAAATGCCTTCAAGGACGCAATAATTTCCCATATAAATACATCAAAGGATATGTAAGGCAGTATGGCTTGGTGAAAATAGCAGTGGATTGGAAGAAAGGATCTGAGTTTAAATTCTGCTTCTGATATGTTACTTAAGCTCCCTAGATTGATTCAATTTACTACTATGTAAAATGAGAAGGTTGGAGTCGATGGCCTCTGAATCTCTTTCAGGTTCAGATCTTTGATTCTAAATAATTTAAATTATAAGAGGGAAAGATCATTAATATGTTGATGAGAAGGGAAACGCCTTTTGTAAGAAGACATACTTGAGTTATGTTTTGAAGGTAGCTAGAGATGACCTTGGGCAGCTAAATGATGCAATGGAGAATGTCAGACTGGGAGTTAAGTTCAAATCTGGCTCCTGATACTCACTAGCTGTGTGGCCCTGGACAAATCACCCAGTTGGCCTCTGTTTCCTCATCTGTAAAATACACCAGAGAAGGAAATGATAAATTCTTTGAGTATCTTTGTAAGAAAAACCCCAAATGGGATCATAAGAGTCAGACAGGACTAAAATGATTCAACAACAACAGAAATTGGGATTACCCATGGTAAAATGATAAGAGATTGAATTTCAGATTGCGAGATCACCTATGAGAAAGTATGAAGATGGGATGTCACGTATGACTAATGTATAGCAACACAGTTTGGCCAAAAAATAAATCAAAAGGAAGTAATACAAAATGAGGTGGGAAAGGTAGAAGAGAGTCATATTACGGAGACCTTTAAGTGGAATACATTTTGGTCTAGAGGCAAACTCTTGTCTACCGTAAGAGCCAATCTTGAAATGAGACTGAAAGTATATTTCCCTCCATGTCTGATTTCTGGCTTTGAGCTGCACTTAGATGAAAATATGAGAGTCAGTGCATTAAAAGAAGAGCTGTTCTCTTCCAGGTACAAGATGAAAAAAATATCAAGGCAGAATCTTTACTTGGGAGATTTTCTAAACAAAGAAGATGGTATAGAAGAAGGAAAAAAACAAACAACCTTCCTGTCTTTGGAGTTAGAGAACCTTATTATAAATTCCATATCCTGGTTATTTTATGCTCCATTCCTATGTTTCAACCTTTTTAACTATTTAAATGAATTCATAAAGATCTTTCCATATTTCTTGTATTCACCATCTTTGTCCATCTTAGTTGCATTATAGCAGTATATATTAGTGATATAGTAAAATTTAGTCCCACTAAGAAACCCTGGGTCATTTCACATATGTTATTTTCAAATCACACAGTTAATTTTCTGATCCTAAGTGCAGGACTTTATACTGCTTCCGATTTCATTATATAAGGCTCAGCCTAGAATTCCAACCTGTTGCAATCTTTTTGATCCCAATTCTATTATACAACAGCTAAACATATTATAAAATAGAATAGGAAGCACTGAAAAGTGATAGAGAAGCTACAAGCTCCTTTTCTGGTTGCATCCTGAATGTGGCTTCTTGATTACACTGAGAAGGTAGCGATACACTTAGTTATTCATGGATCCTCTTTCAGATGAGATAATGGAAGTTCAGAGAGGTTTAGTGGGCTGGCCCAAGTCAGAGCAATGATTTAAGCCTAGAGTCCCTGACTCTAAAGTAATGTCTGTAGATTTTATTCTACAAGATAAAATCTAGTGACCCACCTTTCTAACTCTAATAGAATGACATGCTAAATGATCGTGAGTATATGGATTTAGAACATTTTCTCAATTAGATGGAAACTTCAGACTGCTCAGTCATTTTGATTCACTTTCTTGAATGGAATGGTGCAAGCAGTACTTGACATTGTGGAAAAGTTCAATATAAGCCAAGATTTGTAGGTCTGTGTTCATATGTGCTTGTAGGTGGTGTGTGTGTGTGTGTGTGTGTGTGTGTGTGTGTGTGTGTAAGAGCTATCAGTTTGGGGCAGTACATTTAACAAAGCATACACAGGAATATTTATTTGAATATTGCAATGACTTGTAAACTTTTTTTAACCCTAAGAAAACCCATTCCAGTTTTCCCCTTGCACCAAGACTATGTATGTAGCATTTTTAACCAATGCTTATAATTCTATTGTATAGGTCCAATCAGAATAAAACTTATCTCTCTTCCACATGAAAATTTTTAAAAATACTTTTAAGATTGCTGTCAAGTCTGCCCTAAGCCTTTTCTTCTGCAGGACAAATTAGCCTATTTCCTTCAACTGGATCTCATATAGTATTGTTCCAAATCCATATTGTATACTTCTCTGGAGGTATTCCAGAATATCAATTACTCTTTGAAAATATGATACCCAGAACCGGCCATACAAATTCAGATGTAGTCTGTCCAAGGAAGAATAGACTGAGATTATCCTTCCTCTAACTCTAGAAATCTGTCCTTTTTTAATGAAGCCCAAGATTGCATTAACATTTTTAGTTGCCATGTCATACTGGTGACTCACACTGAACCTTCCAGTCTCCAGGAATCCAGAGATTATTTTTGGCTTGGATTGTTTTCCAATCATTTTTTTCTCCTCCTGCTAATATAATTTAATATAAATCTAACATTTCATGTTATATTAATTCCTATTAAATTTAATTTTAGCTTCCATGCATTTTTCTACATGATTGAAATTTCTTACTGAATTCCAACTCTATCACTGAAAGTATTGTGCATTCCACCTAGCTTTATGCCACCAATATATTTAATAAGGATTGACATACATACTTTGCAAATATCTCTCTCACTCTAGCATAGTTCCTGATATTTAAGCATTCTTCAATATTTTGGGTCTGATCAGCTACAAAATTATTGAACTTTCATGTTGGAAGGAACCTCTGAAGGTCTAATCCTAACCATGTCTGAATAACAATCCCTTCTACAACATGGATGAGTGATAATCTAGTCTTTGCTTAAAGGCCTTGCAGGGCTGACAAAACCATTACTTCTTGAGCCAGTCATTTCCACTATGGGATAGTTCTAGCTGTTAGGAAGCTTATCTTTGAAACAAGATAAATTTAGTCTTTCCACACATTCTATCAATTGCCCCCACATCAGCAATCTGAGCCAAACAGAACATATATATTCCTTTTTTTTATTGCTATTCCTTCATATATTGAAAACAATTACTATGTCACCCTTAAATAGTCTTTTCTGGCTATGCATCTCTACTTCCAGTGAGTCTTTTTTTGAAACCTTTACATTCTGTCTTGGAGTCAATACTGTATATTGGCTCCAAGGCAGAAGAGTGGTAAGGGCTAGGCAAAGGGGGTTAAGTGACTTACCCAGGGTCACAGAGCTAGGAAGTGTCTGAGGCCAGATTTAAACCTAAAACCTCCCACCTCTAGGTCTGGTTCTCAATCCACTGAGTTACCTAGCTCACCCCTCCAGTGATTCTTATAAAAAATGAACTAAAATATCATGGTCACTCTTTTTTTTTTTTTTGCAGGGTGCTCATTAATATTGTATCTAATATTTTTAACAAGAGATTTGATCTGTTTCTAAAAACCAGTCTGGGGAGGGAGGGAAGGGGAGAGAGAGAGAGAGAGAGAGAGAGAGAGAGAGAGAGAGAGAGAGAGAGAGAGAGAGAGAGAGAGAGAGAGAGAGAGAGAGAGAGAGAGAGAGGGGGGGGGAGAGAGAGAGAGAGAGAGAGAGAGAGAGAGAGAGAGAGAGAGAGAGAGAGAGAGAGAGAGAAAGATCCATTACCACAAATAACTTGATAAAAACCTATATATTAAATCAACATAAGATTCAATCCTGGGTGGCTTCAATGAAAAGGTGGTTATTTAGGGATGAAAACAAAAATATATATCATAAAATTTTTCAGGAGAGAGAAATAAGAGACAAAAATAACTTATAGACTATAAAGATACATCATGAGCTCACTGTTTAAGAAGAAAGTCAAGAGGCACTGGACATGGTGGGCAATCAACAATATAAAGCACAAAATTGATTATATTTTAACAAAGGGCATGACTATTACTAATGAGTTAATTATTTCAATTATAGCTCTCTATATGTAACCAGAACCTCAGCTTGTTAGAACAAAGACCAAAGTCTGTGTTAGAATAGAAGAAACAAAAATAAGAAGGGACATAAAATCCAACTCCAACTAGACCTATTTAAATTAGTTGCTAATACTGAAATGGGGTAATGGGAAATGGGAAATGGGGTAACCAATAGAACTTAATATGGTCTATCACCAGTTTCCTAAAGAAGTTTGACTAATACAAGTGAATTACCTCAACAAGGAAACTAAAAAGAGCTCAGAAATTGCTTTAGTCAGCAAATACTTGACTAACTTATCAAATGGAAAGAGCTGCCAAAGGTGACATTAATTTAATACTAATAATACTAATAATAATAGCTAACATTTATACAGCATTTTCTATGTGCCAGGTATTGTAATAAATGCTTTAGAATACATATGAGTAAAATCTTATGGAGAAAGATAATGGGAGGTAACGAAGAGTACTGCCATATAATCAAACTTTCAAGAAGATTGGCATAAAAAACCCCAAAACTATAGACCTTTTTGTGAAAGACAACCCAGTCCATTCAACCCAGTCCATTCTGATGACATTTAAAGATAAAACTAGAAGGATAACAAATAAGTAATAGAAAGATCTAAATAATTTCTAAAAATAAATTACTTTATCCATCATCAGAGAAATGGAACTGGGACAATTCAAATATAACATTATGGTCTCTGCTGTGCTCCATAGGAGAGCAGAAATAGCATTAGAAAAGGTAATATAAAGCAATAAAGAAGTTTAACTGAAATAGACCAAGTATCCACAAAAATGGTACATTATGGAGGTTATATAATTTTGAGGGTATTAGAAAGTCTGACAATACTTGAAAAAAGGAAAAATAAGAAATGTTTATCAAAATAAAGGACCTTACTAATATCAAAATTTTAATAGTGAATTATTAATAGCTACTAGTCCTTATGTCTATTTTTCCATTTTGACGGATTTGAATTTTTATCTAGGGCATCCTTGAGGAAAGTATCAACAAGGGCGAGCAGGATTTTGCAAATGATGTTCTTTGGTACAGCATCGAATATTCCAGTTGATTGAAAGGAACAGCAAATATAAGATCCCATTGGGGTTCTTGTTTGTTGACTAAAAAAAGTATTCAATTCAGGAGATGGACATTTTGTCACCTTCACCAGCAGAGAAAAGAATCAGAGAAGAGACTAAAGGTTCTTTACCCAAAAAGTACCTCCAGTACGACATAAAAAATCACAATATTCCTTATAAGACAGAACAAGAAAAATCATTTTGTTCCTTGATTCTGATTATCATTATAAGCCAGGCATAAAAGAGTGAGATGCACACGTGCCTACTGTATATATCACTGCCATGAATGATTTCTAGCAGAGTTTAAAGTGAGAGGACAGTTTGGGATGGATGAGGGGCCAATGCCTGCCCTGAAGGAAATAATATGGTTTTCTTTGCCTTTGGCAAAGTGTGCAAGGTAGGTAGTCAGTCACTCCTTCCTTCCCCTGGGATTGGAACTGTACTCTAGTTCATTTCTTTAGCAAAGAAATAGTCATGGGTCCAATTACACACTTGGTTTCTGCTTTCATTCATTAGCAAACATGCACACATAGAGAGAAAATACATCTGTGTGCATGTGTAATATACAACATGCATGTGTTGTGTATACACACAAGTATATATACATGTGTGTGTATGTGTGTGTAATCTAATGTACTAATGAACAGGAGTAGAAATCAGGTTGTATAATTATATAAAAATAACCAGAACTGATTGTTATTCCAGAGCTAAAGAAATTAACTAAAGTACACACCCAGAGGGATGGAAGGACTAACTACTTTTTCACTTCAAACTTTTTGCTAAAAACCATTCATATATAAGCAGGAGAGTGTTTGCATGTATGCACATACATATATAAATATTATATTTGTTGTTGTTGTTCTTGTTCAGTTGTTTCAGTTGTAGCTGACTTGACCATGATCCTATTTGGTTTTTTATTGGCAAAGATAGTGGAATGTTTAGCCATTTCTTTCTCCAGTTCATTTGAAAGAAGAGGAAACTGAGGCAAACTGTTAAGTCATCTGAAGAAGGCTACAGAGGTAGCAAGTGTCTGGGACTAAATTTGAACTCAGATCTTCTTGACTCTAAGCCAGCATTTCGCCCACTGTGCCACCTAGCTTGCTCTCTCTCTCTCTCTCTCACTCTTTCTGTCTCTGTCTCTCACTCTCTTTCTCTCTCTCTCTCTCACTCTTTTTGTCTCTGTCTCTGTCTGTCTGTCTGTCTGTCTGTCTCCTTCTCTCTCTCTCTCTCTCTCACACACACACACACACACACACACACACACACACACACACACACACACAACTTTGGTTCATCAGCTCCATTCTCCAGAAGGCACGTCTCTTGGGCGTGCCTCCCTGTAACAACAGCAATGTGAAGCAGAAAAGCATGTAAATTGGCTCCTTCTCTGCCCCTTCTCACTCCTATCCTCTCCCCATCTCCCCATGCCGTGTCAGGGGCTCGGACATCACGTTGCACTGAAGGGGATGTCTTCATAGTACATGCAGGAGCCCTAGGAGAGCCCATGCCCACATGACTCTTCAGGGCTCCATTATTGCATCTACACACTGTATTTACTCCACTCTTCTGTCTACTCTAGAAGGTAGAGTTTTATACAGTGAAGCTACTTGTGCATTAAGAAAGAGAGCAAGCAAGTAGAAGTATTAGAGTGCAGAAGCCCCCTAGGTCAATGCTTACATACACGGGTATTGTATTAGTCATCTATGCAGCCCAGACGTGGCCTTGGAGACAAGAAGCAGGGAGCTCAAGCCTGGCTTTGAACAAAACCTCGCTGTAGGCTTCTGGGCGAGGCACTTCATCTCTTGGTGTTCCAGGCACATTTCCAGGAATGGAAATCGCAGAGAGATGCTGACTTGCTTTGGTAGAGGGACTTCACTCGTCTGAGAGTTCCCTATAGAAATGAAATGCCATGTCTAGTCCCTATCTCTCGCTTGATTAATGCAGACTTTTCTGCACCCATTTCAATGCTTTTATAGTTTTATCACCAATAGGACCAGAACGCATGACTGACTCAGTGATGACTCATCTGAGTTATGATTTGTGCCTCTAACCAAAAGAATCAATAAAAAGTTTAAAAGAATAGTCTTTGGAGGGCAGCTAAGTGACTCGGTAAATTGAAAAACAGGCCTAGAAATGGGAGATTCTGATTTCAAATCTGGCCTCAGATACTTCCTAGCTGTGTGACCCTGGGCAAGTCACTTGACCCCCATTCCCTAGCCCTTATCATTCTTTTGCCTTGGAACCAATAATGGGTTTAGAGAAAAAAAAGAATAGTTTATTATCTTTATCTATATCCATATCTCTATTATCTCTATTATCTATCTTTATCTCTCTATTTATTTTTCTATAAACTTCTATATATTCTATATAAATATCTATATATTTATTTATCTGTAGCCTTTTTGTTGAAAGGTAAATGGTATCTAAGAGGAATAAAACTTATAAAATGTCCCAAGTCATGTAGAACTAGATTGTTTTTAATACATTCACATATTTATATACATTGCAGGAAATATATTTTCATATTCTCTGTTCAGTGCAGGAAAGATTTATTTATTTACTTGATATTCCTGAATATAGTCTAATTTGTATTAACCGAAGCAAGCCTAAAAGCCTTCCATGTGAGTTCCACAATCACTCAAAAGAGTTTGGCCTAATTATCTGTACAAGAAGATGCATCTAAATAGATAAAGCACTCTACTCTCTAGGCCCTGCTATATATTTGGTAAGAAGTCTTTGCATTAGTACATCAGTACATATATTTTGAATGGACATTATAAATTGCCTCTGAATTAAGCAGATAATTGAAAGAGGAGGATGATAGATCGCAATTGGAAAACTACACACCTTTAATGACTGTCAAACAAAGGCCCAAGAAAAGAGTATCTTATAATGATAGTTACATGAGAGTCAAGGGATGCCACCATTTCCTCTGAAATTAAAGTTGTATTAAACTACAACACGTAATCAGTGAAAAGCTACACAGAAGAAATGTCACAAATGATACAGTCAGAAAGACATCTGATCAAAAAAGAAAGTCAGATGATCATGTGTCAAGTGGAGGGGATAACAGATGGGTAGTGCATCGTGTGCTTCTTTGGGGTATCCATGTATTTAAGAGACCTAGAGTGGGGGCAACTAAGTTGCTCAGTGGATAGAGATCCAAGCCTAGAGATGGAAGGTCCTGAATTCAAATTTGACCTCAGACATTTGCAGGTTGTGTGATCCTGGGCAAGTCACTTAACCCCCACTGCCTGCTCCTTACTGCCCTTCTGCTTTGGAAGCAATACACAGTATTGATTTTAAGATGGAGGTAAGGATTGTTTTTAAGAAGCCTTTGGAGCAGTGGTTCTCAACCTCTCAATTTATAGCAATGAGAATACATAATGCATATCAGGTATTTACATTCTGAATCATAATTGTAGCAAAATTAGTTTTGAAGAAGCCACCAAAATAAAATAATTTTTTGGTTTGGGGTCACCACAACATGAGGAACTGTATTGTGGGGTCACGGTATTAGAAAAGTTGAGAACCACTGCCTTAGAGGGGAATTTCTCTGTAGGTGATTATTCAGCAAACATTGTACATGATAAAGTGGAATACTGATTTGCAAAACTGGAGAGGATCCCAAATTAATGAATTCACAAACCTATTTAATCATCAAAGTATTAATTAAATAATCAACTAGGTCTTTTTCCCAATAAGCATTTACTGAGTGCAAAGAACAATACTATTGGCTCTGTGTTGCTGAGATCTGAAGAAAGGAAGAATCCAAGAATTTCCTGTAGAATATTTTAAAATTGTTAAATGTCTAGTCTCTGGGGAGATTTGGTCCAAACTTTTAAAGCATTATTTAACTTAGTGAAGAACCAGAATCCCCCCTGCAGGTGATCTGTGGAACTTTAAAGAGTAGAGAAGTAGATATTAATGGAACCTGCCATGTTACTTCTACTCATCCATTTTAAATTTCAAGTCAAGAAACATTTCTCATGTGCATACCATTGGCCAGGAACTGTGCCAGACAATATAGATACACAGATTAAAAACAACAACAACAACCTAGTTCCTACTCTCAAAGTAGATTGATGTCTTTTGGGTAAAACAACATGAAATCAGACAAATCAGTAAAAAATAAATACAAGGTCATTTTGGGAATGGAAAAGTACCAAGAATTGAAAAGATCAAGAAAAAACTTATGTGGGTGGTGGAACACGAACTGAGTCTTGATTCTAGGTGGTAGAAGTGAGGATGTAGAAATTTTAAAATATAAAGAGACATCTTATGCAAAAGTGTGAAGGTGGGAAATATGAATTTTATGTATAGGGAACAATAATTAGACCAATTTAGTTGGAATCTAGAGAGTGTGGTGGAAATCAATATGAAATCAATCTGAAAAGTTAGGTTGGAGTCAGACTATGATGGTCTTGAAATGCCCAGAAAAGGAGTTTGCATTTTATCCTGGAAGCAATAGGAAGAAGTGGCAAAGTGTATGCTACCCTTTATCTTGTTGCTTGAATCACAAAATGGAAGCTCCTTCTGATTCTCTAGGTTAGAATTCCAATGTGACCTCAAAGTGAATTAGTTCTTAAATGAAAAGATATTGAGGAATTTTCCAAGTTGACTGGTTTTGCCTAAGCATTTTACCACATCAGTAGAAATCACTTTTGTGAAAGAAAATATACAATGAATGATAAGTGGGCTCATTGGGTTGACATTATAGAATAAGCCACATTAGAGACAACCTGTTTTATAAAGAATTATTGAAGTTGCCATAGACATATTCCCTTGGGTATGGTTATAAAAGGAATTCCCTTAAATATTAATATATTTCAACTCAATGTTGTTGTCAGATTCCAATGTAATTTCTATGATCTTAGGTCACAGAATCTAGGTTTTCAGTGATAAAAAGAATGGGATCATTCATGTTATAATGGAAGCAACAGTGGATCTAAGGTCAGAGGGCCTTGGTTCAAATTATGACTCAACTTTTTACCTGTGTGACTGAAAGAGCAACTTACTCTCTTTGGGTTTACCTCCATTTCATCATTTATAAAATGATAAAAGTTAGACTAAATGATATCTGAGCTATCTTCAAACAAGATTCCTTCTATCAAGCCACCATTTAAGATTACTTTGAACCAGTTAAGCTGAAGAATAAAGCTAGGGTGTTCTTGGCTCCAAAGCAGATATTTAAAATAGGAGAAGTCTCAAAAGAGTGAAAAATTGGGTTATAGCTATAGAAAATCTAGGGGATTAATATGACCTTGAGAAAATGCAGTTTCATTCCAAATGGCAGAATTGGCTTGGAGAGTGCACCCAATAATCAATGAATAAAGCCTCCTCCTGTTTCCTGGTATAGATGGCAGTAAGCCAAATAGACAGGGAAATGATGGTGGGGGGAGGCAAGCAGTAGGAAATGGCTCCTGGATGGCTCCTGGATGCCTTTAACTGACTGTCACTCAACCAGCTGCCTAAAAAAGGGCAAAAACTAGACAGCAAATCTTCTAACAAGAGTCATTAACTAACCAACATCGATCCAGCAAAAAGATCGGAGAGTCTCTTGTCAATGCTCAGAGGACAGAATGTGGATAGATAGCATGATTGGTGATGGTAGCTGAAATGCCTCTCCTCCCTAATTAAGCATGCAACCTCATACTCCTTCTGAAGATGGAGAGGGAATTAAATTCAACTCACATGGGCTAGTCGATCAAATCTGGCAAAGAGTTCATTCAACATCCTGACCAGCTCCTGTGCTGACAAGGTCGTGGAAAGGTTGGTAAATCCTTTAACATCTGCAAAAAGAATACTAAACACAAAAGGGAAGGGGGGTGGTGGTGAGGAGAAAACATATTAATATTTTAATCCATCCTGGGATACACATCAACACCATGTAAACAAACAAAGCAACTGTGGGTTTGAGATACTAGCTTTGCATTGCTGAGGGAGCCAAGGGGGAATGAATGAATGGCCAGGATTTAAACCAGGTCTAATTCAGGAGGAGGTCAATTCACAGGCTCAGGAAGTGTAAATGAATACTGAAAGTTCCCATTCTTGTTGCTGGCAGAGCATTTGTGAGCTGTTTCTAAGACTCACCAATTCTGTTCCAAAAGTAAGTTCCATTAAATTTTTTTTTTGTTTTGTGTTTTTAAGGAGAGAATCAGTGAAATTTTAACAAAGCTATATAATTCTAGTTGGTTGGTTAAGCTATTTCCAAACCATGCTGTCTCTTCTATGGAGATCTTTCTCCTATTTCAAGTAGGACTCTTCCCTGAGGACCCTGAGATTAGAGAGGTGAAGCTCTTTCTTTGCAGGGTGAACCTAACACAAGTCACCAAGCAATTCCAGACCACTGCCAAATCAGTCTGTCCACCATATACCAACTCATCATCCTCTTCTACATTCCAATTTCATTGTTGTTTTGGAAGGTCTTGCTTGCTTATATTTGTATCCCCAGTGCTTAGGATGGTATTCCTAATCTGTAGTAAGTATTTTGAGCACTTTTCTATTTATTAATTTACTCAAGTCAGCAAACAGTAAAACTTAGAATGATGGTTTAAATCTCTATAGGACAATTAAGATTAAGGATTTTAAAACTAGAAGGAATTTTAGAGAGCACATAGGATTAAAATTATAATTTTTGTGTGTGTGTGTGTCATGAATACCTTGGACTCTTTGTTGAAGACTATGAATCTCTGCCCAAAATAATATTTTTAAATAATCGAAAAAAAATTCTAAATTTCAGGTAGAATTAAGTAAAATTAAAGATGTAATTTTGTCTCCAATTCTAAGTTTACAGACCTTCTAAAATCTAAATTAAAAGCCTTTGATCAAGAAGAATTATTGTATAGATCAGAAAACTAAGGCCAGTGAGGTGAGGTGACTTGCCCAAAGCCACACAGATAATTAGAGCCAGAGAGATGTCACAGAGGGATCACAATTTTGTGAACCAGGCAGAGTAAATATAATTATCACTGTTTTATGGATGAGGAAGCTGATGTTCAGAAGAAGAACACTGATTGGCCCATGGCTAACTAGCAGCAGGCATCAAAACTAAGACTTCTGTTGATTTGCCCTATGCCCCTCTTTATCCTATTATATGATCACTCTCCAGTAAAAATGTGATTAACCATGCTCCAGTTATGGTTACCACCATCCATGCTCTGTGTTAATGTGACTGGGAGATGGCTACCATCTTGGCTCTTTCCTTTAAGGAAGATTTACAAAAAAGATGAGGAGGCAGAAGTCATACAGTTGGCTAGGTGTATGGATTACATTGGTAGGGGAAACATTCTCACTAACAACATCAGGGATTTATGAAAGGATTTGAGTTAGTACACTCTTCCCTGTGGTATGGCCACAGGATGAAGATGATGGTACATTACAATACCATGGAAAATTTATATCAACTAGTATTTATTAAGCACCTGCTATATGCCAGGTACTCTGCTAAGCATTCGAGATGTAAAGAAAGAGAAAAAATATTCCCTCCTCTCAATGATTTTACTGACTAGTGTGAGAAACAACATAGAAATAAACATGTATCAGCCACATATAGACAAAATAAACTGGAGATAATCAAAAGAGGAAAGACACTAGCACTTGAAGGGAGCCAGCCAAAAGCTTTCTGGAACAGAGAGGACTTCCTTCAAAGAAAGGAATCCAGGGAAGATAGGAAGCAGAGATGAGGGAAGAGAACTAAATAGACAGTAAAAAACATTATGAGTCAAGAGATGAAAGTATTTTGTGGAAGGAATAAGAAGGTCAGTATCATTGGATCATATGATATATGGAGATAAGCAAGGTATAAGAATCCTGAAAAGACAGAAGGGGATAGAATTGTGAAGGACTTTGAATGCAAAATAGATTTTATATTTGATCCTGGAATTGATGAGGAGGCACTAGAATTTCTTGAGTAAGGGTGGTGGAGATAAGATAAGACTTGTACTTTAAGAAGATTAATTCCATGTTTAAGTGGAGTATTGGGAGAGATTTCTCTCAGGGAGATCAACCATTAAGCTATTGCTGAATTTCAGAGATGAGGTGCTAAGGGCTTGAGGGAGGGTAGTGACAGTGTCAGAGGAGAGAAAGTATATTAAAAATATTACAAATGTAAAATCAACAAGATGTCAACATATTGGATATGAGAGATGAAAGAGATTGACTAGTTGAGGATAGCATCTAGCTTGTGAGCCTAGGTGACTAAAAAGATTGTGATGATCTCAATAGTAACAGAGAAGATTAGAAGAGGGAAGGATTAGGGGTTAAGATAGTAAGTTCTATTTCAGAGATAGTGAGTTTAAGAAGTCTCTAAGGCATTCAATTAGACATGTCAAATAGTTTTAGATCCTAGTCTGTAAGTTAGGAGAAGTTTTAAATCTGGACAAGTAGATCTTAAAATTATTGGGATAGAGATGATAATTGATTCAATGAAGTCAACAAACATGATAGTATAAAGGGAGAAGAGAATACCCAAGGGAAAAGCCCTGGAGGGACACTCAACATTAACTGTATGAAAATCTGGCAAAGGAGACTGAGAACCAGAGAGGGAGAGTGTCCCGGATCCTAGAGAGATTCTAGAGAGATATAGAATATCAATGAGAAGAGAACAATTAAAGGTGTCAAAAGCTGCAGAGAGGTGAAAAAGATGAGGATTGAGAAAGGCTATTAGATTTGACAGCAAATAGATCACTAGCAACTTTAAGGAGAACACTTTTAGTTGAATAATAATGTTGGAAGCCAGACTATAGAGAAATAAGAGGAGAGAGAGAAATGGAATTGGAGAGACTGAGTTTTTTAGATGGTCTTCTTAATGAATTTCAGTCACAAGAAGGAGTAGATATTTGGGAACTATATAATAGAGACAAACAAATCAAGTAAGATTGTTATTTTTTGTTTGCTTATTTGTTTTTAATACAGAGGGGACATGGGCATATTTATAAGTCACAGGGAAGTAGCACAGGGAGAGTTTGAAGATCAGTGAGAAAACAGGGACCACAGAAGGAACAATCTACTGGAGAAGACAGGATGGAAGAGTGCACACACACATATGGAAGGGTTAGCCTAGGCAAGAAGCACCATCTAATCATGTGAAGAAAGAGATAGTGGCAAAAGGCATTTAAGAGATGTGAGATAAATTGATTTTGAGTTTTTTCAGACAAATGTGAAGCAAGGTTCTCAGCTGAGAAAATGGGGGAAAGGGAAGCCACGGATGTTTTGAAAAGGAATTAAAAGATGTGGGGAAATGACTGTACTAAGGAGGATAGTGAATTGAGGGCCTTTCTTTGATGAGAATTCAGTTGCAATTTGTAACATAAATCTTCAGTAGACTGTCAGTCAGCATTGTTTCATCATTTCCCCCAGATTTATTTGACTGCACATGAGTAGAAGCTAAGAGAGAAAATCCTGAGAGTAATCCAAAGTTGGGGTTTGGCATGGCAAGATATTTAATAGGATAAAATGGCAAAAGATTTGAGAGAAGAGAAAAGTTTGGTGCTAAACTGGCTCACCAAGATCAGGAAGAGAAAAGAATAAAGTCAGTGCAGAAATGATAGCTTAGGAAAGAACTGAGAGGGTCAAGTGATTGGAAGTCACCATGAGGACAAAGCACAGAGTTTGTGGTGACAAGAGAGTTGAAATGACAATATATTATTATTAGGAAAAGGAAGATAGATGAGGCATATTTGTTGGTGATCACAAGATCTAGGATATGTTTCTAGGTGGGGTGGAGGAATATGTTAGGAGAAATGAATATGCTGATGAACTGAAAGGTTAGGATGAGGCAACATTGAAATACATGTTGAAGTACCTTAATATGAAGGCAGGAGTTAGAGAAGAAAGATTATAAATTAAGCACTTACCAATTGTGGAAAGAAGATGAATGTCTTGAAGATCAGTATACAGTGACTACCAGAATTTTGACTGAGTAATAAACAAGCATTTAGATGGTACAGTGGATAGTGCTGGAGTCAAGAGGGCCTGAGTTCAAATCCAGACCTAGTTATATTAGCTATGTGACCCTGGGCAAATCATTTATGCCTATTTGCCTCAGTTTCCTCCTCTGTGAGCTGGTGAGGAAATGGCAAACTTCAGTTTATTTGCCAAGAAAATCTCAAATGAGGTCACAAAGAGTTGAACATGATTCATTGACTAACAACCAAAAATAAATATAAATTGAGTGAACCTTAAAGGAGGAGAGGTTACTAAGTGACAGTAGTAGAAAGAAAGTTTGCTAATAGCTTTGGGGAGCAAGTGGTATTCCAAAAGGCCCACCTTGACCAGTGAATTGGGGAGGAACAAGGGAAAGTACAACAAGTGCTAGAAAGAGTATCCAGGAAGACCGTGACACAGAGAAATGATCTCAGTGAGAGCCAGAAGATAGAAGGAAAATATTTAAGATGAAAATAAGGTTTTTTTACCTATAATAACAGACATTCCAAAGAGCACAGTGTTAGGAGTAGATATTCCAGAGAACACAGTTTGAGGGTCAGGTAACCCTAGAGGGAGAAATTATAGAAGGACAGGATTTGGGTTGAGACGCATGAGAATAAAGGAGTGGGCAGTGATCAACATAAATTATTTAGAGATTTCAAGGACTGATATAGAACCAAATAAGAAGATTAAGTCAAGAGAACTACATATGCAATGAGTACAAAATTTTAAAGGAAAGTAAAACTGAAAGACTTCATAATTTTAATCAATTCAATGACTAACTCAGTAAAGAGACTACAGATAAAAAACAAGGCATATATCTTCACACAATCAATTTGTCTGTAGGTCTTTACTTCAAAGAAGGGTTTTATGGGGGTTTGACTATTGAGAAATAAAAGCAAAGAGAAGATAATATAGGTCACTGTTTTTTTCATTAAATTTTTTTTTAAAACAACCAGAGAAGAATATATACCTACAAACGAGAGACATTCTCTTAAAAAAAGATATGAAGAAATATATGTATATATATATATATTTTTAAAGATATTAATGATTGAAAGGAAAATAAATTTGAATGCTCTTACACCCATTCTTTGGGTATAATGGTAATGGGTGACCCATTAGAGGTCAAAGGACCCCAGAAGTGAAAGATTATAGGACTGAGACACTGAGATTAAGTCTCAAAGGGGAAGAGCCTAAAAAAGTTATGAGAGGTGGTAGCATCTTTGGATAATTTTCTAAGAAAATGTTTGTTTCAAAGAGAACAGTTTTCATTCACATGTATAAATTCTGATGTGATTGTTAAAAATAAATGCAAAAAACAGCAACCCAATGACTTATGTTTTAGCATCTTTTAAGCTTGTGATAGTCCAAAGTATAATAATTCACAATAGAGTCTGTGCTGATTAGTGACATCCATCTTTTTCTAAGGATAATTAAATGTATTTCACTTTATTTATGAAAGAGTCCCTTCTAATATCTGTGCCTTGATTGCATTCTCTCTGCCTATCAAAATTACCTTCCTTGAAGAAAAAGTTCAGATGACATCATCTTCATGAAGCCTTCTTCTCCTGATTGCTTGTTGATGCTGATCTCTCTCCCTCCTCAAATTACCTTACATTTATTTATCTGTAGCCCTCCAGAGAACGTAAGCTCCATGAGGGTTAAGATTTTAGGTTTTGTCCTATGCAGGGGAAGTGCTAAAGAAACATTTACTGAATTTCACATGCAAGGTAACTCTGTATTGTAGTAAGAGACATCTTTTGGTTGTTTTATGATCTACAAAGTGTGAATTTGATAGAAGGAGTGCTATGTGGAAGATAGATAGCATAATGGCTCTGGGTCCTAGACTTTGTATCAGGAAGACTTGAGTTCAAAATCTGTCTCATATATGCAGTAGCTGTGTGATCCTGGGCAAGTAACTTAAATTCTCTGAAGCCTAATTTCCTCATCTCTAAAAGAAAGGCAAAAATATTTGTAGTTCCAAATTCTCAGGAAAGTTCAAAAGAGATAATGCGCTTTGCAAACACCAAAATCTCAATGCATTTGTCAGCTGTCATCAGCATCCTCATTGTTATTCCTAAACTGCTATTGTTATCTTATTTTACAGAGGGGGAATCTCAAGGTCCACCAAATCAGACTATCTTACCTAAAAGCCACCCAGTTAGTAATAGCAGAGCCAGGACTGGAAACTAGGTTTTCATGCCCAAAATCCTTTTTTTTTTTTTTTAGAAGAGGACCTGAGTTTGAGATTTAGCCTTTTACATTATTGAGCTCTGGCATTTTCCTCACTCAACTGAGAATATTAAAGGGTTTGTGCCATTTACACACATGGTTTGGGTGAGGATCAAATGAGACAGTGTTTGCAAAGCACTTTGCAAACTGCAACCAATATGCTGGAGGTCCCCATGTTTTTAAACTATAGAAGATTAAGGAACGAGAGAGAGACAGAGAGAGAGAGAGATAGAAACAGAATTGTTGGGCAAACTCCATCAGACAGACAGACACACACACACAGACACACACACAGACACACAGACACACACACGGATACATAAAAAGACAAGTTCCTTAAATGTTAATGGATAAATGAAGAAAATGGAAATGGGGGAAGAAGTCATTAAAACCACTGTTTTGCAAGTTACCCGAATGCAGACATTATAAAAATCAATTCAAAATTAGTGTTACACAGAACTAGAAGTGTTTTTTGCACTCTTATCTAGTTGATGATGAACATCTAGTTCATGTCTTGCCTTTACAGCTAAGTAGACTGACATGGGGAGAAATGGAATGGGATAGCTTTAACAACTGGGATGTAACATGTAGAAGTAGAGAGAGCTGACTTTGAAGGCAGAAAGACATGAGTTCAAAAGCTGACTCAGACACATTCTGGATTTGACCCTGGAAAAATCCCTTATCCTATAGGTGCTACAGGCAAATCTTAAGCTACATAGTTAAGTTACCTAAAAGGTGGCAAACTACTTTGATAGAAGGAGTTTTCCCATGTGGGAGCTCCCTAGACTAATGAAATCACAAGTTCATGCCTTGTTCTTATGTTGTGAAGAAGCATTTCTCTTTCAACTGAAGGTGTTTAAACAAAGGCCAAGTTACCTGTTGTTGGTGTTCATTTTCTTTCTTTCTTTTTTTTTTAAACTTACCTTCCATCTTGGAGTCAATACTGTGTATTGGCAGAAGAGTGGTAAAGGCTAGTCAATGGGGGTCAAGTGACTTGCCCAGGGTCACACAGCTGGGAAGTGTCTGAGGCCAAATTTGAACCTAGGACCTTCTGTCTCTAGGCCTGACTCTCAATCCACTGAGCTACTCAGCTGCCCCCTGGTGTTTATTTTCTAAGCATAAAGCTGAATGGAAAGTTTTATTACCTTCCAACTTTAAAATTCTAAAACCCTCTTATCAGGGACCTGTCCAAGGTCATAGAAGCAGAGACTCTTACAATTAGAAGGAATTTTAAGAGTTCACATAGTTCAAAGCATAACTGATCACTCTACAATAATTTTGACAACTATTCTGTTTTCCTTTAAAGGCCTCCAGGAATGGAGAATCAATTAATTTCCAAGGCAGTTCATTGTGACTCATATCTGTCCCTATGCACCTTTACCATCCCATTGGCAATGCCAGAAAGTTGAATGTTCTCACTATTGTGAAAAACTGACTTCTCTTCTATGATTTCATCTCTATTTACTTCATACAGATGCAAAATTGAGATGAAAGAATGAAAGATTCTACTAATAAAGTTAAAATTTGGAGCCAAACAATTAGAAAAGGATGATGACATCAATACAACCACCCCCAAGAAAAGGAGAAAATAAAACATAAAAGAAAAGAAAGAATAATTTTGGGGGTGAAAGCACAGACTTGTTTTGAAAATGGTGGAGAGGTAGGTTCAGCAGCGATTGTAGGTTGGCTCCCAGATGCAGGTTGAGGGACCAGGCTCCTCAAATACAGAGTACATCATTGTATTTTTAACACCAAACAGCCTTCAAGTGGGAAGGAGCCGCTTTACACCCGCTTGTTGATTTCAATTCCTCAATACCTAAAGACACCATTGGCATTCATTGCTGCTGTAAATAGCAAGAAGGGGAGAGACCCGTTGCCAGCAGCTTGGGCTCCGTGTGGATTCTTTTCCCTTAGAAACAGCTCCCATCACTGAAGAAGCTGAAAAATGTAGGGCAGTAAACTAAATTTTAATTTAGCGCAGTGTGAACTTCTGCAAAAGGGGCTCAATCACAGAGAGCTCAGCTCAGAGATTAAAAACAAGAAGGTTGAATAGCTTCAGCTGTGCAGGAACAAGGGGCGCTCCAGAAATGGATGATAGAAGAAAAGAAGCTGGTATTTATGAAACCCAGTTGTCCTGAGCTATTTGGGCATGCATTCTTTTGAAGTTGGGGAATAGGTTTTTCATTCTGTTTTTTTCCCCCTATTGTGCTTCTTTTATGGTATCAAGTACTTGACAATACTTTTTTTTCATTTTCTCAAAAATAATCCTCTGAGTACTACTTTCTCCAGATTGATTCATTGGTGCCCATAACTATCAAATATACATGTGTATACACACACACACACACACACTATATATATATATATATATATATATATATATATATATATATATATATATATATATATATATATGCTTATGTGGGTTATCTACTATGTACAGAGTTATTTCTGCGTTAAGCTCTTGAAGCAAGGAGTTTGCTTCTGACTTGGATGTGATCTGCACAAAGAGGTCACTTTTCAGTAAAGAACAAAAGACCTTGGCTAACAAAGGCGTTTCAAATTGAGATGTGCCAAGTGTAATAAAGCAGGTACTGGGAAAAGAGGTCTGTTTGTAAGAAGAGGGGAAATTATTTTACCAAAAGGAGGGAGTTAAGATGAGAAGTACTGGGCTTATCTAATCACACAGGAGGATTAATTAGCATACAAAGGGAATAAATATTAACCTTTCTGGTCTATATTTTGGACTTATTGACAAAATCACAGACTGATGTTTCTTCCACCATTTTAATAATAAGTGAATAATAAGACTAACTCTAACAAACAAACAAACAGTTCTAAACAAATTCGAGAGAGGTCACAAGTCATCCTAACAAATGAGTGGTAGTATAGTTTAATGAGTAGAGCCAGGAAGCGTGAAGCCAGGAAGATCTTGGTTCAGGTCTTGCCTCTGCCATATACTACCTATATTAGTATGGACAAGTCATGAAATCATTCAATACCTGCAGAAAATTCTCTGACTTTTAAGTCACAAATGAACTGCTTATCTGTATGGATAAGTTTCTACTGATCTAAAAATACATACATACATAAACAAAAGTTATTAGATCTTTATTCAACCAAGAAATATCAGGACCTCACATGAATTCTAAATTAAAGGATTAACAAAGCAAGTGAAAAGGTCCCTAACATTAATCTTAGGCAGAAGCCATTAAACATAAAAATAAATCAAATTCCTATGCATGACAGCATGGAAAAATAGTTGATATTTACATAACCCTTTTAAGTTTTTCCAAAATGTGTATATATGATCAAATTTGGACCTCAAAACAACTGCATGAGATAATTATTATTTCCATTTTAGAGAGAAGAAATATGAGGTTTAGAGAAGAGCAATCAGGACCACAAGCCTAGCGAATATCAAAGGAATGACTTGATCCCAAAGCTTCCTGATTCCAAGTCCAAGGCTCTACCTACTACTCCACAAAAAATACTTCCCAAACTTATGCGTGTCTGTCCATGTACATGGTCCATCTCTCACCTAACATTCTCGTAGCGATGGATGTAGATCTTGTGGAATTGATGCTGCAAATGCTCGTCTTCCACATTGGTCATGTCATTGATCATCTCAAGAACAACAAACCGAGGCAGTACAGAAAGTACTAATCTCTCCTGAAACAAAAGAATAGGCAAAGGTTGGATTAATTAGACCATGGCTTCCACAATTTCATTTTAATTGCCATATACACATATGTGTGTGTGTAAAACAATATAATATGTAACATAATGTATTTATTATAAATATGTAATAAAGTATAATAGATGTTTCTAAGAGAAACAATTTCTCTCATTAGTTATGTCCAAAACTGTCTCCTTTCTTTTTCCCTCTCCATCACCAAAATGGCAGGTAATATGATATAGGTTGCTGCGGGTGGTCCAGCCTCCCACAGGGGATGGCGTTCTTGGAGGTGGGATGGCATCAGAGGATAATGAATGGGAAGCAATTATTGCTTCAACCTGTAGTCAGGCTTCATGAGAAATTGTTCTACCTTAGGCATCACAGTAACTGCTCTGTCCTGTTTCAGGTTTGGTTTTATTTTTATACCCTCATGGTTACATATTTAATTGGCATAGAGTTTCATTTTCAAAATACATGTTTCTATAAATCCTAACAATAAAAGTGAGCCTAAGGGATAATCAACATAACATTGATGCTAAGGGTGGGGTTAGAGGGTAGAATCAACATGGTCCAGTTTTAGGTCAGCAAAGCTTGTTCTTGGCATGTACAGGGGGTAGGGAATTTGCCAGAAGTTTTTATGCCTAGAAAAGAGGGTCCTATCTAAGTGGGTACATAAGAATCCTTAGGTTTAATTTTATAAGGGGATCACCTGGTGTTTTTCTGGGGGGACAAAGTAGGACATCTATATTAACCCTTCAAGCATTTTGCTCTCATCTATTTTCTCCTGGGGAACACTCCCAATAATAAGGGATATTAGTGAGAGAAGTCACACAGAGGTGGGCTGAGTGGCTGCTTTCATCCTTCCTGGGGGCCACTTTGCAACCCCTGATTTCTACGTGTGACCACGTCAAACAGCGTGGCTTTGATGGCTCCCAGCAATAGGTTGTAATTATAGTATCATATAATACACATTTCCTTGTTCATCATGTTGTGAAACAAGACACATTGGCAATCCTACAGAAAAATTTATGGAGTAAATAAAGTGAAGAACGATATTTCAATTTCTTTTTGACAAAGCTCCCAAATGAAACCTGCTCTAAGTTCATCCTATCCAATCCAGTAAGCATGTAATAATTACCTACCAGGTTCTAGGCACTGTTCTAGACAATCAGAACACAAAATAAAGCATCCCTTGCCATCATGGAGCTTATCGTACTAGGGTGATGCAACATGCAAAATAAAAATCTATACATAAGAATCTGAGGAAGAGGGAAAGAACTCTTCCAATCAGATAATAAAGAAAGCCTCCCTATAAAGAGTGGCTTATAAGCTGAGATCACTGATGTATCAGTGAGGGAAAACTATGTCTTTGGTCAAGAAGCTAAAAACTTTATTGACATAACAGATATTAATTGTCTTCTCATCTAGTAATCTCATATACATGTCTACCTCATATAGCACTTTGAAGAAGGTAAGTGAATAAATTATTCAATGAAATATCTTATTGCATAGGAATTGAGCATCAATGTTCTTGCCTATGTCATATTATCAATAATCAATTAGGTATTCTTGAATTTTCTGTGGACTATTTAAATAGCCTCCCTCTTGGTTTCCCAGCTTCAAGCTACTCACACTTCCAATCTATCTTTTCCACACCTGACAGAATTATTTCCCTAAAATACGAGTATGATCATGTCATTACTACTCCCAACCCTCTCGCTTATTTAACTCCAATGGCTCCCTATTTGTTTTGGAATTGAATATATATGCTTCTCTGCCTGACATTTATACTTCGTCAAGATCAGACCCCTTAAAGTACCAGTTCTATACTATGAAGCAGTAATTATTAAAACCACATGGAATTAGTCAAAAAATAGATTGATCAGTAGAAAATATTAGGCATATATCCTATGAAAGAGAATGAACCTAGTGACCTAGGATTTGATATACACAAAGACTGGAGATAGGATTCAGTATTTGTTAAAAACTGATGGGTAAATTGAATGGAATTATTGAAGAAATTAATTATACCCAAATGCTTCACATCTTTTATCAAGATAAGTAAGGATATGTGAGCTAGATAAAAGGTCACAAAATAAGAAGTAATCTATAATTTCTATAGATACAGGAATAATTAATGACTATATAAAGGATATAGAGAATTTCCAAAGATAAAAAATGTTTTTTAAACATAGATAAAACTGAAAAAAAATTTTTGCAGGCAAATTAAATATAGCTAGGATTGGAAGAGAAATAATTAACTGGGGAAAAAACCCCGGCAGAAGGTTTCTCTGATAAAGGTATCATTTGCAAATATATATAATAAGCTTATGCAAATTTATAAGCATTGCAGTTATTCCACAATTAATAAATTTAGGTAGCTACGTGACATAGTGGGTAGATTACTGTAACTGGAGTTGAGAATTTTGGAGTATAAATGTGGCCTCAGACACTAATAGCTATGTGAACAGAGGCAAATCACTTATACTCTTATTTGGCTCCTTTTCCTGATGTATAAAAATGTTATTATAATAGTCCATCCTACAACACACAGGTATTGTGAAGATCAAATTAGATGATAATTATAAAACATTTTTCAAGCCTTAAAATGCTATATATATGTTCTAGCTACTGCAATAATTATTATTGAAAAATGATCTCTACGTGTCTAAACAAACTATTCTCAAGGAAGTAAACTCAGACTATTTATAGCCATGTGAAAAAATGCTTTAAATAGCTAATAAGTATATAAATGCAAATGAAGCAATTAGTAGTTTACACCTCACACCTATCAGATTGAAAATATGATTTTTAAAATGGCAAATGTTGGAGTCTTCAGGAAAACAGGATCACTGATAACACTGTTGGTGGAACTCTGAGGTGGTCCAGTCATTCTGGAAAATCATGTGAAATTATACACAAAAGTTCTAAGCAGTTCATGCCCTTTGGACTTTGATGTAGTCATACCACTGGCTGACCAAAAGAACAAAGAAGGAAACATCTTTCTTTCTTTCCTCTTTCCCTCCTGCTTGTTCTTTACACATGATATTCTTCCCATCTCTGCTCCTTTGCACTCCTCATTACTGGAATGCAATCCTTCTTTATGTCTGCCTCTTGGACTTGCTGGTTTTTTATTAGCGCTAGGACTTGAATGTAGATTGCCTAACTTATGGTCCTTTTCATATCAGAATGCTGCCACTGGGGATGCTTAGCTTCAAGGAGAGAAAATTCAATAGGAATTCTTTTTTTTTTTTTAACTATAAAGCCCTCTACAACCTGGCTTCAATTTTCTTTCCAACCTTAATATAAATTTCTCCCCTTTCTACACTCTATAGACCTATAAAAGATTGGCTTTCTAGTTCTCTCCTGAATGCAATATTCCATCTACTGTTTCCATGTTTTGCCCTTTATTACCTCCTCACTCTGTTCCTGTTTGGAATACTATCCCTTCCCATCTCAGCTTCTTAGAATTCCTAGTTTCCTTCAATGACCACCTTCTAGGTCACTTCTTATAGCCTTTCTTGCTCTCCCCAGCTTTAGGTGCCTCCCTTTAACCTACACATTGTATTAATTTCACATATATTTTCCATATATTCATATGCTTTGTGAATTTTAGTTTTACTCCACCCTTCTTAGTCTTTAGAATTCTAGCAACCAGGCATGTATACACCCACACTTAAGGAGTGGGTGTGGGGGAGGAAGTCCTATGACCAGCATGTGCTAGCAAGTGACAAATCAGAGATGACTGACTGACCCCCTGGGCTTTCCTAAGCCAAGTTTAAGCTAACATTGGTGCATGTGAGACACAGGAAGTGATGTAAAGAACTGCCATTATATTTCATGTCACTTCCTGTGAGAGCGTCTTTGGAGGCTTTTGGTGGTGATTCTTGACTTGGAAGGCTGGAGCGTGGAGAGCTGAGACTGATTCCCTTAGGCAACTGGATAATGAGTGTTAAGGCTGACTTCCCTTTCCCTTGGCCCTTCTAAAGGTTCCAGTCTCATGGCTGGAAGCCAAACTAGATTTAATCTTCTGGGAAGGCCCCTTGGCAGAGGCCTCTGAAGTCCCCCTGGCTCAGGCCAGGCCAGAATAGATCTTCGACACTTTTCCCTCTTTCTTAATTTCTTCCTTTGGTTATAAATAAACCACCATAAAATTCTATTCTGACTTGAGTATTTCATTGAGATTCAGAATTTAAATCCCTGGAGACCATTAAATAATATATTCAGTCTCAATCCTATAAATTTACCCTCAACAGCTTGAAGGAAGAAAGAGTTGTTTTATATTCTTGGCACCTATCACATTTTAGGTTCTGAATTCATGCTTTTGACTTGACCAATTACTATCTTCAAATATTGGAATGGCTGGTCTCACCTGTAGATGAATGACTAGGTCTATTTTATAAAATTCAAGAAGCACGAACACAATACAATAGAAAGAATTCTTTGGCCAATAACTTAGAAAGATCTAAGAACCTTGCAATTACAAAACAAGATTACAGAGCACCAATAATGAAGAATGATACCCATCTCCTGACAGAGATAATTCACACATTTTTGAAAATGGCCAATGAGGTTTTTGTTTTTGCTTACAATATATATTTATTACCAATGTTATATTTTTCTTTTTTTTCAAGTGAGGAGATAAGGGAGAGAGAAACTAAATTTTACCAATTGAAAAATATTAATCTACTTTGATCAATACAATTATCCACCACAACTTAAAAGAACTCAAGATGAAAAATACTATCTGCTTCCAGACAAAGAACTGATGGACTCAGATTGAAAACTAATGCATATTTTTTCCTTTGACTTTTCTTACTACCCTCTTCCTATATTTTACATTACTTCATATATATATATATATATATATATATATATATATATATATATATATATAATGGGAATCTTTCCATGCCTTCTCAATGGTTAAAAAATGGTTAGAGAAAAAGAAAAAAAATGGAACCAAAATAAAACTTCAAAACCATTAATTTTTTTTAAAAAAAGAATTTTGGATTGGTAGTCCAGGACATCAATTTGAAACCTAACTCTGCAACTTACTACTTATGTGACAATGGATAAGACCCTTACCACTCTGGACCTCAATTTACTCAGCTATAAAATAATAAATATAAATAATAAAAATCAATTAAAAAATGAAAGATCTTGAATAGATGACCTCTACCTTCTTTTCCAGCTCTAAATATTATAAGTTATAGGTATTCAGATAGGGACCAGACATAAGAGAAACAATCACCAAAATTTGGGACAGTTCAAAAATATAACAGATTGTCTTTTCAGATAAGGTTGTTGTGGGATAGAAAATTTGTTATGGGAGAGCTAAGATGGGTTCTGGCCCAAAGAATTGGCAGCTCAGACTAAATTCATCTTAAGGCATGAAAATGTTTATTTAACAAATGTTTATTTAAGGATGATACAGGCAGTACCTCATGACTGAGGTAGTGGAAACAGACAGAGTGGTAGAATGGCCCAAGGAGATGGATTGACCTTTAAAGTGATAGAATGGTTGCAGTTGTTGTGGGTATTCAGGCTGCTAGATTTATAGAAAGTCTAGGGGATTGCCTCCTCCTGTTCTTGGAAACTCTCTGCCTTTTCTCAGAATGTTTCTCCCTTGGGTGTTTTAGTGCATTCCAGGCTAAAAAAAAATGGAAAATGAGCATTGGGGAGGTGGGTACCTATTCCGGAGGAGGTGTGCTTTAAGGGTGATGAACTTTAGGACACAAAAAAAGAAAGGGGGCATGCTTAGGGTTTGGGGAATTTCCCTTAACTATAAAGATTTCCTCTTAATAGAAAAGATACTCAGTGTGCATGTGTTCTATTCCTCCCATGTCCTGCTTAACATCACATATTGATGATTGAAATATATTGAGTACCCTCTTCTATAAGTTTGGAATGTTGGCAAGCGCTCATCGGCTAGGAGGAAGGCACAGCAAAAGCACAGGGTGATATATATATATATCATGGGCAAAGCATAGGAAAAGTATATAATTTTCTACATTCTATTTTGCAATATTTGTTAACTGGTTAAAAGCATAGCTTTTATACATTTTCATAGCACAAGGTCCTGTCTCCATCACTGCTCACCCTTATCACTGGTATTCATTTCTTGGGGATATTCAAATACAGACTGGATGATCATTTGTGAAGACCCATAGTTTGTTGTTCAGTCATTTCAACTGTGTCTGACTCTTCAGACCCCATTAGGGCTTTTCTTGACAAAGATAATGGAATGATTTGACATTTCCTTCTCAGACTCATTTTATAGGCAAAAAAGGATCATGGTCATGCATTTACTAAGTTTCTGAGGCCAGATGAATCTTTCGGATTCTCAGTCTGGAACTGTGCCATCTAGCTGCTCTAGAGCATTGATGTCAAACACAAATAAAAATGAGGTCCACTGATCCTGATTTAAGGATCCCTGAAAGTCACAACTTGACTTAATTTCCCAATTACATTTTAATCTGTTTGAGGGAGTATTGTTGGCTACATGCCATTTGTTTGACACCTCTGGTCTGGAAGACAAGTAGAAGATATTCTTGGTTAGATGACTCAAGTTCCTATCAACTCTACAATTCTATTCTCCTCACTGAAATATCAAAAGAACTTTACTAATAAAATACTACAGTACTTTATTATGGAAAGTCAGCATAACATAGTAACTAAAAAGCTGATTTTGAAGGCTGGATGATAGAGGTTCAAGTTCTGTCTCTGGCACATACTGGCTGTTTGACCCTGGGCAAGTCCCTTAACCTCTTAATACTCTAGATGAATTTCTAAGACTATAAATTGAAGAGAAGATGCAGACGGAATTGGTAAAAAGGAACTCATCTTGGAATTCTATTCTAGTGAAATAACTGGTCCAGTCCCTATCCTTCTCTGACAGTTCTTTTTTATATATCATTTTAAAGTTTCTCAAACTGTTTTAATTTGAATACTTCCTTTGAATCTTAGATAATCTCTGGAGAGGATAAGGCTTATAGATAAGGAATCTGAAGCTCAAAGTGGAGATCAAAGTGGTCAATCAATAAGCATATGTTAAGTAAAGTACTAAACACTAGGATGCAAATACAAGAAGAAAGATTGTCCCAAGTATTCTAGGGGCTTCCTTTTGGGAAAGTCAGCATGAAAAAGGAAGCTCCAAAGGTATATGGGAAGGATGAGCAAGGAGACAAAGATACCCAGAAAAAGGATGTAATAAAGAGAGCAAAGAGGGCACTCTGGAAAGTAATGAAGCATAGCTGTCTTGGGCCCTTTCCTGATATGGAGGTTCTGAGATGAACCATCCAAGGACATGCCCATAGTGTTGCAGTTATGTATTTCTGTTGAGTTGGTATGGCTTCCCAATTTCAAATCCGGGGCTTTCTAAAGTCACAAACAACCACTACATGATTCGATACATTTCCAAGTGATCCTGCATCAGTATTAATCTGATCCTTCTAACACCTCGAGGTAAATAGCACCAGTATGATTTTCTCTAATAGATGGAGTTGGGACTTTTTAATTCTGGTCTTCTAACCCCAAGACCAAGGTAACTTCATAACATCATTCCTTTTTCTTCATACTACCTTAAACTGTACATAGACTCTGAATACTTTATTATTTTTATAACCATTAGTAGTATTTGTCAAATTCTCTGGAATACTTTATTATCATAACAAAATTGTTATAACAGAGGTAAAACTGGAATGGAGTGACTTGGGGACATTGAGGATTCCTTGAGGAACTACAGAAAATTGAATAAAATCTAGTCTTGATTTACTGATTTTTTCAAAGACTTGACAACCTATTTTCTATCCTTGTCTTCCCTTGTCCAGGTTAAACATCTCTAATTCTTTAGAGGATTCTCATATGGATGCATTCCTAGTCTCTGTATGAAGACAGTTCCATGCCTCACCAAAAAAGAGAGGGGTATTTTATATTTCAAGCAAAGATCGAATAGCTTTTGTTGATTAGACTGCACAAGGATTTTTGACTATGTGTGCTAAATTAGATTACCTCTGAGAGCCCTATCTACTATGACAAGCTATCATCCCATATTTCTAAAACTTTGGCAATGACATTGCCTTTTATTCACTTTTTATTATCTCTTCCTAATGCTCATCTCCACCTTTATTCCCAGGGTTACCATATAAATAAATGTGTATTATCTAATTAAAGTAGTGGGCTAAAACAGTAGAAAGAAAGATCTAAGTTGGATAGAAAAGAAATCAACAATAAGAGAAAGTGAATGTTGAAAAGCTGCTGAGGGAAAATGAGACCAGTATTCAGAAAGATATTTAAAAAGAGAATGGAAAACTAGTTATCTATAGTTAGGTTATTAATATATAATCCCGCCTGGAGGCAAAGATGGTTGAGATGACCTTCCCATTTCAAAATAGCTCAATTTGAATCCTTTACTACTTACTACCTTTTGGACTTTGAGCATGTCATTTAGCCTCTGTGGGTCTTAGTTTTCCTATCATTACAATGAAGGGTTTGGACCAGATGACATCTCCAAATCTAGGATTTTCTGATCCTTTACGTTCCATGATCCCTGAGATCAACTAAGATTATTTATTATTTTTCTCTTGCAAAGATCAAATTTGAACATTTAACATTCATTCAATCATGATTTCTTGTATGTTCAATGCAGTCATAATCTTCCCCCCCCATTTCTCTCTCTCTCTCTCTCTCTCTCTCTCTCTCTCTCTCTCTCTCTCATGGAATAAGATGCCTTCCCCCCCTTTCTAGCTTTCTTTTGCATATTTTCTTACTCCATTAGATTGTAAGCTCCTTGGGAGCAGGGGTATTCTTTTCCTTATATGTATCCCTAGCACTTAGCACAGAGTCTGACACATAGTAGGTGCTTAATAAAAGTTTAATGAATTAAATTTACATATATATTCACATATTAGATACATATGTCTTATAAAAGCTATAAAGAAAAGGATTGGTTATTTATTATCTGCTTCTCACAGTATATCATGCCCTTGGTTAACAGAGGGATACATGAAAAATCTGGAAAAGTAGCAGTCCTTTTCTTCAAATAGTTTACATTCAGATAGGAAAACAAAATATCAGCACAGATTGTTATAATACATAATGTTCTCAAAGAATTAAAATTACTAAGTAAAATTTTATGAGGCAAAAGTTATATTTAAATGGGAGAAAGGAAAAAAAAATTACAGAAAGTTTCTTGGAGGAAGTGGCATTTGAATTGGACTTTAAAGAATGGCATAAAATTACATAGTTTTAAGGTGTTCCAGACAGAAGTAGGATACAGTACTTGAAATATGCAAAGGCTTTAAAACATGTGTTTAAAAGTCAGTGACTAGTCCAATATAGCAAACATAGAGTAGTAACATATTACTCAGCTATATAATGGAGTGGATAAGAGTCTAGGGTCTGGAGTCAAGAAGAACTCATCTTCCTGAGTTCAAAATTGACCTCAGACATTTACTAGCTGTGTGACTCTGGGTGTGAATTTTAAAACTATTTCCACCCTAATCAGACCGTACTTAAGAAGATCTGATTTAGCTATTTCCTGATTAGTAACATTGGAGATACTTGGTTTAACAGAATCAAGTCGTGGGAACTCTATATTTCTCCACCCTACTCAGTTTAACAAGGTCAGCAATATCTGCTCCATACTCAGAGATTTAATTATCTGAGGAAATAGCCTTCAACAGACATGTGCAGAAAACAGCGGACAGACCCCTGGGCTGTCCTAAGCCAAGCTAACCTATCATTGGTATAGATGAGATGCAGAAAAGTGACGTAAAACCATCTATATAAGGTACATCACTGGCTCTCTTCGCTCTTTTTCCCTGGAGAGGCAACTCTGGCTGACAGCATGCTAAGCATTCTGACATCTTGGAGTGGTTGCAGTTATTTGTCTGGGTTTGGAGGTGAGTTTGCCCTTGAGTTGATTCAGGTTCAGGCATCTGGACTGAGCCCTTTTGGAATTCAGGCTGATTCCTTCCTCCTTCACACTCCAAAACCTTACTTTCTAGATCTCCTAATCTTCCCACCTGGTACTAGCCAGGCAGAAGAAATCCTACTCCCTTTCCTTCTTCCTTCTTAATCTCCTCCACTATATCAATTAAATCACCATAAAATTTCCAGCTGACTTGGGTATTTTATTATTTGGGATTTTCCCTGGCAACCAATTAAATTTAGATTTTAAGTCACAATGCTAAAATTATCCTTTACATGGGCAAGTCACTTAATCCTTGCCCCAGTTTCCTTATTTGAAAAATTATTTGGAGGAGGAAACAGCAAACTATTCCAATGTCTTCGCCTAGAAAATCCCAAATGGAGTCATAAAGAGTCAGACACTACAGAATGGACTCAAGAACAACAACAACAACAAATATAAAGATAAAGTTGGAAAGGTAAAATGATGCTACAGTGTGCAGAACCTTGAGTTTCAAGTTCAATTCTGAACTGAGGAGGCACCTAAGAAGCACAGTGGATAGAGTGTTTTGCTTTATTTCAAGAAAATTTGGGTTCAAATTCCACTTCAGACACTTAATAGCTGTGTGACCTTGAGCAATTCACTTAACCTATTTGTCTCAGTTTCCTCAACTGTGAAATATCTCCCAGAATCATTCATTATGAGCCTAAAATGAGGGAATACTTATGAAGTGCTTATGACTGTAAGGGGACATTTTAGGGTTGTGACTTAATCTAATTTTAATTGGTCCCCAGGGAAGGAATCCCAAATAAAATACCCAAGTCAGTTTGGAAATTTCATGGTGGTTTAATTAATATAGAGGGAAGAAATTAAGGAGAAGAGAGAGGGAAAGGGTATAGGATTTCTCCTGCCTGGCCTGTGCCAGGGGGAGTTCAAAGACCTCCACCATAAGGTCTTTTCGGAAGATTAGAGGGTTTCCCAAGAGGATAATGTTTTGGAAGGTAAAGGAGAAAAGAATCAGCCTAAACTTCGAGAGAACTCAGAGAATATGCCTCACCTGAACTAGATTACTAAGCTTCCCCAGTAGTGTATCAAGGACTCTCATCATCGAACCAGGACAATAGCTTTCACCACGCCAAGATGCCAAGATGCTCAGCATGCTGCCGCCAGAGCCACCTCTCCGTGAAAACTGGCCAGAGAGAGGAAGTGACGCCAAATATATAGGCCATTTTTACATCACTTTCCTGCATCTCACATGTACCAATGGTAGCTTAAGCTTGACTTACAACAGCCCAGGGGTCTGTCAGTTGTTTCTGATTTGTCATTGGCTAGCACATGCCTGTCATAGGCCATCCTTCTCAATACTTAACCCTTAAGTAGGGGTGTAGACATTAATGTTTTGTTAAACTAAGCAGGGTGGAGTATATCTAAAATTCACATGACAATGCCTGGTACATCTAAGTGCTAGTATAAGAGGTAGTTGGTGGTGGTGTTACCCTTATTATTATTATAAAAATTTACTTGGTAGTCAGTATCTACCAGGTTTTTTTTTCATTTAATTTTATTCATCATTTTTATCTTTTATCACTTTCATCTTTTTTATTACTCTTATCACTTTTATCATTTACATCTTACTCTTACTTTCCATTGGCCAAGTACTTTAGGCAGTTTAACCCCCTCTCCCTTGCTTTCTAAGATTCTCTCTCATCCATACTCCCATTACCTTCTTTTTATTTAGTTGTTGACTTGTGTCCTCTATTACAATATGATTTTCTTGAGTTCTGAGTTCCTGCCATGTTTCCCCTTTCCTGCATTTCCCAACTCTTAGTGAAATTCCAAGCACATAATAAGCATTTAATTAAATGTTTATTGTCGTGTAGTCATTTTTAGTCATTTCTGACAATCTAGGACCCCATTTGGGGTTTTCGTGGCAAAGGCACTAGAGTGATTTGCCATTTCCTTCTCTAGCTAATTTTATAGATGAGGAAACTGAGACAAACATGGTCAAATGACTTGTCTGGGGCTAACTGATGGACAGGTTTCAGTTCAGGAATAACCATTTTAGACTCCAATTTCTAAAATGGATTCTATGAAAAACTTGTTACAATATCCTAAGATGTCTATGTTAGGTAGCAGCAGCTAGCTGGTATAGATGATTGAGCACTAGATTTCAAGTCAGGAAGATCCAAGGTCACAACCTATTTCAGACACATTAAATGTGTGACTCTGGAAGAGTTATTTTAACTCCTCTCTCAGGCTCAGTTTCCTCATATATAAAATGGGGGCAGCAAAAGCATGTACTCCCCAGGGTAGTTTTGAGGATCAAATGAGATAATGATTGCAAAGTACTTTGCAAAACTTAAAATGTTGCTATTGTGGTTATTATTTTTCATCGTTAAAATAAAGGTAAAATAATGATCACATGTAGCTGACTTCTGGAAGAATTATACAATAGCATAAAAAATAACCTTTTTTTAAACCCTTACCTTCCATCTTAGAATCAATACTCTTTATGGGTTCCAAGGCAGAAGAGTAGTAAGGGCTAAGCAATGGGGATTAAGTGACTTGCCCAGGATCAGCCAGCTAGAAAGTGACCAAGGCTACATCTGAACTCCATATCTCCCTTCTCTAGACCTGGCTCTCAATCCACTGAGTCACCCCTCTGACCCCTAAAGAACAATCTTAAATTTCCCTGAAATGAAGACCTCCTGAAATATAAAAATCAATTTAATTTAAAAAATATTAAGTAAGGAGCTGCCATGTCTACTCAGAGTACAATGAAAAATGACTAAGTTCTTTTTATGGTAAACTTACATTATTAATATTAATATAAGACCATCTGAGGAAGAGGGGGAAACTAATAACTGGAGTGAATGGAGGCAAGCTTCAAAGAAGAGGTGACATTTGGGTTGAGTTTTGAAAAAATAATATTACTTCATCCTCAACTGCATAAAAGTATTTTTCCCTCACCCCCAACCCTGGTCATTTCTGAAAAATATACCCTGGATTCTATTTTTCCCCTCCATCATTACTGCACAATCAGTAACTGATGAGAAAAGGCATCATGGGATCTTATTAGCGATATAAGATGTCTGAAATCAGTCTGTAATACCTAGCTCTCTTCAAAGATCAATGGGTCCTAAGAGGGTCGTTCCCAATTCTCTTGGTTGTTATTGAAATATTTCCCCTGACATCGATTATGTTGTATTTGTTTTTATACATTCCATATTGACTTCTCTGTATATTTGTGGTTCTTCCCCTTCCTAAAAAAATATAAGCTCCAAGAGAAAATGCTCTATTTTTTTTTCTTTGTATTATCAGGCTTAGTGCAGTTTCTGGGATTTAATGTTTAATAAACGACTGCTGAATTGTATTGAACCAATTTAAATCCTCAATTTCCCAAATAAGGAAACTGAAAATTAGAGAGTGAAATCACTTGTCCAAAGATATGAGTCTAATTAGTGATAGTATCTTTAAGATTTATATAAACACATAACACATACATGCATATATACATACATAAATGCATGTATAAACATGAATACATATATGCACACATATTTTAAAACATCATGGGTTTTGGCTTAAAAGTCTAGCCCTATATAGCAGGGGTTCAAAAACTTGTCTTAAGTTTTTTTTTTTAATCTTTAAAACAAAATAAATTATCCTTTGGATCTAAAAATTTGTTTTCAATTTTTTTGATAACTGTATTCAGGGGGCAATTAAGTGGTTTAGTAGATTGAGACCTAGGCTTAGAGACAGAAGGTCATTGGTTCAAATCTGGCCTCACAAACTTCCTAGCAATATGACCCTGTGCAAGTCACTTAACTTCCACTGTCTCCCCTTGCCACTCTTCTGCCTTGGAATCAATACACAATTTTGATTCTAAGATGGAAGGTAAGGTTTTAAAAAAATTAACTGGATTTAATATAAATGGTTTTCTCTGTAACCCAATGAATCTTTAAAAAATCTTTAATAATATACTGAGATGAAGTGGGGTCTTTAGACAGATTATCAAAGGGGTTCATGACACACACACAAAAGATTAAGAACTTTTGATGTGGAATTCCCCAAATGGAAACTACTCTACCAATTATAGTTTTAAAGAAGTACCTGGGGTGCTGAGAAATTATGAGTGGCTCCAGAATCATCCAGACAATCCATATTTGAAGTGATACTAGAACTTCCCATGAGATTACAAACTTCTAGAGGGTTAGAATCCTAAACTCCATCTCTTCAGAGAGGAACCTGTACCTGCCTCCTGATCATTCAACTTGAATTCAACTTAATACATTTCTCTATTTTTAAAGATAATCACTGGAGCCTGTCATTCCTGAGAGAGCATTTCTTCTCAACACAGATACTGTTTACCATTTCCTTCTCCAGCTCATTTCACAGATTAGGAAACTGAGTCAAACAAAGGTGGCAAAGTCAGACTTGGAATGTAGGTACTTGGACTCCAAATCCAAATATCTTTGTACTTTACCCCATTTGGCCTCTTTCTGGCTTCACTTTCAGTATGGTTGTTGTGATGGTAGTTCTATATTATATGACACTAGGTATTACTATTTTACCAACCCTTAACTCTTTCTCCTGTCATTTCTCTTAACATGATTCACTGATTTATTAAATACTGCCCTACTATACTGAGAACACTATATGAATAAAAATGAGGGCAAACACACTTTAAGTACAAATTTATAGTTCCTGTTGAGAAGGAATATAGCTTTTACTTGCTTTGGAAATCAAAACACAGGAAGACTGTATTACAGAGAATTCCCTAATAGCTCATATTTTCTGATTTCTCTCTCTCCATAGGCCTATACTATTTGCATTAAAAGAGGATCTTGACTTAATTTAAAGTGCATCAAGGCTCTGCCTCCTTTCCTTTCTCATCCCATAAAAAAGATCCCATCAAGCCATGAAAATAGTTCCAACACTCATCAATTGCTAGGTAAGACTCAAAGGAGAAGAATGTGTAGCTGGAGTCTACATGTCTATTTAGAAGTTAAGATCTTTATTTCATGCAAATGTTTGTGGTGATACAGAAAAAGAGAATAAAGACTAGCCTACTGTATATTCAATATTCCCAAAGCTTAAATGATAAAAATATCTTTGGAATACCTATTATTCACATCTTAGAGTCAGTCTTAAAAACTGCTTTTTACAAGTGAATTTATTCTACACTACTCAATGCACTGAGACTTATAAAATAAGCCACTGATGACCTTGTTTTATGGAACCCCTCTTATATTTACCTTTATCCCTTGGGAATTTGGCTTCAGGGAACTCCCAGATTAATTGATCTTTGTCTCTTACACAGAACAATGAACCATTAAGCATCCATTAAGCACCCTGAATAGAAGTGATTGAAATACTCAAACTTTAAGAACACTTTTTGTTTCTTGACCTCTTTTAGGCCATTCCCTGGTATCCCAGCCTTGGAGTACAGCCTCTTTATGGAGCCTTCTTAACCAGTCAGTGTGTTTCCTTTCCTTAATTCCCCTGAGTGTATAGGGACCCAAAATTCTTCAGATCATTGGAAAATTCCCTTTTAAGATGCATTTTCGCAGAGTCCCAGAGCATCCCTTTGTGAGGTATCTTGCCCATGACTATGTGGTGGCCAATAGAGCAATGACTAACTTTTCTTGATAAAAGACTTGCTATTTTCTAACTACTTTGGTGGTTCTGTGTTTTACAAGGTTGACACCAGTCTACCATAACTCTTTAATAACCAAATCCAATCAGCCATGATACTATGCCTTATTAGAATACTTGAAAGCAGGAATGAACTCACCCATAAAACACAAGTGAATAGCGGAGTGGATTAGAATCCAAAACCCTACCATCTGATGTCTACAAGAAACACACATGAGGAAGGTAGATACACGTAGGGTGAAAGTAAAAGGATGGAGCCAAATCTATAGGGCATCAACTGATAAAAAGAAGGCAGAAGTCACAATCATGATATCTGTCAAAGCCAAAGTAAAAATACATCTAGTTAAAAGAAATAAGGAAGGTTATTAAATCCTGATAAAAGGCAGAATAGACAGTACTCAGCATGTATGCACCAAATGGCATAGCATCCAAATTTCTAAAGGAGAAACTAGTGGAGCTAAAGGATGAAATAGATAGAAAAACTATACTAGTGGGAGACCTGAACCTTCCTCTATCCAAATTAGATAAATAAGAAAGAGGTAAGAGAAGTGAATGGAATCTTAGAAAAATTATAGTAGACATGTGGAGAAAAATAAATAGGGACAAAAAGGAATACACCTTCTTTTCAGCAGCACATGGTACATTCACAAAAATTGACCATGTATTAGGACATAAAAACATTGCAAACAAGTGCAAAAGAGCGAAAATAATAAATGCAACCTCAGATCACAATGCAATGAAAATTATAATTAGTAATGGTACATGGAGAGGTAAATTAAAAATTAATTGGAAATTAAACAATACAATTCTCCAAAACCGGTTAGTTAAAGAACAAATCATAGAATCAATTAATAACTTCAATGAAGAAAATGACAATGATGAGACATCCTTTCAAAACCAATGGGATGCAGCCAAAGCATTACTCTGGGGGAAATTTATATCCTTGAGTTCATATATTAACAAATCAAGAAGGACTGTGAATCTTAAAATTTCTCAGACTCTACCTTGGAACATTATCTTAAGGTTATGGTTAAGGTTATTCCCCATTTAAACAATGGAGGTACTTGGTCAGGAATGTATTGAGAATGCTAACATTACTCCACCCATACTTAGGCATACTTTAGGGGAAGATAAAGTTGTAAACTCCTTACTGAACAATGAAAAAGTACTTAACTCATACTTATAGTGAGGCAAAAGCCCTTAAGCTAGCTCTATTTTTAGATCTAATACAAAAGGGTGCTAAGTACCTATGAAGGTCAAATTAATCTCTAAAAGGTCAGGCAACTTGAAAGGGGCAAGCTTAACAAAGAGATGTGAAGTACTCAGAAGATATAATCTACCCAGAGAAGGTGAGAACTAAAAACTACGAATGTGCTATCCTAGGAAAAGTCTACTGTGTTTGGTAGACTTGAAAATTTAGGGGAGGTGACACAAGAGAAATTTCTCTTTAAAAGGAGCTGTTTGAACCAGTTCAAGGGAGTTTGATTTAGTTCAGCTTTGGTATCTGAATTGGAGGTCAGGAGTCAGAGGAGGCTGCTGGGTCTCTGAACACTAGAGTTTTGCTTGGAAAGATCTTGTGGTGAGTGATTAAAGCCTGACTTAGTTTCTCTCTTAAAGAGAAAGGCCTAGGACATTGGCCTAGGCCCTAGCCTTTTCCTAGTATTTCCTCTTACTCTGTCTCTTTCCCTTTTCTTAATTCCTTCATTTATATTAATTAAAATCTCCATAAAACCCAGCTGACTTGGGTATTTCATATTTGGAAATTTTTCCCATGGTGACCACTTATGTTTGATATAAAATCAAGACACTAAAAATTATCTTTACAGTTTGGGCAATTCACAGTCTTGAAACCCATATTTTCGCAGTCACAGGGCAGAGATCAACGAATTTGCCATGCAAATTAAAAAACTAGAAAGTGAACAAATTAAAAATCCTCAGATGAAGCCTAAATTAGAGATCCTAAAAATCAAAGGAGAAATTAATAAAATTGAAAGTCAAAGAACTATTGATTTAATAAATAAAACTACAAGCTGGTATCTTGAAACAACAAATAAAATAGACAAAGTACTGGTCAGTCTAATTAAAAAAAGGAAAGAAGAAAACCAAATTTACAGTATTCAAGATGAAAAGAATGACTTCACCTCTAATGAGGAGGAAATTAAAGCAATCATTAAAAATTATTATGCCCAATTATATGGAAACAAATATGGTAATCTAGGTGATATGAATGAATACTTACAAAAATATAAATTACCTAAACTAAAAGAGGAAGAAATAAATTACCTAAACAGCCCCATCAGAAAAAGAAATTGAACAAGCCATCAAAGAACTCGCTAAGAAAAAATTCCCAGGTCCAGATGAATTCACAAATGAATTTTATCAAACATTCAAAGAACAACTAATACCAATATCATACAAACTATTTAAGGAATTCTTCCAAATTCATTTTACGACATAAAAATGGTACTAATCCCAAAGCCACATAGGTCAAAAACAGAGAAAGAAAACTATAGACCAATCTCCTTAATGAATATAGATGCAAAAATCTTAAATAGGATACTAGCAAAAAGACTCCAGCAAGTTATCACAAGGGTTATTCACTATGACCAGGTAGGATTCATGCCAGGAATGCAGGGGGATGGTTCAATATTAGGAAAACGATCCACATAATTGACCATATTAACATGTAAACCAACAAGAATCGCATGGTTATCTCAATAGATGCAGAAAAAGCCTTTGATAAATAAAATACAACACCCATTCCTATTGAAAACACTAGAAAGTATAGGAATAGAAGAGCCATTCCTAAAAAATAATAAAGATTATATATCTAAAACCATAAGCAAACATCATCTGCAATGGGGATTAACTAGAAGCCTTCCCAATAAGTTCAGGAGTGAAACAAGGATGCCCATTACCACCTCTATTATTTAACATTGTACTAGAAACACTAGCAGTAGTGATTAGAGAAGAAAAAGAAATCGAAGGAATTAAAATTGGCAATGAGGAGACCAAGCTATCACTCTTTCTGGATGATATGATGGTTTACATAAAGAATCCTAGAGAATCAACCAAAAAGCCAGTCGAAACAATCAACAATTATAGCAAAGTTGCAGGATACAAAGTAAACCCACAAAAGTAATCAGCATTTCTATATATCTCCAACCCATTTCAGCGGCAAGAAATAGAAAGAGAAATTCTATTTAAAATCACCCTAGACAATATAAAATACTTAGGAATCTATCTGCCAACACAAACACAGGAACTATATGAACACAACTACAAAACACTCTCCACACAATTAAAACTAGATCTAAACAATTGGAAAAACATTGAATGCTCATGGGTGGGAAGAGCTAACATAATAAAAATGACATAAAAATGGATGGAGGGGAGGGAGGGAAATTATGTGATTATTGTAACCAAGGAATAAAGTTCTAACTTGACTAAATAAACTAATTCAAATGGAAAAAAATAATTAAAACATTTAAAAAATAAATAAAAAAAGAATACTTGAAAGCAAATAAAATAGTTTAAGCTGAAATAGAAAGGGCTTGAAGTATAGGACACTTGATACATAAATCCCAAGTATTTGAAAAGCTGAAAGACTGATTATAATTTTTTTCCCTTGGGACTAATGGGCAGAATTTCAAGAAATGGATAAAGTTTACTAAAAGAGAGGCTTGGCAGATGGGAAGAAAAAGAAAACAAATAACCTTTGAACAGTAATGCCATGAAAGAATGGGTTGACTTGGAAGATAGTGGATCCCTCCTTCATTGAAGATCTATCTTCAAACAGGGTTAGATGATGAAGTCAGCAAACATTTATTGTTCTGAGTGTTTACTATGGTGTCAATATACAAGGAAAAGGAAAAACCAAAACAATCCATATTCTCAAAGAACTCAAAGACTAGTAGGATTTGACAACACGGAAACAACTACGGACAAGATCAATTGTCAAGGCACTGGAGGAGAAAGAGAGGATCAGGAAAGGCTTCTTATAACTGGTGGAATGTTAACTGGGACTTAAAAGAAGCCAGGGTCAGTTATCCGTTATTTATAAAGGGATTTTGATTCATTTCTGAGATGGACTATGAAATAGATAGTGTCTGAAGTTCTTTCTGACAGGAATTTTCTGTGATTTTGTGACTTGGAAAAAAGCAAGAAAGCCTAGTGAGACTGTGAACAATCTTTTTTCACACTTTTAATAAATGATACATATGGTGAAGAACAAGCTCCTGAAACTTCTTTCTCCCCTCCCAGTCCCCCTCACCCATAGACCTATCACTCCTCCTCCTGACATAAGCCAGTAACTGATAACACCCCAGCCCCAGGAGTTCCCTTCAAGTTCCTGTTCACTCCCTCCACCCCAGGAATTCCTGTGCACTCCCTCTACCACAAAAGTTCCTGGTCACTCCAATGTATAAAAGGACCTTCAAGCCCCAGACTCAGGGCTCCAGGCATTTTTAGAGTGCTGACCCCAAACTGCAGTTTGTTTAATAAACCCCCTGTTGTGATTTATTTACATTGTTGGTCATTGTTTCATCCTTGGGATGCATTAAGGGGGCACATCAATAGCAAGTCTTTTCACATTCATTGTCAAAATGCTGATTTCAGCTTTTCAATTGGTTGCTCTAAGGGCTTTTAGGAGAATTAGCAATTGAAACAATTATTGACAACTGATTATGGAAAAGCAGCTCTCCCTCACTATTTTCTGAAAAGAAATAACAATTTGTTTCTTAAATACCTAGACTCCTCAGGGATGATTTTCCTAAAAGTACTTTGGCTAATGGGCTAAGGATATGTGTGGGGCAGTAAGAAGGCTTTCTTATTATCAATTATCCAATAATTCAGACCTAGGATCTAAACAATGTAATTAATAGAAATTGGCATGAAGGGTACCTAAATCACTTAGTGGATTGACAAATCAAATGTAGAGATAGAAGATTCTGGATCCAAATCCAGCCTCAGACAATTCCCAACTTTGCAATCCTGGGCAAGTCACTAAGCCCCATTACCTAACACTTATTGTTCTTCTTCCTTAGAACCAATACAGAGCATTTATTCTAAGGCAGAATATAAGGGTTTTTAAAAAAATAGAATGTGGATCCTTGAGCTAGGAAGACATGGGTTCAAATTCAACCTCAGATACTACTGGTGTGATTTTAGGAAATTGACCTTCTTCTGTCCCCTTTATTTTTCCTCTCCTTTAAAATAGTAATGATAATAGCACCTATGCCACTGGATTGTTATGCAGATCAAATAAGAAAATATTTGTAAAATTCTTAACACAGTGCCTATCATGTAGCAGCTGCTTAATAATTGTGTCTTTTTATGTTGTTTGAACCAAAACCTAGAGGCTTGAATCAATTAAGGAGTGAACACATCTTTTTAGGTGAGCTAGTAGTAGAGGAATAATTTTCGTTCTTTTCCATATAATAATTGTTAAATCTTCTTTAGGCCTAGCACTGTGGTAATCAAAAGGAGAAAAATATATTCTCTATAATGTTTAATGAAGTTATAATATAATTAGGGAGACAAGACTAGCACTGGACTGCATTTGATCAAAGAGGAGCAAAAAGGTTAGGGAGAGAAGGCAAAGAGAGCTAATATGTTGGATGGAGAAATATTCACATCTCACTTATATAATATTTAAACTTTTAAGGGTGATTCTTTTATACCAACACTATTGAAATTGGTAGGATTAATTTTAATCATTACATCCCTATGATTATGACTATGACTACTACTACTGCTACTACTACTACTACTACTACTACTACTACTACTACTACTACTACTACTACTACTACTACTACTACTACTACTACCACTACTATTCCAGAGGATTTTGATCAGAACTTTGATCATAACTTAAAATACAGAAATTATAGGCTTTTGGCCAAGGAAGATAAATATGTATATTCTATATTTTATGTTGTTGAGTTTAAATTAACAATAGGGAAGGGGGAAAACTCCCTACATGAAGCTTGAAACCACAGACAATAACCAGAAGAGTAGTGGAGAGACCCAGGAAATTTCTAGGACATAGTAGCCAAAGAAAAAGATAGCAGCTATTTTGTCTCAAATATTTATTAAAAATGTAAAGAGGGGCAGCTAGGTGGGTGAGTGGATAGAGAGCTGGATCTTAAGACAGGAGGTCGTGGGTTCAAAATTGGTCTCAGATACTTCCTAGCTATGTGACCCTGAACAAATCACTTAACTCCAAATGCCTAGTCCTTATTGCTCTTCTGCCTTGGAAACAATGCATATTATTGAATCTAAGATGGAGGGTAGGGTTTAAGGGGGAAAAAAGAGAAATGTGTATAATAAACAAGATGAAGTAGAGATCTAACATGATTACTTAATATCAGTGACATTTGGTGGCCTCATGCCCAGAATATGTCTCCAGATGGGTTTTTCTGGATTTGAAAGGAATAGAATCAAACAAATTAACAGTGTAGTCAGATAGCACTGTAAATATACTTATCTTAGGAATCTAAGCATCAAATGAGAGAAGCATGGTGGTTAACATTTATGTGAGAAACAACATATGGAAAAAAAAACAGAAGTAATACCATCATGAGAGCATACTACAAATCACCAAAATAGAAAAAGTAATTGGATGATAATTTTAGAAAGCATGACAAAATCAGGGAGGGAGGCATGATATGGTGGTGGTAGGAAGCTTCACCTATCAAGACATCTACTGTAACTTTTGTTATTCAAATTAAATAGATTATAACCTGGCATAAATCATAAACTTATTCTTGGTCTTAGAATTTATGATAAAGTTGTGAAGATAGCATTGACTCTCCCCTTGCCTATTTTTAAACTAATCAACAAAAACTGAAAACACTCCTACTTAACACTAAGTAGGGGAGGTCTGCAAGCCACTTGCTAAATTGGGTGACAACTCAGAAGTGACATACACAGTAATTGGTCCCTGTAAAGTGGAGGAAGGGACAGGAAATGATGTTAAAAAAGGAGTATAAAAGGTGATGAATTTCTTGTCTAAGAGGTCTTTGGCCTGAAATTTGAGCATGGAGGAGCTTGGACTGGGGGACTGTGGCTCTTGGACAGCTTCTGGCAAGACTCCTCCTGGATCTTCTCCCTTTAGAGTTTCAGCTCGATTGAGTGAAAAGCTGAGCCTCTTTTCCTGGCTTCTGGAGAGATTAGTTCCAGAGAGGCCTCCCCTTTTTGGAGGAGGCCATGTGGGTTGAACTCTTTTTTTAATTCAATACTGAGTCCTCTGGCTGAGGGCTTAATGAGCCCTGCGTAGGTTGAGCCAGGGACCAGGGCAACATTAGGGTGTTAGACTATAAATTTTCTCTACCCTCTTTTACATTCCTCTTCTTTCACTTTTTTCCACCTCTTTGAAAATAAAACTATTGAAAGTCAATTTGACTTGAGCTATAATATTTTTAAATTGTCAAAAAATTTTACCTTAAAATTCAAAAATATTTAGTCCAACAATAACTTTTAATTCCTTCCAAAGGAGAACAAAAGCAAGGATCTTCTATATGATACTTACGTTTTAGGAGATCTCATAGACTAAAATTTTAGGCCAGGAGTTTTTAATGTGAGATCCATAGATAGATTTTAGGAGATCTCTGAACTTGGACGGGGGAGAAAATCTTTATTTTCACTAACCTCTGACTAAAATTTAACATTTCCTTCATTTGTGAATGTAGGAAAAAAACCCATTATATTGAAAATGGTATCCATAAGCTTCAATAAACTTTCAGTGTGGTCTATGATACACAAAAGGGATAAGAAACCCTATTTAGAGGGATAGGAAGTTCTTAAAAATGACATGGGGGGGGGACAAAAGTAAATGATCCCAATGAGGAAAAAGGTATTAGGGAATTAGAAGCAGAAAGTTAGAGGCCTTTTGAAAGAGATTCCATATTAAAGAACAATGAACATCAATGTACTATTTTTTATTGTTGGAGGTAAAAGCAAGGGCATGTGATGAAAGATGAGTATTGTAAAGATGCATGCTTGTACACAAAAATGTGCAAAATCAGAATGAACTGAGAATGAAGTGAAGAATACTAGCAAAAAGGGGACTTCTTTCTTTAAAAAAAATTTTTTTTAGAAAAATTAAAGGCAAGATGAATACTAATGAAGGGACAGAACCATTTTCTAGGGGACCTGGCATGAGAATATGGTAAAAGAGAGAAGGCTTTTTTCCTGTTTTCTTTGCCATAGATATTTTTCATGGTCTAGGAAAAATAGGAGAGGATAAATCTTTGGCACAGAGTAGGAACTTGAAATCAGTCAGAAAACAGAAGAGAATTTAGCTCTTCTCAAAAATCATGTCAGAGCTGATGATCAGTCAAAAGCATCATGGCTTTTTTAGGAATAGATCATGGTCATTTCAGAGTCCATTACTTTTTTTGACAAGTATTAAGATTCACAGATCAACAAATGCCAAATACAGAATATACCTGAATTGTAATGGGGCATTTGACAGAACTCACTCAAGTCATCTTTCTGACCAAGGCAGAGAGAGGTAGACTACAATGCATTTGGGAAATTCAATAATTGACCTAATGATTAGACCCAAAGAATACTCATTGATACTTTAATGCCAAAGTGAATATATGAATTTAATGGAGTACCTAAAGGACAGCCTTTGTTTAACATTACATTAAAGACTCAAATTAAAGTGTAGATGTACCAATATTAGATTTTTTAGATGATGATAAAGCTTGGAAAGATAATTTACATGGTGAATGGTAAAGTCAGGATTCAGTGTAATTAAAAAAAATTATTAAATTTATTCTAGTCACAAGACATTATGGTAGGTGCTAAGGAGAAAAAAAAAAATATATATATATATATATTTTTTTTTAATGTGGCCTCTGAACAGTTCAAAAGAAAGGGGGAAGGGACAATTATGAGAGTAAGGAGCTTGGCAGGGATTTTTTTTTTCATCATGTGAATAAAGAGCCACTGAAATTTCTTAAGCATGGGAGTTACATAGTGAAACCAATCCATTTTGAAGAGTATTTAATGGAGGAAACAAAAAAAAAATTAGGAGATTATCCAGATGACAATGAACAAAAGCATGAAATAAGGTGATGATTTGTAAGGGTGGAAGGGAGACAAATGATCAAGATGTGGAAATATAATTGATTGGGATTGGCAAAAGACACAATCCTTTAGACTCTTAAAAGCTACTATCTGGTAGCTAATGCACTATATCTTTTAGAAAATAATATTGCTTTGCTCCTTTTAAAATACCTAATCTTAATGTGCTGGGCATTATGGGAGGAGGTAGAATTAAAGATGACTACAAGGTTTCAGGTCTGGTTGGCTGGGAGGATGGTACCATGAATAAAAATAGAGAAGTTTGAGGGAAGTGAAAGAGTGGGTGCAGGGAGATGGTGAAGTCAGTTTTAGACATATTTAATTTGGGATTTACATAAGGTATCCAGATAGAGATATCAAGCAAGCAATTAGTGATGTAATATGAAAATTCATGGAAAAGACTAGAGATGACTATATAGATTTGATTATCTGTGCAGAATTGTTTAAAACACCCTTGAGAGAAGATGATATCATCAAGACACAAAGTGAAGCAATAGAAAACAGAACTTTTGGGACAACCATACTCAGGGAGTGGGAAGAAGAGTATGAATCACCATAGACAGATGGGAAATTGAAACAGTAGGAAAGAACCAAGAGAGAATAATGTTATGATAATCAATGGTGGAAAGAATATTCAGAAAAAGATAGTTATCTATGGTTTTAAAAATGGTTCAAAGGACCAGGAAGATAAAGACAGAAAAATCCATCTTGATTGGCCTAGGTTTATTTGTAGGTAGCAGGGAAAGGATCAGTGGAAAATATAAGGGAGAGAATGCCATGTAGGTGATGAAAGGGTCAGACCTAAGAACACCTGGGAAAAGATTCAACTTTTTTTTTTAGGACAACAAAAATACTTTATTTCATTGAACCTGCTGCCACTAAATGAACTCTCTCTCTCTCTCTCTCTCTCTCTCTCTCTCTCTCTCTCTCTCTCTCTCTCTCTCACACACACACACACACACACACACACACACACACACACACACACAAACATACACACACACCAATCTGCAAGATTCAACTTTTAAAAAAATCATTTTTTGAAATTGGAACAAAGGAAGAAAGGATAGATACACTTTTAAAATGTGAAGAGATTCTCATGTGTGGAGGAAAGGAAGATAGTGAGATAAAGATAGATATTCTTGCTCTTTTCCCTATTAACAGGCAAAGTCATCTGCTAAGGAAGGAGATCTCTGCTTAAGGAGACCTAATGTTTGGAACAGTTATTGTGATGATTGCGATATGGAGCAGAGACAATTCAGTGTTTGCTATTCAGCAAAAAGAACATTTAAACATTAGAATTTGTAGAGAACTAATTCTGTATTTTCTCTAGGAACATCTGGCAAATTGGGAGGAAAAGGTAGAAAATAAGATGGAGGGTTGAGAATTAGTATGCAATAACTGAAACACAAAGGGACAAGAGACTTCAAAGGTCATGAGAGTACCTTGTTGAATTAGTTAGGGTCCAAACTGTGAAAAGGGAAAAGTAAGTCTAAAATATTTGTATTGAGCTGGGAGTACAGGGAAAGGTTAAGGGACAGGAAGTTAAAGTGGGCAGGAAGGACGAATAAAGAAGTAATGTGGCAATAGAAAGAGACCAACTATTGTGATCAAAGAAGGAAAATTTAGAATTCAAGACTCTTATTAGGAGAAGATTTCAATGATGATGAGGTCTTAGGTATAGGTTGGTTGGTTGTACTTCTTTATATTAGAAGATGACTAAAATGATATCACTAGGGTTAAGGTCCTTTGACTCCAGCATAAAATAGATTTAAATGAGGCAGAGTTTCTTACTCATCAATCTCACTGTCTCTTCCAAACATCAAAGCCTGGTGGCAAGACAAAAGTCAGGATGACTGGTAATGGCTTGGGATACAGTGGATGACGTAGGCTTCCTTGATGTCTAACAAAGTTCTAATTACTCAATAGTGCCCTCTTCTACTGTCTTCATTTCCACTGGAACAAATTATTTTCATACACCCATTCTATTGAGGGAAGTCTTCACATGCCTATGAGAGACATCATTCTTCTACAATTCACTGATAGGTTTGAAGTCTGTTAGTTATCCTCAACCTAGTTTAGTCCATCTGGTATGATGGCTTGTTAGGATGTGGCTGCTGTGCATGCTAAAGCTTCTTAGAGACATAGGTGAGAGCTGGGTGGCAAGTTAAAACCAAAGCAGGAAAGCAGCCCTATAAACGACTTATGTAGCAAATCCTCATACCAGAGGTACTCGTCTTCACTGACCACACGGTACACTCCACCCTAACCACACTCCTACCCATAATCACACTCTGAGTATAGAGAGATGAGAAAATGAATGAACTGGAGGACCAGAGAGTCTGAAGGGTATAAAAATTAACAATAAAATCACTGAGAAGACAAGAGTCAGAATAAACTAGAAATCCATGAACCTAGTAATGAATGTATCAAGGAAGGAAGGAATGTACATAATAGTAGCTAATACAGCATTTGAATCTCCCAACACTCCAATGAATTAGGTACTATAGGTTTTATTATTCCAATTTCTGAGATTAGGAAACTAGTAGAGAAAAGTTAAGTAATTGACTAGTGACAGAAGTCATAAACTTTGGAGGTGGGATTGAAACATTAGTTTTTCACGAGACATCTAGTCAATCTCTCCCCTATAATATGATGCCTTTCACAACAAAAGATCACAAGATCTTTTATGAGGAAATTTAGATGAAGGGAGTGAACATCAAGGAGGTTGCTGAGTGAGAGTGGAGGGTGAAGAAGCTGGAGATGAACATGGAAAGAAATGAATATGATACTTTCAGGCTAAATTTGTCTCAAAGCTTGATAAATGAATGGAAAAAAGATAAAGAAGGAAGTTAGATTTCTAATTAGCAATATAATGGAGAAAAATATGAGAGGAAGAGATCTGGGATTAAGTGAGCACTTTAAAAATAGATCTGAGATTCCAGAAGCCACAATGGAAGTGAGAGATAGAGGAAGTCAGGGATTGGGAAGGAGTCAGGATGAGCTAAATGGAGATATGTGTGTGGGGAGAGGGAGCAGGGCATAGGAATTTTTAACTATTTAGATGGGCGGATTCATGAAGGAGTCTGTTTGTGGCCTGATATTGTACTCTAAAACATACCTTACTGTAGTTTAGACAGAAAGTTAGATTAGTACATTATAAGTATTTCAAAATTCAATTGGGAGTTATGAAAACTAGGGAAGATATTCAATTTGTCTGAAGTGACAGAGTTAGCAAATAGAGAAACATAGTTGACCCTGTATTTCAACTTCTTTTTCCTCCTCATTCACATTATTCCACTAAATTATTAACATAATCAACAAACATTGATTAAAGTGCTCATTTTGTGCCAAGCAATGTGCTAAATGGTGAGGGTATAGATACAGGTAAAAAAACAACTCTGATCTGCATGAAATAATGGATATGAAAGTACTTTCTCATAATAAACTGTAGAGCAAATGTGAAATATCATTATTTTCATTTTTCAAATTGAAATGATAATCCATTGAGCTGGTTCATAAGTAAATATAACTTATACAGACATAGATGGACAAAAAAGTGGGCCTGGAATGGAAGGATGAAGAAAGTAGGCTATGTTGCACTTGGGAAATTGTGCAATAATTTTAATGAAAGCTTCTCCCTTGAAAGAATGGACCATTTTTTTCAACACCCAAATTCATCTGTAAATATCTGGCTGTGAATCACAGAATGACAGTGTTTCTAATGTACTAAAACTATAGGTCACAAAAAGCGTAAAGCAAAGAAAAATAGTGATGATGAATAGACTTTAGGATGTTATCAATTAGGTGCTATGCAAGAGAATCAGTGGAAAAGATGTCATTAGAGAGATCCACGGTCAGAAATGGAGGTCAACTGGTCATGTAGCTCTTCTTAGTATTTTTTTGGCTGCCTTGGCACTGATTTATAATGAGATTTCACTTACCCCCAAACACCAGACTTTTTCTTACATGCTCTAGCTATGCATCATCCACACTGTACACAAGAATTTGCTTTTTCTGAGACTGGGTGTAAGATTTTATATATTTATCCCAATTAAGTTTCATCCTAGATAATTTGACCCACAAATTCTTGCCTGCCAAGATCTTTCTGGAAACTTACCCAGTTACATGGTCTGATAGTTATTCCTCCAAGTTTTCTGACATTTCCAAGTTTAATAAGCACAACATTTTTGTCTTTATCCAAGTAACTTATTTTTTAAAATGTTAAGCAGTAGCTACTCTCAACAGTACAATGATCCAGAACAATTCTGAGGCACTAATGAAAAAGAATGCTCTCCACCTACAGATAAAAAATTGTTGGGATTAGGAATGCAGATGAAAGCATATAATTTATCATGTGCTTATTTGTGTATATGTTTGGGGATTTTGATTTATGATATTATTAACTTACAAAAATGAGTAATATGGAAATCTGTTTTGCATGATAAAACATGTATGACCTATGTTAATTTGCTTACCAGCTCTAGGAGTGGGGAGGGCAGAAAAGAAGAAGTCTAATTGGATTATATAACTGAAAAATTTATGGAAAGGAGAGAAGGAAGAAAGGAAGAAAGAAAGAAAGAAAGAAAGAAAGAAAGAAAGAAAGAAAGAAAGAAAGAAAGAAAGAAAGAAAGAAAGAAAGAAAGAAAGAAAGAAAGAAAGAAAGAAAGAGAGAGAGAGAGAGAGAAAAAGAGAGAAAGAAAGAGAGAAAGAAAGAGAGAGAGAAAGAAAGAAAGAAAGAGAAAGAAAGAAAGAGAGAAAGAAAGAAAGAAAGAAAGAAAGAAAGAAAGAAAGAAAGAAAGAAAGAAAGAAAGAAAGAAAGAAAGAAAGAAAGAAAGAAAGAAAGAAAGAAAGAAAGAAAGAAAGAAAGAAAGAAAGAAAGAAAGAAAGAGAAAGAAAGAGAGAAAGAAAGGAAGAGAAAAAAGAAAGGAAGGAAGGAAGGAAGGAAGGAAGGAAGGAAGGAAGGAAGGAAGGAAGGAAGGAAGGAAGGAAGAAGAGAAAACTCCATGAACAGTATAATCCATGGGGTCATAAAGAGAAAAATTAAATGAAAAAAATGTTAAGCAGCAAAGTCTGAAGGATTCTTGGAGTGCTTCACTAGACAACTCCTTCAAGTTGAGATTGACAGATCAATTGATATTATTTGGATTAAGCCATTAAATTAATTCATGATTTGCCTGAAGTGGTATGCTAATTATTTGGTAAAAAGCAACAATTTAGATGTAGTTTCATTTTGTGACTTCAATGATCTTGTGTGCAAGCATGTTACTAATGTTACCAGAATGGCTCATACTGTCTAATATTGGTCAGATAAAACTGGACTGAGTTGATTTCTCAAACTTTTAGTTCTGTCAGGAAAATACTGAACTTCATAAATGATACATGGGTATTTTGTTGCTGTCTTTCATTGTAGTTTTAATTCTGTGCATTTTAAGAAAGGATATTACACCAAGAAAATCTGTAGACATAGTAATCCTTAGAGAGCATACTTCCAAGACTGTTATGGAGATGGCAGTATCTAATGTTGTAGGGAAGTTAAAAATCATTCAAATTCACAGTGAAAAAGTAAATCACACCAAAAAAGAAAGGAAACATAGGCTGACAAAATATTCAGGTAAAATAGTCTAATTAATCCTGAGAAAATAAGTAACTATATTTAGTACTTTAGCACATACATCATTTTCCACCCATTAAATTTCTTTTAAAAAACAGCATAATTACTGTTAGTACCTTCCTACAGATGTTTGTTTTCAACTCCCTATTATTTTTTGTATCGTCTTTTCTACTCCAAAGATCATTATCCTTGGTAAGCAAATAGAAGCAAAATAAAAATTAAGTAACTCGGCCCTATCATACATTTTCATCCTTTTTTCAAGGCCCAGAAGGGATCCTACTCTTATTTATTGTTTTGTTGGCAACAGTTAGGCATTTTCAGTCATATTCAACTCTTCATGACCCCACTTGAGGTTTTCCTGGCAGAAATACTGGAGTGATTTGCCACTTCCTTCTCCAGCTCACTTTATAGATAGAAAATTAAGTCAAATGGGGTAAAATGATTTACCCATAGTCACATAGCTAGGAAGTATCTAAAGACAGATTTGAACTCAGGAAGATGAGTCTTCCCAACTTGATGTCCAGAACTCTATCTATTCTGCCACACCTAGCTTCTCCTTAAGTCTCCTCACATCCCTAATATAGCTAAACAAAATAGTGCTTTTTACCTGCATTTGATTTTCTGGTCAACCTCACTACAACCTGAGCTTTAGAATCTCTGAAATTCTTTTGTTTTTTTTTAGAAAAAAGTTGCTCTTTATTTTTTTTTAACTTTTTTTTTATTTGGTCAATTTCAAATATTACTCCTTGGTTACAAAAATCATTTTCTATTCCTCCCTCCCCTCCCCCCTCCCTTCCCGTAGCTGACACGCAATTCCACTGGATATTACATGTGTCCTTGATCAGAACCTATTTCCATGTTGTTGATGTTTGCACTAGGATGATCATTTAGAGTCTACATCCTCAGCCGTATTTCCTCAACCCATGTATTCAAGCAGTTGTTTTTCTTCTGTGTTTCTACTCCCACAGTTTTTCCTCTGAATGTGGATAGTGTTCTTTCTCATAGATCCCTCCAAGTTATTTAGGAACACTGCATTGCTACTAATGGAGAGGACCATTACATTCGATTGTGCCACAGTGTATCAGTCTCTGTGTATAATGTTCTCCTGGTTCCGCTCCTCTCACTCTGCATCACTTCCTGGAGGTGGTTCAAGTCCCCATGGAATTCCTCCACTTTATTGTTCTTTTGAGCACAATAATATTCCATTACCAACATATACCACCATTTGTTCAACCATTCCCCAATTGAAGCGCATCCCCTAATTTTCCAATTTTTTGCCACCACAAAGAGCACAGCTATGAATATTTCTTATATATGTATTTTTCCTAATTATCTCTTTGAGGTACAAACCCAGCAGTGCTATGGCTGGATCAAAGGGCAGACAGTCTTTTAGTGCCCTTTGGGCATAGTTCCAAATTGCCCTCCAGAATGGTTGGATCAATTCAGAACTCCACCAGCAATGAATTAATGTCCTGACTTTGCCACATCTCCTCCAGCATTCATTACTTTCCTTTGCTGTCATGTTAGCCAATCTGCAGGGTGTGAGGTGGTACCTCAGAGTTCTTTTGATTTGCATCTCTCTGATTATAAGAGATTTAAAACACTTTTTTTCATGTGCTTATTAATAGTTTTGATTTCTTTGACTGAAAATTGCCTATTCATGTCCCTTGCCCATTTATCAATTGAAGAATGGCTTGAGGGTTTTTTGTACAATTGATTTAGCTTTTTGAAAATTTGAGTAGAGGTTTTTGTTATGAAGATTGTTTCCCAATTTGTTGCTTACCTTCTAATTTTGGTTACATTAGTTTTGTTTGTACACTTTTTAATTTGATATAATCAAAATTATTTATTTTATATTTTGTGATACTTTCTAAGTCTTGCTTGGTTTTAAAATCTTTCCCTACCCAAAGGTCTGACAAGTATACTATTCTGTGTTTACATAGTTTACTTATAATTTCCTTCTTTATGTTCAAGTCATTCACCCATTCTGAGTTTATATTTGTGTAGGGTGTGAGCTGTTGATCTAAGCCTAATCTTTCCCATTCTGTCTTCCAATTTTCCCAGCAGTTTTTATCAAATAGTGGAAAAGGGATAAAAACAAGGAGCACAGACTAAACCTAGATAGTGCCAATAGAGCACAAAAGAAATATTAAAGTGAGACTCGAGGTTGCAACGCTTAACTTATGTTTAAGTCATAGGACTTCCTTGTATCTATACTCTTTACAAAGTACTCAAACAAGTACAAAGCTTGACTATCATGCTGGCTCCCTATATCCCTGAATGGAAAAAAAAATCAGATGAGGGAATGACATTTCCCCATCAAAATAGAATTCTAATTCTTTTCTTCTTATATTATGGCAACTTCCTGTAGTCTTGGCTACAAATGGCTAAGTGAAATATTACTGCATTCTGTCCTACATACTTGTGGGATAGAAATTACTTTAAACTGGACCTATACGAGGCCTATTTTGAATTTTTCTTATGTTTTTTGATTATTTTTCTATTCTTTTGATAATTGACACGTACACCCCCATAACTGAACATTGCATTTTGAGCTAAACTTGATATTTTTTTAAATACTTACTTCAGGGGGGATTGTATTTTAATTTAAAATCTAAGAATTTTTTTTTATTTTTGAATTTTTTTTTGTTTGAGATTGTATTTTTATAAAAATCCAAGAATTTTGTTTAAGATTTTACTGTTATAAAAAAAATTCAAAGATTTTGATTCTGTTTGAGAAAAGATCTTCAAGAAAGAAGCTTGAAACTTTTATATCCAGAGAATGAACTGTTGCAGAAAGATGCCGAAAACCTACCCTTCATCAAGAAGATCAAGAATGAACTTTGGATGTGATTGATTGGACTGAACTTTTGATTGAACATTTATTGTAACTGTACACATTTATGCCAAAAGGGACTGGCCCTAATTTGGCTTTCTGTCAATGCGCCTAGCAAAACATTGGTTTTGCTTTCTTTTCTTTTCTATTTCCTCTCTCACTATTCTAATTTCTCTTAGAAAATTGAATATTGTGTATATCTTTAGTTAGAAGTGAATTTAGAACTATAAAATGATTATGTTAAATGATCAATGGGGAGACTAGTCTCCCAATGATCATCAAGGGGGATTGTAAACCTTAAAATTTCTTAGACTTATAAATGTTGGAAATTTCACCATTGGGAAATTTCATACTTGGAAAATTTCTTACTGATAGTCTATTGGAATGTGAACCCCAATGGCTGAGGAGGTTCCTCCTCCTCCCTTCTTAAGATTACTTTAGGACAGAAACCTTTTGCTGAACAATGGAAAGGGCTTTGACCTATGCTTAAGCATAGAACAGGAAGTTCTTTGAGTCATGATTGATTTTAGAATTGATACAATAGAGATACTTGGAATGACAGAACCAGGTCTTGGAAATTACAATCTCCACCCTACTCAGTCCTAACAGGATTTAGGAAGGGCTGCAGCATAGATCAAAATTTAATAATTCCAATCTCCACCCTACTCAGGGTAATAGGATTTAGGAAGGGCTGCAGCAAAGGATCAAGATTTAATTATTTGAGAATATGACCTTCAACATACATGTGCAAAGCCAGAGACCTCTGGGTGGTCCTGGGTTAAGGTAGAGCCACCATTGGCACAGGGAAGTCATGGACACTTGGATGGTTTCCTTAAAGATAGCGGGGTCTGAGGACTAGGGGGGTTGGTTGGAGAGTTTTTGCTCTGAGAGGTGGTGATCTGAGAAGCTTGCTCTGAAGGAAGCTGGAGGTGGAGGCCCCTGAGACTGTTTCTCCATTTTGGTCACATGAGTGATAGGGACTGATCTCTTTTCTTTGCCTCAGCTATCTAAAGGCTTGGGCCTTTTGGCCCAGCCTAAACAGAAGGGGTATTTAAGCCCTATTCCCTTCTCTCCCCTTTCTCTCTCCCTCTCTCTCTATCTCTAATACCTTTCTTCCTCCTGTTTGTAATTAAACTCCATAAAAGGTTGACTGCTGACTTGAGTTTTCATTTAGGAATTACATAGCTGAATCCCTTGGCGACCTTAAATTAATATATATCAGTCTTTTAAAGTGATTTCCTTGTCACAAAGGTAAGAGAAGGGAAATGGTTGGAATGGTTGGGTGTCTGGCCAAGGGAGTTGGGGATGGGAGCATGAGTGGGGGGGAGGGCTGAGGGGGCAAGTAAAAGGCATGGGTGGAAGGGACTGAGGCTGAGGGGGGAGACAGGGCGTGGGACATATAGGAGGCAGACCTGTGGGGGCTGGACATGGGCTAGGAACAGGAGGCAGGGGAGCTACCAGTTGGTCAGCCAAGGGAACAGGGGGAGCAGGGGGGAGGGCTGAGGGGACAGGGTAGAAGGCATGGGCCAGGGGAGGGGCTGGGACTAAGGGGGCAGGATAGGCATCAGGAATTGGGGGGGGATAGGGTTGAGGGGCAGGAGGCATGGACAGGGGAGGGGGGAGGAACTGGTTGGCCAGGAGGGAGAGGAGCTGGTTGGTCTGAGGGGGCTGCTATTTGAGAACTAGGAGTCAAATTGTGTAGGGCAGGGTGGGACAGGGAATCTGATAATGATGGAGAATGGAGAGATAAATCACTCCTATTACATGATGCCCTTAAGTCTCTTTTAATGCTTTGTATAGAAGCTACCATCTCCCCCCATCTTTCCTCCATAAGCTTCTCGAGTTCCACAAATCGTTGAGTAATAAAAGTATTTTGTTCCACAAATTGTTGAGTAATAGAAGGAACAAGCACTTGGTTTGGTTGGGAAACATGGTCTTGAGGGGGAGACTGACATAATCCTATTTGTGTCTCTATCTTATGTAAGGTATTTTCCAGGGCTCTGTTATAGGAAATTAGATATATTATTACAACTCCAACAATTACTATCCCAAGGAAGAGGAGTGCAAGGATCTCATATAGCCATAAAGTCTATGAGAAGAGACTTGGAGAAACAACCTAGAGAAACACCTATTAGTAAATCCATAAACTTGGTTATGGAGCTCACAAGCCAATTCTTAAATAAATCATGTACAGGCTACATTGACATTTTTTTTTTTAGTCAATTACACTAAGTCACTGGTAACTTTTCCCTCTTGTTAGTAGGTGGCTCTCCTTACTGCCTACTGCCAAGGGTCTATTCTATTGTAAATTCTCCTTCCTTTTCTCTTAGATTAGGCTTTTTAAAAGTCTGGGAGGGAGTCACAAGTAAAAGAGGAGGCAAGACAATGCCCTGTGCCTAAAGGCAGAGGCTTTTCAAAAAGGACGCTTTGGGGAGAGATTATAAGTGAAAAGACCATAAACAAGTGTGGAGCTAGGACTCCTTTTCAATAGCATGTATGGGAGAGATCCCCAGAGATCTTTCTTTAGCCCTCAAGCTAAAACTTCTAGGACCATGTGCTATTCTCCTTGAGCAAAGTCCACTTAAATTTTTAAAACTAGAGAGGCCAGGAAACAGGAAAATGGACTTTAAGTTGGCTCACTAGCTGTACTCAGCTGTTTTTGTTGGGAGAGATTGAAGCAAGGGCTCCGTTTTCCAGAGTTTCCTCCTTGCTAATCAACAAGGGTCAGCTAATTGGATTTAGCTATCTAGCTATCAGAGTCACACAGCTGGGAAGTATCTGAGGTCAGATTTGGACCTAGGACCTTCTGTCTCTAGGCCTGGCTCTCAATCCACTGAGCCATCCAGCTGCCCCTTAAGAATAAAAGGGGGGAAAAAACTGCTGATTCCAATTTAACTTAAGGAGAAAAGAGAAGAGAGAAAAAAATGTTTTATACTCACCTGTTCTAGCAGCTGTGTCTTTAAGCCCAGTTAGCTGTTAAAATGGAGTGACTGAGTAAGGACAAAGTAGAGTGAAAGGCAAGAAAATTCAGGAAATTTATTGAGGGGACTTGTTAAACTTTCATGGTCAGCCAAACTGTGATAATGAAATCACTTTTAAAAGACTGATATATACAAATTTAAGGTCGCCAAGGATTTTACTTATGAAAATCCTAAATGAAAAACTCAAGTCAGAACGGAGTTTTATGGTAGTTTAATCACAATGGGAGTAAGAAAGAAAGAGAGGGAGAGAAGAAAAGAAGGGGACCAGGAAAGAGGTTAACTCAACCTTCTGTCAGAGCCAGGGGGAGTTTAGGCCTTGGAAGGCCAAGGTAGAGAAGAGAATCAGTCCTTCACTCATGTGACCAATCTGAAAGAAAACTGCCTGCGGGCCTCCTCCCTGCTCAAGCTCCTAGAAGGAACTGTCACCTAGCCCTGTCCACAGGAAGTGAGTGAACTCCAGAGGCTATTCTCTACCTCACTTCCTGTGCCTCACATGTGCCAATGATGGCTCAAGCTTGGCTTAGGACAGCCCAGGTGGGCAGTTAGTTATTTCTGATTTGTCATTAACTAGCACATGCCCATGTAGTATGGGTGTGAACAATTTTGGCTGCTAGACCAAACAAGATGGAGGAGATTTAAAAATCACACACTAAAGGCAAATAAAAAATGTTCAATTTGGCCTTCATAACCCTCCATAAACTTGCCTTCTCCACATTTACTCCCTGACACATACTCTTTGATCTAGTGACAAGACACTCCACCTCTCTGATCTGGAAATTTTCTCTGGCTGTCTCCCATGCCTAGAATATTGTCCGCTTTCTATTCCAACTACTGGCTTCTTTGACTTCCTTTATGTCTCAACTAATATCCTGCCTTCTACAGGAAGCCTTCTCTAACTCCTCAATTTCAGTGCTTTCATTCTTTTTAATTATTTCCTATTTATCCAGTTTATAGCTTACTTTGAATTACACTTGTTTGCATGTTGTCTCCTCCATTATATTATAAGATCCTTGAGGGAAGGGACTACATTTTTTCTTTATTTTGTGTCCCCAGCTCTTAACATAGTGCTTGGGACATAACAGGTACTTAATAATTGGTTATTGAATTTTATTTAGATATAAAAGTAAGGACAGTGAACATAAAGTGCAAAAATGCTAAAATATGCATAATATTAGGAAAAAACAAAAACTTCCTAACAATTAAAACTCTCCCAGTATGAAAATACAAAAAGAAAAAAAGAATATAGTTTTCATCCTCTGGGAGCTCACATTCTAATGAGCAAAGAAATATAAACAATCCATATACAAGATAAATAAGAAATAATGAAAAAGGGAAGGTGTGGCAAGGGTACCAGACCCAGCTTTAGGAAGGCCTAGGGTCAAATCCAATTTTTTTTTTATATTTAGAATATTTTTCCATGGTTACATGATTCATGACCCCCTCCCCTTTACTCCCCTCTCTCAGAGCTGACAAGCAGTTCTCCTGGGTTTTACATGTATCATTGTTCAAAACCTATTTCCATGTTATTCATATTTGCAGTAGAGTGATCTTTTAACAAGAAAACCCCAATCACATCCCCATCAAACCATATGACCAATCATGTTTTTATTCTGCGTTTCTGTTCCCACATTTCTTTCTTATAAATTCCTCTAGATTGTCCTGGGTCATTGCATTGATGCTAGTAGAAAAGTCTGATACATTCAATTGTGCCACAATACATCAGTCTCTCTATACTGCTCTAGTTCTGTTCCTTTCACTCTGCATCAATTCCTGGTGGCCTTTCCAGTTCACATGGAATTCCTCCAGTTCATTATATTCCGTCACCACCAGATACCACAATTTGTTCAGACATTCCCCAATCGATAGACACCCCCACCCATTTTCCAAATTTTTGCCACCATATAAAGTACAGCTGTGCACTGCTGGGTTTGTACCCCAAAGAGATAATAAGGAAAAAGACTTGTACAAGAATATTCAAAGCTGTGCTCTTTGTGGCGGCAAAAAATTGGAAAATGAAGGGATGCCCTTCAATTGCGGAATGACTGAACAAATTGTGGTATATGTTGGTGATGGAATACTATTGTGCTAAAAGGAATAATAAAGTGGAGGAATTCCATGGAGACTGGAACAACCTCCAGGAAGTGATGCAGAGCGAAAGGAGCAGAACCAGGAGAACAATGTACACAGAGACTGATACACTGTGGTACAATCGAACGTAATGGACTTCTCCATTAGTGTCAATGCAGTGACCCTGAACAATCTGCAGGGATCTAGGAGAAAAAACACTATCCACAAGCAGAGGACAAACTGTGGGAGTAGAAACACTGAGGAAAAGCAACTGCTTGGCTACAGGGTTGGAGGGGATATGACTGAGGAGAGACTCTAAATGAACACTCTAATGCAAATACCAACAACATGGAAATGGGTTTGAATCAAGAACACATATTTTATTTGGTCATTTCAAAACATTATTCATTTGTCAATGAATAATGTTTTGAAATGACCAAATAAAATATTGTTTAAAAAAAGTGCAGCTATGAATATTCTTGTACAAGTCTTTTTCCTTATTAACTCTTTGGGATACAAATCCAGCAGTACTATGACTGGATCAAAAGCCAGGCTGCCTTTTAGCACCCTTTGGGCATAGTTCCAAATTGAGTACCAGAATGGTTGGATCAACTCACAATTCCACCAGAAATGAATTAGTGTCCCAATTTTGCCACATCCCCTCCAATATTTATCACTTTTGTTTGCTGCCATATTGGCCAGTCTTCTAGGTGTAAGGTGATACCTTAAGGTTGTCTTAATTTGCATTTCTCTAATCAGGAGGAAATCCTACCTTTTGTATTTATTTAGTAGCTCTGTCATCATCACTAAGTCATTCATACTGTCTGACTTTTAGTTACCTCATAGGCATAATAATAATTGAAGTACTTGTTTCATAATGATGTAGAGTTCGAAATAAAAAATGTAAATAAAATACTTATACATATTATGATATATTATATAAATTAAATCCTATTCTTTGTCACCATTACTGTAGTATAAAGGGGCTATATGGGACCTGAGGCCATTTTATTTTTTTTATCAAAAATTTTTTTAAACTCCACATTTATATACTCCTAGTAAAGAACTCTTGCTTTATATTATCAGCAATAGCTAATTAGCAATATTAGAAGAGGCAAGGTAGTATATATAGTGTATAGAGTATTGAGCTTAGCTTTGGCATAGAATTTAGTTTGAATCCCACCTTTAATACTGATAATGTGATTAAATATAAGAATTTGGGTATACAACTTAAGCATCTCAGTACCCAAGACATCTTTCTGTGAGTTTATGATTCAGAGAAAATTTATAATCTGGGTTGTTGAAAGGGTTTTCCTAACAACTGATGAAATAAATTATTTTTGCCATATAACTTTTTAATAACCTATCCATTATACTCTTCAGTGGAAAATCATTTTGAGCCAAAAGAATTGTTGATATGTTGTGACATACACAAAATTAATTACAAAAATATGAATTATTATACTTTATTTTTTCAGAACATCTTTAGTACTTTCATAATAGCCTTTGATAAGAAGACCATCAAGTAATTTTCAAAAATGTTGGTTATGTATAAAACATCTGAGCTAGTAATATTGATATAAAGAAGAGCCTGGCATTCAAACCAATGCTTCTGGTCTAACTTGGGCCATCCTTCTGTTGTGGGAGCCTTAAAGTGAAACCCTGGAGTTTGGGATGTATACTCTTTGCAAGAATGCAAGACTCCAAAACTTAGCTTAAACATAAAAAGAAAAACATTTATTAATTTTGAAGGTAATGTTTAATTTGGCTGGGAAGACAATATTGATGGAAAGCCATCTCCTAGAGGTCAATTCTGGGGTTTTTATATTCTTTACAGCAAGTGATATGTAACTTGAGGAGGGTAGGAACTCAGACACAAGTGGGGGGGGGGCATCATCTGACCAGGATCAGAGTGCTGTCTTATGAAGACATAGGGGGTGATTTATAGGGACACAGACAACAAATAGATGTCTTAGGTACAACCTGATGGTATCAAAGCATAGCCTGAAGGTGTAACTCTGTATCCATTTCAAAACCTATGGGAGTATCCAAGAAGAATGATTCTCTCAAGGGACTTCCTCTTGGATGTGGGGGTCTTATCAGGAGTTCTTAGACATTTCAAGGTTAGTAAGTCAGAATAATGCAAGGAAGCAAAGGAATTTTCTTGATTACAGTTTGGCCTGAAACACCTCTACAACTTGGGGGTACAATGTCCCATGCCACTTCTAAGTCACTGATACCTAGTGGGTCCATTAAATATATGCATATATAAACTGCATAACCAATGTGCAAATGTTTCCCACAAACAGAAAAAAAGGGCCCTTAGGAATATTCTAGTGGAGCTGGGGAAGAAGAAGAAATCCTGGAAAATTAAGCCTTTCTTCCAAGCAACAATCTCAACAATTTGTGATTTCATATGCCTCTAAAGCCTAGTAAACCATCAGGATTTATTATCTGGATCTGAAGGGCTCCCCATAAATTTCAGCTATAATGTAAAAATTGTAGCTTAATAATGCCTTTGTCTGATATATCTTCTAGCAAGACAATTCTTGGGCAGTTGATGTTGTCTTACATTTTTTAAACGGATAGGGTCTTGTTAGACCTCTGCTCAAAACTCTTCAGTATTGTCTACTACATTACAATCAAGGACCTCTCTACCTTTCCAGCTTTATTACATATTATGCTGTCATCTACTGTATATTCCTGCTGAGATAGAACAGCCTTTTTCCTGATTCTAAATTTCACAGTCTTGACTACATGCTTTGGCTTAAAATATTTTCTATATTTGGAATCTCCTTCTTCCTCCTATCTACCTTATGAACTCTTACCCATTCTAGAAAGCCAAATTCAAATTCCACTGTTGCCTGTGAAGTGTGCCTTGATTCTCAATTCCCTACCCTTCTCCACAAGTTAATAAAGACTTTTTTTAGAAACTATTTTGCAACTCTCTAATACATTTATTATGTCATATTGTATAGCATAACGATCTTTGTATCCTCTTCCCCTATTAGAGCATAATCTCTTTTAGGGCAATAACTATACACACCCATATATATATATATATATATATATATATATATATATATATATACACATATACTTTTTTTTGACATGGTATAGAAGGTTTAATTTTTTGTTTTTAAGTAGGTCACTGAAGGCATAATAGTAAGAGTTTTAATTGCACCATTCTATTTATCTTTGATTACCATGAGAAGAGCTATACATTTTATATATATATATATATATACATATATATATGTTACTTGAAGACCTGATATATATTGAATCTTCTTAGGCATATATGATGTTGACAACCTTATTCAATGAAATCCCAAATTTTCATTTCTCCCAGGGGAGCTTGCCTTCAAGAAACTCCCAGACTAACCTTTTGTTCCAGACTGAACAATAGACCATCAAGCACCTACTGAGCACCCAGAATAGGAGTGAAAGAGGTAGTCAAGCCTTAAGTACCCTTTCTGGTCTTCTGAAATTGTATTGAGGTCTCTCTTTAGGTACCCACCTCAGGAGTACAACTTCTTTCCCAAGCCTTAAAGTAGCCACTCAATTGTTTCTCTGCTTTTTCTCCATAAAGTATAAATACAACCACAAGAACTGCTTTGGTGGTTCTGTTTTTTGTTTTTTTTCCCCAGATTGGCAGTGCTCTACATAAAGTAGATAGTGAATGAATTGGTGAAAGGACAAATGACTAGTATTGGAATAAAAGGTTTAATGGATTCCTTTTCATTTCTAAGTTATCGATTAGGATCATTGGTGCATATCCACACTTCCTTCCTTGGTTACTTTAATGTATTCCTGTGTTTCTGAGCTTGTTCTCACAGATACTAAGTCTCAATTCAGGAAGTCAAAAAGCCAGGACGGAGACTTGAGGATCAAAATTGGTGTTCTGGTTCCTCTACACCTCTTTGGTGTCATTTAGTTACCTTTCTTTTCTCAACTACTAATCAGAGGCTTTGCTGTTTCTAGCAGATCTAACACAGAAAACCCCCTAACATATTACCTTTGTATATACAATCAAAGCATAGAGACCCCTACAGAGAGTAAGGAGTGATTCCCCCATGGCAGTGATGGCAAACCTTTTAGAGACTGAGTGCCCAAACTGCAACTCTCATGCTACATATGAGTCATCCCCTTATCCTAGATAGGATAGGATTCAATTGCTTGGCAGAGGCAGGTGATGGGAGAAATGTTCTCAGGACATGAAGAGGGAGGAGGTGAGCATCCCCTTCTAGCATGTGTGCCATAGGTTCGCCAACACAGACCTATGGCATTCTTCCTCTTTTATTATTCCTCATAGTAGAATCAGTCCCCATGTCAAAGAATCATAAATAACTGTCACCTCCAGACATCATGTTTTCACCTGAGAACAGATTTTTTCCTACCCTCTCTGAAGAATATACAGTAAAATCAGATCACCTTGTAAGCAAGAGTTGTCTTCTGTAAGCTAGGGAAAAGGTAGTTATGTCTAATTATGTCATGGAAATTACTATGAATCACACAAAATTTGAGGACTAGAGAAAAAGCAGGTTAAGCAGTTGAATCTTAACTAGGAAAACCAGCCTTTGAGAGAGAGGGTTAAATTCAATTAGGAGTGAGGGGTGTCTAAGGTATGACTACTCTTGTTCCTTATTTAAGTGGACTGGAAATTGAGGGTATGTGAATTGAAGAGACTGAAGCATTGGGAGGAAAGTGATACTAAGAACTAAACAATAATTTTTTAGATGGTCAGACAACCTTGCTTTTATGAAGTCCCAAATTTACCCTTGTCCCATGGGAATTTGCCTTCAAGAAACCTCCAGAATGACTCTTACCCCATACTGACCAATGGGCCATCAAGCACCCATTGGGCTCCTTTAGAGAGGAGGGGTGGATGAAGTCAAGTGTACCCTTTTATCTTCTAAGTTTCTTTTATTGTATTTGGGCAGCTTCCGGGCACCCTAACCTCAGGCTACAGCTTCTTTCCCAAGTCCCTAAGTAACCAGTCAGTAGTTTCTATTTGGTTATATTCCATCAGGTATAAACAGAAACCCAAGGAAATTCTCATTAAAGGTATTTCCCTTCCCCCCAGACATTGTTCCCATTCTCATGAGCTTGGCTCTGTGTAGTATTGTATGTATGTGACTCTGTGGTGGTCCTAAGAGCATTGTTTCCCTTGTCCAGATTAAAGACAAGATCTTTTGTAACTGCTTTGGTGGGTTTTTGTTTTTCCAGGTTGTCACGTCCTCCTAGGGCAGAAATGGATTGGCATCTCTTTAATATTATTGCAAGTTATGCACCTCTTAATGTAGCCCAAGAACTACATATTAGCATGTGTTATCATATCACATTTCATGATAAATGAGCTTGAAAACTTCCTGGTATTTTTCAGAGCATTATGCTGGCTAACCTCCATTCTGGATTTATGAAGTTGATTGAGTACTCAAGTTCAAGATTTTACATTTATCTCTATAGAATTTTTAATCTAAATAGGTTCATTGCATACTCTAACCTGTTAAGAGTTTAAAGGATCACCCAGTGCACTGGCTATCCCTCCAGTTTTGTGTCATAAGTAAATTTGATAAAGATGCCATCATAGACAGGTAGCTGTTGCAGTGGATAGAGTGCTAAATATGGAGTTCCCAAAACCCAACTTAAAATCTGGCTATGACCCTGGGCAAGCCATTTAAACTCTATTTACTTCAGTTTCTTCATCCCATTTTAAAATGAGGATAATAACAACATCTATCTCCCAAGGTTGTCCTGAGGACCAAATGAGGTGTTAACTACAATTAGCAGAAGGGGATACTTGCCCTTCCTGACCTGATGGTTGCAACAGGTTTTATAATATCACTGGAAACTTGCTTCTCCTGGAGTCTTTGATCTGATCACATGTTAAGTCACTCTTCCCCATTGCTGGCCCCTCCTAATCACTCCACTCTGATGCAGGGTATTTAAACCCTTCACCTTCTGCTTCCAAATGGGCACTCTTATATAGTTTGGGGAACACATATTGCAATTTCTATGCTCTCACTAAAGACCCTTTTTGTTGCAAGTTTTTATTTCAGGTTGACAGACAGCACAGTAACTGGCATAGACTAGATATTATATAAAAGTTGGTTATTATTATTAATCTTTTTTAGATTCAGTTTTTCTCATATATAAAACATCTTCCTCTTGGGTTAGAAGGATAAATCTTCTTTGTGGATAGAAGATGAGATAGCATTTGTAAAGCACCTTGCAAACCTTAAAGCAATTTATAAATATAAGCTATTATTTATCCAATTCACTGATTAAGAAGTCTTACATTGTAGGAGACCAGACAACATTGATAGGGTCAATAAAAGATAGCTTTCCTGCTCTTGAACATTCCTCCAGTGAGAGCATTCTACCATCTAATTGTATTGTCATCTACTTCACACCATCCCATTTTTTCATAAGAATAACATGAAATGGGGCAGCCAAGGTGGCTCAGTGGACAGAGCACCAGGCCTGGAGTTGGGAAGCCCTGGGTCCAAGTCTGGATTTAGACACCTCCTAGCTACGTGGCTCGGGGCAAGTCACTTAACCCTATTTGCCTAGCCTTACTACTCTTCTGCTTTAGAATATTGTTTCTAAGACAGAAGGTAAGGGTTTAAAAAAAAAGAATTTGTGATGCTTCTCGCACCTTTTCCCAAACTTTAGGTAAAAATATTTCTGCAGCATTCCCCTAATAGACTAGTTTTATGACCCCATCAAAAAAAGGAATGAGATTCATCTGTTGTGACCTGTGCTTGATGACCCTAACTGTCCCTTTGTGCTCTCCACTTCCTTTTCCAGATGGTTCACTGACAATCTCTTTCATAATCAGTTCTAAAATGTTCACAAATCAAAGTCAATCTCACTGTCATATAGATTGCTGTTCTGTTCTATTTTTGGAAAATTGGGAACAATATTTGCTCTTCTCTGGGCCTGCAGTATCTTTCCATTTTTCACAGACTTAAAAATCAAAAGGAGACTTAGAAATTGTGTTTACCATGTCTTTCAGGAACCGGTAATGCAATTTATCTGATATGTGTGACTTGAATTTATGAAGAGCAACTAGATAGTCTCTTGTTGAGTTCTGTCTCTCCATCTCCTTATTGATCTTGAGGGTCAATTCCCTTTAAGCATTTTTGTTTCATTATATACAAGGCAAAGGTCATTCATTCTCCTTGGTAGAAAATTTATTATTCAATTGTGTCTTCTGACTTCCTGACTCCATTTAAAGTTTGGAGTGGTTTGTATTTTCCTTCCCCAGGTTTTTTTACATATGGGGAAACTGAGATGAACAGCATTAAGTGAATTGTCCAGGATCACACAGCTAGTAAGTGTCTGGGGCCAGATTTGAACTTAGGAAGATGTGTCTTCCTGACTTTAGGTCCAATGTTCTATCCTCTGTGCAACCTCGATTCTACAAAATATTAATAATTACAGTGGCTGGTAAGTTACCAAGGAAGACTTCCCAGAGGAAAAGGCACTTGTTTTTCAATTGCATCGGACTCTTCATGACATTTTGGGGGTTCTCTTTGCAAAGATATGGTTTATCATTTCCTTTTATAGCTCATTTTACAGATGAGGAAACTGAGGCATAGAGGGTTATGTGACTTGCCCAGGGTCACACAGCTATATGTGTCCAAGACTAGATTTTAACTAAGGTCTTCTTGATTCCAGCCTGCATTCCATCCACTGTGTGACCCAACTGCCCTTGGTAGTGAATATAGAAACAAGACTGAGCAGCTCTGCATTTTATCTATTATTAGTCATCTTTCTACTAATCACCCTAAAAGTCATATTCCTTTTTTTCCCTTGGGTCTCCTCTTTTCACCAACATACCTAAAAACTAAAACCGAAATTCTTTTTTGTTGTCTTATTCCTGAGATAGTGAGGTGGCTACTGGATGGAAGTGCTGTCCCCTTTTTTTCAGGAAGACTTGAGTTCAAATCCAGCTTCAGATCCTTATTAGCTGTATATGTCTTTGGGTAAATCTCTTAACCTTTATTTGCCTTTTCTCATTTATAAAATGGAAAAAAATAGTGCTTACTTAGGATAAAATGACATAATATTTGTAAATACCTACTATATTTACTGGCAAATAATAGACCCTTAATAAATCCTCATTCTCTTCCTCTCCGTTATGCAGCCTCATTTTGTTCTAATCTTTAGCAATCTTGACACTTTTTTTTAATTCAAAGATATTTTATTTTTCCAGGTACATGTAATAACAGTTTTCAACATATATTTTCTGAAATGATAAGAACCAAATCGTCTCCCTCTCTCCTCTCAGAAATAGTAAACAATTTATCTGTATTATATACATGTTATCATACAAAACAAACTTCCACATTGGTCATTGGTGTAAGGGAATACTCATGTAAAACCAAAACCCCAAAATAAAACTGTAAATAAATTAATGTGGAAGATAATATGCTTTGATCTGCATCTGATTCTGACAGTTCTTTCTCTGAAGGTTAGTTCTTTGTCATAAGTCCTTCAGAATTGAATTCTGACACTTTTAAAAGACATTACCACTATTTTGCATAAATTTTCTATTACTTATCCTTGTTTTCCATTTATTCATTTAACTTTTTTTTAAAAAATTTGAGCTGGTTTATAAATTCCCTGTGAATCCACATTAGTTGCTTCAGATACTGGTCTTCTTCATTGGAATTTTTCCCTTTGTATCTTCAGAAATTAATTATTGAAAGATTCCCACCCCCTCCTGAGGCTATTTTTCTCCATCATAATTTTATTCCATGCCTACCTAATCAATTCTTCCTCTGAACCCATTAAAATATGCAAATCAGACTAGCCACCCTCTCTATTCCTCTATCACAAACTTAAAGAAGGAACCTTAAGTATATACAATAACATTCTCTACATTTCCAATCCAGCAAATGGTTCCTCCCTGATTGAGAGAATTAGAATCAGAATAGATCTTCCCTTTTTTTATCAGCCACCTTTGGAAGGTATTAGATATTGTTATTGGGGATGATATTTATCTGTTCTTGGATTCTGGGGGGAGAAAGGGAAGAAACAAAAAGAAAGAGGAGGAAAAAGAAGAACAATAAAGAAGAAAAAGAAGAAAATGAAAAAGGAGGAGCAGGAGGAGGAGATAAAAATAGCAGATTCTGGATTATTGAAGTTTCCCCTTGCTACTATATTGCTGTGCTGGTCTTGTGATCTAGTCCTTGTAATTCATCACTTATTTCCTCATTCTGACTAGGAGGTTTGTAATGTGCCCTGATAACAATATTATTTGTTTCCATGACCACATATCTTCACATCAATGTTCTCAGTTATGTTTTGTTAATCCTTCCTGGATTTATTCACATTATTATCCCTTCTTAATACATGCAGCTATCCCATCTCCCCTTTTTTATCCATCTGTTTTTTTCTGAATAAATTCTACCTATTCAGACACATATTTCATTCATGAGTCTTATTCTATCAAGTTTCATAAAGTCAAATTTGCCTTCTTATAGTAGGGTCTCTAGTTCCTTTTTTCTTATCCATAATCTATAGGCATTTGTGTAAAGGCATGTTTTTTCTTTCTATTGCCTACTTTCATGAATATTCTTCATTTTAGCTATAACCTATAGAACATAACTTGGGGTTAAATAATATGTAAATATGTATAATAGATGGCACCCCCATCTCATTAATTTATATTCTTTGATTAGTTTTGCTAGATGGACCATAAGTCATTCTTACCAGCCATTGTTAAATAAGCTCCATTTCTGACTACACTCTGACATTCCTCAATTTTAAGCTTTGCTATAAAAGTTTTCATTTAATTCTAAGAAACAACCTTTTTTTAAAAGCTATTTTTCCAGTTTTCCAGTGAAATGTTCTTGTCCCTTGGGCAAGGAAAAGAAAAATGCAACCTATCCTCATGCTCTGTAGTTTCTTACCCAAGACATTGTTAAACAACACTTTTTTGTTTCTGGAAACATTATTTGTATCCACTGGAATCACTAGAAGTGTGCAAAAGTTATCTGCTTTAATAAATCTTGTTACATTTTCCATTATGTCTTGGCTATATTGCATGCAAGATAATAGATCTCTCCACTGATGTTATCATCTTACCTATAGTTTCCCATATATCCTTTGCAGAATATCAACCCAGTGATCTAGAAAGCTTTCTCTAGTTCTTTTAATATTTTGTGGGTGCCATTGCATTTTTCATTATCTTTCTTAATAAAGAACCAGACTACCTTCTCTTCAATCACTTTTTCTTAGATGCATCAAATACACATCTTAAAAATAGTTATCATCAAGTATAATTATCTTTTTATTATAAGAAAACTACCTTATAAAACACATATTTTCTATCTCTACAGGATTTTAATTGTGCTTAGTTCATTTACTTAGTGTTTAACAGAGTTAAATCCATTAAGCTTTAAACTGTTCTGGAAGCTGTTAAGTAAGAACAAGAGCCAGACAATGAATGAGTCAATTTTGTTCTGTAACATGCCCCCAAAACCAGTAGACAATAATTTCCCCAAAAGCATTAGAAACATGTTTTTATTTTACCCTCAAAAATTCCAAGGGCTTCTTTCTTATAGTGCTGATTTATGAAAACACTTGTTTGTAACTTAAAAATTAAGGTACAATATTGATTTACTTTCCAGAGTTCATAGCTGCCTATTTTTATCTCTAGTAACATACTAAGAATAGTAACAAGACTTTGGAGCAGGGTTCTTCTGTCCCATGGAGGGAAAAATGATACTGGAATTATCCACTTCTCTGATAACCTCTTGATGTGGCTAGGTACCATAAATAGTTGGATCATGCCTTGTTCTGGAATGAATCTGTAATCTCATCAATTTGTTATATTTTCAGGAATAAGTTTATTATCCAATCTTTGCCTGAAGATGACTCTCCTTTGAAATATTCCTTTATCTTTTAAGAAAAAAAATGACATGGCTGTGGATACAATAAAGTTTGAGCAGATGGATATGCTTTTTTTTAGTTGGGAAGTTTTGTGTGAAAAAAATGGGACATAGGACAATGGGCAAGAGTAAAATACAGGAAGCCACCAATTAAGCAAATGTAGCACTCACTTTATGATGAAAACAAAAAAAAACTGTATGGTTTGCACAGTCATTTTTCAGTCATATAATGCTTAGTGATCTACTTGAGGTTTTCTTGGCAAAGATATTGGAATAGTTTAACATTTACTTCACTAGATAATTTTCCATGGGGAAACTGGGGGGGAGGGGTTAAGTTAACTTCCCAAAGTCACACAACTAATAAGTGTCAGACCAGATTTGAACTCAGAAAGATGTCCTCCTGATTCTATGCACTACTCTCTATCCATTATGCCACCTAAACTGCACATATGTGGTTTGGATAAATGATATTAAGAAATGAGCTAATGAAAAGGAGGAATGGGGTTGAACAGCTGCTCAGAAATATATTAAAAAGGTCACTTTGATGTTTCTGGGTGCAAGACTCCTGTCACACTGCTCATTTGTAGATCCAGAATGCAGTCCTGGGGAAGGTTTTCAGGGGGAAGAAGAATAGTGGCACACAACAGAGCTTGTGGCGACAGGAAAGTAGAGGACACTAGTCAGAGTTCCAAAGGGAAAAAGAATGCTTAGGGTTATCCCGGACCATAGAACAGGCCTAAAGAGTATTAAGCACAGCTCTCCTTACACATACCATCTTGGAAGAACTGAAAGATAATGTTTCTCCAGAGGTAGCACTGAAGGCAGCTGAACAAAGAACTTGAAGCTTTGAACAGTGCCTCCTTCACCACAATTACACAACCTAACTTTTTCAGTTCATAAAATTAAAATAAAAGAAAATATCTGGAAAATGAGTAAACAACACCAAAAAAGAAACTCAACATAGAAAGTTATTTTGGTGATAGGGTAGACTGTAGCAGTCCACCCCTAGCTATGGGCAAGGGGAACAGTTGGTATGTATAGATTGCCTTAGAAGAGAGCATGCTCAGTCTTGAGCATGCTCAGTATTGCACATGCCTGGGAAAGCCTCTGACCCTTGACCCCAGCTTCCCCCAGGTTAGGCGGGAACACAGATTTCTTTGTGCTCACCTGGTTAAGAGAAACCACACCTATACCTTGTCATTAACCAATGAGAATCATCCCTATGTATTGTGTATATTTGCATATCAAAGACTATATTTAGCCCAGCAAGCTCTGCCTCTCTCTCTCTCTCTCTCTCTCTCTCTCTTTCAGGCTAGCTGATGGCTGTCCTGGCAGGAGCTTGGCCTCTGGCCAAGCTCCATCTTTAAATCTTCTCTATCTCTCTTTCATCTCTCCGACCTGTGTGGTATTAAATGTGGATCTCTGGACTGGTAAAAGCCTTCGGAAGGGTCCTTTGATCAAAGCTTGGCTGTGGCTTATGGAAAATTAATAAAGACTCATTCCTGCCACCTCATATCTCTAATTTGACTCCATCATCCCCCTCATGGTATTTAAAACTTCTATCCTGTCTCTATCTTCCTACCTTAAAGCTTCTCTCCCCTCTGAGGAAGCTTTAAAGACCAAAACAAAAACACAAAGGACAACAAATTCAATACTACTACATCAATAGCCTCAAATAAAAATATGAATTTCTCTCAAGCTCAAAACAAATTAATAGTAATAGAGGAGCTTAAAAAGGATTTTAAAAAATTAAACAAGAAAGTTAGGAGAAGAATGAGAAAAAGAAATGAGAGTCAATATCTTGGTAAAAGACACAAAAAATAATAAAGGAATTAATTTCTTAAAACAAAAAAGACCAATTAGGAAAAGAGGCACCATGATCTAATAAAGAAAAGAGTTTCTTGAAATAGAATTGGTCAAATAGAAAAAGATATTTAGAAATACACTGAAGAGAAGAACTTCTTAAAAGAAAAAATTGAATCTATGGAAAAACAGGTACACAAATTCAATGAGGAAAAAGAACTCTTTACAAAATAGAGTTGACCAAATGGAAAAGGAGGTACAAAAGCTCACTCAAGAAAATCATGCCTGAAAAATTAGAACTGGGCATTTCATGAGACATTAAGAAACATTTAAAAAAAATCAAAAGGATTGAAAAAAAGAAGAAAATGTGAAGTATCTTACTCAAAAATTAACTGACTTGGAAAATAAATTAAGGAGAGATAATCTAAGAATTATTGGATTACCTGAAAGCCATGATTTAATAAAAAGACCTAATACATCATCTTTCAAGAAATTTTCAAGGAAAATTATCCTGATATTCTAGGACTAGAGGGCAAAATAGAAATTGAGAGAATCTACCAATCACCATGTAGAAGGGATTCTAAAGGACCACTCCCAGGAATATTATAGTCAAATTCTATGACTCTCAAGTCAAAAAGAAAATATGGCAGGTAGCCCAAAAGAAACAATTCAAATATCGTGGAGTCATAGTCAGGTAACACAAGATTCTGTATTTTCTACATTAAAGGATCAGAAGGCCTGGAAAAGGATATTCAGGATGGTAAACAAACTAGGACTTCAAACAAGAATCACTTACCCAGCAAAACTGAGCATAATCCTATGTGGGGGGGGGGATGGCTATTCAATGAAATAGGGGACTTTCAAATATTCCTGATTAAAAGACCCCACATGAATGGAAAGTTTGACTCTCAAATGCAAGACTCAAGAGAAGCATTAAAAGGAAATAGGAAAGAGATATCAAATGAACTTCAGTAAGGCTAAACTGTCTACATTGCTATGCAGGGATAGGATTCTTATAACTCCAAAGAATTTTATCCTTATTAGCACAATTAGAAGGAACATACATAGACTGAGGATAAGGGTATGAGTTCAATATGAAGAGATGATAAAAAAGAATAAAATCATGAGGAAGAGGAAAGCATTGGGAGGAGAGGGAAGGGAAAATAGAATGGGGTTAATTATTTCACATAAAAGAAGCATGAACGAGCTTTTACAGTGGAGAGGAAGATGGTGAAGGTGGGAAGGGGAACATGCATTTTACTCTCATCAGAATTAGTTCAATGAGGGAAGAACATACACAATCAGATTGGAATAGAAATTAATCATACACTACAGGATAGTAGAGGGAAAGTTTAAACCTTAAAATTTCTTAGACTTATGAATGTTGGAAATTTCCCCATTGGGAAATTTCATACTTGAAAAAAAATTTCCTACTGATAGTAAGAACTCTATTGGAATGTGAAACTCTTTGGCATGGGAGGATCCTTCTCCTCCCTACTTAAGACTACTTTAGGACAGAAACCTTTTGCTAAACAATGGAAAGGGCTTTGACCTATGCTTAAGAATAGAACAGGAAGTTCTTTGAGTCATGATTGATTTTAGAATTGATACAATAGAGATACTTGGAATGACAGAACCAGGTCTTGGAAACTACAATCTCCACCCTACTCAGAATAACAGGATTTAGGAAGGGCTGCAGCAAAGATCAAGATTTAATTATTTGAGAATATGACCTTCAACAGACATGTGCAAAGGGGGCAGACCTCTGGGCGGTCCTGGGTTAAGCTAGAGCCACCATTGGCACAGGGGAGACATCGACAGTGATTGGTAGATGTGAGAACTGAGGGGAGGGAACTTAGATTGTTTGCTTAAAGATAGTGGGGTCTGAGGACTGAAGGGGGGGATGCTCTGAAGAGGTGGATGCTCTGAAGGAGGTCTGAGAGGAGAGAGGTCCTGGAGGGGGAGCTCCTGGAGAGGTCTTGAAGGAGGCTGTGGAAGGAGAACTCAGGAGGAGTCAGGAGGAGGATTCTCTGGAAACATTTCTTGAAAGGAGGCTCTCTTGAAGGTGGAGCCTGAGGTTGGCATGAGAAGCCTTACCTAGAGAGATCTTGGGTGAGTGATAAAGCCAACTGACTGATTTATCTCTTAGGACTGAGGTCTAGGCCTTATTGGCTTGAGGCCCTTCATTCTCATTCCTTTCTTACTTTCTCTCTTTTTCTATTGATTAATCAGTGTATTATAAATTAAATTTCTCTATAAAACCCAGTTGGCTTGGGCATATTCATAAATTGGGAATATATTCCCTGGCGACCATCTTATATTTATATAAAACCAAGACACGGTAGAAAACATATTTCAGAGGTCATAATTGTTATATATATCCCTTGCACCCAAACATTTTAATTATCACATTTTATGGCTCCCACTCTCTTATCTACAACTATTTAATGCTCAAAACTATTTTAAATCTAACAAAAGGAAATAAGAAAATGGCAGGATGGGGGCTTATAGAAAAGAAAGCTAATTGAGAGGGGTGGTGATCAGAAGATAAACTGGGGTAAATAGGATAGAGAAAAATACACAATGATCATAATAGTGCAAAAATGTTTACAAATCTCTAATAAAGACCTCATTTCTCAAATATATAGAAAAATGAGTTAAATATAAAAGAATAAAAGTAATTCACCAATTGGTAAATGATCAAAGGATATGAACAGGTGGTTCTCAAAGTAATTAAAGCTATGCTTTATAATCACTATTAATTATGGAAATGCAAATTAAAACAACTCTGAGCTACCACCCCATACCTATCAGATTGGCTATTAATAGAAAAGGAAAATGACAAATCTTGGAGGGAATGTGAAAAAACTGAAACACTAATGCACTGTTTGTGGAATTGTGAAATTATTAAATAATTTGGGAAAGCAATTCAGACCTAAACCAAAGGATTATAAAACTGTACGTACACTTTGACCCAGTAATACTATTACTAGATTTGTATCCCAAAGAGATAAAAAAAAATAAGAGGAAGGAACAAATGTACAAAAATATTTAAAGCAGATCCTTTTGCTGGGGCAAAGAATTGGAAAGTGAGGGGATGCCTCTCAACTGGGGAATGACTGAGTAAGTTATGGTATATGATTGTAATAGAATATTATTGAGCTGAGAAAAATAACAGGCAGTAGTAGCTTAGAAAAACCTGGAAAGACTTTCAGAAACTGAAGCAGAGTGAAATAAGCAGAACCAAAAAATAGTGACAGGAATAGTGTAAAATGAACTCCTGTGAATAATTTAGTAATTTCCAGAAATACAATGACCCAAAACTATCTCAATGCACTTGTGATTAAAAAGAATGCCATCTGCTTCCAAAGAAGAAATGACTGTTATAGTCTGAATACAGACCAAAGAAAACTTTTTTATTTTTCTTAATATTTTTAAATTTGAGTTTCTTTCTAAAAAAGGGGTTATTCTAGAAAAAAACATTTTACATGATTGCAAATGTAAAATTTGCATGACATTGCCATATCATTGGGAGGACGTGGGTTGAGACTAATTCTTTGAAAAATGTTGGAAATTATTTTTACATGTAATTGGGGAAAAATAAAATAAAATTTAGATATGAAAAGAGAAAAAAAGAAGTGGAAACAGAAAATTTGACAGTTTGTACCCTTAAAGACAGTCAGCAAGGAAACCCAAATACATGGTAAAGGGAGAAAAAAGGGTAAAGAGAAGAATGGAATAAACACCTTAAACTATTCCACCTACCAAATGCACCAAAAGTTATAGGAACTTGTGGTTATAGAAGGAAGGAGGGATAGGTATTATAACTAGGACTCACAAATTTCTGTCAGTCAAACTGCTGAAGTTGATTTTTTAAAATTGGCTTAAGGCTTTTGCAGCTTTGAAAAACCTAATTTTATAATTCTTAGACATAAAAGGCCAAAAATAAAAGATTTAGTAAGCAATGAGTTCATAAGGCTTCCTAGACATTGATTTACTCTTGTGGAAGTCAATTGACAAAGACTTAAACCTGGTAGGTCCTTTAAAAAGAGTTAGGTGATAATGAATTAAAATATGTATCTGGGGCATGCTTCTGCCAAAATAGACCAGGTTACTAAGATGACTGCAAAGGTTATTTTAAAGATGAAACATTTGTAAGAATTGGGTCAAAATGTTAAGAGGGATCTCACTTGTCTGGAGCTTGGCTATGTCTTTCCTCCTTTGACATTCCTTTTGTTTGTGCATTCTTGGTCTACTCATTAATGTGCACTACACAGTGCAGGAATCCCCCCACCCATAATCCGCTATGTCTATTGAAGCCCAGAAATCTCCTACTTCTCTGCATTCTACTCAGTAAATATTTTTTGTCTGTCTAGAGTCTCAAGAGAAGAGCCCAATGTGAGTTATTGTTCTTTTAAGCTATAGTGGGGGGGGGGGGGAACAAAAACCAGATTTGAAAAAAATATTTGGAGGCAGAAATTTAACAAAATCAGTAAAAGAGACTATAACCAACACCAGAATATCTTTTATTAGGAGGAAACAGAAGAATGATATCAATAACTATGTTCATTAAGAATATGTTATTTGCATGTCTTTTTCTGGAATTCAAGATCTTCTACTATTTAATGATACTTTATATTTCTAGTTTCATTTCATATTCTTCCCCTCCATGCATTCCACTCTGGCCAAATCTCTACTATGTTTTCCTACATCTATTCCTTCACTGTGTTGTCAAGATAGTTCAATGGATAGGACACTGGACTTGGAGTCAAAAAGACCTCAATTCATATCCTACCTTAGATACTAGGTGCATGACCTTGGGCAAATCAATTAACATCTCTTCATATCAGTTTCTTTAGCTGTAATAGGAAAGAGAAGAGTGACCAAAAAGAACAAAGAAAGAGAAAACAGACCCATATATTCAAAAATATTTATAATAGTTCTTTTTGTGTGAATGGTGGCAAAGAACTAGAAATTAAGGGGAAGGCAACCAATGGAGAAATGACAGCAAATCATCGTGTATTAATATAAAGGACATTATTGTTCCATAAGAAATTATCAAGTTTCCATGAAATCTGTCTAGGCTTACATGGAATGATGAAGAAAGAAGTGAGTAGAATCACTTAAACTCTATAAAATAACTGCATCATTGTAAAGACAATGGACATTGAAAGAATTAAATACTCTTATCAATACAATAACTAACCATGACGCCAGAGGATGGATGCTAAAGTACATCACACACCTCACAGAGAGATGAAGGCCTCAAGGTGAAGAATAAAACATAATTTTGTAGATGGTCAAAGAAGAAGATATTTTTGCTAGATTATTCATATTCATCCAAGGACATGGTTTTTCTTCTTTTTTTTTTCCTCCACTGGGAAAGGATTATAGGAGAGAAAAAAATCAATTTTTGTTAGGTAAAAAATATAAAAATTTGAATAAACAAACAGATTAAGATATTGGAATCTGCCTTCCAAGGTTCGTCCCAGCTCTAAATCTTTGATCCTATATCCTTTCTCCCTATCTTGACTTGATGAATTACTAACTACCCTTTAAGGAGGCTGGCTTCTTCCTCCAAAAAGCCTTTCAGTCATTTGGCCCACATTTATTAAGTATCTACAATGTGCCAGGCACCATATTAAGTGTTGGATATATAAAGAAAGGTAACATGCCATCCCTATGTCTTGATGAATTCATAATTGTTCTGATTGTTCTCTGCACCCTATATATAAATTTATACTTATTTATTGGAGAAATTAAAGAGAGAGGGAGAGAATCACATGATAACCTGACCACTTCTAATAAATCTGTTTGCCATACTGCCCCCATCAGCAAAAAGTGGCTCTGTTCACAAAAGTCTCTAGCCCTGAAAAAAGACCAAGGGCCTCTTCTGTCCCATTTCTTATAAGGTAACTCCTGTGACTCTCTGGTTGGACCAGTTGGACCTCAGACTGGCAGATGCCAGGAATCATGTGAGACTGGGAGCCAGCCTCTTCCTAAATCCAGAGTGCCCCTAGACCTCTGGGGTCCTCCCACTGTACTCGTGCATGCCCAGTCAAAGCGTGAGGCTGATACTGATCAAAATGGTTTTCAAATGGGATAAGAGTTACAATTTATATTAAACTCATACATAATCTAATAGGGAGAGCAATATAAAGTAATTATGTACAAACCTGCTATATAAAGAATAAAGTGGAAAGAATCAAAAGAAAAAAGGAACTAGAATTCACAAGAATCAGAAAGGTTTCCTCTAGAAGATGAGATTTGAGTTGGAACCTGAAGAAAGCCAGGTAAGTTAGGAGGCAAAGTTGAAGAGAAGAGCATTTGAGACATGGAGGACAGACAGAAAATACACCTAGAATTGTGAGAAAGGAGTGCTTTGTTCAAGGAGTAAGGAGGCCAATGTCATTGGATTATAGGGTATATGGGGATAAGCAAGATCTAAGAAAGCTGAAGTGGTAATATGTGGAGCAGATTATAAAGGACAAGTAACATTTTCTTCCTAGGACATCGCATTGTTTGGTCATTCATCAATTCTTTTAAGATATAATTTTGTACTTAATTTCACTATGTGACTTGTTTTGAAATCAGAGACAGTATATAGATGAGACAGGAATTAGATCTAAGCTTTCTGATAGAAATTCAGTGTTTCCTACTATCTTACGTCTCACTACCTCTAAATAATGCAACTTTAAAAGAATTCAATTTTTTTTCTAATTTTCATTAGTCTTATTTCCAATTGTAGTAAAACAACAAAAATTAATATTTGAAGAAATTAAAAATTCTTTAAATCTAGAAGGTCTCTTATAGATAGATAAACAGAGAAGTATAAAAACAAACATAAAAAACAAACAAACAAAAACCAAACCTTTAAAAGATTTATCAAGTGATTTCCCATGCAGATATCAGCCAATGCTGACACAAGTAAACAGTACACAGAAATAGGGAAGTTATAAAGAATAAAATAAGATACACAGCAAGGCTCTAGGGCTTCTAAGAAGTAGATGTGAAGAGGGAGTGCATTCCAAGCATATAGGACAGCTTATGGGAAAACATGGAAGTGCATGATGAAATGTAAGCATTTATCTTCATTAAAAGATTTCAGCAAAGAGGTTGTAGATTTTTATAACCCCCTTACCTTCAGTCTTAGAATTTACACTAAGTATTAGTTCCAAGGCAGAAGAGTGGCAAGGATGAAGCAGTGGGGCTTAAGTGACCCACTGACTCCCTCATCAAACTGACCCTAATTTGTCTGTAAAGCTCTTATTTAAACACTCTGCATGAGTGGGTTTGTGTGTGTGTGTGTGTGTGTGTGTGTGTGTGTGTGTGTGTGTGTGTACCTAAAATTAAAAATAAAGCATCACCCTGGTAGCCATCACTCTAGAGATATGCACCATTGGACTTGGATAGATTGACCTTTAGATGCTAGTTATATGCTGTCACTTGGTTTGTATCTTTCAAATTTGATAAGGAGGCAGAGAGGGGGTTAGCAACTCTAGACTTGGAGTCAGGAAGCCTTGAGTTTTAATTTGGTCTCAAAAGTAACTGTATGACTGAGTAAGTTATTTAACCTCCCTTTGCCTCAATTTCCTCAACTGCAAAATGAGGATAATATCAGCATCTTCCTCCCAGAGTTGTGAGGATCAAATAAGATAATATTTGTAAAAATAACCATTATTGAGTGCCTGACACTTAAAAGGTTCTTTAAAAAATGCTTTTCCTATCCCCTTCCCTGATAAGATTCATTACAACTTAAACTTCAACATCTGGGAATCTAAGGTTATACATCTTAATTAGGATAAGGTATCAGAAGATGATCTATTAGAGGCACTTCCAAAATACCCTGAAAATTTTCTTTTTTAAAATAATGTGACCTATCCCCTCAGTGCTGTGGGTTAACTTGTCCTATGACAAAGGCATGTCTAATAGAATAGGGGAAAGTTCAAGAAGGTTTTTTCAAGGATGAAGTTTCAACAAACTTTGTTATAAGATTTTTTTTTTTTAATTAGCAACAAACTCTTTGATGTTCTCTATACTCCAAGACCTTCGGTAACTCAGGAACATGGTCCAGCACGAAAAAAACTTCCTCAGGGATACACATATCATAAGAGAATATAAACACAGTCCCTCCAGGAAAGCTACCCATGAATACTAGACTGTAGCCATCATATTGTTCTACCATGAAAGGGGTTCACTTGGATCTTTCTTTAAGGTCAGCCGGATCTGCAAAGCAGTAAGAATGTGCCCACCTACAAAAGATTAACAAAGAAGCTTTGCCTTATCCTGTTCCTCAGTGCCAAATTCAGGCAACTCATGCATGGGAGAGTTCTTGTATGTTCCACAATTCAGATGCCATTTTTTTTAATGTCACATAGTCAATAAACATTTACTAGGTGCCTATTATATGCGAGTAATTACGCTGGGGTTCCAGCTAAATAAACTGGGATTCTGCAAAACTTCAGGATGACCTACTCAGAGGCTTCACTTAATCAAAAGATTTTCTTAAGTTACTTACTTTATGTTAACCTTGGGAAAATTTGTCTCTACAATCACTGAAAGTTTCTGTTTGTCTTCATGAGCTTGACCTAGACTGCCTTTGGTTTAAATTTTCCCATTCCTTTCTCCCACTTAGCTTGATTATTCCATCAAAGCTAAGGCTGATAGCTCAGATTTTTATATCTAGCTAAGCTCCCGTTCTTTGAATTTGATGTCCCCAGTCCCACTGATTTTCTCTTTTAAAAATTGCTAGACAAATAGCTACAAAGTAGGTAGTAAAGTTAGCTTTTCTTCATTTTTAAAATAACAATAATAATAATAGCTAACATTGAGATAACTCATTAAATTTTGCAGTGTTTTACACATGTGATTTCATTTTATTCTCATCAAAATCCTGAGATATTGATGCCATGATTATCCCCATTTTCTAAATGATGAAACTGAGGCTGAGAGTTTAAGAGACTTGTCCAAGACTATATAGTAAAAAAAATGTCTGGGGTGGGGAGGGGTTGGATTTAAATTGAAACCTCACTGACTCAGAAGAATGACTTTCTAGCTATTGCATCAACTCATTGCTTCCTAGTGGCACATCTTATGGCTTGCAATGAAATCCATTTGCCCCTAAAGGAGCCTTCCTTTTAGAGTTCTCTTTTTGGACTAAGAGCAAGCTGAATAGCTCTCTAGCCTGGCTCTCGCCCCAGCAGACACTGCATAGAAGGGATCATGTGTTTTCCTTTCCCAACATTCCCTATCCCAGTCCTTAGCATAGACCACGTATTTGACAAATGTTAAATTAACCAAAGAAGTACCAACTAATCATTCCATCTTGAACAATTTTCTTTTTTTGTCTTCTAAGCTGGGGTGAATTGCTCAGTCGGTGCCTCAGTTTTGAAGGCTCTGCCTGCTAATGAAGAATGGCTTCAATGTTATTTAAATAGCAATGTGAACTTTCATAATTCATTTCCATAACTGGGTTTCAGTATCAAGAAGATGACAACATGCAAACCCTTCAGCTCTTGGTAATTGTGATGATTCATGTTTTCAATTACAGACTCTCTTTCTTCAGTCAAAATTCATCCTGTCAACTCAGGATAGGAAAAACCTCAGAGAAGATCAGCAGTACCATCCCACTGGGTCTCTAGTCAAGACATTCAGATGATAATTGATGTTATCTCCCAGAAACAAGACTAGAGAGGTCACTAGTGGGCAAATCAGGTATCAGTCTCTTTGAGCCTCAATTTCCTCATCTCTAAAGTTAGGAAGTTAGATTGGATGACTTCTGAGATCCCTGTCAGCAGAATCATTTAATATTTTATCTTCTAAGATTCTCTCTCCTGAGGTTCCTTGCATTCCTAACCATTGTCTTCTGTTCAATGCTCTACCAGTCCATGTTTTGAGGTCTCTGTGGGGACTGTTTCAAATTCCATTTCAATTTTGATATTCATTGATCTGTATTAAAATTGATTGGTAAAAGATAAAGATCAGAGTTCTATGTGTATAATTAGCTATAAATGCATATCACATATGTAGGCAACCACATATATGTTTGCATGTTTGTTTTTACATAAATGCACACACATACATAAATATATTATACAAATGTGTGTTTTGAGGAGATGTCATTATTAGACTTATGCAACATGAAGATCATTTTAGCAGCTGTGAAAAATGAGGTAGACAATGGAAAGACCAGGGTCAGAACTGTCACATTAAAACAAAAAGTAACAAAGGTCTTTTTTTTTAACCCTATTTTCTGACTTAGGTACAACTCTAAGATGGAGGAGCAAGGGTTAGGCAAATGAAGTTAAGTAACTTGTCAGGGTAACATAGCTAGGAAGTATCTGAGGCCAGATTTGAACCCAGGTTCTCCTAGATCAGACCTGGCACTCTATCCATTGTGCCACCTAGCTATCCACAAAACTTTTTTATTGAATGCAAAGTAATGAAAAGGAAAGGACAGATTTAAGATTTAAAGGTAGAAATGACAAGTCTTAGAAACTGATAGGATGGAGGGGTCAGTGGAATGGGACAGTGGAAAAATCATTGGTTCTGAAGTCAGGTTGGAGGACATGTCAAATACAACCTCTCTCATGTATTTTCTGTTCATACTGGACAAGTTCCTTAAGCTCTCTTGGCATCAATTTCAAATAAAAAATAAGAGGCTTAAACTAGTTGGTCCCTGAGTTTCCTTCTAATCCTAAAGAGCTACAAATGTTCCAAGGTTTCAAGCCCAGATGACTTAGGAAGATGGTGGTACCACTCAAAGGAATAAGCAAGTTAAAAGGACAGGGAGGATAGGTATTGAAGAAAAATTCAATTTGTTGTTCAAATGCATTGATGTTGAGATCAGGAGAGCACCTCTCTAACAGTGGGATGAGAAGCTAAAAGGAAGTAATGGGTGTATGAAAGAGAATTTGTTGACAACAAAATAAGAATTCCAAAGGGGAATATTAGGAACTAGAAAAGAGCATCAGGCAAACAGATACGGATGAGAGGATAAGAACATAGCAAAATCATAAGAATAGAACTTGTGCCAAGGAAGGTGGTGGTATTTATCTCCTCTGGGTATTGATTTATGGATTTGTTAAATGGATGAACAGAATCTCTCTCAGCTCTGAAAATCTATAATACTCTCATGCTGAGGACATTTAATAATGCACTCTCCTTAATTACTGGGCAAAGCAATTTGTTGTCCAATAAAGCTTTGCAGTATATAATTACTAGATTCCCCCTCCCCCATATCATTGAGACTAAACATTAATTCTTTTTTCATTCTCTTTTCACTCACACTGTATGTAATGACCTACAGAGTGGGTCAAAACTTGTTGATTAATTTGTGCAAATTCAGAATTTGAAAGGACCTCAAGAGTTCATCTAGTTAAAATTATTCCTAAATAGAAATACTCTATGACATTTGCAAGAAATGACCATCCAGTCATTACTTAAAACCTGCTTCAGTATTGTCAATATATTATTTACCCAGTATAAATTAGCCCATTTCTATTTTTTAGATTTCTATCTTTAAATAAATCTTCTTTTTCTGAAATGTCCCCCCTATTAATTTGCATTTTGTCTTCTAGGGCCAACCAAAATAAGTCCAAGAATAACAATGTCTCTTCCACATAATAGTTTGGGTTTTTTAAATACTTGAAGATAGCTCTCATGCACCTCTGAGTTCTTCCTTCTCCAAGCTAAATATACCCAGCAATTCCAGTTGGAATGGAATTTTCTCTGGTCCTGTCAATGTCCTGGTCTCCCTCCTCCAGACCAGATCTGATGAGTCCCCACACAGATCTAGTATATCACTAAAATTTGGTACTGCAGATTTGCTTTCTTTCTGTCTCTCTCACAATCTCTGTCTCTCTATCTCTCTTAAACACACACATAAACATTATATATAGTAATATATATACATAGCTACATACATATACATATAATATATATGTAAAATAAGTATATGTAAAAATACTTACATGTATGTTATAATTATTAATTAATAATTAATAATTAATTCAGACAAGAAGGAATAAATACTTTTTTGGAAAGTGAAGAAACTTCTAAGGTAAAAATGACAAGACCTGAAAAATGATTAAATATAGGTCAACAGACTGAGAAGAATTAATGTCACACTGTGGAAACTAAATCTGAAACTAACCAAACAAAACTAGGCTAGAGAAACCTCTGTAACCACAGCGTAGGCACATGCACACACCTGCACACACACACACACACACACACACTCCTTCTGAATGGAGTTCAGATGGATAGCACTCTCATCCCTGATGTACCATGTACCCTCATAAATTAAAAAAGCATTTATTAAGTGCTAACCATGTGCAGAGCATTGTGCTAAGTGCTAAGCATGGAGATATAAATAAAAGAATGAAAGTAGAACCCAAGTCGCACAGAAAAGTTAAATTAATGCTTCTATGAAAAATGACATAAGTACCTACAATGAATGCACCTGGAAATGTGTAACATGCTGAGGGATTAAATATAAGTAAATAAGACAATTCTTACCCTCAGGAAGCTTATATTTTAATGGGGGAAGGCAATACATAAAAAAGGGCTTGAAAAGCATTGGGGGAGAAAAAAGGGAAAGTGGGTATCTGAACAGAGCAAGGAAGGGAATAAGGCTTATGGTGAGGAAGTAGAAATGTCTCTATAACAAGAAGTAGATCCGGGAATGAAATGAATGAAGCCTGAATACCTCATGAAATTTTGGCCAATGCTAAGGACTCACCACTTAGAAAAATGGATCTCAAGGAGAAGGTATTTCCAGGGTGAGAAGGTTTAGACAAAATAATTAATCCAATAGAGTGGAAAAAACCTACTAAATTTAGAGGGTGAGCAATGTGAATTCAGGGGACTTTCATACTATTATCTGGCATCTCTCTTTCTGGTGCATAAATACTGAGAGATGGTCTTAGAGGAATTAACCTCCATTTGTCCCTTGTGTGGATGATTCTGTCCTAACTCAATGCCATGGCACTAAAAGGAAGGAATGAAGGTATAGGTTGTTACACCAGCAGTGACATCAGATGTTTCTTTTAATTTCACAGAATCATAGAATATTCAAGTGTGACCATCTTAGTAGCATAGGAAAAGAAGGAAAACAATGAAGAAATCTGATTCCCCACTTACCCAGAAGTGAAGACTGGTGGTAAGTGGGAAGTAGGAGTATATAGAGTCTAATGGGACATGCATATTTTTCAGAGGCTTTAAAATTATATTGTGAGAATCAAATGAAAGAACATATATGAAACTTTACAAATTTTGAAGCATTATTTAAGGCTAAGTAATAATAAAAACTATTGTAATTCTTTTTAATTTAATTAATTTTGAAAAAAATATTATTCCATGTTTACAAGAATCATTTTCTTTCCCTCCCCTATTCCCTCCCTCCTCCCAGAGCTGACAAGCAATTCTACTGGGTGGTACAAATGTTGTCACTTGTTAAATATTTAACTATTACTAATAGTTAACTATGTTAACTATTCATTTTTTGCTATAGAATGATTTTTTAAAAGCCTAAACCCCAAATCGCATACCCATATATACATCCCTCACCATCAGATACCATAATTTGTTCAGCCATTCCCCAATCAATGGACATCCCCTGACTTTCCAATTTTTTGCCAAGCCAAAGAGTATGACTTTGAATATTTTTGTACAAGTATTTTTTCTTATTAACTCTTTGGGGTACAAACCCAGCAGTGGTATTACTAGATCAAAGGATATGAATTCTTTTAAAGCCTTTTGCACATGATTCCAAATTACCTTCCAGAATGGCTGGATTAATTCACAACTCTTCTAGCAATCCATTGCTGTCTTAATTTTGTCACATCCCCTCCAATATTTATTATTTTCCTTTATTATCATATTGACCAATCTTCTAGGTCTGAGGTGGTACCTTAGTATTGTTTTGATTTGCATTTCTCTAATTATGAGATTTAGAACACTTTTTCATGTGCTTCTTGATAGTTTTGATTTTTTATCTGAAAATTGCCTATTTATGACCCTTGACTATTTGTCAATTGGGGAATGGCTTGATTTTTTGTACAATTGACTTAGCTCCTTATAAATCTGAGAAATGAGACCTTTGTCAAAAGTTTTTATCATAACAATTTTCCCCCAATTTGTTGCTTCCTTTCTAATTTTGGTTGCATTGGTTTTGTTGGAACAGAAATGTTTTAATTTCATAATTAAAATTATTTATTTTTATAATGTTTTCTATCTTCTGCTTCATTTTAAAATCCTTCTTTTCCCATAGATCTATCTGACAGATATACTATTCTATGTTCACTTAATTTGCTTATAATTTCCCTCTTTATATTTAAGTCATTTGTCCCCTCTGAGTTAATCTTGGCATAGGGTGGAAGATATTGATCTAAGACTAATTTCTCCTATACTGTTTTCCATTCTCCCAGCATTTTTTTTTGTCAAATAGTGGGTTATTATCCCAAAAGCTGGGATCCTTGGGTTTTTCTAACACTATTTTGCTTCTGTAATTTACTCCAAGTCTATTCCATTGATCCACCCTTCTATCTCTAAGCCAGTACCATATAGTTTTGATGATCACTGCTATATATTATACTTTGAGATATGGTAATGCTAGGCCTCAATCCTTCACATTTTTTTTTCATTATTTCCCTTGATATTCTTGATCTTTTGTTCTTTCAGATGAACTTTGTAATAATTTTTTCTAATTATTTAAAAGTGTTTTGTAAGTTAGATAGGTACAGCATTGAATAAGTAAATTAATTTGGGCATGATTGTCATTTTTATTATATTAGCTCATCCTAACTATGAGCAACTGATGGTTTTCTAATTGTTTAAATCTAGTTTTATTTGTGGGAAGTTTTGTAGTCATGTTCATATAATCCCTGAATTTGTCTTGGCAAGTTTATTCCCAGGTATCTTATCTTGTCCAGAATAACTTTAAATAGAGTTTCTCTTTCTAACTCTTGCTGTTGAGTTTAGAAATGCTGATGATTACTGTTTTTTCAGTATCCCAAAAATTTTGATATGTTATTTCTCCAATTTCATTCTCCTCAATGAAGTCATTAATTATTTCTATTATTTGTTCTTTAACCAATCAGTTTTGGAGAATCAGATTATTTAATTTCCAATTAATTTTTATTTGCCTCTCCATGACCCTTACTAATTATAATTTTATTGCATTATGATATGAAAAAGTTGTATTTGTTAATTCTGCTTTTCTTCATTTGTTTGCAATGTTTTTATACCCTAGTACATGGTCAACCTTTGTGAATGTAGAATGTAGAATTCTTTTTATCCCTACTTACTTTTCTCCATATAGCTATTAATTCTAATTTTTATGAGATTTTATTCATACCTCAGACTTCTTCCTTATTCATTTTTGTTTGATTTCTCTAATCGTGAAAGAATGATGTGGATATCTCCCACTAGTATAATTTTACTATTTCCTCCTTAAGCTCCAATAGTTTCTCCTTTAAAATTCTGGATGCTATATCATTTGGTGCATACATGTTGAGTACTGATATTTCTTCATTGTCTATACTGTCTTTTCTCAGGATGTAATTACTTTACTCATCTCTTTTAATAATATCTATTTTTACTTTGGCTTTTTCAGATATCATGACTGTGACTCCTGCCTTCTTTTTCTCAGTTGTTGCTCAATAAATTCTGCTCCAATCTCTTACCTTTACCCTGTGTCTACCTGACTCATGTGTGTATTTTGTAGACAACACATGGTAGGATTTTGAGTTTTAATCCACTCTGTTAACTGCTTCCATTTTGGGATGAATTCATCATTCACATTTAGAGTTATGATGACCACCTGTGTATTTCCCATCATTTTCATTTTCATTTCCTCTTTTAGTCCTGCCCTTTCTTCTCTCACTATTTCCTTCTACACCAGTGTTTTGCTTTTTATCAGTCCTCTGTTTCCCCATCCTTATTTTATGTTCCTTCCCATCCCCTCCCTTATTATTCTCCTCTTATTTCTCTTTAAGGTCTATTAATTGCCACCCCCCCACCTTTCCCTCTTTTTTAATACTCCCCACCCCACTCCCTGTTTTCATTAATTCCTCTCAACTTTCTTGTATTGTATAGAAATTTATACCCCAATAGATCTAGCTGTTCTTCCCTTTCAGCACTGATTCCACTGAGAGTAAGGTTTAAGTAATACCTATTACCATTCTCTTCTTCCCCTTCTTATAACAGTTGTCTTCCCCACCTCTGCCATGTGCCTCTTTATGTGGTATAATTCTTCACATTTTTCTTTCTCCAAGTTTCTCTTAGAACCATCCTCTTTCTTTGTCTTCCCCCCAATTTTTTATACATCATCTTAAACAACTTAATATCACAACCTCTGCCAATGAATAATTCGTCTAGCTACTATGATGATGAAAACAGTTTTTAAGACTTGTAGATATCATTTCTCCATATAGGAACATAATCAATTTGACCTTACTAAAGCCCTTAAAATGTTTTTCCCCTCCTTGTTGGTTATCTTTTTATGGCTCTCTTAAATTTTGTATTTGGACATCAACATTTCTATTTAGTTCTGGTCTTTTCTTTAGGAATATTTGGGAATATTATATTTTTTAAATGCCCATACTTTCCCCTGAAAGTATGTAGTCAGTTTTGATGAGTAGGTGATTCTTGATTGTAGACCAATTAGTTTGGTAGGGTAGGGTCCCATGATAGAAGACCATAGTATGAAACTTTATTGGTAAGTAATGATAATGATTTGGAGTTATATATTCTAATGCCTCATTATGGTTTGGAGATGACAAGATACAATTTAAGAAGCATTTATGAAGTACCTATTGTGTGTAAGGAAGTTTTCCTAAAAGTGGATCTACAAAGACAAAATAATTACATCTGTCCTCAAGAGTTTATAGTTTAGCTTACTGGATCAAAGGATTTGAAACAAGATTGGACCTTAAGGGTCCCATAATTCAAATCTTCTATATCTTACAGAAAAGGGAGGTAGATTCTTGAAGGATATGACAACAGGGTCTGAAGCCCTAGCACTGTGATGATGACCCTATAGCAGGTATGCCAGAGATGGCATGCATAGACCTCTCTGTGGGCAGGCATGCCAATGACTCAGTGCCCCCAAGGATCCCAGTGCACCTGCCCTTGCAGCACCTTCATGTGGGGTTTTCTGGTTGTCTGTGAGTTTTTTTTTTATCTTGTTTATAGCTCCAATAACAGTTTTTGCAATAGGAACCTTAGTCTGTCCTTTCCTATAGTCATTTTGTTGTAGGGAATTGAAATTTTGTTTCACTGTCTCTTTCAACAACTCCTGATTGTGTTTGTGTGAGTTTTTCTGAATCCTTTTTGTCCAAAATTCAATCCCTATGCCCAATTTGCACTGAAAAAGTTTTCTAAATATGTTTTTAATTGTTTCCTGCTTTTTTCATGACTGGTTACTATGTTCCTTCTGTCTGAGTCTCTAATATCAGCTTGCATCTGTGCAATTAGATTTTCCATCTCTTCATTTAATTCATGTACTTGTCTCTGCTTTTCACTCAATATTTTTTTTGATTTTTCACAATTATTTCTCACAGACTTAATAAATTTAGTTTTCTGTTTCACCCTTGTATTTTCTTTTTTCTGTATTTGTTTTTGTTTTGCTCCATCAAATCCCTCATTGATTGCTCTATCCTGCAATATCTTTTTTCTATCTCTGTATCAAACTCAATAACTTATGATCCTGGCTTCATAAATCTTTTTTCCCATGAGATACTACATCTGAATACGTGGGTTTAGCTTCTAATTTAATAGCTAAACACATGTCTTCAATATCAGTCACTTCTTCATCTGTCCTTAATCGCTAATGTTTATAGCATGTCTTTCTTAGATTTGTAATGTGATTTTCCCTGTGTGCTTTTGTTATTTGCCTCATACTTCTTTTTCAAATATCAATCCTTTATTAGATGTCCAACTTTGTGGCATAAGAAACACTTTCTAGTTTTTCTTTGTCCCCTCCTCTGTTGGTATGAGGATCTGGATTATGTCTTGATTTTAAACAAATTTTAAATTTCCTGAATTGCTTTTTGTCTTAAATTTTCCTCAGTGTCTTGAAATTTCTGTTTCAATTCTGTCATTTGTTTCTGTTGGTCATTATGACTGTCAAATAAGTAGGATACAGTTTCTCAAATTTCAGACAGAGTAATGGTGTCATATTTGGGAAAATAGTTCTTAAAAAAAATTCTTAGGTGTGATGTGCAACCCCTAAAGAATTGTCTCCTTACATGAGCGACAGACTCTTCTGAATCTTTTTCTATGCCCATAATGGTTCAGACAGGTGAACTATAAAGTTTGCAGGATGCTCAGTCTTCTCTTGCACTAATTTGTCAAATTTTCCCCATGCATTAGATTTAGAGCAAAATGTTTTTATAGTTTGGATCAGATCATCTCCATACTTTCTGAGATAAGTCATGTAGGCAGGATTTAAAAAATCAAAATCCTCCCTCTGTTCCTCTGCAGGCCAACTAGTAAGGGTATTATCAGTCCTAGTCTTCTTAATGAATTGTCTGTGTTTGTGGGGGCTAAATAATTCTGGGAGAAGGAACTCTGTATCATCAAAACTTGGCTCAAATATTTTAAACAGAGACAAACTTTGGAAATCTTGGGCGGATGGAATCAAGTTCTTGTGTTGTAAATTGTTTGTGTACTTTAGAATGAAACACTCCTGCATTATCTTAAATTATCTTAAATCTTATCTTTTAATGGAAATATTTTCTCAGTTTCCCTGTTGTTATCAGTGCTCTTGTCTTTTCCACTGTCATGTGTTCCTGTCTTATTTTTTTCCCTTAGCTTTCTTTTCCTTCTCTTTAAGTCCATTATCTGCCTGCACATTTCCCATCTTAGCCTGATCCAATCCCTGCTTCTTCAGAAACTCCTCACACATAGTTTTTACTAACTGTTCTAGGTTTGTATCAACCACCATAATCTGGGCTGCCTTCTTTGGTCTCAAGAACTTGCAAATGTTTCTCAGATACGTGAAAGTCTATATGGCGGCCATGGTGAACACATATATCTGTGTGAGGATTTGCCATATCATGGTTTCATTGTTAAAAGGCATACTATTATGAAGGAAGTAGAATTGGATATAAGTCCAATAATCACCAAGTTGGTCACAGCACTATACATAATATTATAGACCCAATAACAGCAAGCACCATCATGCCACATGCTACTTGTAGAAACATCTTTTTTATTTAGTTTTCACTTTGTTTGGGAATAGAGTAAGACCTTTTTGGGGTACTAAATTGTATTAGGTGGTTGTTTTTTTAGATGGATTGTAGTAATATAAGATTGCTGGGCAAGCCTACATGACAATGAGGTAAGGCGGAATCAGATTCTGTCTCCCTCCTCCCTTTCCCTTCCATTTCAGTTAGTCTCTTCAGTCGAAGTCAAACTGGGATTCAGACTGAGAAAGTTGCCTGAATATCTGATAGATAACTCACTCTCTAAAGTTATTTGAACAAGGGTTTATTTTAAGGAAGAGGAAGGAAAGGAAAATTGGATAGGAGAAAGAGGGGTTAGGACTTTCCCTGATCTTAAGTAAATCCTAAATTGAGTAATAAGCTTATAATCTTAGATGAGGGACATGGCTAATGTGGCTAAAGTTTTAAGGATCTTTTGAGTCAATTCTTGATAATGTAGAGAGAAAATCAGTAACCAACAAGGAAAGGATCTTCTCAGTTCTTCTTCCTTCAAGTGCCGGGAGGAAAAGAGATTTTTCCAGCAGTTTGGGTGTTTCTTTTAACTGCCTTCTCACAGTCACATTCTCCTCTGGAATGCTCCTTGATGGACAGCCCTTCAAACTTCCATCCATTGCCTCGGCTTGCAGGTTTTTCTTCAATATTACTCTCTCACAGAAGGCTAGAACAATGGGGTGAATGTGTCAGGATGATGACATTTAACCTGAGGGTTATATTTTTCCTATAAATGAGGGGTTTTCATGTAAGCTGGGGCTTTTTTTGCTTTTTTTTTCTGGCTGCCTCTTTCTTTATCAGTCAAACATGGCATTTGAAATGGTTTCCAGTTCCTTGAATAGTGGCTAAAGAGGGTATACTTTGAAATTTTCAAGGTCCTCTCAATTTCTATTTCACACAGGTTGGAGAGGAACTAGGTTGGAGAGGATCATAGCTCACATAATTAGAAGGGAGCAGAGTAGAGTACTTGCACCCCTTGCTTGTCCTTCTCCCCAAGCTTGACTAGATCACCAGCCTCCCTTCCCAGGAATCCAGTGGGAGTGCTTCCTCCCTTCCCCTGGTGGAGTAAGGGGAGGGGGGGATTCCCAGCACTGAGTGGGGGAAAAGACAAGAATGTGGTCTGGGGACATGAGCACAGCACAGTCTGCAGGGTAGTGTGAGCCTGGCACTCCATCTCTAAAAGGTTCCCCATCACTGCCCTAGTACTTCCTGCCAAGCTGGAAAAGCTTAGAAGACAGGGTCTAACTTTCAGATTTGTGATCTAAAAATCAGCCTAGGTCCTCACTGGCAAAGCTGTGGTACCTGTGCACAGCCAGCACTAGGGAAGCTGCACCATCCCCCCACCCCCCTCTTCCCAGTGCCTGAGGATGGTTTTTTTTTTTTTTTTGCATGCTCCACTCCTTTGTCTAGCCACACAAAGTAGGCACTTTCTCCCTCAACTCTATCTGGGGATTGGGGGCTAACAGACAGCTTGAATTTGCCCTCTGGGCACTCAAACTGGGAAAAGGTTCACCAACTCTGTAGCTTAATGTGAAAAGGTTGTTTATTAGGTGACAAAACTTTTGACAATAGTCACTCACCAGCTCACAGACTATAGAATACAGTAAACTCCATAGCACCATAAAGTTTGCAAGGTACTTTCCTTGTATTGTCCCATTTGATCCTTCCAATAACCCTGTGAACAATTATTATTTCAGATTTCATGATGAGGAAACAAGCTAACTCACCTGGGATCCCTCAGTTGGTAGATATCTGAGAAATCTGAGGCAAGATTTGATCCCAAATTGTTCTGATTACAAGTCCCATATTCTATCCACTACACTATGCTGCCTATCTTAAAGCTTTATTAAAGTGTAAGTTAATATTAATCAGCTAAAGCTTGGATATCCAGAGGTAAAGAGTTAGAAAATATACTCAGTCTCTTAAAGGGAAGACAATTTATTAAATACCTCCTTTAGGAATACCCCTGATATTAAAACCAGTCAAGACAGAAATAAAAAGCTGAAGATAAAATCCTTACCTTTGAAGGGATTGCCAGGAATGCAGACAAAATAGTCGCATCTGTCCACAAACAGTGCAAGTTGCAAGGAAATTTGCAATAGGGTATAGTGCAAGGAAATAAAATAAGAAATAAAGAGACAAAGAAAGAGAATAAAGAGAGAAAGATAGTGACAAAAAGAGGATGAGGAGGATGGAGAGAGGAAGAGGAGAAAGGGAAAGGAAAAGGGGAGAAAAGGGAAAAGGTAGGTACAGAGGGGAAGGTGGGGAATGGGAGTGAGAAAGGTAAGGGAGAAGCAGAGACAGAGGGAGAATATTCTGAAAATTTAACCATCAGCTTCTTAGCTTGCAAATGGTTTCCGGTGCACCCCTATATCTTTTTACTAGTGTTTGCTGTCTACCCATTCTTATGTGTGAGTCAAGAAAATAGAAGTTACTACAATAAACCTGGTAATTTAGAAGAAAAATTTTAATCCTGTTCTACAGTATTCAACTGTGTCATATTATATCATTGGCCATTTCACTTCATCGTTATCTATGAAAATTAGAAAATCAATATATAATTAAAAATTTCCCTTCAATATTCCTATTTCCAAGTTTTCTCCATCCTCTTTGTTAACCCAAACTCCCTTGGCAAATTACTTGTCTGTCCAAAGGAATTTAACATGAGACTCTTAAGCTGAACCTTGATCAGATTAGTTCTGCGGAAATCAGATTTCTTCTAGATATACCCTCAGTTCAGAAGTGCCTTCTCTTTGGGTTGGCTATTGACATCTGCTATACTCTCTCAGCTTCTCACTTGCCTTTGACATTTTGAGAAACAGCAGGTTGGGATTTTTCTATGACTTTCTTAAATTTTAATTTCTCATCATTAATTTATTATATAGTCATAGTGGTATTTCTATGGTGCTTTGGAGTATGATTAATGTTTTTCCTAACAATTCTACAGGATAGGTAATATGAATATGTTACTGAGGAGGAAATTGAGGCTCAAAGGCATGAAGGTGTCGAGTCAAATCCCATATCTGGTCCACTTCCTACTATATTATACCACAGTATTTTAAATGAAAAAGTTCTTGACTTTATTTTCCCACAATGTATTCCTTCAATGTTATAAGGTTTTTTGCCTCCATCTAATTTCATGACAATTTATTTCAAGAAACCCTTAATCTTCTCCTACTTTGTGGCAAGACATTATAATAATTATTGAAATTTTTAAAGATGAAAAAATGATGAAGCAAGTTATATTTTAATATAGGGATTAAGCAAGTACTGAAGTAATTATAATCCAAGTTTATCAGACTGAGTTCATAAAAAGTTAGAAAGAACAATGTCTTGCACAAAGTAAGCACTTAATGATTGATTCCATTTTAAATCAGGGCAGCTAGGTGGCATAATGGCTAGAGCACCAAGCTTAGGATCAGGAAGCCTCATTTCTTTGAGTTCAAATCTGGCCTCAAGACACAGAAAGAATTTGAATCAAGGTTTCCTGATTTCATATCCTGTTCTCTATCTACTAGACTACCTACTGGGTATAAACATAGGTATAACATGATGAGAGTTTCATATTAGGAAGATTATTTTAAAAGTAGTAGTATTATTTAAAGATAGGAAGAGAGGCAGCGACAGGGAGACCAGTTTGGAAGCTACTAAAATTAGTTAAGACAAGGAGAAATCAGGGCCTAAGATGAGGAAAGGCAAGGAGAATGCAAAGAAGGGAACAGATGTGAGTGATACTGTGAATGCTGATTCTTTTTGGAGTGAGCAGAGATGGAAACAATGGGTGGAAATGACATGGTGACAAATTTTGGCTCAACATAAAGAAAATTGTCCTAATAATTAGAGTGGTCTAAAAGTGGAATGATTTCCCCATCATCAGAGATCTTTTGACAGAAATTGGATGGCCACTAAAGGAATGTTATATTATAGGAATACTACAACTCTTCTCAGAATTGGAATGGATTTCATAGGCCATTTCATTCAAGCTACATCTGAACATGAATTGTAGCAACATACATGATGAATTTCAATCCCATTACCTTGTACTCCATGACAGACAAATATATTTTTGTATAACTATATTACAAAATTTTTACTTGCATCAAGTCAAAATCTGCTACTTTAGTCATCCCCATATTGCCTTTCATCCTGCCTTAAGTTCAAAAAGAAGGTTAATATCTAATTCAATATGACAGTCTTGATGGAAATCAGACTAAATGACTTCCACTTTCAAATTCTCTTAAATGTTCCTTCCAACTCAGATTCTATGATTTGGAAATTCCTATTCCCAATCATAAATAATTCTTTGCCACTGATAACAATATATTTTCTAATAGAATGTAAGATCCTTGAAGGCAGGAACTGTCTTATTTTCCATTTTGTATTCCTAACATTTAATTTAATGGTGGGTGAATAAATTTGACCATGTTCTACATACATTGTCACTCAATACATGAATGATCCATAGACTATATGTTAATATATTATGTTAAAATTTTAATTAATTATCCTAAATATCTATCAAACAAAAGTGGTAATTAAGATATTTCTTTCATCTTATAAGGAAAAAAATTACAAATGCAGGGTAAAAAGGAAAGGGAAATCTCTCATATTTGATATTAAATATGATCTCCTTAACTCTAAATCTGCCATTGTAAAGATCCTATTAATATCTCCTGAAATTATTGGTGTAATTTAGCAATTTTTATATCTCTTCCCAAGTTGTTTACAGTTTTAAAATCCATGTAATGGTTATTAGCTTTGATAAGAGGTAAGAGGTAGTTATGGTTTTGATTGTTTTTTTTAATGTTATTTACCATCTTGGAGTCAATACTGTGTATTGGCTTCAAGGAAGAAGAGTGGTAAGAGCTAGGCAATGGGGGTTAAGTGACTTGCCCAGGGTCAGACAGCTGGGAAGTGTCTGAGGTCAAATTTGACCCTAGGACCTCCTGTCTCTAGACCTGACTCTCTATCCACTGCGCCACCCAACTGCCCCCTTTGTTTGTGTTTTTGATAGTATATGAGATATAGATATTGTCTAGAATACTCACAATTCAAATAAACCTTCTAGAAGAAAATAAACACTCTAGGTCCCCATATATAAGTAATGTTACATTTAGGATATTAAATTAATGCTAACTTAAAATATAGTGCAGAACTCCATTGGGTTTTTTGGAATGACTCTTTCTTCATTCTCATGTCTAAATTTGTATATATGAATGAATTTATAGGCCAAAGAGAGATCCAGAGCAACCCTTGGATATTGCCATAGATTAATCTAGTACAGAATACAATTCATTATAATGTAATTTTGTATAATGACCTTCACCAAGGGGATTTATAATAACCTAAATCAATCCAATCAACATTTGTTAAGTGCCTTCTATATACTAGGCATTGTGCTAAGCATTGGGTATATAATTAAAAAAAAAAAAAGATAGTCCCTGTTTTCAAGGAGGCTACAGTCTAATGGGAGAGACAACAAACCACAGGAGTCAGGTAAATGGTTTGGGTGATCAGGAGGTACCAGTGTGGGGAAGCTTGTTCCATGGAACTGAAACCAGGCAAGATGGCATATGTAGAATTGAGGGAGACAAAACCTTCAGTTTCTGCCTTTAGAATTGAGGTATATGGGATATTAAGGGAGGACTAGAATTTTTTCAGGACTGCAAATCTGTTTTTGCTATCTACCTTTCACCCAAATGCTGTAACATGTTCAGTGGCCTCACCCAGGTAAAACTGTCTATCAGCTAAAGTAGGTTGAGGGTAATCAAGAGATCTCAAACCCATTGATGATTAGGGGGATGTGCACCACCCAAAGCAAGTGAAGACCTCCCCTGTTAGAAAAGGCAGATAAGAACAGTTTCTTCCAGTGGCCATGAAGACAGCTAAAGCAGGTGCTATGGCGTATTTAAAGGTTGGTCTGAATACCAAAGAGGCCATGGTCATTTAATATACCTATGGCCATTGCTAGACTAGCTTCCTTGACTTTTATTCTGCCACTAGATTTTTATGATTCTGGAATAGAATGAGGCTTACAACTTTGTGAAATTATACTTCCCTAGATCAAATTAACGAGTCAAAACATTATCCCATGATGTCATTGGTCTTCTTTCAAAATGAAGGACAAACAACAATACCAACAACAATATCTATGGATAGAGCCTAGAACTAAAGTTTAATTAGTATAGGGAACTCCCAGATCAGGAAACTTCCTCGACCACTCTGTATCTAAGTAGCCGTAGTGTATTGTTTAGAGAATTGAGCAGTTTGGTGAGCTGTACAGGGACACATATCTAGTATGAGTTGAAAACTGAACTTGAACTTGGGTGTCCCTGGTTCTGAGATTAACTTTCTGTTCATTATGTGATTCTCTTCTCTTCATATATACATAATCAAATTTGAGCAAATTTGAGACAGAACCTTTGACCTGCCCCAACAATGAAGTAGGTATCATAAATATTATTATTCCCATTTTACAGGTAAAATTGAATCTCACAGTGGTTAAGATACACCAAGGTTACATAGTAAATGGAACAACGGATATATGAAGCTATCATCTCGTAGATTGTGTTAATGGAAGAAACCTTGGGAATCAGGATACCAAGCCCCTCAATTGAGAACTGAGGCCAAATTGAGAATTACATTTGAGAAACTGTACAATTGAGAAAATGAGGTTGAATGAGGGGAGAACTGCCCAAAGTTAATAGGACTATTATGTTCAGGAACTTGGATTTGAATCTGTCTTCTGACTCAAAATCCATTTCTCTTTCTTCTCTTGCCAATACTATTATACTCGAGAAAAACAGTTGTTATTGTTCAGTCATTTTGTTTTATCTGACTCTTTGTGATGCCATTTGGGTTTTTTGTTTGTTTGTTTGTTTGTTTTTGGCAAAGATACTGGAGTGGTTTGCCATTTCCTTCTCTAGCTCATTTTATAGATGAGGAAACTGAGGCCAACAGAGTTAAGTGTCTTGCCCAGTGTCACACAGATAATAAGTGTCTGAGGTCAAATTTTAATCCAGACAGATGAGTCTTCCTGGCTCTAGGTCTAGCACTCTATCCACTCTGCCTACCTTAGCTTCATGGAGATTTTGTTCAGCTATTCTTCAGAATGATTGAGGCATATCCAGAGGAATAATTATTATAGTTTGTTTTGTTTCAGAATATTTTCTTCTTTTTCCTTAACAGACATGGTCATAATGAAAATTCTAAAGAAATGCGAGCTCAGGGGATAGGGGGTGGGGAGGATAAAAATTGGAGGTTGCTTGTAGTAGTGGTAATAGAAGTACCCTTCCTTCCCACTTATTCATTTATCTACTACATACGGTCATATGCAAACTGAAAAGTATCATTCCATGGGATAGTGTTGCATCAAGGTTGCCTAATAAACTGCTAGGAATCATCAAATAGATATGTAATGCCAAGAGGGTCAAAAAAGTACATATATATACATACATATATGTTCTGTGCCTCAATTCAATTTTCTTCTTAAAAACTCCTGAAAAGGCTGAAAATTGCACACAAAGCATTCATGGCGAATTTCATTCTGACACAGTATCAGGAGCAGATGAATAAATTATAAAGGCAGTATCCTTGTCTGACTTGGCCCAGTTCCCGCAGAAGCACTTGACATGCTTGGCTGGCATTTGTTCTGTTGTACAGAGGAGTTCAAAGTAGAGTAGGAAAAGCAACCAGTCAACAGTCCTTTATTAAACACCTACTACATGCCAGGAACTATGCTAGTTGCTGAAAATACAAAAAGAAAAATTAAATAATCTAGGTATATGTCTTTGTGTGGTTTGTACACAGAGAAAGAATGTTTGAAAAGCCTCAGTTTAGATTTGATTTATTAAAGCTAAATCCATACTAAGAATTTTGGGAGAAACACACATATATCCATGCATACCAATGTGCACATATGTATCAATATTATATCGTTTTTGCATGTTTTATATGTGTATAAACATACCTTATGTGTATATATAAACCTTGTACCAAAATTCATAGTGAAATTTTAAGTTCTGGAAGCACATGCACACAAACGACCCCACACATACTTTGCAAAACATGTATTTAGGTACAGATAGATATGTGACAGTCGATTGTCAGATCGATAGACAGAGAGAGAGAGAGAGAGAGAAAGAGAGAGAGAGAGAGAGAGAGAGAGAGACAGACAGAGAGAGAGAGACAGAGAGAGAGAGAGAGAGAGAGAGACATAAAACATGAAGTCTTCAGAGGAAGGCATCCAGGATGGCGAAACTTCAAATTCATGGCATATGACAATGGCTTTTAAAAACTGTTGGTCTGGAGAAAACCTGAAAATTATCCAAGAAAAGCGAGAATAAACCTGTTCTGCTTTAACCCAGAGGGCAGAAATAGGATTAATGGATAGAAGTTCAGCTTAAATTTGATATAAGGAAAACTTTCCTTATAACTAAAACTATGTAAAAGCAGAATGAGTTGTTTTTTCAAGGTAATGAGTTCCTCCTCATTGGAGATATTCAAGCAAATAGCTATATCATAGATGTTATTCTTTTTCATGCATGGGTTTGCCTCAGTATCTCCTGAGATCACTTCTAACTCATAAATTTTGTTCTGTTTTTTTGTGATTCCACATTTAATGATGTTGGGAGTCTTTCACACATACTATCATAGAGCCAATCCATTTTTTTAAACTTTTTTTCTTTGAGTGTTTTTTCAAGGAAGAGCAAAAGTATTAAAAAAGTTTCATAACTATTTGCTTCTGTGTTCTTTGATGTCCAGTCTGCAAAAATCTGTGAGCTTAAAGTCCATATAGAATCTGCCATCCAATTGCATTTCTTTGTACTTTGGATAAAATGAAGTTGCATTGTCTTTTTTTTATATTGTTATTTACTTGTTTCAGTCATATCAGACTCTTTGTGATCTCTTTTTGAGGTTTTCTTGGCAAAGATATTGGAGTGGTTTGCCATTTCCTTCTCCAGCTCATTTCATTGTTTCCCCAAGCTGAATTCTGTCTGGCTCACTATTTTTTTAAACTGGAGCACCACGAGAAGAATTGCCTTCATCAACATAGGCAGGTACTTTGTTTTCAACTTGGATTCTTATAAAATTGCCTTGGTCACTAAGAAGTTAGACATCTTGCCCAGGGTAACACAGGTGTCGTCTGAATTCAGGTCTTCTTGAACTCAGTCATGAATTTATCTATAACACCTTGTTGTCTTATCCAATCTACTGCTGTTAGTTCTCCAAAATTCAATGTAAGAAAACATATTCACAGTGATGTGAAGAAATTTCATTTTGCTGTTAATGTGAAAAAACATAAATGTTGTGATGAACTACCTGTGTTGTCAGAGGACTGATTGATCTATATTAAGAAAAGATCTTCACCAAAAAAATGACTACCACATGCTTAATGAAAATGGAAAATTTCCCTCTATTCCTTCATGGTCCTCTTCAGATTCTGCAGTGATGATGATAGAGTAGTGTGTATTGGGTATTCAAGGAGGAGTAGAACCTCTGGTGTTGGGGTTTGCTGAGCCCTTCTCAGGGCTGCTAATCTATCTTTGGTTTTCAACTTTCAACCAAATTTCACTTGTGGCTCCAAGAAGCATGTGTAATGACCACAAACTAGTAAAATCACCTTAATAGGTAGGCTAAACCAGATTGAAGGTAATTGACAGGTCTCAAACCCATCAGTGAGTTAGGAGGGTATCTACCGCAAGCATTTGAAGAATTCCCCATGAAGAATGGGTGGTTGAGAATAATTTGTTTTAACATTATGAAGTATATGAATTAAATATCTGGGGACTTCTAACCCAATCCAATCATGGAAGCACTCACCATGGCTGTCAGTCATATGACTGATGGCCTGATGGCTTGACATGACAGCAACACAGAGGCCAGACACATGATATATGAAAGCTGTTAGCCAATGGAAGGACCAGAGGGAGGAGCTTAGGTTTGAAAAGCCAGCATGGGAAGCTTAGTAACTTTTTTGTTTCTGTCTCTGTCTCTGGTCTGATTCTTTCTCGAAGCCATACTTGCAGCTTTTTATCTGGCTTATAATTTCTGACAAACAATGATGTAGAGAGGACCATGCTGGACTGGAATCTGGTACTGGATCCTACTTATGTTTGAAAGGCTGGAAACCTTTATATCTCTTTTTCTTTCTTTACTAATAAGTATTTATGAATTTTGAATAAAGTCTCCTAGACTAATTTTTATTTATAACAGAGGTCAGCTGAAATAGTAACTATAGAGTGCTTAGAGCTTTGTGAGATATCAAAAGCACCAAGGTCATCCACTGCATCCTGGGCCATGGCCAGTCATATTGACTTTTATCTTGTCACTGGATTTGGATGATTCTGGAAGAGAAAGTGAGGCTGATAACTTTGTGTAACAATTCCACTCTTAAATAAAACTCACATTCAAGTCAAGACATCACTCTATGATGTCACTGGTCCTCTGAAAATGAAGGATGAATAGCTAAGTGACAGAGAAGGGGGCTGACACTATGAGGAATCACAAAGCTTTCAAAATATCAATGAGCATTAATTTAACTGTTAATAATATATCATCACTATGTCTATTGACTAATGTCTGGAATCAGATGCTCCAGAAAAGTTGGAACACATCCATATTTGATGTTTGCTCTAAATAAAACTAGAAGCTATAAAAAGTTATAGCAAAATTGAATGATGGCTCAAAAGTTCCCATCAGAGAAATAAATAAATGAGTTTATTGAGTTGATTTTATTTGGTGTCCAAGGGAAACAAGATAGATCATTTCATTGGTGCAGTGGATTTTGGTCAGATCTTGCTACAGTCCCAAATATTACTGATTATGGCGCATAGAACCAGAATATAGAAGTAACCTAAAAGTAATAGTTATAATACAAATTTATGTAAGTAGAGTCAAGGAAACAAAGCTCAAAAGTGAGTGTATGGGGAAAAAAGTCACAAAACAGAGAAAGGAAAAGAATCAAACAAAACAAGTTTCCAAAACAGGGAAGAATACATCATGACCCAGTCATATGGACTCCATTTGAGAATCACTTGAGTAACTTAACTACAGAGGCAATGTCCTGAATATGAGAATAAAATTAATAACAGGGAATGGACCCCTTGACCTTTTTTCATCTGAAAAATCTCTCTTATGTTAGCTGTCCCAGGCACTATATTGGACATTTCTCCATGAGGGGAAGGAATTTTAGAGGAGGTCAGTAGTCAACAGAACAAGAACATGAACTCTCTATATATCTCCTTTTTTTTTACATATCATAATCATCTCTTCCCCCTTCCTCCTTTTCTTCCTTCCCTCCTTCCTTCCCTTCTTCCTATATTCCATTATCTTTCCTTCCCTCCCCTCAGCAAATTTGCCTTTCCTTAGGCTGTCTGGTGCCCCCCCCCCCATTCCCAAGTGCTCACCATATTGGTGCTAGACTCAGTGGACCATGGCTGCATACTCCACTACAGCTCAGAACTCATGAACTCAAGAGATCTTCCAGCATCTTCCTCCCTGGTAGCCCAGATTATATGAATGCACAATCAAGCTCAGAAACCATCATTTTGTGAAGCTAGGTAAACTTTCTTGTACTGGGATCTGTTATTTCTACCAATATCTAGCTTAAATATGGCTGTCATTAGGCTAACATAATGAATTACTTGGTCATTTCAGCTTGCATTGAAATGAGGAAGGTAGGCAAGAGGACAACTACAAGAACAGTCATGGCTAATATACCATGCATATCTATTGCAGACAACAAAATAGAAAAAAAAATCTGCAAAGTGTTTCACAGGATGTTTAAACAAAGTTAACTTATACCTTAATGGCAGATGCCTTAAGGGGAAAGATAGGTAATAAGGAAAATGTCAAAAAAAGTTGGCAAATATGATTCAGGATTCAGACAATGAGAGAGCAAAGATTATAGATAATTCAGAGGGAGAATATTTCTATAATAACTATCTTCTTGTTTTTTCCTTTTCCATTCCCCAGTGGATTTGGGGGATGGAGAAGGAAGAGTAAATAAATTATTGCTAATTGAAAAATTATTTTTAAAAAGAAGAGAATCAGAAGGCAGTAAAAATGAGAAGCATCAAACATAATCACAAAAAAGAAATTAATATCTTAGATTTGAAATGAATACTGAAATAGATGTTGTTTCAGAAACTGTTTGGTCAGATCAACTTGTTAGAAAAATTATTTAAATGAAAAATAAATTAAAAGGCTAAAGAAGAGGAAATCATGAAAACAAAATCAATAACTTCAACCTGACCTATTTAAGCAGGTTGCTAACACTGACCAAAGATGAATGGATAAAAGTAAAGACAGTGGCTCAGAATATTTGGGAAAATTTAATTGATGTAAAATAACCATTATATTAAAACCAAAGGAACACACAAACTACTACAACCAGAACACACTTCATTTCCCTGCCAAATGGAGAGGTATGGAAATAGTATACCAGGTGACATAAAAGCTTATTTGAAAAATATTAGAGAAGGAAGATGATCGTTCCATATCATTTCACAAAACAGGAAAAAAAAAACAGTAGGGGAAAGTGAAACCTCAGAAAACTTTGGATGAGAATCAGATAAACTAGATCATCCAAGAGGCTTTATGGATGAAACTAGAAGAAATACAGATATATAGACATGAAATGGAACAAGTCTTATTGTAGAGCAATCTCCATCATAATTAATGCCAGTGGAATTATCAAACTGGACTCTAAATTTTTTTCCAGTGTTCATTGGACTTTGTGAGGAAGGATTAAAGGCACTCACAAAAATTATACAGGGAAGAACTAATTCTAACACACCAAATACAGAGAAGAAAGCCATATTGGAAAAGACTGTTTTAAAGATCCATGGGATTGATTTTCAAGATATTTCAAGCAGATTCCAAAGGAAAGGAAAAGACAATATATGTTATTTTTAGCAGAACAGGCAACTAAAAAGACATCAAGAACCACTGACCTATTGACCAACTTCCTCATTGCTGTAAAATCTATATGAAAATGATTACCTATACGTCAAGGGTATTTTTAACAAAATACCAGAAATAAATAGGCACATTTTTGTCACATCTTCATAGTAATAGAATTGATTCAGAAATATAAAGAATTCAAAACCCCACTGTGCTGATTATTTTTTAATTTAAAAGTAATTTAGTAAGGCAAAATGCATTATTAATGATTTCCTTTTTAAAGTTTGTCATTATCTTTATTTATACTGAAGATTTCAAATGTACTGATGGAAAGTTCCAGAATCATGTTTTAACCATTTTCTCATATTAATGTTTTAGATAAAAGTTGTTGTTCAGTCATTCAATTGTGACCAACTGTAACACCACACAGACTACCACATGCCAGCCTCTTCTATCACTCAAAGTCTGTCCAAGTTCATGTTTGTTGTTTCCATTGCACTGTTTATTCATCTCATTCTCTGCCATTTCCTTTTTCCTTTTACCTTCAACCCATTCCAATATCAGGGTCTTTTCCAACAATTCCTGCTTTCTCATTATGTGGCCAAAGTCCTTAAGCTTCAGCTTCAATGTTTGGACTTCCAGTGAATAGACTGAATTAATTTCTTTTACATATTAGCATACTTGATTTCCCTTCTATCCTATGGACTCTTAAAAGTCTTCTCCAGCACCACAATTTGAAAGCATCGAGTCTGTAGCTCTGTGCTGTTTCTAACTCACAGTCACCCTGCTACTGGAAAAAGCATAGGTTTGACTTAATATGTTGTTGCTGAGTCATTTCAGTCATGTGTGACTCTTTGTAACAACTATTTGGGGTTTTCTTGACAAAGATACTAGAGTGATTTGCCATTTTTTTTTCTCTAGCTCATTTAATAGATGAGGAAACTGAGCTAAAGAGATCAGGGTTGGATGACTTGCCCAAGGTCACATAGCTATTAAGTGTCAGGTCAAATAAGTCTTCTTGACTCAAACCCTAGCACTCTACTTGCTTTTTAGTTATATGCTTAATATGATATAGTTGTTAATGTGCTTAATCATATATTTGTTTGAGTCTATCATGGAATATTTTTATATATCAAAACAAATAAGAATTTTTCCCCTTCTACTGACAGGTTTTCTTGGTCTGCAAAATCTCAGTAGTTTCAAAGGAATTGAGATGGATAGAAATGTAAGTCGTAAGGAACTGAGAAATTGATTCAATGTTGAATGAAGTTTCCTAAATTTAAGATACTGCTTAAAATTATTAAAATATTTAGGAAAGATGATATTTTCCTTTAAAAGCTAATAAAACTTCTGTATTTAAAAGTAAACACTTTGAGAAAAGAAAGCTTTTTTTGACATATGGGAATAGTGTGATGAATGTTTAGATGAATGGTTACTGAAAGCTGAAAGGTAGAATTGGGAGAAGAGGAGTTTATTTTTATACTCTTATAAACTCCCAGCATTAGTTTCTCATTTCATTTTTGACTTGCTACATTGATCTAATCAAACTAGGTCCTTGGAAGAGTCATCAGTAATAACAAAAAGAAGAGAACTTTCTCCTGAGGAGACTAGTTTGGTACAAAGGGACTCAGCCATATAAAAGGCAATAAAAGGCATCAGATTTTGAAGTAAAGTTAGGTCCTGGTTAGCGTGATAAATTTATCTGATTAAGGGGTGATATTATTTGAATCTGCACTGCATATTTCCAGTGGGCTTGAACCAGTCACCACATTTTACTTGGGATTTTGAATTTGAATACCTCAAAAGAATTCATGGTATTCATTAGTCACTAATTAGGACCTAGCTTTGCATCTTGACCATGGCATAGGTGAACTATCTACAGTGCTACTGGGGTGCCAATCTTGAGGATGGAAGCTATTGAGCTCCTGGGGAGAAACTTGAAGTTGAGTCTCTGCTGCATGATCAACATGGTGGTTTCATTCAGCAAGTCAGTCACTGGAAGATGTATAGGTGGGCACAAATGACAAAGAACATGCCTGATAAAGGTGACTCTATAGTTTGAGCAGAATATCAAATGCCTCAACCATCTGCTTGAAGTACTACAACTTCAACTTTACTTTTGTAAAGGGAGGGGATCTCCCTTAAAGTCTCTTCTCCAATAAAATGTCTTTCCCATATATCTTAAGATTATACTGGATTTCTTGACATATATACACAAACAGAGACATCTTCAAGTAACCTCAGGCAGCAGGAACAAAGCCTTGGTCTTGGAATAAGAAAAGACTTGAGTCTGAACACTTAGATGTCTATAAAATAGGTAACCAAGAGTAACTTACAGCTTTGTAGAGCATCAATTTCCTCATTTGCAAGACAATAATGATACTATCCACCTGGGGTTCATAGAGGCTCAAATGAGATAATGAATGTTAGGTACTTTGTAAACCTTAATGTATTATGAAAATGGCAGTCTTTGTCATCAATATCAAGCAAGGTATAACATAGGAAGAAAAGTGCTCACCAAAGTCATATCATTCTTTTTTGTCATGGCAATGGAAAATATTTTGTACACTCTCCAGTGGAAGAGAGATTACCTTTTGGTGGTGAATCTGAATGGTCTCTCCCTCCCTCTCACTCCTGTCTCTCTGTCTCTCTGTCTCTGTCTCTCTCTCCCTCTCTCTCCCCTCCCTCTCTCTTTCCCTCTCCCCTCCTCTCCCCACACATACACACAACTATACACATATACACCTTAGACAGGTTCTGCAGAGGAACAGTGACCTAAAATCACAACTGAATATAAGGAAAAAGAAAAGTTTAATTACATTTGGAAAACTGAGCAATGTTTTTTATTTTAAAATTAAAATTTAAAAAGTTAAATGAGCAATATTTTAATGGTCCTAAGCCATTTTCTACTACTCAAGTCCACCATTATTTATCCAACAATATTATATAGCTTTTAATAATGAACTACTATGATCTCAGAAATATAATAAAAAGGAAAGATTCATGGCTGTAGTCTTATACAAGAAGACTGAAGCACACTAGAAATAATGATTTACACATAAGAAGTGATATGAAATATAAGAAAAGATACAAGACTGAGGATGAGAAAAATTAATGTTGAACTGAAAATTAATTTTTGAATTGCATCATTTATGAGCAATAGTTTTATATGAATCCATTTATTTTCTCAAATCCCAACCTCTGAAGGTCAGGCAATTCAGTTCTCGTTAAGGTAATTACACCCAGGTCCCAAGGCATTTAACTAGGATAGGACCTTAGTATTTTATCATGGTAGAGTGGAGGCCTCTACTCTTTAGAGAGAGAGAGAGAGAGAGAGAGAGAGAGAAAGAGAGAGAGAGAGAGAATCCAGACTCCCCATGAGCTTTGCAAAAGCATGTCTTTTTATCTTTGCTGGACATATCATCTGAATTTTGAGGTGACCTGATCTACAGTAGGGGAAATAGCCAATGAAAACCTGGCTCAGACAACATATTTTTCTAGCCAAAGACTGCTAGAGGATTCTGGGTTTCATAAATTAGGTGCCATTCCATTTCTCTAAAGTACCAGAAAAAGGTGATTAGCTACATTTTCCTAGGTTAGTGAAGCTGTGGGGATTTACCCATCTAAGGAATAGTCCTTCTCCTCCCTATAGTGAAGTAATAGGGGAGAAGTTGAGATCTCCAAGTCCACTTCCACATTAAAGCATCCACCAGCTGGCGCTGCCAGGGGAAATGTAAATAACACACTGTGAGGTCAATCAGAAGAATGATACAACTGGTATAAGACTCTATCAGCTTCCTTTTCCAGGATCTTTCCCATGGTGCCTCACACGATGGACCCTGACTTTTTAATAGAATTCATGTCTTTATTAATAAATGATGTTTTACTTGGAGAAATTATCTCATTTTATTGATTGATTAAAATTCTGAGTGCCACAAGAAAAAATATACGGCAAGCCAGAGGTTTCATTGCTATCCAAAATATTTTAATAAATTCACTTTGTGACCTTAACACACCAAAAACCAGCATTTCATACAGGAAATATTTGTTTTTTGTCTCACCCATTAGTTTGTGAGCTCTTTAAGAGCATGTACTATCTTTTGTTATTTTACCTCCAATGCTTAGTACAGTGCCTGATAGTGCCTGCCTCTCCCCATTAGGTAACAAGATAGACAGTTAATAAATGTGAATTAATTGAAATGACAATGACACTCCTCTGAAGCTAGCTCCCCCTTCCACTTTCTCCAGGTCTCCATACTATTCTCATATTTTTCACTATGAGAAATTTTTCATTATGAGAAATAGTAATCTTCTTTTGAATTAGTTGTTGCATAGTGTAGAGCACTGGACCTAACTTCGTGAAAACTCCTTCGAAGTTAAAATCTGGTTTCAGACACTTACTAGCTGTGTGACCCTGGACACTTCACTTCACTGCCTCATTTCCTTATCTATAAAATGAGCTGTAATGGGAAATTGAAAACTACTCCAAAATCTTGGCCAAGAAAACCCCAAATGGAGACATGAAGAGTTGGATATGAATGAAACAACTGAACAACAAAATATCCACTTCCTTCATCTTCCTTTCCACAACATTATATTCATTTTTTCCATTTTCTAATACATTCCAGCTATGTGACCATTAGCAAGTCCATAACATTTTATTATCCCAAAGGACTCCATAAAACTAAAATGCCTAATAGAATAATAATAGTATATTCCTTTTACTTTCCCTTTTCTTTACTCTTTGAAAATCATTAATATAGAAACAATCCCCTTTCCCTCCCCTTGTCAATTTATCTTATTTCAGACTAATAATACCCTTTAACAATACTAATGTTTACTTCTTTTTTCTTCCTTCTAGTATACATTTTTCATCACAGAGCCACTTCCAATTTTTCAAATTATCTTATCTTTCTAGGTTTCTTTTCACTTTTTGTGCTTGCTTTTCAAAGTTCTTCCTTAGTACTGGTCTTTTCTTCAGGAATATCTAAAAGTTCTTTATTCTATTAGATACTGATCCCCCACCCCTTGGAACTATTATACTCAGCTTTCCAAAGTAAAACTCTTTATTGTAAAAATATCTTTTGCTTTGGGGAATAATAAAGTTCATGATATCCTCTTATTTCTATAGGAAATCATATCTCACATGATCCTAACTATGGTTGCTTAATACTTGAATTCTTGCTTGCTCCTTATATTATTTTTCTTTGTTCTAGAAGCATAGGATCTTGGCTATGACATTCCTTGGAATTGTCCTTAAGGAGTTTTTTTCAGGAGTTTATCAATGAACCCCACCTTTATTTTGCCCCCATGTTTAATCATTTTGGATATATGAGTTGTATATACAATATAGGATTTCTTGAAGTAATGTCTGAGCTTCTTCATTTTTGGTCACTATTTTTGATGAATGTAATGATTGTCAAATTCTTCCTCTTTAGACTTTGTTCCAGTAAGTTGCTCTTTGATAGCCAATACCTTGTCTTTTATTCTATTTTCCAAACTTTTGATTTTGTTCTAATACTTCTTTTTGTTTCTTGAAGTAATATTCTGATGAGTCTATTTTAATGTTCAGAGATTTTAAACTTAAGTAATATTTACTATTTTCTACTCTATGATATTCTTTAGAGATTTTATTACAGTTTTTGCATTTCTTTCTTAATTTTTCTATGTATTTTTGTGGACAATCCATTCTTGACTTTTTACTGTGGAGATCTATTTGCAATTGTTGTGGGGTTATTCTCTTCAAAGTTGGATTTTTGGTTCTCTCTGGATACAGAGTAATTGTCTGTATAGGTTGGGACTTCTCTTTATATAGAGTAGGATCTTGTTTTATGTGACCGATACATTCTGAGACTCTTTGAGTAAGTTGACAAGTGTGCATAATAGCAAACCACATTATTTAATAAGTATTTCTTACATGGAACATACCTAGGCATTTTATGACTTTACTTAGGCTTCTCAAAGCTACCAGCATCACTACTCTTGTACTTTGGAGCCTTTATTCATAACTAAAAAGCATTAATAAAACAAAGAGAAGTACCGCTCTGACAAGGACGTGACTTGTTACAAGTAATAACTCCAAACAAAGACTGATGCCAGAGCTAATATTTGGAGCAAAACAATGTAATGACTCACACTAATGCTTCTCAGAGCAAGAATGAGCTTGATTGGGTGAATTGCTGTGAGACTTTATAGCACTTGGGGAAATGGTGCAGATTTAGCAAGTAATTAAACATTTTTATTTTATGTATTTTTTCTGCCTTTATTTGTTTTTACTTCTAATCCCATATACCTCAATTTGTGTGCATTGAATTTATGTACAACAAAGTCCTACTGTATCTTTAACCCTGGTTCTTAAACTGAATCTTTATGTCAAGGCCAGACTTTACTTTTTGATGAATTTTTGGGTGAAATTTGTACCTAACCCATGTCACCTGGCTTCATGTGCTAAACCTTACTTTCCAAGTAAAATCTCTGATAGGTTTTCCACCCTCCTATATCTTTGCAATTCAGAGCTCCAAACCTTCAGAGCCTTCTGTGACACCTCAAATGACAGTGAAAGGAATTTTGGAAACCATGGACTAGGACGTCCCTGTTTGAGTACCACTGGACCCATACTCTTCACTGCTTCTGATAGTGGTTTCTGAAACGAATGCTCTGGGTATCTGAAGATCCTGACTTTTTTCCTGTGGGCTCTCTTGGTTCATCCTCTTGGTGGCTATAGGTAACTGGAGATTCTTATAGGGCTTCTCTCTTGTTTGCCTACACTGATACTCCATTTTATGATGAGTCCCCCTTTCCACTGGCTCTAGAATTCTAGTTCATTTTGGAGGAGGGTAGATGAATTTACCAGTTGTAGTTTCTCACCGGAATTTTTATTATATTTTTGGCTGATGCCATTTAAAGAAAAAGATTTTTGCTGTATTAGATGTGTGTGAGCTGGGCTGCCAGCCTCTGTTCAAGTAGCCATCTTAAGCTGAAATATTATCCATTAAATATTAAAAGGCTCTGAGGAGGCCTCCAGCATGTTGGATGGCACCTCTATGAAATATTTATGGAAGGATATTGACAAAAATATCACATTATGAAAGCCGTGAATGGATAGCAATCTGTACTGCCAGTCAGTTAATAAACATTTATTAAGCACCTACTATTTGCCAGCTATTGTGCTAAGTATAAAGATTTAAGCAGCAAAAGAGTATAGTGGATGGAAAATGAAGAAGTGGTCAGCCATAGGAGGGAGCCCTCCTTAAATGCAGATTTGGAGAGGAGTTCTCCCCTCCATCCTCTATTCAGGGAAGTCTCTGGGGAAAAGGGTGCTGATGAAGTGGGAGTAGGAAGGCTGATTTGATCTTACAGGATGGTACATATAATCCAAAGGAGTGCATCCAGGTGGGAAATGAAGAGAATCTGGTAGACAGAGTATCATCTGATGAGAACATGAATATCCTGAACTATCAGAATACAGGTATCCTTTCCACGGTATGGGAGTTAGGAGCACAGTACCTCTGCGATCTGGAAAACCCACATAAAATATTTTGGTCCTCCCTTTGTATGAGAGAAGACTGAATTTTCCCTTCTTCTTTTATGAGATGTTTACAGTACCATATTATAAAATTTTGTCCTAGGCTGTTTAATGCATTTCTGAGTTTCTAAACGTTTTTTGTCTTGTTTGCTGACTTTCTTGTGTCATCTGCAGTGTCCACAAAACCCCCTACAATTCCCATTTAATTTTTCATGCCAACCAGGAGTATATTGAAATTATTATAGGGACAATCATAATATGGAAGATATACCTGTACATTATCAAATTTAGAAGAACTATAAATGTTGAATTTTACCGTTTAGTGTACTGGATAGTCAAAGTAAACATTATAAATCAGTAAGACCTAGGCTCAAGTCTTGCCTCTAACACAAAACTAGCTAATGATCATAAGCAATTCTCCAAACTTTCAGTGCTCCAAAAGGCTCTGTAAAATCATAAATTATAAGTGATTTGCTGATCTGAATCATTGGGAATTCCCATAGTGAGATCCATGTACTGATAAAATCAAAGATCCACGCCTTTAAAAAACAAGTCATAGATTTGCCTATTAAAATTTGTTTCATCATGGAGATCATTGTAGATTTTAAGAAGCTATTTTCAGCAAATCCAAGTTCTCATAGGCCCTATAGCAAACTGTAAAAGCTTTGAGGGCATATGATAAATTTTCTGTTTGCCATCTCATTTGAGGGAAAGTCTATGACCCAAGTTCAGAAAGGCTCATCGTTATAGGACTGGACACCAGATGATTCATATTTTTTTCCAGCCTCATATCTAATGAAGTCAGTATCATTCAGACTATATCATGTAAATATAGACCTAAGGATTCTCAAAGTCCAAGTACTTCAATTTTCTCATTTTTTCTAATGAGGAAACTGAGACCCAGGGAAGTTAAGAGACTTGAGCAAGGTCACATAGGTAGTCAGCATCAAAGATGAGATTTGAACTCTACTCCTTTGATTCTAAAGGCAATTCTCTTTTCATTGTTTAAATGATCTCTATCGTCTATTTAAATTATCTACAGCATGTATAGAAGAAGCAATCATACCAATGAAGTAATATATTTTTGTAGAGGTGTTGAAATATTCATAGATAAGTCATAGAACTAAACAGAAGCAGTGTGACTATAACATAATAGGATTGGTACCATTTCTTATACTCTCTGGGTACTATTTTGTAAAAGTGTTCAATCTCTAAGTGATCTTCCAGGTTTAAAATTGAATAACTATGATTTTTGAATAAAAATAATGAGAACAATGTTAAAAATAATAATAATAGCTTATTTATTTATTTATTAAAAATAAAAATAATAGCTAGCATTTATATTACCCTTTAAAAAGGTAAAAAATAAAAATGGGTTTTGCAAAATACTTTAAAAATAAAATCTCATTTTTGCCTCACATTAACTCTGAGACGTAAATGCTATAATACACATTTTACAGACAAGGAAACTGAGGAGTCAGAGGTTTAGACCCTTGCAGAGGATTACATAGTGTGTGAAGTCAATTTGAATTCAGTTACTCTTCCTGACTCTAGGGTCCAACTCCCTTGTTTTTTAGTTCTGACCTTCCATCTTTAACCTTTCAAACTCTTTCTAGAAGTATTTTAAACATGGCAACATTGTGATAGGAAGGATATTTTTATATTTTGGTGTTTTTGTTACAAAATCAAAACTATGTAAAACTTTGATTTCACAATCCTACAATCTGAAAAAAAGAAAGGTCATAAAGTAAAAATATTCCTGAGGTAAATCAAACCCTGAGTGAAATGCTAGGGTTTGCACAACAGAGATACCATTTAGCTAGTCATTGAACTTCAATGAATCTATTATTTTCCTTGTCACTCACAAAGTAACATTTCTCCAATCTGGGGTGGAAAGTCATCTCCTCTCAAAATCAGAATGGATTTCTGAAGACCAAATGTGTGACCAAGTACTCATTGACCTTTTAAAGACCTTGATTTCTACATTAGAACAACTTTTACATGACATAGGGAACCAGTTACTGGTTTATAATCTCCAAGAAAAAGGTAAATAGTATGAAGAGGAATATATATCTTGCATTTTAAACACAATTAGAGGCCATGGTTTTTCTCGCTAAAATACAGGGTTGTTCTATCTTATTTTTACAAATACAAAAGCAAAAGTCATTGGAATGAGTATTGATCTAGAAATTCAAAGGCTTGGCTTCTAATCCCAGTTTTGTCCTAACTTTATTCCATTGGGTAAGTTCCTTTACCTCTCTGGATTTAATCTAACTTTGTTCTAAGAACTCTAAGATTGCATGTTCTAAGGTTACTCTAACTCTACCATTCTATACTCAATAAACCAAACCTTTAGTAGGGCATGGAAGACAAGAGAGAATAATAGAAGGAAGACTTGTTAGCTAAAATTAATTAACAATAGATCTACTTAAAATCTGAAATCATATTCATTTCTTTTAATCATTTAACATTTACTAAACATCTAGTTAAGTCTCAGGTTCTGTTCTTGGTTTTAGTAAAACAAAGACAAAGACAAAATCAAAGCAGTCCTTAAACTCAAGGAGCTTACACATTCCATCAGTAAGGGTCAGGGTAGAGAGACTCTTAGGATAAAAGGAAGCCTTTAAGCTGCTTATTGAGGTCAGGGTTGGTTTTCAAAGGAAGCTGGGAAAAAATCATAGAATGGAGAGAAAGACAATAATAACGTAATTTTAATATATGGTTTTCCATTTGGTACCTGTCTCTGATTCTCCGTTTCTAGTCTCAACCTTGCTTCCACACATCTTCGGGTTTCCAGGAAAGCTTGACGTTGCGCTCTGTCTGACAGGTAGCTAATGAAGATTCCTGCTGTGTTCATACACATGAACAAGACCACCTGAGCCACTATCTGAAATAGAGGAGTAAACATGACCTTGGTCAGATGTCTTCAATAGCATTTATTTTAAAGGAGAGAAATAAGGATGGGGGTGGGGAGAGAGAAAGTCAGAGAGAAGAAGAGAAGAGAGGGAGAGACAGACAGAACGAGAGACAGACAGACAGACAGACAGAGTTTTTATTCCTTAAAGACATATAATGTAGCAACTCAATGTCAAGAAACTTTTTAATATAGCTATGAAAATAAAACTGGCCCACTCTCAGGATGGATCCTGAAAATAAATTTAATTTACTCTCTCTTCAAAATTATTTTTAGCTTTCCTCTATAGTGTTTCACAATGATTGCTCCCAGTCCAATACTTAGACCAGTGTTCTTTAGTAGTACTACTTGAAGCTGTAAATGACTCATTCATATGTAACCTACGGTTCTTCAAGACCTTTAATTTCTATATTTGAGTATTATATTGTATCATGCTTTATTGGATCCAGAGTAGTCATGTACACATTTGGTAAACTCTAATTGTAAACATGACACCCAAATAGGCATGTGCCTATGGGAATATACTATCAAATTTTCAATGTGAGTATTTTTACATGAGAAATCAGCAAATACTACAAATTAAGGGCTGATTTATAGTGCTGTTGAGTTTTCTGGACATAAAGTGAGGGATAAATGTTAATAATGCAGGTTACGTGTATATGTGTGCATGTGTTTATGTGTACATACATATTGTGTGGGTGGCAAATTTTCCCACCTCATCTGTAAGATAAACTAGAGAAGGAAATGACAAACTGCTCCAGTATTTCTATGAAGAAACTCCCAAATGGGGTTACAAAGAGTAGAACATGATTGAAAAATAATGAAACAACAAGTGTACAAGATATATGTACATGTATATTTTCCAGAAATCCAGTTATCAAGCACTTACCAAGGCATCTCTGTCCTAGACTCATATAGTTGTTCATTACAGTTAGAAATTATTCTCTCTTCTGATCTGTCAGAACACCTTAACCACAATAACAGTAGTAGTGGTAGTGTTGGTAGTAGTAGTGGTAAACTACAGTCGTAATAGCAGTAATAAGGCTTATATTTGGTCCTTTGAATTTTAAAGTGATTATTGGATTTGGGATTCAATAATTTGGGATATTACAGATATTTTAAATTCATTTTGCAAATGAAGAAACTAAGGTTCAGAGAGATTAGACAATTTATCCATTTACATAGCAAGTGTCAGAAACTTATTCGGAGTTTCCTTTTCTGCCTTTCACCTCTTCTCCAATCTTTCCATCCTCCACAGTTTGGATATTTAGATGCAAAAATTAGTCCAGTGATAGAAATGATAATTTGCATTTGTATAGCACCTACTATGTATCAGTCTCTGTGCTAAGCACTTTACAAATACTATCTCAACAACTTTGGGAGGTAGGTATTATTATTATGTCCTTAGTATATCCTATTATATATAGTATATATTTTTATTATATATCCCTATTATATAAACCTGTTATAATTTACAAATGAGGAAACTAAGGCAAAAAGAATTTAAACAATTTGCCTAGGGGTACATAGTAAATGTTTGAGGCAGGATTTAAACTTGGGTCTTCATGACTCCATGCCTTGTACTCTATCCACTGTACCATCTAGCTACCACTACTTACTAAGAGCTTCCAGCCTATCCATTCCTGGTTGGTTTTCAAGAAATTATATTAGCTCTTGTTTCTATGTTTTTTTTTTTTGAGCTTCCAAAAGCTTTCTTCAGCAATAACCCTATGAGGTAGGCAGTATAAGTATTATCTCCATTTTATAGATGAGAAAACTGAGGCTTTAAAAAGTATAGTTACTTGGCCACATTCACACATCAACTTAAAGGCAGAGCCAGGAAGTGAACTGAGTTCCCCAAACTTCCAGAGACATAATCTTTCTACTTTGTCATGCTGCTCTCCTAGGTGCTAATCGTGACCTCCCATCTGCCCTTTTCCTGATGCCACAGTACCCTCTGCCATTGCCACTTGACTTACAGTATTCACAATTCACCATTTATTAATTACTCTATCCTGCTTTTTATTCTTGTGGCATAACAATTTACACATCTTTAACATTTTAAGGTTCATAAAGCACATTTGTCATAACAGTCCTATGAAGGAAGTAGTAAAAATGCTATGATCTCCATTTTACAGAGAAGTAAATTGAGATTTGTGTTCAAGGTCACATAAATTTTAAGTGTCAGGACAGGATTCAAACCTAAATCTCTGCTTAATTGAGGTCTAGTACTCTTCCCATTATATTTTGCTCTGATTCTCTAGAGTTTATTTGTCAAGTTCCTTATGACTTTTATTTCCTGACACCTAAACTTGGGCACATGGTAGGTGCTTAATAAATACTCATTCACTAACATTAAATTCAAAAATTCTCTTTGGTTATTTAGATCTTGAACTATAGTAGTTCTACTCTGTTTAGTGCCCTCACCAAAAGCTTCCACCAAAGGTGAAAATCCTTCATAGATATAGGCAATATAGGGAAAATTATAACCTACCTTGACTCTAGGAGAAATAAGTCTCCCCAAGAGTCAGTCTATTAGTCAGTCAGTAAATCAATAAACATTAAGTGCCTACTATGTGCAAAAAACTGTTAAACAATACGGATACCAAAAAACCAAAGACAGTCCTTTTTCTCAAGTTCAGTCTAATGGGGAGATGACATGAAAACTATGTACAAAAACAAGCTATTTACAGGATATCTGAAAAAATGGAGGGACAGCATGAAAACTAAGAGAGCTTCCATGCCTCCATTATGCTATCTATACCAAGAGTCATTGCTATTCTTAAGGCATCCTTCTGCTAGTTGGGTGGCACCCGTTTCCTGAAGGATACATTAGTGGTCAGATCAGTTCCTAATTGGCAGGGCCAAACAAGACAGGAGCTATAGGCTAGATTTCTGGGCTCTCTGCACCCAAACTGTGTATTGTTTGGGATGTAGAGGAATTTGACTTCATTCTTTTATACTGTGCTTTATTAAAAAAAACACACACACACACACACAACATTATTTCATGTCGGGACAATGTGTCAATGTAGTCAATCACTTGTACCCTATGTGACCCTAAACAATTCACTTAAACCTCTCTGCCTCAGTTTTCCAAATTTGAACTAAGAAGTTTAGGTCTGATGGTTTCTAAGGTGTTTTCTAGCTTGTATCCTATTATTCTATGTACTTTAATCTGGAAAAAACTGGATAAAGTTATTTATTAAATACAGGAGGTAAGCCACATTTCACAGGTCATTTTCCATGTTTTTCAGTCAAATGTTTCTATATGGTAAAAAGCTGACATGGTACACTAGAAAGAATACTGACATGAATTAGAACCCTCTAAACTTGCCTTGATGCTTCCTACCTGTGAAACTATCGGAAAGTCACATAATGTTCCTGAGCCTCAATCTTCTTACCTGTAAAATGAGAGGATTATACTAGATGGGCTCTGAGGCCCCTTCCAGGTCTAAATCTTTGATCCTATATATTCAGGGAGAGAAATTCATTGCTGAGTGTGTGTATAGTTGACAGAGTGGAACGGAATATTATGAGATAGTGCTGATTGGTGCTTCAGTAATTTAAAAGATTTCATCACTAAGTGCTCCCTTTCCATAAGCTCAGATCATGACCTCTCTCTGTCCAAGAAAAATGTTCTTGTCTTTCTAAGACCCCAAATATTTACCACCTGGTGACAAACTTCTAGGTAGTGAGCATCTCCACACAGGCTAATGCTTGAAGGTCAATTTATTAAGTACCTTCTCCATGCCAGGTACTGTGCCAAGACTTGAAAACTTTATAGTTTCGCAGGCCCTCTCTTAGTTTTTACTCTGCTCAGCTGTTTAGTTTTGTCTGACTCTTTGTGACCCCATTTGGGATTTTCTTAGAAAAGATATTTGAGTGGTTTGCCATTCCTTGTCTAGCTCATTTAACAGATGAGGAAACAGAGGCAAACAGCATTAAGTGATTTGCCCAAAGTCACCTAGCTGAGGACAGATTTGAACTCATGAAGGTGAATCTTCTTGACTCCAGATCTGGCACTCTTTATACTTTGCCACCTGGCTGCCCCTGATGGGTACCTGTCCTCTTTCCAGCTCCCCTATATGTGCTGTCCTTCTTTAGAAAATAAACTCCAAAGGGTAAGGATTGTCTTCTTTTTGCTTATATTTGTATTGGTTCATTATTGTTCTTCATCGTCAAAAAGGACAAAAATGTCATTACTAGAGATGTCTTTTGATTCATGAATAAATTGGGTTTAACTGAGTCAGAGATGCACAAAGTTATACTGACATAAACTAATCAATATTCAGGGAATGAGCATTAAAGACAAAGACCAGGAATAATCCATGTTAGAAAAATTATAGAAAGGCTCAATTGTTGGTAGATCTGGGAATTGGTACAATCATTCTGGAAAGTAATTTGTAATTTTGAATTATTCAAAGCAAATTATGAAAATTTCCATTTACTTAAATATATTGGTTCTATTGTGAGGTATATATCTGAACAAAGTCACTGCAAAAGAAAGGCTTACTACACACTAAGATTGTTATAGAACTGCCTTTTGTAGTAGAAAAGAATTGGAAACAAAGTAGATGTCTGTTGATTCGATAAGATATAAACAAACTGTGGTAAATTAATGTAATGGAATATTACTGTGTTATAAGAAACAATGAACATGATAAATACAGAGATTCATGGAAAGAATTTTGTGAAGTGATGCAAGATGAAGCAAGCAGAGCCAGGAAAATGTTATACACAATGATTATAGTCATATAAATAGAAAGTACAACAAATCAAAAAAATTGAATACTGCAAAATCATGAAGAACAAAGTTGGCCCCAAATGAAAGATAAAAGACATCTCTAATTCTTTTTTCATCTCCCTCTTTTTTTTTTAATTTTGATTATAAGGAGAAATTCTTTGGGAAATAGAAGAGGAGAAAGAGAGGGATTATAAATGATATAAAAGTATAATTACAAATTTTTTGGAAAAGAAATTTCCAATTTAGAATATAAGCTATCTCACTGCCACCAGAGACAGAATAGCTGGGAGAAGGTGTTTTTTTTCCTTCAATTCTTTAACTTTTTTTTTTATTTTAAATTTAATTTAAATTTTTTGCATGTTTCCATTATTCATATTTTCTTATTATTCATTTTTATACTAAAGTAATCTTTCAAAACCCAATCCCCAAATCACATACTCATATAAACAAGTGATGAACCATATGTTTTCTTCTAGATTTCTACTCCCATAGGTCTTTCCTAGATATCAATAGCATTCTTTCTCATAAGTTCCTCAGAATTGTCCTGGATCATTGCGTTGCTATTTGTAGCAAAGACATTTGATAATCCCACAAAGTTTCAGTTACTGTATACAATGTTCTCCTGGTTCGCCTTATTTCACTCCTCATCTGTTCATGTATGTTCTTTCCATTTCTCATAGAAATCCATTGATTCATCATTCCTTTTAACATAATAGTATTCCATCACCATCATATATCACAATTTGTTCATTCATTCACCAATTCAGGGATATGCTCTCATTTTCCAATTTTTTGTCACCACAAAAAGCACAGCTAAAAATATTTTTGTATAAACAGATGTTTTCCCATTTTTTTTTTATCACTTTGGGATACAAACCAAGTAGTGGTATTGCTGGATCAAAGGTCATGCATTCTTTTAAAGATCTTTGGGCATAATTCCAAATTGCCTTCCAGAATAATTGAATCAATTCACAACTTCACCAGCAATGCATTAGTGGCCCAATTTTGCCACATCCCCTCCAACATATATTATTTTCCTTTACTGTAGTATTGGCCATTCTGTTGGGTATAAGTGGTATCTCAGAGTTATTTTGATTTGCATTTCTGTAACCAAGAGGATTTAGAACATTTTTTCATATGATTATTGATAGTTTTGATTTCTTAATCTGAAAACTGCCTATTCCTATCCCTTGACCATTTTTCAACTGGAGAGTGATTTGATTTCTTATAAATTTGACTTAGTTCTTTAAAAATTTGAGAAATTAGATCTTTGTCAAAGAAATTTGTTATACAAATTTTTCCCCAGTTTGTTGTTTCTCTTTTAATTTTGGTCACATTGGTTTTATTTGTATAAAACCTGTTTAATTTAATATAATGAAAATTATTCATTTTGTATCTTATAATGTTCTCTGTCTCTTGCTTGGTTTTAAATTCTTCCTTTCTCCATAGATCTGAAAGAAGATAAAATTTGATGAAGTTAAAGGATTTGGTTTTAAAATGGTGAACTTTAGATAAAATTTAGGCAATACAATGGACACACAAACATGTTATATATATCCAAATACAAAAAGGCACATATGCGTGTATACCTAGTACATATATATATACATATATGTACACACATACATATATGTATATATATATATGCACAGATAAAACCAGAGACAGAGAATATATAAAGTTTGAAAAGGAAAAAAAAAAGTAAGATTGGAGAAGATTTCTGAATCTACTTAACTGCCTACTGAAACCATTCAAGCTCACTCATGAAACATGTATTGATTGGTAAAGTACTAATATATGCAAATTCCTATAGGCTATAAAAAGGGATATAAGACAGAACCCCTAAGTCAAGAAAGATTTAGGAAATTTAGGTTAAAAAAATAGTAAACTGCAGACTGAATCCAATGGAACTTAAGAATCGCAAGGAAGAAATGTCTTTAAGAGAAGAACCAGAAGAAAAAAAACTGCTCTGTGAAAGTAAAGACTTGAAAGTATCTCATAGAGTGGAACAAATGGATGCCAATTCTTGGAGATCTTGGTGATTTCATTGATGTAGATCACAGTTCCTCCACACTTTAGTAAATGGTTTCATGAGTTATTTTGGCCCAAAACATCATCACCCTCATGAGACTCTCCTCATAAGAATATTCTACAAATAGAGCTAAACTGCTTCTTAATTGACAGTCACACATTCTATCATTAAGGTCCACATTCAAAACCTTTCCTGATTGTTATGGAGCATATTGTTGTTGTCTGTTTGTCTTTCAGTTGTGTCTGACTCTATGATCCCATTTGGAATTTTCTTGAGAAAGATACTGGAGTGATTTGCCATTTCTTCTCCAGCTCATTTTTAGAGATGAGAAAACTGAGGCAGAGTTAAGTCACTTGCCCAGGGTAACAAAGCTACTAAGTATCTGTGATTGGATTTGAATTCAGGCCTTTTTGATACTGGTCCAATATTCTATCCACTGCATCAACTAGCCACCCTGTGTGACCTATAAAGTCAACATCTAAAATTTATCTAGTGTTTAAAGGTATGCAAATTGCTTTACATCTATTATCTCACTTGAAATCTATAACTTTTTTGAAATAGTGATTTTATCCACATTTTACAAAAGAGAAAATTGAGTCAGAAAAGTTGAATGACTTTCCTGGAGTCACATAGTATCTAACATGGAATTTGAACTCAGATCTCTCCATTTTAAAATCTATCAGAACTTAAAGCCATGCTTTTAAGAAGTTAAGAGTTATCACAGATGAAACATCCAGTCAAGAGGCAGTATGCAGTCATGGAAATTATTTTAGACTTGAAGTTGGGAAGACCGTGTTCAAATCCAATTTTGTAAAATGTAGAGTAAATTGCTTCACTTGTTTAGATTTTAGTGCCTCATTAAAAATATATATGTATAAATAATGTTATTTACCTCATAGGATAATCTTGATGCATTTACTTCATAAAACTTAAAATGCTAAATAAGTTATTTCTATGAAGACAAACTTACCTAGGTAATTAGGAAAAAAACATTAATTCAAATCTAACCTAGCCCAAATGGCCTTTTAAGGTAATTGTAGTTGTTTAGTGGGTTCCATGATGGAGGCAAGTCAAGGAGAAATGAGTTAGTAATATAAACCCTGCTAAGCAGGGAGAAGTCCATGCTTATCAATACAAAAATTGCCAGGATTAAACAACAACAACAACCAGAGATTAACGAATGTCCTTATTAACAGCTTAGGCTAACAGCTAGTCTCTTCTGAACTTGGAAAAGAGCAGTATAAATGGTGTAAGTTAAATGAGATTCCAGGGGGAAAATATATAGAATAGGATCTAATGGCTGTGGCTTTAGCCATTATGCTTTCCTCAAATGATGGCTAGAAGGACAAACTTCATTATCTATTGTTGAGGGTAGGACATTAGCATCATTTTCAAATATGATGTATAGTACATTATTAACAAGGGAGAAAAGGAGGACCAAAGATGATGGAGTCTTTGAAACATTCAAAAGAGAACAAGCCAGATGGAAGAAAGGTTAAGGAGACATCATTAGCTTCTGGTTATTTTTTTGGCTCACAGTCAATACTATAGAATGGGAAAAGTGACACCAATCAGTAACAAATGTTACATTGTTTGACCTGTGGAAAAGGGGCTTCTGTCTTTTGCTAAAAACTTGCCTGCAATGTGTTTATTTGCTTTCAGCTTTATTTCTGCACAAATGACAAGCTATGAATTTTTTATTCTTTCTCTGTTAGAGAGAATCCCACAGTGGCATAATCTAGGCTCAACACTACAATTTACTCAGCATTTGTCCTGCTCTACCAGTATGCCTGCTCTCAGATAAATAGGATGCTAATTTTTAAAATGGTATGGGGCCTCTGAAAACAGAACACTCTTTGGTATTTAGAAACATAGCATATACAATTTGAAAACTGAGGACACCATCTGGTCCAACTCCATTTCATTTTACAGGTGGAAACTGAGGTCCAGAGGAACAAGGAGATCATAGTGCTCATTAGTGGCAGACCCAGAATTACATTCCAGCTCCCCTGGTTCCTGTTTCATTGAGTTTTTGCACAGTAATAATAACTAGCATTTTTGTGTTTTACAGTTTTAAATTAGACTTCTAAGGATTATCTCATTTATTCCTTATAATAAACTTATGAAGCTGTAGATAATATTCTCTTCATTTTACAGATGAGTAAAATAAGAATTAAAGAGATTAAGAAGATTACTCAGGACTATATTTCACCTATCAGATTGGCTAAATTTATAAAAGAGCAAAATGATAACTGTTGGAGGGCATTTAGAAAAAATGAGGACACATACAATATTGATAGATCTGTGAACTTTGGAGAGCAATGTGGAATTCTGCATAAAGAATTCTAAAACTGCATACCTTTTGACCCAGCAATACCACCATTAGGTTTATTTCCTAAGGTGGTCAAGCCAAACGTTAAAGACCCTCTACATTCTACAATAATTAGAGCAGCTCTCTTTATGGTGGCAAAGAACTGGAAATTGAAGGGATGTCCATCAGTTGGAGAATAACTAAACAAATTGTGGCAAATGATTGTGATAGAATACTATAACACCATAAGGCATGATGATTAGGTTAATTAAAAAAATATGTAGGGAAAAACTACATGAAATTATCAAGAGTGAAATGAAAAGAATCAAGACAACTATTATATACAGAAACAGAAAAATTGATAAAAACTTGTGCACATCCCCCTCTAAAGAAAGATAAATAGGATAAAAGGGAGACATAGTTTTCTATATGCTTATTTTATTTTATCAAATGATGCTGTTTTTAGTGAAGAGAGGGAAAAGACAGAGAAGTACATATCTGGGAACTTTAATGTAATAAACAAGCAAATTTTAAAAAAGAAATGTATTCAGAGATACATAGAATGTGTCAGAGAATATAAATCCAGTTCTTCATTATTTCCAATTCTATCACTATTTACCACACCACACTGCATTTAGTGAATTAATAGATCACAGAAAAATTTTGATGAGCTAAGAACTTTTTACATGAAATTCAGGACAATGAAATTGATGGCAACATCCCAACAACAACAACAACAACAACAAATTTAGCCATCAGAATGCAATGAGGTCTGTAGCCAAGCATTAAGAGTGTAAGTCTAGTAAATCAGGGGTAATACATCTGATTCTCGCCACAGAATTTGGTTAAGTGACTTAGTTCTCAAGCAACATTGGTACATTGGAATGGATCCTCTGTTTAAAATCTGAACACTTGTGTTTGAATTCAGAATCTGCTATTTCCAAACTTTTCCTCCAGGGGATCAGTTTTCTCATCTGTAAGGTTGAAGGGCTAGGATTAGATCTTACATTTTAAAGCTAGATGGAACTTTGGAAGTCATCCAATCTAATCCCTTTATTTGAGAAAACAAGTTAAGTAACTTGCCCAAGGTCATGCAAGATTTCAAACCAAGTCCTCTGACTGCAAATCCAACATTCACTTGATACACTATGTTTTCTCTCTTGATCTTTCTTATTCTAAATCCCATTATCCTCTATGAATTTAAGGAAAGAAATTTTGTTCTTGAAGGATAAAAAAGTTGGTCTAACTGCTCTATCAAAGTCACATTGAAGTCCTTACCCTTCAAAGTATCATCAGTCATCCTTGTCGGTCCTTAGGGGAATCTCTGCTTTGTTAACAAAGTATAAATAATGATAGATCTAATTATGAGGCAATATTAAGGGGAATCAATTCATTCCCTCGGAGGAGATTCAGGACTTGGTTAATTACCTCCACCTCTTGGATCTGTTATTGCCTTTACTTTCCCTCTAGGCTCAGTTTCACTGCTTCATGCACTAACTACTTCAATAATTTGAATGTTTATTTTTCCCAAGTTCATCTTTTTCTAGGACAGCTGGCTATTTCATTCTATAATTGTCTCATGTCTATGTAGGGAAATGGGTTATAACTTGTTTTCCTAATTCAGGATTTCAATGCCCTGTAGCTTGAAGCTCGCCAACACCCTGAGTCTCTTGAGTGACAAATCACAGGATGCAAAAGTTTATCAGGCATTTTGGGATAGTGGTGTTTATTGAATAGTGGAAATCTTAGATTATATATATATAAAGGAAACAGCTCAAGAGGAATGGGATAGATTCTCTTAAGAACTGAATTCTAGGGACATATTAATAATTGATTTGAGTTGGATATGCCAGCAAATTCTACCAAATATTTAAAGATTAATACAAGTATAATGTAAACTATTTGAAAACAATAAATAAATCCTATCAAATTCCTTCTATGACTCAAATGTGGTTTTGAGATCTAAATCAAGGAGAGTAAAAACAGGGTAAGAAAACTATAGAAAAGTTTCCCTACTGAACATTGATATAAAAATTTTATATAACATATTGGGAAGGAGATTACACTAATGTGCCACAAAGCTCATATATCATGACCAATAACAAAAACAAGTCATATGATGACATCAACAAATGCAGAAAAAGCTTTCAACAAAATACAATATCCATTTCTATTAAAAATACAGGAATAACTGGAACTTTTAAAAAAATAATAAACAGCACCCATCTAAAACTAAGAATGAGCTTTATCTGTAATGGTGATAAACTAGAAGCCTTTCCATTTCAATCAGAGGTGAAGCAAGAATGTTCATTATCACCATTATTATGTAATACTGCACTAGAAATACTAGCAATCGCATGAGAATAAAAAATAAATTGAATAAACATAGCCAATGAGAAAACAAGGCAATTACTTTTGACAGATGATGTAATAGTATACTTAGAGAATTCTAGTCACCTAAAGAACTAGATGAAATAGTTTACAACTTTAGCAAAGTTGCAAGATATAAAATAAACACACATACACCATCAATATTTCTATATAGTACAAAAAAAAACAACAACTAAAAACAAGAGAGAAATTCCATGTAGAATGTCTAAAGACAGAATCATGCATTTGGAAGTCTATGTGCCAAGACACATCGGAACCATGCAAATATAATAACAAAATATGTTCTTTACACAAAAAAAGATCTAAATAATTGGAAAAATGTTATTTCCTTATGGACATTCTCAACCAATATAATAAAAAAAATTTAATTACTCATTTACACCATGACAATCAAACTACCAAATACCTAGGTTACAGAGCTAGAAAAAAATATTAACAAAATTTATCTAAAAGAACAAAAGGGAATATCATGGGAATCAATAAATAAAAGTGAAGGCAGTCTAGCAGTACCCGATCTCAAACAAAGTAGTAATCATCAAAACAATTTAATATTGAATAAGGCAAAGGTTGATCAATGGAATATATTAAGTATTAAACATACTGAAGCAGGAGGCAGCTGGGTAGCTCAGTGGATTGAGAGCCAGACCTAGAGACAGGAGGTCCTAGGTTCAAATCTGGCCTCAGACACTTCCCAGTTATGTGACCCTGTGCAAGTCACCTAATCCCCATTGCCTAGCCCTTATCACTCTTCTTTGTTGGAGCCAAACAAGACAGAAGGTAAGGGTATAAAAAAAATATGTACAGAAGCAAATGAGCACAACAGCCTAGTCCTAGTGCTTGATAACTCTTGAAATTCCAGATACTGGAGTACAAACTCATTGTCTGAAAAAAACAAACAACTATTGGGAAAACTGGAAAGGAGTCTGGAAGAAACTAGCTACACACCAAAATTCTATATAATATATCAAAATAAGCTCAAAATGAGTATATGATGTATACATAAAGGGTGATATAAACAGGTTAGGGGACCTTGAAAGAAATTACCTGTCAGATTTAGGGATAGGGGAAGTCATTATTAACAAATAATAAGTAGTTGCACCCACAGGAGATAAAATGGATTATTTTGATTATACAAAATTGAAAAATGTTTGTAAAAAGGAAACTTTTGAAGTCAAAATTAAATGAAAAACAGGAAACTGTCATTTTTATAAGATATATTGAGAATTTTAAGTTCATCCACAGACTTAAGGATGATAGTTAAAGAATTGGAAACAAGTGTTTCCAAAAATCAATTGCAAGAACTAGAAACATCTAGTCCGGAGAAGATAAAGTCTAGAAATGATAATGGCTATCAAAGAAAATTTGATGAATTATTTTGTGGAAAAGAGTGACTTATTTTTCCCATCTCCAAAGAACTATTTTCTTTGATCTCAGTAACAAATAATATTTTCCCACCTCAAACTTCAAATATCACTGTATTTATATTTCTCTTTTATTATCTTATCTAATCCATTATTTATATATATATTTTATATATATTAATATATATTAATATATTTATATTAATTATAGTTATTTGGTGGCAGCTAACTGGCTTAGTGGATAAGAGTGCCAGTCCTGGAGTCAGGAAGACCCGAGTACAAATTCTGTCTCAGACACTTAATAGCTATATGACTTATCTCCCTGAGTTCAAATCAGACCTCAGATTTAACACTTACTAGCTGTGTGACCTTGGGCCAGTCATATAACCCTATTTTCTTCAGTTTCTTCATCTATAAAATGAGATATAAAAGTAAGTGGCAAGCCAGTCCAGGATATTTCTTTACTAAGAAAATCCTGAGGTCATCAAGAGTCAGACATGGCTGAAAAATGACTAAGCAAAACCAAATTATAGTTATTTCTATATGTGACATATCACTGTCCTTTAAAAATCAGCCAACCAACACTGAGACCACTCATCTTGCTGAGGCTGGAAGTGAAGTTCTGATCTATGCACCAAATTTTGCCACTTAGAATCACAGGGGTATATGATCTGCTCTATTCTAACCTCTCTGTGGACAACATAATTGCTACCACCCATTCCCCACTCCTGTGGGTTCACTGTATGGATATTGGACTTAGTTCAATATCCATTCTACCAGCCTAACTTCCTGTAGATAAGAACTCCAGAAGTGAAGTGATCAGCTTCAGTGTCCTAACAAAAGGATTATAGTGGGGCATCTCCATGCCCATGCTCAGTTCTCTCTGTATTCCTTGCCTCTTGCATCTTTCCAGGAGGTGTAAGTTACAACCTAATTAACCTAATTGATGTTCCTCAAATTCCACCCCTGTGCCCTTTCACAGATTGTTCCCTAAAACTGAAATGCATTTCATTTTCATCACTACCTCCAATTCTCTGGCTTCTTTCAAGGCTTAGATCATATATAAATTCCTGAAGACTTTCCTAATCTTCCAGCTGTTGGCATCATCTCATTATCCACTTATTGTCACATTTATACTTATCTTCATATATCTTGCATTCTCCTCAGCTCCAGTAGAATGTAAACTTCTTGAAGGCAGGGTCATATTTTATTTTTCGTTTCTATTTCTAGGGCTTAACATAGAGCTAGGAATTCAGTTAATTTCAACAAACATTTGTTAAGTACTTACTATTTTGAAAGAATCATACTGTATGCTGAAGATTCAAAGAAAACAAGAGGCAGCCCCTGACTTCAAGGGGCTTACATTTTCTTGATAGAAGCACTTTAAAAATAGTGGTCAAAGGGGCAGCCCAGTGGCTCATTGGACTGAGCATCAAGCCCAGAGATGGAAGGTCCTGTGTTCAAATCTGACCTCAGATACTTCCTAGCTGTGGGATCCTGGGCAAGCCACTTAACCCCCATTGCCTAGCCCTTACCACTCTTCTGCCTTGGAACCAATACACAGTAATGATTCAAATATGGAAAGTAAGGGTTTAAAAAAATAGAGGTCAAAATGTCAACAGTGCTCAAATTAATTTTTCATCCACCAGTATGAAAAACAAATTGAATTTCTTGGTTAAGGTAAAATGTTTTAGAAATGTATTATTGCCATCACAGCCACCATCATAATTACCATCTTCACCACCACCACCACCATCATCATCATCATCATCATCATCAAACTGGACCAGTGAAACACTTTACCGTGTTTAATAGTCCTCAGTGCTCTGTGCTAAATGCCAAAGATGATGGCTTCCAAAAGACTTGTCATCATTTCCACAGAAAAACTTGGCTATATGCCATGGCCAGATGGTAACCTTACGATGGATGGTTGCCATTGAATTTTGTTGAAATAGTGGATTCTCTTTTCCTGGAGAAATTGATCTTTTCACATCATTCATGTTTCTTATCACTTGGTAAATTCAAATTGCTTAGATTTTAAAGAGGAGGAAATAATATCAAATAAACCAAAAGAAGAAAACCGTGAAAAAAATGTACAGGAAACAAAATTAATACAGGATTATTAATGACTTTTGTTTCTATTTATGCTGTCATATTTATCTAAAAATTCAGGATATTTAATCCATAAGTGAATAGTTAGTGAGCTACTTACCATTAGTTGATAATGATAACAGAGTAAACAAACAAGGATATAAACAATGTCACATCAGTGGTTTCCCATTTGCTTGGCACTCAGGAATTTCCACAATCTGGCTCCAACCTACTTTTCCAGCTTTAATTCATGCTCCCTCACACCCTTCCCCCTACCATACTCCAGGCTGCATGGTATAGTAGAAAGAACATTGCACTTGGAGGGAGAAGACCTATTTCTCCATCCTAGCTTTTATACTTAGCATCTGTGTAATTTGGGGAAACTAATTTAATTTCTCAATGCCTCAATTTCCTCTTCTTTGAAATTAAAAAAAAAAGTCACTACTTATTTTACATGGTGAATGGCAAATTATGAAGTACTGTATAAATGTGGGCTACTAGCTATGAGGACACTGCTGTCACTATCACCAACAGTCAGTCAATAAGCATTTATTAAGCACCTACTATTTGTCAGTCACAGAGCTGAGAGATCAGTATACAGAGAAAGACAAAAAACAGTTTATACTCTCAAGAAGTTCACATTTTAACAGAAGAGAAAACTTGAAAACAACTATCTACAAACAAGATTACATATATCTTGTACAAAATATGACCCTACTCTCAAAGAATTTATATTCTATGAGTATTAGGAAAAATGCAAGATCTATACTGTTAAGTATAGGTGTGTTCATTATAAATAATTAATATATGTATATATACACATTTATGTATATAATAATAATTTTACATGTGATTCATTGGAAAAATCACCACTATTACCACAATAATCACCACCACCATTACCATTGTTATTAAATATGATAAAAAAATCTGTTCTGGTTTCAATTTCTCACTCACCTTTTATTTCATTCTTTATTTCTCAGAATGATCATTATTCCTCTATATAATGCTTTATACTCATTCTTAAAGAATCAGATGAAATCTTATCTGCCTGGAGGGGATGCAGCAAAGTAGGGACATTCATTGCTGATGGAGTTGTGAACTGATCCAACCATTCTGGAGGGAAATTTGGAACTATGCACAAAGGGCGATAAAAGAATGTCTACCCTTTGATCCAGCCATAGCACTGCTGGGCTTGTACCCCAAAGAGATAATAAGGAAAAAGACTGTACAAGAATATTCATAGCTGCGCTCTTTGTGGTGGCCAAAAATTGGAAAATGAGGGGATGCACTTCAATTGGAGAATGGCTGAACAAATTGTGGTATATGTTGGTGATGGAATACTATTGTGCTAAAAGGAATAATAAAGTGGAGGAATTCCATGGAGTCTGGAACAACCTCCAGGAAATGATGCAGAGCGAAAGGAGCAGAACCAGAAAATCATTGTACTCAGAGACTGACACAATGCAATGTCCCTGAACAATCTGCAGGGATCTAGGAGAAAAAACATTATCCACAAGCAGAGGACAAACTGTGGAAGTAAAAACACTGAGGAAAACCAACTGCTAGATTACAGGGGTTTAGGGGATATGACTGAGGAGAGACTCTAAATCACTGGTGCAAACACCAACAACATGGAAATGGGTTTGAATCAAGAACACTTGTGATACCCAGTGGAATCGGGCATTGGCTATAGGATGGGGGGGGGGGTTGAAAATGATCTTTGTCTCCAAAGAATAATGCTTGGAAATGACCAAATAAAATAATATTTAAAAAAAAATCTTATCTGCCTTGAAGCCTTCCCAACTATACTCTAAACTCTATGAAGGCAGAAATCATATTGTTCCTTAGTTAAGATTAAAAAAAGAAAATCCCCTAGTATCTACAGCACCATGTTCTGTATACAATAAACCCTTGAGGGTTCTTTTGTTTATGAGTGATGAATACAGCTTCAAATGATCTCCTTCATTCAACTGATCCAGGTATTCTTTGCTTCTCATCCATTTATCTTGTCCTCCACAATCATCTTACTTTGATGCCTCACCTTGGTATAAAGGTGATTCTGAGGGTCTTGAAGACTATGATGGCTGAATACAAACAACAGTAAATCCTACTAAGCTGTAAAAGTTCCCAGTAATCTCCTAGTAACACACTGTCTGCCAATTGTTGACCAATAGCTCATTGTAGAAGAGACTCATCACTAGCATATTGATCCCCAGATAACAGATTCTTTGGTAAATAGTGAAACAGATAAAAATAGAATACCCATAGATCCTGGGTAAGTGTTTTCTGATTCTGTAATGACAGGATGGAAAAGAACACAGAAGGTGCCAAGTATTGCCTAAAGGCATTCACTTAAAAGCATGAGAGAGAAGCCAATATGATGACAAGATGTGGACAGGTTTCAAATGTTGTCAGTGAAAGAAAGATCAATAATGGATCTGTCAAAGAGAATACATCTTATCAGGCATTCCCTACGAGATATCACAAGTTCCTGTCTTTTACTCATGTTTGTGGAGCAGGAAGAGCCTGTGAGTGGTACAGTGTAATATTATTCCTCAAAACTTTGCTTTAACAGCATCTCTTATTGAATTCTTCAATCATGTGCAACTCTATGTGAACCCAAGGACCATGGCACTCCAGGTCCTTCCATCCTCTACTATTTCCTGAAGTCTGTCCAAGCTCATGTTCGTTGCTTCCACAGCACTGTCTATCTAGCTCATCCTATGCCATCTCCTTCTCCTTTTGCCTTCCATCTTTCCTAAAAGTAGGTCCTTTACCAGTCAGTACTGTTTTCTCATGTGTTCAAAGTACTTTCGGCTTCAGTGTTTGGCCTCCCACTGAAGAGTCTGAATTAATTTCTTTAAGTATTGGCTTATTTGATCTCCTTGCTGATTTAGGGTTTCTCAAAAGTCTCCAGAGGGCAGCTAGGATGGAGAGCCAGGACTACAGAGGGGTTTCCTAGTTGTGTGACCCTGGACAAATAATTTAACTTCCAAAGCCTGTCCCTTACTGCTCTTCTGTCTTAGAACCAATACACAGTACTGATTCTAAGATGAGAGGTGAGGTTTTTGTTGTTTTTTTTTTTATGAATCTTCTCCAGCACCATAATATAGAAGCATCAAGTCTGTGAGGTTTGGCTTTCATTATAGTCCAACTATCATAGCCATGCATTGCTACTGGAAAAAACAGCTTTGATTATACAGACCTTTGTTGGCAGTGATGTTTCTGCTTTTTACTATGTTGTATAGATTTGCCATAGCTTTCCTTTCAAGGAGCAAATATCTTTTAATGCCATGGCTGCAACTGCTGTCTTCAGTGATCTTTGAATGTAAGAATATAAAATCTGACATTGCTTTCATTTCTCCTCCCTCCATTTGCCAGGAAGTAATGGGACCAGTTCCCAAGATTTCAGGTTTTTTCATGTTAATCTTCAAGCCAGTTTTTATATTCTCCTCTTTAATCCTCATCAAGAGGCTCCTTAATTCTTCACTTTCTGCAATCAGAGTGGCATCATCATCATCTACATAACTAAGACTGTCAATACTTTTTCTGGTAACCTTAATTCTGACTTTTTTTTTATTTATCCAGGCTGGCATTTTAAAAATTATTATTTATTTATCTGACATTTAAAAATATTTATTTATCTGGAATTAAAAAAAAATTTCATTTTAATAACAAATTTCCATATAAGTTTTCCAAAGTTTTATATGATCCAAAATGTCTCCTTCTCTTTTTCCCTCCCACCTTCCAGAGCTAGTCTGGCATTTTGAATGAAAAAGCACTACACCTTATAATTTCTCAAAGTTCTCTTTCCCTTCTTTCTGCCTCCTTTTAATCTCTCCATGTCCTTGCCACTGAATATATTTATTCCTTCATCCCACTAAATCTGAAATTCCTCTTTGATTTTCTCACCCCAGGATGCTTATTTTCTCCAGAGTGCATAGAAATGACCCTCACTTGGCTCTTTTGAGCTTGGAACTTGAACAAGAAAGGTAATTACATGAATCTCCATGCCAAGGGGAAAAGCTTGGGGCCAGTAAGTTCAGCAAATTTCTCAGTGTATGTCATGGGTGAAATTTCCTGAATTTCCCATTTGATAAATCACAGGGATATAGGTGGCCCCCAAACAAAATGAAATGAATTATGCATGAAGTCATGCTGTGTGATAGAGGATAAATTTGGGTGGGTGGTGGATACATGATTTCATCAGGGTAAGGAGTGTACATTGGGGAAACTCCATTCTCTTAGGTAGAGAAATAATTCCTCTGAAAATGAGGTACTGGGGGATTGAGTCATTTGCCCCATGTCATACAGCCAGTATGTTTTGGTCAGAACTTGAAGCCAGATCTTCCTAATTACAAGACCAATTGTCTATCCACCATGTCATGTTACCTAAATATATAAATGAAGGGAGGAATGTCTTGAACAATTAACAGACCAAGATGAACTAAAATGTCAGAGTAGCAAGAAGTAGGACAAACGCTTTCTACCTCAAACTGCTGCCCCCCTCCACCAACAAATTAAAAAAAAAAAATAAGTCTACAAACAGAACTAAAAAAAATGTGCCACTATATCCCATCTTCACAATCCTGATGGAGAAATCCAAGAAAAAGTCAGAGAGAGTCTTTTTTTTTTCCCAATCTGTGTCAGCAAAAGGAGTCAGATTGAGAGGTTTGTATACCCTGGGGACTGATTCTGACTAGGAGCAGGCTCTTTGTAGCATTCTATCAGAGTAAGGTTATGTACTAGTGCAAGAAGGGTGCTTAGATCTAGTACTGAAAGGCCTAAACCTGAATAAGCTGCATAAATATGTCCCAAATGGCAACCACATCTTCCACTACTCAGTTCCAAGTTAAAAACTCAGGGCAGCCTGAGAAGACCTGTGTCCCTTTATTTATGGGATGAGGAATGGCCAGAGGCCATTGGGCCCCTGGACTTTTTACCAGGAAGAGCAAGTTCAGAAGCAAGCAGCAGCTGTATGGCTCTAACTCCAGGAGGACAGTATGGTCTTAGCTGAAATTTCTAGCCCAGACTGAAGCTTGCAGAGGAATAACAAGGGCAGAAAACACAGACTCAAAGGATGTATACAGTTTTGTCACTCTGAACCTGCAGAATTTCCCAGATGACTGACAGTGGCTGTCTCCAGAAGCAATCTACTGTTTCTCAGTCTTCTTCCCAGATCAGAAACTTGGAAATCTCAGACCAGGGTGACAGTGATGAGACTTTGTCCTAGATCAGGCTACTTTGGGAGCACTAAAGGCTTACAGGTCCAGTTGTCACTATAATATAACACTCACTTTCCCAAGAAATTAGAAGCAGGACCAGTATAGGCCTTCCTTTTGGAAATGTGTAGAGACCATTTCTAATATAAAGTCCACACTCTGAAAGGAGTCTGGAAGAACAAACAATAAAAGAATCTCACTCCAAAAAAAAAATAAACATTATGGTGACTGAGATGTTCAAGACATATATGCAGAAAAGAATAACTCTAAAATGTTGATAAGCAAAGTCTCAAAAAAATATCCTATGCTCAAATGGAACTAGGGTTCCTAGAAGAGATGAAAAAAAGTGTTTTAAAATGTTAAAAAATATGTAAATAAAATGAGAGTGCTAGAGGGAAAATAGAAAAGAAACAAGAACTGTGGAAGAAAAAAAAGAAATAGAATTAACAATGGCTACAAAACCTTATGACAAGAGCAACCTAATAGAAGCCATAACTCCATGAGACAACAAGAAATATTAAAACAAAGTCTAGACTGAAAAAAGAAGAAAATGCAAAGTATCTCATAGCACAGACAATTGAAATGGAAAACAAATTGAAGAAAAAATATTTAAAATCATTGAACTAACTGAAAAAATGATAAAAAAAGATCCTATACATTCTATTTCAAGGAATCTTAAAAGAAAACTGCTGAGACCTCTTAGAAATAGAGAAAAAAGAGGGTGTATAAAGGATACAGTGTTAATTTCTGATAATAATTCCAAATGTAGGCTCCCAGGAACACTATTGTCAAAATTCAGAGCTTCAGAGTCAAAGAAGAAAAATATTTCAAGCAACCAGAAAGAGAATTCATGTACTAATGTAACACAATCATGATCATACCTCATTTCACACTCATCATTATAAAGAAAAGGAGAAATTAGAACACAATATTCCAAGACAACAAAGAATTTAGGCTCATGATCAAGAATAAAATAACCAATCATACTAAGTATAATCTTAGAGAAGGAAAAATGGTTTGTTTGTTTTTTACTGAAATAGAAGGCTTCAAATAATTTCTGAAGAAAAGCCCAGAGCTGCATAGAAAAGCTGCAGTTTAAAATGACTTAAGAGAAATATAAAAAAATTAATAAAACAAAGGTACTAAAAAAAAAGACAAACTGTTCACATTCTAATAGTGAGAGATGATACATGTAATCTTTGAATCCTATCATCATCAGGGATCATAGAGAGAGTCATTTCCTCTTTCTTCTTTCCCATAGCTGATCATTTTGTTGATCACAGTTCCTAAATCTTTCAAAGTTGTTTTTCTTTACATAATTGTTGTCACTGTTTTCCATCAGAATCAGTAAATACACAATTTCTGAAATTTCTCTGAAATAATTCCCTTCATCATTTCTTATACCACAGTAGTATACCATAATTTATTGTATAAAAATCTATATATTATATTTGGATGTATGCATACATTTATTTATGTACATATACACTTATAAATATATGTGTAAATATACAAATATTTATATCTGTGTCTAAGATTTATGTTATGGCATGTTCAATGGAGAATGTCTTTTGCCTCACTATACATGTTTATTTCATATTTAATTGAAGAGGGAGAAGAAAAGATGGCATATTGTTGCTGATTATAAAAAATAATTTGAAAAACCCAAAATTTATGTAAATAAAATCTTTTCTTCTTCAAAGTATTTCTTCTGGAAATAATAATATGTTAAGAATTAAATTCCTAAGAGATGAAAGAAGTAATGGTATAATCAAAAGACCAAGTTTCCAAGAGCTACCTTCAATTCCAACTATCATTACTTCAAAACTGTATGACCTTAAATAAATCACTTCCTCCTACCCTGGTCTCAGGTTTCTCGTGTAAAAAGTAAGGAGCTCTCTGAGGTTCCTTTTAACTCTAAAATCCCAAGAGTTCATTTGTTGTATTTAATAAAGACAATAGGATTTCCTTTGTGCAGGAATTTTTTCAAAGTAAACATAGAAATGAGGACCATATATTCATGAAAGCCAAGCTAAATAAATAAAATAGCTTTAGAGCCAAAAGTGGACACTGACTTAAATCAAATAATTTTCCATCTATGGTGTGTCAGCAGATTTATCTCAGGGTGCTTTATACGGAAAGAGCTGAAATGAGGTTATGGACTTGATTTTGCCTGTAAAAATGGAATAATTTTCTTTGTTGGTTGACCCTTCTTTCAGGTCACTAATATGTCATTTACTGAATTCCCTACTTCCCTACCTTTCCTTTAGCTCTTCCTCAACTCCACAATGAACAGAACAACTACAACTATTCGTAACCCAAAGAGATCCTTCTTGGAAGTTTGTGAATCTTTCTAGGACCACCTTTTTAAAAAGCTACTAATATGGGAATGGAGTTAACTTTTGAGTCTAGGATAGTTTTGCTATAGACTTATCTGGTTGACAGATGGGCAGAAAGAATAGGACAAGTTTTGGGATTGAGAGATTCACTCCATAGACCCCTTCATCATTCTTATATGCTTTTATGTGGTTCCTCCCTGAAGGGATGGACCTAATGTGTGAAATCTCAAGGTGCAACCACAATAAAATACTGCCAAAATGTCAAAAACAATAACAATTACTATTACTACTACTACTGAGATCTTCAGCAACATTAAGGGACACACAGTGTCCAGGACTAAGGAAGTGAGAGTCCTGCTACAGACTTTCCCTTGGTCAGACTATATTTATACTCTTGTATTTATTTCCACATACCATGTTGTGGTAAAGTCATTGACGAGTTAGATAACATCCATAGGAGAGCCATTAGAATAATAAAAAAGGACTGAGATCATATCAAATGAAAATCAGTTGAAGGACTGGAATATTTGTCCTGTAGAAGCCTCAGAGGGGATGGGATAACTGGAGAGTCAACGTGGTAAAATGGAAAGAGCACAGTATTTCGAGTCAAAGGTCCAAGGTTCAAATCCTAACTCTGATGTTTACTGCATGTACAATTCTAGACAAGTAATTTAATGTTGGTGGACTCAGTTTCCTCATCTTTAATATGAAGGGGCTGCAAAATAGGACTTCTGAGGAACATCAATTACAGCCATAGACCTATAATCCTATGATGCTAAGTATTTGAAATAATGTCTTGTGAAAGAGATATTTTATTTATTCGTTTGACCCCAATCCAACCTAACAAATATTTGTTAAACTTCTACTATGTTAATTGTCCTTTCTACTCTAGGAAGACAAAAATGATATCACTGGTGTCAGACTACAACAGGTATCAAGACAGAACAAGAAATGAGAGGAGAGAAGAATGCAGCCTGCACACTAAAGGCCAATCTGGGTGGCTTCATTTTCCTAGATAATTTTTCAACATGTTAGAAATGGTTAAAGAATATCAAGAAAATCAAATAGCGATCAAAGAAGGGCATGGCTTCATGAAGAGTAGATTATGGTGAGCAATCCTGTCATTTCCTTTAAATAAAACAGAATTACTAGACTAGGAGGACAAGGTATATATCCAGTTTACTTGGATTTTAAGCAAAGCATCCGATAGATTTTCACATGGGAAAAATGGGAAGAACTAGGCTAGATAATGGGAAAATTGGGTAGACTTAGAAATAATTAAAGGTCTCCATTCAAAGAGTAGCCATTAATGGTTCAATGTTAACCTGGCTAGTGGTTTCCAATGGAAAGTCCTAGGAATATGTGCTTGACCTTGTACTATCACCAAAAACTGGAATATGCATATTAGTAGTATGAGTATCAGTTTCTAGAGTGACACATAGCTGGGAAGGATAGCAAACACATTGAACATCAGTCAGAATCCAAAAAGATCTTGACAGACTAAAAACTAATAACAACAATTATATTAATTTGAATATGGTGCTATACTTGGGTTGAAAAAAAAAACTTTGTAAAATAAAAGATGATAGAACAGAGAGAGGGCAGCTACTAATCTGAAGGTCTTGGAAATTTAGTGGAATCCAATATCAGTATTACCAAATAGTATGATATGTCAGTTAAAAAAGCTAATGCCATCTTTAGCTACCTTGAAAGGCAAAGTATCCTGGGCTAATGAACTGATAATACTAATAGTCGCATGGTATTCTGCCCTCTTTAGACCACATCTGTACCAGTTCAGTTCTAGGAGCCACATTTTAGGATTCATATTGCTAGACAGGATAGTACCTGGTGGAAAGCTACTAGATGATGAAGGGCTAGAAACTGTGACTTGTCAATTTTAAGAACTAGAGACCTTTAGCTGGAACAAGAGAGATATGATAACCTGATTGGCTGTAGAAAAAGGATATGGTCCTATGCTCTAAGAGATAGAGAAAGAAGTCATTTCAGATAAACCTAGGAAGATATATATGAGTCAATACAGAATGAATTGAGCAGAACCAGAATAATGGATGCAATAATTGCATTTTAAAGAAAAACAATTTCTAGAGACAATAAATCCATTCAATGCAATGACCCATCACAATTACAAAAGATGCTACCCACCTCCTCATAGAAAGGAAATATGCTCAAGAAAAGCATATATAATGAGACAATCACAATTTATATAGTTTATAATGTTCTCTCTGATGAGCTCATATACATCAAGGTGGAAGTTACTATTAGAGGAATGATTTAGAAATAGAAAGGATCTAAAAGATGCTCAAATTCCAATTTTTCATCAATTTACAGTTGAGGAAACTGAAGCCCAGATAGGTTAAATAATTAGTCCAAGGTCACACCATAATTAAGGGGCACACCCTGGGCTCAAAAAATCCATATCCAGTACTCTTTTCTCTGTGCCATGCTTGGTTGACATGGGAAAGAGGTCTTGATATTGTGTTGACCTACAATCATTTGACTAAATCACAGTGACCCTCCATTCTCCATGCTTCTTCTACACCGTTCTTCGTTGTTCTTTTGTATCAGAAATGGCAGTATAGTTGGGAGCAGAAGGATTTTTAAGGAAGTTTTTGTGAGTGTGTGAAGAATATGTCATGTAATGTGTTGGTTACTATGGCAATTTTTATTGGGTAATTGGGTTTGCAGAAACATCTTGATTCATCATTAGTTTCTGAGCTAAAAATAGCCACTTCCCATGAGGTTGTTTTCTTTTACAATACATTTGCTGCTCAGGATTCATAAGGAAAGAGAATTTATTTGAGATATAATAAATTTAAGAATTTAAGGAAAAAATTCTTTTACAATTGAAATGTTCGTCTACTTCATTTGGGATTTTGTCCCCTTCCACTATCACCCATAGGGTACTCTGAGAACACCCAGGCCTTTCCCCCAGCTAAACATCAGGAGACATTTCTAGACCTAAGAGCTGATTCCTTGTGTCCCACATTCTTCTCTTCCTGTGGAACCCTAGGGCTCAGTCCACCTGCTTCCTTGATCTATTGCCACTACTCACTTTCCCTTAAGTTCTTCCTCAAGGTCAGAGAGACAGATGTCTCTACTTCTTAGTCCATTTGAAGAGCAACAATGACTCACAGGTCTAGAACTTAGAAAGTGGCTAAGTTTCAATCATCCTTTTAGCCAATATCAGGTTCTTTTTTTTGTGACTCATTCTTCAGGTATCCCCAAAATATTTGCAGTGGTAAGAAATATTTTCCAAAATCATAACATTATAAAATAGAAAAGCATTTTATATTAATTATAATAAACAATTAATTTCTAACAACTATACAAATAGTCACTATTCTCTCACTAGGATTGTTCTTAATTAAGTGATTACAAAGCCCTTTAATAGTAAATGTCAAAGAAAAAAAGTATTTGATGGTGTAGCCAAGACTTGAGATTCATTGTTCAAAATAAAATCATCCAGTCCAGTAAAATACTTTAAAAGCAAGAACAACATAAAGCCCCACACCCCTCAGCAGTTTCTCAAGAAAAGTGCTGAAGGAAAGGAAAATATTTTTCCAAATAATGGATTTTTTATTTATTTTCAGCAAATATTGAATGCTTACAATATGCAAAGTATGAAGTTCTACAGAGTAAAAAAAAAATCTAGTCTTTTAAAAATGTGTACACTAGGGCAGCTGGGAGGCTCAATAGATTAAGAAGCAGGTCTATAGATGGGAGGTCCTGGGTTCAAAGTTGGGCTCAGATATGTTCTAGATATGTGACCCTGGGCAAGTCATTTAATTCCCATTGCCTAGCCTTTACTGCTTTCCTAACTAGGAATTGATACACAATATTGAATCTAAGACTGAAGGTAAAGGTAAAAAAAAAATTTAATGTATCTACACTGAAGAAGCAAACACTGTCAAAAGCCCATAAGGAAGAACAATTAGCAAATTCACAAATGATTCCTATTTGCATTCAATGTCAAAATTAACATTTTTTCTTCTCTTCTTTTTATAACTGAATAGAATAGTTAATGCTTCTCCTGTTTTAAGACAATTGGTAGTCATGAGTAAGAGAAAATATGTTTCGTATATTTTCAACAAGCAGGTTTAAATATGTCACAGAACTGGATCAGGTTCAGTCAATCCTGTTATCAACCCTGGCACCTCTGCCTACTTTTGCTAAGTAGGAAAGAGGACACTAAGTTTGCTAGTTTTATGTGGGGTTTTTACATCTCAGAGGTAGTGGGCATTGGCAATTTTTTATATTTACTTCTTAAAATCTAATTCAGTGTTATGAAATAGTAAATAGTCTTGATTTTTAGAATCGCATTAGCTAGCATTCACATACTTCTTTAAGTTTTGCAAAGGACTTCATGAATTTTTGTATCCTCACAACTATAGAAGATAGGTGCTATTATTATTTCTATTTTTAGAGATGAGAAAATAGAGGCAGTCATTTAAGTATAATAAAGCATCAACAATTCATTTACCATATTCCACATGTATACAGTGTTTTACAACGTATTATGTGAACAGGATTAAATACACAACAATTTCATGTACTAAGGGAGATTATTACATGAGATGGGAGAATGAACCACATTTTAACCTCACAATAAGAAACATTTTCTTCCATTTTATAGATACAGAAACTGTGACACAAAAAAGATGATCAGAAAAACAACTCATCCATGATGACACAAACAGAACTCATACCCAGATAGGTGTTCTAACCCTCAGTCTTTTGCTCTTTATACAGTACCATGCACAACAGACATTTTTAAAAACAAGAAAAGATGAAACATATATGAAAATACTTATAACAGCTCTTTTTGTGATGGCAAAAAAACTAAAAACTAAAGGGATGCCCATCAGTTGAGGTCTGACTGAAAAAATAGTAGTATATGAATATGATGGAATACTACCATATTATAAGAAATTGAGGAAATAGGTGATTTCAAAGAGATGTGGAAAGATTTATAAAAAAACGATATAGAGACAAGTGAGAAGAATGAGATGAGCATTTTATACCATAAAATCAATATTGTAAAAATGAACAATTTTGAACTCATATAACTTGATGAACAGTAAAATAGCAGAATCAAGAGAACAATTTTTATAATAACATTATAAACAACTTTGAAAGTTGTAAGAATAAGTATAAATACATTGATCATCATTATTCTAGACAAATTAAATTAGAACGTTGTTAGAAAAAGCCGATGGATTTCAGATGCAAAGAGACATCTATCTATCATCTATCTATCTATCTATCTATCTATCTATCTATCTATCTATCTATCTATCTATCTATTTTTCTATATTTATATCAATATGTATATATATATATATATATATATATATATATATATATATATATATATAGAGAGAGAGAGAGAGAGAGAGAGAGAGAGAGAGAGAGAGAGAGAGGTGAAATTCCAAGGAGGGATTTTGTTTTAATTGTGCATTTTGTTGTAAAGAATTTGTTGTTGTTCTTAATTGGTTGGTGGGTAGAGAGAAAAATAGATTGTTCCTTAAAATAGAGTGATTGGGGGTGACACAGTTCTAGAATGTAGCATACACTTTCAAATGAGAATCCCATGTTTTTAGTTTTGCATAACTATTTTCTTTTGTACTAAGAGAGCTCTCATGGAGGGGAGGTGACCTGGAAATGTTTGTAATGTAAAAAGAAACCACATTGATATAATTTTTAAAAGAAAAAAGTCTTCATTGAGTGGTTGGTTCATTTGTTCAGTTGTGTCTGATCCTTTATGACCCAATAGACCATGGCACACCAATGCTGTCATTGTTTTTTTCTTGGCAAAGATAATGGAGTGTTTTGCCATTTTCTTATGGATTAAGTCAAACAAAGGGTAATTATCTTATTCAGGGTCATACAGCTAATAAAATTTGAGACCAGATTTGAACTCAAGTCTTTCTAACTCCAGGCCCAGCACTCTACCCACACAAAGCAACCTAACTGCCTCTATTGCCTTTATTGAGTAGTAACCACATATTTAATAAATATTTTTTCTGTTGAATTGGAATATAATGTCAGAGCTATAAAAGACACTAAAGCTCATTTAGTCTAAATGCTCAATTTACAGGTGAGGAATCCAAGGCTGGAAATGTTTACTAAAGGTCATACATTGATAATAGAACCCAGATCCCCAACAAAGGAGGAAGGTGAGCCTCAGTGAGGGTAAGGGACTTGCCTAAGGTCTTACTGCTGGTTAGTGGCAGAGATAGAATTCCTGATTCCAGGCCAGTACTCTTTCCACTATACAATGCTACCTCCCCAATGAACCCATTTGACTGAAGGATGATAGTAGTGACACACGAAGGAAAAACTGATTCAAAAAGCCCCATTTATTGTGGCAAACAGGTGTGTTCATTGTCCACACATGGGGCTTTTGATTATATCTTACATGCAGACTTTAACAGAAAATGTATTTTTAAAAATTATCACAAGTGACCCAAGCCAATAAAATAATATAGACCCCCCCCCCAGGGACCCAGGCCATATGTGCTCTTCCCATTATATCTATTAAAATTGATGTCGCTGGGGGCAGCTGGGTATCTCAGTGGATTGAGAGCCAGACCTAGAGATGGGAGGTCCTGGGTTCAAATCTGGCCTCAGACACTTCCCAGCTGTGTGACCCTGGGCAAGTCACTTGACCCCCATTGTCTAGCCCTTACCACTCTTCTGCCTTGGAGCCAATACACAGTATTGACTCCAAAATGGAAGGTAAGATTGATTGATGTTTCAAAAAATTGATGTTTCTTACTAGATTTTGACTCACAGACAAACAAAATATCTCACTGCCTCTTTTTAATTGTCTGTTTCCAGAAGAGCCTCACATATAGTGGACAGTAAATAAATATCCATTCATTTGAGTCATATTGATTAACCTTAATAACAGGTACATGGAGACCCACTTCATATATGTTAATTGTGACTTTATACAGATCCAGTAGCCTTTAGTTAGAACATATACTTATAGATTTATCTAGCCTTTGTGATGTATAAGATTAAAATTAATGTGCAATACTTCAAGTATCATTTATATAAACTTTATTATCTGACAAAATAGAACCACGTGACTAAGTTTTCTACCTGCTGAAAAATCCCCGCTCCCCCAAAACCACCAACAGGAAGGAAAGACACGGAACTCCACCCAATTTATGATGTCTACTCAGCACTTAACGGCAGGAAGTGAGTGGGGTTCTGGGAATCATAGTTTTTGCTGAGAATTGTAGTTTTTTGGGGTAACAGATTCTAATTTCACAGGTGGTATTAGATACAAGGACTAAATTTATAAGGAAAAAATGTTAAATATCTAAGAAATAAATGGATAGCCAGCTGGGAATGTTGCTTTGTTGGTAGATTGAGTTGGGACATGTCAAACATCTCTTCTAACTTTGTTGTTTTGTAGTTTTTCAGTTGTGTCTGACTCTTTGTGATCTCATTTTGGGGGATTTTCTTGGCAAAAATACTAGCATGGCTTGTCATTTCTTTCTCTAGCTCATTTTATAGGTAACTGAGGCAAATGGGGGTAAGTGATTTTCTGAATTTGAACTCAGATCCTTCTGACTCCAGGTCCAGTGCTCTAGCCATCGAACTGTGCCACCCAGATGCCTCTCCTAACTTTAAAAGTATACAAGGGGAAGCTGGGTGGCTCAGTGGATTGAGAGTCAAGCCTAGAGATGGGAGGTCCTAGGTTCAAATCTGGCCTCAGACCCTTCCCAGCTGTGTCACCCTGGGCAAGTCACTTAACCCCCCCCCTTGCCTAGCCCTTACCACTCCTCTGTCTTGGAGCCAATACACAGTATTGACTCCAAAACAGAAGGACTAAATGAAGGAAGAAAGAAAGAAAGAAAGAAAGAAAGAAAGAAAGAAAGAAAGAAAGAAAGAAAGAAAGAAAGAAAGAAAGAAAGAAAGAAAGAAAGAAAGAAAGAAAGAAAGAAAGAAAGAAAGAAAGAAAGAAAGAAAGAAAGAAAGAAAGAAAGAAAGAAAGAAAGAAAGAAAGAAAGAAAGAAAGAAAGAAAGAAAGAAAGAAAGAAAGAAAGAAAGAAAGAAAGAAAGAAAGAAAGAAAGAAAGAAAGAAAGAAAGAAAGAAAGAAAGAAAGAAAGAAAGAAAGAAAGAAAGAAAGAAAGAAAGAAAAGAAAGAAAGAAAGAAAGAAAGAAAGAAAGAAAGAAAGAAAGAAAGAAAGAAAGAAAGAAAGAAAGAAAGAAAACAAGTCTATGAAAAGGATCACTGCATGCATATTTAGTCATTCATTTGCTTCTCCTTTGATACAGATCTTCAGGTAGGGAATGGATGGCTAATTATCAGGCAGGTTGCCTAAAGGATTCTTTCTCAAGTTTGATCATATGGCTTCTGAGGCTCCCTGAAATAGACAGATTTAGGGATTCAGAGTCAGAATCCTGGAGAAATCAGACCCCCTCCAAACTGGTTTTTGTTATACATCCTGTTCACCTTACCTAATGAGACCTCCTAGGTGAGAGATGGCAGAAAACAAGGACTCTTAGGGGAGCCATCCCTGACATGGAGTAAGAGAACCAGATCCTGTCAGAAGGTCCAGAAAGCAACTGTCAGTTAATATTCTCAGTCGCTAATTACCTGCAGGCAGATTTGACCCCTTCTCTAAGAGTTGAGGCATTTCCTAGTCAATTAGTAATCTCAGAAGTCACTCCCTGGCTGATGTACAGTCACTGGGGCTATTCATTCCCTTTGGCCCCCAGAGTTTTAGAAATCCTCAAATAGAAAGCTGTTTCACTTTGTGGGCTGAACAGTGGTTACTGGAGTAGAGCATCCAAGTCTTAGCCTCCTCATAAGAAGGAAATAGTTCTTCAATAATTCAAAAGCTCTGTAATTTCATCAATGTGAATACTAACACAAATTGTCACCTGCCTACTTCCTAAAAGTAGTTTTCATGAGTTGTTTAAACAAAAAAAAAAATGATCCAGGCAGCTAACCTTTGGCTGATGAGTCTAATTAAACAGGTTGGTTTAGAGTATAGGGACACCCAGTCCATGAAAGGATCCGTGCTTTCTCAGCCATAGGATTCAAAGACATTTTGCTATTCTAATGCAGGCTTTAAGGTTCCAGGGTCCTTTCTCTACAATGGGAGGAGACAATAGATTAGGATTTGAGTCGGGGACTAATGATGATGATGATATTTATCAGTAATGTTCATATTTCATGTTATATGACAATTTTATCTTATTTATTTTCATCTTAATTGTATTGAGGTATCTTGTTTCTGCATCACAGTTGATCATTCTCCCCATCCCCTGTGACAATGATCTGTAGCTATTGGAACAATGATTTCAAAAAGAGTTCATCAAAAGTAGCCAAATGATCTATCACATCTGACAGTGTGCAAAATTCCATTCCTATAGTCTCTGACCTAGTCAGTAAAAGGAGGGAAGTTCTCTTTTCACCTCATCTCATCTCATCTCAAGGGTTAAGCTTGGTCACTATAATTTTAGGCCATTTAGGTTCATTTTATATTCTTTATATTTATGATGTAGTCATAGTGTAAGGCAGCTAGATGGCTCAGTAGATAGAGCACTGGCCCTGAAATAAAGAACATCCAAGTTCAAAACCAGCCTTAGAAAATGTATTAACTTTTTGCTGTGGGGCCTTGGGCAATTCACTTAACCTCTATTTGCCTTAATTCAGTGGAGAAGAAAATGGCAAACAATTTTAGTATCTTTTTTCCTTCATTGAATTTCTTATTTTTTCCCTGTTAAATGTAAAAACAATTTTTGGCATTCTTTTTCCAACATTTCCACTCTAGTATCTTTATCAAGAAAACTCCATGGCCCATGGGGTCACTAAGAGTTGGAGGCAACTGAACAACAACAAAAAGTCATAGTGGATAGTTTCCCTGATTCTGCTTGCCTCACTTTGTATCAGTCCACGTATTCTCATCTTACTCTAAATTCTTCGTATTCATTATTTCTTATAAAATAGTAATATTCCCTAACATTCATATAAATGCTAGGCTTGAATTTGAATAGGCTCTGACATACCAAAAAACACAAATCGTGCCAGAGAAATAAAGTAAAAGATATAATCAGAAAAGTTTGACTAGAAAAGAAATGGGTTCATCAATATAGGCAAAAGTGAGTGATAAATGTAAAACTCTGCTGATATGCTCCCAATGTTTGAAAAAAAAAAACTAGAAGGTTGTGCACTGCAATTTGTTTAGTTATTTTCCAATCCAGAGGCATCTACTTTGTTTCCAGGTCCTTGCTACTACAAAAAAAAAAAAAAAAGCTGCTGTAAATATTGTGATATATGTTGTTATTTAGTCATTTCAGTAATGTCTGACTTTGTACCCCTATTTGGGGAGTTTTCTTGGCAAAGATGCTGGAGTGGATTGACATTTCCTTCTCCAGCTAATTTTACAAATGAGGAAACTGAGGCCCACGGGGTTAAGCAACTTGCAGTCACACAGCTAATAAGTGTCAGAGGCTAGATTTGAATTCAAGATGAAGCTTATTGATGCCAGACCCAGCATTCTATCTACTGGATCACTTGCTGAGTTTCATAGATAAAAGATCTATAATATCAGTGGGTTTTCAAAAGATTTAGAAATGCCTTTCTTCTCCCTTACCCCAATATTCAATCAGCTATTGAACTGATTCATTCTACTGTCACTACATCTTCTTTATCTAGCTCTTCTCCACTCATCTGGCTGACACTCTTTTTTAGGACTTCATCATCTTTCACTTGGATTATTGTCATAATGTTGAATTTGGTCTCCATGTTTCCAATGCCTCCTTGAAATATCTATCTTCCACAGCTGTGCCAAGATAAATCATCAGTGCTTAAATGCCTTGAGCTTAGTATCCATTCAAGCTTTTTAGTGTGTGTCCTTCACTATCTGACCCAATCTACCTTTCTAGTCTTACTTCCCTTCACATACTCTGCTTTCCAGGCAAATTAATCTATTAGTAGGTCCTGAAACTTGAAACTCATTCCTATCTCTGTACATATAGAAAAGCCATCTCCCATATCTAGGGTGCATTCCCTCCACAGCTTGGCCTCTCACAATTCTTTTATCTTCCTTCAAAGGCCATTTCAGGTATAACCTTCTACACTTGGCTTTCCTTACTCCCCTCCAGTTTCCATCACTCTCTTCCTCATCACATTATTTGTATTTTAATTTCTCCCAAAGGAAAATGGAGTGTCAAAACAGAAGCAAAAGCCAATTATCTGTCTATGTCATTCCACCTCCCAGTAAAGGCAAGATCCTTGAAGGCAGGGGTTAGTTCATTTAGGTCTTTGTTTCCATGTGACTAGAACAATATTTTGTATTTGGTAGGCATTTAACAAATATCCATCACTGAGTTTCTTGTAATGGGATTAGCATGATACAGTGAAGAGAACATCAGGCTTAAAATCATGAGGCAAATTTAAATTCTACCTCAGCTATTTACTAGCCATGTGTTGTTGTTCAGTTATTCAGTCATATCTGATTCTTCCTGGAGACCATACTTGGCAAAGATATTGGAGTGCTTTGCCATTTCTTCTCTATTGGATTAAGGCAAATGGAGCTTAAGGAACTTGCCCAAGATCACACAACTATTAAATGTCTGAGTCCAGAAATGAACTCGGGTCTTCCTGACACCAGACCCAGTGATCTATCCAAAGAGCTACCTAGCTGCTTTCAAGGCAAACAGGTTGAGTGACTTGTTTAAAGTCACATTTGAACTCAAGACTTTCTGATTTCAGGTTCAGCATGCTATATACTGAGACAGCTAGCCACCCCATTACCATAGGGGTGTGTAACCATGGGAAAGTCAATCACCTCAAAGCTTCACTTTTAAACCCATGAAATAAAAAGAATCATATTTATACTACATACTTCAGAGAGTTATTGTGAGGACATTGGTGACTTTTCCCTGACTGGCCTCAGGACACTCTCCTTCCTCCATTAATGAGCTCAGTGAACGCCTTACAGTCTTCTTTTTTCCATAGAGACCTTGTCCTCATACTATGAGACTTCTACATGCATGTTGCTACCAGTTCAAATAACTTTCTAGTTTTTCATTTTGCTTACTTCCCATGATCCACTCCTCCAACCCACAACAGCCTTACATAGCAATGGTCATACCCTTGATCCTACCATGATCCACAAATGTTCCACATCCATATTCATGAATTCTGAAATCTGATCATAAATATCATCATTCCACTTCTCCCTCTTCCTTGCTATGCCATGTTTTCACTCTCACAATGATCATTTCACTCTCACAATGATCATTTCCTATACTATCACCTGCCTATATGTTGACAATTCTCTCTTCCCTTCCTCATCTTGATACCTTGGTGAACTACTCCAAACTTACGTTGTCTGCTTCTCTTGAATGTCTTTCCCTTTTGTCCAGTCATTGTCCAAGGAATTCCATAGGACCACACATTTAAATGACCTCAGAAATGGAAGGGACCACAGAGATCAGGTAATCCAAAGTGTAAGACTCTCTTCTGTGGCTTGGTCCCAACGAAAAGTTTAAGAAGGAAAAGCATAAAAAAGGAAGCACACATGACCCACTATTTGCACAGATAGGGGACCATAGGAGTGAAATACTGCAAATAATGTCAAGCTTTTTTTGATATGTTTGCTTGCCTTGCCAAGCTCCAGCTTTGGCTTACTCTCACCAACTACTGTCTTGGTTTTGACTCTAATTGTACTAAACAATGCTGGAGAAAGTAAAAAAGTGGTGCTGCCTCAGTCCACTGTAAGTTGGTTACATAATCTCACCACAGCATGGTAAAGCTTTTATATCTCCTCAATCCCATTTGCCCAATAACGCATTTGCCCCAATAGCTTTTACAAAACTTTTTATATCATCTCAGATCTCCTTCTTGCTAACTTCCCAGTTAGGGTCCCATTTGTTGCCATTGAGGGTACCATCATCTACCTAGTAACTCAATCCACAACCCATGTGTGTCATTCCAAATTCCTCACTTTCTCTAACCTCCCATATCTACCTTTTATTATGTCTCTTATATATGATGTCTCTCCTTTTCTCCTCTGTCATTGCTACTACATTGGGGCAGGCTTTATCACCTCATAAGTGGACTACTGAAATAGCCTGCTGGTTGGTCTGCCTTCCTCAAAACTCTCCCCATTCAAATCCATCCTCTTCTCAGCCTTCAAAGTGATCTTCCTAAAGTATAGATGCAACCATGTCATCCTCCTAAGCAATAAACTCCAGTGGCTCCTTGTCACCTCCAATATGAAATATAAACCCCTCTGGCATTTTGCCTTAACGCTGCTTTCATTTTATAACATATCAGTCTCCATCTAATCTTGTGTTATAACAAACAATAAAAAAGATGAGAAAAAAAGTTCAGCCAAGTTAGCCAACTTAAAAAAAGGTCTGACACTGTTTGCAGTGTTATACTCCTATGGTCCCCTTTTCCTGCAAATAGTGAGACAAGTGTCTTCCCTTTTTATGTTTTTTCCTTCTTAAGTTTTTCTGGGGATGAAGCTTGGGAATAGAGTCTTAGACATATTGCATTTTATGATCTCTGTGGTCCCTTCCATTTCTGAGATCATTTAAACAATGGAATTTATTTCATGGGGTCAACCGTGAGGGAACATTGCCTATTTGTCTTTTCTAGACTTCTATTATTAGACACCTATTATACTGAAGTTTTTAGATGCTATCTTAAGTCTGGAAGGGAGTATACAAAAGTGTCTTACAGCACTATGATTCCATGTTTCCCAAAGCACAAAGAACTTATTTCTATGTGAGTTATCAATGAGAAGACTTCCTTTGTTCTAGAAGAAACAAGTCTTTATTAGAAAAACCAACTCCTTATTTTTAAAAGAGATAATATCTTTTCCATAAACTACTATTTAATACGGGAAAGAAAAGACTCCTTTCACATTTTCCCAGTGCTCTTCTATAGCAATTTCAGCTCATATCTCCATTCTCTCATCTTATGGAAGGAGAAAAGGTACAAAGAATAAACAATATGGATATTTAAAAAACTCAAACAATTTCAGTGAAGTAGCAATATTTACCATTGCCACTCTATAGCATCAATATACAAAAGAAGAAGCTGTTCCCTCTCACAAAAGGAAACTATCCCTATGATATGATGGTATCATATAAGGCATGATGAAACTAATTAGAGTTAATTAAATTGATTTTGTTACTTTAAGGAAACCATATATTTAAGACCAAATAATCCAAGTTAACAGAGACACAGCTACTAAATGAGGATATTGTCTTGGAATAAGAATGGAGATAGCCCAGTTCTAACTCTAATTCTATCATTAAATGTATCATCTTGTGGAAAGAGTCTGCATGGCATAATAAAATAAAACCAAAATATGTGTGAGAATACCTGGCTTCAAATTCTAATTCTACTACTTACTGATTATGTTTTTCTTTGTATCTTCAGAGCTTAGTACAATGCCTGAAACAGAGGAGGCACTTAATAAATTCTCTTTGATTTTAATATGTTACTTTACCTATAATCTTTAGTTTGTTGCTTAGTTGATTTTAGTTGTGTTCAAGTCTTCATGATCCCATTTAGGATTTTCTTGGCAGAGATAGGCTGGAGTGGTTTACCATTTTCTTCCCTAGCTCCTTTTATATAAGAGAAAACTGGGCTAAACCTGGGTAAGTTACTTGCCCAGGGTCACACAGCTAGTATATGTCTGGAGCCAGATTTGAACTAGGAAAGATGAGTCATCCTGACTCCAGGTACAGAGCTCTATCCACTGCACCACCCAACTATATCACCTAGTTACATAAACTGTAAAGTGAAGTAGTTCAACTGAATGCTTTCTAAGGGCTCCTCTAATTCTAAATATTATGAACTTGATCTACATTTCTCTAAGCCTTATTTTTCTTATTTGCAAAATGAGAGGTTTAGGATAGATACTCTATAAATTCTTTCCAGAGCTAACATTTTATGATTCCTAATTACTATCCCCAGAACAGAAAAGTATTGAATAGAACTTTTAGCAGTTAGAAACTGGAAAGTCAAATTAGGTCATCTCCTAGACTCATCTTCCTTCCAGGGCCCAATTATTTTACATTAAGCACAAAATAATTCTTAGATCTTTGTGCCAGCTAACCTTAAATAATTTATCTAGAGTGGTAAACTGGATCCACAAGCATAGAAGAAAAAGTGACAGACTTGGAGAAAGAGAATCTGGATTTGAAACTTGGTTTTGTCATTTGCTATATGGACAGCCTTGGTCAAGTCCCTGATAGTTTCTAATCCTTAGGTTTCTCTTCTTCTTGTTGTACCACTAAGGTCCTCTCTAGTTACAAGTCTATAATCTAATATCTCTAGCAAAAAGACAATATTGCATAACAGCTATAGAACTAAGAAGTCTTGAGTTCAAGTTCTGATTCTCAAATATATGCTGTGGGACCATGGATAATCCACTTAATTACTCAATGTCCTAGGCAACTCTCCTGTTTAATTTCTTGATTGTTTTTATTTTGAATTTAACAAACACTTAAATAAAAGGAGCATTTTCAAATACAAAGTAAAAGAGGAAAAGAAGATTGTACATATGCCATGAGTCTTGGTTACATTCAGCTTGTTCTTGCTTTTAATTATATAATAAATTAAATGTGTAACTTTCAAAACTGTTCTGCCTGTCTATTTTTAGAACTATTTTTTCTTTGTTTTTCTTCATTAAAAAAGGCTTCAGTACCTTCTTTCTTTTCTTCTTAAAGAGCTGTAATTAATTCCACTTACCTCTATACCTTTCTCCAAAATTGGGTAAAAGAAAAGAAAAACAAAACCTTTGTAACAAATATTCCTAGTGAAACAAACAAAAAAAATCTAGCATTGGTTTCCAAAAATATATGAATCATTTTAAACTTTGTTTCCATCACCTCTCTAGCAAGAGGTGGACAATATACGTCTTCGATGGTTCTCTGGAATCAGTTTATCATTATATTAATCCCAATTCTTAAATTTTCCAAAGTTATCGTATTGGTGCCAAGGTGGAAAGAATGGTAAGGACTAGGCAAATGCGGTTAAGTGACTTGCCCAAGGTCAACCAACTAAGAAGTTTCTGAAGTTCAATTTGAACACAGGATGGACCTCCCATCTCCAGTTCTGGCACTTTATTTCCATGGAGCCATGGAGCTGCAACCAAAATCACTTTTCTTTAAAATACTGTTATACTCCACTTTCTTCTTGTTCTATTCCCTTCACTCTATATTATTTCATACATTTTTTTCCATATTTCCATGAAAACTTCCATTTAATCATTTCATCCACTGAAAGAATATTCAATTACACACACATATGTATATATATATATATATGTATACATACACACACACACACACACACACACAGACACTATCCTAGCCATTCCCCAAATGATGGGCACTTCCTCAATTTCTACTTCCTTTTAGTAACAGAAAGAGCAGCTGTAAATTCTGTACACTAGGAGCATGTACACCAAAGAGATAATAAGGAAAAATAATTGTACAAAAATATTTATAGCCACTCTTTTTATAGCAAGAAAAAAAATGGAAAATGAGAGGATGTCTCTCAGTTGGAAAATGACTAAACAAACTATGGTATCTGATTGTGATGGAATACTGTTGTGCTATAAGGAATGATGAACTGGAGGATTTCTATGAGCTAGAAAGACCTCCAAGAACTTATGCATAGTGAAATAAGCTGAACCAAGAGAACATTATACACAGAAAGTGAAACACTGTGGAACAATACAATTTAATGGACTTTACTAATACAAGACAATCTCAAAGGACTTATAAGAAAGAATGGTATCCACATTGAGAGAAAAAACTGCGGGAATAGAAACACAGAGGAAAAACAAATGACATCCTCTGTTTATATAGATATATGATTTGGGGTTTTGGTCTTAAAAGATTGCTTATTGCAAAAATAAATAATATGGAAATAGGTATAAGTGATAACAGTTATATAACCCAGTGGAAATGCTTATTGAATCCATGAGGGGGAAAGGGAAGGAAAGAAAATGTAATATGTAAACATGGAAAACTATTTTTTTTTAAATTTGGGAGGAATGAATAACTTGAATAGGGTGGGAAGGGGGTTACTATGGATAGTGGAACATTATCAATAGTAGACCTGTATGCACCAAGTGTTTCACCATACAGATTCTTAAAGGAAAAAATAAATGAGATACATATGAAAATAGGTAACAACATAGCAATAGCAACAGACTTTAATTTTCCCCTCACAGAACTAAATAAATTTAGCCAAAGAACAAATATGAAAGAAGTTAAGGAGTTGAATAGATTCATAGGTAAGATGAATAAGACAGATCATATGGAAAGGCCCTACACATCTGCATGAAGTTAGTTTCTAAGCCTGAGCATACACATAATCCAAATATAGTTTCTGGTGGGACAACAATGGCTTAGAGAGGATAATTATTCTGTAAAAAATTTTACTTTAACCCTCATCACACTATGGAAGTTCCATTGGATATGATCAAGCTGGAAAGACTTGTTTTAGAAAGAGTATGGTCTTGGAAACAAATTTTCTTCATAGACTAAGGACAAATCTAGCTAAATATTATTCTGAAAATGTTATTCAAGTACCAGACAGGCTAAAGTGATCAAATTAAATGCTGATAAGAAAATGGAAAAAGAGGTAGCATGTTAACTTGCTAGAGCAACTGCAATTTTTTTTTAAGAAAACAAGATGGAATTATACATTAAAGATTCCATACCTAAAATAAGGTTAAAAATTGGAAAAAAATTGTGATAAAAAATAAATGTATATCATAGTTCAAAATATCATATAGGAAAACTAAATGTCCAAATGTTTGAAAATATAACAAATAATAAATTTAAATTTATTCCACAGAACATTAAAACCAAAGAAAACTACATGAGTAAATCAACAAGAGATATGTCAATGTTTATTATTATAGTACCAATAAATTTTATAAGTAGCAAGACAAAAACTCTTCATATTCTAATAATCATCAAAAGAGCAAAAGACTAATTCTGGTCTATTAAAAAAATAAAAGGGAGGAGTTCTGGTCAAGATGGCGGCTTAGAGAGAGCTAAAGTTCAGATCTCTGGAAACCCCTTCCTTACCGATCTCAAACTGTATGCTCCTAGGACACCGAAATTCAAAACAAACACCAGGATAGATCCCAGGAACCCTCCTCCTGGACCTGGATCAAAAGGTACGGCCCCCCCAAAAGCCAGAACCCGAGATCACTTGGATCTAAGGGAAAGGCAGAAGGAAGGTCCCAGGACCCATCCCCCCCAACCCAGAGCTCTGATTCCAAGGCAGTAGTGGGAGCCTAAGAGCCAGCAAAAGGACCCCAAAGATATTCTGAAGGCCACACCCTGAAAATAACGTGAGCCAGTTGCGGGGGCACCCAGACACCAGGGAAACAGAGAGAGACAGAGGGAAGCCTGTAGCCCCCTGGCTGGATCCTTCCATCCGAGTCTCAGGGAAGTTCCCTGCTTTAAGACACACCAAATCCAACACAGGGGAAGTTAATCCTATCAGGAGGCCTCGGAGCTCTGGGAAGCCACGACCCTTCCCCCCTCAGAGTGCAGGACTCAGTGCAAAGCCAGGCTCAGAGTGTGAGAGTAAGGCGACGAAGAAGCATAGGGAGGGAATTGAGAGCAATAACACCCACGGACAATATGCCTAGGGCTAAAGCCTCTGAACACCAGACAGAGATAAGAAAAGCTAGACCTCCCCACTCAGATAGAGATGGCAAACAGCACAGAAAAGCCTGAAAACTCCAAGAAAAACAAGAAGAAGGCGGCGACTTTGGACACATTTTATGAAGCAAAAATACAAAATACAGAGGAGATAGAAGAGGAAACACAAGCAAATGCTCTGAAACCTTCCAAAGGAAACAGAAACTCTCCACAAACCCATGAAGAATTTGAATAGGAAATGATCAAAAAGATGGAAGCCTTCTGGGAAGAAAAGTCGGAAATAATGCAAAAGAAATTCACGCATCTACAAAACCAGTTTGACCAAACTGAAAAGGAAAACCAGGCTCTAAAAGTCAGAATCAGCCAACTGGAAGAAGACGAGCAAGAATTAATAAAGCAAAGCCAAAAGACCAAGAAATTAGAAGAGAACACAAAATATCTCACCGACAAGATCATAGACTTGGAAAATAGAGGGAGAAGAGACAATTTAAGAATAATTGGACTACCAGAAAAGCCAGAAATAAACAGCAAACTCGACATCGTAATACAAGAGATAATCAAAGAAAATTGCCCAGAGATTCTAGAACAAGGGGGCAATACAGCCACTGAAAGAGCTCACATACCACCCTCTACACTAAATCCCCAAAAGACAACTTCCAGGATGTAATTGCCAAATTCCAAAGCTTTCAAGCAAAAGAAAAAATCTTACAAGAAGCCAGAAAAAGACAATTTAGATATAAAGGAATGCCAATCAGGGTCACACAAGACCTTGCAAGTTCTACACTGAATGACCATAAGACATGGAACATGATTTTCAGAAAGGCAAGAGAGCTGGGCCTTCAACCAAGAATGAGCTACCCAGAAAAACTGACTATATACTTCCAAGAGAAAGTATGGGAATTCAACAAAATAGAAGATTTCCAAGTTTTTGCAAAGAAAAGACCAGAGCTCTATGGAAAGTTCGATATCGAAAAACAAAGAGCATGGAATACCTGAAAAGGTAAATATGAAGGAAAGGGAAAAGGAGAAAAATGTTATCTTTTTCTTTTATTCAAACTCTCTTCTATAAGGACTATATTTATATCAATCTATGTATATTAATATGTGGGGGAAACATAATGTGTAAATAGGGGGAAAAGAAAGACCAAATAGAATAATCTTTCTCACACAAAGATTCACACGGAAAGGGGAGATGGAACTCCTATAAAAAGGAGAGGAAGAGAGTTTTTACTTAAACCTTACTCTCAGGGAAATCAACTCTGAGGGGGAAGAATATCTAGTTCCATTGGGATCTTGAATTCTATCTTACCCAACAAGGGTAGGAAGAAGGGAAAACCAAGGGGGGTAGAGGGGGAGGGAACATAAAAAAGGGAAGGAAGAAGAGTGCGGTGGGGAGGGAAAAAAAGGGAGGGACTAGAAAGGAAAATATATCAAGAGAGGGGACAAGGGGGATTGATTTAAAATAAATCACTGGATTAAAAAGTTAGAGCTGAAGAAGAAAGGTTAGAATTAGGGAAGGATATCAAAATGCCAGGGAGTCCACAAGTAACAATCATAACTTTGAACATGAATGGGATGAACTCACCCATAAAACATAGACAAATAGCAGAATGGATTAGAATCCAAAACCCTACCATATGTTGTCTTCAAGAAACACACATGAGGCGGGTAGACACCCAAAAGGTCAGAATTAATGGATGGAGTAAGACCTTCTGGGCCTCAACTGACAGAAAGAAGGCAAGAGTTGCAATCATGATATCTGATAAAGCCAAAGCAAAAATAGACCTGATTAAAAAGGATAGGGAAGGTAATTACATTCTGTTAAAAGGGACTTTAGATAATGAGGAAATATCACTAATCAACATGTATGCACCAAATAATATAGCACCCAAATTACTAATGGAGAAACTAGGAGAATTGAAGGAAGAAATAGACAGTAAAACCATATTAGTGGGAGACTTGAACCAAGCATTATCAAATTTAGATAAATCAAATCAAAAAATAAATAAGAAAGAGGTAAAAGAAGTGAATGAAATCCTAGAAAAATTAGAATTAATAGACATATGGAGAAAAATAAATAGGGATAAAAAGGAATACACCTTCTTCTCAGCACCACATGGCACATTCATAAAGATTGACCATACACTAGGTCACAGAAACATGGCATACAAATGCAGAAAAGCAGAAATAATAAATGCAGCCTTTTCAGATCACAAGGCAATAAAAATAATGATCAGTAATGGTACGTGGAAAACCAAATCAAAAACTAATTGGAAATTAAACAATATGATACCGCGAAATCATTTAGTTAGAGAAGAAATCATAGAAACAATTAATAATTTCACCGAGGAAAATGATAAAGGCAAGACATCCTTTCAAACCTTTTGGGATGTAGCCAAAGCAGTAATAAGAGGTAAATTCATATCCCTGAGTGCATATATTAACAAACTAGGGAGAGCAGAGATCAATAAATTGGACATACAAATAAAAAAACTCGAAAGAGATCAAATTAAAACCCCCCAGCAGAAAACCAAACTAGAAATCCTAAAAATTAAGGGAGAAATTAATAAAATCGAAAGTGATAGAACTATTGATTTAATAAATGAGGCAAGAAGCTGGTACTTTGAAAAAACAAACAAAATAGACAAAGTACTGGTCAAACTAATTAAAAAAAGGAAAGAAGAAAAGCAAATTAACAGAATCAAAGATAAAAAGGGGGACATCACTTCCGATGAAGAGGAAATTAAGGCAAATCATTAAAAATTACTTTGCCCAATTATATGGCAATAAATACACCAACTTAGGTGATATGGATGAATATATACAAAAATACAAACTGCCTAGACTAACAGAAGAAGAAATAGAATTCTTAAATAATCCCAAATCAGAAAATGAAATACAACAGGCCATCAAAGAACTCCCTAAGCAAAAATCCCCAGGACCCAACGGATTCACAAGTGAATTCTATCAAACATTCAGAGAACAGTTAATCCCAATACTATACAAACAATTTGACATAATAAGCAAAGAGGGAGTTCTACCAAACTCCTTTTACAACACAAACATGGTACTGATTCCAAAACCAGGCAGGTCAAAAACAGAGAAAGAAAATTATAGACCAATCTCCCTAATGAATATAGATGCAAAAATCTTAAATAGGATACTAGCAAAAGGACTCCAGCAAGTGATCAGAAGGGTCATCCACCATGATCAAGTAGGATTTATACCAGGGATGCAATATTCAATATTAGGAAAACCATCCACATAATTGACTACATCAACAAGCAAACCAACAAGAACCACATGAATATCTCAAAAGACACAGAAAAAGCCGTTGATAAAATACAACACCCATTACTATTAAAAACACTAGAAATCATAGGAATAGAAGGGTCGTTCCTAAAAATAATAAACAGTATATATCTAAAACCATCAGCTAATATCATCTGCAATGGGGATAAACTAGATGCATTCCCAATACAATCAGTAGTGAAACAAGGATGCCCATTATCACCTCTACTATTTGACAGTGTACTAGAAACACTAGCAGTAGCAATTAGAGAAGAAAAAGAAATTGAAGGCATCAAAATAGGCAAGGAGGAGACCAAGTTATCACTCTTTGCAGATGACATGATGGTCTACTTAAAGAATACTAGAGAATCAACCAAAAAGCTAATTGAAATAATCAACAACTTTAGCAAAGCAGCAGGATACAAAATAAACCCACATTAATCATCAGCTTTTCTATATATCTCCAGCACAGCTCAGCAGCAAGAACTAGAAAGAGACATCCCATTCAAAATCACCTTAGACAAAATAAAATCCCTAGGAATCTATCTCCCTAGACAAACACAGGAACTATCGGAACACAACTACAAAACACTCTCCACACAAATAAAACTAGACTTAAGCAATTGGAAAAACATTAACTGCTCATGGATAGAATGAGCCAATATAATAAAAATGGCCATCCTACCCAAACTTATTTATCTATTTAGTGCCATACCCATTGAACTCCCAAAAAATTTCTTAACTGATTTAGAAAAAAACATAACAAAGTTCATTTGGAATAACAAAGGATCAAGGATATCCAGGGAAATAATGAAAAAAAAAAACACAAATGATGGGGGCCTTGTTGTCCCAGACCTTAAACTATGTTGCAAAGCAGCGGTCATCAAAACAATTTGTTACTGGCTAAGAGACAGAAAGGAGGATCAGTGGAATAGACTGGGGGCAAGCAACCTCAGCAAGACCGTATACAATAAACCCAAAGATCCCAGCTTTTGGGACAAAAATCCACTATTTGATAAAAACTGCTGAGAAAATTGGAAGACAGTATGGGAGAGATTAGGAATAGATCAACACCTCACACCCTACACCAAGATAAATTCAAAATGGGTGAACGACTTAAGCATAAAGAAGGAAACAATAAGTAAATTGGGTAAACACAGAATAGTATATATGTCAGACCTTTGGGAGGGGAAAGGCTTTAAAACCAAGCAAGACATAGAAAAAAATCACATAATGTAAAATAAATAATTTCGACTACATCAAATTAAAAAGCTTTTGTACAAACAAAACCAATGTAACTAAAATCAGAAGGGAAACTACAAATTGGGAAAAAATCTTCATAGAAACCTCTGACAAAGGTTTAATTACTCAAATGTATAAAGAGCTAAATCAATTGTACAAAAAATCAAGCCATTCTCCAATTGAAAAATGGGCAAGGGACATGGATAGGCAGTTTTCAGATAAAGAAATCAAAACTATTAATAAGCACATGAAGAAGTGTTCTAAATTTCTTATAATCAGAGAGATGCAAATCAAAACAACTCTGAGGTATCACCTCACACCTAGCAGATTGGCTAACATGATAGCAAAGGAAAGTAATGAATGCTGGAGGGGATGTGGCAAAGTAGGGACATTAATTCATTGCTGGTGGAGTTGTGAACTGATCCAACCATTCTGGAGGGCAATTTGGAACTATGCACAAAGGGCGATAAAATAAAGTCTACCCTTTGATCCAGCCATAGCACTGATGGGTTTGTACCCCAAAGAGATAATGGGGAAAAAAGACTTGTACAAGAATATTCATAGCTGCGCTCTTTGTGGTGGCCAAAAATTGGAAAATGAAGGGATGCCCATCAATTGGGGAATAGCTGAACAAATTGTGGTATATGTTGGTAATGGAATACTATTGTGCTAAAAAGAATAATAAAGTAGAGGAATTCCATGGAGCCTGGAACGACTTCCAGGAAGTGATGCAGAGCAAAAGGAGCAGAACCAGGAGAACATACACAGAGACTAATACACTGTGGTATAATCGAACGTAATGGACTTCTCCATTAGTTGCGGTATAATGTCCCTGAACAATCTGCAGGGATCTAGGAGAAAAATAATATCCATAAGCAGAGGACAAACTGTGGGAGTAGAAACACAGAGGAAAAACAACTGCCTGACTACAGCGGGGACATGACAGAGGAGAGACTCTAAACGATCACTCTAATGCAAATACTAACAACATGGCAATGGGTTCGAATCAAGAACACATGTGATACCCAGTGGAATCATGCGTTGGCTATGGCGGGTGGGAGTGGGGAAGAAAATGATCTTTGTCTTTAATGAATAATGCTTGGAAATGATCAAATAAAATATTATTTAAAAAAAATAAAAAATAAAAGTAAAGTTAGATTATATTCTCAACAAGTAAGAAGATTAATTGGGCTGCAAAAGTGAGAAATCTAATAAACTGAGACTAAGTATCAAAGAAAATAATTGCAGTAAAGTGAGAGGACTGGATAAAGTAAAACATTAGGAAATGAGAGAACAAGTGAGTGTCTATAGCATAGAGGAAGAACAAGGGCAGAACATTTTGTGAGTAAATTAAAGAGGAAAGATTTGTAATTAGAAAATTCCAGTAAAAAAGGAATATTTTGTTGGGACCAAAGGATTCCAGAGGCTGGAGAAGATGAAACAGGAGTCTTTAATTAAAAGCTGTGGGAAGAAGTATATGTATATAAGATTAACTTCTGCACGCAAGAATCACAAGTGTTGGTATAACTTCCAACTAAACTAAGAAAAGGAAGTGACTAGCATAGAAAAATGGGCAAAGGAAGGGTAGAAGAGTAATTCACCAATTTAAATTAGTCATGTCAAACACATAGAAATGAAAGGCCATTAAATAGAGCCATTAAACTTTGTAGACATAATATTGATTTAGAAAACATGTTAACATTATCTATGTTCTCTTTTTATCTCATTTGATTTGGTAAATCTTTCCAAATTATGCCAGGAAATTTGTGCTTGATTTCTCTAGTTTAAAGGAAAGATGGCATGGCATTGAAAGGGATAATCTTAAAAGTAATATGTTTCCTTTCTACATAATTCTGTTAGGACCATCATCTAGCAATAGGCATCCCCAAATATAGACAGTTATCTTAAAAATAAATCAACCTTTAAATGACACATTTAGTTTATTTGGCCTAATTTTAAAGACTATCACAACTTTTTTTGGCTATTTCAAACATCAGATCATATATGTAGTTGAATTCTATACAATAATAACTAACTATGACATAGCCTATTAATTAGCACTGATACAAGAGAGAAAGAACTAGAAAAAAAGATTCCTTTGGTATCTTTAAACCTAACTTCCCTAGCAGTTATATACCGAGAGGTGGAGGTGGAGGTTTGGATATATGGGAATAAAAGCATGAATTGCATCTTCTAAAAAAAAAAAAGCCTCTCTAGCCCTTCTTTGAAGCAACTCTTAATACTCTTATTTGATTCCCCTTTTAAAAAACATCTGTGACTTTCACAAAAGGATACCAGAGCTAATCATGACACAATCAATTAAAATAGATGTATATCCTTTTAGAATGGAGTATATTAGTAGTAATATAATAATTTCATAAATTTAAAAAAATCTTCATTAAAGGAAAACTAAGGTGAATTCTAGTTTACCTGAGAAACTAACTACCTCACAGGGTTGTGGTGAGAAAAAGAATTATGCTTTTTTTGCCAACACTGTATAAGCACTTTATAATGTCAGCTTTTAAAATGTTTTTTTGAAATTGAGCTTTCCACAAGCATACCTATACTCTGTTAGTGGAACTGTGAACTGATACAATCATTATAGAAAACAATATAGAATTATGAGAAAAATTAAAGTAATTCAAATTTCCATTTCCTTTAATCCAGAGGTTCCCAATATGTATAATCCAAGCCATTAAAAAAGATGATACCAATTATACCAAAATACTTATAGCAACACTTTTAATCACAAAAAATGAGAAGTAGGAATGAATTATGATATATAGGTATAATAATAAACTACTAAATCATAATACAGATTTTTGGTTCAAAAAGGGAAACAAAAACACCAGAATTTTGTCAATCTACCATTATATTTAATATGCATTTTTAAAATATGTGGAAGTTCACAGTTTCACAGACAATTCTTTCTTTTTATTTTAAAGAAATCCTTACCTTCTGCCTTAGGATTGATCTTAAGACAGAAGAGTAATAAGGGCTAGGCAATGGGGGTTAAGTGACTTACCCAGCAAGGAAGTGGCTGAGGCCAGATTTGGATCTAGGACTTTCTATCTCTAGGTCTGGCTCTCAATCCACTGAGCTACCCACCTGCCCCCTTCTTCTTTTTTATGTTGAAATGTGCATATTTCTTCTAGGAAGCATGCAGGAATTATATGAACATAACTAGAAAATATTCTTTTAAAATACAGAACTATATGATTGAAGTGATATTTACTGTTCATAGTTGAGATGTGCCAATATAATAAAAAGAATAATATTACCTAAATTGATTTACAAATTCAGTATCATTCAAATCAAGCTACTGAAGTATTACTTGACTACTGAAGTATTACTTTGTAGAACTAATAAAAAATTCATTCATATGAATAAAAAATCAATATCTGACAGGAAATAATTTTTAAAATAGGAAATAAGGAGACTGAGTAGAGCCAGATTTCAACTATACTACAAATATTAATCATCAAAACAATTATGAACTGGTTTAAGAAAAAAAAACTTGACCAAAGGAACAGACAAGGTACATATGACCCATTATTATTGCATTTCATAAGACTATGATTACCAACTGCTTTAATAAGGACTCATTATTTACAAAAATTTCTGGAAAGCAGTCTGGCAGAAATTAGATTTAGACCTGTACCTTATACCATATGCCAAGACAAACTCTAACTACACTGAGCACCTAAATGAAAAGGTCATATCATAAATAACAATTTCAGTAAAGTAGCATGGACAAAGATATTTGAAAGAAATTCATTCTGTTGTAGAAAAAGTAGAAGCAAAATGAATTTTCATCATCTATGGAATGAATAAATTATGAAATTCAATATCCTGTAGAAAGTGATAGAAGGGACAGATTCAGAGAACCTTGGAGGACTTTTGTGAACTGAATGATGAGAACATAACAATTAATGCAATGCCTACAACATTGCAAGGGGAGATAACAAAATAAAAGAACAATCATCAGTGCAAAAAGTCTGGTAGCAAGACATGACTTTCATCTCTTGATACAGAGACGATGGATTAGATTGAGAATGAGACATAAATTTTCAGAAGCAAGTAATATCTGAATTTGGAACTATTATCTTTCACAAGTGGAGGGTTTTTATTTTTCATTTTGCAGGAGAGGAAGGGGGTAATGACAAAGAACAATGATAGTGATACTAAAAAAGGGAATTAAGGAAAGAAAATGGCACCAATACATCATAAAAAAGAGTAAACAGAATAATGTTCAGAAGGGGGAACAGACAAGCAAGAAAGTATTAAAACTAATATTAAACTTAAATTACAGGGAAAAATATACACGCTGCAAAAATATAACAGGAAAAAGAATTCTAAGAGAAGTTCATAATAGTATACAATTATAGTGTTTATATTTTGAAAGATGGGATTATCACATTACATAATGTCTATTAAGTTCAAAATAAAAATAATTATTTTACTTTTAAAAATATTGCAGATATATCATACTCATCAAATTTTCTGATGTCTATAAGCTGGAGGCAATAACTAACTCACTTGATGTTAGAATTAGTATTCTATCAAAATCTTGAAAATATTCTTGAGATTCCGTCAAATCTAATTAAATGGGGGGGGGGTGATAGAAGCAAATGTAAAGTCTTATATTTGTGTGCAAAAACAAATTTCCCAAGTACAAGATGGAAAAGTAGAGTTGGAAAGATTTTTTTCTGAAAATAATCAAGTATTTTTTTGTGGATTAGAAGCTCAATATGAATAAATAGTGTGATGTGGCATACAGAATTGCTAAATTACTCTATTGGACTACACTAAGAGCTATAGCTTCCAAGAAAAGAGATGTGATAGCTCTCCTATTCACATCTTAGGTTAGGTCACATCTGACATTCTATTCAATGCTGCCATTTAGTAAGAGCATTGAAAAACTAGTGATCATCCAGAAGAGGAGAGTCCCAATGGTGAAGGGCTTGGAATGCATGGATACTCTCATTGGATCATAGATTTACAGTTGGAAGTTAACTCAAGAGGTCATCTAGTATAATCACTTCATTTTGCAAATGAGGAAAGTGAGGCCCTCTGAAATTAAGTGTCTTGCTTATGGTCACATAGGTAATAAGAAGAGAGGTAAGATTTGAACCAAGTTCTTCTAATTTCAGAACTTGTGGAGTTCTTTTCTACCCCCCAAAAAAAGAGTGGATCATTTGAACGAATCACGGTTGTTTAACCTATAGAAGAGAAAAATCAGAGAAAAACATGATAATTTCATTCAAGTATATGAAGGGCCATCATGTGACAGAGGCATTCAATTTGGTTTATTTGTGCCTGGGGAGCAAAACCAAGAGCAGTAATTAGAAGTTGTAAATAGACAAATTTAGGTTTACAGTCAGAAAATATTTAACCATTTGACACAATTAAAAGTAGAACTGGCTGTATCTAGAAATGTTGGATTTCTTTTTCACTGGAGCTTCAAGACTTTGCACCTTAAAGTGGGAATCTCTTTTGGGATAAGGGTTGGACTAGATGATTAGTAAGGTCAATTTTAATTCTAGACTTCTGTAATCCTCTGACAAAAGAAATGTGGCTGACCTTTTTTTCCCCCTTTTCTTTTTGAGCTTGCTATAAGGAGAACCTTTGAGCCATGCTTCTATTTAGCTACAACTTCTGTCTGCCTTCTGATTTTTGTTTACAGTGAAAATGTCAAAAATGATAACATATAGTTCCTCTAGTACTGAGGAATCTTTAACCTGGCATATGTGAACTTTTTCCCCTTTAGTAATGTGAAAACTCTACTTCAATATAATTTTTCCCTTTATAATGTAATAGTTTGTTCTATGTATTTGAAAGTATTATTCTGCGAGCAGGTCTAAAGTTTTCCAAAGACCAGCCTGGCTTAGTCAAATGTCCCTGAACAAAAGAGGTAAAGAACCTCTGCTCTATTAGTATGCCCATTGAACAATAATTTCCCATTGAGAGTGCCAAAAATTAACATTTCTTAAACTGTAAAAATTATATAGTTTTTAGCACCCTTTGCCCTCCTTTCCACTGCTCTGCCATCACTGCAGAATCAGACCGCTCTGGATGCCATTAATTTTGTAGAATGATTATCAGAACCAGAATCATAATTTTAGTGGCTTAAAGTTTGTGAACTGCTTTACATATATCATCTCATTAGATGCTTTTATTATCATTGTTTCATACATGGGGAAACTGAGACTAGATGTTAAGTGATTTATTTAGAGTCATATAGCTAATAAACATCCGAAGCAGGATTCAAACTCATATCTTTCTGACTTCAAGTCCAGTAGTCTATTCACTTTACCACCTGTGCTTCATGGGAAGACATGGCAACAGAATTAATAATGAAGTGGCCAACTTCATTATCAACTATGCAGATGTGCTTCTCCATACTTGGCTAGGCTGGTCCTCAGAAGGCAAATTCAGTCTACTGCTGGAATTAGATTCAAAGTGTTTCAAATATGATAGAACCAGTCAGGACTTATATTCTTCTGAGAGTCTCTGAGAATCCAGGGATGCTCTCACATGCCAAAAAAAAAAAAAGGAATAAAATCAGAATAGAACACTGCAGAGTTATTATGTATAATGAAATGAAATCTACCTCTCTGCAGTTTTGACACATTGCTCCTTGTTCTCTCTGTTGAGTTGAAGCAGAATAACTGCTATCTACCTCCTCGGTATTACCTCATCAAATATTGATTAAAAAGTTATCTCACTCCTATTCTCTTCTGTAATCTAAGCATTTCCAGTTCATTTAATTGATCCAAATATGGCAGGCTTTTATTCTCCATCACCATTGTGATAGCCTTTGCCTATATTTCCAATGATGAATATCTTTCCAAAAATAGAGCACAGGGGCAGCTATGTGTCTCAGTGGATTGGAAGCCAGAGATGGGAGGTAATAGGTTCAAATCGGGTCTTAGGCACTTACTAGCTAGGTGATCCTCGGCAAGTTACTTACCCAGGTTGCCTAGCCCTTACTGCTCTTCTCTCTTAGAACCAATACACAATAGGTTAACGATTTAAAAAAAATAAAAATAGGTCACCAAGATAAATTAATGATAGTGCATATATGTTCTGACCCAAACACATACGTATGTACCTATATATTGGAATTATCATTTCCTAACACTGAATGCTATCCTCCACTTAGACTTCTATGCATTTATCACTTCGTAAATTTTATTTTACTGATTCATGCTTATTTTTACTTCCTTATTAAAATATCAATTCCCATGGGCAAGGATTATGCTATTTTAATTTTTTTTACCATCAGAACTTAGCATAATTTTTTTTGCATTTAATAAATGCCTACTGAAATGAACTTGAATTGGACATGTTGAAAAGACACCAAGATCATCATAAGGTTTTTGACTATCACTTCACACTGTGAAATCATGTTCATAATTTACTGACATATGAATTGATATCCAGACATAATTCCATTTAACTGAACCTGTCCAGCTTACTTGCTTATTCTGTGACTTGTTCAGGGTTCCACAGGAGAGCCAGGACATGTAAAACCATGTCCCCTAATTTAATTTAATTTTTTATGACACCACAGTGCATTCAAACTACACTGTAATAGTAGAATTTAAGACTTCTTGAGGTCAATAACCATTAAAATTTTGAGATGAAATGAGACACAGGAACCAAATCATTTTTTTTAAATGTTTATCTCTATAGACAGATGCAGTGCCTTTTACAAACAATACTTATTGTATTAATAACATTAATTGAGGCAAAGTCAAGATGGTGGCATAGAAGCAACAAAAGTTCAGACCTCTGAATACCCTTCCTTACCAATTACAAACTAAATGCATTTGCGGACAGAAAATTAAACCTAACAACAAGACAGAGCCAAGGAACCCTCCTGGCTAGACTGGATTCAAAAGGTACACCCCCCAAACGCCAGAATTTGAGAACACTCAGGTTCAAGGGGAAGGCAGAAGGAAGGTCCCAGGACCCCTCCCACCGCCCACCTAGAGCAATAAGCCTCCAGTGGCAGTAGGAACCTCTGAACGGGCAAAGGTGCTGGTCTGGGGGGTGTACTTTGTGGGCAGGGCTGTGCCAGGCTCAGAACATCGAACACAGGTGGTGGGGAAGGAGCTGGAGAGGGAGCACAGAGCTGGCAGTCTGGTCACAGAGGCAGAGACCCTTCATACTGCTCCAGTCTTCCAGGAGGCTTTGGCCTCAGAGCACATCCAGCCCAACCCAGCTGAACTTAATCACATCAAATCTTCAGAGGACAGGGAAGCTCAAACTCCAACAGCCATCCCCCACAGACTGCACGGAGAGATCTCCTAACAAAGATCCAAGAGGGGTGACTGTCAGAAAACCACAAAACCAAAAAAGAATAGAGGAGCAAGAACACAGAAAAATACAGGGAGTAAATAAGGGGTAAACATGGGCAAAAAAAAAGAAAGAAAAAAGAAATTACAATCGACAGCTTCTATACAGGCAACAAAGAGCAAACGACACAAAGGAGGAGGGATTACCAAACCATGAAGCAGAAATTCCAGCAAATTGGATACAGGCTTTGGAAGAACTCAAAATGCAATTCAAAGCACAACTAAGAGAGGCTGAAGACAATTGGGGAAAGAACTTTAAAACTAAGATAAGTCATATGGAAACAGAAAATAGTGTCTTAAAAACCAAAATCAACCAGCATGAAAATGAGGCAAAGGAGATGAAAGATGAGGCAAAGAAGATGAAAGATGAGGCAAAGGAGATGAGATATAAGGTAAAGAGAATGAAAGATGACCTCCAAAAGAATCAGACCAGAAGGAGAAAAATGACCAAAAAGCCAGGGATGAAATCCAGTCTTTAAGAACCAGAATACAATAACTTGAATTAAGTGACCTCACAAAGCATCAGGACACTATAAAACAAAATCAAAAGAATGGAAAAAATTGAGGAAAATATGAAGCATCTCATTCATAAAACATAAGATTTAGAAAATCGTTCGAGGAGAGACAATTTAAGAACCATTGGTCTACCAGAAGATCATGACAAAAGAAAAAGCCTGGACATAATACTACAGGAAATTATCCAAGAAAACTGTCCCAATATTCTAGAACAAAAGGGAAAAGTGGAGATTGAAAGAATCTACATATCACCTCCTGTACTTAATCCTCAACTGACAATACCCAGGAATGTTATAGCCAAATTCAATAACTATCAGACCAAAGAAAAGATATTTCAAGTTGCCAAGAAGAAGTCATTCAGATACCATGGAACCACAGTGAGGATAACACAGGATCTGACTGCATCTACACTGAAGGACTGAAAGGCATGGAATATGATATTCCAGAAAGCAAGGGAACTAGGTCTACAACCAAGACTCAACTACCCAGAAAAACTGACTATATTCTTACAGGAGAAAGTATGGTCATTCAACACAATAGAAAAATTCCAAGAATGTGTAAAGAAAACCAAACATGAACAGAAAATTTGGTGCCCAAGCACAGAACTCAAGAGAATCATCAAAAGGTAATTAAAAAGAGGGAAAAAAGAAAAACAAAACAAAACAAAAAAACAAAAGTTTTTTAAAGAAACTCAATAAGTTAAAACAATATATATCCCTATAAGAAAAGAGGTCATTGGTAACTCTTAAAAATTGTTATCACCTGGGAAGCTAGAAGAATTACACTTAGAGGGAACAGTGACAAACTGTATAGAATGAAATGACAAGACATAAATAAGTATTTAGATATATGGATGCATAAATACATATACATGTGTGTATATATATATATATATATATATATATATACAAAACTAGAGCTAAAAAGAGGTTAATACTAAAAGAAATGGGAAAAGAAACAAAAAGGGGCTAAATTTATATGTCACAAAGAAGCTCATGGTGGGAGGGGGAAGAACATCAATACACTGGAAGGGTAAAGAGGTTGGAGAGAGGGAATACTCAACTCTTACGTGCATTGAAATTGACCAAAAAAGGAAAGAACAATCCAATCTGTTGGGGCAGAGAATAGATTCGTGCCCTATAGGAGAGTAGAACGGTAACAAATGGACTGGTGGGTAGAGAAGCAGTACAAGGGACGGTGAGGGTGGGGGGGGTAGTTTTAAAAAGACTGCAAAGAAAATAAGGGGGGGAAGAAGGGAGGGGAGTAGAAAGGGAAGTTTTAAAAAGGGTGGGAAATAGGAGGACTGATTAAAAACAAACATTGGTGTAGAAGGAAATAGTGAAAGAAGAAAAGGCAGGACTAGGAGTAGAAATCAAAATGTGGGAAATACACAGCTGGTAATCATAACTCTGAATGTGAATGGAATGAACTCACCCAGAAAACGCAAGCGAATAGCAGAGTGGATTAGAATCCAAAACTCTACCATATGCTGTCTACAAGAAACACACATAAGGAAGGTAGACACACATAGGGTGAAAGTAAGAGGATGGAGCCAAACCTATTGGGCATCAACTGATGAAAAGAAGTCAGGAGTCACAATCATGATATCTGACAAAGCCAAAGTAAAAATAAATCAAGTTAAAAGAGATAGGGAAGGTAATTACATCCTGATAAAAGGCAGTATAGACAATGAGGAAATGTCCGTACTCAATATGTATGCACCAAATGGCCTAGCATCCAAATTTCTAAAGTAGAAACTAGTGGAGCTCAAAGATGAAACAGATAGAAAACAGATAGTAGTGGGAGACCTGAACCTTCCTCTATCTGAACTAGATAAATCAAACCAAAAAATAAATGAGAAAGGTAAGATAAGTGAATGAAAACTTAGAAAAATTATAATTAGTAGATATGTGGAGAAAAATAAATAGGGACAAAAATGAATACACCATCTTTTCAACAGCACATGGTACCTTCACACATGAAAACATTGCAAACAAGTGCAAAAGAGCAGAAATAATAAATGTATCCTTCTCAGATCAAAATGCAATGAAAATTATAATTAGTCAGGGTACATGGAGAGGTAAATCAAAAATTAATTGGAAATTAAACAATACAATTCTCCAAAACCAGTTAGCTAAAGAACAAATCATAGAAACAATTAATAACTTCATTGAAGAAAATGACAATGATGTGACATCCTTTCAAAACCTATGGGATGCAGTCAAAGCAGTACTTAGGGGAAAATTTATATCCTTGAGTTCATATATTAACAAATTAGGGAGGGCAGAGGTCAATGAATTGGGCATGCAAATTAAAAAACTAGAAAGAGAACAAATTAAAAATCCTCAGATAAAGAATAAATTAGAGATCCTAAAAATCAAAGGAGAAATTAATAACATTGAAAGTCAATGAACCTTTGATTTAATAAATAAGACTAGAAGCTGGTACTTTGAAACAAAAAACAAAAAAATAGACAAAGTACTGGTCACTTTAATTAAATCTAAATGAAATATATCTAAATGAAACATAAGTTATAACAACCAGATTTTTAAAGGAAAAGATAAAGGAGTTATAGATGCAACAAAACTATCATAATGGGGGAATTTTTAAATTTCCCTTTTTAGAACTGGATAAATCTAGTCAAAAAATTAATATGAAAGAAATCAACAAGATAAATAGAATCTTCAATAAGCTAGATATGATAGATATCTGGAGAAAACTGAATGGGAATAGAAATGAATATACCTTTTTCTCAGTGACAGATGGCACATTGACCAAAAAAATTACTGTATATTAAGACACAAAACCACATAATTAAGGACATTTTCATTCAATTCTATTCAACAAACAATGATTATCTCTTATGTGCAAAGCATCATAAAAGACTGAAGATAAACCAAAAAATTCAATGTTATCTGCTCTCAAGAAGCTTTCCTTCTATCTCCTTCAGGAAGCACCCAGAAAACACAAAGAATTACAAACTTCACAGGATTCGCAATTATCATTTAATTTAAGAAATATCTGAAAAATAGTCTTGTCTGCCACATGTGAAGACTGGATTTAGCTCTCCCCTGATTGTAACAATGAAGGTACTTAGCTCTTCCTTGATTGTGAAGATTGAATTGTAATCCTCTGCCTATTTATTGATTTAATCCCCAGAAATGTAAGCATAGTACTTGAAGTTGAGTGGAAAGATCTGCCCATGTTAGATCTGATCACCAAGGGTGTAAATCTCCCACTTAATTATGAGGTGGGAGGTCTTGGGTAAGGAATTAGAATCGACTAATTGCCTTCTGGGCAGGCATACTCTGACTTGGAGTTGGACTGGAGGACAGACACTTGAGGAGAGACTGGAAGAGGAACTCAACCCTGGAGGAACTCATGCAGGAGACCTCAGACTGCTTTCCTTTTAGAAAGTCACTGTTGGTGAGTGAAAGGCTGACTTAGTGACCCCACCTTTTTCTTTCAAAGATGGTTGAGGTGACCTTCCCATTTCAAAATAGCTCAATTTGAATCCTTTACTACTTACTACCTTTTGGACTTTGAGCATGTCATTTAGCCTCTGTGGATCTTTGTTTTCCTATTATAATAATGAAGGGGTTGTACTGATTTCTTGTATGTTCAATGCAGTCATTGCAGTCATATTCTTCCCCACCTTTATCTCTCTCTCTCTCCCTCCCTTTTCACTCTTCCTTAATATCTTCCCTTTATTGTAAACAAACTACCATGAATTGCATTTACTTTAGTAATTCATTTTGTATTGTATTCACTTTGTATTGTTTAGTTTGTTTTACAATATTACATTGCTCTACATATAAAAATTTCCTGCTAGGCTAGAAATTTCTCAAAAGCAATGATTGTGTCTTATTTAGTACTAGTGCCTAGCAAAATATTTTGTATATTTTAGTTGCTCAGGAAGTTTTTTTTTAATGAATATCAACTTTATATCTGTACAAAGGCAAATTAAAATGTCAGGAAAACATGAGCAATTATTTCGTAAATCTACTCAGGGAAGATAGTTAATTTAGCTTAGTCAGCAAACTCTTTTTCTTTTAGCATCATTTTGTTTTGAGTTGTTTTTAAACAATAATAAGTAATCTGAATTAATATGCATGAATTCTTTACATCTACTCTATAGTCTATACTTATGGCTTTTTCCTTTTTATTTCAAATTTTACAAAACCAAATAAAACAACCATTTTCATATACAAAGAAAAAGACTGTACATAAATGAAATCACTAACATCTTCTATATAGCCTACTTGTCTTCATATCCTCATAATAAATCCCATCCATAAGTGTCCCATTCCCTTCCCACCCTCCCTGTTCCAGAGACAGACATGTTCATACAATTTGTCTTTTATGTTTTCATATTTTAGTTCACTATACTTATGACTTCTCTATTATGTATGTAATAGGATTTCACAATTCTGGTTTCTGCTCCAAAATGACTATCTATTAACAGTACAGAGGACTAATTCCAGAGGCATAATTAATAACATCCAAGGGGGGAGAAAGTTTCCTTTTAGTGACCTATACTGTCCTTTTCTTAACCTAGAGATGGATGGACAGATGGGACAGGAAAAAAGGAGAGGAAGTGGCTAGCAATGGCTTTACAGTGTCAAAGTGAAATCTGAACATATTCCCTCCCATACAGAAAACATAACCAGTAACTAACAAGCTTGTGAGTTGATTCAATAAAATCAAATCTCATTTTGGGATAATTGACCAATAAGTGGAGTAATCAAGAATTAATAGAATGCTTGTACTAGGAAAATAAAATATTAGAAGATTAAGTATTTGTAGAATTAGTTTTCACAATCTTGAAAACATTGGGCACTTGAGCACTTACCATTCCATGACTGTTCTTCCTTTGATCTAAAATACCTTTAAACTATTTGTCATAGTAGATGATTTGAGAAACAATTAAACTGGGGGCAAATTCACCCTTTGGAGTGAACTTTACATAATCAAAATGACTATCTTTAGAGCCATAGAAGTCTAAAGTTGCAAGGGCACTTAGTCAACCACTTCCCACTACAAAAGAGAAAACTGAGACCTACAGAAGTCGGAGACTTGTCTCAGGACATACAGAAAGTTGTGTTTTAGAAGGACTAGGTATGTTGGAAAGGTCAGTCCTGGAAGATAGAACTTAAGTGTCCTTATTCCTTTATTAAAGTGATTTTTCTTTTTCTTGAAAGAGTTGTGAATCAACTATCCAAGTTTTTATTTTTGTTGGTTCATTTTGTTTTCAGTTAACAAGTATTATTCCTCTATTCCCCTCTTCCAAATTCCCAAATATACTTTCAACTTGTTTTGGACCCCACATCCTTTTTCAATGACAACATTCTTTCTCTATTCCTAACCTCCAGTTCTAACCCCAAAGTCCTAAAAAATATCATCTGCAAACCGATAGTGAATAGCTACTTCATTCAAAAATGAATCTCAAAGGTTTCTGAGTATTTGGGGTTAGACCAGTCTCCCAGTAACTATAGATTACCCATATCTATCCAAATCTCACTCCTGTGAAGGTGATAGTCCATTCAATCCTACATTCTGCTTTCTAAAGCCTGGAATGAATTCTGACTGCCTATATCAGGCTAATGCTTTCCTGCTTTGATAAAACACCCTCTTACCTAGTCACTTTTACTCTACACCTATTGCTTTCATGTCATTGATATTGAGCATAAGTCCTTTCATAGAATATGTTTCAGAGGATCACAAAATCACTGGTTCTTCAAGTCCTAAGCCACCTCCATGGCAATTTTATCAAACCCCTAGCAAGCACTTAAATTATTTTTATAATATCTTTGACAGTAGGCATACAGCCTCTTCTTGAACACTTTCTCTTATAGATAACTGGTCAGTGAAAAGTAGTCTATATATGAAGGCAATTGACTTGGATTCAAATACATCCTGACACTATTATTAGGTCTGGAATACTCCTTTTCTATTTCCTGGCTTTTGCTTTCTCTAATTCAGCTCAAATTGAGTATAATGGTACAGGTCTACAATTCCTAATAATAGAAAAGACTGAGGCTGCTGAGTCACTTCAGTTGGGGAATTTTATACTTCAGTAGGGTTAAAACTCATGTTATGATAAGTCCTCTCCTCTCCCAATGAGAGGAGGGCCACTAGACTGCTTCAAAAGAGGTAAACTAGTCTAGATTAAATAAAGATCAGATTAAAACTCCTGTGTCTATCACTTATGAATGGCCACTGGTAGCCATTGCACTTCTGGCCTTGGTGAACCAATCTCAAAAAATAAACAAACAAAACACTCAATTCCTACCTTCTTGACGAAGATTCTCCTAGTCTGCCTTTCCCAATCTTTGCATCTCCCACTCCATGCCTTCTTTTTAAGAATACCCTCCATTTACCTTGTATGCATCTTATATATACATAGTTATTGGCATGTCACTTCCACTATGAAAATACAAACTCCTTGGGGACTGTGTCTTTCTTTGTATCCTTAGAATTTAGAATTTTGCCTGAAACATAGTAGGCATTTAATAAATGGTTGATTCCTAACTGTATGACCTTGACAGGAGGGTCACAATTTCTCTTCACCTCAATTTCCTCATCTAGCTCTAAATCCTCTGGTTCCAGGGGTCCAGCTCTAATTGTTAATAAATTTTGATGCCCCTCAACCATAAGACAATTTCTTTCTTCTCAAATATCCTCTTCCTATTGTTTGAACCTTTATTTTGTATTGAAAAAGATTACATCTTCTATTATCATTATTTCTGTATTTTGTTTTATTTCCCCTAGATAAGCCAATTCTTAGAGACCAAGGATTGAGTCTTCTGTCATCTTTATATCCCTTGCCCTAAACACAAAGTTTTATAAGTAGTCACTTAATTAATAATTATCAAATTGAACCAAATTATACTGAGCTGAAATAGATATCATGGTAAATTCCATTTATTAGGTCTAGTTCAGAAATTCATAGAATTAATGCTAGAAAAAAGAACCTTGAAGTCATCTGATTTAACCACCTCACTTTACAGATTAAGAATGCAAGTCCAGAGAAGTTAAGCTACATAATTAAAGTCTAATCAGGTGATAAATGACCCAGTCAGGATTCAGAATTTAAGATTGTCTGATTTTAAATACAATGTTCTTTCCAATGTGCTACAGATACATCATGATGGGGAAGTTATGCTCATACAAATATTTGCATCTCTTCCCATAAGAATATCATAAGAATTTTGAAAGAATGCAAGACCAAATTCACCATAGTATTGTTTGTAGACTATTCTTTTCACCTATTTGAGACAAAATATGTCCTTTTCCAGTCCAGTGGTTCCTTTAAAAAATGGCCGATACAATAATGAGACAGTGTCTGCCCTTGAATTACTTATATTTTAGCTGGAGATGTCAACATATACACACAAACAATACAAAATAAAATGAGTTAGCTAGGATATTGGGTAAAGAACTGGTTTTGGAATCACATATAGGTTATGTGACCCTAGGCAAGTCACTTGACTGCTCTGTAATTCAGGCAACTCTTCCATTGAAAGAAGGCTCCAATTTGCCTTGAAAGAGGAAATTCCTCACTGAGAACACCCTATACATATGAATCACAGGTGTAGTTTGTTTTTAATAGATTTAATTTGAATGTGAGGAAAGCAATAACATCTGGGAGAGATTGGGAAAGGCTTCAAAAAGTGATCCTTGAGCAGCTCTAACAAAAATTTGAGATGATAAAACATGGATGAATGGAGGAAATGCATTCTAGGTATGGGGAACTATCCAGTGAAAATACAGAGAATTTTTTTGTTTTGTTTTGGTCATTTGTTTATTTTCTTGAGGAATTCTCCTTTGGGAAAGGATTGGAAGTATGTTAACAGTCATATATGTAGTGAGACTCTGTCTAACTTGGAAAAGAGGGAAAGTTCAGGAAAATTCAACCCCCTCTTCAGGAAAGTCATTAATCCTTACAAAATGAAAGTATCTGTTTAGCCCCTTCCAAAGTCAAGAAAGTCTCTCAGAGATCCCTAGGGTATGTATGAGCACTGTATAAAAGAATTAAACTAAGACAAATAATGGTTGCACACAGAATATATTAGAAACTTTTAAGTCAGCAAGTTAGAACTGTCAGTCCTAGCTGTCCGGGCCTGACACAAGAGGCAATATGAGAACAAAGTGGGATATTCAGCAAGGTTTATTAGACAAAGCAAAGACAAAAGGGGAGACCCAAAGCTAAGAGAGCTAGCCAAGGGTCTCATTTGGGCAAGGAGAAATGTTTTTATGGGTTTGGGAAAGTTAGGAGTCCAGGGATTAGGTAATCTGGGATTAATCTCATTGGTTATTTCAGTGGGGAGGCAGTTGGTTCCCGTGATTGTATTGTTCTTAGCATGGTTCAGACAGTATAGTTCAGATTAGCAATCCATCATGAATTTGTCAGGTCACCGCATGGGAAGTAACAGTGTCCTATCAGGTGAAATAGCTGCTTTTGTTCTGGCCAACAGGTGCAGGGGAAGGTGGGACGGGGGTGCTGGTAGGGGAAGGAGGAAAGAGGACTTACATCCATCAAGACTTATCAAACGCTTTTAACATAATTTATTGCAAATAGTTGCAAAATCTTGGTCTTTGATGCCAATTGTGTTGTTTTCCCTCAAATGTCTGTCATAAAAGGTAGCTATAAATGAAACAGAGTGGCAATTCTTAGGGTGAAGTAACTTAAGGAGGTGCATTGCATTATATATATATGGCCAATGAAGAAATGTTTTTCTCATGATCTCAAATCACATTTCTTATTTACTCAAGGGGAGAGGGAGAGGTAGAAGTGAAGAAGAAAATTTGGACCTAAAAAATAAAATAAAATAAAAATAAACATCCACAGGTCCTTTTGTTTCCTCCTCCCACTAACTTCAAATCATGTTTCTTCCTTAATGCTTTCTATACATTAACATACCACACTTGTTTTCCTGAAATTTCTGTCCAACAAAGAGGAGGTTGCTATCATTCTGTGTTAGGATTAATATACTCTTCTCTTAGTTTCATAGATTCTTGGGGTTAGAAATGATCTTTGAGGTAACTGACTTTAATTTCTCACCTGGTACCAGAATCTCTCTCTACGACATAGCTCACAGATCTCTTTATTGCAAATACTTGCAAAATCTTGGTCTTTGATGCCAATTGTGTTGTTTTCCCTCAAATGTCTGTCATAAAAGGCAGCTATAAATGAAACAGAGTGGCAGTTCTTAGGGTGAAGTAACTTAAGGAGGTGCATTATATATATATATATACATATATATACATATATATATATATATATATATATAACATGGCCAATGAATAAATGTTTTTCTCATAATCTCAATCCATCCAATCTCTTCTTGACTTCTGGGAATAAGGAACTTGTGAGGAAAGAAAGAAACACATTTTGAACAACAATGACTATTAACTTCTTCTTTATATGGATCCAAAGATTGTTTCCTACATCTTCTATCCATTAGTCATACATTATGCCTTTCTAGAATCATACTTTATTAAAGACAGCTATCATGTTCCTCAAATATTTTCTCTTCTCTGGGATAAACACCTTGAGTCCCTGTACTTTATTCTTTTTTTTCCCTCTTTGTTCATAACTGTGAATTCTTGGATATGGGGAATTCCAGATTTAGAATTTCTCTGCACTAATGCAAATCAATAACTCATCTACACTATATAATCTTGGAGCTTCCTGTAGTACTAATAGCTTAAGTAATTTGTCCATTCTTACCCATATTCTATAGTAGTATATTAGAGGCAATACTTAAATACAGATATGACTGACATCAAGGTCAATCTCATCACTATACCACCCTTTGTGAAGAAATCTACTCATAAAATAGGTTCTCTGAGTTCATTTTTCCTCCACATTCTAAGACAGGCTAGGGGAATATTTTAATTAAATTCCCTTATCTTTTCACATTTTTAAGTGATCCAAATGTAATCACAAATAACAAAGAAAGAACATTGAATTACCTTTTCTAGTTGTTCATAAAATCAACTAATATGAAAAAGAATCTTTTGTTTTCAAAACAGAATGGTTCTTGAAGTATGATTTAATTTTTTTCTTTGATACTATATAACCTTTCCATAGAGAATGATTTTTAAAGAATTACTAATCCCAAAGTGGCCAGGGTGGTTTGTGGGGAAGAACAAAAGCAGTATGATTTAGCCTCATGTCTTTGCCAAAATTTGGAATGTTATCTTCAGAACTTTATCTCCTAATAGTGATATAAGAGAATTTTGCTTGCAAGACAGTTGCATGATTAGAAACACCTGAGCTCAGACAGGAACAAGGTCTATAAAATTCCAACGATCTGACATGTGAACAATACAGACAGGAAAATATGCAGCCCAGATAAGTGAGATACAGGTTTTGAGTCACATACATTCTTACTCAATTTCCAAAGCACATTTCACAAAGAAGCCAGCAAATTCAAATTCATCTAAAAACAATCCATTAAAAGACCCAGATAGAACATCAGCTGGGAAAAGTCAATAGCTGTTGATTTTTTAATAGATCTTATTCTTACAGGGATGCTGCAGTGTCTCTTCAGCTAGTCTGGCACCAAAATGGTTAATTCATCTATTTGGCATTCTTCCTTTGCTCAGTAGGGCCAACTGTGAAAAATTTTGCAGCGAGAAAAACTAACATAGGAAGTGCTGCTTAAGTAACCTGACTTCTTAAAATAGTTCCTTACAAACAAAACTCACATGATAGAATTTGAGTGTGTAAATCCAATTATATTTCCTTGGGAAGCATTGCTCACTCACTCTCACATTGGCTTTCCATTTTCTATTGTTGCATTTTAGGCCAATGAATCCTATGCTTCTCAGAATATCTCTAAAAATACTGAAAAAGGAATGATTTGCATAATCCATTCTTACTGACTGAAGTCAAAACCTTTGTACCACAAAATCCTTTGCCTCTCAACTTTGAATTTCCTCTTGCTTTAAATATCAGTGGGGGGGGGGGGAAGGGGAAGGGAAGGAGAAGCCACACTTCATAATCAGGATGTCAAGTGAACTGGCATGTAACTCATCCACAGAGTCCTAATAAGATCCTACCTATGGGTCCCTCACTGGGTCAATATGTACCTAGTTTCTTCCCCAAAGGCAACCTTTGTTTGAGATGTTCATTGCCTTTGTATCATGCATATACTTTGGGTCAGACCAAAAACATTTGGATTAATGAAATGACAATATTGTGGACACAGGAAGCATTTAGACAATGACAAAATGTCACATCAGTTTGATCACTGTAGTGACCTTTGATTGCAAGTGCTTCCTTGATGCACTGAGTTTGGGATAAGTGATTTTTTTTTGGTGCATCTTTCATTTTTATGCTCGGTTTCACTCATTTTTGATGAGCTCTTAAAATGCCATCAATCATCAAAGTGTAAATATGACTAATGCATTTGCTCTATTAAACAGGACATTGCTGCAGCTGCTCCAGGAGAAAAGTGTCATTCCTCCCCCAACACACACACTTACACTTCCCCTCACACAAGGAGCCCTGCTCAACCCCCAATTCAAATATAATTATGCTCTGAACCACTGATATCAGTTGGGTGATGCTACCGGATATGAAGGAAAATAAATTGATAATTCAATCAAGAGGAAAGCAAACTGCATCATCAGATTATGAGTTGCCCTAAACCTATGAAATCTGAACTCATTAGGAAATGGGAGGGCAAAGGTGTCAGAGACTGATCTAGGGAGATTTAACTAGATGCTTTAAAAGTCATCATAAGCTAAAGTCCTTCCTTCCAACCTGCCCCCACCAAAGAAAATTTAAAAGGATAGTTTCAAGATATTTTTTACCAGCAAAAGAATAATATTTCCATTCTCTGGCATCCATAGGAACCCCCTGGGAAGGTTGACACTCAAATCTGTTTATTGGAGAGGTATTTTTGTTCCCTCTGGCATGCTGGGATGCTGCAATCATTTTTAAAAACCTTTAAGAATTTGCTGAAGAAAAATGTACAGGCAGAGTGCCATAGGTTTTTCAAATAAATGTACTCTATAAAGTGTAGTGATAAATTCAACTGGGGCCTGGACTTACTCAGCTGTGGAATATTTCAGTTTTTTTTCTTTTGAAGAGACTATTTCAAAATCCAAATTGAGGTGATTTAACAAACATGACATTTGTTAAGCAAAGTAGAGAATTTTGTATATATGATATGAGTAGGAATGAGTAAGGTATCTCAGACACTTATTAAGCTCAAATTGGCCTTTTCTTTCCTTAAAAAATGATTTTAAAAGTTAGTTATCAGGGTTGCTATGTGGCTCAGTGGATTGACAGCCAGGCCCAGAGATGTTAGGTTCTGGGTTCAAATGGGACCTCAGACACCTCCTAGCTATGTGACTTCAGTCAAGTCACTTAAACTCTGTTGCCAAGCCTTTAACACTCATCTTCCTTAGAATAAATACACAATATTGATTCTAAAACAGAAGGTAAGGGTTTAAAAAAAAGTTGGTTGTGTCTCCACTTTTTTCATCTCTATGCCAAGTCACATCTTGATTCACAGTATAAGTAATATATATGCTCAACATACAAATACTCACAAATTTCTTTGGTCTAATCTAGGATCAAAAAATGATGTAAAAATTGTTCAGGAAATAATATAAAGCATTACTAGGGTAGGTCAACCGAGTCTTTTCTTTTTCCTTTTAATTGTTTTATGGGACTAAATTTAGATGGGGAGGGGGAAATAAAAGATGAGATTAGAAGCTATGTGCTAAATTTAAGTCCCCATGTAATTTGATATTGTCAAGAACTAGCCCTGTCCTATTTGGAGAGCCTTTTACTTGCCTGTCTTAACAAAGACAAATCACTTCACCACTCTGATGTTACCTTATTATCAACCTTACCAAGATGTATGGAAGATTAATGAAGTACATTTTTATGTCCACCAAAGGAAAGCCCCCAAAACATTGTTTTTTCATGTGACTATCAGTGCATATCAATGTCCAACCTGTAAAAATGATTCCCCCCCACTCCATCACTAAAAAGCTTTTGAATGATAATTAAGTAACAGTCAAATACCAGAGAGTTCATAATTCTCATCAGCAATTAAAAGATTACTAATAATGATGGCAACAATGTTTAGATTTTCTCTAATTCTTGTAATAGCCCAGTCAACATTATCAGCCCCTAGTGCCTATGTGTATATTCATAAGAAGTCTTTGTGTCATGAATTGACAGAAGGATAAACTAAAACAAGAAGGCAATTTACTAGTCTAGGATGAACAGGAAGTCAGTGACAGAAGCAGAAAGAGGGCAAAGAAATGTTTGTCCTTGGATTGTATCAGGTACACTCTATTCCTTTGTTGGCATGAAACTGATCCACCTTTAAGGAGACAGTGCTGCTCAGGGGAGCATCAGTTTTTCAACTAATGGCAGAGTTCAGGTGAGCAGAGAAATAAAGGAGCCCTTTGAACTGTCTACACCCTTGGGGAATTAAATCACTTTTTTCCACCCGGCAGAAGAAGAAAGTGGTAGGAAGGGTAGATCTGCCCAAAGAAAAAACTCTTTGTTATCTTCATCTTTCACTTATAAGTGGGGAGGGGGAGACATAAACCTTCTTCCTGGGTTCCTGTGTGATCTTTTTTAGGAAGCATTTTCTACCCCTGACTCACTTGGGCAAAGTACACTATGCATCAGAGAGAACACTAAGACCTATTCTTTCTACATTTTGTACAGGAAGAGAATTACAGTTTCATTATTTTATACAGTCACAAATCTCATTTCTTTGTTGGAGTGGGAGGGAAGAAGAAACTTCTCACAGGACTGACTTTAGTAGAAGCAGTTATTGATATTATTTGTGCATTTTGAGACTGCATTTTCAGAGAGATAAAACAGCTGTTAAAATGCATTGACTCTGAACTGCATTTTTATGTTTCCTGATTTTTTAAAGATGCTAAGTTAAATATGAGCACTTCTCTTAATGGAAGTCAAAATTAATTTTGAGTCAGGATGAGATCCCAGGGTCTGTGGCTGTCAGATGATAAGCCTGTGCCCTGCTGAGAGAGATGATGAAGTTACTGCAGAATAGCCTCCTGCCAGGGTTGCAGTCATTTATCTAACAGAGTGTCTTTTCTTAGCTCCATCAGTAAAATGTTCATTCATGCAGCATATATGTTGCTACCTTCATGTTCCTCCTTTGTGAAAAATTTCATAGATATCCACAAGCAAACAGAGCATATCTCAAAGGGTTATTATCCAGAAATTACTATTTGGACTCCTATGGTGTTTGCATTCAACACACTTACATGAATGTTTGTGTGCACATATAATTATATTCTCCACTAAAGCTCAACTCTCAAGGCTCCTAACAGTGTTTATGCTATGCCAGAGGAAAATAAACTGATAGATAACCCAATGGCAAATTCATTTGTGTTACCCATCTGAGAACCAATCTAGCTGAAGTTCAGATGGTGTCATGATCAGGTGGGCCACAAAATTATTGAACAAAGGTGGGGGGCAACAACAATTCAAGAAGAGTATCTACTATGGCAGTGATGAATCTTGAAATCCACTTTCTTTGAGAAATTTCACTAGCAAAATCATAGCTCTTCTAAGTATACATGCTTTATAACAAGTCAGAGGTTTTTTTTCTTATTTATTAATCATATGGTCACTGGCTTTTTGATAATGTTATCATATGCAAAAGGTACTTCTAAAAGATATTTTACAGTCTATAATAGGAGTTTTTAACCTACAATTAGTGAACTTTTTCTCTTCTCTCTCTAGCTATATTTAACTATTTCAATATTATTAATTTCTTTTCTAATTCTGATAATTGCATTTTATTTATTTATAATTATTTTGAGGTGTCCATAGGCTTCATTAGACAAAGAGGTCCCTGATACATTAAAAAGGTTAAGGATCTTTGGTGGGGAAACCTGAAAGAAGCTGCTATAAATGTCAAGGAAGATGCCACATTCATAATTATCCTCTTACTATAGGAGGCCAATGTGCATTTAAAAGTTTGGAGCATTACAGAAGACAAGAAGATGAACTGAGAAAATATGGCTAAAAATAAAAAGTATTAGTCAAAAAATTATGAATACTCCAAGTCTATTTAAAAGCACAGGGGAGGGACATTTTGTAAAGACACTGATAACACTAGAGGGAGCTAAAGGGAAAATTTTACAAAGCAAGAGATAGAGGACTATTCAGCACCAACAGTAAGGGGAGAGCTCCCTAGACTTTCCTCAAATGTTAAGGGCAGTCAGACAGCTAAGAGAATAATAATGGTGCCATTACATGCTAAACAATCAATTAATGTGCATTTTTAAGCAAAAAATAAATAAAATGAAGTTGTTAGTATGGATTTCATGGGCCAAGGACCATAATACATTCCTTAATTTTCACTGAAGAATTGTCTGGAATGGGAAGTAAAGGAAAAGGTGGTTGGTAATCTTAGCCCCTTACCTGTAATATTTAGATGGAAAGTAAAAATAAGTAGTACAGATTGATTGATTTTATGGATTTATTTCACAGTATAAATAAAACACACTATACAGTTTTGTATATTTTGTACTTTAAAACTATTCACAGTTTGCCACATGGAAGCACCTAAAAAATCACATTCTCAATGCTATTCAATGTTTTAATGCAACATCTTTAAAATGTTTGCAACTATTATGAAAGACTATAATGTGAAAAAAAAGTTTTTCAAAATAATAGCTTATAGCTATATAACCAGATAGAAGAAACAACAGTCATAACAACAGTCATTCTCCTCTCTGTCTCTGTCTCTCTCTCTTTCCATCTTTTCATTGGTCTCTATAATATACATACCACAATGATTGGTTTAGTGTCATGTATGTCAGAATATTGAATAAAGAAAGAGCAATTTGAAACTATTGGAATCTATATTCACAAAGTGACAGGACTATGAGGACATTTAAGAAAACACTGTAATAATGTCAATTAAAGTATTCTCTTCCTTTCCCTCATAACTCCCCAAAGGGAATAGAAAATTAATCAGAAAATAATTTTGAAAGTTAATTATGGTTTCTATAAATTATCCCCTATATTGTTTTATATAAGCTTTAATATCAGTTTTACAAACCTATCCAAGTCATATCCAGTGATTGCAGTCACATATATTATAAATTCTATATTCCCACTAGAAAGACACTTAAACCCTAAAAAGTACTCTAAAAACAACCAGTCAGATAAGCAATGAGGGCAAATGTTATCAGAGGAGAAATAGAATCTCAACCTGACAACATAACCTGAAGATCAATGATGAGTGAAGCATTTTTGAAGCACTAAAGATCTAAACACGAATTCAGTTCAACTGAATGAATTTTATGTTAAGCACTTTGTCAGTGTCTATTCAATAAAAGCATGCAAAGTACCATGTAACCAAATTACCACATGGAAAAAAAATGAACTTTTAAAAATTTTAATGGAGTAAAAGAGAAATATGGGAAAAGTACAGACTTCTAATAGAAAAATAATAGGTATAAGGTTTTCTTAACTTTAGAACACCCTCCACTCTTCAACTACAAATATGGTACTAGGTAAAGGACTAGTTGGAAAGTTGTTCTTTTTACTAGGTTTACTTTGAATGAAGTGAAGAAATCTTTCACCATTAGTTCCCTTTACACATGCAGTGATAACTTTGGTCCATATCTCAACTACTTTGCAGAAACCTTGTGTTAAGAGGGAATGTGCTAAAGAAGGAGATTTGTAGAATGAGCATCCTTTTGCCTGAATGTATTTCACTTCGTTGAGATAAAACTTCCCTCTTAGGAAACACCAATCCTACCACCCCCCCCACCTTCAAAAATCAAAAAGTTGAACCTCACCCAGTAAAGGGGGAGGGTCCTCATTAAAGACAAATAAACATGAAAGCAGATGTAATACACATATAAAGATTACTATTATTACTTTATTTGTATTTCTTGAAGGTCTAGTTCTCTAAAAGTATTCCCCAGTTGGAAAATATTGGGGAGGGGGTATCGAGAGGGGTATTGTAATATTAGGATTGTAGATTGAGAATGTATAAAAGGACATCACAAATAAAAGTAAAGTGAAACTGAATTCATAAACTTGGAGATGGAAGGGGCTTAATGTCTTCATTTTACAGATGAGGAAACTGAGGCCCAGAAAGAAGTGACATGCCCAAGGTCATTCAGATAAATAATTAACCCGATCAATATTTGAATAGGATTCTCGGATTCTACAGCTAATACTTCAATACATTCATATATATAGGAATTTTGGCTTGGAAGAAACCATAAAGATATTCTAGTAAACCACCTCACAGTTTTTTTGTTGTTGTTGTTGTTGTTGTTTTAATGATCTCTATTGTTCTTGGATTAGATTATGAATAAGGGCACCTCCCCTCTGTTCTTTCCGGCGGGCCAAAAGATAAACCAGAGGTGGAGGAAGGGTGAAGGGGGGCGGAGGTGGGAATGCTATGGTTTAGGAGTGGTCGAATAAGCATTACTCTTAGAAGCCTAAAATCTCGGGTATGGAAGGATGATCTTAGAGGTCATCTGCTCCATCCCGTCACTCAGTGAAGAATACACTCATAAATAACCTCGAGAATCCCCAGAAGCCAGAGACAGGGAAAGGGAAAGGGGGAGGTACCTGGTTAATGGAATTCACCGCCAACCGGGGGATAATTAGTTCCAGAACGATCTGCACTAGAGATGTGACCAGCCCTGCGAGGATGGCCCAGGTGAGGGGCAACGGCAGCATGCTGTAGGTAGCGAAGAGAGTGAAGAGCACATAGCCAATCCCATCTCCTAGGAGCCCGTAGCCCAGACCTGCAGCCAGGATCTGAGTCGTCATGGCCACCCAGGTCACCAGTCCGCTGTACTGTAGGTACGTGTAGGAAGTAGTATCCTTCCTGACCACCACCAAAGCACAGATGACCACCTCGATGCCTGTAAAGAAGCCAAGAAGGATGCCCTTGAGAGGGTCCATGGGGGCCGATGCTAGGGTCAGGTGGAGCACTAGCAAGGTCAGCTTGGTTAGCACGTCCAGGATGTTCATGACCACCTCAGACTTGCGCCGCTGCCCTAGGAAATAGCGCTGGTAGAGGCGCTCCAGGTCCCGGGACTTAAAGGAGTTCCGCAGGGTAGGGAAGATCACCCCTCGGTAGGTGTAACCCCAATTGAGAAAGAAATCCGAGTTACTAGGAGCACAGTCGAGGTGCAGAAAGCCCAGGTCACCGCTACTGCCGCTCCGCTCAGGGAATACTTTGGTGGGGCCACCCCCGTTGTTGTGACCGCCCTTCCCGACCGAGCACAGCCGCCCCGGCTGGCCCAGAGGGTAAAGGGGGAGGGATGGGGCTTGCTGGAGGTGGGGCGCGTGGTGGTTGGGGCCGCCCGGGTCGCTAGCCTTGCCATTCCCGCCGCAGACGCCGCTCTGGTGGATGAAGCGCTGTTCGGTGATATGCCGCACCGCAGTCTGCCACAGCAGCCTCTGGGGTCGCGAGCCACCGCCGGGGCCGCTACCGCTCCCCCCGCTGCCGCCGCTGGCCGGGGGTGTCGGGTTAATGGTATAGAGTTCTTCGGTGCTGCTTAGGCAGCGTACATCGGATAACTCCATCGCGCCAGGATCTGGGGAACTGGGGGGAGGAGAAGGGAAAGGTGGCGGAGCGCCCCCGGGGGTGGGAGTTCCTCTCTATTTAAAAAAAAGGGAAAGAAAGAAAGAAAGAAAAAGGAACCCGCGGAGTTGAGAAAGGGCGCCAAGCTCTTCTAGTCTAGCCTACAGCTGTCCTTTCGTCCTCGGAATGTGACGCCAGTGAGGATGATCATGATCCAGTCAGTAGGGGTAAGGGGAGCCTGGAGGAACGCAGCCCCTATCTTTATACGCCGTGTGCGCCAGCGCCAAGAATTGTGCTTCCCTCTTCCTCCTCCTTCTGTACCTCTAGCTGCCCCACTTTGGTGCGAGGCAGTCGGGGCTATTTGTGGAGCCCGGGGCTCTCCGGGGCACTGCTTCCAGGGCTTGTCTCAGTTGTGAAGCCTTTGCTCCCCGAAAGCCACCCCGGTGCCTGAATGCTGCCGCCGCCGCCGCCGCTTCTGCTGCTTCTGCTGTGCGCCAGGCTGGTCTGTCCGCAGCCGTGGTCTCCCAGACGCCCACGGCGCTGCTGCATCCTTTGAAAAATGGGGGCTTTTCGGGGGGTGTCCGGTGGATGGTGCGAAGTTCCTAGCGGCCACTGGGGCAACGCACCTCAGAGAACTCCATTGAGTGCTGATGGGAAACCGGGCTGACCAGATGGGTAGGAGAGAGGAGGAGTATGGGGGACGGAGGTAAAGGAGGGGGTGGCTGTGCGTCCCACTGGAGGGATCGGAAGGGAGATGGGCCCTGGACTAGTAAATCATAAAGCAGTTAATTAGCGAGAGGAAGATGGAAGCTGGTCTCTCCTCAGTATCTTTCCCTGCTCTCCTCTTTCTGGGTGAAAGCGGTTAGGGATATCCTAGGTCTGGAGACTTGCCTCCTAGGGTTGGGAGGAGTGAGGGGAGGAGAGGATGGAGGAGGGGAGGAGAGGATAAAGGAGGTTCTCACAACCCAGACTAGTTCATAAGAAGTGTAGACTCCACTTGTAGTTTCCTGAACTCAAGTCTACCTGTTCTATTTCCTTTCACTCGATACTCCTGGATTCATTAAGCTAGAAAAAGGAGGTGGGAGAGGGAAGAATGGAAAGAGGGAGGAGCAAGAAGGGAGTGGGGGTAAGAGCCTTGATTGTCTTCTAAGCAAATTGGCCCAAGAGAGAATAAACTAGGACCCTCCAGAATTCATTTACCTAGAAGATGGCCTTAAGAGATTGAGAATAGGATGTGAGAAAGGATTGGGTAATGGAGAGGGTGAAAGTAGTAGGGAGAAGAAAAAGAAGACACTAGGGGATAACAAGGGTGATGTCTCTAGCACTGGGGAACAAGTGTGCCCCTAAATATGCCACTTTAGAAGAACATTTGAAGGGAAAATGCACCATTTGCATTATTCAACGAAGTCTGAGGAAACTGATCACCCTTGGCACCCTAAAAAACCATAGAGAAATGAAAAAGGTACACACAGGAAAAGTAAATCAAGGACTTAAAGAAGGCTGACATTCTTCCCAAATCTGTTTTAGAGCCCACATAGGCATCAGTGGAAGATAAGAAATATAATGCACCTAGAGCTTGCTTCCAGAGTGAAATCGATCAATGAGTAAAGACTCCCAGGCTATCTTTCCATTCCTTAAAATTCAACTTCTCATTTGGTGAGTGGCTGTTATTCCATACCTTCCCTTTAGGTGTCAACAGTAGCTATTATCTGCAAGATGTGAAGTTTGGAGGGTTTTAGCTGGTGTCCAATCTTTCTTGAAAGATACTCTTTCCCCAGTCAGAGTGGAAGGAAGGATTCATAGTTCAACAAAAGTCTCCTCATGCTCTGGCCCCCTCATTCAACTTTCTTTTTTCCATCTCTTGGAAAACACAAAAGCACTAGTTTCCATTAGGAACCACAGGAAACAGTAAATATGTTCCCAGCCTCGAATGGAGTATACCCCTCTGAAGACTTAACGATTAGACCCCATGAAAACTCAAGGGGAAATCGGGGGTCAAGTCCCTCTGACACATATGGACTGTGTGACCTTGGACAAGTCACTTAATCTTTCAATGCTTTAGATAACCCAGTGTGTGTGAGAGAATGTATGTGTGATGAAAGGGTGTTGACTTGTATGGGTAAAAGTAGTTTCCCAAATCATAAACAGCTAACAATGCACATAAAAAGCAAAATATAAACAGTCTTTGACCATCACTTTATTACTCATCCAAAATTTCAAGGGAAATCCAGGAGAGGGGGTTTGAAAGAAATTCCTAAGGGATCAGACATTGAACTGCTTAAGACATTTCCTTAGACAACCATGTTCTCAGAAGTTAGTTCCTATTCAAAGGGAGGAGCCGGGAATATCAAGACTGGCATTTCAACTAGCTCCTCCAGCTTTTTCCTGAAGGGTGTCAAACTAAGCCTCTGAGATCCAAGTTCAGCCCAGATACCTGAGGCTACAGGAATGCAGTTTTCCTGCCCTCCTGTGGGTGGCCAAGGAGACCCTAATAATTCCTGGTTGCTGCAGAGGGTGCAGTCCTGATTCTGAGATCTTGTTGGTAAAGTGGCTTACAACCACTGTTATTGCTGCTCCTGCTGCTGTCTCCCACTGCCTAACCAGTGGAGCCAGAGACTACACAATCAGCTGATGCCTCCTAACGTCAGGTTCAGGCTCTTTCCCTATCCCCTGTTGGCAAAAATGACCGCCTAGCTGACACATCAGTCCCACCTCCTCTCCAAAAGGAATGGCCTTTCTGTTACCTAAGTGAGCAATTCACCTTCTCTGGGGTCCTGAAGAAAAGAGGATTGGGTCCCCTTGGACTCTCTAGGGCTGTCTATTTTGTGTTGTGCTCCTGTGTGTATGCATGTCCCAAGTATATTTTTAAAGCATCTACTATATGCAGAATACCTTGTGGGAGGAGACAAGATTCCCTATTTGCCTTCTGGAGCTTATTAGAATCTAGTAGGTGACAACTCTTCCACAAATGACCCATCAATGCAAAATACTGTATAAGTACATTAGAAAATTGCTAAAGCAAAATGCTACCTCTAATATGGAAAGAGGAGAAGTGAGTCCTTTGTTTCCCCTTTCTTAAATTATACATTTCTGGGATTTGCTAGAAATGCTGGCAAGGAAAGACTGGTGTCAGCTTTGATTCCAATGCCCTGGAAATTTAGTAAGGCTCCCTCACTCCTCCCAAAATGTTAATAATAATTAACAATATCAGGAGAGGGGTTTGTCTTAGTACCTTTTCTATCTCAATTCCACCCAAAAGATGGCATTATAATAAATATTTACTCAAAAAAGAAAGGCAATTCTATTTTAACACAGTAATAACTTCTTACAGGAAAAAATATTTACATATGTCTATAAACACTTGTGTTACCATTCCTATAAGGATCTCAAAGACCTTGTGGCAAGGTCTTAGTTAGACCAAAACTATATGTAGGGCAAGCATTTGAAGAGGGGAAGGAAATTGTCTTTTTCTTCCTGTTTCTTTGAACCAGTATTTGGAAATGAGGATTAACAGGGTTTCCTTGTTGCCTTGTTTACAGGTGGAGCAAGTATTACAAAAAAAGAAAAGTAATCCTCACTGTGTTGGTGTGAGAAGAGTAATTGATAAATTTTAAAGCACTAGAGAAATGTGAATTATTATTAAATGTGAATGATTATACTATCCTCTGCTCATCCAGACTCACTTCCCTAGCAAGTTCTGGATAATGGTATCCCCCATCCTCCAAAGCCTCTATGCTAAGTGGGCACATTAACCACTTTGGTAAAGGAACAGACCTCTTCATTTTTTCACCACCTTCCATCAAGGGGTCTGTAGATTTAGTCAAAATAAAGCACAGGTTTGAATTCAGATGAAACTTGCCATATTCAAAAGTTCCTCCAACTAGAATGCCTCCCAATATGATTCCTCAAGCATAAAAAAAAGAATGAATACAAGTTAATGAGATAATACCCAATCTGATTAAAGAAAAAAGATTCAAGATGATTAATGAACAGAGCAACCTGATGAAAGAAAGTCAAAAGAATTTCATTGCATTAGACTTTGTTAATGGCAGTGAATCAGTATAGAAGGTAGAAAGAGTGTCTATTAAAATGAGCCAGGAAGGTTTCCTCTTCTGCAGTGGTAGATTATAAAAGTCAGTTTTACAATATAGTCTACATAACGTATAGTTGTGTAAATAGTATTTCCCTTGTTGGTTATCAAAGCACTTGGCCCAAGAATAGAAGCTCAGGGTCTCTACATCCAAAAGCATACAACTTGATTTCCAAACAAGAATCTATAAAACAGTATCCACAATCTAAGAAAATGTCTCAGTATAATAAATAAGCAAACCTACCTTCCCTAGACTAAATAGATGTGTATGTGCCTGTGTGTGTGTTATGTATATGTATATATATAAGGTATAGGACAGCTATCTCCTTTAAGTAGCTACTGAAGCTGCTGTATGCATAAAATGCAAAAGATTCATCTGGGTTTTAACAAATACTTTTTAAACATGATTTAGCATAATTATTAGCATAATATAGCAATAAGTGTATATATATATATATATATATATATATATATATATATATATATATATATATATATATATACAGAAGGAGAGAGAGAGAGAGGATTGTGTAGCTCCTGGAAGACCTCTCCAAGTCTCACCTTAGATAATACTAGCCCTGTGACCTAGGGCAAAACCTGGAACTCCCAGCATTCCCAGACAGCTGTCTTAAGGCTACTAATTTAAAAGAAGCAGATAGTATGTATTGATGAAAAGTGTTTGCAATGAGGTTGGTTTCCTAGACAGTTGAAATCTGGATTCCAGATTCACGTGTATACATGTCTATATACCCACAGGCATGTGCACACATATAAAATATTCAAATATATGTAGATACTGTTGTGAATAAAGAATAAAATATGCATTCAATCATTCAATCAGCAAGGTTTTGGTATGAATAAATTCACAGTAGCTAAATGTCATATATTGCACAGAATCCCAGTACTAGAATGGACTTAATACTTGTCTAATATCCAAAAAAATTATCCCTTCTAGAATCTTCCCAACAAGTGATAATTCATCCTGGGTTGATGCAAACTGATTTCATTTTGGGAAAACTCTAGTCTCTTTCATATCAAGACTGAATTTGCCCTTTGGCACTTTCCTTCATCAATTGAATAAACATATATAAATATCTACTAAGTGCCAGCCTGTTATGCTAAGACTTAACCTATAGCTGAAGAGCTAATATGTATGAGACAAAGGACTTGAACCAGGTCTTTCTTTCACTGCCTGATCAAGTCTCTCAGTGCCTTTAGTCAACTTTTTGGAACAAAAAATATGGAGACAGTTATTTATCCATTCTGATAATAGTTTCCTGCTCCCCTGCCCCATGCCTTCCTAAACAGATGAAATCCTATGTCCAGGATGAAAGCAAATACAAGTGACAGACAACAAAATGAATCAGTGGGTGTGGTTGTGATCATGTGGTTGATGACATTTTTTTAATAACCAAAAAGAACTTTTAATACTTAGCAAGGTTGGGAGCCTCACTGATATAATAAAATCCACACCTGACTAGAATCTCCCCCTCAATTGCCCCTATAAAATTGTCTTCAGTCTTCTGCATAAAGATATCCGGTAATGGAGGGCACACTTTCCAGGCAAACTGTTACACTTTTAGGCACACCTAATTTTTAGGAAGATTTTCCATACTAAAATCATTCTCTTTACAGCTTCCAGTTCCAAGTTTGTGCTAGAAGTCTAAGTTCTCAAAGTCTTCCTCATTTTTATTATTAGGCATATAAGAATCTGAGGTATTTGAGGTCATACATTTAGAGCTAAGAGGCCATCCAATACAACTCATTCCTTTTTCAGATTAGGAAGTTAAGGTCCTGGGAGGTTTATTGATTTGTCAGGGTCACACAGCTAATAAGTGCCTGAAGTAGAATTTGAAATGAGTTACCCAACTCCAAGTTCAATACTTTCTCTAATATACCTCACTGTCTCCCTGCTTGGTTCTCCATTATTTTTTAGAAACAAAGCTAAGAAATGTCCCTTTTATTATCCCATTCATTAAAAAAAAAAATCCTTTACCTTCTGTCTTAGAATCCATTCTATCTGTTCAAAAGCAGAAGACTGGCAAGGGGTAGGCAATTGGGGTCAAGTGACTTTCCCAGGGTCTCACAACTAGGGAATGTCTGAGGTCACATATGAACCCAGGAATCCACTGTCTCCAGGCCTAACTCCCTGTCCATGGAGTCACCTAGTTGCTACCATTTTCCTGTTCATTTTAAAATGCTTTGTGGATTTCAGTAGCATTTATGTTAATCAATATTCTTGTCTGAATAAATCAAATTCAAACACAACTGAAGCCATTAACGTAACCACAAAGTATCACTGAAAAATGAGCATTTCCCTTCATCTTCTGGTTAATGGTAAACAGTAAATACATTGAGGGTCATGGCATCTACAAAGATATAGCCCATGTCCCAATAAGAAGTGTGGGGACCAAGACCTCCATCCAATCCATTAAATTAATCTGGAAATAGACTAAAATTCATCTTGTTATTAAACATTAGTTGTTTTTCTAAAGTTTATGAGCAGGGACCTTCAGTAATAAAAGTTTGGTGGGTCAGTAAAAAATTGGCTCTGCCATGTGGGTGAGGAAGAGACCCTAATTTAGGTTCATTTAAAAGCAACTGAAATGCCAATAATTTGTAAGGAGTTTAATAGTAATGCTGATTTATTCATCCATGCATTCATTTAACATTTTTAGTAAAAGGCATGGTGTGTGAGATTAAGGGCTGAGGGGAGGTAAAAGTAAAAAATATATTCTTTTTCTCCTAGGAGCTAGTAATTAATAAAAGAATATTCCTTGCTCCAACTAGATAAGTCCAGAAATTGGCCACAGGCAACTATCAGTTTATGCCTAACTTTCTATAAACAGAATCTTGATTCAGGTTTTAAAGAATGTTGCAAACTGACAGGATCAGGCCTTTCTCCCAGAGGGAGAAAAGGGAAAATGTAGATAAAAACACACTATGGCAAGCAGATAAGTAGCAATTAAAATGGATTTAGCAAAAGCTTAGTATACAGGAGCCACTATTGTAGAGTCTGGGAATACAATTTTAAAAGTCCTTGGCCACAAGGAGTTTACACTCTTAATGAGTGAATAATCCATTATCTTGTTAGGTGTATTCAAATGTGCCTTATGTTACATAATCCTGGATTGGTTCTTGGGTAAAAGGCTCCTGACTCTTTGTCTACCACAGTATAAAAGAGGAAAAATACTAACCTTTTTGAGTTATTCCTATAAGGAATAAAGTCTTCTACTATTGATTTCGTAGATGGCCATTTTTATAAGTGATTTCATTCCTGAGAATCCAATGAAACCAAAGACCCAAAGGTGGTAACGGGAAATCCATTTCTTTGTCCCTTTTTTGTCATTGAGAATGCTTGCCCCTCTTCTTGTTTACATACCAAACAAACATTGTAGTTAAATTAGGTGCCTGTGTGTGCAGAGTTCCTAATCTTTGACATCCAGAACCAGATTAATTCAAAAACTTAACTATAAAGGTTTTTGTCCAGATCACTGCCCACATGGAATCTAGAAACTCCAAATTTGTGACCTAGTGGGATCTGGTGAACCCCAAGTTTCAGAACTAGCTTCTAAATTGAAGACCCCAAAGTTCATACCCCTTCCCTGTTCACTTGGGAATGCACCCTGGAGGGAATCTCAGGCTAGCAGTTTCAGACTGAATAGTGAACCCTCAGGTGAATATCAATCCTAGTTGGGTAGAACTAAGCATATGCTAAGGACCCTCTTTGTTTTAGGCAGCCTCTCCTGTGGTATCAGAGACCCTTTCCCAAGAAAATCCAAACTTGAGCAGGAACCATCCTTTTGTATCCCTTGTAAGCAGCTTCTTCCCTTAGACCCTAGCCTCTAGCTATGATTCCTTTCCCAAACTTGATAGTATTCTGTCTGTATAGTTTGAATACTCCCATTTCCTTTGTAGCTATAGCAATGCCAATCACCTTTCCCTGCCCCTGGATTTCCTCCAAATGGTATCCACCCTGGCCATTTGAGTCTTTTCCTACAGATGCATACTTTCTACCACACCTACATCACTCCACCTCTACCTCCCAACTTCATTTCCTCAGAACAAAATTGCCTTTTGATGTCACCTTTTCCATATATATGTCTTTATAAGATTCTTCAGAGCAGAGACTATTTTTAAAAAAATAAACTTTTCTTAACTATTTGTATGTTACCAAAATATACCTCCCCCTTTTCCTCCTTGAGAGCCATCCTTTATCAAATAGTACTTTATTTTTTAATTTTTTTTAAAACCCTTACCTTCCATCTTGGAGTCAATACAATACTGTGTATTGACTCCAAGGCAGAAGAGTGATAAGGGCTAGGCAATGGGGGTCAAGTGACTTGCCCAGGGTCACACAGCTGGGAAGTGTCTGAGGCCAAATTTGAACCTAGGACCCCCCATCTCTAGGCCTGGATCTCAATCCACTGAGCTACCCAGCTGCCCCCTTCAAATAATACTTTAAAGGGGGAAAAATAGGAAAAAAGAAGAGGAAAAAGTCATCAGAAATGGTAAATAAAATAAAAAATAAATTCTGAAAACATGAGTGGTGTGGGTTATAACAACAATAGGGTTATCTTCACATCCCTTTTCTTTCCACCATGATTGCTCTTTATAATTTTGCAACCCTACTTTTGATTTTGTGGATATGTTATTGCTCTTGATGTTTGCATTGTTGTAGTTATTGAATATGTTGCTTTCTTGTCTGCTTACTTCATTTTGTATCGAACCCTGTTAAATTAAATTCAGTCTTTCAGTGCTTCTTTCTACTCAATATGACAATCATTTCTTACCACTAAATAATATTCCATTATATTCATGAATCACAATTTGTTTAGCAACTTCCCAAATGATGGGCATCCTGAACTGCCATTCTCAATTCTTTGCTGTCACAAAAAGGTATTAATATATATATATATTGATATATATGGGGACTTTCTTCTTATAAGTGACTATCTTGGGATAGAAGTCCAGTAATAGAGTTCCTGATTCAAAGGTTAAGTCATTCCAAGTTGCTTTTTGTAAAAATGGAGATTTGAACCCTGGACTTCAATCCCCAGAAGTCCTTGCTCTAGTTCCCGAGATACTTTGTAACCTCACCTGAGTTCCCACCTGGTCTCTGCCTTTGTCTTGGGCTCTTCCTCACTTCCGCTTCCAAGCAGACAGGTCTCTCATGATGTAAGTGAAATTGAATGGGCCTCTGGGCCCACCTAGGCACGTGCTTTCTTACTTGTACTTTCTTTAAATTCTTAATCTTTAATAAACCTCATAAAATATAATACTTCTGGCAGAGAAACTAAATTTTACCTGCCACAGTTTGGCAATTTTAATGGTTACATTTTAAAAATAATTATATATCATTTTACAATTCCAACAACAATCTGATAATGTTCCCATCATTCCACAATATCTCATACTACTACCTACTACTACCATTTTTGGTCAACTTTTCTATTCTAAGGTACAACCTCACTGGTAGTTTTGATATGTGTTTCATTTAGGGTCAGGGTTTCATTTCATATTAGTGATTTGTACAATTCTTTCTTGGGGTTGTTATACTTTACTTTATCTTTTCATTTAAGAACTGTTTGTTTATATCCTAGGACCACTTATCTACTGAAGAATTTTTTTTGTCCCATCTTAGCATACCTGGCATAAATCACATTTTGTCATGATGAATGAATTCTTGGAAGGACAGACTGTTTTTAAATCTTTGTGTCCCTAGAAGCACTTAATGAGTGGCTTTTCATTCATTCATCCATCCAGACATTCATTCTAGTTCATTTAATTTGTGAGGAGCTATATGACTTTTACAAAGTGCTTTCTTCATAAAAACTACAGACTTAAGTGGTACAATTTTTTATTTATTTTTTTTAAACCCTTACCTTCCATCTTGGAGTCAATACTGTGTATTGGCTCCAAGGCAGAAGAGTGGTAAGGGCTAGGCAATGGGAGTCAAGTGACTTGCCCAGGGTCACACAGCTGGGAAGTGTCTGAGGCCAGATTTGAACCTAGGACCTCCCATCTCTAGGCCTGGCTCTCAATCCACTGAGCTACCCAGCTGCCCCCAGTGGTACAATTTTTAATGTCTCTACTTTATACACGAGGACCCTTGAGCTTAGAAAGGATGTGTGTTTTGTCCATAGATGCACAGCTAGCAAATGTCATATCTGGGACCCAGGAATCTTGACATAAAGTGGTGTCCTTTCATTTTTCTTTATTTTAATTTTCAGTTTTAAATTCTCTTCCTTCATCTCCTACCCCCTAGTTACCTTTCTATCAAACTGACTTCTATATCCTTTTGTGACCTGAAAGAAACTTCTTATCATATTGACAACAGTTGAGTTAAGGAGAGAAAACCTTTTTATTTTTGCATAATAGAATTTCATTTCCCAGGTTAATCCTATTATGGTATAGATTTACAATTTATAAAACCAATGTCCTTTACAAAATGCCCTAGAAAACTCTTACATTCTATAAAAAGCATACATAAAATATTAATATATTGAAGAAAATATTGGTAATTTAGGAAAGAGAAATGAGACCAGATAGATATCGTTTTCACAGACTGCATGGTTGGTGGTGGATGGGCAGAACTCCAAAGCTGGAAATCCTTAAGAGAAAAAGTAAGTCCCTGGAGACTTAACTCATGAGAAATATCAGAGAACTAAACTTTCTGGGCAAGTGTTTATGGAAAGATTTACATAAAGTAATTATAGCACAAAGTCTAAAAGGTGTGTATTTGAAATGCTTCACTAGAAGCATTCAGAGAAAGTATCTACATGATTCCTCTTTCATTTATTTACTGGGTTGAAGAATACACAAGAGAAAAAAATATCTATAGTCATTTTATATCTTTGGACATACTATTTAAATAAAACCCTGCATTCTGAAGGAGACTAGAGTGCATTCTGAAGGAAAACAATCCATTGTTTTGATGTGTGTTTCTCTTCCTATTAGGGATTGAAATATTTTTTCATGTGGTTGTTAAAAGTGTGCATTTTTTTCTTTTGAGAATTTTTTATATTCCTTGACCACTTATCTATTGAAGAGTTTCTCTTAGAGACAGATATACACACATATACATCTATGTATATATCATTTATGTTTTATATACGTGTATCTATAGATAAATTAATTAATAAGTAACATATAGTGCTTAAGGTTTACCAAACATTTTAAATATTACCTCATTTGATCCTCACAAAAATCTTATAAGGTAGGTGCTATTATCACCCTTATTTTACAGATAAGCAAATTGAGTCTGAGAAGTTAAGTGACAGTCACATCACTACTAGGTATCTGAGTAGGGATTTCAACTTAGGTCTTGCTTATTCCAATACCTACATATACATGTACATAAATATATATCTTTATATTTCTATCTATATCTCTCTATCCATCTATCATATCCATCCATCTATCCACCTATTTATCCATCCATTCATCCATCCATCAATCTATCTGTCTATCTATCATCTATCTGTCTGTCTGTCTGGGCATCTGGATATATATTTATATGAAGTGGAAGAGGAAGGAGAATAAAGCATTGCTCTAATCTATCAGTTGAGATCAGAAAAGTCTATGAAAGGGATATCCTCCCTTTCCCCTTTCACCCTTCTCTAACTTTCTATTAGAAATAACTTTTAGAGTGAACATGATTTTGTTTTATTTTTGGACTGACTTTTTGCTTGAGATCCCTCCATGAAGGAGACCATGGTATACTGGAAACAAACACTGGACTTGGATTGAGATCGTTGACCTGGCCTCAATTTTTACTAGCCTTTTGACCTTGTGTAAGTCAGTTCCCTGGATGAAGACTAGTTTTCTCTGTATCATGATCAGAAGGCTATCAAACAGGATTTTCTATTTTGTTATATCTTTCAAAGAGCATGGCACCATTTTGACAAATGCATGAGAGATACTTTTTTGAGAGAGAGAGACTTTGAGGCAGCATTTTGTTCTAGCAAAATACTTTCATTGTCAAACAATAAGCACCAAGGGATTTTGTATTCTTTACTTTCTTTTTTTAAAAAAGTTTGCTATTTTGTTTGTACATTACAAACATTTGCAGATTACTCTCCTTTGGTGAAAGTTCTCTTGTAACAAAGGAAAACAACTGAGTAAAACTAATAATACAATGATCTCATCAGAAAGTGTTTGCAACATTTAATATCCATAAATCTCTCCAAAAATAGGTAGAAATCTATTTTTCTCTCTCCTACTCTCAGCCCACTAACAAAGAAAAATAAAAGCAAATTTTATAGGAAATGTGCAGTCATATTTATTATGTCTATACAATCTGTAATTAAACTATATATGAATATATGCATGTGGATATTTATACATATTCATACACACATATATATATGAATATATCTATGTATATACATAGACATATGCATGTACCTGTACATACACATAGATATATCTCATTCTCTTTTCTAAATCTTTCACTCTGAAATGGCACTCATGTTTCATCAGGAATTCTCTGGCTCCGTGAATGGCCATTTTTATTGATCATAAATCTTACAGCTTTCAAAGGTGTTTAGTTTTAGATTATTGTTGTTATTGTACAAATTATTCTCCTGATTCTGTTTATTTCATTCTTCACCAGTTTATAAAAGTCCTCATTTCTCTATATCTTTTGTCAACTTTGTGATGTGTTTTACTATGAAATATTTTCTGTAAAGTTATCTTCCTTTTTCTTCCTAACACCCACATCAAGAAGTCTCCTCTCCTTGTATAGTACATTCTCAAATATGTTATATACAGAAAGAGTAGACATGCATTAGTCATTTCTGATATTCTCTTGGTATCTTTTTAAATTTTATGTTTTTGTTTGTTTTTATTAGATTCACATCAAGCATGAGATGGAAAAGAATAACTAGATGTATATAGTGTTTTAAAGTTTTCAAAATACTTTATATGCATACATGCGCATATATCCACATATATTAATTATATATTTACAGATATATGTGTGTATATTACCTAAAACCTCATTTGGCCCTCTTAACAATCTTCATGACAAGATAAGCAATATTCCTATAATAACCATTTGAATGCAATCCCTTAGAGTTCTGGTGAAAAGAAAGAAGCATAGAAATGTGAAATAAGTTGTCCAAGGTAATCCAGATAGTAAGTGGCAAAGCTGGGACAAATAGGTTCTCTGACTCAATTCAGTGATCTTCATTCTAAATCACTGTTGACTGTTGTTATCATATCTCTCTTCTTGGCATGTACAGTAATTGATTGCTGACTAACAGTTTTTAGTCTCTTTTTGGTTTCCTCATTTGTGAAAGCAATTGATTTTAATCACTGAAAATTCTGACTATATGAGATTCTTACAAGTGGTATTGATATCACTTCTTTTATCCAATTCACATTCTTCAGTCTCAAAAATTCAATTAAACAGGTCAATTTGACATCATCTTAATTGTATACCACATATTTTTCTCATTTTTATTTATTCACCTTCATATTATTTTAATCTTTTCTCTAATAAGTAAGCAGTCTAACTTATACACAGAGATTCAGAAATGACTTCTATCCCAGTAAGAAATAGTTTCCTAATCAAATGTCTGATGAAATGATGCTTCTTATTGTTTTGTAGTGGATAATAAAAGCAACTTTCCAGACTCTTTACTTTGCTTCTCCCATGAGACCTTGCAAATAAGCCATCCTTCCATTCAGCTACCTCTTTTTGTCTTTTGGTTTTGTGTGTAGAAAGAAAGTCACAACTGATATGATTGAATCCCTCCAGTATAATGTACTCATTGGTCACTGGATAAATATCTCATTACAAATAGTTGCGTTGCTGTTCTTAGATTGTTTAAAAACTTTGTAATTCTTTTGCACCCTTTGCTCCTTATCCTGCTACTCAGATACCAGAAGCAGAAATTGGGGAGTATGGGGAAGAGCTAGAACGGACTGTGAGAGGTTTTTGTCTATTAGACTTCATGTATCTAAATAATTTCAGCATAAGATGATATTATCTATTTATTCAGTAAAATTGAAGTACCTTCTTTCAGCAATACCCTATAATAAATCCTTGGAGATAAACATCACCTCTAGTGCCTTGCAGATTACCTCAACTTTCCCCTATACATATATTTATATGCAGTCATTTTCAAGTTCTCTCTTATTAGAATGTGAGTTCCTTGAGAGCTGGGTCTGCCTTTCTTTGTACCTACAGTGATTAGCATACTGACTTACACATAGTAAACACGTAATACAATAAATGCCTGTTGACTTGACTTGACTGTGAGGATCTAGATCCTTGCCTATGAGTCACATATAAATTCTCTCTGTCTGTCTCTTCTCCTCTCCTCTCTGTCTCTTTGTCTCTGTCCCTGTCCCTATCTCCTCTGTCTCTGTCTCTGTCTCTGTCTCTGTCTCTGTCTCTGTCTCTCTGTCTCTCTGTCTCTCTGTCTCTCTGTCTCTCTGTCTCTCTCTCTCTCTCTCTCTCACACACACACACACACACACATTCACTGCATAAATTGCTAAGAAAATGGCCAAGTGAAACAGCAATGACAGAGATCATGTTGGTCCTTCAGTTCTATGTTTAATGACTATGACTTAAGATGTGCCTTTAAAGGTTGACAAATAGATCAAACCATTGGTCAACTTCTTTTTTTTTCCCCTTTGGAGATAATCAATCAATAAGCATATATTTAGCATCTATTCCAGGAACTGTGCTAAATTAGGGAAGATAATTTTCCATTTAGATCTTCTCAGTGCTCTGATAGAATCAAAGACTAATATCTTTGTTTAATATTATTGCCCTGACATAAAGGTCTTTGGAATTATGGAAAAGACATATTAATGATAGCTTACATTGTGAAACATTTTAAAGTTCAAAAAGTTCTTTTCCAACAATAAGAGCAGTGAAAGCCAATAACACAAATATTATTGTCTACTCTATTTTTTTAAAATTGATGCTCAGGAAAGTTGTAACTTGTTCCTGATCATATAACCAGTAAATGTTAGAGCTAAGATTCAAACTCAGATCTCCCCACTTTGAGTCTAGTTACTGGGTCATACTACCTCTTATCACAGCACTTTCATATCCATGTACGTATTCATACACATTTTATATTTAATGAATTGATGTGTTTTTCATGATCTTTTTTAGGATGGTTAATCTTTACATTTTCAAGAAATTATATATTTTACTCAGATGTCTTTATGGTACTCTGTGACTTAATTTTGTTGTTGAATTTGTTTGAATCCCTCCAAAATTATATACATTTACTAGTCCCTGGACAAATATCTCACATTCAGAGTAATGTTTTTAAATTATTTATACACCGAGTCATTCTTTTGTACCCTCTGCTCCTTATCCTGCCACTCAGATACAAGAAGCAGAAATTGAAGGGCAGGATATTGGACAGTAGAGTGAACTGAGAGAAATTTTAATCTATCAGTCTTCATTTATCTAAGCCATTTTAGGATAGGACCATTTGTCCATTCACTCAATAAAATGTAAGTACCTACTTTGAACAATATGCTACAATCAAGACATATTATATTAAGGTTTATGAAATGGTTTGCTGCTATATACATTAAGCAGTACATTCCTAGAAGCCATGGCAGAATCAGAGAAATAACTCTCAGGAGTTCTAGTAATAAAAATAAAAAGCTCACATTAACAGCATTCCTTTTCTTGGGAAGGAAATCAGCTGATGCTTCTCACTTACAGAAGCTCCAAAGTGTTTATTTCAATTTCTCATGCCCCTGAAACTTCTCCAACCTTGAGAATTAGTCAAATATAATTGTTTTATACTTTGAAAATATATATGATAAGGTGAAAGTGAATGGGAAAGAAAATAATAATCATAAATAAAATCATCACAGATATTTCATACCTCTCAGATTGATTAAAATAATGAAAGGCAATGATAAATTTTGGAGGGGATGTGGAAAAATGGGAACATTAATACAATGATAAGGAAAAAGGAACTATGTACTAATCTAACCATTTTAGAGAGCAATCTGGAATTATGCTCAAAAAGTTACAAATATGCATATACACTTTGACCCAGAAATACTACTATTTGGTTTATTTCCTAAAGTTCAAGGAAAAAGGAAAAGCACCTCTTTGTTCTAAAATATTTATAGCAATTCCCTTTATGTTAGGGAAGAACTATGAACTGAGTGGCTACCCATCAATTGAGGAATGCCTAAACAAGTTGTGGTAAATAATTTTGTTAAATATTGCTGTGGCATAAGGAATGATAAACAGACTAATTAAAAAAATAGGAAAACCTGTGAAGTTATGAAGAGTAAAATAAGCAGAACCAAGAGAACATGATATGCAGTAACAGAAAACAGAACTATTATTTGAAGAATGACATGTATTTCCACCTTCAGAGAAAGTACTGACAAATAAAAATAAGTAAGACATAGTTTGATATATGCATATATCTTTGTGTCAAATGATGCCTTTCCTGATGAAGGGAGGGAATTATTTGGGTTTTGTAATATAACAAATAAGTAAATTTTTAAAAAAATTTAAAAATCATCTGTTTAGAGATGAGAAGGATCTTAGAAGTCATCTGTTACCACCCCATTATTTTAAAGCTATCATAACTGAGACTCAGAGAGACCTAATGAGTTTCCTGAGTTCACATAATAAAAAGCAGAGCCCAAATCAATCACTCTACTACTTTGACATCTTTCTTCTTCTTTTGTTTTCCCCAACAAAAGTTTTCCTTCCCCAGAGTTCCAAGACGGTGATATATATATTTTTTTCTGACTCCACATTTTCTATTCAAATCAATCATTTCCCACCATGAGATTAGTCTCAATCAATCTTGGTGGCAAGGATGAAGTTTCCTGACTTGCTCCATCCACTGAGATTCCACATGCCATTACCTACATCTTCATTGTAGTTTCAGAGTTGCAAGAAAATATCTCTGCTTGCCAAATGCTTCTGTTACCTGCTCACTGACAACTGACTTTAATTATAATAATAACCTTCTATTTCTTGGGAAATTTCTGAGGCAATTTCCAAACAATGTTGTGAGGTACATAGTATAAATGTACTAATGTCCATTTTATAGACAAGGAAAGTGAGTTTCAGAATAGGGGAAATAGTCTATCTATTGATCTCAATCTGGTCACCTATGTTTACAGAATGAGATACAAAGAGAGGAAAAAAGAGAAAGTTATGGATTTGAGATCTAATATCAATTTCACCTGGACAGCATGTGTATACTGTCATGTGTGAGCAGCTCTTCCCTCCCTGTATAAGAAATTTGATACAGATGTTTAGAGTCTTCATATGTTCAACAAGTAGGAAAAGAGAAGAACATATGCATTATTTTTAACTGTGCTTAATAAACTACCCTCTCTGACTTAGTAGCCAATTCTTAACAGAGTCTAGGGGAAAGCTGGGTCCTTTATTTGACTAAAGGACTAACAAAGCCATTGTTACACTATCCCAAAGCACATGTTCTTCAATGCTGAAACCCATTTTTCTGTAAAAATAATTTTAGCATTGTGACTTAAAATCTAAATTTAGTTGGTTGCCGGGGAAAATCCCAAATAATAAAATACCCAAATCAGCTAGAAATTTATGGTGATTTAATTGATGTAGTGGAAAGAGATTAAGAAGAAGGAAGAAGCAAAGGGAGTAGGATTTCTCCCACCTGGCTAGTGCCAGAAAGAAAACCAGAGGCTCTAGAAAATAAGGAGGAAGGAACCAGCCTGAACTCCAAAAGGGCTCAGCCAAGATGTCTGAGCCTGAATCAGCTCAAGGGCAAACTCACTGCCAAACTCAGACAAATAGCTGCCACCATACCAAGATGTCGGAACACTTAGCACACTGTCAGCCAGAGTCTCCTCTCCAGGGAAAGAGGGAGAGAGAGCCAGTGACATGCCTTATGTAGATAGATTCATGTCACTTTCCTGAATCTCATCTGTACCAATGATAGCTTAGCTTGACTTAGGACAGCCCAGTGGTCTGACTGCTTTTTCTGCACATGTCTGTTGCAGGCCATTTCCTAAGATAATTAAATCTTTGAGTATGGTGCAGGCATCCTGACCTTGTTAAACTGAGTAGGGTGGAGAAATATATAGTTCTCAAGACTTGATTCTGTTAAACCAAGTATCTCCATTATTACTAATCAGGAAATAGCTAAATCAGATCTTCTAAAATATGACCTGAGTACAATGGAGTAGTTTTAAAATTCACATGTCATAGACTGAGGCCAGGAGAATTCAGCTCAACTTTATACACAAGGACAATCCCCAGTTATATTTTTTGAGTTGTTCATATGGTTATGAAATGGAATACATAATTATTAAAGTCCATTCTAGCTTTAGTACTTATTTCAGACAGCGATTAGATATGGCTCAGTGAAGCACTTGGAGTCTAGGTATGGAAGAAACTGGCATAAAATATAAACCCTTCAGATATTGATGTAAAGGTTTCATACTGAACACAGCTTTTCGGATCTTTCTGTTTCCCTGTGCTGGAAGATAGGAGTTCCATCAAGAAGTTAATGAGCTCAAATGGCCCTTGTACTGAGATCATTATTTAACCTCTCCATGACAACATTTTGCAGTCTATATTCTCAACAATACAAAAATCCAAGATAATTTCAAAGGAATCATGAGGGAAAAGGGCATCTATGTCCAGGGAAGAAGTGATGGAGTCCAAATATGGACCGAATCATACTATTTTCCACTTTTTTTTCATTACATATATACATGACCTGTGTAGGCATATGTGTAAAGGGTGAAATTATGGCTGAGACTGAATGTATAATTATTTTTGGTCACCAAGGATTTTATTTGTAAAATGCTAATGAAAAAACCAAGCTGGAAATTTTATGTTGATTTTAATTGATAGTGGAGGAGATTAAGGAGGAGGAAGAAGGAAAGGAGTAGGTTTTCTACACACACACACCACACCTTCCCCCCCCCCCCCCAACTAGTGTAAGGGGGTAGATTAGGAGATAAGGGTTTGGAGTATGAAGGAGGAAGGAGTCAGGCTTGAACTCCAAAAAGGGAAAAGGCTAAGCCAAGATGCCAGAATCTGAAATCAGCTCCAGGGAAAAACTCACCACCAACCCAGACAATAGCTGCCACCATGCCAAGATGTTGGAATACTTAGCACACTGCCAGCCAGAGTTGTCTCTCCGGGGAAAGAGGAAGAGACAGGAAGTGACCAACCTTATATAGAAGTTTTGACATCACTTTTCTGCATCTCATCTGTACCAATGATACCTTAGCTTGACTCAGGACAGCCCACAAGTCTGTCAACTGTTTTCTGCACATGTCTGTTGCCTTTTTTCCTAGATACTTAATCTTGAGTATGATGCAGGCATCCTGACCTTGTTAAACTGAGTAGGGTAGAGAAATGTGGACTTCCCAAGACCTGATTCTGTTATTCCAAATATCTCTATTGTTACTGATCAGGAAATAACTAAATCAAATCTTCTAAAGAATGGTCTGATTTGGGTGGAATAGTTTTAAAATTCACATATGTCTTGTATGATTGCATAAGGTTAAAACTTGGATCAAATTGTTTGCTGTCTTACAGATGGGGAAGAAAGGGAGTAAGGAAAAGAATTTGGAACTAAAAACTTTAGAAATAAATATTAAAATTGTTTTTACATGTAACAAGGAAAATAACATTATATGTAAAATTTAAAAAAAACAATTCTCAGCCTGCTTCAGATTCATATGATCTTAAAGCCCTTTTTTATTAGTATTTTGTCAAAGATAGGTCCTGGTCCTTGATCTCTCATCTTTCTGAAAGACTCTTTCCAATGTTAAAAAAAAATAAAGTGCTAAGGGAAAACAGAGGAAAAGAAAAGGGAAATATGAGAGACCAGAAACTAAATAACATATTAATGTAGTGAGGTGTGCCTATTGGTGTCTGTAAGATAGATGGTAAAACCCCAAATGGAAATTACTCCTTCCAATGGCTGCAGCCTTTGGAATATGGTGTTCATTGGCCAGGTCTAGACACATCTTATCTCCTCTCATAAAACACTTCCTACCCTCTAGTTGTTACCCTCCATTGTACTCCTATAGAAAGATGTCTATATATGAACCTATGATATAAGAGAAAAAATAAATGAGAAATGTAAATGATAGTATGGTATGTATAAAAAAATCCTAGAGAATCAACTAAAAAACTAACTGAAATAACACAGTTGCAGGATATAAAATAAACCCACATAAATCATTGTCATTTCCCTATACTACCAATGAAGCCCAACTGCTAGAGGTAGAAAGAAATCCCATTTAAAATGATTGTAGACAATATAAAATACCTGGGAATCTACCTGCCAAGACAAATCCAGAAACTAGATGTTCACAGTTACAAAACATTTTTTATACAAATAAAGTCAGATCTAAACAATTGGAAAATATTAATGCCTCATGAGTAGGTCAAGTCATTGTAATAAAAATGACAATTCTTCCTAAATTAATTTTCCTGTTTAGTGCTATATAAAACAAACTACTCAAAAATTATTTCATAGAGCTAGAAAAAATAAAAAGAAAATTTATCTGGAAGAACAAGAGACATAGAATATCAAGAGAATTAATGAAAAAATATGAAGAAAGTGGAAAGCTGTGCTATATTTCAAACTATATTATAAAGTGGCAGTCATCAAAATAATATGGTCTGGCTAAGAAATAGAGTGGTGGACTAATGGAATAGATTAGCCACTCGACACACTATGGTAAATGATCATATTAATCATGTGTTTGACATATCCAAAGATACAAGCTTTTGGGAGAAGAACTCACTATTTTACAGAAATTACTGGGCAATAGTATGACAGAAATTAGGAACAGACAAACACTTCATGTCATATACCAAGGTAAAGTCAAAATGGATATATTATTTAGAAATAAAGGGTGATATCATAAATAAATTAGGGAAACACAAAATAGTTTACTAGCCAGACTGATGAGGGGAGAATTTAAGCCAAAATAAGACATACAGAACATTAGTAGATATAAAATAGATAATTTACTAAACTAAATTAAAAAAAAAAGTCTTGCACAAACAAAATTAATGCAATCAAGATAAAAAGGTAAATAGCAAATGGGAATCAAATTCATCATAGCAAGAGTCTCTGACAAAGGTTTTCTTTCTCAAGTATATAGGTAATTGGATCAAATTTATGAGAATACAAAGTATTATTCAATTGATAAATGGTCAAAGGATACAAACAGGCAATTCTCAGATAAAGAAATTAAAACAATCTTTAATCATATGAAAAATGCTCTAATAATCACTATTAGAGAAATGAAAATCAAAATAAATCTGAAGTACATCTTACACCCACAAGACTAGATAATATGATAAAAATGAAAATAATAAAATAAAATAAATAATTAAATTAAAATTAAAAATTAAAAAAAATTTTAAATAAAATTTAAATTAACATTGATAACAGTAACCTGTCGTTGGCAATGGTGCTGCCCGGGTACTTGAAAGTGTTGACGTTAGAAAGCTGCATGCTGTTGATTGTAATGCACAGCTGATTAGTTGGCCTCCCTGGTGCAGGTTGGAACAGCACCTCTGTTTTGCTGAGGCTGATAGTCAGGCCAAACAGTTTTGTTGCTGTAGAGAACCTGTCCACAATGGTTTGAAGATGATTTTCTTGGTGGGCCATGAGAGCACAGTCATCTGCGAAGAGAGCTTCCAGGATGAGTCTCTCTGTTGTCTTTGTTTTTGCAGTCAGGTGGCAAAGGTCAAATACTGAGCCATCCAGTCCGTATTTGATGTAGCTGCCCAGGTCTAGATCCATCACAGCATGTCATAATACTTGGGTGAAGGATAGGTTGAATAGTACCAGAGCGAGGACACAGCCTTGTTTCACGCCATTGGAGATGTTGAAGCGATCGGAAGTCTCTCCACCAGATAGGACTTCCCCTGTCATGTCGACATGACATGAAAGAGCTGGATCAGTTTGAAGAATTTTGCTGGGCAACCGAGCTTGCTGAGGATCACCCACAATGCGTCCCTGTTCACTGTGTTGAACGCCTTTGTCAGGTCTATGAAGACAATGTAGAGACTCAGGTTCTGCTCAAGGCATTTTTTCCTGCATTTGCCTCACCATGAAGACCATGTCAATGGTGCTATGATCTGGTCGGAAGCCACATTGTGATTCAGGCAGGTTCTGCTCTGAAACAGATGACAGGAGTCTGTTGAGTATAACACGGGCGAGGATCTTTCCAGCAGTGGGGAGTAGTGAGATGCCTCTGTAGTTTTCACAGGTTGCTTGTGTGATTAAGCTTGTAAATAAAAATAAACCCTAGAAAAAGTACAAATTAAAAATTCCGAATTAAAGACTAACTTGGAAATCCTAAAAATCAAAGGAGAAATAAATAAAATTGATTGTAAAAGAACTTTTGAACTAATAAAGAAGACTATGAGTTAGTTCAATGAAAAAGAAATGAAATAGATAGAGCCTTGGTTAATTTGATTTAACAAAAGGTAAGAGTAAATCAAATTACCAGCATCAAAAATGAAAAGGGTGATTTTACCTCTAATGAAGAGGAAATTAAAGCAATCATTAGGAGCTCTTTTGCCCATGACAATAAATTTGTAATTTAGGTGAAATAGCTGTATATTTACAAAAAATTAAATTACCTAGCTTAACAAGAGAGGAAATAGAATACTTAAATAATCCCATCTCAAAAGAAGAAATTGAACAAACTATCAATGAACTCTCCCCAAAAATTCCCTAGGGTGAGATGGATTCACAAGTGAATTCTTTTTTTTTTTTAATTTTATAGTATTTTATTTGATCATTTCCATGCATTATTGATTAAAGACAAAGATCATTTTCTTTTCCTCCCTCCCACCCCCCGTGGCCGACGTGTGATTCCACTGGTATCATATGTGTTCTTGACTTGAACCCATTGCCATGTTGTTAGTATTTGCATCAGAGTGTTCGCTCCGAGTCTTTCCTCTGTCATGTCCCCTCAGCCATTGTAGTCAGGCAGTTGCTTTTCCTTGGTGTTTCTATTCCCTCAGTTTGTCCTCTGCTTTTGGATAGTGTTTTTTTCTCCTTGATCCCTGCAGATTGTGCAGGGACATTACACCACCACTAATGGAGAAGTCCATTACGTTCAATGATACCACAGTGTGTTTGTCTCTGTGTACAATGTTCTCCTGGTTCTGCTCCTCTCGCTCTGCATCACTTCCTGGAGGTTGTTCCAGTTCACATGGAAATCCTCCACTTTATTATTCCTTTGAGCACAATAGTATTCCATCACCAACATATACCATAATTTGTTCAGCCATTCCCCAATTGATGGGCATCCCCTCGTTTTCCAATTTTTGGCCACCACAAAGAGCACAGCTATGAATATTTTTATACAAGTCTTTTTATCCATTATCTCTTTGGGGTGCAGACCCAGCAGTGCTATGGCTAGATCAAAGGGTAGACATTCTTTTATCGTCCTTTGTGCATAGTTCCAAATTGCCCTCCAGAATGGTTGGATGAGTTCACAACTCCACCAGCAATGAATTAATGTCCCTACTTTGCCACATCCCCTCCAGCATTCATTACTTTCCTTTGCTGTCATGTTAGCCAATCTGCTAGGTGTGAGATGATACCTCAGAGTTGTTTTGATTTGCATCTCTCTGATTATAAGATATTTAGAACACTTCTTCTTTATCTGAAAACTGCCTATCCATGTCCCTTGCCCATTTATCAATTGGAGAATGGCTTGATTTTTGGTACAATTGATTTAGCTCTTTATAAATTTGAGTAATTAAACCTTTGTCAGAGGTTTTTATGAAGATTTTTTCCCAATTTGTTGTTTTCCTTCTGATTTTAGTTACATTGGTTTTGTTTGTACAAAAGCTTTTTAATTTGATGTAGTCGAAATTATTTATTTTACATTTTGTGATTCTTTCTATGTCTTGCTTGGTTTTAAAGTTTTTCCCCTCCCAAAGGTCTGACATGTATACTATTCTGTGTTTACCCAATTTACTTATGATTTCCTTCTTTATGTTTAAGTCACTCACCCATTTTGAATTTATCTTGGTGTAGGGAGTGAGGTGTTGATCAATTCCTAATCTCTCCCACACTGTCTTCTAATTTTCCCAGCAGTTTTTATCAATTAGTGGATTTTTGTCCCAAAACCTGGGATCTTTGGGTTTATCGTATACTGCTCTTCCTGAGGTTGCTTGCCCCCAGTCTATTCCACTGATCCTCCTTTCTGTCTCTTAGCCAGTAACAAATTGTTTTGATGACTGCTGTTGTGTAATATAGTTTGAGGTCTGGGACTGCAAGGCCCCCCTCATTTGTGTTTTTTTTTTCATTATTTCCCTGGATATCCTTGATCTTTTGTTATTCCAAATGAACTTTGTTATGTTTTTTTCTAAATCAGTAAAGAAATTTTTTGGGAGTTCCATGGGTATGGCACTAAATAGATAAATAAGTTTGGGTAGGATGTTCATTTTATTATGTTGGCTCATCCTATCCATGAGCAGTTAATGTTTTTCCAATTGCTCAAGTCTAGTTTTAGTTTGTGTGGAGAGTGTTTTGTAGTTGTGTTCATATAGTTCCTGTGTTTGTCTCAGGAGATATATTCCTAGGGATTTTATTTTGTCTAAGGTGATTTTGAATGGGATTTCTCTTTCTAGTTTTTGCTGCTGAGCTGTGTTGGAAATAAATAGAAAAGCTGATGACTTATGTGGATTTATTTTGTATCCTGCAACTTTGGTAAAGTTTTTGATTATTTCAATTAGCTTTTTGGTTGAATCTCTAGGATTCTTTAAGTAGACCATCATGTCATCTGCAAAGAGTGATAACTTGGTCTCCTCCTTGCCTATTTTGATGCCTTCAATTTCTTTTTCTTCTCTAATTGCTACTGCTAGTGTTTCTAGTATAATGTCAAATAGTAGAGGTGATAATGGGCATCCTTGTTTCACTCCTGATCGTATTGGGAATGCATCTAGTTTATCCCCATTGCAGATGATATTAGCTGATGGTTTTAGATATATACTGTTTATTATTTTTAGGAACAACCCTTCTATTCCTATGCTTTCTAGTGTTTTTAATGGGAATGGGTATTGTATTTTATCAACGGCTTTTTCTGGGTCTATTGAGATAATCATGTGGTTCTTGCTGGTTTGCTTGTTGATGTGTTCAATTATGTGGATGGTTTTCCTAATATTGAACCAGCCCTGCATCCCTGGTATAAATCCTACTTGATCATGGTGGATAACCCTTCTGATCACTTGCTGGAGTCTTTTTGCTAGTATCCTATTTAAGATTTTTGCATCTATATTCATTAGGGAGATTTGTCTATAGTTTTCTTTCTCTGTTTTTGACCTGCCTGGTTTTGGAATCAGTACCATGTTTGTGTCATAAAAGGAGTTTGGTAGAACTCCCTCTTTGCTTATTATGTCAAATAGTTTGTATAGTATTGGGATTAACTGTTCTCTGAATATTTATAGAATTCACTTGTGAATCCGTTGGGTCCTGGGGATTTTTTTCTTAGGAAGTTCTTTGATGGCTTGTTGGATTTCATTTTCTGATATGGGATTATTTAAGAATTCTATTTCTTCTTCTGTTAGTCTAGGCAGTTTGTATTTTTGTATATATTTATCCATATCACTTAAATTGGTATATTTATTGCCACATAATTGGGCAAAGTAATTTTTAATGATTTCCTTAATTTCCTCTTCATCAGAGGTGATGTCCCCCTTTTCATCTTTGATGTTGTTAATTTGCTTTTCTTTCTTCCTTTTTTTAATTAGATTGACCAGTACTTTGTCTATTTTGTTTGTTTTTTCAAAGTACCAGCTTCTTGTCTTATTTATTAGTTCAATAGTTCTATCACTTTTGATTTTATTAATTTCTCCCTTAATTTTTAGGATTTCTAGTTTGGTTTTCTTCTGGGGGTTTTTAATTTGGTCACTTTCGAGTTTTTTTATTTGCATTTCCAATTGATTGATCTCTGCTCTCCCTAGTTTGTTAATATATGCACTCAGGGATATGAATTTACCTCTGATTACCGCTTTGGCTGCATCCCAAAAGATTTGAAAGGATGTCTCGCCATTGTCATTTTCCTCAATGAAATTATTCATTGTTTCTATGATTTCTTCTCTAATTAAATGATTTTGGAGTATCATATTGTTTAGTTTCCAATTAGTTTTTGATTTGGTTTTCCATGTACCATTACTGATCGTTATTTTTATTGACTTGTGGTCTGAAAAGGCTGCATTTATTATTTCTGCTTTTCTGAATTTGTGTGCCATGTTTCTGTGACCTAATGTATGGTCAATCTTTGTGAATGTGCCATGTGGTGCTGAGAAGAAAGTGTATTCCTTTTTGTCCCTCTTTTTTTTCTCCATATGTCTATTAATTCTAATTTTTCTAAGATTTCATTCACCTCTTTTACCTCTTTCTTATTTATTTTTTGATTTGATTTATCTAAATTTGATAATGCTTGGTTCAAGTCTCCCACTAATATGGTTTTACTGTCTATTTCTTCCTTCAATTCTCCTAGTTTCTCCATTAGTAATTTGGGTGCTATATTATTTGGTGCATACATGTTGATTAGTGATATTTCCTCATTATCTAAAGTCCCTTTTAACAGAATGTAATTACCTTCCCTATCCCTTTTAATCAGGTCTATTTTTGCTTTGGCTTTATCAGATATCATGATTGCCACTCCTGCCTTCTTTCTGTCAGTTGAGGCCCAGAAGGTCTTACTCCATCCTTTAATTCTGACCTTTTGGGTGTCTACCCGCCTCATGTGTGTTTCTTGGAGACAACATATGGTAGGATTTTGGATTCTAATCCATTCTTCTATTCGTCTACGTTTTATGGGTGAGTTCATCCCATTCACGTTCAACGTTATGACTGTCACTTGTGGACTCCCTGGCATTTTGATATCCTTCCCTAATTCTAACCTTTCTTCTTCAGCTCTACCTTTTAGTGCAGTGATTTACTTTAAATCAGTCCCCCTTGTATTTCCCTTTCTACCCTCCTCCCTTCTTATTCCCTCCCTTATTTTCCCCTGTAGTCTTTTTAAAATTTCCCCCCACCCTCTCCCTCCCTTGTACTGCTTCCCTCCCCACCAGTCTGTTTTTTACCCTTCTACTCCCCTATAGGGCGCAAATCTATTCTCTTCCCCAATGGATTGGATTGTTCTTCCATCTTTGGGTCAGTTTCAAAGTACGTAAGAGTTGAGTATTTCCTATCTCCAACCTCTTTACCCTTCCAGTGTATCAATGTTCTCCCCCTCCCGCCATTCGCTTCTTTGTGACATATAAATTTACCCCCATTTGTTTCTTTTCCCATTTCTTTTAGTCATAACCTCTTTTCTTTTTTAGCTTTAGTCATGTATATATATATCTATATATATATATATATACATACACATGTATATGTATTTATGCATGCATATATCTATATACCTATTTATGTCTTGTCCTTTCATCCTATACAGTTTGTCACTGTTCCCTCTGAGTGTAGTTCTTCTAGCTGCTTAGGTGATAGCAACAGTTTTTAAGAGTTGCCAATGACCTCTTTTCTTATAGGGATACATATCATTTTAACTTATTGAGTCTCTTAAAAAAACTTTTTTGTTGTTGTTGTTATTGTTTTTCCCCTCTTTTTAAATTACCTTTTGATGATTCTCTTGAGTTCTGTGGTTGGACTTCAAATTTTCTGTTCAGGTCTGGTCTTTTATTTATGAATGCTTGGAACTCTTCTGTTGTGTTAAATGACCATACTTTCCCCTGTAAGAATATAGTCAGTTTTGATGGGTATTTTATTCTTGGCTGTAGGCCTAGTTCCCTTGCTTTCCAGAATATCGTATTCCATGCCTTTTGGTCCTTCAGTGTGGATGCAGACAGATCCTGTGTTATCCTCACAATGTTTCCATGGTATCTGAATGGCTTCTTCTTGGCAGCTTGTAATACCTGTTCTTTCATCTGATTGTTTTTGAATTTGGCTATAACATTTCTTGGTGTTGTCCGTTGGGGATTAAGTATAGGGGGTGATCTGTGGATTCTTTCAATCTCCACTTTCCCCTCTTGTTCTAGGATCTCGGGACAGTTTTCCTGGATAATTTCTTCTAGTATTATGTCCAGGCTTTTTCTTTTGTCGTGGTCTTCTGGTAGTCCAATTATTCTTAAATTGTCTCTTCTTGAACGATTTTCTAAATTGTCTGTTTTGTGAATGAGATGCTTCACATTTTCCTCAATTTTTTTCATTCTTTTTGTTTTGTTTTATAGTGTCCTGCTGCCTTGTGAGGTCACTTGATTCTAGTTGTTTTACTCTGGGTCTTAAAGATTGGATTTCACTCTGGTTTTTTGGTTGTTTTTTTTTTCTTCTGGTCTGATTTTCTTTGAAGATCGTCTTTCATCCTCTTTATCTCGTCTTTGATCTCCTTTACCTCATCTTTCATCTCCTTTGCCTCATTTTCCAACAGGATGATTTTGGCTTTCAGGACACTATTTTCTTGTTTTAGTTCATGTGCCTCTGTTTCCAGATGACTTATCTTAATTTTTAAGTTCTTTTCCCAATTGTCTTCAGCCTCTCTTAGTTGTGTTTTGAGTTCTTCTACAGCCTGTATCCAATTTGCTGGGATTTCTGGTTTATCGTTTGCTGATCTCTCCTCCTCTGTTCCATTTGGTGAGTAGTAGCTGTCTATTGTAGTTTCTTTCTTCTGTTTCTGTTTTTTGTTCAAATTCACCCCTTCTTTCCTCCCCGTATTTGTCTGTGCTCTTGTTCCTCTCATTTTTTTTTGTTTTTTGGGGACTTCTATCAGTCTCCCCTCTTGGAGCTTTAACAGAGGATCTCTTGGTGTAATCTCTGGGGGAGGGTAGTTGGGGGTTTGAATTTTCCTGTCCTCTAGAGGCTTTTGATTGGCTTAAAGTCCAGCAGTCGTTGAGGATGGATGGGGAGCCTGGGCTTCCCTGTGTTCTGGAAACTGTTGATGGGATTGAGTTCAGCTTAGTTGGGCTGGGTTTACTCTGAGTTTTAAACTTCCTGGAAGGCTGGAGCAGATATGGAGGATCTCCAAAGCTCTGGCCAGGCTGCCAGGTCTATGCTCCTTCTAGGCTGCCATCTTGACTTCGCCTCTAGGTTTCTGTTTTTTCAGAAGACCTTGCTCTCTAAGGGGGGAGATGCGTGGCCTCTCTGGGCTCTGAGGGCTCCTGATGGGATTAGGTTCAGCTGGTTATTTCAGAAGACCCTGCTCTCTAAGGGGGGAGGGGTCATGGCTTGCCTGGGCTCTGAGGGCTCCTGATGGGATTAGGTTCAGGTGGTGTGGGCCGAATCATCCCCAGCCAAAAAAAGGAAGAAAAAAAAAAGCAGCAACCTCCTCTTCCACAGTCTGTGTTGAATGCCCGGAAACTGGCCCAGGTTACTTTCAAGGTAAGCTCTTTGGAGCCACCCCTTTGCCAGCCCTGAGTTTTCTGTCCTTTCAGTAGCTCTGAGGGCTCCTGATGGGATTGGGTTTAGCTGGTGCCCTAAAGCTGGGACCTCCCTTGAGACTCAGATGGAAGGACCCAGCCAGGGGGTTACAGGCTTCCCCCTTCTCTCTATGTTTCCCTGCCGTCTGTGTTGGGCTCCACAGAGACTGGCTCAGGTTGCTTTCAAGGTGAGTCCTCAGAGCCCTGAGGTTCCAGCTGCTGCCGTGGGCTCAGCACTCTGGGTTGGGGGGGATGGGTCCTGGGACCTTCTTTCTGTCTACCCCTTAGATCCAAGTGATCTAGGGTTCTGTTCTGGCTTTTGGGGTGTGGTACATTTTGATCCAGGTCCAGGAGGAGGTTTCCCCAGGTCTATCCTGTTGTTCAGCTTGAATTTCGGTGGCCTAGGAGCACTCTGTTTGCGATCGGTAAGGAAGGGTTTCTGAGGTCTGAACTTTCGCTGCTTCTATGCCACCATCTTGACCGGAAGTTCACAAGTGAATTCTATCAATCATTTAAAGAACAATTAATTCCAATGCTACAATTTTTTTTAAATAGGCAGAGAAAGAATCCTAACAAATTCTTTTCATTAAACAAATATGGTACTGTTACCTAAGGGAGATAGGGTAGAAGGGAAAATATTGGTCAATTTTATTGATGAACATAGATGTGAAGTTTTAAATAAGAGAACAAGGTAATACATCAGAAGGATCATTCACTCTGACCAGATGGGATTTATACCAGGAATGTAGGGCTGGTTTAATATTAGGAAAACTATCAATAATCATTCCATAAAATGATAAGTAGTATCTACCTAAAACCTTTAGCAAGTATTATCTGCAAACACCACTGAAAATGTCAAGGTAAAGATCCAGGACAAAGAAGGCATCCCTCCAGACCAGCAGAGACTGATCTTTACTGGGAAGTAGCTGGAAGATGGTTGTACCTTGTTTTACTACAACATCTAGAAAGAATCCAACCTGTACTTGGTCCTGCACTTGAGGGGAGGTGTCTAAATTTCCTCAAGGTTTTTTCAAGATTTTGAGTAATTTCACTGCACATTTCTTTCAATAAAGTTGTTGCATCCACCACTCCCTCCCCCCCCAAAAAAAAGCTTTTCCAATGAGATCAGGAGGGAAGCAAGAATGCCCAATATCACCACTATTACTTAATATTGTATTAGAAATGCTAACTTAGCAATAAGGAAAGAAAAAGGAATTGAAGGAATTAAAGTAGGTAATGAGGAAACTAAACTAACACTCTTTGCAGATGACTTAATGTTATACTTAGAGAATCCTAGATAATTATAAAAATAAAAAATCAAAGGAATCATCAGCATTTCTATATATTACCAACAAAGCCCAGAAGCAAGTGTTAGAAAGAGAAATTCCATTGTGTCTCTTTAAACAATATAAAATACCTGAGAATCTATTTCCCAAGGCAAGCACAGGAATTATATGAATGCAATTATAAAATACTTTTCAATCAAATAAAATCAGTTCTAAACAATTGGAAAATATTAATTGCTTATGGGTATACAGATATCTGTACAGTGGTCTCTCTGATCAGATGTGACAATCCGGTTGGAGTAAGGAGATAAGAAACACCATGTATTCAATGCACATATGCAGGCATCACACACAGTGCTCTGCCATAATACTGTGGTTCGTTTATTATATAGATTTTTTGCTACAGGCTTCTTTGACAAACAATCAATCTTCTATTTATGTGACATTCTACATTTTGATTGGATATTATCAAATCACCTAAACAACACTCCTGTGATGTTACTACAACAAAGAATTCTGTAATCATTTACTAGGTTTCTATAACACTCTGTGATAGATATGATTAATGTGCATAAAGCCATTTGTAGGTTAGTACCTCTTGACCTGCTGAGATGATCATTGTCCTTGTTGTCAGCTATCACTACCAATAACATTTGCTTTGGAGATGAATAACCAAACATCTCCATGAGGTATGAGGACTTAAAGCAGACCCATTTTGGAATTTTCCTCAGTTTACAGTTCTGTTTTTCTTGTGTTACTTTGAAGTGCCTAGCAATGCTGCTTGGCTTCTGTTCATCATATTCATTGGAGTGTAATAATTGTAGGGAAAGATTTATTATAGTCAAGCTTTTGGCCAGTATTTTTTGTAAGGCCTGGAAGTGTGTCTTGTGCTTGAGAAATGAGGGGTTATGTGCAATAATCTTTGGGCTTTGATTCTGTAATTGCAATCTTTTGGGGGAACTAATGTAGGGGGATTAAAGTGGGGTATATATTTATTAATCATATAAGTATTTGGTCTCATTATTTCTCCTATACTGGGGAGAGAATAATAATCATAACATGTCCATTAGTGGGGGAAGTTGAGGAGAGAAGTCACAGAGGGGGATAAGTGGGGGCCTCAATTTTGGGGGGCTGTTTTACAGACCCCATTTCCTCAGACTGTGACCTTATCAGCCAGTCAGGGTATGATGGCCCCCACCATGGGTAGGCTAAGGAAATATAATAAAAATGACAATTCTACCTAAACTAATTTATTTTTTCAGTGCCATACCAATCAAAAATAATTATTTTATGATACTAGAAAAAATAATAACAAAATTCATATGAAGAATGAAAAAATGTGATGGGAGGTAATCTAGAAGTACCAGATATCAAACTATACTATAAAGCAACAATCATGAAAACAATCTGGTCCTGTCTAAGAAAAAGAATGTTAGATCAATGGAGTACTTAGATACATATTGTATAGGGGTAAATTACCTTAGCAACCTAGTGTTTGACAAACCCAAAGATAGCAACTTTTGTAAAAACAAAAACTGCTCAAAAAATTGGAAAAAAGCAGGGCAGAAGCTAGATAATGAACAATATCTATCACCCTATACACAGATAAGATCAAAATAGTAAATGCTATAGAAATAAAGAATGATACCATAGCTAAATTAGGGAAACAGAATATTTTACCTGACAGATCTTTGGAGAAGGGAAGAACTTAAGACCAAATGAAATATAGAGTTATAAGATATAAAATGACTACTTTTGATTATATTAATTAAAAAGGTTTTGTACAAACAAAATGGATATAACCAAGATTAGAAGGGAAACAACAAAATAGAAAATTTTTTATAACAAATGTGTCTGATAAAGGTCTAATTTCTCAAATTTATAGAGAATTGTCAAATTTATAAGGCTACATGACATTCCCCAATTGACAAATGAGCAAAGCAAATGAACAAATATTCAGATAAAGAAATCAGAGCCATCAATAATCATATAAAAAATTTTGAAATCATTCTTGATTAGAGAAATAAATATTAAGACAACACTGAGGTACCACCTCATATTTATATGATTGGCCAATATTGCAGGAAAGGAAAATGTTGAATGTTAGAAAGGATGTGGCAAAATTGAGACACTAATGTATTGTTGGTGGAGTTGTGAACTGATCCATCCATTCTAGAGGGCAATTTAAAACTATGCCCAAAGGACTATAAAATTGTGAAAAATCCTTTCTTCAGGTAATACCACCACTGAGTCTATATCTCAAAGAGATAATAAAAAAGGGGAAAGGACCTACTTTTACAAAAAAAAATTACAGCAGTTCTTTTTTGTAGTGTCAAAGAACTGGAAATTGAGGAGATGTTCATAAATTGGGGAATGACTGAACAAATTGTGGTACATGTTGGTGATGGAATACTATTGTGCTCTAAGAAATGATAAGCAAGGTGATGTCAGAAAAACCTGGAAAGAACTATGGGAACTGATACAGAGTGAAATAAGCAGAATGAAAAAAAAAACATTCTATACAATAACATCAATATTAGGTGATGATTATTTGTGTGAACTTGGCTACTCTCAGCAATGCAATGGTCTGAAATCTTGAAAGATTTATGTCAGGAAAAATTATCTACCTGCAGAGAAAGAACTGTTGGAGTCCTCTTTCACATCAATATGTTTATGGTCTTATTTTGAGATTTGGTTATGTATGAGTTTGCTCTTATAATAATGACCAATATAGAAATATGTTTTACATGACAATAAAATAATACATAAAAATAAAATATTAAAAATTCATCAATGTAAAATAAAAAAAGAATAAATTAGAAAAGCCACACAAACCTATACCCCCATCTTGTCTCAGATATAAAAGTGGTGCTCCGATTCATTTTGTAGCTTTCAGCAAAAGAAAAACCAGAGATTCATGCCTTGCAGACTTTACTAATAAGTCAAAATACAATATTCTTTTTCAGTATGACTCAGTTTCCTAGTGAGAGGAAAATCTACTTTTGGGGGTTGTAAACCTTAAAATTTCTTAGACTTATGAATGTTGGAAATTTCCCCATTGGGAAATTTCATACTTGAAAAATTTCCTACTGATAGTAAGAACTCTATTGGAATGTGAAAACCCTTGTCATGGGAGGGTCCTTCTCCTCCCTACTTAAGACTACTTTAGGACAGAAACCTTTTGCTAAACAATGGAAAGGGCTTTGACCTATGCTTAAGCATAGAACAGGAAGTTCTTTGAGTCATGATTGATTTTAGAATTGATACAATAGAGATACTTGGAATGACAGAACCAGGTCTTGGAACTTACAATCTCCACCCTACTCAGAGTAACAGGATTTAGGAAGGGCTGCAGCATAGATCAAGATTTAATTATTTGAGAATATGACCTACAACAGACATGTGCAAAGGAAACAGACCTCTGGGCGGTCCTGGGTTAAGCTAGAGCCACCATTGGCACAGGGAAGACATGGACAGTGATTGGTAGATGTGAGAACTGAGGGGAGGGGACTTAGATGGTTTCCTTAAAGATAGCGGAGTCTGAGGAGAGAAGGAGGAGGTTTTGCTCTGAGCGAGGTGGCTCTGAAGGAGGACTGAGGAGGTTTCTCTGGGGGAGGACCAGGAGAGAAGGCTGGCTTTGAAGGAGGAGAATTCTCTGGAAACATTTCTTGAAAGGAGGCTCTCTTGAAGGTGGAGCCTGAGGTTGGCATGAGAAGCCTTACCTAGAGAGATCTTGGGTGAGTGATAAAACCAATTGATTGATTTATTCATTCTTATTCCTTTCTTACTTTCTCTCTTTTTCTATTGATTAATCAGTGTATTATAAATTAAATTTCTCTATAAAACCCAGTTGGCTTGGGCATATTCATAAATTGGGAATATATTCCCTGGCGACCATCTTATATTTATACAAACCCAAGACACAGTAGAAAACATATTTCAGCTGTCATAATTGTTATATATTTCCCTTGCTCCCAAAACATTTTAATTATCACAGGGTCAATGCTTAAACACAGTTCTTTATATACCAAAATATTCTCTACACTAATACTTAAAGACTTCTATCTTGGGCTTTCTTGAATAACTCTGTTCTGCTTTTTCTCCCAAAACTTTTTCTTTTTAAGAATTCCTAAAAGTCTGGATCTCTCGAGGCAGGAAGGAGAATATTGTTTAGGATTGTACTTCCCAGAAACCAATATATTTGGACTCTGAATATTTCTTCTTGCCCAAAGACATACATCTCAAAAAGTAGTAACATTAAAGAAAATGACAAAGATACCCTATGATTAACTTATGTGTATGTTTTGAATCTAGGTTGAATACAATTTTCTGACAGAGGCATCCAGCCTACTATGTACTAGTTAATATGGTAGTTCATGGGGATACAAATATAAAAGTGAAACATAATGTAACAGGCTCTGTGTGTGTGTGTGTGTTGTCTGCCTCTATTTTTCTATCCTGAACTCTTCTTCATCTGAAAAATGATGTGACAATAGCAAGAGAAAATCCAAAGCAAGAAGGTAGAGTAAAAGGGGGAAAAAAGGAGAGAGGGAAAGGATTAGAATATGAAAAAGGAATAGCCACCCTGAGAAGAGAAGTGTGTAGAAGTTGGGGGCCAGGGTGTGTGATAGGAAAGAGTCTCCCAGTTTACTTCATATTGTGATATGGAAATCACTTTAAAAGACTAATATATATTAATTTAAGGTCGCCAAGGAATTCAGCTATGTAATTCCTAAATGAAAACTCAAGTCAGCAGTCAACCTTTTATGGAGTTTTTAATTACTAACAGGAGGAAGAAAGGTATTAGAGAGAGAGAGAGAGAGAGAGAGAGAGAGAGAGAGAGAGAGAGAGAGAGAGAGAGAGAGAGAGAAAGGGGAGAGAAGGGAATAGGGCTTAAATACGCCCTCTGCTTAGGCTGGACCAAAGGCCCAAGGCCTTGGATATGAGGCAAAGAAAAGAGATCAGTCCCTATCACTCATGTGACCAAAATGGAGAAACAGTCTGAGAGCCTCCACACCAAAGCACCAGGCTCCAACCACCACCTTTCCTCCACACAGGAAGTCCCCAGACTCCTCAGCTGTCCTCTACCTCACTTCCTGTGTCTCCCCTATGCCAATGGTGGCTCTAGCTTAATCCAGGATCGCCCAGAGGTCTGTCCCCTTTGCACATGTCTGTTGAAGGTCATATTCTCAAATAATTAAATCTTGAGCTTTGCTGCAGCCCTTCCTAAATCCTATTACCCTGAGTAGGGTGGAGATTATAGTTTCCAAGACCTGATTCTGTCATTCCAAGTATCTCTATTGTTATTGATCAGGAAATAGCCAAATCCCATCCTCTAAAGAATGGTTTGAACAGGGTTAAATAGTTTTGAAATTCACAATCCACCCCCCCCCCCCCCAGGCCCAAGGAAGGCTAACCTCTCTGATGGGTCTTGTAACAAAGTAGCTATGAAATTACAATAGTTAGAGATAATGGAAAAATAGGAGAGATAGAGAGAGACAGCAAAACCAATGTTTTGCTGGGCACATTGACAAAAGCCAATTATGGGGCAGTCCCCTTTGGCAGAAGAGTGTACATTCAAAATAAATTCAATCAACCTTCAGTTCAAGCAACCACACCCCAAGGTCCATTCTTGATCTTGATGTAATGTAGGTTTTCTGGCATCTTTCTGCAATAATTCATTCTCTGGATTTAGGAGTTAGCAAGCTTCTTCCTTGAAGATGTTTCTCAAGCAAAAAAAAAAACTTTTCAAAATCTTAGAATTTTATTAAAATACAATGCCCCCTGAAGTGGGTGTTAAAAAAATCCAGTTCAGTTCAGGATGCATTGTTGAGTTATGGGGGTATATGAGTCAGTTATTAAAAGAATTCAAAAACAATAAAAACAAAACAAACAAAAAACAAAAATATATAAAGGGAAAATATATGGAAGAAAGTTAAACTTTTGGGAGAAAGGGAAGAAAAAAAATTCAAAATCAGAATCAAAATACCAAAATCTATGTATAAAATGTTGAGTAAACAAGAATAACTTCATAATGGGCCCTTGTAAAGGTCCAATTTACAGTAATTTCTATCCCATAAGTCTGTAGGACAGAATGTAGTAATATTTCACTTACCCACTTTCAGCCAAGACTACAGGAAGTTGTCATATTATAAGAAGGAAAGGAACTAGAATTTTATTTTGATAGGGAAGAATCATTCCCTGGTCTGACTTTTTTCATTCTCAAGGATATAGGGAGCCAGCATGATAGTCAAATTTTTGTACTTGTATGAGTACTTCATAAAGAGTGTAGATACAAGGAAGTCCTACGACTTAACGTATGTCAAGCATCGCAACCTTGAGTCCACATTAGTATTTCCTGTATGCTCTTTTGGCACTATTCAGGTAAAGTCTGTGCTCCTTGTTTTTATCCCATTTCCTGGAATCAGACACAAACATTAATTATAGTCCTGTAACATTTTATCAACAAATGTCAGGTTCCCACAGTCTAATGCTGTTTGGGTATGTATATTTAAACTTATATTACTGCAGAGAGAGAGGGAAAAAATTTAATTGTATGTACCTTTTGTACAAGAAATGAGGAAAGGGGGAAAATTCAAATATTCAAAATAAAAGCAATAATAAAAAATAAGGGAAAGAGAAGAAAAAAAAATCAGGAGTTCAGTGTGTTTTTGAAAAAACAGCATCTACTTGTCAATGGATTATTATCTTCAGTGTATGTGATAGGATACAGTCAGTCAGTCTCAGCAGATAATTCTCTCTTTACATGTGAACAATGAATCCAAGAGTCCTTCTCTCCAACCTTTATAGATGTTGGAGTAGTTAACAATATTTGGAATGGTCCTTCCCACAAAGGCTGAGTTGCTCCAGTACACTGGAAATTCTTAATATACACCTTGTCTCCTGGGTTCAGGTCATGAAGTGAAAAGTCTAGTGGTAAGGCTTGTACTGCAGCTCCAGATTCATGAAGTTCACGCAGTTTATGCTGTAATTCCTGTATATAGGAAGAAATAGTAGTATCTCCCCCTAATAGTGATGTATATGCTGGGGAGAAAGGCTTAACCTGTATAGGTGGATGTCCAAAAAGCATTTCAAATGGTGAAATATGTAAGTCTCCTCTAGGCCTGCTTCTAAGATAAAATAGGGTCAGAGGGAGAATTTCAGGCCATTTTAAATGGGTCTCAGTGCATATTTTGCCAATCATAGTTTTAAGTTCTTTATTCATCCTTTCAACTTGGCCTGAGCTCTGAGAATGATATGGAACATGGAATTTGGGAGTTATCCCCAAGCAAGAATATATTTGGTTTACGACAGAATCAGTAAAATGACTTCCTCTTTTGGAATCAATACGTGCTGGCAGGCCAAAAAGAGGAATAATTTCTTTTAAAAGCACCTTAGCAACAAAATCCGCCGTGGCTCGGGTCACAGGAAATGCTTCCGGCCATCTGGTCAGTTGATCTACTATGACTAGACAAAATTCATAATGTCCGGCCTTTGGCATTGTTATGAAATCTATCTGTAGGTGCTCAAAAGTTGTGTAAGCCAGAGGACGCCCACCGAAAGCTTTTCCACAAAAGGCGTGTTGGTTATATGCTTGGCAGGTAGAGCAGGCTGAACACACTTTAGAGGCTATGGTCGTTATACCAGGGGCTATCCATACTCTCTTAACAGAGTCCAAGATGCCCTGGGTACCAAAGTGACCATTTTTATGCACAGGTTGGCAAATTTGGTGAAAGAAACTTCTAGGGAGCAGGGGTTTCCCTTCAGACGATACCCACACTCCATTAATCTGTTGTGCTTTAAATTTTTGTTTCCATTTTTCCACTTCCTTTTCATTATAGGAAAGTGATAAATTTAAATCATCAGTGGTTGTTAATGTTAAAATTAATCCAGGTCCTTCTATGACTGCTAGCTTTGTAGCGGCATCTGCTCGGTCATTTCCTCTAGAGACAGGGTCAGAGCCACCTGTATGGGCAGAGCAATGAACTACAGCTAGGGCTTCAGGCAGTTTGAGAGCAGAAAGAACTTCATTAATAATTTCTGCATTAGCTATGGATTTTCCAGCTGAGGTTAAAAATCCTCTCTGGAGCCATAGCATCCCGACTGAGTGACAAATGTCAAAAGCATATCTAGAATCCATATAAATTGTTGCCTTTTTACCCTTGGCAATTATACAAGCTTGTTTCAGAGCTATGAGTTCTGCCCCTTGAACGCAGTGAAGCTGACCACTCAGTGGCAAATTCTGTGACTATAGCAGCTCCAGTGTAGCGTATGCCATCTCTCATAAAAGAACCATCAGTAAATAAGACCAGATCTGAGTTGTTTAAGGGAGTGTCCAAGAGATCATCTCAAGGCTTTTCTGCCATGGACACTAGTGTTTCACAACTATGTAATGGTTCTCCTGAAGTTGGTAAATCTGGAAGCAAGGTGGCAGGGTTAAGAGTTGAACAGCGCTTCAAGGTAATGTTTTCATTGTTTAACAAGGTTATTTCATACCTTGTAATTCGCTGATCAGAAAATGCCTGTGTTCTGTGTCTTAGCAACAATGCTTCTACCTCATGTGGGCACATAATTGTCAATGGGCATCCCAATACTAGATCAACAGTTTTTGTCACTAGTAAGGCTGTAGCAGCTACTCCTCTAAGACATGGTGGTGCTCTCTGACAATGTGTTTTCTCTCTCTGTCTCTGTATGTCTCTGTTTCTCTCTCTCTCTCTCTCTCTCTCTCTCTCTCTCTCTCTCTCTCTCTCTCTCTCTCTCTCTCTCTCTCTCTCTCTCTCTCTCTCTCCCCACATTAGATTTTATTGAAGAAATAGTTTGGGTTTGTAACAAATGTTTGGGGAGGTGGGGGAGGAGTTAGCATTTGCTCATTTTACCATAGGATTCATCTGAATTGTCTACCAAATCCCAGAGAAATATAATTCTTAAGGTTGATTTTCAAGTCAGTAGGAGAGATTTTCTTGAGATAATAAGTGGGCTTCCTTTTGTCTTTCAAATTATACCACTGCTACTAAACCTCCTCATAAAGGTAATACTGCAAATTGCTCTTATTTCTCATCTGTCAAAAATAGAAGAGGAGGAAAGAGTACTCACAGTTTAAGTGTAGACCTCAGACTCTCTACTCCTAACTTCCTCCTCCTCCTAGAAAGTGATATTCAGGTATTTCAATGTTTCAAAAATTTGTCTCCCCTTCCAGAGATCCAGAAAACTCCTAGCTCTGCTGTTCTTGTAAACTTTTTTTTTTTTCTTGTAAACTTTTATGTGGTGAAGGAGAATGAAGGAAAGAGGGAAGGAAAGACAGGGGAGAAGAGAAGAAAGGAAAGAAAGAGAGAAGAAAAGGAGCAATAAAAGCAGTGAAGAGAGAAAAGAGAGAAGGAATAAAAAGAAGGGAATGAAGAGATTAGGAGTAAGATAGCAAGAGAAGAAGGAAGAGTCATTAATTGAAAGGATGAAGGAATAAGGGATTTAAAGAAATAGAGAAAGTGAGGAAGAAGAGATGGAAGAAAAAGCTTAGACGTAAAGAACAAAATATTTGGGGCAAAAGAAAGAAGAGAGGAAGAAAGAGAAGTTAGGAGTGTAAGAGTGGAAAGAGGGCTTGGGAAAGGGAATATCATAAGACTTATGATCTGATACCCTTTTCAAGGAGAAAAGCTTGCTAGCAGGGAAAAACTGATGCCTTTTTGTTTCCTTTAAAGTCATGGTTTCCACCCATTCCTATTCATCAATTTTGTCTTACTTGTTGGAATGATTTATTTAACTATCAAGCACACAGTCATCACCAGCCAGGGGCAACATTGACAATAAATAATGCACAAATGTAGTAACTAAAGAGACTGTCAGTAGTAAACTGGAAAGCAGTCAGAGAAACAGAAATGGACGGCAGCTTGGTTAAATTCCTGGCCTTGCTCAGAACTCAGGGAATTATCAGCAACAAGTATTTCATTGTAGCTTCAAGAATGCTTTGAATGGGCACAGGGTGAAATCTGTATTCATTCACATTTCCAATTGCTTTTGTTTAAAGCCATTTATTTTAGCCCCAAGAATCTAAGGCCATTTCTTTCTGCTAATCTAACAGCAAATCAACTATAAGTTCCAGGAATTGTCTGGGGAAAAGGGGAGGGAAGGGAACTCTCTATTTATTAGGGAAGGAGTTCCCCATCATTGAAAGATACTAAGCTGTTGGATGATCACTTGTCAGAGTAACAATAGATGATATTTATTCATTTACATGACTTGTATAACTAATATTTAATGTTTCTTTCAACTTACCTATTCAACGAACATTTGTTAAATATCTATTAAACATGAAGGTTGTAAGTAAAAAGATAACTGTGACATCTACTCTGATTACAGTTTAATAGGAGAGAGAAATATGTATATGGATAACTATAGGAAAGGATATAAGGGCAAAGGGAGGTAAGTCTAAACAAAGAGCTTTGGGAAATCTGAGAAGAGGAGAACTGTTTGAGCTGAAAGCCTTAGAGAAGACTTCATAGAGTCTGGGGTGATTTGGGGAGGGGATGCCATCTGAGTTTGACCTTTAAGAAAATGATAACATAGATATGATAAATTAGAGATGATCAACAGAATGAAAGCACTGGAATTGTTAGTAAAATGTTTTAATAGAAAGTAGAATTTTAGGCAAGCTGCACATACCATGTGCTTCTGAGGTAATTTGCCATCACAGCTTTTGGATAAGGGGTAAGAAAGAAGAATCACCTTCCCCTACCTTGACTGCAACATACAAGGGACATGACAAAATTGTAAGACCTTAAGAATCAGAGAATTGGTTCAACGGGGTTATGAAGTCCCCAAGAAAGTCAACTGCTACTTAATCATCTAATCAGAAGTTGTCTATGCCCCATTGCCTTGATTGGGGATTATCTTGATTGACCTCTCTAGTATTCAGTGAATTAGTAGAATACTTTAGTAGAAACTAATCTCCTTGATGATAGTAAAGATGATGTTAAAAGAAATTGAATTAATTTTAATCCTTTATTGGAATTCCTATATATAAAAGCTTGATAAAATGTAACTGTGTGATTAAGACAGAATAGTAATAATATTAAGAGCTTCTATAATGATGAAAGTGCTAGAATTCTTTTTTTCTCTTTGCTATAAACTCTAGAACAGTGATGGTGAACCTTTTAGAGATGAAGTGCCAGGCCCCATCCCCTCATATCAAGTGTTGTGCCCCTCTCCCCCAAGTGCCAGAATTGCCCTGCCTCCTCTTTCACCCCACATAGGGGAAGGAGAAAGCACTCTCATTGGGCAGCTGGGCAGAGGGGCCAGTGAAGCTAGGAATGTTCTCAGTGAGTGTAGAGATGGAGAGAAGAATGTCCAAAGAGCTCCACTCCCCTCCAGCTCTGTAGTCTGTGAGCCACCCACTTTATTTCCTGTATACTTCCATTGGCTGCTGGGCAGAAGGATGGGTGGTGTGAAAAAATGTCATCAGGTGTGGTGGAGAGGGGGAAAGGAGCAGCTCTGCCTGAGTTTCACTGACTTTCTAGTAATGAACTCAAGGGAGGAGGAGGTGGCCAAGGGCCCACAGAGAGTCCTCTGCATTCCATCTTTGGCACCCATACCATAGGTTCACCACCACTGCTCTAGAAGATATGACAAGAGAAAACTGGGCCCCAAGTCTGGCAGTATCATAATCAAGTGACCCAAGGGAAGTAAAGGAGAAAGAAGGGAGTCACCTGGTCATAACCCCTTTACTGGAATTTATTAACCATTTCAGCAGAATGTTCACAAATCCATTTTAGGAACATAAATTAGCTAATTAGCTCTGTTAAGTAATTGTTCCAAGCCTAAATAACTCTTCCTGTCAGGAAGTCAGATTATCTTGTCTCTGGCCACAGTCTGGGCATGACTGCAAACCTCTGACTTTTGTATTTGTGCCCACAAAGTAAGAGTTGAATCCTTGGCTCAGGAGGCTAGCTCAAGTTTTTCTTTCTTTCTTTCTTTCTTTCTTTCTTTCTTTCTTTCTTTCTTTCTTTCTTTCTTTCTTTCTTTCTTTCTTTCTTTCTTTCTTTCTATCAAACAGGCATTATGCTAAGCACTGAGGATACAAATATAAAGAATAAAATCCTGCTTTCAGAGTTAACAACCTAACTTGCTTATTTTCATTCATTTATGCCTAAATCAAGTGATTTATACCATTTGGTGTCATATCACATTCATTTCTGAATATATCCTTCCTTTCATCTCTCTAGCAAACTTTCCCTTCCATGAAAAGAAAAAAAAAAGGAGAGGGATAGAGGAAATTTAGCAATACAACAAACTGAAAAACCTTGGTAAAGATTTTTGAGACCTCCTGGGTATCTGATATTCTACACTCATGACTGACACTTCACTTCTTCAATGAAGGGAGAGCAGTATATTTTCTCAGTTTTTCTTCATCAGTCAACCCTATACAAGAGATAAGATTAGAGTGCCATTTGTAATAGGAAAATTGGAATAACAAAATGATTTGATAATAGGACTTAAAGGTAGAGAATATTCAGTCCATTTTGTAGAGGAGAAAACCTAGGCTATTAGAGAAAAAAAATGATAATCATAACATCTCAGAATTGGAAAAAACCAGTTCAGCTAGTCCAGCCTTTACTCAAACATGAATAACTTTGATAACATGCTTGGTATCTGTTATAGGGAACCCTCTTTTTCATGAGGTAACCCATTTGTCTTTGACTTAGACTACTTCTTTAAGATGTTTTCCAGTCCATTAATACCTACAACTTTCACAAATTACTACTAGTGTTGATCTTTGTAATCAATCAGAATAAGTCTTAACTCTTCTCCATGATATAAATTATGTTTTCTTCAGACTTTTCCAGTCTAAATACCCCTAATTCATCTTATTAGAGGGTTGTCAACTTCAGTTACTTGTTTCTTTTCCCAATGACCAGTACTAGATGACTTCTTTTTAGGTCAGATAATACCTCTCCACAAGAGGGTAGGCATCCATCTGTTATAGAAAGAAGCTATGACACAACTTCAAACTAGTCTCTGACCAATCATAGAATTATAGATTTAGAGTTAGAAGAGAACAAACAGAGTAATCTATAATGCCTCATTTAGCCTCTTCATTTTCTATATGAGGCTAAGAGAAGTCATGACTGGACCAAGTACCCTCAGGTTATAAGCAGCAGAGCTAGAGATTTGAAACTGGATCCTCTGATTCCAAATTTAGTGCTCTTTCTAGGTCAGCCTCCCCTTGCCTTTCACCTCTGTGTCACATTCCTCCATATTTTCAACCTCCTGACACAGTTTGGATTCCTCTGGGCTCTTTTGGAGCCTTTCCTCCTGGCATCCCTCCTTCTTAAAGGACTTCTTCCATTCTTTCAAGGTACATTTTGTTCTATCTGATAATGAAGATTAGAAAAAGCTGCTCTTTTAGGCTCTTACTGTGATAGGAGGGGACATTTTGGTGAGGAAATATTAGAGCTTTTAGTTTGAATTTTTAGTGGTTTTCAGGTGCCTAACACAACATCAAATGACTAAAGACACATTAAGGTTATAATAATCTAAGACTATACTTAAAGACAATTGGTTGCCTCAAATGTGACTGCTACCCTTCCTTTCTTCCTCATAGTCACCTATGCTAATATCATCTCTCCATGTCCATATCTTACTCTATCATTTCATGGTGCCTGCAAGAAGCTAATTTTTATTATTAGCAAACTGTCCTATATATTGGACATGAAACCACCTCCTGGAAATTACTTCATATATATTTGCGATTTAATTTCCTATAAACATTTGGTATTCCTTTCTCTCTCCTCTTCCTGACCCATTAGTGTAAGCTGTTCAAGGATGGGGACTTCTTGATTTCCTTTGTATTCTTGGTACAGATAGATGGGGCTTAATAAATGCTTATTGAATTGAATTATGACAAGGTTCAAATTATTGCCAGTCTACAGAAACAAATCTTGATAATTACAGAAGTCTGGCCTGGGAAGAGGTAGTGTTGGATGGAAATTGTGAGAAAGAGGTTACACAAGAAAATTTATGTCCAGTAAGAGTTAGAACAGAGATCCTTAACCTTTTTATGAATGTCTTAAACCCATTTGACAGTCTGATGAAGCCTCTGGATCCCTTCTCAGAATAATTTCTTTAAATAGTTGGAAGAAATGCAAAATTTCAGTTGGATGTTAGTTTTTGAAAAAGGAAATCTATTTTTCCCATTTAAATTCACAGACTTCCTCATGAAATCTATTCATAGACCCCATGAGAGTCCATGGACTCTGAATAATGAACATTGAGTTAGAGGGGCATTTGGTTCCTATAGACTTGGCTAAATTAATAAATTTAACATTTTGACTTACATCCAGGTGATTATTCAGTCAGAAAGTGATATGGATATTCAGGTGCAGGAACATTAAAGAAAAAAAAAGTAATCAGAGAGTAGCAAAAAATCCCTGTCCTGTGTACCTGAAGTTAGAAAGAAATGCTTCTTCTGTGGAAGTAAAAGAGCCTTCATAGTCTTTGTATCCATGATAATACCCTCAACTTCTAGGTTTCAGTAGTATAGGGAGAAAAAAAGGAAATGGAATAGGTTTGAATTTGGAAAAGCATAAGTAAGCAGAGACTCATGATGAGCCATCTATATTGGCTAGATGCACAGAAGGATAGACAATGGATCCAGAGTCAGGAAGACCAGATTTTAAATCCTGGGCTTCAGACATTTACTAGTTGTATAATGCAGAGTTGTCATTTAACCTCTGTTTATGAGTATAAAATGAGATTATATTTAATTATAAAATATTTTTATCATAAAACTAGAATATTTCTATAAGATAATTTTTACATCACAAAAGTATTAAATAAGCTATTTATAAAATGAACCAAATATTTAAAAGACATAAATGCTAGTTATTATTATTATTAGATGGCCTCTGAGGTCCCTTTTAACTATAAAAATGACTTCTCCCTCTCAATATTTTGCCTGGATATATTTTTTTTAATTATCAATCTCTACCTTTATCAACCTTTTTTTGTGTATATAATTTATGATAGTGGAAAAGCTCTGGATCTGAAGTCAGAAAATTGGGTTTCAATCTTGTGTATTCTCAGACAAGTTGCTTCACCACTCAGGGACTCTGTTTTTTCAACTTCAAAAATGAAGTTGTTCTTGATCCTTGACTTGTTTGAAGGAATTCATGACAAAAAAAGATTTCAATCACCATAGAAGGAACAGAGTCTAAATGCAGATTGAAACATATCCTTTTCTTTTCCCAACATGATAAACAGGGAAATAATAATATATGTATAAACTATGCCATACTACTTGCCTTCTTGGGGAAGCGGAGAGATGGAAGTGTTATGGGGTTCAGATGTGTACCCCTGGGGTTTGGGAAGGATAACTTGTGCAAGAATGCAAGACTCCAAAATTTAGCTTAAAAACAAAAGAGAAATTTATTAATTTAGGAAAATAATGTTGAGAATGACCAGGAGGATAGCAAGGTGGAACAGCAAGATGAAAGGCTGCTCCCAGAACCCATCAATTCTGGGGATTTTATATTCTTGCTACAAATGCTGTGTCATAGTGTGGACGTGACTCTAGAGTGGTTGTCACTCAGGCATTTGGTGGGGTGGGTTGGTCATCTGACTGGAGTCTGCCTGGAGACATAGGGAATGACCCTCATAAAGATTCCTTAGTTTTAGGGAACAGACAGATGTCTGAGATGTAGCCTGATGGAATCGAGGTGTGGCCTGGAGGTGCATCTCTGTCCATTTTAAATCTAAAGGAGGATCAAAGAAGGACAATCATGTCAGGGTCCTGTAGGGGTCATTGGATGTTTTAGGCTAGGAGTCATGAGGATGTAAGGGAGCAAAGGAATTTCCCTGATAATAGTTTGCCTGAGCTTCTGGAGATACAGTGCCCATGTCAGAAGGAAGGGGAAAAACAGATTGAAAAATGTCACAAAAACAAATATTAAAAATTGCTTCAACGTGCAGTCCAGAAAAAATAAAAATAATTAAAAGGAAGTTATTAGGCTAGAGTGAAGTTTTGAACCTTTCTATATTCCTGGACCTCTTTGGTATCTTTTGAAAATTATGGACCCTTTCACAGAATAATATATTTAACAAAGGAAAATGGATAAGATTACAAAGGAAAACAATTATATTGAAACACAGTGATTAAAACATGTAAACAAGCTTAAAGATCCCAGGACTAGATGATCTATAAGTTCTCCTCTAAAAATATAGTTACTCCTTTAATTGTTAAGCTCTTTGAGGACAGGTGTTGAATTTTATTTTGTTTCTTTATTATTATATTTTAATTTATTTCCAATGTTTATTTCATATTTTATCCAAAGTACTAGTCTTGCTCCTAGTTTGCAGTAGATTGGGGAAAAAAAAAGCTTGACTTATAAAAACTCTATCCAAGTTATTTAGTAAAAGATAGTGGAATATAATGGTATTTTTTTTTTTTGGTAAAGACTATACATATAGTTATATAGTAAAGGGCAATGGTTTGTAATGGTAATTAAGTCTAAACACATAAGTTTGGAGGCAGCAAAGTAATGGGATCCAGGAACAGAGAAGAAAATCAGAGATGATATGAAGCAATAAATCAGCATGGAAAAATCATAGGGAAAAATATTTAGAATTCTATGGAACCATTGAGATCATTCAGTACAACCTCTTCATTTAAAAGATGGGGAAATTTAGATCTATAGAAATAAAGACCATCTCAGGGCTACATGAGCAGTGAAAGATAGTGTAGAGACTGGAATCCAAGTCCTCCATCTTTAGATTCTAAGCTCTTTCAAAGAATGGAGAGTGATATACTGGGATATTTTAAAACTAAGGCATTTCTGACCTACTAAGACTTTTGATTGGTCAACTATGTGGGTGTCATAGACATTCCTTTTCACTTTCTAAATATGAGATTTCTGATTTAGAACCTAGGACCTCCAGAAAAACACTTGTCTTCAGGGAATTAGTTTGGACCAATCAAGCAAATGAAAGTCAAGTTCTTCTTTCACTTGGGAATAAGAAAAAAGAGTAATAAAATCATATAATTATGATCAGTCATTTGTTTAAAAATATCTATCATATGCCAAGTTAATTGCTGAAGGAAATATGAAGATAAGGAAGTCTTAACCTCAAAGAATTTATAATTTTCACACCAGTGGGTAGAATAAAACAGAACTATAGAGAGACTATAAAAGCCAGAATTATATAGGTACTATTGAGGATATATGATACCTTTGAATCATTGAAAACTGTAGGAACTGAGGCATGACATAGTTAAGTGATTTGCTCAAGTTTACTTAGCTAATTAGTGTCTGAAGCAGAACTAGAACTGAAGACTCCATCATATTGAGATGCAATAAAGAGATGATTTTGATTGTCCTTTTAGATGGATGTGATGACTAAAATTAGTGGGAGTTATAAACTGTGGCAGATAAAAAAGTGTTTGGCTTAAATTGTGACTGCAGAAAATATGGTTTCAAGACAGTGTCTTGTTTTAAATCAAATATAAGGTGGTCGCTAGGGAAAAATTCCCAAATATGAAATATACCCAAGTCAGCTGGGTTTTATAGAGATTTTAATTCATACAAATGAGGAATTAAAGAAAGAGAGAGAGAGAAAGGGAATAATGAGAAAAAAGGCTAGGCCATTGAGAAATCAGTCAGTCTTCAATCCACTCACCACAAGATTTGTCCCAAGCAAAATTCTAGTGTTCAGAGAGACACTAGTTCAGCTTTGCCATCTCCAGAGAAAGATTCTTCTGACTGTCCCCAAGAAAGTCTCGAGAGAGAGTCCCCTCTCTCAGCTTTTCCACTCCTTTTAAAGGGAATTTTCTCCTATGTCACCTCCCCGAAGTTCTCACATCTACCAATCACAGTAGACGTTTTGCAAAGGACAGACCATTCTTAATTCATACCTAAGTAGGCTTAAACTTTTGATTAAGTTCACACTTGGAAAAACCTCTGAGTAAGTTCTCACCTCTTTGCTCCTTGTAAATTCACAAGTTGCCTGACCTTTATAGGTACTTAGCACTCTTTTGTATTAGATCTAAAAATAGGAACAGCTTAAGAACTTTTGCCTTACTATAAGTATGGGTTTAAGTATTTTTCATTGTTCAGTGGAGTTTCTTCCCCTAAAGTATGCTTAAGTAGGGGTGGAGTAGAGGTCTCACATTCCTGATCTAAGTCCCTTCATTGTTTAAATGGGGAATGGTCTTAACCAAACCTTATGAAGTAGGGTCTGAGAATTTTTTAAGGTTCACATGGAGAAGGAAAAGGAAGAAGGGAAGAAGCATTTATATAGCATCTATGATTTATTAGACACTGTCTAAGCATTTTACAAATATCATCTCATTTTATACTTAACACAACTCTGCAAGGTAGGTGCTATTATGACCCCCATTTAAGAGTTGAGGCAACTGAAGCAGGCAGAGGTTAAATGACTTGCTCTGGGTTCCACAGCTAGTAAGCGGATAGGATTGGATTTGCACAATGTGTGTTTTACTATATTCAAGAACATTATTTGATGCTGTCTTTAAGGTAACACTTAGGTACCACCTCCCCCAGGAAGCTTGTATATAATAAATCATGGTTTTTATTTGATGATGGTATCCTGGAAGAGAGGCCACCAGTTACATCTTGAGCTATTTTTTCTTTGCAGTAACTGGGGAATATTAACAAGCTTTATTTCCACTAATCTACCTCTGAAGTGTTACTTAGTTGGGATCACACCTTTAGTCATTATTTGCAACCTGCATGCATAATGTCATGTTGACTCATGTTCACTTTTAAATTTAAAAGCTCATTTTTGTCTTTGCTAATTAAAATTATCATATTGGTTAAGTGAGGTTGAAAAGGCAAAGTTATCCTCCACTAAGGTGAATAGAGAAAGTTCTTTGAGGAAGGAAATAGTGCCACTCATTTTAAATATGCTTATGATCTCTTTGGGGATTAAAACCACACCTAAGTGTGGTTACAATATATATAATTGTGCTATATATATATATATATATATATATGTAATGATTAGAATTTAGGAATATGGGGAGACTGAGGCAGGTAGAAATTAGTTTCTCTCAGCAAGGAGTATTATATTTTTTAGAGGTTTATTAAAGGTTAAAGATTAAAGAATATACAAGTAAGAAACATGTGCCTAGGCCAGAGGCCTAGACAAAATAACCTCACATCACGCAAGAGACCGCCTGCTCCAAAACGGAAGTCCAAAAAGAGCCAAGAGGCCCTCCCAAGCCTTTGAATCAGCTTAAATATCTTCTCGATCTCGGCCCAGGTGAGATTACAAGGCATTCTGGGGAAGTGGAGCAAAGGCTCGTGGGGATTGTAGTCCTGTATTCGAGTCTATTTTTTACATTTCCCCCTTTGATCGTATGCAAAAAAATTAATTTTTTCCCAAAGGATCATGAAAACATAATCAATTTAAAGATTACAATAATTTGAGGATAAGAGAAAGAAAAGAATAAAACCAATAATTACTGGACGCATTGACAGAAAGCCAGTTAGGGGGAAGTCCCCTTTGGCATGAAAGTATGCATGCAAATAAATGTTCATTAACCACACCCAAAGTTCATTTTTGTGCATTTCGTGGTCTGGAGGCTTCTTCATGATGGCTTCTCCAACAGTTCAGTTCTGGATTCAGAGAGGTAGCATCTTCTTTACCTAAAATTCTTCTCAAAAGGAATTTAAACTTTGCAATTTAAATAATGATATTTTTTTTACATTCCCCCGTGTTGTGGGTGATTGAAAGATTCAGAATCAGTTAGGGATGCATGGCTGAGGTATGAGGTATATGAATCAATTGGCAAGAGATATTAAAAAGACATCAGAAAAATCAAAAGGAAAGAAAAATTTCTGGATGAAAATATAGACTATCAAAGTCTTATGTGTAAAAATTTCAAGTAGAAGAAAAATAAATCTATAACAGGTCCTTCAATCAGGGCCCAATCAAAATGATCTAAGTAATGATGCATTTACCCAGTCATTACCAGGACTACAGAAAGGTACCACACTATGAGAGGCAGAAAAGGGGACCAGATTATAGGAGCCAAGGTTTCGGGGATACTCGTCTGTGAGTATCTTCAGGGTGAGTGTGGATACAAGGAAAGCCTATGTCTTAACACATGTTAAACATAGTAACCTCGAGTCTTCACACTAGGTTCAAGGCCTTTGTATTGGCCTAGAAGTGCATCAATCCATCCTAGATTGGCTTTTCTTTGGCCCTATGAAATAGCTCTTGTGTGTATCTCTTGTCCTGGAATGAGACAGAATCATTAAACAAAGTCCCATAATTTATTTAAATAATTAGTGGCATCATTTTTATAGTCACAAGCCTTTTAGGGCATGTATTAGCAAATGTATCTTAAACTTAAAAATCAAAAGGTTAAAGAAAATCTTAATACTGGTGACATGTGCTTCAAATATAAAAAGGAGAGAAAAAATAATAAAAAAACTGAAAAAGTATATTGCACATGCAAGAAAAATATAATAATAAAAGAGCTTTTAAAAATTCAAAAATATAGCTTATAACCATTGACACTCTGTGTCAGTTAAGAAAATATAAAATACAAGGCTTTCTCACCAAAAAATGAGATCCATTTCCTCTTTGTATTTGGCCATGATCACTGTGAGTAGAAGGCAAATGAATTTAATAAGGTTAACAATTTTTCATTTTTAAAAATACAGTAGTACAAATATGTAGATATCAAAATCCCCAAAATTCTCAATAGCCCAATTAATTACAATAGCAAACAAACACACTTTCATATTTCACATAAGTTGCTGTATGACATTTTTAAAACCTATGAATTGATGGACATTTGTCACAATTTTTACAAACATAGCAATCCTTCAACCTTGGTATTTAAACATATTTTTTTTAAAACAAAGTAAAACTCATCTTGGGTTTAGAAGATAATCAATAAATCTATATATCATTCTGGTAGAAGTAAAATAGTGAGCTGAAGAGCATAAATAAAGGGGTGCTCCTTTTTCGGAGGCGTATAGGGATACAAATGCCCTGAGATTAACTGCCCAACTTCCATTCACATGTGGGAAGGTTGGGGGTTATAAAATACATTTCACTTCAGCTACTGTAATGGGCCTTACCTTGTGGTAGGGGCAGGCAAAAATAACCAGATTGTTTAAAAAAATTCCAAAAATCATATTTAAAAAACCCTTAAAATCAAATCATTTGAGGTATTTAGCACATTAAATTTTCCAAAGGTTGTTAATACAATTATAACCAGTTCTGAAGTCTATCTATCCTCAGCAAAATAAAAAAAAAAGCTGTTTTTTTCATATATGGGCTTATTCACAACAATATTTGTTCAACAGTTATAGGGGAAAAACAACAGAATTTCAAAACTCAGTACATTCAAAATAAATTCAATCAACCTTCAGTTCAAGCAGAATAATATTGAATCCAGTAATATATGAACTTAAAATCACAAAGTTAAACCTTAAACAAAAAATGCAATAGAATACAGAGATTTTTTTATAAACCATTGGAGTCTGAAATGCCTTAGAATATAGCCTTTAGTCTCTTCAAAGTTCCTTGGGTTTTTTTTTTTTGTTTGTTTGTTTTTAATTATCCATTTAAATGTCTATTGTCGGAAGGTAGGGTAGTAAAGGCTAGGCTATGGGGTTCAAGGGATCCGTCCAGGGCCCCATAGCTGGGAAGAAATGGAGGCCAGATTTTAACTAGAGACCTCCTGTCTCTGGGCCTGGCTTCCAGTTCGCTGGGCCACCCATTTTCAAATTCAAAGTAGAATCTTTGGGCTGAGTCTGCTCCCAGACAGGCAGGTAAAATCAATGAAATTGCCAGAAGAGTCAAAAATCCTTTTAAACAGCCCATTGCTTTTTAGGTTTCTGTTTGAAAAGTCTGTTTCTTCTCTCTAGTCTTTTCTCTCTTTCCCCTCTCTGATACCCTTGTGGCCAATACCCCCAGCCACATGGAGGCTTAGCCTAAGGGAAAATTACCTGGTCTCCTTTCCCTCTCCTCTCTCCCCTCCACCCACGTGGCCAATACTGTTACCAGCTGGTCGCAATGAGTCCTGAGCGATCTGCTCCAAGGATCTGGGTGATGAGCCAACTGGGGTTGTGCTCGAGGGTCTGGGGCGCAGAAATAGGCAGGCAGCGGGCCGGTGAGAGGCCAGGAGCAGGAGCTGGAGCGGCTGCGGGGGGGTGGGCAAGGCCGGGACCAGGTACCAGGTGAGGACGATCAGGGCTGCAGGCTGCAGGCAGGAAGCGGCGGGGCTGAGCCAGGTGGGATGGGCAGCAGGTCTGGAGCCTGTAGCAGCTTTCTCGAGGGTAGAAAACCTTGGCCAGAGAGATATGGCTCAAAAAAAATTTTTTTTTCTAGGTACTAGATATTAAAACTGAATTTATGATCAGAAAAGAAATCAGAAGATTGAAAGTTCTTTTTTCCTCATTAGGTTGCCAACTGTAATGATTAGAATTTAGGAATATGGGGAGACTGAGGCAGGTAGAAATTAGTTTCTCTCAGCAAGGAATATTATATTTTTTAGAGGTTTATTAAACGTTAAAGATTAAAGAATATACAAGTAAGAAACATGTGCCTAGGCCAGAGGCCTAGACAAAATAACCTCACATCACGCAAGAGACCGCCTGCTCCAAAACGGAAGTCCAAAAAGAGCCAAGAGGCCCTCCCAAGCCTTTGAATCAGCTTAAATATCTTCTCGATCTCGGCCCAGGTGAGATTACAAGGCATTCTGGGGAAGTGGAGCAAAGGCTCGTGGGGATTGTAGTCCTGTATTCGAGTCTATTTTTTACATATATATCAGTGATGGTGCATGAGTGCCAAAGATGTCACACAGAGCTTTCTCTGTGGGCACATGCTCTGCCCCCCTCCACCAAGTTTGTTACTAGAAAGGCAGAGGGATTCAGGCAGAGCTGTTCCTTCCCCTTCTCCACAATGCTCAGCCCAGCAGCCCAATGGAAGCACATACTCCTTTCCCCCTTTCCACCTAGGCTGGGGACATTCCTCATTTCACCAGCCCCTCTTCCCATCAGCTCAATGGGAGTGCTTTCTTCCTCTATCGTCTGGGGTAAAGTGAGTGGCTCATAGGTGGCAGAGCTAGAGGGGAGCAGAGTTCTTGGACCACTCCCCTCCCGCTCTATATACTTGCTGAGAATATTCCTCACTTTACCTATCCCTCCCCCCAGCAGCCTAATGGTATAACTTTCTTCTTCCCCTGTGTGAAGTAAGAAGGGGGTGTGGGGCACTCTCAGCACATGGTGGTGGTAGTGGTGGTGCAGATCATTGCACAGAACATGATTTCTAAAAGGTTTGCCATCACTTATGTATTAACATATCATATTTATAACTATACACAAGGTTACCAAGTTAATAGATCATGTTGTTGTTTAGTTCTTTCAGTCAGTCTGACTCTTCCTGACCCTATTAGGAATCTTCTTGACCAAGACATTGGAATGATTCGCCATTTCCTTCTTTAGCTCATTTTACTCATGAGGAACTGAGGCAAACAAGGTTAAGTGACTTGTATAGGGTCAAATAGTCATTAAATATCTGAGACCAGAATTGAACTCAGGAAAATGAGTCTTCTTGACTGCAGGCATGGCGCTCTATCCACTGTATCATTTTGTTGCTCCCAAGTAACTTGTACATGAGAAAAATTAACTCCCAATTAAATATTGTCTGGTGGATAAAGGAGAATATGTTAAAGAAAGCTAGAGAGTGAGAAATATGCTATGAGCAGCTTTATTTCCTTTTCAATAAACAAAGAGCATTATAGGATTAAAGATGAAAGCTACAGAGAACCGAAAGCTATCTAATAAGTCATTTTGCACATTACTAATCTGATGCCCAAAGGGCATAAGAGGATACTGACCACTGCAGCAGTAGGGCAATTGGCTGAGGAAGGAGAATATTCATTTTTATAGCACCCACTAGATGACAGGCACTGTGCTAAGAGCTTTATGAATTTATATCTCATGACTACCCTGAGAGATAGTATTCCCATTTTGCTGAAGAAACTAAAGAAAACAGAGGGTGAGTGAATATACCAGCCCCATGGTTTGGCTGACTGAGTATGCACACTATGGCAGCATGTCAGAGAGACCTCTGTGACTCAAGGGCTGCATGGCATAAGTGGGCATCATGATGTACAGAAAAGGCTGGTGGAAATCCCTCTGCAATGCTTAATGTGTCAGGAAGTCAGGGCTCAGAACCCAGACTGTCCAATCAGAGTGCCCAGGAGAGATGGCTAAAAAAGACTCTAAAAGCAAATATAGAGGAAGCACTCCCTCTGTCTTCCCGGATGCTAGTGCCTCTCTCTCCCTTCTCTGTAGTATTCCACACAGCCACCAGCTTATCTCATTGGCTGATCTCTTGGCCAGGCCAGCTGCTTAAGTCATACTGCTTGGAGGCTGAGCCAGGGAAAGTGTGGAAGTGTTTTTTTAGTTAGGCACAGCCACATGATCATGTGATCTTTTCCTTTCTCTCTCTCTAGCTTTTACTAATAAATAATGACAAATAAACATATACATATACATCCTCCACAGAATTTTAATCATAACATTCTCTTCTATATGTCTCTTCTCTATACTCTTACAACCCTTATTCAGGTCTTAATCACTACTGTGTGGAGTGAGAAATGAGAGTGTTATTCTCTAGTTATTACTCCATCCTTATTCCAGTAGGACTGACCCCATCCTTCTACCAGAAGGACAAAGGCTTTACAGCCTGTAAGTGTTTGGGGTGGGTCTTATGAGTTTGTCTGGGAACTTGCTTTAGGGAGGTCCCAGATTGACCTTATCTTTGGCCTTGAAGTACCCAATGATAAAATCTTAACTACCCTTTTGTCTTAGAAATTTCTCTCAAGGTATCAGAGGCTTCTCCCAGGTGGTCAAGCTCCTTGGCTGGAAGGATTTCTTTTGTATCCATTATAAAAGATCAGTTTTTCCCTGGTAGCCCAGCCCTGAACTTCTCCTCTCTTTGTATAATATACCTATCCTTTATTTCTGGATTTAAACCTATCTCCAAGCCTTATAAAAATATTATAATCGCTTCATAGAAGCTTGATTGCATCAGGATTCTTCTATAATAAGGGATTTTTCTGTAAATCTTTGGGGATTTTGTCTTAGGTTAATGACTTGAGGCAGCATCTCTCTCCCAAAAAAGCATTGCATTATAATTGATGTCTCTCCCCCATATGATTTTGAAAAAGTGGCTAGAGAGAGTACACCTTGATATATCAAGGTCCCCTTAAACTTCCACTTCATACAGATGGTTCCCTGACTGGAAAACTAGAACAGCAGAGGGTGCCTCAGTTTGCTTATCTGAAAGAATAATTTGTCTGTGTGGATAAATTAGGCCTCTTATGCTTCTAAAGAACCTTGGTAGTGAGAGAGCAGTGAGAAAGCTGTTGCAGAGCAGGAAGCAATAAATTGTTCCAGCTGAGAACAGCCTGAGAATTTGCATTTCATGAGTATGAATTGGGGACCAAGTGGGAGGTCCATCCCCCTCTAAACTTGTATGTGTGATGTGACCTGGATGCCAGAAATTGGCTTATGGGACCAAGCAGAGTGATCAGGAGTTTTCAGTATCATGTTTCTGTCATCCCCCAAGAGAACCACCTCAGAAAAAGATGCAGTGAGTATGTGCATGTATGTGGCTTAAGAGAAGAGATGAGGATTTTTTTTTATTTTAAACATTATTTTATTTGGTCATTTCCAAACATTAATCACTGGAAACAAAGATCATTTTCTTTTCCTCCCCGCCCCCTCTCCCACCACCTTTCCCTCTCCCATAGCCGACACACAATTCCACTGGTTATCACATGTGTTCTTGACTGGAACTCATTTCCCTGTTGTTGCTATTTGCATTAGGGTGTTCATTTAGAGTGTCTCCTCAATCATATCCCTTCCACCCCTATAGTCAAGCAGATGCTTTTCCTCAGTGTTTTTGCTCACACAGATTGTCCTCTGCTTGTGGATAGTATTTTTTAGATCCCTGCAGATTGTTCAGGGACATTGCATTACCACTAATGGAGAAGTCCATCACCTTCGATTGTACCACAATGTATCAGTCTCTGTGTACAATGTTTTCCTGGTTCTGCTCCTTTTGCTCTGCATCACTTCCTGGAGGTTGTTCCAGTCTCCATGGAATTCCTCCACTTTATTATTCCTTTTAGCACAATAGTATTCCATCACCAACATATACCACAATTTTTTCAGTCATTCCCCAATTGATGGGCATCCCCTCATTTTCCAATTTTTGGCCACCACAAAGAGTGCAGCTATGAATATTCTTGTACAAGTCTTTTTCCTTATTATCTCTTTGGGGTACAAACCCAACAGTGCTATGGCTGGATCAAAGGGCAGACAGTCTTTTAGTGCCCTTTGGGCATAGTTCCAAATTGCCCTCCAGAATGGTTGGATCAATTCACAACTCCACCAGCAATGAATTAGTGTCCCTACTTTGCCACATCCCCTCCAGCATTCATTACTTTCCTTTGCTGTCATGTTAGTCAATCTGCTAGGTGTGAGGTGATACCTCAGAGTTGTTTTGATTTGCATCTCTCTGATTATAAGAGATGTAGAGCACTTTTTCATGTGCTTATTAATAGTTTTGATTTCTTTGGCTGCGAACTGCCTGTTCATGTCCCTTGCCCATTTGTCAATTGGAGAATGGCTTGATTTTTTGTACAATTTATTTAGTTCTTTGTAAATTTGAGTAATTAAACCTTTGTCAGAGGTTTTTATGAAGATTGTTTCCCAATATGTTGCTACCCTTCTGATTTTGGTTACATTGGTTTTCTTTGTACAAAAACTTTTTAATTTGATGTATTCCAGATTATTTATTTTGCATTTTGTAACTCTTTCTAATTCTTGCTTGGTTTTGAAGTCTTTCCCTTCCCAAAGGTCTGACATGTATGCTATTCTGTGTTCACCTAATTTTCTTATAGTTTCCTTTTTTATGTTCAAGTCATTCACCCATTTTGAATTTATCTTGGTGTAGGGTGTGAGGTGTTGATCTAAACGTAATCTTTCCCACACTGTCCTCCAATTTTCCCAGCAGTTTTTATGAAATAGTGGATTTTTGTCCCCAAAGCTGGGATCTTTGGGTTTGTCATATACTGTCTTGCTGAGGTTGCTTGCCCCCAGTCTATTCCACTGATCCTCCTTTCTGTCTCTTAGCCAGTACCAAATTGTTTTGATGACTGCTGCTTTATAATATAGTCTGAGATCTGGGACTGCAAGGCCCCTTTCCTTTGTATTTTTTTTTTCATCATTTCCCTGGATATCCTTGATCTTTTGTTCTTCCAAATGAACTTTGTTATGGTTTTTTCTAAATCAGGAAAAAAATTTTTTTTGGAAGTTCCATGGGTATGGCACTAAATAGATATATGAGTTTGGGTAGGATGTTCACTTTTATTATATTGGCTCATCCTACCCATGAGCAGTTAATGTTCTTCCAATTGCTCAAGTCTAGTTTTAGTTGTGTGGAAAGTGTTTTGTAGTTGTGTTCATATAGTTCCTGTGTTTGTCTCGGGAGATAGATTCCTAAGTATTTTATTTTGTCTAAGGTAATTTTGAATGGTATTTCTCTTTCTAGTTTTTGCTGCTGAGCTGTGTTGGAATTATATAGAAATGCTGATGACTTATGTGGGTTTATTTTGTATCCTGCAACTTTGCTAAAGTTGTTGATTATTTCAATTAGCTTTTTGGTTGAATCTCTAGGATTCTTTAAGTAGACCATCATGTCATCTGCAATGAGCAATAATTTGGTCTCCTCCTTGCATATTTTAATGCCTTCAATTTCTTTTTCTTCTCTAATTGCTACTGTTAGTATTTCTAATAAAATGTCAAATAATAGAGGTGATAATGGGCATCCTTGTTTCACTCCTGATCATATTGGGAATGCATCTAGTTTATCCCCATTGCAGATGATATTAGCTGATGGTTTTAGATATATACTGTTTATTATTTTTAGGAACGACCCTTCTATTCCTATGCTTTCTAGTGTTTTTAGTAGGAATGGGTGTTGTATTTTATCAAAGGCTTTTTCTGCATCTATTGAGATTATCATGTGGTTCTTGTTGGTTTGCTTGTTGATGTGGTCAGTTATGTGGATAGTTTTCCTAATATTGAACCAGCCCTGCATCCCTGGTATAAATCCTACTTGATCATGGTGGATGACCATTCTGATCACTTGCTGGAGTCTTTTTGCTAGTATCCTATTTAAGATTTTTGCATCTATATTCATTAGGGAGATTGGTCTATAATTTTCTTTCTCTGTTTTTGGCCTGCCTGGTTTTGGAATTAGTACCATGTTTGTGTCATAAAAGGAGTTTGGTAGAACTCCCTCTTTGCTTATTATGTCAAATAGTTTGTATAGTATTGGAGTTAGCTATTCTTTGAATGTTTGATAGAATTCACTGGTGAATCCATCAGGCCCTGGGGATTTTTTCTTAGGAAGTTCTTTGATGGCCTGTTGGATTTCTTTTTCTGATATGGGATTATTTAAGAAATCTATTTCTTCTTCTGTTAGTCTAGGCAATTTATATTTTTGTAAATATTCATCCATATCACCTAGGTTGGTATATTTATTGCCATATTGCTGGGCAAAGTAGTTTTTAATGATTGCCTTAATTTCCTCTTCATTGGAGGTGAGATCCCCCTTTTCATCCTTGATGCTGTTAATTTGCCTTTCTTCTTTCCTTTTTTTAATTAGATTGAACAGTACTTTGTCTATTTTGTCTGTTTTTTCAAAGTACCAGCTTCTAGTCTTGTTTATTAGCTCAATAGTTTTTTTGCTTTCGATTTTATTAATTTCTCCCTTAATTTTTAGGATCTCTAGTTTGGTTTTCTTTTGGGGGGTTTTAATTTGTTCGTTCTCAAGTTTTTTGATTTGCATTTCCAATTCCTTGATCTCTGTCCTCCCTAATTTGTTAATATATGCTCTCAGGGATATGAATTTTCCTCTAAGTACTGCCTTGGCTGGATCCCATAAGGTTTGAAAGGATGTCTCACCATTGTCATTTTCTTCAAAGAAATTATTAATTGTTTCTATGATTTCTTCTCTATCTGATTTTGGAGTATCATATTATTTAATTTCCAATTAATATTTGATTTGGCTCTCCATGTACCCTTACCGATCAATATTTTTATTGCCTTGTGATCTGAAAAGGTTGCATTTATTATTTCTGCTTTTCTGCATTTGAGTGCCATGTTTCTGTGACCTAGTGTATGATCTATTTTTGTGAATGTGCCATGTGGTGCTGAAAAGAAAGTGTATTCCTTTTTGTCCCTATTTATTTTTCTCCATATGTCTATTAACTCTAATTTTTCTAAGATTTCATTCACCTCTTTTACCTCTTTCTTGTTTATTTTTTGGTTTGATTTATCTAAATTTGATAGTGGTTGGTTCAAATCTCCCACTAATATGGTTTTACTCTCTATTTCCTCCTTCAATTCTCCTATTTTCTCTATTAAAAATTTGGATGCTATACCATTTGGTGCATACATGTTGATTAGTGATATTTCCTCATTGTCTATACTCCCTTTTAACAGAATATATTTACCTTCCCTATCCCTTTTGATCAGGTCTATTTTTGCTTTGGCTTTGTCAGATATCATGATTGCAACTCCTGCCTTCTTTGTATCAGTTGAGGCCCAAAGGTCTTACTCCAACCTTTAATTTTAACCTTGTGAGTGTCAACCCGCCTCATATGTGTTTCTTGAAGACAACAAATGGTAGGGTTTTGGGTTCTAATCCAATCTGCTATTTGTCTACATTTTATGGGTGAGTTCATCCCATTCACGTTCAAAGTTATGATTGTCATTTGTGGATTTGCTGGCATTTTGATATCTTCCCCTAGTTCTGACCTTTCTTCTTTAGCTATCTCCTTTTGAACCAGTGATTTACTTTAGGTCAGTACCCCTATTCCCCTCCCTTGAGATGCTTCCATTTCTAGCCCCTCCCTTTTTATGCTCCCTCCCCCTAACCCCTCTCCTTCCCTCCTTTTTTATACTCCCTTCCCCCTCCCCCTCCTTAATTTTCCTTTCTTTCTTGCCCTAATGGATAAGTTAGAATTCAGGATCCCACTGGATCTAGATGTTCTTCCCTCTCAGATTTGATTTCACTGAGAGTAAGTTTTAAGTAATTCCACTTCATGCTCTCTTCCTTTCCTTCTCATATGAGAGTTCTTCCCCTCCCCTTCCCATGTGTATCTTTATATGGGAAAGATTATTCTATTAAGTCCCCGCCTTTTTCTTGAAATAAGTCTCAGTGTTATCGATGGTCCCCCCCCTCCCTTTTCCTTTCTTTGCCCCCACGTTCACCAAATCTTCTTAATGCCCCATTCTTTCCCTATGCATGTTTCTTCTAACTACTCTTATGATGCATACAATTTTTGAGAGTTACACAAAACATTTTCCCCACATATTAATATATATAATTTGATGTAAATGTAGTCCTTATAGAAGAGAGTTTGACTTAAAGAAAAAGATAAGATTTATTTCCTTTTCCCTTTCTTTCCTATTTACCTTTTCATGTTTCTCTTGCTTTCTGTGCTTGGATATTTCCACTAAGTTCTGGTCTTTTCTTAGAAAATGCTTGGAAATCTTCTATTTTGTTGAATGCCCATACTTTCCCCTGGAAATATATAGTCAGTTTTGCTGGGTAGATGATTCTTGGTTGGAGACCCAGCTCTCTTGCCTTTCTAAATATTGTGTTCCATGCTTTGCGGTCTCTTAGTGTGTTAGCCACTAAGTCGTGTATGATCCTGATGGGAGCCCCCTTATATCTGAAGCTCCTCTTCTTGGCTTCTTATAGGATTTTCTCCTTTTCTTGGAAGCTCTTGAATTTGGCAATTACATTCCTAGGGGTTGTCTTTTGGGGATTTAGTATAGAGGGTATTCTATGAACCCTTTCTATTTCTATTTTGCCCCCTTGCTCCAGAACGTGGGGGCAATTTTCTTTTATAATCTCCTGTAGAATAATATCGAGTTTATTGTTTATTGTTTATCTCAGGTTTTTCTGGGAGACCGATAATTCGGAGGTTGTCTCTTCTCCCTCTGTTTTCCAAATCTGTGACCTTTTCAGTGAGATATTTTATGTCTTCTTCTAATTCATTAATTTTTTGGGTTTGCTTTATTGATTCTTGCTGTTTTATGATCTCACTTTCTTCGAGTTGCTTAATTCTCGTCATTAGGGACTGGTTTTGCTTTTCAGCTTTGTCTGCCCTTCAATTGGATGCTTCGAGCTCTTTTTCCAATTGAGCAGTCTTATCTGTCAGACTGCTGATCTCTTTCTCCCATTTTTCTTTCCAGGTTTCCATCTTTTGGATAAATTCCAGTTTGAGATCTTCCAGAGCTTGTTGATAGTTTCCATTTTGGGAGGCATGTTCTGATTTTTTTTTTAATTTCCTCCTCATTCTCTTCTTTTTTTTGGGTACTTCCACCATAAAAGTTTTCAATAGTCACCTTTTTCCCTTTCTTCTCGGAGGCTTGATTTTGGGCCATGTGATCCATCCCTTTGGTGGTTTTATTCCCCTTTCCTTTTTGGTCTGGGATCTGGGTGATATGGGAGGGTTTTCTGTGAATTTAGGTTGCCTCAGACTAGTTCTTCCCAGCCTCCGAGGTTTCTTAGAGAGCTGGGCCCCTGATCACAGCCACACTGCCCAGGTGTTAGGCTCCGCCCAAATAATCAGCGTGTGGTCTGCCCCTGATGTTTAGCTCCTCCCAGATGCTCAGAGCAACCTTTCCCAGTACAGCTCCTCAGACCCCCGATGCTCAGCGCCGTGTTCTCCTGTGAAACCACCCTGAGACGTTTTTTCCTGGCAGTCCCCAGATCCCAAGGACCCTGGAGTGCCCTGTTCCCCCAGACAGAGATGTTCCCCACTCACTCGCTGTCCCAGTGAGAGCTCCGGTAGCTCACTCTGGTTTGGTGGGGGAGGTGGGGGGGAAGGGAGGCTCAGTTCACATTTCTGTGCAAGCTTTCCCTCCTTCTTATTATAGTGTGGAAATGTTCAAACCCCACGTACCTTTGCCTCTGTGGGGTACTGGGGAGTACTGGGGAGTCCTTCTGTTCCTCCAAAGGTGATTTTTATGCTCCTTTGATGTAGTCTATTTCGTTCGGTGCTGGGGAGAGGAAGCGTGTGGTGTCTAGATTCGAGATGAGGATTTTTAACTAGGATTAGAACTAGCAAAAGTGTTCCGGGGTGTACCCCTTGGCTTCCGGAAGGATACCTTTTGTAAGAATGCAAGACTCCAAATTTAGCTTAAAAGTAGAGAGATTTATTAGTAATGTTGCATTTTTGGCAAGCAAGACAGCATGAGTGGAGCTCCTTGAATGCCTCAGTTCTGGGGTTTTTATATTCAATTAAGACTTGACTCTGGGGCAAGAGGTTAGGGAGTTTTCCCTGAAGGCATGGGGGTGGTTCTTATGATTTGGATCAATGGGACAATCAAAGGATGATAATCCTCTCAAGGTCAGATGTTTTGGGTTGGGAGTCAGTGGATGTAAGGGAGCAAAGGAATTTCCCTGATAATAGTTTGTCTGGATTTCTGGGGGTACAAGGCCCATGACAAAAGGATTGAACTGAAGAATCCCAACCAAATATAAATCCAAGTGAATAAAGAGGGTACACCTTGACATTTCAAGGTCTCTTTAAATTTCCACTTCACATACTACTCACTTAGATTATTGTAAGTTGGCAATCCAATATTAATCTTTACCCCCTTTGGGGCATCCTAAGGCAACCTTTTGATTTTAAAGCAAAAGATCTTACTTTTGAACATTTGAACCATATCTCACCTAGGCAATGGATAGTCCTCCACACAAACTTAGGATAGATTGTATCAGTTCTGTGTTCTAAAGCCTGTGTGGTGACTCAGGAAATCTAGAAAATCTGTCTTTTATCTGGATTCAGGTTTGAGTCCTCTAGATGAGAGAAGCTCTGAAAAGGGACATTGTGAGGAGCATAAATTGGAATAGAGGAAGAAAGTAGGGTCCTCTTGCCTTGAAATCTCTGATGGAGGAGATGGCTAAGAGAGGTTCCTGGGGTCTGACTTAGAATTCATGCAGTTGACTAGGGGGCAGAATGAGGAAGGGGAGAAGATGACTAGGTGAGCGCCAGCATGGATAATCTGGCTCAGGGCTTGATAGGGGAGCCTTGGCTTATGTGTGTGATCTGGTTAGGGGTCAGCACAACTGGCTGAGGAAGGAGACTGTGAAGAGAACAACTGGCCACATGTGGTTCAAACTTTTTCTTTCTCTGGACCACTTTTTGTTATTTAATAAAAAGCAGAATTAAGTTACAATCTCCAGATAATTTAATAATAACAATAATATGTTCTAACTTTTCTATTTGCCTCATATCTTTCTTAGTTCTAATCCATCTTAAACATCAATGTGAACTTTCTGAAGTATATGTCTGATTGAACTCCTGTTCACTGAGATCCAAAGGCTCAATGACTTTTGACTTTCAGAATCAAATAAAAACTCCTTTGTTTGTTGTTGAAAGCTCTCTATAGGGGCAGCTAAGTGGCTCAGTGTATAGAGCACCAGGCTTGGAGATAGGTGATCATAGGTTAAAATCTAGTCTCAGACCCTTCCTAGCTGTGTAACCTTGGACAAGATTTTAATAGAAAGAAAGAGAGAGAGAGAGAGAGAGAGAGAGAGAGAGAGAGAGAGAGAGAGAGAGAAAGCTAGTGTGGAAAGGAAAACTGAATCAAGCATTGGCATTTCTGCCACTGAGGTGGAGGAGACAGCAGTTGGAATGTTAGAGTGAAGATTGATGGACAGTGAAGACAGTTGGAAGGGGGAGGGGATAGTTGGAGAGTGACAGTTGCTCTTAAGGGTTACTTTTTCCTGGTTCTTGGACTGGAAGGAGTGTTCTCTCCCTGTCTCTGGATAGAAATACTTCTTGTCCTGGATTTTTCCCAACTGTGTGCTCTACCTGGATTCCTGTGGATTGTGTCATTGAACAAAGGGATTTAAGGGGAGCCACTTGAACTTAAGGCCAGTCTTTAGGCTGATAGCCTAAAGAGAGAGGCCCAACCAGCTCTGAAGATCAGACTCTTTTTTCCCACCTCTTGCTGTCTACTGCTAAAGACTTAGAACTTAAGGAAGTCGGCATACCTATAGCATAGTCAGGAATAAAAGAAACCCTCCCCAAGCCTACAGCTCAAAAGCTGAGAGACTCAAACCCAATCTGTTGCAAAGTATAGGGCAAATCCTTATTCCCTCTACCCTGATACCTTCCTAGTTTGAATTTGTTATTAAATTTGTCTTTAGTTAAATAAATGCAGTCAGATATCTTTGTAAAAGTGAGGGAACCCTGAAGGGAGAAGGATTTTTTAGGGGAGAAGGTTCTATGTAACCTCAAGTACCCCAAATCTTGAGGTCCCCATCTGTGCCTCTCTCCCCTTTCACCCTGGTATAATATCTGTCTTCAGAGTATTATCTTACAATATATAGATAGATGATAGATAGATAGATAGATAGATAGATAGATAGATAGATAGATAGATAGATAGGTCGGTCTTGGCTCCTTCCTCACTTTTCAGGTCTCTTAAATTTGACTCTTCTTTACAAACTATTATCCAGTTATACTGAATTATTTGTAGTTCCACAAAAATCTACTTTCCCTCTTTATATCTTTACACTGATTATTGCCCATACCAGAAATGCTCTATTGCTTCCTCCACTTTATGGTTTACCTTTCCTGGCTTCCTTCTCATTTAAACGCAAATTCCACCTTCTTCAAGTGTCTTTTCTAATGTGCTCCACTCTTAGTGACTTCCCTTTGAGACATCTCTCATTTACAAACATTTCCACTGCTAGATGATAATTTAGTGCATAGAGCACTGGAACTGCAGTCAGGAAGAATAGTTTAAATCTGGCCTCAGACAAACCTTAGCTATGTGATACAGGTTGAGCCATTTAACTTCTATTTTGCTTTGGAGGTAGCTAGATGACTCAGTGAATAGAGTGCTGGGCTTGGAGTGAAATTCATTTGGCCTCAAATGCTTACTAGCTGTGTAACTGTGGGCAAGTCACTTAACCTCTGTTTGCCATAATCCATTAGTAGCTTTTCCAACAAAACCTCATGGACAATATTGGCATACTATGGTCCACAAGTCACAGAGTCATTCATGACTGAACAACAACAACAGTATGTACCTTATGATTTATGAACTGTTCATCTCTCTTGGGAAATGAAATGGGGGAGTGAGGGAAGAGAATAAGCATTTATTTGGTGCCAACTATGTTTCAGGCACAGTGGTAGACACTTAATAAAATTATCTCATTTGATCCTCCCGAAAGCCCGAAGAGGTAGTTACTATTATTATCCCCATTTTATACTTGAGAAAACTGAGGCAATCAATGGTTAAGTGACTTTTCCAGGGCCAAACAGCCAGTAAAAGTGTCTGAGGTCAGAGTTAACATCAGATCTTCCTTATTCCACCTAAAAACCTTCCTTCTCTATGCCATCAGCTAAATAGTAATGATTAGTAGAGGAAGTTCTTCTAAAGTTGTGTAAGAAGATAAAAATGATTGGGTATATTTTATTTAGTAGAGGTATTGTGGAGTAATAGAAAAGCACTAGCTGGTTGGTGTCAAAAGGTTTGGATTAAAATCTTTGACTCTAATAATTAGTACTTCTGTTATGGGCTATCTCAATTTCTTCAACAGTAAAATGACAAAATAATTCCTAATATGACTTTCATGTCCAAATCCTATGATCACCAAATTAAATTAAATTAGGATTAAATCCCTAATTTATAATCTGTCGGTTTTTGGGGAGGAGTTCAAGAAAGAAAGACATATCCTTGTATTCAGTTGATCTAACTACAGGATTTAGTGATGGTCTATAAATCAGTCTTTGGTAAACATATAAAAGAATACAAGAAAATATGCTACTAGTCTGCCTCCCAAGCACAACCTGAGTTTCCATTTTGACTATGATTCTGGGCAATGAAGCAATCCTGCCCAGAACTACAGGTTTATTTGGAGTAACCCCAAATGTTCAAGGCAAATATAGTTTTGTAATCATGAGGACAACAGATATTTGAGCCATTTGTGAATATGCTGGCCTAGAAAAAGCCAATCTCAGCTAATTTACAATATACTAATCATGAGTAAGCTAGTAGAGAGTGAAAATAGTTATTGGGAAAAGTCCTTTGGTGTCAGTAGTTTCACTAATGGATTCATCTTCAGTCAAGCTAACTTTTCCTGTCTACACATCCTACCTTTTTTCCAAGGGAAAGTGACTTAATCTAACCAAGATTCATAACACATAAATGGCCTCTCTGCTATTAGACTGTAAATTCTGTGAGTACAGGAATTGTATTTACTTGAGTGCTTGCTTGTCTTGCTCAGATCATATTTAGAAGCAATATAGGATAGTGAATAGCGAAATAGTGTCAAATTCAGGAAGAATGCGGCTCAGGTACTATCTCGGACACACACAGGCTGTGTGACTTTAAGTAAATCACTTTTCTTTTCAGTGTTCTAGACAGCTTTCTAAGATAATTGCACAGAAGGTACTGACTCATTCTAGAGGGAGTTTCCTAATCTATGAGATATTGCTATCAATGAAGTCACAGACCTATTCCCTACACTTCTTTCTATTAATATATTATAAATTATTTCAACATTTTAGAAGTTGTATATAAAATTTATAATTTTCTCCTTCCATCCTTTCCATCCTCCCTTTCATACCTTTCCTTCTCTCCCCTTCCCTCTCTATCCTTCTCTTCTCTCCTTTTATAAAAATAAAATTATTGAGGCTCAAACACAGTATTTTCTCTCTCCAAAGTTAATATTTCCCTCTCCCCATGCCATGCATCCTCTCAGTAAGAGAAACTAAGAAATTTTTTGATGTGTCCCAAAGTTGAAATTTATGCAATGTAAGATAACAATCATGCACCAGTACATTATCTCTTAGTATCCCTGTACAAGAAAGACTTCAGCTATGGGTAGACCTCATTTGAGTACCTGCCCCTTATATCATAGAACCTTAGAGCTGGCACACATGATGTGGTCTGATCACTTTGATTGATTCTCACATGAGCAAACTCAACTTCTGAAAGCTGATGTGATCTACCGAGCATCATAACAGCTAAGTCTCTTTGGGACAGGGATCCCAAGGCACCTAAATCCTAGGTCAGCACCCTTACTACACTAGGCCACTTTTGAATGAATATCAACCAATTTCTAATGAGCAAGTTTCAAAGGGTTAGTTGTGCATAGTGGGTGGGCAGAATGCTTTTGGCCAAAGTAATTAATCCCTGCTTTCTGATGATTTGTTAGACAGAAGGGCTGACCCAATTTATGTCTTATTTATGAAGTACAAACCACACTTGGTCTTAGCTAGGTACATGGAGGAGGCAGACACTGTCTGAGCTTTAAGTTCCTGATAATAGAACCATTAGTCACTTGCATTGACACTTCACTGGGTGTTTTAAATTGGAGTATAGCTCTTAATCCACGGTTCTTGCCAAGAATTTAAAACAGCACTGCACAGCAACAGATGATAGTCATATTGCAAACCATTATCTAGGATGATTCATGAGACTTTGCTTTGGTTAATCAAATATTCTGGTTTGGTTAATCAAATATTCTGGTTAACAGAGAGTTATTTAGGTTTACAATGGATCATCACCTATATAAGCTTTACCAAATGAGATTTTATTTACTTTCCCCTTCATCTCTGACAATAATTTGTGCTTATCACTATTTAAAGTAGAAAGATGGGTTTATATCTTGCCTCTAACCTATAATGACCATGTGATAATAATCATTATGGCTAAGGACAACTAAGTGGCTTAGTACATAGAAAGCTAGGCATTGAGAAGGAAAGTCATGGGTTCAAATCTGGCCTGAGACACTTCCTAGCTGTGTGATCCTGGGCAAGTCACTTAACCCTCATTGCCTGGCACTTAATACTCTCCTGCCTTAGAACTAATACACTTTATTAAGTCTAAGATGGAAAGTAAGGGTTTTCAAAAATATTTTTAAAGTATATGCATGTGGGCAGCTAGGAAGCTAATAATAGCTAGTGTTAATATAGTGCTTTAAGTTTTGTTTTGGGGATCAGAGAACTTGAATTTATAATCTTGGATCTACCATAAGACCATAGGCATATCACTTAACTGCTTTAACCCTTGGATATTTGTAAAATGAGAGAGTTGCACTAAATGACTGCTAAGACCTCTCTTAAACTATGATCATCTTGTTCAAGCTTTCTATCTGATTGATAAGTAAACTGAGGTCAAGATAATAGAAGTGACTTACCAACAATAAATCAGATTGAGCCCTCCCACTAGGTTTCTAGATTGCCTGGATTTCTTTATCTTTACTCATTTATTCAACTGCTTACTAAGCATGTATTATTTGTAAGTACCTAGGTAAGGAATATCAGTCTATTTCTCTTTCCATTCTATTAATGTTTCAGTGGAGGCTGAATGGCCAATAATTCTGGACAATTAGGGAAAGGATTGACATGGGAAGGGTATAGATGCTTTCCATAGTCTTTTTATATTCTGAGATTCTAATATTACAAGGACATAAGCATTCAGATTCAAAGGCTAATACGGTGTAATACTTGTCCTAATAGAATTCATAATACCAAAGGGGAAAAATATATACTTATCATTAGATTTATGTTTACAGATGGAGGGATAACAATGTGATTCTGATCTGTGAACCATCACTTCATCACGAATTTTGTGAGAAATTAGATTTCAGCAGAGAACTGAAGGCCACTTAAAGTTATATCTTTCCTTTGTTGTGGTGGCCAAAAATTCATAATCATGAAGTCAACCTTCTAAAGACCACCCTCCATACTTACTTGAGCGGTCTTTGGAGGGCAGATACATGAATAAATATAATTCAAATTATAATACCAAAGAAGGATGTAAAAATAGGATTCTCTTTCTACTATATCATTTTGTTCATTCATTTTCTGCTCTAGGCTCTAGAAAAATTTGTTCTTTGTGGATGTAAGAATATTACTTGATTTTGGCAAAAGCACAAACAATGCACAATCTCTACTGGTCCATTATTATTTGTCTTCATTATGATAGTTGTCTTGGATAATTCTTATGATCAATTTCTATATCAAAGTGTCTATTTGTTATTCTTGGGCATTGCCTTGAGGGCTCAATCAGTGGGAGACTGAGGGGGAGATGTTGCTTATTCCTTACATTGAATCAAAAATTTCCCAAAACAACTTCTACCATTGTTCTTAATTCTACCCCTGTAAACAATTAGATAAAGGCTAATCTCTCTTTCAATGAACAGGTCTTCATTTATTTTAAAACAACTGTCATTTCCTCTTTGAGTCCTCTCTTCTCCAGGCTAAGCATATGTGATGAAGGAGGTTTGTGAGATTAAAATAAAGGTCCTGTCCACTGTCTCAGATGGTATCTCAGTGGAGCTAATAATTCAAACTATTATCTATATGTATATACATACATATATATATATATATATCCTAAGAATTTATAAATAGGCACAAGAGGGTTGTACAGGAAAGAGAGCTGGGCTTTCTCCTCAGTAAGTCCACAGCCCCCTTTCTGGGTTTGAGGAATCTTCTCCTCAGTAGAGCTGTTGTAGATGTTAGCCAAGGGATGTCTCTGCAGAAGAACTTGAATATTGACACAGGATATTCTCTTATGGCTCTCAGTGAGATCCACAGCTAGGAAATATGTCCTGCCTGGTCCAGGTCTCAGTTCAAAAGCCAAGAATTCCATATAGATCTTTCTCATGTCAATTTTCCTTTCCCAGCATGCCTCATTCTCCAACCAACATTTCTGCCACTCACCCCTGATGCCAAGATTCCAAAATCCTCTCTTGCACTGATCATTACACACATAAGGAAGGAAGGTCTTTCCACCTAAATTCTAATACTTGAATAAAATTAAAAGATATGTGACAAAGAACTGGAAACTGAAGGATGTCCATCAATTGGGGATTGGCTAAACAAATAGTGGTAAATCATTATGATGAAACACTATTGTTCCATAAGACATGACAAACAAGATTACAAAAAATCCTGGAAAGATTTATATGAAGTGATATAAAGTGAAGTGAGCTGAACCAGTAGGGCATTGTACACAGTAACAAAACAATAATGTATGATGATCAACTGGAAGACTGATAGTGGTGGTTGACAAAATTTATCTTCTTTTCTCTTTGTCTAAGGGATTTCTAAAGAATCTTGAAGAAACAAGAGCAAGTTTTATCAAAGTAGTTACTGAAGCAGTTTCTGATTTGAAAAAAAATTTTCCTTCATTTCACAATTTCTAGGAGTTCACAGCATCAAAAATTCAGGGTCCAATTCTCTCATGTAACCTTTTGTAGTCTGATGCCCTCATGAAATACATAATTAATGGTAGGGAAGAGGAGAATAGAGGCAATATATGGAAAACCTTGGAAAATTCTGGATGAAGACTGATCTCTAATACATATTGACTATGTGATTCTAGGCAAGTTACTTAACCTCCATTTGCCTTCAGGCAACTTTAAAATGCATTAGGTTTCATAGAAGTTACTGACTTGCATTGATAGAGTTTTGCTCATCTTGAACCTAGTGAAATCATAGGTCTAGTCACTTTCCCTATTTGACAATTAAACATTTTGAATAATAGTTTCTACATTACATTCATTGCGGCCTTATAATGACTCAAATTTTTATCTTTATTAAATTATTTCTAACTGCATATTAATTGACCTTGTCATGAATTCATGATAACTCTTTCTGGAACCCAACATGAAATTATAATTTTAGAGTAGATGGAGTAGCATTTTCATGGAGAATCTCTATGCTTAGTCCACAAGAGGTTTGGTGAAAGCATATTTAGACTAGAGAAGAGATTCTTGGAGGGTGATAGCATATAATTATCTTCAAATATTTGTCCCATCATGGACAGAGGTAATAGACATTCTGCTTGGTTTTAGAAGACAGAAATAGGATTTCTGGTTGAAAGTTGTAGAGAAACCAACTTTGGTATGATATGAAGAATAACTGACTAAAGTCTCCCAGAATGGAATGGTCTGGTTAAGGGAGCTAGTGGGCTCCCCACACAATAGAGATATTCATGACAAACCTGGATGATTGATCACTTGTTGATCATTATTGTCAAGGGGCTTTTTTTCAAACACAGGTTGGTCTCACTCTAGATGACAGCTGAGATCCCTTTCAATTGAGAGATACTGTAATTAAATGAAACTTTTTCTTACATAGTCTTCCATTAGTGTGAAGCTGTCACATTAGCTACTGGTCTCTGTATAGCTGCTGGAAATTTATGTGCCAACCATAAAGTTTGGGAACAGTAATTTACCCTCACATCTGCCAAAATGATTTTAAAGTGAAGGTTATTCCTCTATAAGTTTTTTAAAGCAAATCACTCACCTTCCCTAGACTTGATGAAGTCCAGTGGCTCCCTATTACATAAAAGAAAAAAAATGTGAAGTCATCTATTCATCATCTAAAGGCCTCCACAATTGGCTCCTTCCAACCTTTCTGTTTTGGTTTTTTGTTTTGTATTTTTTCCTTCCATTTTTGCTCTCCACTAAGTGACTGACATATAGTATATGCCATATAGTAAATGTTTGTTGAGTGAAATCAGGATCACCCAGCACCACCAGGAATTCATTCCTCCATTTTGGATACCAATTGCCACATCTAGAAAAGGTATTCTTAATCTGGGGGCCCAAGCAACTTTTTTTTTAATCTTATGACTGTATTCTAATGTAATTGGTTTCCTTCATAGTCCTATGTGTTTTGTTTATGCCTTTAAAAGCATCATTCTGAGGAGTCACAGACTTTCCTGGAGTACAAAAGATGTCTATGACACACACAAAAGGTTAAGATCCCCTGACCTAGAATGTCTAATGTGGGTACTTTTTTTCTATGTTGGTTATTGAAAAGTGGTTACTCTAGCTCTGATCATTGTTATTTATATGATTGGGAATCGAAGGATAACACAATTCTAAAGCAATTAAACTTGGATCTATCCTGCCAAGAAATTGCTGCCCTATTGTAATTAGTATATCTTTCATCTGTTCTCTCTGGATTGTGACTATGCTTTCTTCTAAGAAAATATCCTGATTGCTGGTCAAGGAGGCTTATCTTTAGGGTTTCCTGGAGAGTGGAATTGTCTTGTGGGTACATGCTAGTCAGTGTGAGACTACAGGTACTTGGATTTAAGTCTTGATTGGCCAAGTTCTTGGGACTCAATGGCAAATGATGAGAAACCAATGCACCTTAGTCTTATGGATGCATTTGGAAGAGTGATTCTGAGACTGTGCCTATGAGAAGTAGTAAAGGTAATAAACTAGACAGTCTTTATAATAATCTGTAATAGGCAATATATATCTGAGTCTTTTTTCTTCAATGTTCTAGATCATTCTGGTGGTGTGGTGAAATCTATGGACTCTTTTAAGAATAATGTTTTTAAAATACAATACAAAGGATTACAAAGAAAGTCAATTATATTGAAATAGAGTTTACAAATAACATATACACATCTGATTCATACACATATGTAAATAAATATGTAAAATAGTACTTAAAGTTCCAGTGAAACCAATGTACTAAAACATGCAAATTAACAATTCCCAGGAGGAAAGTGCAAGTTCTTCATGGAGTCTCCTTGAAACCTAGTTCGTTGCGCCAATGACAGACACTCAAACAGACTTGAGTAGACAAAGCAGCAGAGCAGTCAAAGGTCAGGGCTCTTGTAGCCTGCAGAGGAAAAGTCATAGCTCTAGATGGAAAGATAAAGTGAAAGCTTTTTCCTTTAGGGTTTCTAAGAGATTATGCCTGGAAAACCTGTGTTCAGCAGGGAGCCTAGTAGCCCAACAGCATGCTAATAAAAGTTTAAGGTACTCTTTGGAAGCAATAGGGGTGATTATGCATGCAGTAGGGAGACAGTAAATATATGGTGAATTCAATTGAATTGAATTGAGGAAATTAAAAACACAGCTAAGCAATTCCTCCAATATGTTATCAGCAGCTGCAGCAAACATTTATTGAATGCTTACTATTAAAGGAGACTTAGAGGAGATGTTGCCACTGTCTTCCAACAGCTGAAGGGCTGGCTGTCATGGGGAAGAGGGATTAGATTTTCATTCATTATTGCCAAAAAGCAGAATTAGGAACTCGAGGCTGGAAGTTTGAAGAATTATTGATCTAGAACTTGAAATGGATAATCTAGTCTAACCCTCTCATTTCACAAATGAAATTGACATTTAGAGGAAGGAAGGAAACAAGCACTTATTAAGCACCCCCGGCCTGTGCCAGGTACCATGCTAAGTATTTTATAAATATTATTTTATTTGATCCTTTGAACAATAGAGGGAGGTAGGTGATACTTATGGTCAATGTTATAGTTGAGAAACTGTGGGGAATAGAGGTTGAGTGACTAGCCCAGGATCACACAGCTAGTAACTGTGTGAGACTAGATTTGAACACAGGTCTTCTTGACTCCAGGTCCAGTGCTCTATCCCCTTTATCACCTATTTTCCCCAAAGTGATGAAATGACTTAAGCTGGTTACATATTTAGCACAATGGCATAAAAGTGGGATTTTAATCTCTATGTTCTGGTTTTTGATGATCTTAATTAACATCATCCCATGCTGCCTCTTAAGAGAAGTCTCATTTGGGCTCAGTATTCAGAATTTCTTAATTCTCTAATTTGTCCAAATATAGAATGGGGCTTTCTCAGGAGACAGAGCTCTTACCATAACTACAAATGTTCCTAAGTCATAGATTTAGAGCTAGAAGAGATATCAGAGGTCATTTGGTTCAATCTTTTAATTTTATACAAATTATAAGATTTAGGAACAGATACAAGATGGTAGAGTAGAAAGAACATTTAACTGGGTTTTTCCAACATTATCCTCTAAACATCTTTAAAATATGGACTCAAATAAAATTCTGGATTGGCAGAGGCAGCAGAAAATCAGAGTAGCAAAAACTTTCAGTCCTAGACAATGTAAGAGGTTGAAGAGATCTGAGACTTGGGGGAGAAGGCTGGCCCAGAGAATAGATTATACTAGGTGGTGGTAACAGAATTAGTAGTAGCTTTAGGAGTTCTCAAAACAAAGTTGGTAAGAGGATGTGACAAGTGGTCAGAAAGATTTCAAGATACCTTTGTGCTAGCAATGAATGTAGGATTGCATGTTGTTTGGCAGTTCCACTGCCTATACTCACTTTTGGGTCATAGTTCAAAAGTGGAGAAGAACACTTTTAGCCAAGAGGTAGTGGGAGCCCTGAGGGATTGTATAATTTCTGGTTCCAAGAGATCAGAGACCCTGAGGAGCTATATTGATTATAATCCCAAAGGATCATGGGCACTTCCTGGTTTATGACCAGCATACAGTCTGAGAGATCAGTGGCCACATCTCCCTCCAAATCATACTACCTTGGAAATAGCAAAAAATTCTAAACACCTGGAACTGGCTCTGAAGACAGCAGTACAAAAAACCCTGAATTTTGAGACAGAGCCCCCTCCCTACCATTCCGGGGGGAAAGCCCAAAATTAACATGAAGTTCCAAATCAAGAAACAGGGTTTAAAAAACGAGCAAGTGACAATAACAACAAAATAAATTAAAGAAGATTAAGATGCCAACTCAGAAGAAGACAATGAGATCAAACAGCCATATGCAAAGCTTCAAAGGGGGAAAAAAGTGAAATGGATCCAAGCCCAATAAGAATTCACAGAAGAGCTAAACGTTTTTTTTTTTTTCAAAATAAAACAAGAGTGGTAGGAGAAAAATCTGGTCAAGAAGTGAAAGCAATGGAAAGAAATTATGAAAAGATAATAGCTTAGTAAAAGAGGCACACAATTTACTGAATAAAATAACACTTAAAACAGAATTAAACAAATGGAAAAGAAGTCCAAAAAAACCCCAAAGAAAATATAAAAAAATAAAATAAAATTGGACACATGATAGCTAATGACTACAAGAAACATCAGGAAACAATATGACAAAGTCAAAAGAATGAAAAAAAAGAAGAAAATGTGAAATATATCCTCTAAAAACAACTTACCTCAGAAAATAGATCAAGAAAAGACAATTTAAAAATTATTTGGATTATCTGAAAGCCATGATCAACATGAACTTAGATGTCATCTTTTAGGAAATTATCAAGGAAAATTACATCTTGCTAAATGGAATCATATACAATGATATCAATACTAAGTATTGTAATATCAACATAAACAACAAATAAGATCAATAATAAATATTTACGCACAAATTGGTATAGCATCCAAATTCTTAATGGAAAAGTTAATGAACTACAGGAAGAAATAGATTTCAAAACTATATTAGTAGAGGATCTCAACTTTCCCCTCTCAGAACTGTGACAAGGAAATCACTTTAAAAGACTGATATATATTAATTTAAGGTCGCCGAGGAATTCAGCTATGTAATTCCTAAATGAAAATTCAAGTCAGCAGTCAATCTTTTATGGAGTTTAATTACAATAGGAAGAAGAAAGGAATTAGAGATAGAGAGAGAGAAAAGGGAGAGAAGGGAATAGGGCTTAAATACCCCTTCTGTTTAGGCTGGGCCAAAAGGCCCAAGCCCTTAGATAGCTGGGGCAAAGAAAAGAGATCAGTCCCTATTACTCACGTGACCAAAATGGAGAAACAGTCTCAGAGGCCCCCACCTTCAGCTTCCTTCAGAGCAAGCTTCTCAGAGCACACTCCAACCACTCAGACAAACTCCTCAACCACCCCCCTGAGTCTTCAGAGCCCTCTCTCTTTAAGGAAACCATCCAAGTTCCCTCCCCTCAGTTCTCACATCTACCAATCACTGTCCATCAATTTCCCTGTGCCAATGGAGGCTCTAGCTTAACCCAGGACCACCCAGAGGTCTCTGGCTTTGCACATGTCTGTTGAAGGTCATATTTTCAAATAATTAAATCTTTGATCCTTTGCTACAGCCCTTCCTAAATCCTGTTAACCTGAGTAGGGTAGAGATTGGAATAATTAAATTTTGATCTATGCTGCAGCCCTTCCTCAATCCTGTTAGGACTGAGTAGGGTGGAGATTGATTCCAAGTATCTCCATTGTATCAATTCTAAAATCAATCATGACTCAAAGAAATTCCTGTTCTATGCTTAAGCATAGGTCAAAGTCCTTTCCATTGTTCAGCAAAAGGTTTCTGTCCTAAAGTAATCTTAAGAAGGGAGGAGGAGAAAACTCTCATGCCAATGGGGTTCACATTCCAATAGACAAGACCCACTATCAATAGGAAATTTTTCAAGTATGAAATTTCCCAATGGTGAAATTTCCAACATTTATAAGTCTAAGAAATTTTGAGGTTTACAGAACTAGATTAATCTAACCACTAAATAAAAAAAAAAGAAATTAAGGAGCTAAATAGAATCTTAGAAAAGTTAGATATGCTAGACTTCTGGAGAAAACTGCATGGAAATAGGAAGGAGTATATTTTTTCCAGCTGTACATGGCACCTTTACAAATATTAAACATGCATTATGGCACGAATACTCAGAACCAAGTACAAAAAACCAGAAATTTTAACTACACTATTTTTAGAGAATAATTCAACAAAAATTACATTCAATAAAGAGCTCTGGAAGAATAATTCTTTTCCAATTAATTTTAAAAAGCACCCAGAAAATAAACTAATTGTAAGGAATAAATGCATCAAAGAACAAATCAAAGGAAAAAATCAATAATTTCATTAAAGATGATGATGATGGGGATATAGCCTCTAAAGGATCACCCTAGTGCAAATATTAACAATATGGAAATAGGTCTTGATCAATGACACATGTAAAACCCAGTGGAATTGCTTGTTGGCTATGGAATGGTGGAATAGGGGAGGGAAAAAACATGATTAATGTAACCATGGGAAAATACTAAAAAATTAATAAATAAATAAATTAATTAAATTTAAATTCTTAAAAAAAATAAAGATGATGATGACAATGAGAAAACATCCCAAAATTTGTGGGATGCAGTCAAAGCAGTCATAGGTGAAAATTTATATAATGGCATACATAAATTAAAGAGAGAAAGAACATATCAATAATTGAGCATGAAACTAAAATAATCTAGGAAAAATACCATAAAATCAAATAAAAATAAATAAATTCAAAAGTTAAAATGAAACAAAACAAAAAACCTATCAGATTAATCAAACTAGAAATTGATTTTATGAAAAAAACAATAACACTGGCAAAACATTGGTTAATTTGACTCTAAAAAGAGAAAGAAAAAAATAATTTAATAACATAAAAAATAAAAAGGGTAAAATGTGTCCTCAATGAAGAAACTGTTGAAGCAATTATTAGGAGTTATTCTGCCCAATTATATACCAATAAACTGACAATCTAAATGAAATTAATTAATATTTACAATAATACAAACTATCCAGGATAATAGGAGAGGAAATGGAATGCTTAAATAAATTTGTCTTAGAAAAAGAAATTGAACAAGCCGTTAATGAACCACCTAGGAAGAAATCTTTAGAACCAAATAGATAAACACATGAATTCTAATGAACATTTAAGGAACAATTATATAAATCACATGAAAAAATGGGCAAAGAAGGAGTCCTACCAAATATTCCTCTCATGATACAAATATGGTTTTGATACCTAAAATAGGAAAAGTAAAAGTAAAAACAGAGAAAAAATAAACTATAGACCAATTGAAAAAATAAATTTCAATGTAAAAATTTTAAATAAAATACTAGGAAGTAGATTACAGCACTATATCACAAAAGTTCATACACAGTGACCAGAAGGAATTTATAGCAGGAAAGAAGGGCTAGTTCATTATTAGAAAAGTTATCAGTATAATTAAGCATATCAATAAGAAAATTCATATGATCACTCCAATAGATGTAGAAAAGAACTTTGATAAAATTCAATACCCTTTCCTATTAAAAACATGAGAAAACATAGGAAGCATTAAGAACTTTCTTAAAATGACAAGTATTATCTATCCAAAACAAAAAGCAAGCATTATTTATAATGGGGATAAACTATGAGATTTCCATCAAATTCAGGATTGAAGAATGATGTCCATTGTCCCCATTATTATTCAATATTGTACTAGAAATGCTAGCTATATCAATAAGTCAAGGGGAAAAAAAAACCTTCAGAGAATAAAAATAAGCCATTAGGAAACAAAACTATCACACTTGAGAGAAAATATGATGGTATGTTTATCAAGAGAACCAACTGAAACTAATTAAAACAATAACTTCAGCAAAGTTGCAGGATATACAATAAACTCATATTAATAATCAGCATTTCCATATACTATAAACAAAACCCAGAAGGAAGAGATAGAAAGAAAATTCCATTTAAAATTATCACAGTCAATATAAAACACTTGGGATAGACATTTACCTGCTAAGATAAATTCAGAGATTACATGAAAGCAATTACAAAAGATTTTTCAAAAAATAAAGATAGATCTAAATTATCAGAAAAATATTGTGTTTGTGTAGACCAAGCTAATATAATAAAAATAATATTTCTTTCTAAATTATTTATTCAGTCCTATACCAAACTACCAAAGAATTATTGTATTAAGCTGGAAAAATAGTAACAAAATTCATCTTTAAGGAAAAAAGGTCAAGAATATGAAGGAATCAGTGAAAAAAATGTTAAGGAAGGTGTCATAGCAGTCTCAGCCTCAGATTTCAGGCTATCATACAAGGTGTTATACATAAAAACAAATCTAATACTGGGTAAGAAATTGGGTGGTGCAACAGTGCCATAGATTAGGTACACAATACACTGTAGTAAATGACTATGTATTATTTAGAATGTGTACCCCAATCTACATTTCTCACAATCCCCTTTTCCTTTTCTTGTACCTATGTCATTGGTTAATTTGGTATTCAGTTTCAATTTCCTCCATTCTGGCTCTCTCCCCCTGGGAGCTCTCTGGCTTAGACCAGCTTGGAGGAAGGGAGTGGCTTTTGTTTTTTTTTTTATCTCTGGTGTTACTTTCCTTTTTATCTGAGTTGATCTGAATAAATAGTATTAAAATAATACTTGGAGTATCAGATATTAATTTTAATCTTTATAATCATAATAATCTAGTACTTGATAACTTTTAAGATACAAGCTTTTGAGGTAAGAATTCATCCTCTGACAAAAATTGCTGGGAAAACTTGAAAACTGGCAGAAATTAAGTATAGGCCAACATCTCACACCATATACCAAGTTTAAAAAGGATAAATAATTTAGACACAAAGGATAATATAATTAAATTAAGGGAGCATGGAAAAAATGTAGCTGCCAGATCTGTGGATAAAGGAAGAAGTTTTGACCTAAAAAAGATAGAGAGGATTACAGGAAGTAAAATACTTTTGATTACATGAAAATTTAAAACCAGAGTTAGAAGGAAAACAGGAAAATAGGGAAACAATTACAGCAAGTTTCTCTAAAAAGGCCTCATTTTTCAATTGTATGGTCTATGGAGCAAAATTTGTAAAAATATGAGCCATTTTCCCAGTTGACAAGTGGTTAAAGAGTATGAACAGGAATTTCTAGGAGAAAAAAATCACAGCAGTTAATAATTTAAAAAAGTATTCTTGATCATGACTGATTAGAACAATGAACACTATTCTGAAAAGCCATTTGGAACTACATCTAAAAGGCTTTAAAACCTTTGGCTTAGCAAAACCACTACAAGTCTGTATTCTTAAATAAATCAAAGATAAAGTAAAAAGGTCCATTTGTATAAATATATTTATAGCAGCACTTTTTGTTGTGACAAAGAATTGGAAGCTGACAGATGCCTATTAAAAGAGGAATGACTGAATAAGTAATGGTATATGATTGTGATGGGGGATACTAAGGTGCTGATAAGAAATGATGAACAGGATGATTTTAGAAAAACATGAGAAAACTTACATGAACTCATAGAAAGTGAAGTGAGCAGAATTCGGAGAACTCTGATCAAGGCAATGATCCCAGACAAAACCATAGGACTTATGATGAAAAATGCTATACACCTCCAGAGAGAAGACCAATGAACTTTGAATACACATTGAATTTTACTTTTTTAATACTTTCTTTTTTATTGCTTTATTTTGTTTGTGATTCTTTTTTGTAACATGGCTAATATGGGAATGTTTTGCATGACCTCACATGTACCAAGTTGTTTGTCTTCTTAAGAAAGGGAGTTGTTTGAAGGAAGGGAGAGAATTTGAAAGTCAGAATTTTAGAAAAATGATTATAAATTGTTTTCTTACATTTAATTGGGGAATATCTAACAGAATAAACAAAAACAATCTAAAAAGAGATCATGTAATTTTCCAAAGGTAATATGGCCAGTAAATATTCAAAAGCAGAATATGAACCCAAGTTTTCTTGATGTCAAGGCCAGCACTCTATCCTCTATATTACGATGCAAAGGTCAGACAATTATGGAGAAATTAGATGTCAGGGATCCTTTAGCATATAGTTTCTTGACTTTTTTTGTGTTATGGTCCTCTTGAGTTCTCTGGTGAAACCTATGGACCTCTTTTCAGAATGTTTTTTAAATGTATATTTTAAAATACATAGATTATAAAAAACCAAGATGATATTATATAGAGAGCACTTAGCTTGGAGTCATAAAGACCTGAGTTCAAATACAGTCTCAAGCACTTACTAGTTATGTGACCCTAAACGAGTCACTTGAGTTCTGTCTCTCAGTTTTCTTAGCTATAAAATGGGGATAATAATAGTATTTACTTCCCAAGGTTGCTGTGTGAATCAAATGAGGTAATGTTTGTAGAAACTCTTATAGCACAATGCCTTGTACAAAGTAGTGTGATAATTAAAAATCTGAAAAGATCAATTTATTGAATAAGGTAGTGACAATTAATTAATAAATTAATTGATCTATGATTTCTCTCACTGATCAAAGACTAAGTTCTGTCCATGGATCATTAAATATAATTTTGAAAGTTAATTATTTAGCCTTGTGATAGACATTCCAAGATATCTCCAACTGGGAATAGCCAATGGATAAGTTGTCCATTATTCTCTCCATGTCTTCCTGACTCCTAGGTTAATGAGAGATATGTCTGGTCCCATAACCTCAATGTCTGGAAGGAGAAATCAAGTCTTGACCAGTTAGGAGTGACTTTGCTCAATGATTTTCAATGTGAGATTCAAAAACTCTGTCATGCTATCCACAGACATACCTGGTCTAAACTGGTTCCTCTTTACCAGGCAAAAGAAACCCATAATCTAACTTTTCTATCATCCTTTAATGAAAGATACACTTAGGTGGAACATTTCTTTTTTTCCCCAGGTTTTGGAAATTTTTATTTAATTAATTAATTTAGAATATTTTTCCATTGTTACAAGATTCATGTTCTTTCCCTCCCCTTTCCCCAACCTGCTCCCATAGCTGACATACAGTTTCATTGGGTTTTACATGTGTCATTGATCCAGACCTATTTCCATATTATTAATATTTGCAATAGAATGAATGTTTAGAGTCTATATCCCCAATCATATCCCCATCAACCTATGTGATCAAGCAATTGTTTTTCTTCCGTGTTTCTACTCCCACAGTTCTTTCTCTGAATGTGGATAGTGTTCTTTCTCATAGGTCCTTCAGGATTGTCCTGGATCATTGCAATGCTATCAATAGAGAAGTCCATTACGTTTGATTGTACCACAGTGTATCAGTCTCTGTGTACAATGTTCTCCTGGTTCTGCTCCTTTTGCTCTGCATCAATTCCTGGAGGTCATTCCAGTTCACATGGAATTCCTCCAGTTCATTGTTTCTTTGAGCACAATAGTATTCCATCACCAACAGATAACACAATTTGTTCAGCTATTCCCCAATTGAAGGGCATCCCCTCATTTTCCAAATTTTTGCCACCACAAAGAACGCAGCTATGAATATTCTTGTAGACGTCTTTTTCCTTATTATCTCTTTGTGGTACAAACCCAACAGTGCTATGGCTGGATCAAAGAGCAGGTAGTCTTTTAAAGCCCTTTGGGCATAGTTCCAAATTTCTATCCACAATGGTTGGATCAATTCACAACTAGGTAGAGAATTTCTTGAATTTACTAGGAACAAAGGAACAACAGAGATCTGAGGAACAAATCTGAGCCTCAGTTCAAAATCTAGAAATACAAACAATTCAATAAATTAGAAATAAATCCTCTCAATTGGCACTATATAAATGTTAGATATAATATTAAAAATAGTTATCAATGTGTTAGTCAAGTTCACAGGTTAAGAACTCCTACTTAGAATGATTGTCTGAACTAGATAAGGATTGAGATAATCCCTTCATTGCTACAGGTAGGTAGCATTTTCATAAATTGTAGGTAAAACAATTCATTCCTTTATAGGTGATGAATTACTGATGAGTCTTCCTCCTTAATTCTTTTCCAAGTCCAAACTCAAGGGCTTGTATACTTTGCTGAAATTGTCTAGAAAAACTATGTATTAACTCAACACTCTAGTGAGAATTCAGAAGGGGGACTTCTGCATAATTAGACTAATAAAAATGTAAATGCAACAGGAGGACCTTTAAAAATAATATTTTATTCTTTTCCCAATTACATGCAACAAAAAGGCCTGACTTTCAGCCTCAGCAAAACAGAGTTGCTGTTCCAACCTGCACTAGGGAGGCCAACTAACCAGCCATGCATTACAATCGATGGCACGCAGCTTTCTAACGTCAACACTTTCAAGTACCTGGGCAGCACCATCGCCAACGACGGGTCCCTAGACCACGAGATTAATGCCAGGATCCAAAAGGCCAGCCAGGCACTTGGGCAGCTGCGCTGCAAAGTCCTCCAACACAGAGGTGTAAGCACTGCTACGAAGCTCAAAGTGTACAACGCAGTGATCCTCAGCTCGCTCCTGTACGGTTGTGAGACATGGACACTGTACCGGAAGCACATGAAACAGCTGGAGCAATTCCACCAACGCTCCCTCCGGTCAATCATGAGGATCTGATGGCAGGACCGAATCACCAATCAGGAAGTCCTCGACAGAGCCAACTCCACCAGCATGGAAATCATGGTCCTCAACACCCAGCTACGATGGTCTGGACACGTCATCCGCATGGACCCACAGCGAATACCAAGACAGGTATTCTATGGTGAACTGTCAGCTGGACTCAGGAAACAAGGCCGACCAAAGAAAAGATTCAAGGATCAGCTAAAGTCCAAATTGAAGTGGGCTGGCATTACACCAAAGCAACTAGAACTTGCTGCCTCTGACAGAAGCAGCTGGCGAACCCCCATTAACCATGCCACCACCACCTTTGAAGATGAGCGACGTTGACGTCTTGCCGCTGCGTATAAATGCCGACACCAGGTCACAACCGCACCTCCCATAACAACGGGCGTCCCATGCCCCATGTGCCACAAACTCTGCGCCTCAGCCTTTGGACTCCAGAGCCACATGAGGGTACATCAATAGATGATAATGCACAAAGGCAATAGTCATTCTCGGTCACCGAGAGACTACCACTAACTAATTACATGTAAAAACAATTTAAAATATTCATTTGAAAAGAAATTTTTTTTTGCTTTCAAACTCTCTCCTATTCTCTCCATCCCCTCTTTACTCCTTTGGACAATGAACAATCTGATATAGGTCATAAATGCGAAATAATGTAAAATATACTTTCATATTACTTATTTGTGGAAGAAAAAAATTAAAAATGAGGAAAGAAAATGAAAGCTAGTGTGTTTTGATCTGCATTCAGACTCCATCAGTTTTTTCTCTGGAGGCTGATAGCATTTTTTATCATGAGACTTTTGGGATTGTCTTGGATCATTATATTACAGAGAATAAATAAGTCATTCTCAGTTGAAATGTCCAAGCTTTTCTCCAATTCTCCTGCTTATTGTTTCTTAGAGTATAATCATATTCCATTATTTTCATATACCATAACTTGTTCAGTCATTCCCCAATTGAAGGACATCCCCTCAATTCCCATTTCTTTGCCACCATAAAAAGAACTGTTGTAAATTATTTTTGCTACAAATAGGTCCTTTTCTCTTTCTTTGGGATACATATACACTAATGGCATTGTTGGATCAAAACGTATGCATAGTTTTAAAAGTCCCTCAGACATAGTTCCAAATTGCTCTACAGAATGGTTAGACCAGTTCACAACTCCACCAAGAGTACATTAGTGTCCCAGTTTTCCCACATCCACTCTAATATTTATCATTTTCATTTTCTACCATATTGGCTAATCTAAAGGTATGAGATGTTTCCTCAGAGTTGTTTTAATTTTCATTTTTGTAATCAATAATGATTTAGAGTACTCTTCTTTTGAATATAGATAGCTTTTATTTCTTCATCTGAAAACTGCTTGTTCATAACCTTTGACCAGTTGAGAAATGACATATTCTTATCAATTTGACTCAGTTCTCTATGTATTTGAGAATGAGGCCTTTATCAGAGATACCCAATTAAAAAATATTTTTCCCCAACTTTCTGTTTTCATCCTAATCTTTGTTCCATTGGTTTTCTTTGTTCAAAATCTTTTTTATCTAATATGATCAAAAGTATACATTTTATATATTATTATTCACTCTTTCTCTATAGTCCTAAATACTTCCTTTATCCATAGATATGACAGGTAAGCTTTTTCATGCTCCCCAAAAGGGGACATTTTAAGCAAAGGACTGGATCCCACATGTCTGGAATGCACTCTCTGCCTCAGCTTAGCCTCTAGCTAGAATCTCCAACTTCCTTTTAGATCAATTCATGTGATTCTTTGAAGGAAGTTTTCCCTGATTCTTAGTTATTAGATCCTTCTCTAGCTTTCCTTAAACAACCACATATATACTTATCTGTTTACTTCTTTTGAACCTTCTCCCAGAGTAAAATGTAAGTTCCTTGAAAGTAATAATTTTTCATTTTATTTTTGTTTTTTTTGTATCTCCAGCATTGAGTACAATGTTCTGAATATAGCAATTGCTTAATAGATGAATTTCAGATAAAATTACTTTAGGGGGAAGCTATGTGGTAAGGTGGACAGGGCATTTGGCCTAGACTCAGGAACGCCTGAGTTCAAATCTAACCTCTATGATCTTGAACAAGTCATTTTCCTTCATTTGCTTCGACTGTCAAATGGGGATAACACCTATCTCCTAGGGTTGTCATAGAGATAAAATGGGATAATATTTGTACAGTGCTTAGCACAATGCCTGGCACATAGTATATGCTAAACAAATGTTTATTCCTTTCCCTTTACTATATTAAAGCTGATTCTATCCCCAATTATTTCCATAACAAGGAATTTGCTTTTTCCTACAAATTGTTATGGCATTGACCTTTGCCAGCTTTCTTACATTGTCATCTCATATCTGTTTGATAGCTTGTTATTGTTATAATTAAAATATTTAGCATACTTCCATTGGGTATTTATATCTTTCTCCCCAAATTGTTGGTTTGAGTAAAAGATAGTGTGGTGCAGAATATAGAAAATTGGTCTTAAAGGCATAAATCTGATTTCAGGTCCTGCCTCCATATTGTTTGTGTGACCCTTCCTAGGTAAGCCACTTAATTCTCAGGTGTAAAGATTAAAATTTAAGGGAGAGGGGGAGACTGAGGCAGGTAGAAATTAGTTTCTCTCTGCAAGGAATATATATTTTTTTAGAGGTTTATTAAAGGTTAAAGATTAAGAATATACAAGTAAGAAACATGTGCCTAGGCCAGAGGCCTAGACAAAATAACCTCACATCATAGAAGAGACGCCTCTGCTCCAAACGCGGAAGTCCAAAAAAACCCAGACCTTCAAAAGCCTTTGCTTAAATATCTTCTCGATCTCGGCCCAGGTGAGATTACAAGGCATTCTGGGGAAGTGGAGCAAAGGCTCATGGGGATTGTAGTCCTGTATTCGAGTCTATTTTTTACATCCCCCCGTGTGATCATTTGTGGAAAAATTAATTTTTCCCCAAAAGGATCATAAAAACATAATAAACTTAAAAGATTACAATAGTGTGAGGATAAGAGAAAAAAGAATAAAACCAATAATTTCTGAACACATTGACAAAAAGCCGTTAGGGGGCAGTCCCCTTTGGCATAAAAGTATACATACAAATAAATGTTCAATCAACCACACCCAAAGTTCAATTTTGTGCAACTTGTGGTCTGGAGGCTTCTTCATGGTGGCTTCTCCATCAGTTCAGTTCTGGATTCAGAGAGGTAGCATCTTCTTTACCTAAAATTCTTCTCAAAAGGAATTTAAACTTTGCAATTTAAATAATGATATTTTTTACATTCCCCCGTGTTGTGGGTGATTGATCAAAATCCCCAAAATTCTCAATAGCCCAATTAATTACAATAGCAAACACACTTTCATATTTCACATAAGTTGCTGTGTGACATTTTTAAAACCTATGAATTGATGGACATTTGTCACACTTTTTACAAACATAGCAATCCTTCAACCTTGGTATTTAAACATATTTTTTAAACAAAGTAAAACTCATCTTGGGTTAAGAACATAATCAAGAAATCTATATATCATTCTGGTAGAAGTAAAATAGTGAGCTGAAGAGCATAAATAAGGGGTGCTCCTTGTTCTTGGAGGCTTTTCCCAAGGGTACAAATGCCCTGAAATTAACTGCCCAACTTCCATTCACATGTGGGAAGGTTGGGGGTTATAAAATACATTTCACTTCAGCTACTAGAATGGGCCTTACCTTGTGGTAGGGGCAGGCAAAAATAACCAGACTGTTAAAAAAAATTCCAAAACTCATATTTAAAAACCCTTAAAATCAAATCATTTGAGGTATTTAGCACATTAAAATTCCAAAGGTTGTTAATACAATTATAACCAGTTCTGGAGTCCATCTATCCTCAGCAGAATAGAAAAAACCTGTTTTTTCATATATGGGCTTATTCACAACAATATTTGTTCAACACAGTTATAGGGGAAAAACAACAGAATTTCAAAACTCAGTACATTCAAAATAAATTCAATCAACCTTCAGTTCAAGCAGAATAATATTGAATCTAGTAATATATGAACTTAAAATCACAAAGTAGGATCTTAAACAAAACAATGCAATAGAATACAGAGATTTTTTTATAAACCATTGGAGTCTGAAATGCCTTAGAATGTAGCCTTTAGTCTCTTCAAAGTTCCTTGGGGTTTTTTTTTTGTTTGTTTGTTTTTATTTATCCATTTAAATGTCTATTGTCCGAAGGTAGAGTAGTAAAGGCTAGGCTATGGGGTTCAAGGGATCCGTCCAGGGCCCCATAGCTGGGAAGCATCGGAGGCCAGATTTTAGCTAGAGACCTCCCGTCTCTGGGCCTGGCTTCCAGTTCGCTGGGCCACCCATTTTCCTCCCCAAAGTTAAAGTTGAATCTTTGGGCTGAGTCTGCTCCCTGACAGGCAGGTAAAATCAATGAAATTGCCAGAAGAGTGAAAAATCCTTTTAAACAGCCCATTGCTTTTTAGGTTTCTGTTTGAAAAGATCTGTTTCTTCTCTCTAGTCTTTTCTCTCTTTCCCCTCTCTGATCCTGCAGTGGCCAATACCCCAGCCACGTGGAGGCTTAGCCTAAGGGGAAATTTCCCGGTCTCCTTTCCCTCTGGTCTCTCCCCTCCGCCCAAGTGGCCAATACTGTTACCAGCTGGTCGCAATGAGTCCTCAGCGATCTGCTCCAAGGATCTGGGTGATGAGCCGGCTGGGTCGGAAGCCAGATGGGTGAGAGACAGACTGCCGGGGTGGGTCGGGCTGGGAGCTGGAGCCGCTGCGGGGGTGGGCAAGGCCGGGACCAGGTACCAGGTGAGGACGATCAGGGCTGCAGGCTGGAGGCAGGAAGCGGCGGGGCAGGTCCGGAGCCTGTAGCAGCTTTGCGAGGGTAGAAAACCTTGGCCAGAGAGATATGGCTCAAAAAAAATTTCTAGGTACTAGCTATTAAAACTGAATTTAAGATCAGAAAAGAAATCAGAAGACTGAAAGTTCTTTTTCCCGTAGTGGTTAGCCAAACTGTAAAGATTAAAATTTAAGGGAGAGGGGGAGACTGAGGCAGGTAGAAATTAGTTTCTCTCTGCAAGGAATATATATTTTTTTAGAGGTTTATTAAAGGTTAAAGATTAAGAATATACAAGTAAGAAACATGTGCCTAGGCCAGAGGCCTAGACAAAATAACCTCACATCATAGAAGAGACGCCTCTGCTCCAAACGCGGAAGTCCAAAAAAACCCAGACCTTCAAAAGCCTTTGCTTAAATATCTTCTCGATCTCGGCCCAGGTGAGATTACAAGGCATTCTGGGGAAGTGGAGCAAAGGCTCATGGGGATTGTAGTCCTGTATTCGAGTCTATTTTTTACACAGGGCTGTAATAGTTAAAATGGTTGATGTCATAAACTGTAGTGAGTTAAAATGATGGAAGATATAAATTATGATAGATATGAGAGAGAGTGAGTAAATTTGACCACTGAAATATGTTTCACTACAGTGTCTTGGTTTTTAAATCAAATATAAGGTAGTCGCCAGGGAATGTATTCCCAAATTATGAATATGCCCAAGTCAACTGGGTTTTATAGAGAATTTAATTAATAATACAATGAGGAATTAAAGAAAAAGAGAAAGAGAGAAAAAGGTATAAGTATGAAGGGCCTTAAGCCAACATGGCCTAGACCTGAGTCTTAAGAGAGAGAGAATCAGTCAGTTTTTTATCACTCACCACAAGATTTGTCTTAAGCAAGGATGTCTGGGGAACAGAGTCTCCCCAGAGGGAGTTCCAGCCAGAGTCAGCCTCCCAAGGGACTTCTTCTCAAGAGATCTTCAAAGGGCCTCCTCCAAAAGGATCTATCTCCAAGGATCTATATCCAAGGAATCCAAGGATCCCTTGCTCAAGAGATTTCTTTTCTTATATAGGGGGTTGTTTCCTACGTCACCTCCCCTAAGTTCTTCCATCTACCAATCACTGTAGATGTTTTCTAAAAGACAGCCCATCTGAATTCCAGCTAAGTCAACTAATCCCCTCAGTAAGTCTGAACCAGAGAAAACACTACTATGTCGACTAATCCCCTCAGTAAGTCTGAACCAGAGAAAACACAGCTGAGTCGACTAATCCCATCAAGAGAAAACCTGCCCGACCTTTATAGGTACCTAGCATCCCATTGTATCAATTCTAAAAACAGGCATGGCTCAAAGAACTCCCTGCCTCATCATAAACATGGATCCAAGTACTTTCATTGGTTAGCAAGGAGTTTTCTCCTCTAAAGCAGTCTTAAGTACAGGTGGAGTAGAGGTCCTCCCATAGCAAGGAGTTTTCTCCCCTAAAGCAGTCTTAAGTACAGGTGGAGTAGAGGTCCTCCCATTTCTGATCCTGGTGAGTTCTCACATCAAAATGGGGAATGTTTCCAGTCGGGAATTTGTTCCAATGGAGAATTCCTCAATGTGGAAATTTTTAACATTCACAAGTCTGAGAAATTTCAAGATTTACAGGGCCCTAGGCAACTAAGATTATTGATTACAAATAAGGTGCTGTCCTGCATTGACAGAATTTTACTATACTGATGACATCTTTGCATTGGTTATTAGTTTGCATGTTTTGGAAATACATCTCGTTCATTTATTTTGTTGACACAGACAATTGCCAGATGAGAGTCATCTATGCGATGGGGAAGATTTCTTGCTTGGAGCAATCATCAGCAACCAGGCCATAAAAAGGTAAAGAGAGAGATCACAATTGGGATTATAATATGGCATATTAAATTTACAGAAATCTAGAGCTGAAAGAAACTTAGATAGCATCTTACCCAATTCTTATCTGTGGTACAATGGAAAGAATACTAAATTAGAAGGCAGAGGTATCATACATCATTTTTCAAATTTGTCTGACTCCTTGTGACCCCCACATGGTGTTTTCTTGGCAAAGATACTAGAGTGGTTTACCATTTTCTTCTTTAGCTTATTGGCTAGATGAGGAGACTGAGGCCAACAGGGTTAAGTGACTTGTTTACTGTCACAAAGCTAGTAAGTGTCTGAGGTCAGATTTGAACTCAGGGAGATGAGTCTTCTTGACTCCTGACCCAGCACTCTATCCACTGAACCATCAAGCTTCCCCAGAAGGCAAAGAGTCTCAGTCCAAATTCTATCTCTGACCATTAGTAGCACCTGTTTGGCCCGGGCAAGCATGTAATTTCTCTGGGCTTCTGTCTCTTCTACTGTAAAATTAGGTGAGGTCAAATGGTCTCTTAGATCCATCCTGTGATCTTGCGATTTTGCAGAAAAGGGAATTCAGTCTCATGAGATTGAATGACTTGTCAAACTCACTACTTTTTTTTCTGGCTGCTAAAATTTTGGAAAAGAGCCATGTACAATGTCAGTACAATGGGTTAAAGTTGAGGAGAAGCAAATTCAGGCTCCATAAAAAGAAAAAAAAATGGCTTGTTAGCAAAGTGGTTAGCAAGTCAGACCAAGACAGCAAGATCTGAGTTCACATTCCTCATCAGACACTAGTATGGGCAAGTCACTTCACTCATACTCCGTCTCCTCATGTGTTAGGTGGGGCTACAATAGAACCTACTTCATAAGATTGTCAAGAAAATCAAATACATCTATAAAATGCTTTGCAAAAGCACTATATAAATTCTAACTTTTATGGTCATTGCTGTTAGTGGTTACTCTCTCCCTGATATTTAAGGAAAATCTGCTGCTGATCAAATAGATCTTAAAGGGGAAATTTACTAAACTCAAATATGACCTCTGAGACCTCTTCCAATTCTGAGATTCTACAAGAATGATTACTGTCCCAATGATTTTTGAGGCATTTTGTTGGCACAGTGAATATTTGGAATTAGGAAAACCTGAGATCCTTGCAGGCTTCTGAGACTTACTTAACTATATGATCTTGGGCAAGTCACTTAACCTCAAATAGCCTTAGTTTCCTTATCCGTAAAATGGAAATGCCTTCTAGAGTTGTTGTGAAGATCAAATGAGATAAATTTGAGTTATTATTATTACCTTTATAATTGCAATGTATCCCATGAGGGACACTTTCTAGAGAATTAAGAAAATTATTAATGTATGGAAAAGCCTCCCAAAGGAGGAAATAGAAAGAAATTGCAAACCTTGCATGACCTTTAAAATCCAAGTGGGATTTGGAGGAAGAAAGGATTTGGGTGGCAGAATGACCCAGCTGATCCATTCAATCTTGTTGCTGTCTTCTTTGTGAGATTTTATCCTCTCAGTAGTGTTGGCTCACTGGTAAGAATATGAGCCAAAGCATGATATCTAAAGATGGTGGGATTCACAAAGCTATTGTCTATCAGATAAATAATGCTTGCTATAGGTAAGAAATAGAGTGAGAAATTTTATTTTCAAGAGTTGTTTTCCTGGAGCTGCTTTTCTCCTGACCCAAAATGGGAGGGGGCAGAGAGGGAATTTTGGCAGTCTGCAAACACCCATTTCCCTGTTTTATTTAAGGATTTGACTTTTCAGAGGAAAAACAGGCCTTCCCAGTTTTTGCTTAATATCCCTGAGTTTATATTGTTACGCTTGCAAAGGCAGAAAATGGGAGACCACACAGAACACATACACAGCTAGAAGCACTGAATCAAAATGATTTTTTATCTGCCTTAAAACTTGGCAGGCACATAATAGAGCTTGTGTAACTGGGATAAATAGACAGAGCATTTGCTAGCAGAGAAGTGGTAAGCTAGCAATAGATTTCTCCCATCGAATCCCAGCTAGGGAAAAGCAAAGGGTTCAGAATACAGGGGGGGAAAACCTTAAAAAAAAAAACCCAAACCTGGGAGGCAGTAGCTGTGTCTTAAATTGAACTGCCTTCCATCAGTTCTGGGCTTGGGGACTGGTAAATAACTATTTCTTAGACTCTCAGAAAAATCCCTAAAAACCATCATCATTTCTGAAGCCAATGTTATGATGGATTTCTGTTGTGTTAGGAACTGAGCTTAATAATGGATAACATTTAGATGGCATTTTAGGGTTCACTTTTGTGGGCAATGCCTAAACTGATCTTTACAGTTACAACAATCCCATGGGGTAGGTGTTACAATATTATTATATTTTATAGATCAGGAAATTGAGACTTAAGTTGCTTACCAGGATTATAGGCTATAGAACTTCTTTAGTGTCAATGATTACCTTTGAACTCAGATTTTTCTAGAATACAGGTCCCGTTCTCTTTTTCCACCAACCACCATCACACTTAAAAAAGAACATTGATGAATGCAAAGAAGAGTTCTCAAGCAGGCAAAAGAATTCATATTATGTTATTTAAAGATAGGTTGGAAAAACAAACTAGGAAATATTTGGCCTATTGTGGGTTTAAAAATTAATATTCAAGAACTAAGTATTATATTTTTAAAGTTTTATTAATAATAACTAAAGTAAAAGAACTAAGGAAATGGGTCTTGATCGATGGCACATGTTAAACCCAGCAGAATTATGCATCATATACGGAAGGGGGGTGGGGGAAGGGGATGAAGGAACATGAGTCTTGTAACCATGGAAAATTATTCTAAATCATCTAATTAAATAAAAAAAAACTACCTAAAACCCAGCAGGCTTGTGAAAGAAGAGAACAAGGGAGGAGTTACAGAAAACTTAAGTACAAATGTGACCATGCAATGTGGTGGAGAGAGGAGAGGAATTCTGGGAAATACTGAAAGAGGAGAGGAATTCTGGGAAATACTGAAGGACTTCTAGGGGATGAAATCCAAGGGTTCAAAATTCCACTTATATACTTTTTTTTGGGGGGGGAACTTCCAGAGTATGTGATAATTGCCTTCAGATATTTGAAGTGTTATATGGCAGGAAGAGGGGTAGGAATTACTTTGCTTGGCTCATAAAGGATGAAGATCTAAGGCTATTGGGTAGATGTTGTGGAGAGGTAGATTTTGGGTCAATAGAATGATTATCTTTTTAATAATTGGGACTATCAAAATTTAATAATTAGAGCTATTCAGAAAATACACTGGGATGCTTTAGGAGGCAGTAAACTTCTTAGAATTAGAGGTATTCAAGCAGAAACAGTACAAACAGTTGTCAGGAATGTTGTGGGCATTTTTATTGACTTGGGTAGGGTTGAATGAGGTGACCTTTGAAGTCTGTTTCAACTTATTATTTTTCTGTGTGAAGCTAGATCTGTCCATATAATTATAACTTTTCTGTATCATTTTACTTCCTATGGGCTAGGTATCTTACTTGCCCAATAAAGGAGTTTGACCAGATGATATCTTGAGTCCCTTTCCATTCTGAATCTTATGGCTTCATGGGACTATGATCTTTAAGATCTCTTCCAGTTCCAATTTTTGTTGTTCAGTTGTTTAAGTTGCATATGACTCTTTGCGACCTCATTTGGTGTTTCCATGGAAAGGTACTGTATTGGTTTGCTATTTTCTTCCTCAGTTCATTTGAAGGAACTGAGGATTTAGTGACTTGTCCAGGGTCACAAAGCTAGGAAACATCAGAGGCTAGATTTGAATTCAGAAATACTTCCTGACTTCAGACCCAGCACCCTATCCCCTGTACCACCTAGCTGCCCATTCTAGCTCCACTACTCTGTAATTTTATGATTCTCTTGAGTCTGATTCTTAACTGTCCTCTGCTCTGTGCCTACTTCTCCTTATTATGATGGAGAAAGGGCTAGAAGGATAATAGTAGTGCTAATAGGAATAATTGCATATTGAGACACATAGAATATGCTAAGTGCAAGTCAGAGGGAGTGATTATACACATGGTTGTCAGCAAGTTAATACAGCATTTATTATGGCCCTACTCTGTGCTAAAAGGTGCAAAAGAAAGGCAAAAATAGTCCTGCTCTCAAGGAACTCATAATCTAATGAGAGAGATAAAATACAAGTGGCTTTGTACAAACAAGATATGCATGTGATAAATCATAGATAATAAACAAAGGATGGGATAAGTATTGAGGGGATTAGTAAAATATTTTTAAACCCTTACTGTCCATCTTAGAATCAACACTGTGCATTGATTCCAAGGCAGGAAAGTGGTAAGGGCTAGGTAATAGGAATTATGTGACTTATCCAGGGTCACAAAGTTAGGAACTGTCTGAGGCCAGATTTGAGCCCAGGATGTCCTGTCTCTGGACCTGTCTCTTGATCCAGTAGCTGCTCCCAAGAGAGGGATTTTTGCAAAAAGGTTCAATTTTATTCAGGACTTGCAGAAAGATTGGGAATACAGGAGGCTGAGACAAGAAGGGAGAGCAATGTAGGTATGGGGGACATTCAGTGAAAATTGATGCAGCTGAAGATGGAATGTCTTGTGTAAGAAAAAAGCAAGAAGGCCAGTCACTGGAACATTGAATGTGTGAAGGCTAGGAATTTTTAAGACTGGAAAGATTAAGAAAGTGTTCAATTACGAAAGGCTTTCAAAGCCAAACAAATTTTTCATTTGATCCTGGAGGCAATAGGGAGCTGTTTGAGTTTATTGAATGGGGGAAAGTGACAAAGTAAAACCTGTGCTTTAGGAAGATCATTTTGACAGATGAATAGAAGCTGGACTGAGATGGGGAGATACTTAAGGCAATGAAACCAATGAACCTGCAATTTTTGTCATTCATTTATGAAGGAACAGGGTAATTATGGTGGTAGATACGAGAAGAGGTCTTTATAATAGAGATGTTGAAAACGCAGATTAAAAATCATTTCTAAAGGGGCCAGCTGGGTGGCTTAGTGTATTGAGAGCCAGATCTAGAGCCTGGAGGTCCTAGGTTCAAATTTAGCCACAGATATTTCCTAGCTGTGTGACCCTGGGCAAGTCACTTGACCCCTCATTGCCTAGCTCGTACTGCTCTTCTGCCTTGGAGCCAATACAGAGTGTTGATTCTAAGAAGGAAGGTAAGGGTTTAAAAAAAATAAATTCTAAAGAATTGATGGGACTTGGCAACAGATTGGATAGAGGAGACAGATTATATATTGGGAAAGAGCTGGGTTAACTAGGAGTATGGTGGTATCCCCAAGAGTGACAGGAATGGTAGGAAGGTCAAATGTAGGGGGCTTGGGCTGTATTGTTCTTTAATAATTTTCAGTCATGTTCGACTCTTTATAATTCCAAATGGGACTTTCTAGGTAAAGATACTGGAGTGGTTTGCTATTTTCTTCTCCAGCTCATTTTACAGATGAGGAAATTAAGGCAACCAGGGTGAAATGACTTGCCCAGGGTTATACAGCTAGTAAATGAGGGAGGCCAGATTTTAACTCAAGAAGCTGAATTTTCCTGACTCCAGACCCAGTGCTCTTTCCATTGTACCACCTGGCTACTCGGAGGGGCTGTGTAGTATACAATTGATGTAGGCATGATAGGGCTAATATGGCATTGCAGTATAGTGAATAGAAAACTGATACCAGAACCAAGATGACCTGTGATATGTACTGGTTATTTTACCCTCAGCATGCCACTTATCTCTTCTCTGTGCTCAAACAACATCCCAAGACTAAGGTTAAGACAAGGTACTGCATTAGGAGGGGGATTTTCCACGAGGGAATTCTCTGTACCAGTGGAATCCCAAGTTCTGTTCCTATCCCCATTGGAGGGCTATCTAAATAATGAACTGTGCAGCAGTTAGTCCAAAGAAATTTGCTAAGCTCCAGCAGCAGCCCAAGAAATCTTGGAATATTCAAATGAAATCAAGTACCCACTGATAAGCAGTGCCCTATGCTCTATTCAGAAAGGTAGCCCTTTCTGTGCCTCCCATCCTCATTCCTCTACCTCTCTTAATTTTTTTTAAACCCTTACCTTCCATCTTGGAGTCAATACTGTGTATTGGTTCCAAGGCAGAAGAGTGGTAAGGGCTAGGCAATGGGGGTCAAGTGACTTGCCCAGAGTCACACAGCTGGGAAGTTCTCATGCCAGATTTGAACCCAAGACCTCCTGTCTCTAATCCTGGCTCTCAATCCACTGAGCTACCCAGCTACCCCCTACCTCTCTTATTTTTAATCTATTTTTGTATATTTTTGTAGAGTGTGGTACGTTTATATTGTCTCCCATGGTTAGATTATAAGTTGTTTACGGTGAGAGGCTGTTTTTGCTTATGTCTTTTTATACACAGCATCCAATATAATGGCCAGTGCCCAGTGGATCCATAGATGTTTACTGATTGATTGATTGGATTGGAAGTTAGATGAAAGTGCAGCCATTCCTGGACTTGAATTAGAATCATAATAAAGTGTGGGACTGGGAACCAGAAGATCTGGGCTCTAGCCCTTGTGCTTTTATTAACTAGCAGTATGATCTTGGACAAATTGCTTCACTTTTATGGACCTTAGTTTTGCCAATTCTTCAATTGAAAAAATGAGATCTCTCAAGTCCATTCCAGTTCCAAAATGTGAATGTTTTAATTCATCTGTTCTTTTAAACAATAAATATCTTGCATCACTAAAAATGACAACTACCCAGAATTACTCAAGTGGAAATATTATGGAAGCCTAAAATGTTGATAGGAGGGTGGTAGAGGAGGCAGCAGCGTTGGGGGGATTGGGATCAAAGATCCAATTCTTTCATTTTACAGACTAAGAAGGGGATGATCTTCCTCATGATGGGATTTGCTGGTCTCAAAATACATTTTGATGAATGAAGTGGCAATGATTCAGGAACATGAAATGGGCCCATCACTAATATCCAATGTAATGTTTAGCATCTGTTTGATAGTAAATAAATGTGAATTTTTTCAAGTAAAAGAAATTAAAAATTCCATGGGGCTAAACATATCAGCAACTTTGTAACTCACAATATTTTATTTTATATTATTCATTAATTTTTTTCAAATGTGTCATTCTCCTCCACACAAAATATCTTGTAAATTGAAGAAAAACCATAGGTTAGGAATGGAACAACACATATGCAATTCCCAATTCAATCATGATCTCACTGTGTTGCTTCAGCCAGACTTAACCTCTCTGTGGTTTTCTTCTATCAAATGGACACAATAACATATGTCCTGTCTACTCTTTCTCCACAGTTTAGTTTTTATGATAAAATGATTTAACAGATGTGAAGACAATTAGCAAAAATTAAATTCACTCTGAAAGTCTACAGTTTCATTAGTAATAGTTTCTTTTAGGAAAATCATTTAAGTTGATTTCATCAGTCTGCCAATGATCACTGCAATTTCTACCTTTTGCAATTCTCGTGCATATTTTCCTAAATGAAAAAAAAAATAAAAAAAATTTTCGATTGGAGAATGTTCTCTTATTGTTTACATATCAGAGGGATGTTAGTTTATTGGACACTAGGATTTAGAGCTAAAAATGACCTTACTGTTCTTTGAACCTCACATGATTCATTTTTTAAGATGATGAAGTAGAGGTCAGAGAGACTGAGTGACCTCCAAATACTCATGTGATTGAATCTAGATCTTTCTGAACTCAAATTCAGTGATATTTTTACTCTACCACACTTATTATTGGAAGAAATGGGGCTCTTGGAGTCATAAATCAAGGCATATCAAAGAGTATATTGAGATGCACTAAGAGTGTTATTGTTATGCTGAAGGCTACATCATATCCAAATATCCTTCAAGAGTAGAATCAAATCAGAACAGTAGGTATAGCAATAAAGGTATAAGAAGAGGTAGAGAGGATATGTAGGGAAAACTAGTGCCTCTGGTGTGAGGGCTTGCTTAGCCCCTTTCAGGGCTGCTCACCCACCTTGGGTGTCTACCTTTTCACTCAACTAATAGTCATTAGTCTATCTGTTAAGCTTTTTAAACATAAGGTCTGTTTAAGTTTCTATCAATATATGCTGAGGATAACAGTAGATCTAAATTACTGAATTCAGTTTTAGGTGTTCCTGTCACTTTCTGTCTTTAGTGTATAACATTTCTTATGTTCATAGGAAATAAATACTCATCTCATACTTCACCCACTTTATATATTGTATGGAACTGAATTTTTGGATTGAATTATTTAGATAATAGGATTTATTGACTAATGCATGTAGGATAAAAATAAATATTCATAGAATCATGGAATTCAGATTTGGAAGGGAACTCATTTCTCATTTAATCAAGTCACTCCATTTTCTATCCAGCATAGTGGAGTAATGCATATCTATTGTTTTGTTAATAAGCTGACTGAAAGCACTGTCAATCATACATCCTACCTCTACCTTTGGTTTTGAGAAGTCCATCTTCCCTTGGGCATGAAAATCTCTTGCTTCTTCTTTGGCTCCCCTTTATTCATTCATTCATTCATTTATTCATTCATCCATTTATTTATTTATTTGTTTATTTATGGCTCACTATTTCCTTTATTGGTACAAAATAGTGAATAATCATACTCTGGCTGAGAAAGAGTGGTGATTTACAGTTTAAACAAGTCCTTCTGCCCTAAAGCATCTATTTTGAAGGCCTGAGACTAGAAGCTTCAGCCCCAGCATCTTTTGGTTTGGCACCCTTAGGGTCAGTGGACTCAGCAGGATTAGCAGCCTTGGTATCACTGGGCTTTGTAACCTTAGAATCAGAGTTGGTGGCTTTGGCTGCTTAGGGATCAGACTTGGTGACCTTGGTGTCAGACTTGGTAGCCTAAGTGACCTTGGTATCAGATTTAGTAGCCTTGGAGCCAGACTTGGTGGCCTTGGGGTTAGACTTGGTGATATTGGAGTCAGACTTGGTGACCTTGGGGGAAGTGGGCTTGGCAGCCTTGGGATCAGTGGGCTTGGCAGCCTTGGGGTCAGTGGGGTTGGCATTCTTGGGGTCAGTGGTTCTGGCAACCTTGGCGTCAGGCTTTGTGATCTTGGATCCTGGATGTTTGATGTCAACCCTTGGGCCTGGGCGCTTGGTGGCCATCTTTTGGCCAGCACACTGGGCATTGGCCTTGGATATCTTGGGCCTGAGGAGCTTGGCCTTGGAGGCCTTGGTGTTCAGAGCCTTGATGGCCTCTGTTTGGGCCTTGATGGCTTTGGCATTATTGGACTGCATCTTCTTCAGTCCCTTCTTCTTGTGTTTCTTGGCAAAGTGCATGCTTCTCAGAAACTTGAGGTCAATTGCTTTCAGAGACTCTTATCTCTGTGACCTAGGTTTCTTGATGCCATTTCTGTGCCATTTTTGTGATTGGTTGTGGGTCGTATGGTTCTTGGACTTAGCCATCTTTACAACAAAGCCTGTGCTAACAGGTACTCCACAGAGGGGAAGAGAAAGAGGTTTTGGCTCCCCTTTAGAAGTGAATTTTCTCCCTCTTAAGCACTTGAAGATTACTAAGTCTATCTCAATACTAGCCTAGCTAATGACAGCTAGTTAAGACTGCTACTATTGCTACCTCATTGCTAGGAAATCCAATATAAATAATTTCTGTCTTGGAGCATTGCAAAAATGAATTAAAATTATTTCTCTTCCATAGCTCTGAGCCTCAAGCTAGAAATTAAACTATGGGAAAATAATGTAGTTTAAACCTATTTCTTGCCCCTTTTGGGGGTGCTTTCCTATTGCCCTTTCTCTTGAATCCTGACAGTACTATTCTTGCTCTACCTCTCCCTTCCCTTTTCTTGTTTCCTCATTTTGTTTCAATACAATTCTAAAGTGAGGAGGAGAAAACCTGCCAATCAAAGTCTGGTCCTTCAAATTTTTCAGTCTTTATCATATATACTGATCTGTTTGGCAGCAGCAAAACAGCACGACATTCAAATGAGGAAACTAAGTTACAAAAAGAATAAATGATTTTAAGGTCACTTGAACCCAGACCATCTGACTACAGATCCAATGTTCTTGAAATATTCTTTCCATTGCATAGTTTTTTCTGAACCTATCCTGCTCACTAAGAGAATCAACAAGTTTTTTTCTTAATATTACAGTTTTAGATTGTCTATATTTTCTTTTCATTTTCCAGATACTTGTTGACACAATTTTAATAATAATTTTCTGACATTCTGTGATTCATGTTCTCTCCCTCCCTCCCATCAGCAAGTAACATGATATAGATTGTACATGTGATATATAATACATATTTCTATGTTCATGATGTGATAGAAGACACATGTCCTTTACATTAGAGAAACAAATTCATGGAGATATAAAGTGAAGAATGACATGCTTCAATCTGCATTCACACGTTATCATTTCTTTCTACAGTAGCAAATATAACCTTTTTTTTGTTAAATCTTGTTGTGTTGTCTAGGATTCTTGTATTTCTGATAATATTTGTCATTCAGCTGATCCTTATACTTTATTGCTGTTACTGTGATTGTCTATATTTTTCAATCATCCAAAATTCTATATGATCAAGGAGGGAGGACCAGAGTTGGAATCTCTGCAGCAGATGGATATGTGTGAGACCACCGTCTTGTAGATTTCATGTACTATTGTGAGGATGATAGAGGACAGGAGAAGACCAGAGGTGATGGGACTGAAGGAATAGGGCCATTTGCGCAGAGCAAGGCTTCACACTCACATCGTGTGCCCCTAAAAGCCTTTAAAAGCAACGAGTTAAAATCATGCTTTTTATATAGCTCAAACAGTACCATTTAGTATCTATGTTACCTTGGTTATTTTACTTAACCTTTGTTGCCCTATGAAGCAAGCAATTTAGACTTGATCTCTCAGGTTCTTTACAATTGTGATCTTTTCTGATTCACACTTGCCAAGGGTTGGCCCTGGAGTCCAAAATGAAGTTGTTTGGCATGGAATTCAATTTATTTTGTTGCCTGCTAAGAGTTTCCCATTAATGAAACTTTTGAGATCATTTTTAACTTCAATTCATGGAATTCTCCCTGAGGGATCTTCTCACCTTTGCATGGGGAGTCAGACTTTCCAGTAGATGCATTGAAGTGCAGAGGCCTTAATGTGTCTGTCCATGATTCTACAGAGGCACCTGCAGTCTTGATTCCCAGTTCTGCTTAACAATGCTGGAGCTGTCCCTATTTGAGGGGATGCCAGGCTATCTGCATTTCATAATGTTCAGCAGTAGCCAATAACACATGAGAACTTCTGTTGAGAGCTCTAAAAAACAATTCAAAACAATTGAAATCTCATTTGCTTCTAATCATTTCCATTCCATTATACTGTGAATGGAAATTGCTCTCCTATCTCAAGTCCACTACACGTTAAATGAAGGCAACTGTGTGAAGTCAAATTATTGTTTTCCATGTAGAGGGGAAAATATATGTCTTTTTTAAACCCTTACCTTTAGTCATGGAATCAATACTGTGTATTGGTTCCAAGGCAGAAAAGTGGTAAGGGCTAGGTAATTTAGGTTCAGTGACTTGCCCAGGGTCACACAGTTAGGAAGTGTCTAAGGCAAGATTTGAACTCAGGACCTCCTGTCTCTGGGCCTGTCTCTCAATAGGATAATATTTTTTAAAAATAGGAATTTCCCTGCTTGGAAACCTAGCCAGAAAGGTAAGTTTGAATATTTGAATGAGAAAAAGATGCCCTGAGATGATATTGAGAATAGCTATAGCTTTTGCAAAGGGGCAAATAGTATCATTGGTATTTGGAAATGGAACAAATGAGCAAGACAAACATTGGGGGTGAGGAGCATAACTACTAGCCATCATCTTAGCTTCTTCATATTAGATACTAGGGAAATCCTCCCCGCATTCTTCAAATCCCACCGGAAATAGAGTAATGAAATAGATAAAGAAAAGAGGGGCTCTAAGGGATGTGGTTGTATATAATATAGCCTCTTTCAACTATGGTGGCTATAAATGCAGTCTCCTGTCGCCTGTCATAGAGTACATTAAAGATTTGAGAATGTTTTTGAGTGCATTTTTCAGTTTAACTCAAGCATTTTTTAAAGTACCTGGTATGTACAAAAACAAATAATTTCCTGTTTTTCTTCAGGATCAAAGAATCAGTACATTTTCAGGATGGCACACTGGAAAGAACCCTGAATTTAGGGTCAGAGGACTGAATTTTAAAACTATTCCACCCTAATCATACCATTCTTTAGAAGATGTGGTTTAGGTACTTCCTGACCAATAACAATGGAGATGCCTGGAATAACAGAATCAGGTCTTGGAAAATCCACATTCTCCACCCTACTCAGTTTAACAAGATTTTGAAAGGTCTGCATCAAACTCAAGATTCAATTATCTGAGGAGATGGCCTTCAACAGACATGTGCAAAAAAAAGGACAGACCTCTGGGCTGTCCTAAGTCAAGCTAAGTCCTCATTGGTATAGATGAGATGCAGAAAAGTGATGCAAAAATGTCCATATAAGGCACGTCAGTTTCTGCCTCTTTCTCTTTCCCTGGAGAGACCACTCTGACTGGCAGCGTGGTGAGTTTGCCCTGGAGCTGATTTCAGGTTCAGGCATCTTAGGTAAGCCTCTTTGTAGGTCAAGCTAATTCTTTCCTCCTTCACACTCAAACCCTAGATCTCCTACCTTCCTGCCCAGTACTAGCCCCTTCCTTCCTCCTTCTTCTTAAAATCTTCTCTACTATATCAATTAAACCACCATAAAATTTGGCAACTGACTTGGGTATTTTATTATTTGGGATTTTGCTTGGAGACCACTTAAATTCAGATTGTTTTCAGTCTCAACCATAATTTCACCCTTTATAGGACTTAAGTTCAAATCCTGTCTTCTGACACTATCTGTGTGATTTTGGAATCACTTAATCTCTCTAGATCTTAGTTTCCTCATCTATCAAATAAGGTAGGAAGGCTTTTGAAGTCCTCAGCTACACAGCAGTGATTCATGAGGACAGATATAACTTGTGTGCAGAATATGCCATGATTTGAGAAAAGAGAGTATTAATTAGGACATTAGGAAATGATCTTTGAGAACCCCTATCATTATCTGGGGCTCGGCTGAGTTCATTTGACCTCATCAAAGTCCTTCCCCAAATGTACCATGTAGAATTGATAGTTCAAGGCAGAGCAAAGCAGGACCATTGGCTCCATTGGTCTGGATAGTCTACTTTTATTCATGAAGGATAAATTCAAGAAGCATCTCTTTGGAATCTCTGGACCTTCATTTATCAAGATTAGGTATTGCCCTCATTTTGGGGATCTAAAATTATCCTGTCACATAATTTATAGTCATTGGTCAATTCCTGAAGAGTGACATAATAAATTTGTTAAATTATTTGGGTCTTTTGGGAGGACATTCCTCCTGATTGATGATTTCATCAGAATAAGGATCTCCTGGGATGAAAAATTCTTCCATCTACTGAATTACAGATCAGTACATGTTTTGCAATTTATAATCTTACAGAATTGCCTTGAAGTTCTGAGAAGTTAAGGGTCTTGACCAATATCACCCAGCCAATATACATCAGAGGCAAAACTTGAATAAAGATCAGTGTTTCTGAAAATTTGGTCCCCCCCAAATCTGATGGTTCCAAAGATCCTTTCTGGGGATCTATGTAATCAAGATTTCCAGCACTTTCTTAAGTCAGCAATCATCAAAATAAAAATCAAGCTTTTATTTGTAACATTTGTCAATGTGTGTGCACACACTGAAAATCTTATAATCAGTTCTCATTTTGAGCTGTCTCTATGGCACACCTCTGTCTGTACATTTTCAAGGAAAGAATTTTATTTCCAGGTGAATAGTAAGAAATCTTAACTGTTGAACTGTATATATGATATATATATACATATATGTATATATATATATTTATATATTCCTTTAGTTGATGAAAAGATAGTATGTTCACTTTGAATCCAACAATTTAGATTTTCTAAGTAAAATTTTATCTGCACTCATAATTTTCTGATCTTGGGAGGATACATTAACTGTAGATAAGTGAGGAATAAGATTGAAACCACTGGGACCTTACTTGAGTAAGGCCAAAATATTGTCCACTATTCAGTAAGACAGAAATTGAACTCATTAGGGCAGAACACTGTGGTCATCTGTATCTTTCTGGCAAGTTGAGGCATATTGCAGGTTTTAAAATTCAGTTTATTAACTGACAATTTAATTGTCCCAAATGAACTTTCTTTCCCCTTAAATGACTGTTTTCTTTATTTTTTGTAAGGATTTTTTTCCCAGCATTTTAAAATTCCTTTATTTTTTCACAAGGTCTACATGATGTTAATTTATATATTTTTAAATAAAATTATTAAAAATAAGATATATGTGTGTATAAAACACAAATACATGCATGAGACATGCCTTTTAAAAAGTTTCTACCATACATCTCCATTTGGGTTATCATAATGCCTTCCTGGCCAATCCTTTTGCCTTCATTTTTTTTTCCTATGTATGCATTCTTCATACTAATACCAGAGTCATCTTTCTAACTCCATCTGCTATGTCATTCAGGAACCTTCAAGACTTCTCGGTTAGTTGTCCAATCAAGGGTAAGCTTATCTTGGCATTCAAAGCTCCAAACAAACCTTTCCAAATGATTTTTCAGTCACTATTTCTTGTCACATATCTTATATGCTCACTAAACAGAAATACTAACAATTGTTTGGCTATTTCCAATACTCTCCAACCTCTGTGTATTTGTCCAGGGTACCTTCAGACTTGAATGCATTTTCCACTTATCTTGATTTTTGCAATCTGAATCTTTGCAATATTTTACTTTTTTTTCAAAGTTCAGCTCTTTTATAAAGCTTTTTATAACCCCCCATCCCAACTGCAAATGATTATTCTCTTCCCAAATTTCTTACCTCTTTTTGTTGAATTCCAATAAACATTATATTCTAATGTGTATTGTAGTTATTTGTTTGCAAGTCTAAGCTTGAAACAGAATTGTGAACTTTTATGAGGGGAGATATTATGTGGTTTTAATTCTCTACATTTCATATAGTCTCATATATATTTTAACATAGAATGATTTTATTTATTCTATTTGGTTTGGTCCTCTTATTTCATTTCCAGAGGAAAATCTCAGTGAGGATACTATATTTACCAGAGAAATTTGGAAATTAATGTAATATGTAGATTTAGAGAATTGTCTGGGACCTCTACTAGATCAGTGGTTGGTTCAAAGTGACTAAAAAAAGAGGAAGAAGATCTATACATGCAAAAATATTTATAGCTACTCTTCTCATAGTGGTAAAGAACTAGAAACAAAAGGAATACCATTTACCTGGGGAAAGACTGAACAAATTATAGTATATGAATGTAAATGGAATATAATTGTATTATAAGATAATGAAATTAATGATTTCAGAGAAGCATAAGAAGACTTGTATGAATTGATATAAAGTGAGAGAACAGAACCAGACAAACATTTTATACAATATCAACAACATGGTGAAAACAAACAAATCTGAAGGACTTACAACCCTCCAGACTTAATATATAGGGGAAAAAAGAATTTTTGAACATAGTCAATATGACAATTTGTTTTGTTTCATAATGCATATTTGTTTTAAAAGTATCCTCATTTCCTTCCTTCCTTCCTTCCTTCCTTCCTTCCTTCCTTCCTTCCTTCCTTCCTTCCTTCCTTCCTTCCTTCCTTCCTTCCTTCCTTCCTTCCTTCCTTCCTTCCTTCCTTCCCTCCTTTCATCCCTCTCCTCATTATCACAATGACCCTACAAAATAGGTACCATTATTATTCCCATTTTACAGTTACATTTACATTTTACAGAGGAAGCTAAAACAAACAGATTAAGTGATTTACTCAGAGTCACACAGCTAGAATTTTTCTAGATCTTTCTGACTTTAGACTTAGCATTCTTTCCATTCCACCACTCAGCTGCTCCTAAGTGAATTGTCTAGTGTAACATGAACAATATGTTCCAGAGTTAGAACTTGAATCCCAGTTTGACTTCAGTGTTAGCTTTCTCTACTTCCAAAACAACACTGACCCTAAATAGACTATTTTAACTTATTATTAATTGAATTGAAAGATGATGATAGATGCTTCCACTTCCACAATGTACATCTGCAACAGAGAAGGAAGTAAATGTTAGTCCTTTGAGTTGATGGTTTTTTTTAAAGACATGTTCATGGGATTTGGATCTGGAAGGGATTTTAGAGATAATGTGGACCAATCTTTCACAGAAACAAGCAAATTGCAAAGAAGAACTGGGGCTTTATTCTAGGGTGCTAGTATCTGTGAAATCATGCTCATGCTCCCTTCTCTGCCTTGTGGTCCTTAGCTGGCAACTACTCTCTACCATTAAATACTATCTCAATGATCTTCGCTCCCAGATGCAGTCCTGGTTTTTCATATCCATTGGTCCCATTATTAGCTAAGCCCCTGCCAAAGGTCCTGCCTACAGCCACTGGGACCACAGACTGATTGCACCTGACCATGGAAGCCTGATTTGAGTTATCTAGCCTGAGAATATATAGCATATGGATTCCTTGGGACTAACAGTTATGGAATATGTGTCTTCTTTCTAGAAGTGTGTGTGTGGGGGTTAGTTTATAAAGTGTTTTATATACTTTTTCTCATTTGAATCTCAAAACAGTTATACAGCATAAACATTAAACTTATTATTATCTTCATTTCACAAATGAGAAAATAGATATTAAGAGAGATGAAATAATCTGCCTATAGGGACACAATTAGTGAATGTCAGAGGTTGATTTCAAACTCCAGTCTTTTTTGTGCTCCATAATTTCCTGATTCCATTTATATTCATGTGGCTATCTGAGCCTAGATTGGCCTCTACCTGTCCTCTATTTAATTTCTTCCATTCTTTTATAGCAAGGTTATCATCTGTGTTATTTTAAGCAAAAGTCTTGTCCTTTCTGGGCTTTATTGTTTTAATTCATAAAATGAGCAGATTAGATCTCCCTTCTAGCTCTTAGTTCATCTCCAGATTTAGGGTCTTTACCCTTTACAAACCTTTATTTTCTGTCTTAAAAACTAAACTGTGTTGGATCCAAGACAAAAGAATGATAAGGGCTAGGCAGTTGGGGTTAAGTGATTTAGCTAGAGACACATAGCTAGAAAATGTCTGTCATATTTGAACACAGGACCTGTCATTTCTAGACTTGGCTTTCTAACTTCTGAGCCATCTAGTTTCCCCTACTCTTCCCTTTTAAAAAAATAATTTTTTTTTTATTAAACACTTATCTTTTGCCTTGGAATCAATGTTATGTATTGGACCCAGAGCAGAAGAATGGTAAGGTCTAGGCAATGGGGGTTAAATGACTTGTCCAGGGTCATAGCTAGGAAGTGTTTGAAGTAAAATCTGAACCTAGGACCACCTGTCTCTAGGCCTTGCTCCCAATCCACTGAGCTACCCAGATTCCCCTACTCTTTTTTCTTGAAATGAATTTATCCAGATACTAGAATTCATATTTGTATCTTATTTCTACTCTCTCTATCTTAATTTAAGGCCATATTTCTGGATTGCACTATTAAGTAAAGCATCTTTTAAGCACGTCTTCCTTGCTGCCAAACTTTACTGCCTTTCCATTCCCTTCCAAACATATCAAACTTCTACAACATTCCTTAAATTGTACTGTCCCTAGCTGTCCAATCTAACTTCCCTACTACTTGTTAGTATAAATTCCTGCTCTTGGTAGGAAGACCTTTTTATGCCCTGTGACTATAGCATGTTCATTCTTGCCTTCTTGTAATTGTTCTTCCTTATTTCAATTCAATCAGTGCACATTTACTAAGTTACTAATATGTGCAAGGGACTAGGATAGGCTCCAATGGAGAGTCAGAGTTTATATAAGAAATAATACTCCATTGACAAAAATAAAGTTCCCAGATGCATTAAAATATTTATGCAACATTTTTGGTGATTGAAAAGAATTGGAAACAAAATAGATGCACAACATTTGGGGAATAGCTAAACAAATTGTGGTACATGAATATAAAGGAATATTATTGTACTATAAGAAATGAAAAATTTGAAGAACACAAAAAGAAACATGAAATGATCTACATGAGCTTACACAAATCAAGCAGAAACAAGCAAACATTCAAAATGGAATGAACAACCCTAGAAATCAAAAGAGAATGATGCAAAATTATAAAGAACAAGCATTATTAGAAAACGATACAAAAAGTTACTCTGATAATGCCATTTTACAGTGTGGTAAGACATCCACAAATGTTTTACATTTCACATATTTCCAAGTTTTTCCATCTATTGATTACTTATGCCTTTTTTATCTTCTTTTTATGTCTAAAATATTATTTGTCACATTGATTGACCCTGTGACATGGGGAGGGAAGGAACCTATGGTGATGTCAAAAAAAGAAAACCAAAAGGCATCAATAAGAACTTATTTGAAAAAAAGAAAGTATTCTCTTTCTATATCTATATATCTATATCTATGTGTGCATACATACACATACATGCACATCACTCTTCTCTTTCTTCCCACCCCACACACATATAAATCAGCATCATTATAATATAGTAGGAAGAGCAAGAGATTTGGTGTAAGGATATCTGAGTTTGGAACTCAGCTCTGATATTTAACAGCTGGAAAAATCACTTTATTTCAAAGCCTCAATAGTATCATCTGCAAAATGAAGATTTTGTCCCAATTAATGTCTCAAAAGATTACTGTGGTGAGAGCACTCTAAAAACTTTAAAGTCTTATATAAATGAGATAACCTTGTAGTATAAAACAATGTAGGATAAGCTCTAAGGAAGATGAATTCAAAACAATATGTGATCACAGAATGGAACTGACCAGTGTAGGTGTGATAGACGGGCATGGTATTCAGAGAAGATGGAATATAAAATGCTTAGATGCTAGAAACTTTAACCTGATAACAAGACTAAATCTATCTCTCTGTAACTTCCGTCTCTATAGTTCCCAGCAGCGAGGTGTACATAAGAAGTTAATGAATGAGCTTGAGTTGAATAATTTGCCTGTTACTTTCCTTTATGTAGCCTCCATTTTATTGTGTCCTCATTGGATAGCAGACTTTGAAATCCTTGGATTATGTGTGGGATCTGGTGGGTGTGGAAAGGGACCATCTCTACTCTTGCTCTATGGAGTTCTACCTACCACTACACTGACATGGAGATGACCATCAAAGACTATGTATGCAAAGGGTTCTTAAAAACTATGCAAATAGAGTTTGACCTGTGATTGGTATCTATCCTTTTCCAGGAAAAGGCTGGAGATGGATTGAGAGCTAGAAGGTAGATCTTATCTGTTCACTTTATAGATGAGAACAATAAGGGTCAGAGAAGATAAGACATTTATTTTTATGGGAGAAATTCAATAGAAAACAGGTAGAGGGGGGGCATCTGGGTGGCTCAGTGGATTGAGAGCTAGACCTAGAGATGGGAGATCCTAGGTTCAAATCTGACCTCAGATACTTCCCAGCTGTGTGACCCTGGGCAAGTCACTTGACCCCCATTGCCTAGCCCTTACCACTCTTCTGCCTTGGAGCCAATACACAGTATTGACTCCAAGACGGAAGGTAAGGGTTTACCAAAAAAAAAAAAAGAAAGAAAGAAAGAAAAAAAAGAAAGAAAACAGATAGAGGTCAATCTAGACTTGGAAAGCCATATGAATATGGATGGAATCAGGAAATTATGGAGCATGAAGAAGAGCTGAGTTTGAAACCTACCTTTGACATTCACTAATTGTGTCCCTTTGGACAGGTTATTTTTACTCTCTAAGATCCACTTTCTCAATTGTGAAATGGGGATCTTAATACGTTCAGTGCTTATGTTGTATGACTGTTTTGAAATTTGAATACGAAGAAAAAAGTGTGTAAAACACTTTATAAACTAAAAAGAAAATCCACTCCATTATTACTTAAGCAGAGAACATATGGCTCCTTCATGGAGATATTATAGAAGAGATTATTTTTCAGCAATGGGTTAGCCCAGATGCTTTCTTTAGGACATCTCAATGGTTAGTTTCTGTGAATAAGGTATGCATAATGAGGAAGAATCCGAGATAAAAGAAATCAGGATGGCTCCTGAGTGTGACTCTCCTAGAATGGCAGGTCCACAAAATCTCAACTTTGTTCAATATGAAATAAAAAAACAAAAACAAAAACAAAAACAGACTTTTGATGAACAAAATCAATTAATCAATTAACATATCTTTATTACATATTCATTAGTTACCAGCTACTATTCAAATAACCAGTGATACAAAAAATTAAAATGAAACACTAATGATTTTTTTCCTAAAACAATCTATGAATCATTCCACTGTTATAGAGATATTAATATCTGCATGAATAGAGAAAATAGTCAAAATAATGAAATTAGAAGTATCAGGGTACTGTGGATAGGGTTCAGGAATTCTTAGTCTTAGGAAGTCTTGGGTTTCAAGTCCAGCCCTGATACTTATTACGACCACATCTCCTAACAAATCATCTTATTTCTCTGAACCTCAGTTTCCTCATTTGTAAAATGTAACTCTTGAAACCTACATTACTTACCTCATTAAAAGTATTTAAAAGTATCAAATGAGATGATGTATGAAAATTCCTTTGCAAATATTTAAGTGATATTTAAATCATGGAACCATTGATTTAGAACTAGAAGACTTAAGACATCATTGAGTTCAACCTCTTCATTTTACATATGAGGAAATGGAAGCTCAGTGAGAGAAAGTGATTTCCCAAGGGTTACATAGCTGATAAGTGTAGAAGCAGGATTTAAACCAAAGCCTTTAAGACTTTAAGCCCAGTACTCTGTCTACTGTACCATACAACCTAATGATAATCATCAATCAATTAAAGTCATTGGAATGAATTAATTTAATTCATACTAATTAATAATAATAAACAATGTGAGCGATTTATATTGAAATGTCAGTTTGAGAATATTTAGACATTTGTTATGTCATTTGGTTCCCATAAAAACCCTGTGAAAATGATTATTCCCATTTCATAGATAAGACAATTAAAGCTAGAAGAAGTTGAGGGGTTTGCTTAAAGTTGATTATCTATGGAGATTAAAAAAAAACCCTGGAATGATTATTTTGCTAACATTTAATAGATATGTTCCTAAGAGATTAAATCCCAAAGAAAATTAACTCTGGTCTAATCCAATTAATGATTTTGTAACGAATAACATGGAACCAACCCACTGCATATATGAGTAGTGATTACTTCCTCTGACATTAGGCAAAACGACTAATGGTAATGGACTGTGAAGCTTCATGGTTCAAAGGCAATGATTCCAAAAAAAATAATGGAATAAAATCTTCAATCATGCACTCAGGTGTATATTTCTCAATAGTTATTGGAAAATCAAATAGTCTTTAATGGCTGAAAAACTTCATAGGTACATTTGTCACTATTCATGGAACCTTGGGGAAATCAATTAACTTCAATTACCTAAGCTACAAATGGAACAATAATACTTCCCTTGCCTGAAGGTAGAAGATTGGATCAGATAATAGAAATTGGGACTAATAAGGACTTTAGTGGTCATATAATCCAATACTATGATTTTACAATGGAAGAATCTGAGGCCCAAAGAAAGATGTCAATTTTTTTCAAGATTAAAAGATTTTAAAAAATAGTGGCCGAGCCAGACTTTGGCTTTGACTTTGAGATATGAACTTATATCTCTTTGGTCCAAATCCATCTCTTATTCCATTACATCATATTGCTAATACCTTTTGTTATAATGCCCTCTATTTAACTCTTAAAGTTCTTCACAATCTGCTGTAACTTTAATTTTTCCTTCCAATATTATACTCCTCTTCTACTCTGTTATCTGGCTACATTACCTACCTTTCTATTCCTCACATATACCTCCCCTTCTTCCTTCTCTGGACATTTACAAAGCCTGGAATCCACACTATCTTCACCTCCACCTCAAAGCACCCCTCACTTGCTTCCAAATACAGCTCAAACGTCATTTTCTATGTGAAGCTTTTTCTGATCTCTCCAAATGCTCAGGCCTTTTCTTTTTAATGATCGCATGGTTAATGGACAGGTTATATTAAGCTTGGTGGTACCATTGTACTATTCTAGGTGAGCCTGGAATCAGGAAGACTCATCATCCTGAGTTCGAATTTGGTCTCAGTGCCTGGGTGACCCTGGTAAGTCACTTAACCCTGTTTAACTCAGTGCCTTATCTTTAAAATGAGCTGGAGAAAGAAATGGCAAACCACTCCGGTACCTCTGCCAAGAAAAGCCCAAATAGGGTCGTAAAGCATCAGACACAACTGATATGATCGAACAACGCTAACTCTCTTGTATTTATCTCTTTATAATAATTTTATTATTATTATATGATAAAAACTTCTTATTTTTTTCCCGTTAAAATGTTAACTCCATAGGAGTAGGGATTATTTCACTCCTTGTGTATGTTCTCAAAGCATTTTATAAATATTATGTTTTATGCTCACAATAATCCCAGGAAATAGATGCTGTTATTTTACCCACTTTACAGTTGAGGAAACTGAGACAAGCACAATTTAAATGATTTTCTCAGAGCTTCTAAGTGTTTGAGACTTGATTTTTAACTCAACCTTTCTGACTCCAAGTTCAGTGCTTTATCGCTCTCTCCCCTGGTTGCTTCAAAGGCCATTTAGTCCACTCCTTTCATTTTACAGATGAAGAAACAGATGCTCACAGAGTATGAACAATTTGATCAAGTCATGTAGAATGGAAGTGATAGAGATGAGATTTTGATTTATTTTCTCAAATTTCAGAACTAGTAATCTGGGTTAATCCATTAGTTCCTTGAAAAGAAGAGACTTTTCCCTTTCCCCTTCATGTCCCTAGCATGTTTCTCAGAGTCTGGAACACAGTAGGTATTTAATAAAAGATTGTTGATTGATTGCTCACTCTTCCCACTGTTCTATGTTACTTCTCCAAACTGTCTTTCTGTGAACATAAGCTGACAGAAGCAGTTGTCTCACTGATCAATGTCTTGTTAAAGGATCTGGGTCCCTGACAAAAATTCCTCTGAAAGGTCAGGAGCAGCCATTGAAAAGAATGCTAGACCTAAAGCCTAGAGTCCTGAGTTTGAGTTCTTACCATCAGCATTACCTTTGACAAGTCACTTTATTTTTAAATGTCTATGTTTTCTTTTCTTGGTAAAGGGACAATAATAATACCATTCTACTCACATGAACAGTTAGGAAAGATTTTTTTAATATCAATCTTTGCTCAATATACTAAGATTTAATTTATTCCTCATTATTATGGGAACCTCTTTTAGGGGCAGGGATTGGGAGCAGGAGAGAATCAAGTTAGGACAAATCAACAAACATTTATCAGTCACCTACTATATGGACACATTGTGCTAAGTGCTAGGAATGCACAGAAAGACCACAAAGATCCCTGCCCTAAAAGAACTAATAAATGAATGAGGAAGACAACATAAAATGACTCTTCTCTCTCTTTGTCTTTATCTGTGTGTGTGTGTGTGTGTATATATATATATATATATATATATATATATATATATATATATATATATATATAAATCAAGGGCAGTATATATACTGTGTTTGTAAGTATATATATGTGGGTGGGTGTGTTTATATGTACATATATTTATGTACAAATATACATACATACAAATACAGGATAAACTGGTGGTGGTCTTAGAGCAAGAAATATTTGCATTAATGGGGTAGTTTGGAAAAAAATTTCTTGTAGAAGGTAAGGTTTTATTTGAGATTACAGGGAAGATAGAGAAACCAGGGGATGGCAAAAAAGAGGGAGACAATTTCTGGAAAAAAGGAAATTTCAGGCAGCAAAAATGCCTGGAGTCTGAAGATGGGAGGTCACATGTGAAGAACAATAAAAAGGCCAGTGTTACTGGAATGCGGAGTACATGACAGACACGTAAGGTGTAAGAAGACAGGTCATTGTGCTAGTCCATGTGTGAGGTGATGAGAAACTGCACCAGGTGGTAGGAGTATCAGACACAACATGGGGACATATATAAGAGATATTGTGGAGGAAAGTAGAAAGCAAATGATTGGTTCTAGGTGACTAAGAGAGAGCAAGGAGTTAAAGATAAAAACTAAGTTTCAAGACTGGTAATTGGGTTTCTCTTTAATAAGTACCTACTCTGTACTAGGTGCTGTCCAGAGTGCTTTACAAATATTCTCATTTTTTTTAACAGTAATAAATAGAGGAGACTTCAGTTTTCAGTTGAAAATAAGTCAGAAGCTAGATTACAGAGAGCTAAGAAGAGAGTAAGAGGAAAAGAAGTGGAGAAGCTGTATTAACTGATAAAGAATGAAGTGAGCTGAATCAGGAGAACAAGTTGTATAATAATTAGTAAAGGCAACTTTTAAAGCTGTTATAACTTTGATCAAGGTGATGACCATCTATTATTCCAGAAGATTGATGACAAGGCATGCTATCTACTTCCTAACACCAAAGATCATGGAATTAGTGTAAAGGATAAGTATGTATGTCTGTATGCATAATATATATACATATATGGCTGTATACATGCATATGTGTATCTGATTATATGTACAAAATGTTGTTTCTCCTTCCTTTTTGAAGAGAATTAATGCCATTAAAAGATGAAGTCTTGACTTGTGCAAAATTTGGATTAAGCAAGAGAGAGTTGCACAGCCTCACTAGCTTCACTGTCTCTTCCAGAGTCATTCAATGGCAAGCTAAAAATCAAGGCCATTGGCAGTGGCCTATAACTCAGTAGTGTGAGATTTAAAATGGTTGAGGTCTTAAACTGTAGTGAGTTAAAATGGTGGAAGATATAAATTGTGATAGCTATAAGAGAGGGTGAGTAAATTTGACTGCAGAAATATGTTTCACTACAGTGTCTTGGTTTTTAAATCAAATATAAGGTGGTCACCAGGGAAATATTCCCAATTATTCAAATACCCAAGTCAATTGGGTTTTATAGAGATTTTAATTAACAATACAATGAGTAATCAAAGAAAGAGAGAGTAAGAAAGGAATAAGTATGAAGGGCCTCAAGCCAATATGGCCTAGACCTGAGTCTTAAGAGAGAAATCAGTCAGTTTTTTAAAACTCACCACAAGATTTGACTAAACAAGGATTCTAGTGACACCAGGCCAGCTCCATCTCAGCTGACTTCACCAGAGAGCCTTCCAGCCAGAGACTGTTCCAAAAGGCCTCTCTCAAGAGATTCTTCCCAAGCGGTCCTCATCAGAGATCCTCCAAAAAGCTTTCTCCAAAAGGAATATCTCCTCAAGAGATTCTGCTTTTTCTTATATAGGGGTTTTTCTCCCATGTCACCTCCCCTAAGTCCCTACATCTACCAATCACTGTAGATGCTTTCCAAAGGACTGTCTATCTGAATTCCTGCTCAGTCAACAAATCTCCTCAGTAAGTCTGAACCAGTGAAAACACAGCTGAGTCAACTAATCTCATCAAGAGAAAACTTGCCCGACCCTTTTAGGTACATAGCATCTCATTGTATCAATTCTAAAAACAGGCCTGGCTCAAAGAACTCCTTGCCCCACCATAAGCATGGATCCAAGTACTTTCTTTGTTTAGCCAGGAGTTTTTTTCCCCTAAAGCAGTCTTAAGTAAGGTTGGAGTAGAGGTCCTCCCATTTCTGATCCTGGCGAGTTCTCACATCAAAATGGGGAATGTTTCACAGTAGGGAATTTGTTCCAATTAAGAATTCCCTGATGGGGAAATTTTTAACATTCACAAGTCTGAGAGATTTCAAGATTTACAGTAGATGACTGTGGCAGCTTAGATGTTTGACCAAGATTTAAGCATTCTTTAACTCCTGTTTCAGCCATCTTCATTACTGATGGCCAAAGGCTCATTTACCCATTGGAAGAAATATGCTTGGGGCAGACACCTCTCTAATTCAATCATGGGTTTTTGGTCCATTGGTTAAATTCAATTTGGTTTAACCCATCTGCTGAGACTAAGGCACTTGCTACAACTTCTTGGAACCACATGTTCAGTGGTACCCACAAAAGTGAGTAAGCAACCCTATAAAGGGCTCAGCTAGCCCTCACAGAAGAGTTGCTAGTCCTCCTTGAACATTTTTAAGTTCCAGTATGTATAAAAGCACTTTATATATCTATATGTCAATGAGAGAATTTATATATTTATGTACTATGTATATGTGTGTATATACATTACATATGTATATATATATATATATATGTCAATAGGAAATTTACTTATCTTAATTATATATATTTGATAGAAGCATTTTCTTCCCCCCCTCCATGAGTTAGAGGTTGGGAAAAAGTAAAAACATACATTTGTGTTCAGAAAAAAAGTTTTATTTAAATAATAAAAAGAAGTGGTAACACTTATTGGAAATGACCTTTCAAGGAATTGAGCCAATAAGATAAAAAAGTGACATAAGTCATTGCAAGTGTATAGAGACGGGTGTATTGAGGGCGTCATCTAACAAACAGCCTTTGGAACAACAATAGATAATGTTTTATAGCACTTGAAAGTTTACAAATCATTTTACATGTATTTCCTCATTTACTCTGTACAACAACCCTGTGCAGTAAATTGTATCATCACCCTCATTGAACAGATAAAATAACCCAAGAGAAGTTAAACAACTTTTGCAGGATCACACAATTAGTATATACTCAGGACAGAATTTAAACTGAAGTTTATATTAAGTTCAGTATCCTATCTTCTACTGCAATGAGAAATTGTTCCCACACTACACTCTTTAATTAAATGGGAAGTTCATTCTTCTCAAGGCTTTGAAAGCAAACAACTCTATTTGTGGACAAGGTATTCTTATATCAAGTTTAAATCATAGATTTTTTTTTGTAAGAACAGATCTCAGCTGAAAAGCTTAACCCAAATCATGTTGAAAAAGTTGTATGGTAAAAAAAAATGTGCATATTCAAAATATAAGAAAATAAAGGGAAGGAAATTTAGAGGATGGGACAAAGGAAAAAAAAACAAAGGGAAGGAAATGGAGACTATGTGTTAGTTATTTAAATGCTTAGAGCAAATACTTTTTGAATGGAACATACAAATTTATGCAATTTGGCATGTACTTTTATGAAAAAGAATGAGCTAATTTACATTGGGAATGTACTGGGGATAAAATCTGTTCGTATTCCTATTAGAGTAAAACATAAGATTCTTAATTTTCATTCTAATGATTTATAACATTTTCTCAAATTTTCTCCTTAGCTTCAAGGACCACAATATTGAGTTCCATATGTAGGAAGAATTCCTACCCCCTATAACTGCAGCTACAACACTCCACTTGAAATATCACAAAGAAGAAAAAAAATATTTTCCTAACTCTGGCTCCCATCTGATTTTCTTGATATTTCTTCTAAGTCATTTCAACATACACTCATATATATGTACATAAATACACACAAACTTCCATTCAAGGAGGCCTGCTAAACTTTTCTACATATATTATATTCTGACTTCCATCTTTGTACTGCCTACATCATGTGTCTTAAGGGATGTTTCCCATCCAAAACTCTCAACAACAATATAGGCTTCTGTGTATGTTTTGTATCTTCTCAGTAGAATGCAATAAATGTTTACATTTTGTTTTTGTATGTGAAGTTCCTAACAGTAATTTGTAGGTAAACACGGTAAATGTGTAATAAATATTTATTAAGCTAAATTAAAACATTTTTGTCTTTACCTCTATTAATCGTCTATTCCATTACATGTACAAGAAGAAGAGAGTCCTAGAGAAAATATCATTATTAATAATTATATTAGTAACAAACTCAGTTACATTTGCATTATGATAATAATTTACAAAAGGTTTTTCTTATAATAACCCTGTGATATAGTTTATATAGATCCCTATTTAACAGATGAAGGCAACAGTACCAAATAGATTGTGATTTATCCAAGGTCATTCAGCTAGAAAATACTAAAACCAGGACTAAAACCTAGGCTAAAGATTCATAGAGCAAATCTCTATCCGCCATCTCTCAAAGCTTTAGCAATAAAGACATTTTTCTACCACATTTACTTCTTCTTCCCTTCTTTGAGTCCCCTTCAAGCATCTATCATTTATTCAATATCAGATACCTTATGGGAAGATAGGACTAACTCTCCCCTTGTCTATTTTTAACTAAACAAATCAAGAACTTAAAGTACCCCTACTTGACACTAAATAAGAAAGTGCAGAAGTCACTTACTAGAGTAATCTCATACCTCCAAAGGTCACTGCTCCCTGCCACCTTGAGCAGTGCTAGGCAAATTGAAAGATTGTGATTGGTTCCCATAAAGTGAGGAAGTGACAGGGAGTGATGTTGGGAAAACTGTTAAAACAAGTTTGTTAAAGCAAACTTTCCCAAGGCCAGTTCAAAGATTCAGTCAGGCACTCTGCATAGGTGAGCTGGTCTGGAGGAGGAAACTCTTTCCTTGGATCTTGAGGTAGTGAGTGGAATGGTTCCTTCCCTGGTTCTTGGTTGGGGGGGAGGAACCTTCTCTGCTCATTGGAACTTTGGTGGGACACTCCCATCAGCATGAGTTCTAGAGAGATTCTCAGTGGTCTTAGCCTCATGTGCACTGAAGGTTCTCTGTGGATTCTTCAGTGTTTCCTGGTTCTTCAGATTTCAGCTTCCTAATCAGGACTTTGGATTCTGGTGAGATTCACTTTTGCATTTACATTTGTGGTCTGGAGTGGACTAAACTTAGGGTATTTGTAGGTGGGCAGTATTTTCTGTTTCTTTATCTACATTTTTCCACTTTCACTCTTTCCACCTCTTTGTAAATAAAGCTGCTAAAAGTCATTTTGACTTAAGCTATACTATTTTTAAATCAGTGGCCACAATATTACTTTAGAATTCTTATATTTAGCATAATACCTAAATTTAAATTCTTACACCTATACTATTTTCACCATGATTTTGTTCAAGCTTTTTGGCAGCATTGAAAATTCTGAGATGTGTAGGGGAAGCTGGGTGGCTCAGTGGATTGAGAGCCAGGATTAGAGATGGGAGGTCCTAGGTTCAAATATGGCCTCAGACACTTCCCAGCTGTTTGACCCTGGGCAAGTCACTTGACCCCCATTGCCTAGCCCTTACCAGTCTTCTACCTTGGAGTTAATACACCAAGATGGAAGGTAAGGGTTTAAAAAAATAAAATTCTGAGATGTGTTCCTACCAAAAACCAAAACAAAACAAAGCAAGACTTTCAATTTAAACCCAATGTAAAGAATGCTTTTTTCACAAAACAACTTGTTTAGCCATTCCTCAATTGATGGGCATTCCTCCAATTCTCAGTTCTTTGCCATCTGAAAGAGAGTCTATATAAATATTTTAGAATATATAAGTTCTTTTCCTTTTTCCCCCAAATATCTCTAGAAATAAACCTAATAGTGGTATCGCTGGGTCAAAAGATATACATAGTTTTATAACTCTTTGAGCACAATTCCAGTGTTCTACAAAACCCCATATATAGCAATAGAAATATTGTTTGAAGAATAACTTGTGACAGAATTGAATGCTGGAAGTTAAGATGGTGGAATAAAGTACACTCTATTCCCTTTATCTATCCACATACAAATAAAAAGAAAATAAATTACATCAAAACAAAGAAAGCTAGAGGAATGCATCTTATTGGGGATAGAGGAGAGAGTGGCCAAAGCAGAATTTGTGAGAACTGGCAAAACTTGGAGCAGCCCAACATGTGGTGATTCCCCCAGAGGTAATGAAGCTACAGAACAAGAACCAGTCTAGACTGGGTCACTCAACACAGGTATAGAAGACAGAAAAGTCAGGAAACCTACAACCTCTTACAAGGTAGTAGAGCCCTGAGGCCACAAGGGAGCATAGAGAGTGACCTGGAACTTCAGGACCCTATTCACCTCCATATGGCAGCACTATGAAATAGGCCAAAAGGGAAATGAGGCACAAAATACCTTGAAGAAAATAACTCTTTAAGGAATAGAATAGAACAAATGGAAATAGATGCAAAAAACCCCCTCAAAACAAACAAACAAATAAAAAAAACCCAAAACCAAAAAACCCAAGACACTAAATTAAAAAAAAAACAAAAGTCTCTAAAGAGTAGGATTGGCCAAATGAAAAAGGAAACACAAAAACTCAAGATAGAAAATAACTTCTTCAAAATTAGAGTTGGAGAAATAGAAACTAATGAAACCATAAGATATCAGGAAACAATATGACAAAACTTTTAAAAAATGAAAAAAAAGAAAATCCAAAATATCTCATTGGAAAAACAAGAGCCTAGAAAATAGACTCAAGAGAGAAATCTAAGATCATTGGAATACTTGAAAGGTAAAAAATTTTAAAAGAGCTTAAATATCATATTATATGGAATCATCAGGGAAAAGAGATATCCTTGAATAAGTGGAATAAAATAGAAATTGGGAGACTCCACTAATAACTTTCTGGAGAAGGCTCCATTATAAAATAACCCAGGACTCTTGTCGCCAAAGTTCAGAGTTTCTAGGCTAAGAAAAAGGTATTACAAGCTGTCAGAAGGAAACAATTAAAATATTGAGGAGCTGTCACAATCAGGATTATACAGGACCCAGGAGCTTCTACACTAGAACCACAAGATATGAGATATGATATTATGAAAGGCAAAGGATCAAAATCTACATCCTAGGGTTAAGATGGCAGTGTAGAGGCAGCGACTGTTCAGACCTCTGAAAACCCTTCCTTACCAATTACAAACTAAAATGCTCCCAGGGGACTGAAAATCAAGCCTAACAACAAGACAGAGCCAAAGAACCCTTCTGCTGAGCTCAACTTAAAAGGTATGCCCCCAGAAAGCTGGAATTTGAGAACACTCCAGTTTAAGGGGAAGGAAGAAGGAAGGTCCCAGGACCCCTCCCCCACGTAGAGCTCTAAGCCTCCAGTGGCAGTTGGAACCTCTCGGTGGGCAAAGTCACTGGTTTGGAGGGAGTACTTTGTGAGCAAAGCTGTGCCAGGCTCAGAGAGTCCAACACAGGTGGTGGGGAAGCAGTTAGAGAAGAAACTCAGAGCACAGAGCAGACAGCAGTAGCTAAGGGAGACCTCACCTCTAATGAAGAGGAAATTAAGGCAATCAAAAACTATTATGCCGAATTATATGGCAATAAATATGGCAATCTAGGTGATATGGATGAATATTTACAAAAATATAAATTGCCTAGACTAACAGAGGAAGAAATGGAATTTTTAAATAATCCCATATCAGAAAAAGAAATTAAACAAGCCATTAAAGAACTCCCTAAGAAAATATCCCCAGGGTCTAATGGATTTGCAAATGAATTCTATCAAACATTCAAAGAACAACTAATACTAATATTATACAAACTATTTGATAGAATAAGCAAAGAAGGAGTTCTACCAAATTCCTTTTATGACACAAATATGGTACTGATTCCAAAGCCAGGCATGTCAAAAACAGAGAAAGAAAACTATAGGCCAATCTCCTTAATGAACATAGATGCAAAAATCTTAAATAGGATACTAGCAAAAAGACTCCAGCAAGTGATCATGAGGGTTATTCACTATGACTAGGAAGGATTCATACCAGGAATGCAAGGATGATTCAATATTAGGAAAACCATCCACATAATTGACCATATTAACAAGCAAACCAACAAAAATCACATGATCATCTCACTAGATGCAGAAAAATCTTTTGACAAAATACAACACTCATTCCTATTGAAAACTCTAGAAAGCATAAGAATAGAAGGGCCTTTCCTGAAAATAATAAACAGTATATATCTAAAACCATCAGCAAACATCATCTACAATGGGGCTAAACTAGAAGCCTTCCCAATAAGATCAAGAGTGAAACAAGGATGTCCATTATCACCTCTATTATTTAACATTGGTCTAGAATCACTAGCTGTAGCAATTAGAGAAGAAAAAGAAATTGAAGGTATTAAAATAGGCAATGAGGAGACCAAGCTATCACTATTTGCAGAAATACATTCTGGTCAAGAAATTGTGTGTCAGTTGCAGAAAGGATGGGGTAAGGGGAGGGAGGGAAATAATGTGATTCTTGTAACCAAGGAATAATGTTCTAAATTGAATAAATAAATTAATTCAAAAGAAAAAAAAAGTTTCCTACTTCATTCAGGCAGTAAGGAAAAAGGAAAGAGAATGGGAAAAATCTGAAATACAATGGTGTACCTATAACTTGAATCAAAATAAAATTATTGCATTTGTTGATATACAAGAAATCTTATAACTTTTGACATGTTAAAAAAAGTAAATTTATAACCCAGAATAATATATTCATCAAGAGAGCCTAATTCTCCTGGGGTGGGGGTGGGGGTGGGGATTGACATTTAATGAAATAGAGGAATTTCAGACTTTCCTGAATAAAAACCAAGAACTGAAAAGAAAATTCAATTAGCAAATTTGACACTAAGGAAGAACATTAAAAAGGTAAAATGAAAGCTTAAGTGTTTTGATAAAGATGAATTGAGTGCATTTATACTTGAGAAGGTGATGAGTGAAATAATTAATATATCTATGATGCTTGAAAAATGTAAATTACTTAAAGTATGCAAGATATCTAAAATACCTTAGACATTTAAGAACTTTATCGCTATTAGAGCAATGAAAAGGAGTATACATTGAAAGAAGGAAGGAAGCTAAAAAAGATGGGGTAATACAAAATAAGGGATAAGAAAGAGAAACTCATGGGGAAAAAGAGAAAAAAGTTAAAAAGGAGTAAACCACCTTTCATTAAGAGGTAAATAACTGACAAATACAGTGGAGAAGAGGGGGTGATAGTTATGATTTAACCTTACTTCTATAAGGACTAGCTCAAAGTGGGAATAACACCACATTTAGCTATAGAAACTTACCTTACCCTATAGCGAAGTAGGAGTGTGGGAAGAGGAAAAGGGGTGGGAATAGATAAAAGGAGGGTGAATATGTGGAACCAGTCATCAAAAGCAAAATTTCTATGAATGGGTAAAGGATTAAAGAAGAAAGAAGAAATAGGAGGAAAATAAGATGGAGGGAAACACAGTAATCATAACAATGAATGTGAATGGGGTAAACTCACTGATGAAACAGAAAAGGATAAAAAAGTGTATTAAAAACTGGAACACCACAATATATTATATACAAGAAACACCTTTAAAACAGGGATCCATACACATAGTAAAAGTAAGAGGCTCAAGAAAAATCTACTATGCCTCAGGTAAAGTAAAAAAAAAGTTGGAGTAGAAATAATAATCTCAGACAAAGCTAAAGTAGAATATCATCTAATTAAAAGGGATAAGGAAAGAGATTACATCATAATAAAAGCAATCATAGCGAAATAATATCAGTATTAAAACTATATGCACCAAATGGCATCATATCCAAATTCATTAAAAAAAAGTTACATTAGTTACAAGAGGAAATAGAGAGCAAAACATTACTTGTGGGGTAATTCGACCTTCCTTTCTCAGAAGTAGATGAATTCAACAAGGAAGAAGTTAAGGAGGTAAATAAAAGTTTAGAAAATCAGATATGAGAGATGTTAGATTTAAAATAGTTTTGAGTGTTAAATAGTTGTAGATAAGAGAGTGGGAGCCATAAAATGTGATAATTAAAATGTTTGGGATCAAGGGAAATATATAACAATTATGACCACTGAAATATGTTTTCTACTGTGTCTTGGTTCTATATAAATATAAGATGGTCGCCAGGGAATATATTCCCAATTTATGAATATGCCCAAGCCAACTGGGTTTTATAGAGAAATTTAATTTATAATACACTGATTAATCAATAGAAAAAGAGAGAAAGTAAGAAAGGAATAAGAATGAAGGGCCTCAAGCCAATAAGGCCTAGACCTCAGTCCTAAGAGATAAATCAGTCAGTTGGTTTTATCACTCACCCAAGATCTCTCTAGGTAAGGCTTCTCTGCTAACCTAAGGCTCCACCTTCAAGAGAGCCTCCTTTCAAGAAATGTTTCCAGAGAATTCTCCTCCTGACTCCTCCTGAGTTCTCCTTCCACAGCCTCCTTCAAGACCTCTCCAGGAGCTCTCCCTCCAGGACCTCTCTCCTCTCAGACCTCCTTCAGAGCATCAACCTCCTCAGTCCTCAGACCCCACTATCTTTAAGCAAAAAATCTAAGTTCCCTCCCCTCAGTTCTCACATCTACCAATCACTGTCGATGTCTCCCCTGTGCCAATGGTGGCTCTAGCTTAACCCAGGACCACCCAGAGGTCTGTCCCCTTTGCACATGTCTGTTGAAGGTTATATTCTCAAATAATTAAATCTTGATCTTTGCTGCAGCCCTTCCTAAATCCTGTTACTCTGAGTAGGGTGGAGATTGTAGTTTCCAAGACCTGGTTCTGTCATTCCAAGTATCTCTACTGTATCAATTCTAAAATCAATCATGACTCAAAGAACTTCCTGTTCTATGCTTAAGCATAGGTCAAAGCCCTTTCCATTGTTTAGCAAAAGGTTTCTGTCCTAAAGTAGTCTTAAGTAGGGAGGAGAAGGATCCTCCCATGCCAAGGAGTTTCATATTCCAATAGAGTTCTTACTATCAGTAGGAGATTTTTTCAAGTATGAAGTGGGGAAATTTCCAACATTCATAAGTCTAAGAAATTTTAAGGTTTACGAGACCTCTGGAGAAAACTGAATGGGGATAGAAAGGAATACATTTTTTTTTTCAGGAACACAAGATTACATAATAGGACATAAAAACCTTACACACAAATGTAGAAAAACAGAAATATTAAATTAATATTTTTTCAGACTAAAATGCAAAAAAAATTATTCTTAACAAAGGGAATCAGAAAGACTAAAAATTCATTGGAAATTAAATAAGCTTATCCTAAAGAGTGATTGTGTCAGAGGAAAAAAATTATAGGAACAATAAAAAATTTTCATTAAAGAAAATGACAATATCAAATTTATAGGATGGAGCCAAGTTGATTCCTAGGGGAAATACATCTATGAATGCTTACATATATAAAGCAAAGAAAAAGCAGATCAATTAATTGAGCATGAAACTAAAAAATATAGAAAAAGACCAAATTTAAGAACCCCCAATTAAATACTAAATTGGAAATTCTGAAAATCAAGGGAGAGTTTAACAAATTGAAAGTAAGAAAATCATTGAACTAATAATAATTAAGACAAAGTTGATTTTATGAAAAATAAATAAAATAGATAAAACATGCTAATTTGATTTAAAAAAGAAAAAAATTATCATAATAAAAATGAAAAGATGAAATCACTACCAATAAAAAAATTAAAGCAATTATTGGTAGTTATTTTTCCCAACTATGTGTCAATAAACCTGACAATCTAAATGAAATAGATGAATAGTTGCAAAAATATGAAATACCCAGTTGTGAAAGAGAATTCTTTACTCTATTGTCTATCCTGAGTTAACACTAACTTAAGTACTTCACTAGATTGTGAAGACAGGATTAACTCTCCTTTCTCTACCTTCTGATTGAATCAACACAAGCTTGAACTAGATTGTACAGCATTTCAAGGTAATGTTTTTGCTATTTCAAAATGTTATTTCATACCTTGTAATTCTCTGATCTGAGAATGTCTGTGTTCTATGCCTTAGCAAGAATGTTTCTACCTCATATGGGAACATAATTGTGAATGGGCATCCCAATACTAGATCGACATTTTTTGTCACTAGTAAGGCTGTAGCAGCTACTCCTCTAAGACATGGTGGTGCTCCTGGTGCTACTGGGTCCAGTTGGTCAGAATAATAAGCAACTGGGCACTGAGAAGGCCCCAAAGTCTGAGTTAAAACAACTGAAGCTACTCCTCTTTGCTCATGTACATACAAAGTAAAAGACTTGTTGTTATCTGGGATGCCTAGAGCAGGGGAAGACAGGATAGCCTTTTTTAGCTCTGGTAGAGCTGACAAGTGTTCAGGCTCTAATTTGAGGGGTTCAGGAACCAAATCCTTTGTTAATGCTATAAGGGGTTTAGTAATTTCCCCATAGCAAGGAATCCATTGTCTGCAAAACCCTGTTGCTTCTAAAATTGCTCTCAACTGTTTCTTAGTAGTAGGAGCTCTTAAATTTTGAATATTCTCAATTCGTTTTGGAGAAATATAACAAGAACCTGCAGTCAGGATGAATCCCAAAGATTCTACTTTAGGGAGACACCACTGAACTTTATCCTTCAAGATTTTATGTCCTCTTTTGTGCAATTCCAAAAGAAGGTGTTTACTATATTCCTGACATGTTTCTGCATCAGTTGAAGCCAAGAGTAGTTCATCTACATATTTGATTAATTTACTATTTTTAATTGTTATATTGTCTGTGTCTTGGCTCAAAATTTGCCCAAATAAAATTGGGCTTTCCACATGACCCTGTGGCAAACTACTCCATGTATAATGTGAGGCCTTCCAGGTAAAAGCAAAATTGTGACTGGAGTTCTCATGTATAGGTATGGAAAAGAAAGCTGAGCACAAGTCTACTACTGTAAAGTATGTAGCTGTGCTAGGAATAGAGGAAATAATAGTATTTATGTTGGAAACTATCGAGTGTCACTTTATAACATGATTATTCACTGCCCTCAGATCCTGTACGAATCTATAGAGGTGCTTGCCATCGGGCCCTCTTTTTGGTTTCTTAACTGGCAGGATGGGCGTGTTGTATTTAGATTTGCAAGGGATTATTATTCCTTGTTTAATAAATGAGTTAATAGCTGGGGTAATACCCTCAATTGCTTGAGGAATGGAAGGAGATGGGCTAGATTTAGTTTTTATCTGCACAGGAACAGCAGATTTAAGTAAGCCTACATCAAAAGAAGATGTGGCCCAAAGAGACTTGGGTCACAGAAAATGCTTCCACCATCTGTTTAGTTGATCTATTATGACTAGACAAAATTTATAACGTCCAGCCTTTGGCATTGTTATGAAATCTATCTGTACATGTTCAAAAGGTGTGTAAGTCAGAGGACATCCACCAAAGGCTTTTCTACGAAATGCATGTTGGTTATATGCTTGACATGTAGAGCAGGCTGAACACACTTTAGAGGCTATAGTAGTTATACCAGGGGCTATCCATACTCTCTTGACAGAGTCCATGATACCCTGGGACCCAAAGTGACCATTTTAATGAATAGATTGGCAAATTTGATGATAGAAACTTCTAGGGAGCTGGGGTTTTCCTTCAGATAATACCCATACTCCAATAATCTGTTTTGCTTTGAATTTTTGTTTCCATTTTTCCACTTCCTTTTTATTAAAGAAAAGTGATAAATTTAAATCATCAGTTGTTGTTAATGTTAAAATTAATTCAGGTCCTTCTATGGCTGCTAGCTTTGCAGCGGCATCTGCTCAATCATTTTCTCTAGAGGCAGGCTCAGTGCCACCTGTACGGGCAGAGCAATGAACTACAGTTAGGGCTTTAGGCAGCTGGAGAGCAGAAAGAACTTCATTAATAATTTCTGCATTAGCTATGGATTTTCCAGCTGAGGTTAAAAATCCTCTCTGGAGCCATAGCATTCTGACTGAGTGACAAATGCCAAAAGCATATCTAGAATCTGTATAAATTGTTGCCTTTTTATCCATGGAAATTATACAAGAATGCTTCAGAGCAATGAGTTCTGCTCCTTGAGTGCTAATGTTAGAGGGTAGTGAAGAACAAAACCCACTTCTCAGTCAAACCAACCGAGTATTCCTTCTACTACTCAACAAAATGCAGAAATAAATACTTGGCTTGAGCTTATAGAGGAAAGTCAGGGAGAGATTGTAGCTTTTATGAGAAGCATTAAAAGAGAGTTAAGAACATTAGCAGAATCTCTGTCCTACCCTGCTCTGGACACTAACCCTTCTAGCCAACCCACTGCTCACCCTACCAACTCAGCATTAGAACCCCCTGCTTTTAACCAACCCAACCCTCCCCCTGACCCTTTGGCCTCAGAAAACTCTGCTTCTAACCAACCCACTCCTCCCACTTCCCATGCTTCTGACCCCACACCTTCCACTCTAAATTCACAACCTGCCCATGTTTCCAATTCCACACCTTCCACCCTGAGTTCATACCCCACCCATGCTTCTGATCCTAATGCCTCTAATTCACACCCTACTCATTCCTCCAACCCTAACACCTCTGCATCTTTTCCCCCAGCTAATGACCATTCTTCCTTTGCCCCTCCTTCCCACCCTGCCCAACTCAATTTCCATACCATTCCTAGCTCTAATCTTTCTGGCACTATGGGACAACAACAAACCCTCTCCCTCAGTGTTCCCAACCCTTCTCTTTCCCATTGAGAATGGATCAAGAAGGCTAGAAACAGAAACAGGAGTACCAAATAATTCAGATAGGTTATTTTCTTTAAGGGAAGTACCCACTTTTAATAAAGATGGGAACTTGGTATCTGTAAGACATCATACACCTTTTAGCCCTGAGGATTTAAATAAATTTAAGGAAGATCTGCCACCATTTGAGGAAGAACCAATATTAATTATAAAAAAATTAGAGAACATCTTCAGAACTTTTGACCACACTTGGATGGATGTTAAGAATTTGTTAGAGACATTTTTAACAAAAAGAAAAAAAAAACAATATCGTCTCTCTGGCTAATCAAAAATGGGGTAGAAAAGGACATTATTGGCCAACTGAAGATCTACATTGAAACCCCAATATTGAACTAGATCACACAAAACTAAACCAGGCCAGAGAAGCATTATTGACAGCCATGAGAGCATGCTCTGATAGACCTGAAAAATAGTCAAAATTTGAAAGAACCCGACAAGAAATTGTTGAAACACCCTCCCAGTTTATGGACAGACTTATTGATATAGGAAATACATATATGGACCTTGATTTATCCAGAGAAAGGGACATTAGGCAAATACATAGGCAATTCATTTAGAAATAATAACCATAGAAATGATAATAATCATAGAAACCAGAATTTTAGAAATTTTAGAAATTATAATAATGATTATGGAAATGACTATAATGACTATAGAAATAAGAACTTTAGAAACCAAAATTATAGAAATAGGATTTGGGAAAATAATGACAATGCTCCAAATGAAGAAAATGATAATACCCAACAACAATATATAAGAAATGGTGCTTGTCCAAAAAATAGTAGAGTTGCTAATGACCCTCAGAGGGGCCCTTCAGGGGGGTGCCCAAGGAACATCCCAAACACAATGAAGATGTCTGCGGGGGGGAGGGGCTGGGGCACAGGAATAAGAGAATACAACCTTTGATTTTCCAGACCCTGATGAAGGTACCAGATTTAAATGGTTATTCCGTTGACTCACAAAGTGTAGTGGGGGTATCAGGAATACCCCAAAGAGTTAAAAAACTTCCCCCTAGAATGGTGTCTGTAGGACCCCTAGAGGTACAACATTCCTTTCTTTTGATGCTTGAATCCCCTTTAAATTTGCTGGGGAGGGACCTTCTATGCAAACTCAGAGCCACAATAACTTGTTCCCCAGATGGCTCCTTAACATTGGAAGTACCAGAGGAATCTTTAACTTTACTTCCTGTACTTCTCTCAGAGAGCCAGGAGGCAAAAGAGCCTCCCACTTTTGAAATACCTAAGGATATACCCAAAAGCTTTAAACTATGGGAACCTGCCATTTATTGATAATTATATGGGACTGTGATTAATGTTTGTATCTGATTCTAGAAAAGGGGATAAAAACAAGGAGCAAAGACTTAGCCTGAATGGTGCCGAAAAGAGCACACAGGTCAAAATGAAACCAATCCATGTGGGATTGATGAACTTCTACGCCAATATGGAAAGAGTTGAAATTAGTGTGAGACTCGAGGTTGTGATGCTTGACATATGTTAAGTTGTAGGACTTCCTTGTATCTACACTCTTTGTGAAGTACTCATACAAGTACAAAAATTGACTATTATGCTATCCCTGAGGATGACAAAAAAAAAATCAGACATGGGAATGACGTTTCAAAATAGAATTCTAGTTCTTTTCCTTCTTATATTATGTCAACTTCCTGTAGTCTTGGCTGCAAATTGGTAAGTAAAATATTATTGCATTCTGTCCTAAAATAGTTGGTTTCATAAACTGTGGCAGATAAAAGAGTGTTTGGCTTAAATTGTGGCTGCAGAAAATATGGTTTCAAGACAGTGTCTTGTTTTAAATCAAATATAAGGTGGTCGCCATGGAAAAATTCCCAAATATTCAATATACCCAAGTCAGCTGGATTTTATAGAGATTTTAATTAATACAAATGAGGAATTAATGAAAGAGAGAGAGAAAAAGGGAATAATGAGAAAAAAAGGCTAGGCCAGCTTAGGCCAGCCTTAAGAGAGAGAGAGATCAGTCAGTCTTTAATCCACTCACCACAAGATTTGTCCCAAGCCAGATTCTAGTGTTCAGAGAAACACCAGTTGCCTCCTCCAATTCAGCTTTTCCCAGCTGAATCTCCTGAGAGAGCCCCTTTCTCTCAGCTTCTGACCTCCTTTTAAAGGGAATTTTCTACTATGTCACCTTCCCTAAGTTCTCACATCTACCAATCACAGTAGACATTTTCCAAAGAACAGACCATTCTTAATTCACACCTAAGTATGTTTAAATTTTTGATTAAGTTCACACCTGAAAAACCTCTGAGTAAGTTCTCACCTCTTTGCTCCTTATAAATTCACAAGTTGGCTGACATTTATAGGTACTTAGCACCCTTTTGTATTAGATCTAAAAATAGGCACAGCTTAAGAACTTTTGCCTTACTATAAGTATGGGTTTAAGTACTTTTCATTGTTCAGCAGGGAGTTTCTTCCCCTAAAGTATGCTTAAGTAGGGGTGGAGTAGAGTTCTCACATTCCTGACTAAGTCCCTTCATTGTCTAAAGTGGGGAATGGTCTTAACCAAGTGTTCTGAAGTAGGGTCTGAGAATTTTAAGGTTCACAATCTAAAACCATCAGCAAGCATTATTCATAATGGGGTTAAACTAAAACCCTTTCCAATAAGAGGAGGAATAGAACAAGAATGCTCATTATCAACACTCATTTAATATTGTACTAGAAATGTTTGCTATAGCAATAAAGGTAGAAAAAATAAATTGAATGAATTAGCATAAGCAATGAAGAAACAAAGTTATTGCTCTTTGCAGATGACATAATTACATACCTAGAGAAACCTATAGAATCTACCAAAAAATAATAGAAAGAATTAACAACTTCAGCAAAGTTGTAGGTTATAAAATAAACCTATATAAATCATCAGCATTTCTATTTACCACCAATAAAATTCAACAGCAAGAAATAGAAAGCATCATTCCATTCAAAATAACTCCAGAGTGTAAAAAATATCTGGTGGTCTACCTGCCAAAACAAACCCAGCAACTATATGAACACAATTACAAAACATTCTTCATCTAAATAAAATCAGACCTAAACAACTGGAAAAGCATTAATGACTTGTGAATAGGCTGAGCCAATATAGTGAAAATGAGCAACCCTGCCTAAATTAATTTACCTATTCAGTGCCATACCTCTCAAACTACCCAAAAGCTATTTCTTTGAAACATGATAAAATTACAAGGCCATCAAATATATCAAGGGAATTAATGAAAACAAAAATGGAGGAAGGAGGCACAGCTGTATCAGATATTAAACTATACTACAAAGTAGTAATCATTGAAACAATCTGGTCTTGGCTGAGAAATAAAGTGATGGATCAATAAATTCTGATAGAATAGATTAAGTAATCAACATATGGCAATTGATATCCATAGTAACATGTTCAATAAACACAAAGATCCAAAATTTTTTTTGGAGGGGAAAGAACTCAATGTTTGACAAAAACTACTGGGAAAACTAGTGAGAGCATGGCAGAGATTAGGCATATATCAACATCTCACTCCAAACATCAGGTTAAAGTCAAAATGGGTACTTGATCTAGAAATAAATAATGACACCATAAACAAACTAAGGGAACATGGAAAAATCTACCTGTCAAACTTGTGGATAATGGAAAAAATTATGTCCAAAGAAGATATAAAGAATAATACAAAAAAATGAAAGAGAGAATTTTCATTAAATTAAATTAAAAAAAAATTTTTTATAAAACTGAAATGAGTATAACTAAGAAGATAAATAACAAAACTTTTAAAAGTCTTAAAGCATGTGTCTCTGACAAAGGCTTCATTTCTCAAACGTATAGAGAAAGCAAATTTATAAGAATTCAAAGCATTTCCCAATTAAAAAATGGTCAAAAAGATATGAATAGGCAATTCTCAGAGGAGGAAATTAAACTATCCCATGTTATATGGGAAAATGCTCCTAATCACTATTAGAGAAATATGAACTAAAACAATTTTGAGATAGTACCCCATACCTATCAGATTGGATAATATGACCAAAAGGGAAAATGATAAATTTTGGAGGGGATGTGGGGAAATTGGGACACTAATACATTGTTAGTAGAATTATGAACTGATATAACAATTCTGGAGAGTAATATGGAACCAGTCTCAGAAGGCTACAAAATTATACATACACTTTGACTGAGAAATAACACAACTGGTCTATATCCCCAAAAGATCAGAGATAAGAGAAAAGGACCTATTTATCACCAAATATTTTGGTAATTCTTTGTAATGGCAAAGAATTGGAAACTGACAGATTATCCATTACTTGGAGAATGGATGAACAAGTTGTATTCTATGACTGTAATGGAATACTATTATGCATTAAGGAAAAACAAATTGGTTATGTAAAAACAAAAGAAAACTGGAAAGACATGTCAAGTGATGTAAAGTGAAGAGAGCAGAACCAGGAGAACAATGTATGTAGCAACAGAAATATATGATAACCAACTATGAAAGACTAAAGCGTGTCTCCTAGATAAACACAAGGGACTCATGATAAAAATGCCATCCACAGCCAAAGAAGGAACTATTGGAATCTGAGTGCAGATCAAAGCATGACAATACATGAAAGTACAAGTGTAACCTATTTCAGAGTATATTCATTGGAGTGAGGAAGGAGGGAGAAAATCTGAATTTTAAAATGTCAAAAACAATTGTCAAAAAGTGTTTCTACATGTAATAGAAAAAAATACAAGATGCGGCAAGAAAAAAAATAAACCACTAAGAAATGACTTATGTATGTTCACCTCCAGAGAAATAACTGATTAATAGAAATAACTAAGACTGTTTATATATACATATATCTGTTGTTCAAATAATTCCTTCTTTAATGGGGTAGAGAAAGTTAACTGGGTTTTTTAATGTAACAAAAAAACTAATTAATCAATTAAGCATACCAGTTCACCTCCAGCCTTCCCAATCTTCTTGTCCTTAGCAACTTGCCAGTCAATCTTGGCCAACTTTGATAGCCAGCAAAGCCTCTCAGTGTTATGATTCAACATTTAAAGAAAATGTTAAGTATTTACTATTTGTTAATTCCTGAAGGACTAAAACAGGAGTCTCTTCTTTCAAGGAACTTGCAATCTAGTAGGGAAGATAGGTCAAAGACATGAATAGACCAATGAAACAGTTTTTTTTTTCCCACCTCTCCTCTTGTCTGTCTTCCTCACATGGGAATTATATTTAGTTTGGCCCTAAGGGTGGGTGTCACAATGGATTTCAAAATTGAACTTTACCCCAAGATTCCAGCAACTTTGAATGGTAGACTTCTCAGTCTTCTGACACCACCACTTGACATTCCTCTGGCCTTGGTTTCTTAAGCTTGTGTATGTGCATATATTTGTGTATATGTGTGTGTGTGTGTGTGTGTGTGTGTCCGTGTGTATGAGTGACAGGAACCTCTTTGGGAGCCTGGAGAAACCTATGAAACCATTCTTAGAAGAGTATTTCTCAAATAAAATAAATAAGATTACTAAGGAAGCCAATTATATTGAAATGCAATTATCAAACTATTTTTCTATATAAGTTTATGGATCCCAAGTTAAGAATATCTGTTTTGGTTGTTTCCCAAGATTCTGTGTAAAGATGATGAAAATAATATATCAATAACTCACAATTCACTTGTCTCATTGTGTCCTTAGTCCTGGTCACTTTGCCATTTTGCTGCTCCTCCTCTGCAAGATGCAAAAGATTTATTTAATCAAATTGAAATTAGATTTTATTTCCTGAGGTTAATTGAAAATAAAACTAAAACTGCATGACAAAGTCCTGTTGTTTTAAGTAAAGTATGAATTTTAAATTCTCCCTCCACATTTTTTCTTTCTGTTTTAATAGACAGATCCAAAGACTTTTTTTTTTAATCCCAAGCATTATTTTTCTCAAAGTTACAAAGAGAGGGGTGGTAAAAAAAAAAATTGCCCATTACTGGCTACCATAATCTTCCTGCTTACATGGCAATTTTCTCTTTGAACTCCTGACCAGTAGCCACGAAATTCTAATTTTGGTATCTTCATGAGTTTGTTTCGCAGAACTTTGGGCACCCATGTAGCCATATGCCTTCTTGAGGTCTTTGCTCTACTTTACTGCTGGGTAGGTTAAAAGACTGACAATCAGCAAGATGTATCGTGTTGTAAGTGCCAACCCTGGAAGAACAAGAGAAAGACAGAGAGTCAGAAAAAAATCCCAGGAAGGCTGAAATACAAAATACTGACAAAATGTTTTTCTGAATTTTTTATATCACAGTTCTAACCTTGTTTGTCCTTCTGCCTCTCCCTGCCAACACTTATAGCATTCTAGTTGCTCTCTATTACCTTCAGGATCAAACATAAGACCATGCAGGAAATTTAAAGTTCATGAAGTTCAATCCCATCATTTTACAGTTGAAGATGCTGATTTTAAAAAAAATGAAAGTTGTTTGACCCAGAGCTCCAGTGAGATAGAGTAGAAGGAGAACTCAATTCTCTTGGTTCTTCATCCAATGTTTTTTGATAGCAATGATAATAGCAACAATAACTCATACTTATGTGACATCTACTGTATGCCAGTTACCATCATATTACCTTATTTTGATCCTCACATCAAAAGCGGTGAGGTAAGTGCAAATATTAATCCTTCTTTTACAGTTGAGGAAACTGAGGTATTAAGAAGTTAAACAAGTCACCCAAGTTCACACAGCTAGTAAATGTTTGAGGCCAGATTCAAAATCACATCTTCCTGAATCCAGAGTAAGTATTATATATACTGACTGGATTGCCTAGCTGCCTCAGGCACAGGAAAGGTACAAGAAGGCTAGGAGAATTAAGAGTAAAATTATTATCAATGCCTTATAATTTTTAACCACTTCCCTCCTTATAGATCTGTTTGGTAAGTAATAGTAATACTAATCCAGAATTACATTATTAATACAATCATAACAATAATGGTAGTTTTTTTTGAAATTTACAAAGTACTTTTCATGTATCGTTTTATTTTAATATGATATTATTGCTATTGTTTTCCCCTACTTCATAGATGAAGAAACTGAAGTCCAGACTGGTTAAGTGATTTGCCCATGGTCAAATTGCTAGAGTCAGCGTGGTACAGTGGAAATACTGCTTAATCTGGAGTAAGAAGATATAGCTTTCCTTTACCATACCCTTTACTACCTGTTTGGTCTTGGGCACATCCATTAACCTTGCTGGACTTTAGCCTTTTATATTTAAAGTGAGAGATTTGGACTCAATCACCTCAAGTTCTTACCAGCTTTGACCCTAAGTGTCTAAGGCAGATTCAAACCCAAATCTTTTTGACAAGTTTGCACTGTTCCCTGGCAGCTATACCAATAGGGTAGATATCACCCCTTTTTTGGAAAGTGGGGAAACTGATAAAATAATTTATCCACAATGTCACTCATCTAGAAAATGATAGGAGCTTGGACATGAATCAAAGTCTCTTGACTTCAACTTTAGAGCTCTTTATAATATGTCACTTATGAGAATAATGAATACAAAGTGGTCCTCCCAAAATGAGGTTTTCTAAGTGGAAATTTTCTACCTTTGAACTACATCCCCCAGAATTCCTTTTGTATTTCCCAGATTTCCTCTCTTCTCTCCACCATGTTGAGTGGTCACATTTTGTATATAGTTGGCTGAAACTCTGCCCTCTCTCTCTCTTCTCTCACTACCATGATTTTGTTAGCACCCTTTTAAAAATAAATCTTATTAAATATATTATTTGGAGTTATTGTATATTAATTTTAATTCTCACAAGTTCTAGAATGGAATACAGAGGTAAATAAACTACAACTCCAGGACAGGCCAAATCCAGTCCAGTCCCACTATCTCACCTTTTCATAAGACCAGAAATAATGTTTTTTTAAAACATTTGCTAATAAATTTTTACCCTATTTAAAAATGTAAAACAAGAAACAATTTTTCTTTTTTTTCTTTTTTTTTGTTCTAGAACAATACATGGGTGTGAAGATTGGATTTAGCTATCTCCTGATTGTAAACAATGAAGATACTTAGTCTAACAAAAAAGAATGTCTACACCCATCCACCCTAATTAGTCTAACAAAATCAGGAATGTCTATACCCATACTTAAGGATTAAGTATTTAGGAGGATGGCCTTTGATAGAGAAAAATGACAAATCAGAAACAGCTGACAGACCTCTGGGTTGTCCTAAATCAAGCTTAAGCTACCATTGGTACAGAAGAGACACAGTAGAGTGATGTAAAACCATCTATATAGGACGTATCACTTTCTTTCTTTGGTCTCTTTCCCCAGAGAGGTGGCTCTGGCTGGTCGCTTCTTGTGAGCAGGCCTGGGCGCCAGTTTGATCCTGGAACTCGAGCCTGGAGTAGATCCCTCAGACAGGTTCCTTGAGATGGTCATATGGTGAGTGATAAGACTGACTCCCTTTTCCCTTGGCTCTCAGGGGAGGCCCCCTTGGCCAAGGCCTTGAACTCCTTCCTGGCTCAGCCTGAGCTGGATCAGTTTAAATGAACTCTTTCCTCTCTCTCTCTCTCTCTCTCTCTCTCTCTCTTTTTCCTTTATACTAACTAAAGTCACCATAAGTTTCCAGTTGACTTGGGTATTTTATTTGGGATATCCCCTGGTAACCTAAAGTTAATTTAGTTAAGTCACAACCCTATATTTATCCTTATATGGGCAAGATTTCTTCCACAGACTGTCTAGATTTTGTCATTCTCTGGTTTAGAGAAATGGAAAAGAAGAGGGACTGCCTATTATGGATCTTGGATGTGACTTCAAAGATGAAAAAATTCCAGAACTCTTTCAAGAACTTAAAGAAAGAAATTACCTGAGGCCACATTTCATAACTGTCCTTTAGGTGACAAACAACCCATTCAGACTGAGAAGAGCTGGGGTTTCTGAGATGACATTGTTTTTCACCTAGAGATGAATTCATTGTAAACCTAATTCTTAAGTACTAAGGCGAAATAAACCTGTCTTCCAATGTCATATGATTCTTTTCACTTGTCTCTTAAATAGATGCATTATTATGTTTCACACCAGGAAAACTCTTTTGGCTCTTTATATTTTTATGGTTCCTTCTTATCCTGTGGTAGATTCAGAAAAGTATCAAGTCTCACAATTTGTCCTGGCCCAATCATTCGGTGGCCCCTCCTACATTTTTTCTTCTTGTTTTTATTATCTGAAGGGTTTTCCCTTTGACAAAGAGTGGAGAAACTTTTCTCCTTTGAGGGGAGGCCTCTCAGCTTCAATGGATTTGAATCTACTTCCAGTCCCTCCAAAATTCCAAAAGAATAAGGTTTTATAAAAATGTGGATAGATGCTTCTGACTTCTTCCCTTCTCTCTGTAAATAGGATCTGTACTCTAGTTCCTGTCTCCTCCTCCAAGTCATAACTCTAAATCACATTCCCAGGAGTTAATCAGTTGATAGATTCTCATCCATACAGAGGGAGAGTAAAAAGAAAAGCTGTAATTATTGCCAGTAGTCTTATAGGGGGATCAGCTTTTTTCTATGAGGATGCTTATGTGATATGCCAGATGGCTGGGCTGGTGTTTCATAAATTGGATTCTTCACTATGTTGTGGAACTGAGTATGTTGACAGTAGCAAGGGAAGAAAACCAGGTGGGACCTCTGCATGGCAGAGCCCAGTGATGATGATTCACAGAGCCTGATTACCTGGGCGGCTTGTCCTTTGCAAACACAAAGTCACTGTATTTCTTTCCTCCCACATATTGTGTAAAATCCAGAAGAAAGTCTAATGCATTGGGTTATGTTGAAAATTACTTGAGGCTTTAGACATGCTTATAACAAATAGGCACAGATAATACTATGCCAAAACGGCAAGGTTGACTGAAGCTTTGCCATCTTTCAAACCCTTCCATTTATCTGAAGGAACACTTATACCACGTGATAGGCTCCATATCCAATGCTGTATTCCCCTGGAGGATCTTCTTTCTGCCCACTAAAATGTTCTCCTGCCTTCCCCGCTCAGAATACTCTCATACTAAGATTCCACATTCACTGAAATTGCAATCTTCCATCCATACCACCCAAATTAGTTTATTCTGGGGGACAGGCAATAAAAAGGAGGCATTTGGTATCAAGGCATAGTGGATTAACATCCTAGTCCTTCAGTAACAAAGAACTGTATTTACTTTCCAACCTTAACTCTTTCCCCCCATTTTTTCCAGTTACATGTAGAAACATTTTTTGACAACCATTTTTTTTTGTTTTTTGTTTGACATTTTACAATTCTGATTTTCTCCCTGCCTTCCTCACTCTCCCTGAGGTGGTAAAGAGACTGATGTAGATTTATTCCTACTTTAATGGAATACATATTTTCTTATTGCTCATGTCATGGTAGAATATACATATCACACATACAATAGAAATTTCATAAAGGAAATATAGTGGAAGATGGCATGCCCACCATTAATTCTTAACCTTTCTGATTTTCATTTTCCCCATCTAAAATGTGAATGGTATCTATGATTCCTACTTCACACACTTGTAAAGCTCAGTAAAGATAAAGTAATTTTCAAGGGGCAGCTAGATAAGACAGTGGATAAAATGTCAGGTCCAGAGTTGTGAAGTTCTGGACTCAGATCTGATCTCAGACACTCCTAACTATGTGACCCTGGGCAAGTCACTTAGCCCTGATTGCCTAGACCTTATTCCTCCTCCTTTTTGGAAAAAATACCTAGTTTGGATTTGTGAAAAAGGATGAAAGGTTTTCAAAAACTGTTGCAAAAACTGAGAGATGCAAACCTGAGGAATGATTGATAGGAGCATATGATCAAGGGTCACATGGGAGCCTGAGGGATCTGGGAGAATATTCTATCTGCTCAACTGTCTTTTCTCCTGAAGGATTTTGAGATTAAGGTTGGAAAAGGATTTTCTCCTGTGACCAACAGAGGAAAGAGGTTTTCTGGATCTGTTCTGCTGGCAGCATCAGTGAGATCATCTCTGGACCTACTTGGACATCTACTAGCTTGAGATACTGGCCCTATTTCAATTGGACTCCTGGTGTGAGACTTGGATATTGGGAAGTTAATGTTTAGCTTAGTAATATAGTTTAGTTAGTTATTATAGATATTAGCTTTTAAATTAAGTATGTTTATTTCTAAACCCTTATTCCATCCTATCCTTCCCAAACAATAAATCAGAATTTATTTATATGTTTCCCTTTTGTTCTTTCCTCACCCTAAATCCTACCATAACAGATTCCAAGACCAAAGGTAAGGGTTTAGAAAAAAATACAATGCTTTGCAAACCTAAAAAGCACAGTCTAAATGTATCAATGACCTTTTTTTCTTCTTTGTGTGTACCATAGCTCCAGATTCAAATATATGAACAAAATGTTCATTAAGCATGCATTATGTATACAACACTGATCAAGGTATTGGGTATGAAAAGATTAAAAAGAAAACAGTTCTGGTGGGCAGAGAACCTGTATTCCATTATAAGTGAAATGACATAAAATAAGTATAATACAAGATGTGATAACAAAAATGGAGAGGGTAGACAAAGTGCTTTAAGAAATATAAGTAGAATTTTTTTTAGTGGAAGATCAAAGAAGGTTTCAAGGGGGAGATGGCACCTGATTTGGTCTTTGAAGAAAGAGAAAGATTTCAAAAGGCAGTTGTGGAAGTAAATTCCAGGGATGGGAGATAGTCCATATGAATTGTTGGAGACAAGAAAGGATGGAAAAAGATCAGAGAAGAGATCATTGTCCAGTTTATCTGGATTGAGGTTGGAAAGGAAATGTAATTGGATTTTGGCTAAGACTTCAAGTTGACTCTTATATTTTTTCTTCTATATCATGGAGAACCACAGGTAAGTAATGACAATAATTAATTATAATAAAGATGGAGGAGGAAGATGATAGCTAATATTTACATAGTATTTTAAGTTTTGCAAAGTTAGCTTTGTCATATTAGCTCATATGATCTTCACAATAGTCCCTAAGAGGTACATGCTATTGTTAGCCATATTGTACAGATGAGAGAATTGAGATTGAGAGGGTGACTTGCTCAGAGTCACACAGCTAATTAATAAATATTTAAGGGAGGGAATTATTCAAAATCAGGTTTTTCTGAATCAAGCCCCGAGTTTTATCCAATGAGCCACCATGCTGCTGATAAGCTGTTGTTCTATCAATCAGTTATCTGATCAGTATTTATTTATCCCTTATTGTGTTCATAATATTGTTCTGACCATTATGCTTAAGAAGAAAGAAAGTATGAGGGGATGCCCTTCAATTGGGGAATGGCTGAACAAATTGTGGTATATGTTGGTGATGGAATACTATTGTGCTCAAAGGAATAATAAAGTGGAGGAATTCCATGGGAACTGGAACAATCTCCAGGAATTGATGCAGAGCGAAAGGAGCAGAACCAGAACATTGTTCACAGAGACTGATACACTGTGGTACAATCGAATGTAATGGACTTCTCCATTAGTGGCAATGCAGTGACCCCGAACACCTGGAGGAATATACAAGAAAAACTACTATCCACATTTAGAGGAAACACTGTGGGAATAAAAACACCAAAGAAAAACAACTGCTTGAATACATGGGTCGAAGGGATGTGGTTGGGGATGTAGACTCTAAATGAACATCCTAGTGCAAACAACAACATGGAAATGGGTTCTGATCAAGGACACAAGTAATACCTAATGAAATTGCCCGTTGGCTGTGGTAAGGGTGGGTGGAGGGGAGGGAGGGAAATAAAGTAATTATTGTAAATAAGGAATAATGTTCTAAATTTACTAAATAAACTAATTCAAATGGAAAAAAAGACAGAAAGTAAAATTACCTCTACTTTTAAGGAGTTTAATATTCTATCAGAAAAGACTATACATACATACACACACACACACACACATATATATATATATATATGCAAATATATGCAAAGGGCTTTAAAAAACAACAGAAATCCTGTATAATTGTGTGTGTGTGTGTGTGTGTGTGTGTGTGTGTGTGAGTGACTACTCTTGGTTGCTGTAATAATGACTTCTGTTCATTACACTTTAAGATTTTTAAAATACTTTTTATACATGACCTTGTGAAGATTTTTCCAGGATTCTTACACATTACTCACCTCATATACTCTTCATATACCCTACAATCCAATCACTCTAGGATCCATCATCCTATTAGCTATTACTTATACATGAAGCTCCATCATCTAACTCTATACATTTTCAACAACTTCCCTACATATCTTGAATACTCTTCCTTCTTTACCTCCTATTCTTAGAATTTCTGACTTTGTCTATGACTCAAGTAATGGCACCTTATACAGGAGGCTTTCCTGGCTCCCTTAGTTTCTGGTCCATTCCCCAACAAATTAAAACTTTTTTATCTACTCTGTATGTTTCTTGTACTCATCTATATACATACTGTTCTCCTATTATATTTTAAGGTAAGTTCCTTGCTTTTATTTTTCTTTGTGTCTTGAACACCAAGCCTAATTGATGATACATAAGAACTTAATATGTGTTTGTTGATTGATCTGCTCTAACATACATGAACAAAAATTTCCATTTATAGAAGTCCTATAAAAGTCAAGAACTATTGCCTGAAGACCTCCAATAATCATGAAACAATTTTTTAGCCAATAAGTAAATATTTTAAAGTACCTACCATGTGTCTTGCACTGCACTAAGCATTGGAAATATAAAATAAAGGCAAAAGATAGTCCCATCCCTTGAGAAGGCCATAATTGAATGATAGAAATAACATGCAATATATTATGGACAATCCATATAAAGGATAAATGGGAAATAATCAATCGTGAGAAGGTACTAGGATTAAGAGAGATCATGAAAGACTTTTTGTAGAAGGTAGGATTTTTGACAGAGACTTGAAGGAAGCCAGGAAACCTCTAGTAGAGTTCTGATTGCTAGGATTTTCCCCCCTTACATTTAACTAATATCTACTTCTTTTCAATGACCTCACATTTATCATAGTTCAACTATCTGGGGAAAGCAGAAAATACCTAATCTTTCATTTGTATGACAGTTTTTTTCAGATACATGAAGGCAAATACTATGATTCCCTTAAATCTTTTTGTCTTTGCCTTTTGAGAAGATCTTAACCCAAATTAAAATGAAATAAGGGTAAAGGAGGAGAGGGTGAGACCTACCAACATAAAAATGAATAAACACAGAATTAGGATAGAGGTAGGAGTTCAACTTTTGTACTCCAGAAACCCCACTTTTCATAAGGACATAGAAAGAATCGAGAAGGAATAACAAATGAATGGTAGAAAAGAATTCACAATAATCTAGAAGGAAATAGAATGAAGAGGGGAAGAATATTTCCACTCCTCATTAAAAAGGATTCTACAAAAGAATATTACTTAAAGGGTTTTGGGAAACTGGTGGATAAGATGAGCATCAAATTTGTATAAGCAAAAGTTATTATTATTATCATTCCTTCATTTAAAAGAACACCAATGATATCATGGGGTAATTTAGTCTTGATTCAATTTAAGTGAGGTAAAGTTGCACAGTCATCAGCCTCATTCCTTCTCCCAGAGTCATCCAAGTTCAGTGGCAAGGCAAAGTGCTACACCAATTTAGATGGTCTGGGATGCAGTACATGACTTTGGTGTCTTCAATGTCTGGCCAAGTTCTAAGTGCTTCATAGAACCTGATTTAGTCACTTTTATGGCCAATGGAAAATTATCTATCCATTCTACTGGGAGAAGTCTTAACATGCTTAGGATAGAAATCTTTTTTAGTCACTGCTCGCTTTAAAGCCTATCAGTTACCTTCAATCTGGTTTATCCTGTCTACTGAAACAGTTTTATTAGTTTCCTGGAGTCACAAGTGAGATATGAATGACAGGTATATACCAAAGGTGGATGAACAGCCCTGAAAAAGGCTCAGTAAGCCCTCTCACCAGAGGTCCTGGTCCTCACTACACAGCTCAGATACACTGTAAACAAAATAATTGAAGGACAAAAACTGACTTCGAAGAGGAAGGAGATAAATCCAATAGGCAAGAAATAAAAGGAGGAAAGTGAAAAATTAAATAATTATCACCTTAAATAGGAATAGATTAAATGATTCAAAAAAATGAAAAAGAACATCATAATGAAAAAATAAAATGCAATGATTCACCATCCCCCATAAAATTGCCATATATTCTTTTAAAGCTCTTTATCTCTTTATAGTGTCTTTAATTTCTTTCTGCTTAAATGCAAAATGACTGCTGGGCAGATTGCTGTACTGCCCAGTGTCAGTTTTCTTCATTATCTTATTTGCTTCTCTTCTGCGAGGGAATTATTTCCTCCCCTGTTTTTCTTACTTCATGCCTGTATGGACTGGGTCTATGATTTCTTTTGGATATTAATTGAATAGCTATTCTTCAGAGTTACATGACCAATGTGGGAGGAAGGATAGAAAAATTTTCTTCCCTTCACCTAACCCTATGTAAACAACTTCTGGCTCATCTCTCTCAAAATTTTGAACTCAAGAAAATGATTTGCATGAAGTTTTTTAAAGTCCCAGAGGCATGACTAATTTATTTCTTTAGCCAATCACATTGTCCCATTTTTTTATTCAATCAGAGAGATGTTTGAATTTCATGAAGGGATTAAGTCAGTTTAACATTTTATTAGCACATTATGATTACATTCTGTACCTGCTGTGACTATATTCAATGAAAGACGGATGAGAATCCCCTCTTACAACAGAAATAAAAGAAGACAAATAACTAGAATCATAATCAGTGCTCATATCTGGCCAAGACCATTTAATAAAAATGACAATACTACCTAAATTATTTTATAAAGTTAATACTATATCAATTGAAATATCAAAAGGTTACTTTGTAGGCAATATTGTAACAGAATTCATTCGGAGGACCAATTTGTCTTGAATCTCGTGGGAAATAATGAAAAAAAAAAGATAGAATAAAGGGATTAGACACTTTCTGACCTCAAAATATTAGATAATAATCAAAATTTTTAGTATTGGTTAAAAAAAGTTGATCAGTGGAACAAAATAAATTATCAAGAATAATAAACAACTGAATTTAGGAATCAGTGGTTGATAAATTCAAGCACATAAAGTATTTGAGGAAGAATATTTTATTTAAGAATTATAAGGAAAATTGAAAAAAATAGAAATATATAGGTTTGTAGACATAAAGCATTTACACCACTTACCACAATTACTTCCAAATTAATATTCAAACAGTATAAATGGCCATAATATTAAAAAAATAAACTAGAGAAAATGAAAAAAAGTATCTTTTACATCTGTGATGGGAGGAAAAATGATTAACTACATAAGGGAGGTAGGTAATCAAAAAAGGAAAAGAGAAAGTTTCAATTGCATATGATCAAAAGCTTTCTCTCATGTGAAAATACAGTTGGAATGAAAATGGTAAATAGTTGGAAAAATATTTGCGTAAAATCCAAGATATATAGTGAACTAACAACTAGATAAAGTCAAGAGCCATTCCCCAAAAGATATGTAATTAAAATATGTACAGTTTTCATAACAAAGATTCTAAACTCTTAATAATCATTCTAAAGAATGCTCCAAATGATTAGTAATTAGAAAAATGCAAATTAACTCTCAGGTTTTACCTCACACAAAAAATAACAAAGATGACAGACCAAATATAATCAGTTCTAAAAGGGTTATGGAATGGTAAGCATATGAATATACTCTTGGTAGATTTATGAATTAGCTCAACTCTTCAGGAAAAAAATTGGAATTATGCATGCAAAGTGACTAAGTGTCTTATATTATTAAGTCAAAGATCTTTGCGAGGCATGTTTCCAAGATCAGATGAAAGAAAGAACAATTCAATACATACTAAAATATTAACTGATTTATTTTTTTGTTGTAAAAACTTGGAAGGGAAATGGGCACCCCTGAAATGGAGAAAACTATAAAACTTGTGGTAAAGAAGTGTAAGGAATGATTATTGTAGTATAAAAACTACCTGTATAAAGACACGAAGAAATACAGATGCAGTTAAAAGTAAGTAGACTCAGGAAGGTCGTGTGCATGATGACTATTAAACTGTAAATTAAAAAATCCTGTGAGATGGAGCTGAATTTATTTCATTATAATGAATGCTCTTGGTCCAGAAGAAGAGAAAAGAACATATATTCAGCTTTTACTTGAGAGAGGGTAGTCTAAGGCTGTGGGATGTTCATATTTTATCTGCTATATCTCATGTATAGATTGTTTTTGTTTCTTAGTGATATTTTTTCTTTGTTAGATGGAAGGTTTATTTTTAACCAGTTTTTAAGAAACTGGTTAAATGTCAGAAAGATTTATTTTATTTTATTTAAAAAAATTAAATTTAATTAATTCAAAATATTTTTCCATGGTTACATAATTCATGCTCTTTCCCTCCCCTCCTCCCTTTCCCCTCCTGGAGCTGATAGCAATTCCACTGGGTTTTACATGTATCATTGTTTAGAACCTATTTCCATATTATTAATATTTGCAATAGAGTGATCATTTAAAGTCAACATCCCCAATCATATTCCCATTGAACCATGCGATTAATCATGTTTTTCTTCTGCATTTCTGCTCCCACAGTTTTTTCCCTGAATGTGGACAGTGTTCTTTCTCATAAGTCCCTCAGAATTGTTCTGGATCATTGCATTCCTGCTATTAAAGAACTCCATAACATTTGATTGTGCCACAATGTATTCATCTCTGTGTATAATGTTCTCCTGGTTCTGCTCCTTTCATTCTGCATCAATTCCTGGAGGTTGTTTCAGTTCACATGGAATTCCTCCAGTTCATTATTCCTTTTATCACAATAGTATTCCATCACCAACAGATACCACATTTTGTTCAGCCATTCTATATGGGAAGGTTTAAAAAGGAAATGATGTGGGGAATGACATATTCGAAAATATTGTAATATAAATTTTAAAAAATCAACAAATTTAAAAAATAGAGAGTTTTTTTTCTTCAGTAGGTGATTGAAAAAGGACTAGAAAACTGCTTTCTTTCTTATCACCCAGTTTATCAGTGAGAATGGAGTTTTTTGAAAACAATGAAAGGAATACCAGAAGAAAACTAAGAAGAAAACATTTCTGAGGAATCAGAGAAGAACCCAAACTAATGTCTTAATCTCTCCCTTTCTCTTCCATTGTGTCTACAACGAGGCTCAGATTTCTCCCATTTAAGGTGTTCTGGAGCCAGCTTGGACTGATTATATGAATGTTAAATTTTTAGTATGAGCATTTCCACCTCAGAAATAGACAAATTCCAAATATTAGGGAATGATTTATTGTTTTGTTGGTTTTCCAGATTAAAGAAAATGATTAAATTTTGTGAATAATGAAGACTAAACTTAAAAGTATATCTTAGTGGAGAATAGATTGCTAAATATTTACAAACTCCTAAAAGTTTTATTTATAATAATTAGAACAATCTCACTTGACCCTGCTGATACTTGCAACTATATCATATCTCTTTTTTGATTCAATGCTAAACTCAAAGAAAAAAAAATAGTATAGACTTGAGGTCTACATTCTCATCACCCTTTTATTTTAATATCTCTTATAATTTATTTTTTCAAGCTCATTTCTCAGGAGGAATAGTCCTATAAAATGTCAGCAATAATTATTTTAATAACTACCATGAATAGTCTTTTTTATTGGTTCTCTTCCTTACTTGGATTTTCTGCAGAATTTGACACTGTCAACAATTTCCTTCCACTGGTTACTCAGTCCTAGATCATTTATTTTAAATGTAAAGGTGAGGTAAGGGGTCTGATTGGGGAAAAGAGCAGAGAAGAAAAAAAAAGACAAAAATCACTCTGGGAATAAGATAATGAACAATTTACAAAGAATGAAAGTATCTGTTAATCTATGATTAACAAGCATCTATAAAGTGCAGCAGTTGAAATCAGCCTGATTTTGTGACTTTCTCCAGAGATGCTAAACATCTCTGGAGCAGGAATAAAGGAAATGGATATGAGGGTGACCCAGGTATGAAGATTCATAGGTTTGGAATAGCTTAGAATGGCTTGTAGCCTTTCCAGTTTTGTACTAGTGAAACATTAACATTCCGAACTATTGTGTCAAGTCTGGGTAAAGATATAAGTGAGGACATAGTGGAAGGATAAAATATAAGTGGACCAAGGCATAAAAGGTAACAATAAAGGCTATGAATATGATTAGTATTATTAAGTGTCAAAGGGATCAAAGTATAGAAGATGGTGATTAGAGGGTAGCATTTCAAAGTTTAGATGTTGGAGCTAGTAGAAGTACAAGAAATAGGAAGATTTGAGATATGTGACCATGCCAGTAAGTGGGGCTAGGTTAGTGGAGAAAGAGGTTATTAGAAATAAGAAATTTTAGTAATCATAAGTCAAATTGTCAAATGAATATTTGAAGTACCAGAGTATGATCACAAGGCATGTGGTAGAATTAATGACAGTGAATCTGGTACTAAAATAGTTAAGAAAGTTGGAAGAAGAATGACCCAGTGGAAAAGGACAACTCAGCTCAGAGGGTTAGACAAAAAGATATATATTTGAAAGAAAAAGAAAAGTTTTTTAAAGTAATGCTAGTAAAATAATGGTCTAGAAAAAAGCAACGTGGAACTAGAGAGATGTCTGGTCTCCTTTTGGCCCTTATAGTATAATAAAATAGATAATCTGTGTGGAAACTATTACTGACTGTGATAACTGGTATATACTCTGGCTTGGCTAGAGAGCTGCTAAGGGGAACCTTCAGGAATGCCTATTTGTTATGGAGATAGATGAGAAATAGATGGAGAGAGAGAGATACTGCTAAAGGGGTGCTCTGGAGCTGCCTATTGATCACTATTGAATAATAAATCAAGCTATTTTCTACCCTCTTTCACCTTCCTTCCTTCACCTCCCTTAACCACCCTCTTCTTGAAGCCCTTTGGCTTTGCCCCTCCCCTCCTGAGTGGACTTGAGGTTTATGAAGAAAACTCCTTTCTTTTCCTTTCCTATTGGGAACAAACAGGATGGGGATTGAGGTGAAGGGGATAGGGATGTCCCCAGTCTACAAGGAAGGGTTTTGAGGAATGTCAGTTTTGCCACAGCTGTGACACAGAGACAGCCAGAGAGTTTGGAGGACAAGTATTTTTCTACTTTTCTTCTATCTTTAGTCAGATAATCTCTGCCTGAGTAATTCAAGTCCAGACTCTGGCAAAACTCCAAAGGTCTCTCTCTCTGCCTAAGTCAGGAAAGCCAGTCTCTCTTGATCAGGAACCCAGAGAAGAGATTTCTCTCTTGGTCAGTCACCCCCAGAGAGAGCCAAAGGTCCCAATTCCTCTCCTCTGGCCAGCCTCCCAAACTTCACCTTGATTTTTTGCAGATCAGGACCCCAGCTTTGTTTCTTGCATGCTTGGCTTGTCCTGCAAAACCTCTTTCTTCATGTCTCTTCCACAAAAACTGAGAGTAATGAGAGGAGTGGCCGCCAGGGGAGAGTGTTGGCAAGAGGTATGATTTTTTTCATTAGAGAGATATATTTCCATTTAGTAAGGAAGTGGAAGGAATGTATATTCAAATTCAAGTATATAGGGAAGTCTATAGTGGGGCACAGTTGAGCAGAAGCTCCATTAAGCACAATAGAATGTGTTAGGTGATGGATATATTGGAATGAGCTAGGCCTGGACAAAATTAAATATGATTAGAAGTAAAAGGTCAAGAGTAATATTATTTCTTAGATCTAAGGCCAAGGAATTGTGCAATTACTTTAGCATAGAATTAGAGTGCCATAACAAAAGACTTAATATTGTCCATTGATATAGAACATCAATTTTCTCCAAGAGTTCTTATAGAAGTTGGGAACTGGTGTTCTATTTTGGTGCAGACTCTGTTCTGCTGGTTTCTTCCTCAGGTATCCTTTGTTCCCTATTTGACTGATCCAAGCATCTGAGCTCTGGGTCAATATGGGTGAGAAGGGAGGTGGCTTCCATGAGATGATTTACCTAGGTGACTGCTGACAATGAACTTTGAAAAATCATTGAGAACAAAAAATGTGCAACAGAACTAGAAGAGGCAAGGTCAGTCAGATGTCAGAGAGACCTATAAAGGGGGCATCTCAGGAAACCTCATAAAGTTTCTAGTATCTCAAGGAAAACTGCTATGCCCTTGGGCCAAGCCTTCCTAGATTAACTTGGGCAATGAGCAGCACTGTCTCTGAGAGGGAGGCACTGGCTAGATATAACTGGCCCGCAAAGACTGTTTAGGAACACATCCTCTTAGCAGGCTGTAATTGTCCTTGTTGGGTATGTATATTATCATCTATAAATAAGCAGCTTCTAGTCCTGTTCACAGACAACAAATTGCTTTAATCTTAACTAAACCGTGCTTCTTTTTTGAATTTTTAATGAAGGACTATTTTAAAAGCACTTTTCTTTTTCTCTGGCTCAAATTCATCTAGGCAAAAATTCTCTTTTAACTGTTCCTCTCCCTCATTACTCCCACCTCTGATTTAATTGCAATCGATTAGATCATGACCTTCCTTAGATGAGAGTTTTTGTCACTCTATCACCAGTTGTCTCTGCTGTCCAAAATCAACTCTGCTCCTTTATATGTCTGTCTTCTTGTCTATCCCCCCATCTTTTTTTTTCATTCAACTGTATAAAATGATGAGAAAAAAGATCAAGGCAATTTGTTAAACATGAGAAACAGTTGATCACTCATCTTCCCCCTAACATATTCTAGAGGCACATACTAGAGGACATCATCTGCCAGAATAGAAGAGGGTTCCTATTTAGTGATAACAAAAATTATTTTATTGCTGTGATGTTTGTGTCTCATGTGTTTTAACTTATTAAGTATTAAAATGACACTGAAGTAAATAGTATGAGGATTGTTATTCTCATTTTATAGATGAGAAAACAAATGATTTAAAAGGCTTAGGGACCTGTGGTCACAAAGCTCACAAGTGCCTAATGAAATTCTTAAACCTATATCTTCCTAGTCTAGAACCAGTACATAGTCATTCCACCATGCTATGCCTTTTTTCTGCCTATGGAAATCTTCTTCCCTTACCCTCCCAACTTCTAGGGTTCTTAAATTCCCACCATCTCAGTCAAGAAGCCTTCCTTGAGCATCCAAACTTGAATTCATTCCTCCCTCCTCTGAGTTTCAACATTTCTTGCTGCCACCCAGTTCTCATTCATCGTATACTAGAGAGAGGGAAACACAGTTGAATTGAGCTTGGATTTCATTTCTGGCCCTGCCACTTGATCATATGATACTAGGCAAATAATATTAGCTCCTTGAAACTTACTCGTTTAATCCATAAAACAGGCATTGTAAAAATAAACTGGCTCTTGGAATTGTTCTTAGGAACAAATAAAAGGAAATATGGCCCTATTGATGGAATCTAGACTTGAAAAGATGAATTTCATGTAGCCTCTCACTTTTTACTTGTTTAAAGATTCTCTGTCACTCAATTCTTCAAGTTTTAGGGTTTGGATTAGGTAATGAAGCTTGTTGTTGTCCAATATTTTAGATAGACTCATTAGATCTTGTGCTTGGCACAGAGCCTGACATAATATCAAGCAACCAATCAATCAATTAGCAAGCATTTAAATAAACAGCATAGACATATATACATTTATGCAGAACAAATATAAAATTAATACAAGGTAGTTTAGAGAAGTGGTTGCAAGATGTGGGAAGGGAGCAGGAAGGGTATTAAATAAAATTAATGCTAATAAATTGACTGACTGATTCATAGTTACTAAGAAGAGACCCGAGTAGCCATCTATATAGCAAAAGTTGAGGTTCGCTGATCATAACCAGCACATGTATAGTCCTTTGAGTCAGTTCATCAGCATTCATGTCTTGGACAAAAACTGATATGCTCAATAAATTAGACCCAGAATTGAGGAAGAAGTGAATCATTTGGATCAATTTGAGAAAAGTATACATGGAATAATCTCATAATCCTCTCTCCCTCCTACAGAAATCTATCTTTTTTTCTTTCAGCATTGCTCTATGGAGGTGGGACATCTACTATGCACTGCTATGTACTAGTCACTGTGTTAAGAACTTTACAAATATTATTCTGCTTGATCTTCACAACTTTCTTTGTTTTGGGTTGGTGAAACTGAGGTAGAAAGAGATTAAATGTTTGACTCAAGGTCATAGGGCTAGTTAAGTATATGAGGTTGGGTTGAAAAATCAGGTTTTCCTGACTCCAGGCTCAGTCAAATATTCACTGTGCCATTTAGCTTCCTATATCATATAGCATATACAAATAAATACTATATCAGAAGACTTACAATTGCAGATTACTCAGGATACAGTCAGAAAGAACCTGAAAAATGTTAGTGGTCTATATCATGTTACAAATGAGGACTCAAGCTATTGGCAAAGTAGAAGAGTGACATCAGCCAGGGTACATTAAAAACCTGGAAAAACAAAAAGAACTATATATAGTAAAAGAAGGATAATGGGAACACACACTAAGTATTGTTTTTATATCCACAATATAATCTGTAATACTTTGATTCCTTTTCTTCAGCAACAATACTACTTAAATTTATTAGAACCACACCGGCAAACCATAATACTACTTTATTCTTCCAGGAATATATGAAACTCCTAAAATATTTTAATACAAATATTAAAAAAAGAAGATAAACTACTTTTAAAAGAACCAGTAGAATGCCTCAAGTGCATTGGGTATATATTCCATGGAAAATTTAGAGAAAAATTAAAGAAAAGAATTAGATAGAATGAAAAAGCATGCATAAGTAATGCTCTCTTCCAGTAGTATCAAAATAAAATAGAAATAGTGTCACTAAATTATACACAAAGATTCCTGCAGGCTACTTATTGACTAAGAAAAACTTGACTTAGAAAACTACATGTTAATATTGTCTATGTTCAAATTCAATTGAAAAATGTAATTTTTTAAAGCTATTTCCCAATTACATTGTAATTTGGTTCCACTTTGCCTTTAGGAGTGTTGGTGGTCCTGAGATATTTTACATTCTCTGCAATTAGAGAAAATCTATGTCAGAAAGATCATGGATAGCACCAGCCATGATATTATCAATGTAGATTGAATCATATCATCAAATCAATGTATATTAGAAGTCACGATGTTTGAGTTGAAAGGAATCTTAAAGGCTATCTAAGGCAAACCTCTCATTTTTTTTTTTGTCTTAAGGAACTGAGTCACAGAGAAATGGCCTCCCCAAAGGCATAAAGGCAGACTTGTAAGTCTGGGTCTCCTAATTTCTAATGGGGAAAAGAAATAAGACTGACAGTTTGTGGGGGAAGGGGAAACTGGGAGTGGCAGTTGGGTCTTGTGACTAGCACTTCCTTCCTGCTGGGTTGGACTTGCTTCCTGGTGTTGGAGGAGAGAGGAGCTTGTTCAGCCCAGTCTGGTGTGGTGTGCCTCTTCTTGGTTCAGCCCGAAGATTTAGGCCCAATCATTTCTGATAGTCAGAACTGTTCTCGTTTGCTTTCTGTCTACTACTAAGATTCTGAATTAGACTAAGCAGGACTGATATAGAGTAGACGGGAATGGGAGAAACCCTCCACCAGCCTCTGGGGCCTGGCCTCAACTCTGAAGCTAAGGAAAAAGCTCCAATCCCAACTGGTTATTAAACTTTATATATTATTTGAATTCACAGTCAGATAAGTGGACTATCTTTTCTGGGCATAGAGGGAGCTGAACATCAGTTCAGTCATTCAACAACAAACAGATCTTATTGGACCCCTGCTGCTTCCTCTCAGCAGGGGGCATCTCTCTCCTTTGCCTCACCGAGCAATATTCCCTCTCTCCCCTTAAACTCCTCCATACCCCATACAAACTTCCCTTTATCTCCAGTTTTTCCAATCCCCCTATTTCCTTTCCCTATAAATATTACACTAGGTTAATATTCTTTCCATTACTCCATGCTACTGCCAATCCTACTGTGTTAGCTACTCAAAGAATGCAAGGGAAAGTCAACAGATAGTATCATACGGTTTGTGTTAAAAGCTACATTGGAGTCCATTAAGTAAAACTTCCTTAATAAATAAATGAGGAAATGGCAACTAAGAAAGATTAAGTGACTTATCCAGTATCACAAGGCTCATAATGATCTAAGGCAGGATTTAAACTTAGATTTTCCCAACCCTAGAGTCCTAGACTCTAACCATTGCACTGCCTAGATAACCACAGGGGTTTTAGTGATTATCTCTGTTACTTCTTCTGGGATTCTGAAGGACAGAAAAGAACAAGTCATTAGTTTTTGGGGCATTTTACTACTTCTCTAAACTGACCCAAGTCAATCTTCCTTTTGATCCAAAGATTTATTTTATTCCACTCTAACATATCTGACATATCTGACTCCATTTTGGTAGGTAACTTAAACCTCCCAAACTATCCCCATCCATTAATATTGGAATCTAAATCTTCTGATTACAAATTCAATTCCCTTTCTTCTGCAACCATACTACTTAAATTTGTTGGAATCATATTGACTCAAGACAAGTTATTCTCCTCCTTTTCCAGGAAAGTCATATTCATTCTTGACCCACTAATTTTAACTCCTTTCACAGAATAGTAATACCTCAGTTTTCATTGATAATCTATTGGAAAATAATCAGTGAAATCCAAAACCAATGAAAACCAAGGCAATTATTTCTAATGAATCAACATAAATCAAATTATATACTTTTATATATACCCAATACTTACCAAAATATATTTTTAGAGAATAAATATAGTGTTTAATACTAAAAACAATAAGAAATTATTGTAAAATGAATATAGAAGACTAATGTAGAGAACAAATGAACATTTAACATGTAATTTGCCTTTCTGGAGACTCTCCTTAGCATATGGAAGACAGAGAAGAGGGGAGAGAGAGGTTATTGTTTGCAAGGGAAATCCCCCTCCATAAGATCCTTAAGTATCAAGGCATTATCTGGAAAGACTTTGGAAAGAAGCTGACATGTAGAGGAGTTGTTACCTTGATTATGCCCCTCTTCTTAGATGAGATATTATGGGACAATTTCTATGTGACTGAGATGAGATATTTCACTCCCAATGAGAGCTAATTCATTTTGTATAGTCACATATATATTCTCCTCAGTATGCTTTATTTGATTTTCGTTTGCTATCTGTATGGATAAATGGATTTATTTGCTTTTCCATACATGTATTTCTCACACTGAGCAAGATAATGGGTGAATCACCCTTTATTTTTTCAAAATTAACATCAAGGTCAAGTGGGCACTTTTAGGAAATCAGAGGCAACCAATAAAAACCAAGACAAATTTTTCAGGGGGAAAATAAAAACCAATGAAAACTGAAACTGACGATAACTAATTTCATTGAAAACTAAGGTATTACTGTACCTTCAAGCTAGTGGCCCAGTAAGGAACTCTGGACAAAGTTTATTCATAGAACTTAAAATCCCCAACTCATAGTTAGGAGGAAGTTTGTTTCCATGATAGGATAGGATATGATTCAGGGACAGAGATAAACAATATGATCTTAAAAGTATAGAAACAGTCTTTTTTCCCTCCATGTTTTCAAAGATACACTTTTTTTTTATCCTAGAGGCATATATAAGTAGTATATCAATGAATCAATAAATATGCATGTATCAAGCATCTACTGAGTCCTCAAAGAGATCATATTGGATGTGAAACTATGTAGTACAGGCTGGATATAACATGGGAGGTCAGGGAGGAAAGAGATAATTCATTGTAAGCCACAGTGGAGGAGGGGAGATGTTACATAGACTTTAACATTTTCATTGAATTTGTATAGATTTAAAGGACAGTAGAAAGCATTTTGATCTGACCGGAGGTGGAGAGAGTAATGAGCAAAAAGTGTTTAGAAGATAAAATGGAAGACATGATTTTGGTGGGAGGCGAAGCTTAACTTTAAATAGAAAGTGTATCTTAATTCCAAATATAGTAAAAATCCCTAGCACTATTGTTATAACACGATTCTATTGTATTTGTTTAAAATGGAGCAGATCCAATAAGGAGATCGCATTCCAGGATCTCAGGGTCAATTACATACCAAAAAAATTCTATCCATGGAAATCTGCTGCTTCTGCATTGCAACCAAAGTCACTGTGGATTTCATGAAGGAAACAAAGATACTTAACCCTTCTCATGCCTGTTGGGTTGGGTGGCAGAATGAGAGATCCTATTACTCACTATGAGCCTCAGAAGGACATAGAAGGTCAAGCTAATTGAGAGCACCTGACAGCTGACCTCTGTTCATCAAAACACAGCATCCCTTCTCCTCATTTTCATTCTGATTATCTGAGAGCTTAGGAAAAATTTTTCTGCGGAAATTTTCAAGACCACCTAAAGACTGTCCTTGTCCTAATTTGGGACTAATTTGGGACATGACCTGCATTTGGAAATCATTGATGCAGAATTGTTCTGTGAAGGTGTAGCAGTGACTAGGAAGAGAAAGAGAAAATATGGAGAGTATTTCCAATAGACCTGTAAAGGAATAAATTTAATGTAAATCTAGGAGAAGTGATCTTGGGTTGTAGTAAGAAGGCAGAAAGCTGTGTAGAGAATTAATCAACAATCAATTATCACAAATTTATTAAGGGCTTTTAAAATGTCAGGCATTATGTTAGACCCTGAGGATAGGGCAAAAATGAAATGATCTCTGCTCTCAAGGTGTTTACATTTTAGAGAAGTACAGGTGTGTAATTGATTTGGACAATTGCCATGGCACTTATTCTATTTGTGGAGAAGGAGAAAGATCGGAGTTCTTGATGAATGGCCTCATTTTTTAAAGTGAAGTATGGGCTAAGATCAGTCATCAGATATAAGGGTTTATTGAAGACTTCATAGGAAGCTTGAAGGGAGAAGATATTTAAAACAGATGCTATGGTGATTGTAATAGAGCAGCATTTCTGGAAGAGTAATTAGCTAGTCAATAAGCATTTATTAAGCTCCAACTATAGGCCAGATACTGTACTTATTCTTAGGAGATACAAAGAGAGGCAAAAGATAGACCTTTCCAACAAGAAGCTCATAATCTAATGGGGGCAGAAACCATGCAAACAACTCTGTACAAATTGTCTAGAGGACAAATAGGAAATAATCAATAAAGAGAAGGCACAGGATTGAAAAGGGATTGGGAGATCCTTCTGTAGAAGGTGGGATTTTAGCTAAAATTTGAAGGAATGCAGGGAACTGGGGATGAGGAGGGAGAACATTCTAGGCTTGGGTGACAGCCAGTAAAAATGTAGGGTGTCAGGAGATGGAATAGAAGGATCGTGTTGCTGTTCTGAGACCCCAGTTGAGATGAAATAACCCAATTGCAGGGATATAGTTGACTAATTTTTATAATTTCCTCTAGCTCTGCTCAGCATCACATGAGTTGTAGTAAAGTATCCAGATGGTAGGACTACAGTGGTACCTTGATACACGAGTACTGTTAAGTCACAAGCAATTTGAGATGCGGGCAGTCACCATCAGGATGTTTTGCTTTAAGTCAGGAGTGGATATTTGAATCACAAACTTCTGCCATTCTCCACTAGATAGCCTGACAAATGTTCAGTTTCACAAGTTACAGGAGGCTGTCTCATTTAGTTCAGCGTTTATCTGGCCACATGAGCATCTGTATTGAATTTCTTTTGCTTTCTTCTTTATTTTTGTCTTTATTGTCAATTTTTTGGGAAAACTTCTTAACTTTTCACCATGGGTCCTGATGATGGAGGAATTGAAGGAGGAGTCTGAGGTGGATGAGGTAAGGTAATCAGTACAAACAAGATTAAGAAAATGTTGAGAATTTGGGAAAATTTTAACAGTTTATTAAAAAGACACACCCAGAAAAAGTTGCAACAGGTCATGTGTTGGAGCTATTAATGTGAAGATTAAAATTAACTGTCCCCTGATTGTGAAAAGGAAATTAATTAACTCTCCCCTAATTGTGAAAATTAAATTAACTCCCTTGCCAATTTTTAGATTTAATCACCAGAAGTGTAAACTCCCTACTTAAAGTTGAGTAGGGAGAGCTGCTCATTTTTAGATCTAATCATCAAAAGTATAAACATCCTATTAAATCATTAAGTGGGATTTTTGCAATAGTGGGTGACGAATCAGAATTAAACTGACTGCTCCTGGGAAGTCCTAAAGCAAAGCTTCAACTGTGATTAGTAGATGCAAAATTAGGGGAAGGCACCAGAAAGTTGCAAAAGAAAGTGTCTTTAAAACGGAGTTACAACTTCCTGAGTGCAGTTTTTACTTGGAGTTCTATTTGGAGTTGAACTTCCTGTGAGAGGGAGTTCTTCATTCTTTGGAGTTGTGATTGGAGAAGAATCTGCTGACTGGACCTGAGACCCTATTCCTGTTGAGGTTGTCCTTAAATCTCTTCCTTTGGACTGACACATGGTGAGTAAAAAAGCTGACTCCTTTCCTGGATTTTCTGAAAAAAAAAAAACAAGCAAACAAACAAAAACAAAAAAACTAGCCTCACAAGAGAACTACCTCTTGAGAGAAACTTCCCCAGGCCCTCAGCTATAGGGGCTGAGTTAAGGACTGGTTAAGTCCTGATTAAGGACTCTGGTTAAGGACTAAACTCCCCTGCCTGTGTTGAGCCAGGGTTCAGAGTAAATTACTTATTGCTTAGTCTAGATATCTTACCCTAACCTCTCTCTGATTTTCTTACTTTACTCTTTCCATATTTTGTAAATAAATTGTAAATGAATCTTTTTGGAATAAATTAAATTCCTGGCAACTCTATTTTAAATATAATCCAGTACAACCTTTGTATAAATTTACCTTTTTTTCCTCTTACAGTAGACACACTTGTTTCATACATCGAAATATTCTGAAAGGAGGAAGAAACAAACTTCCATGGAAAGGTTTTTATTGAACCAGCCTCTAAGTGAAATTGAGGAAAGTATGGCAAAACAGCCAAAATTCAATGAAGAATATGATAATTAAATAAAATAAAAAATAGCAATTAAGTTTTACAATAAAGTTACATATCATAAGTAATGGGTAAGGTCAATTTTGCATTTAAATGTAGTGTTAAATGTGTAGAGAATAAGTTACGTTAAGTGATGATTTTTATATTTGAAAGCATATAGAACAAAAATGTTTGTGTTTTTTAGGGCCCAGAATGGATTAATTGCATTTCCATTAATTTAAGTGGGGAAGTTCAATTTGACACATGAACAAATTGAGTTATGAGCTTGGTCATAGAACAAAATAAACTCCTGGGTCAAGGTACCACTAATTTGTGGTGGAGGGTTGTCAAAGTGACTAGCAATAGGACAAGGGGATAAGGGATTTGAGAAGTGAGCATGATTCAGGGTTCAATTGATTCCTCAAGGGGTCAAGATTGAAAGGAGGACATTTCAGTCAATGGCATGGTGAATACCTAGGACTGTAATGTGGAGTAGAGAGTTTAGAGGTCATGGTATGGAAAAAGAATTGTGTTAGAGGGCATAAGGCATAGGAAAAGATGAAATTATAAGTTATTATTCCATTCTAGAGATGGCGAAAGTGCTTAAGACAGTGCCTAACAAATAATGTATGCTTACAAATATTTGTTGTCTTGATGTGTTCATTTGAGACCAGAGATTGTGACTTATTATGGGTAGAGATAACTCTATGCTTCGATCTTCAGCACTCTTTTTTAAAGTTCTCCCTTTAGTAACACTAGCTCACACTGCCATTTTAAGAAGTTTCTGAATCAATCAATCAATTGATCATTGAACAAAAACAATGAGAATAATAACATTTATGTAGAGCCATAAGGTTGGTAAAACACTTTCCAAACATTATTTCATTTGATTCTCACAAAATCCCTATGAGTTAGGTGCTGTTTTTATCCCCATTTTACAGAAGAGGCAGTTACAGGAAAGTCAACATGTCTAGTAAATGTCTGAAGCAGGATTTGAATCTAATACTTTCTGACTCCAATTTTCATGCTCTTTATTCTGTGCCATATAGCTGGCTTCCTCAAGCATTTATTAGATGCCTAGTGTATACTATCTTTTCAAAAAAAAAGATTTGTTTTACTATTTTAATACAGTTTTAATATGTTTGGGGCAAATCATAAGAATTGTTCTGTGTCTCATTTAAATATTATAATACAGAAATGAATTCTTAAATTCTTTTCACTTGGATTGGTGCTATCAACTCAAAGATGCAGCAATTATTACCCTGAAGGAGTGTATGTTTCTCATGGGAGGATACTCTGTATTCACAGGTGGATGAAATAAGATATTTATCAAAAATAGGTATATGCCCTAAAGCATAGTGTGAAGTTTACCAGAGAATAGAACCATGGTGAATTCACATTGGGTCAGTTACAAAGAAGTCTGACCACCAGGAGCACAAGACTATGGAGATGGCGGTGACCTGAAGAGCCACAGGAGAAATTGGGTTTAGGATAAAACATAATGAGATCAATTTTGGACATGTTGATTTTGAGATCCATCATGAAGGATTAGAAGGCTCTCCCTGATTTAAGCACAAGAAGTTGTTTTCTCATTTCTTAAAAGTTGCTGACTGCTGTGCACTTTAGAGAGTTAATTTCAAGGAAAGAACTTGCTTCTCCATTTTTCAATTCATGGCAGGGAGGGCCAGAGGAAAGCAGATGTCTAGATGAGGCAGTACAGTTGCTTCAAGCCCACATCCCTGCAGCAAAGTCTGATAGCCTTACAAACAATTATGGTCTCAGTAGGAATTGCAAACTTTTCTTTAAAAACATGATCTGCTCCAGCAAAATACAGATCAGAAAGTGGTGGAAACACACTGGGTTCCTTTGGGGTGTAAAGAATAGCATTTTATAATTGAAGGGGATTTAATCCAAAGATGATTTTTCCTGTTGTGACTAGTGATAGTTTGGAGATAGACAAGAATGGTAGTTATTGAGAGGATAAGAAGCAATTTCGTCCTCTAAATACATGGGTCCTCATGGTGGGATAGGAACAAAGAGGATTGTCACATTGTTGATACCAGTAGCAGTATGGTGTTTATAATATTAGCTTTCTTTTCCAGACAAGTTGTCAGGCTTAGCTGATGTAGAGAATACTAGAAAAAAGGATGGGTGAGCTATTGGGCAGTTCTTCCTGGCCAATTCATACTTGACTAGTAAGTGTAATTCCTATTTACATGTCTTGACAGCTGAGAGAAGCCAGCAGATCAATGATATGCCCTCTTGGTCCTCCTGTGGGCATCTCCCATACCTGCTGAGCTTAATGGAATTCTACTACAACAAAAATTCAGGGTCAAAACTAGACTATGACCAGCTTATATCTTTCTAACATGTGCACAGATTGTGAAAATTGAATGTAGTGTAGTGGACAGGGCTCTGGATTTGAAATGAGAAGATGTGGGTTCGAACCCCACTTACCAATTATATAGAACATTGAGCAAGTCACACCTCTTTTGTTTTCTTTTGTATAATGTAGGGACTAAATTATATGATATCCAAGAATCTTTTTGGTACTGATTTTTTATTTCCTCCAAGGGATTTCACACCCACATTTAGAAAAGGAGAGGAATGAAGAGATTGACTCTTTCTGTCATTTATTTATTTATTCATTTATTCATTCATTCATTTATTTATTTATTTATTTATTCATTCATTCATTCATTCATTCATTTATTTATTTATTTGTTCATTTATTTATTTATTTATTTATTTATTTATTTATTTATTTATTTATTTATTTATTTATTTATACTTTTTTTTTGTTTCTTCTGAGCCTAACAAAAACCTCATGGGATTGGGGTTTAAAATATTTTTATTCATTTACAACAAAGACCAATTGTAACTAAATGACCTGTCCAAGGCCACCAGGCAAGCAAATACTGAGATAGAATTTGAATTCATTTTTGGCAAGATTCTCACCCATGTGTGGTAGCTAGTTTGTGGCATGGAACTCTTGACTTAAAATCAGGAAGACCTAAATTTGACTTCTACCTCAATAACACTAGTTGTTTGTTATTAAGCAAGTCACTCGCCTCAGTTTTCTCATATGCAATATGGACGTAATAATAGCACCTACTGCATAGAGTTGCTGTGAAAATCAAAGGAAGTGATATGTGCAAAACACTGTGTAAACCTGAAAAGAGCTATTTAAGTGCTGCCATCATTATTATTATCATTATCATGAGAATCATAATGACCATTATCACAATCATAACCATAATCCTCTTAATAATTATTGTTATCATCATCACAACAGGATCCTACCAACTTGATTAAAATCTTGAATTGTATTTCATTTTATCTTTGTAGGCTTCCTAGTACTTTGCATTTACTTATATCTGGGTGACTCTGATTTCATTGTTTTGGTTATTTCTCTTCTCAGGAGAGATTATACCCTCCCAGGTCCCCTTATCCTATATGTTTCAAAGATGCCCATGTTCTTTCATAGGTTTTCCAAACAGATCCTACTAAATGGGGTGGAATCCTTCCTTTATGTGCTTTTGCATAGCTTGAGAACCAGGACAGCTTTCAGCTTCTGGTTTCCTTTCCATGCATCAAAAGTCATGTTCTTCATCAATGGTCAAAAACTTGCCCTTCTTTACTACTGTGCCCACCTAATATCCCTTCCAGTCAGGGAGTGAGATGACACTTTTGGTTACCAGTTTATGCTAAGTTACAAAACAGCATAGTTTTGGGGGGGCTACACTGCCCAAAGTTATCAGTGACTAAAGAGACCTTGTTTGGTGAGTCACCAAAGCTGTCTTTCCAATGCCATCATGCAACATGAAGTGCCGCCTTCCTGAGACCTTTTATTTTGTCTAAGGCTGTCCTGAGGCATATAGTAGGCATGTTGTATATGTGCTTTTGTCAGTCAAGTAGATCTTCGTGTGAATTGGTTTAATGAGAACAGGTTTTGATGAAAGGAAGAAGTAAAAAAGGATAGATGGAAAATTCCTATTTCAAATCCCAGTTCAAAAGATCCTGTGAATCTGGCCTTTATGCCCAGGATTGGATGGCAAGTTCAGTGGTAGCTATTTCCTAGTACATTCTGAGTGTTCTTCTTGAGTTAATGTACTAAGTACTCTCTGGAAATAGCCTCCTCTCGTTCCATAAAGTCATTTAGTTTCTGACAGCAGAATTTATTTCAAATGTCTCATAGTCTCACAAGTGACTGGGCAAAATAATAATGACATTTAAAATTGTGTAATGGAGGGTCATTAGGGGGACTACTGACCAATCTGATGAATCTTCCCATCAACCTGATGAGATTATGGAATATACTTTTTTCTTGAAAGGGCCTTCCTCATGGAGATAGGCTTGCAAACCTGTGCTTTACTGATGATGGTGCTTCAAAGGTTATGGCTGTCTGGTTTGGACTGACTAACTGAGGCAGTAAATGAACTCCTGTGGCTTCCATCTCTTTGTCTTTACATCGGCTGTCTTCCATACCTGAGATGTACTCCCTCTTCATTTCTGTCTCTTGGCATTCTTAACCTTCTTCAAATTTCAATCAAAGTACCACTTTTTACATGGCATTTTACCTTCTCTCTATAGCTCTCAGGGCTCCCCCAATTACTTTGCAATTTGTTTATAATATATACAAATATATATGGATATATTTATATAATATAGAAATATATGTACATGTCATACATGCTGATATATATGAATATATACACATATTTTTTACCTATATGTTCTCCAATAGAATGTCTGAATATTCTCAGTGTCTAGCACAATACCTTGAAAATAAGAGGTGCAAAGATTGACAATTCTACCTAAGGGATGATTCTAATTCTAATGAAAATCCTACTGAAATTAATTTGCCTCCTCAGTGCCATATCAATCAAACTTCTCAAAAATTATTTCATAGAACTAGAAAAAAATCTAAATTAATCTGGAAAACAAAAGGCCAAAAATATCAAGGGAATCAATAAAAAAATATGAAGGAAAGTATCTTGGCTGTACTGGATCTCAAACTATTATAAAGTGGCAGTGATCAAAAAAATCTGGTAAGAAATGAGTGATGGATCAATGGAATAGATTAGGTATTCAATACACAGAGGTAAATGACCATAGTAACCTAGTGTTTGACAAACCCAAACATCCAAACTTTTGGAAGAAGAACTCACTACTCAATAACAAATTTTGGGAAAATTAGAAAACAATATGGCAGGAACTAGACACAGATCAATGCCATAAACCAAGGTAAAGTTCAAATAGATATATGATTTAGAAATAAAAGATAAAACATAAACAAATTAAAGGAGCATGGAATAGTTTTCCTAACAGAACCATGGATAAGGGAAGAATTTATGACCAAATAAGACATAGAAAACATTACAAGAGGTAAAATAAATAATTATGAGTACATTAAATTAAAAAAAACATATTTCACAAACAAAATCAATGAGAATAAGATTCGAAGAGAAACAACAAACTGGGGGTGGTATTTATAGCAAGTATTTGTGACAAAAGCTTATTTATTTAAAATCAAAGGAACTTCCTACTATGTGGTCTATAGTAGTCTTGTCTTTTTCTCTACATTCTCTCCTTTGTACATCTAGCCCAAAGGACAGAAATTGTAGGAAATTTGTCCCTGTAGCAGAAGGACCAAAGTAATGACATCAGGAACCAGGAGAATGAAACTCAGCCAACTTTCTATAATATACTATAAAAAAATTAGTCCTGTGTTATAAGTATGAGGAGAAGAGAAAATCCTTGTTTAGCAGTTCTACAAAGTATCATTCCATTTTTTGGAGAGAGTTTAATGACTCAAATGGCACATTTATATTTCTATATTTGTTCATGGGCTCCTGTGAGTCCTCTGTGTCTTTTGCTTTTCTGTGCTGAGTTAAATAGAGATGGATCCGTCTCCAATAAGTATGTTAAACATTGAATGATTATTTGAGTTGAGGACCCTTGGACCTGTATTTGTGGAAATCTTGATATCCTATTCTTAATCTTTATTCAGATTTCCCTGAATTTTTCCTCTGGAGTAAGGGGTAAAAAGTCAAAAGGAGATAATGCAGGCTCCCAGAAGTGTACCTGATTTGTGTGAGCTGGGAAGGGAAAGTAACAAACATTTTTTAAGCAGCTATTGTGTGCCAGTTATAGTGTTAAGCTCTTTACTACTATTATTTCATTTAATCCTCATGACCACGGTGGGAGTGAAGGGTTGTTATTATCCTCATTTGAGGAAACTGAAGCAGACAGAATTAAAGACTTGCCCAAGGTCACACAGCTTTTTTGTATCTGAGCTTGGATTTGACCTCAGGTATTTCTCATTCTAGGACCTGTTCTTTATCTTTTGGACACCTAGCTGTCTCCTTCAGGAAGAGGCAAGGCCACAGGTCACAACTAGTTTTCAAAGGACTTTACACACATGATATTACTTGAGCTTTACAAAAGTGCTCTGCTCTAGGTAATTATAAGTGCTATTTTCTATAATTAACAGACAAAATATTGAAGAATACAGAGGTAAAGTGACTTACCCATCATTTCAGAACCTAGATAAGTCTTAACTTATCTATCAGAACCTAGATAAGGAATTAAACTAATGTGTTCTAGCCTTCAAGTTCAATAATCAATTTCTGAAGCAGCTCAATAAAAGTTCATGGACATGTTCTACTGAGGCATTTGAGTATAAGTGGGAAGGGAAAGAAAGGGAATAAGCATTTATTTATCTTTTACTATCTCCTAGTCACTGTGCTAAGTATTTTAAAAAGATTATCTCATTGATCCTCATAATCCAGAGAAGTAGATGCTATTATTATCTCTTTTCTATAATTGTGGATAAATGAGATTAAATGACTTGCTCTCCCTCCCTTAGTTAATAGGTCACTGAGTCTGGATTTGAACTCAATTTTTTTTAACTCTAAGCCAAATGCTCTATGATATTAAGGGATTCATGAATGGATATTTAAATCTTTTCTAGTTCAAATTCAATGATTCTATTGACCGAGGCCTTTAGACAAAGGAAACTTTGGAAACTGGTCACTGGACATGAAGCCTTTTTTTTTTTCCCATCTCATTTACTGTTATACTTAAGCAGGGACTATTAGCACAGCCCACCATCTTTTCACTTTTTTTAGTTCCTTTATTTTTCAGGATTAATATTGTATGAATATATTTTCACATTTACGTGGATCCATGGTATCTTTGGTGTTGACACTCCCTCTATTATTCAGACCATGGCCTTGGGATAACTTCCTGTATTGCTTTCAGTAATTGATGTGGTTAAATAAAATAGATGTTTTCAACTGGGAAATGGCTAAATAAATTATGGGGCATAAATGTCATGGCATATTCCAATATGAAAAATTGAGAGAAGTTTGAAAAGACTTTAAAAACTGATGCAAATGAAGTAATAAGGACCAAGAAAAACACTGTAACAATGATTATCACAATGCAAATGGGAAGTAGCAACAAAATATTTCAGGATGAAATATATAATAACCAAGATTATACCTACAGAAGAGATGAGAAGACTTTCTTCCTTCCCTTTATGAGAGAATCTGAAGGGGTTTGGGACATAAAATATTATACATATTGTTATACTCATTTGATGCATTGTTTAATTTTGCTGAATTATTTTATTTCCTTTCTTTTTCATTCTTTGTGATAAAGACTGACTCTTTGGGGAAAGTAAAAAGGAGGAAAATATTTGGAAGTGAAAGTGCTATGAAATCAAAAGCTACCAATTACAAAAACCACCACCAACAAAAAAAAACTGATAAACATTCAGTCACTTGCTCATTCTTGAAAACTTTTCTGTTGGATAGGACCTATTGGAGCATCTGTTCCCATGGAATGGAATAGCTTCCTTAGTAATTCCAGGGGAATCCCCATGCAGCATAATCGAGTAGTGCAAAAAGTTATATTTTTAACTCTGCAAAGAGCTCTCATATATAGCATCCTTTAGATAGACCATGATATCAGTCAATCTTTATTCAGTTCCTACTATGTTCTAGGAACTGTGCTAGGCTTTGGAGATACAAAAAGAAGCAAAAGAATCCCTGCCTGCAAAGAGCTTACAATCCAACAGGAAGACAAAACATGAACAAATGTATACAAAGCAAGCTATATATGATAAATAAGAAATTATCAAAAGAGGGAAAGCACTGAAATTAAGTAGGGTTGAGGAAGGCTTCCTCTAGAAGGTGAGACTTTATATGAGACTTAAAAGAAGCCAGAGAGGTCAGTAGTAAGAGTGGAAAAGGCTGAGTAGTCCAGAAACAGGACAGCCAGAAAGAATGCCCAGAACTAAGAGATGGAGTGTATCTGCTTTATGGGAACAGTTAGGACACCAGTATCACTCTGTTGAAGAACTTGGGAAATGCACCCAGGTCAACCTTTTTATTTTTTAGATGAAATAACTGTGATCCAGAAAAGTGAAGGTATTTGCTCAAGGTTATAAAGAGAGTAGATAGAAAAACCAAGGTCAAGATCAATTTCTTTTCCACTGATGCTACTTCTAGTACTATAATAACACTTCAAATTTTTATGGAACTTTAAAGTATATAGAGCAATTTATTCCTAAAAGTCCTGTGAAGTTGGTAAGGTAAGAACTACTATGCCCTTGTCATTGTTATTAGCCAGTAACATCAATAAGCTTTAATTTTTTTAAAACCCTTACCATCACTCTCAGTACTGATACTAAATACATGATCCAAAGCAGAAGAATATAAGGGCTAGCCAACTGGGATTAAGTGGTTTGCTCCGAATCACATAGCTAGGAAATGTCTGAGGAGAGATTTGAACTCAGGACCTCCTTTTTCAGGCCAGGCTCTATCTAATGAACTACCAAGCTCCCCCCTCTATTAGCTTTTTAAGAGAGTACCAGTAAGGTATATAAGGTATTATATATAAAAATTGTAAAATATTATTTCTGTTCCAAACCTAGGGTACAGTCTTTCAGAATTTAAAATTTCACTTTCAAATACATTTATTAAGTAACTGCTCTGTGCCAGGCACTGTGCTAAGTGCACACAAGAAACACACCATATGTGTATGAGAATAGATTAAATGCAGGGTGTGATGGCAGAGGTATATGTATCAAGAATATATATGGTCAAAAGTCAAAATGTTTTTTAGAAAACTTTTCTTGAGTCCATAGTCAGGAGTTGTTTGTTTGTTTTTTTTTCCTGATTGAAGGAGTTTCAAAAATGCTTGTCTTTATCTCTCCTTTAGTATGTATCTTTTTTTGTTTTAAAATATTTATTTATAAACATTTTACCATGTTTACATGATTCATTTTCTTTCCCTCTCCTCTGTTTTTCCCCCCTCTCAGAGCCGCAAAGCAATTACACTGGGTTTTACAAATGTCACTTAATACCTAATTCCATATTATACATCTTTACTATAGAACAATTTTTTAAGGCCTAAACCCCAAATCACATACCCATATATACATGTGACAAGTGATATCATATGTTTGCTTTTGCATTTATACTTGTAAGCATTTAAAAGAGTGGATGCCATAAACTGTTATATTTAAAATAGTGGTAGACATAAACCGTGATAATTAAAATGGTTGAAGGCTATAAACTGTAGTGAGTTAAAATAGTGGAAGACTTAAATTGTGATAGATATAAGAGTGGGTGAGTAAATTGTGACTGCAGAAAATATGTTTTCACTACAGTGTCTTGTTTAAAATCAAATATAAGGTGGTTACCAGGGAAATATTCCCAATTATGAATATACCCAAGACAACTGGGTTTTATAGAGATTTTTAATTAATAATACAATGAAGAATCAAAGAAAGAGAGAGAGAGAGATAAAGGAAATAAATGAGAAAAGAATAGGCCAGCCCAGGCAGCCCTGGCCAACCCAGGCCTAAGCCCTAAAAAAAATGATCAGTCAGTCCTAATTACTTACCATAAGATCTGTTCAAGCGAGGATTCAGGGGGACAGAGTCTCTCCAGAGGGAGTTCCAGCCAGAGTCAGCCTCCCTTGAAAGACCTCCTTAGAGATTGTCTCTCAAGAGCCTGTATATCTCAAGAGATCTTTTCAACAGTCTGTCCTTTTTCTTATATAGAGGGTTTTCTCCTATGTTACCTCCCCTAAGTTCTTCCATCTACCAATCACAGTAGACATTTTCCAAAGGACAGCCCATTCCAAATTCACACCTGAGTAGATTAATCCTTTTAGTAATCTACACCTGAGTAGTTTAGAATCTCTGTGTAAGTTTTTTTCCTCTTTTCTCCTTTTAAGTTCACAAGTTGCCTGACCTTTATAGGTACTTAGCACCCCTTTGTAATTAATTCTAAAAATAGGCATGGCTTAAGTATGGATGTAAGTATTTTTCATTGTTCAGCAAGGAGTTTTCTTCCCTAAAGCAGTCTTAAGTACAGGTGGAATAGAGGTCTTCCCATTTCTGATCTAAGTAGAGTTCTCACATTTTAGATCTAAGTAGCTTCACTGTTTAAAATGGGGAATAGTTCCAATAGGGAATTGTCCCAATAAAAAATTCCCCAATGGGGAATCTTTTAACATTCACAAGTCTGAGAAATTTCAAGACTCACATACTCCCGTAGTTCTTTCTTTCAATGTAGATAGCATTCTTTTACATAAATCTTTCAGGAGCATCCTGGCTTGTTGCATTGCTACTAGTAGCAAAGTCCATTACATTGAATTTTTCCACAATGTTTTACTTTCTGTGTACAGTGTTCTTCTGGTTCAGCTCATTTCACTCTACATCAGTTCATTGAGGTCCTCCCAGTTCATATGGAAAACCTCCAGATCATCAATCCTTATAGCACTATTAATAGTATTACATCACCATCAGATACCACATTTTGTTCAGCCATTTCCCAATCAATGGACAGCCTCTCATTTTCCAATTTTTGACCACTGCAAAGAGTGTGGCTATTTTTGTACAAATATTTTTCCTTATTATCTCTTTGGGGTACAAACTCACCAGTGGTATTGCTGGATCAAAGGGTATGCATTCTTTTAAAGACCTTTGCACATAATTCCAATATAATGTGAAATTGCTTTCCAGAATGAGTGAATTAATTCACAACTCCACCAGGAATGCATTAGTGTCCCAATTTTGCCACATCTCCAACATTTATTATTTTCCTTTATTGTCATATTGGCCAATCTGCTAGGTGTGAGATGGTACCTTAGAGTTGTTTTGATTTGCATTTCTCTAATTATGAGTGAAATAGAAAAGATGATCTGTGTGACTATTTCTTGTTGCTGCTGACTGATGTATTCTGGCTTGTGACTGTGACTAGCGAGAGCTGCTACAAATATGGGGACATATCTGCCTATTTGCAATGGAGATTGAAGTACTTTGAGGGACACTGAGAGATACTGATACAGGGGAATGCTGCAACAGGGATATTGCTAAAGGGAAATGCACTGGTGTTTGCCTACTGATCTCTGCTGATGGTCGATAGATCAATCTATTTCCTAATCTCCTCCTCCCTTTACTCCCTCCCTTCTTCAACCTCTTCCTTTCAGTTTCTTCTTGAAGCCTTTGGCTTCCTCCCTCCCCCCTGAGTGAACTAAGATATTTATGAGAAAAAAAAAAAACTTCTTCCTTTCTTTTTTCAGGTAAGTGGTTTATTGAGATTACAGGATGGGAAACTGAGGTAAGAAGGATGAGGGTTTCCCTAATCTATAATGAGGATAGGAGGGTGTGGGAAGTCAGTCTAGTAACAACTGTGACAGACAGAGAGATGGATGGAGGACAACTGTTTAAAATCTTCTTTCTTCACAAAGCCAGCAATTTCAGAAGCCCCCCTCAAGGGTCCTTCAGCCTGGGACAGAAACTAAATAATATCAGTTCAGCTTCTTCCCCCTGGCCATCTTCAACCCCCAGAGTCAGAGACAGAATCAAAAGTTCAAGATCCTGCTACTTCTTCTCTGTGACCAGACCCCCAACTGCCAACTCCTGGGAACATTCCGTTTGGAAACTTTTTCTTGATTGACAGGCAGGTCAGGTCCCCAGCTTGTTTCTTGCATCTTGACTTGTCCTGCAAAACCTCTCTCTCTTCAAGTCTCTACCACATGAGCGATTTAGAGCACTTTTTCATGTGCTTATTGATAGTTTTGATTTCTTTATCTGTAAACTGCCTATTCATGTCCATTGACCATTTGTCAATTGGGGAATAGCTTGATTTTTTTTTTTGTACAATTGACTTAGCTCCTTATAAATTTGAGAAATGAGACCTTTGTCATAAGTTTTGGTTATATATATATATATATATTTTTTCAATTTGTTGCTTCCCTTCTAACTTTGGTTGAATTGGTTTTGTTTGTACAGAAACTTTTTAATTTGATATAATCAAAGTCAATCATTTTACATTTTGTAATGTTCTCTATCTCTTGCTTGGTATTAAATTTCTTCCTTTCTCACAGATCTGACAGGTATACTATTCTATGTTCACCTAATTTGTTTGGGATTGCCCTCTTTATATTTTTATTTACTAATTTAATCTTAATATAGGGTGTAAGATGTTGATACAAGCTTAATTCCTCTCAAACTGTTTTCCAATTCTCCCAGAAGTTTTTGTCAAATACTGGGTTCTTATATAAAAAGTTGAGACCTTTGGTTTTATTGAACACTATCTTGCTACTGCCATTTACTCCAAGTCTGTTCCATTTATCCACCCTTCTATTTCTAAGTCAGGACTATATAGTTTTGATGATCACTGCTTTATAGTATAGTTTGAGATCTGGTAAAGCTGGACCTCCATCCTTCACATTTTTTTTCATTATTTTCCTTAATATTCTTGAGATGAACTTTGTAATATTTTTTTCTAATTCTATAAAAAATGTTTTGGTGGTTTGATAGATATAGCACTGAATAAGTAAATTAATTTAGGTAGGATTGCTATTTTTATTATATTATCTCATCCTACCCATTGTAGCAGTTAAAATTAGTTTCTCTGCTAGAAGTATAATATTTTTATGAAGTTTTATTAAAGATTAAGAAATAAAAGGAAATACAAAATAAAATAATAAAAGCATGTGTCTAGGCCCAGAGAGCTCATCCACAATCACTCACTCTACATCCTGCCTGGTAGAGCTGCTTGAGCCCAGATGCGGAAGCCAAGAGAGCGAGCAGTAGGCGGAGTCCCTTTAAATAAAAATTTGTGATCTCACACTCAGGGAGATTCAGGGAGATTAGAGGGCAATCTGGGAACTTGCAAGGACGTCTGGAGATTGAAGTCCGAGGTTCAAATCTCCATTTTTACATCATGAACAATTAATGTTTTCCCAATTGTTTAGATCTAGTTTTATTTGTGTGAAGAGTGTTTTGTAGTTATGTTCATATAATTCCTGAATTTGTCCTGGCTAGTAGATTTCCAGGTATTTTATCTTGTCTAGAGTCATTTTGACTCTAATTTAAAACTCTTGCTGATGGGTTTTGTTGGAAACATATATAAATGCTGATGATTTATATGGGTTCATTTTGTGCCCTACAGCTTTGCTAAAGTTATTTACTAATTTCTAAGTTAATATTCTTGGATTCTCTAGGTATACCATCATGTCATCTGCAAAGAGTGATAGTTTAGTTTCCTCACTGCCTACTTTGATCCCTTCAATTTCTTTTTCTTCTCTAATTGCTACTGCTAGTGTTTCTAATACAATGTTAAATAATAACGGTGATAATGGGCAACCTTGTTTCACTCCTGATCTTATTGGGAATGCTTCTAATTTGTTCCCATTGCAGATGATACTTGCTGATGGTTTTAAATAAATAGTGTTTATTAAGTTCAGGAAAGGCCCTTCTTCTTACACTTTCTGGTGTTTTCAATAGGAATATGTTGTATTTTTTCAAAGGCTTTTTCTTCATCTATTGAAATAATTATGTGATTTTTGTCGCTTTGATTGTTAATATGGTCAATTATGTGGATGGTTTTCCTAATATTAAACTATCCTTGCATTTCTGGTATAAATCCCACCTGGTCATAGTAAATAATCTTTGAGATGACTTGTTGTAGCCTTTCAGCTTGTATTTTATTTAATATTTTTCCATTTACGTTCACTAAGGATATTGGTCTATAGTTTTCCTTCTCTGTTTTTGGTCTTCCTGGTTTGGAAATCAGTACTGTATTTGTATCATAAAAATAATTTGGTAAAACTTCTTGTTTGACTATTTTCTCAAATATTTTGCAGAGTACTAGGACTAATTATTCTTTAAATGCTTGATAGAATTCACTTGTGAATACATCTGGGCTTTGCTGATTTTTTTCTTAGGGAGTTCTTTGATGGCTTGTTTAATTTCTTTTTCTGATATGGGATTATTTAGGTATTCTATTTCCTCTTCTGTTAATCTAGGCAATTTATATTTTTGAAAATATTTATATATTTTACCTAGATTGCCATATAATTGGGCAAAATATATCTTAAAAATTACCTTAATGTCCTCTTCATTAGAAGTGAGATTACCCTTTTCATTCATGATACTGTTAATTTGGTTCTCTTCTTTCTTTTTCTTTATTAGGGTAACCAATATTTTATCTATTTTATTTGTTTTTTTTTTCTTCAAAATGCCAGCTTCTAGTCTATTGAATAGTTCAATAGTTCTTTTACTTTCAATTTTATTAATTTTTCCTTTGATTTTTAGGATTTCCAATTTGGTCTTTATTTGAAGATTTTTAATTTGTTCTTTTTCTAGTTTGTTGTTGTTGTTGCATGTCCAAATCATTAATCTCCTCTTTCTGTTGTAGTGAAAATTTCACCTTTTAAGATTGTTATAATATTGAACAATGGCCGCCAAGGAATTTACTTATGAAATTCTTAAAATGAAACACTCAAGTCAGAATGGAGTTTATGGAGATTTAATCACAATGGGAGTAAGGAAAAGGAGAGAGAAGAAAATGGAAAGGGGTTACTCAACCTCTGACCAAGGCAGAGGGAGATTAGGCCCAAACGGCCAAGGTGGAAAGGAATCAGTCCTTGACTTATGTGACCGATCTGAAGGGAAGCTGTCTGAGGGCCTCCTTCCTGTTCAAGCTCCTAACATGAACTAGCATCTAGCTCTCTCCACAGGAAGTGAGCGAATTCCAGAGGCTGCTTTCTCCGTCACTTCCTGTGCCTCACAAGTGCCAATGGTGGCTCAAGCTTGGCTTAGGACAGCCCAGGTGGGCAGTTAGTTATTTCTTATTTGTCATTGACTAGCACATGCCCGTGTAGTGTGGGTGTGCACAATTTTTGGGTGCTAGACCAAGATGGAGATTTTTTAAATTCACATTTCTCTTTTTTGTTAATATGGCCACCCTTGTATAAAAAATTTCCCTGAGTATTGCTTTTGCAGTATCCCAAAAATTTTGTTTTCTCATTGTCATTCTCTTCTGAGAACTTATTAATTGTCTCTATGATCTGTTCTTTAACCAACCAGTTTTGGAGAATCAGATTATTTGAATTTCAATTATTTTTTTATTTATATTTCCATGTGCCCTTACTAATTATAATTTTATTGCATTATGATATGCAAAAGTTGCATTTATTATTTCTGCTTTACTGTATTTGTTTGCAATGTTTTTATGCGCTAGTTCATGGTCAATCTTTGTGAATGTACTAAGTGTTGCTGAAAAAGTGTATTCCTTTTTTATCCCTATTTATTTTTTCCATATGTCTATTAACTCTAATTTTTCTAAGATTTCATTCACATCTCTTACCTCTTTCTTATTTATTTTTTGGTTTGATTTATTTAGATTTGATAGAGGAAGGTTAACGTTTCCTACCAATATAGCTTTACTATGTATTTTCTCCTTAAGCTCAAAAGTTTCTCCTTTAAAAATCTGGTTGCTATACCATTTGGTGCATACATGTTGAGTACTAATATCTTTTCATTGTCTAAACTGCCTTTTATCAGGATGTAATTACCTTCCTTATTTCTTTTAATCAGATCTATTTTTACTTTGGCTTTTTCAGATATCATGATTGTGACTCCTGCCTTCTTTTTCTCAATTGATGCCCAATAAGTTCTGCTCCAGCCTCTTACCTTTACTGTAAGTGTGTTTACCTGTTTCATGTGTGTTTCTTGTAGACATGTGGTAGGAATTTAATTTTTTATCTACTTTTATCTTCTTATGTTTTATGGGTGAATTCATCCCATTCACATTCAGAGTTATGGTTACCATTAGAGTTATGATTATATTTCCTATTAATTTGTTTTCCTCTTTTAGTCCTGCTCTTTATTCTTTCACTATTTCCTTCTACACCACTGTTTTGCTTTTATCAGTCTCCCAATTCCCCACCCTTATTTTTCTTTCCTACCCACCCCCTCCCTTCTTATTCTCCTCTTATTTCTCTTTAAGGTCTATTAATTACCTCCCCCTAATCTTTCCCTCTCTTTTAATACTTCCCACCCCACTCTCCACCTTTGTTATTCCCTCTCAACTTCCCTGTAGGGTAAGATTGAATTCTATACCCCCAAAGATCTGGCCATTCTTCCCTCTCAGAACTGATTCCACTGAGACTAAGTTTTAAATATTACCTATTATCACTCTCTTCCTCTCCTTCTTATGAAAGTATTCCCCCCCACACCCACCATGTACCTCTTAATGTGGTATAATTTATCTTATTTTTCGTCTTCCTTCTAGTTTTTCTTAGTGCCATCTTTTTTTTTTTTTGGTCCTCTCATTTTTTACATATCATCTTGAGCAACTGAATACCACAATCTGCCTATGAAGAATTCTTCTACCTACTATTAAAATGAAAACAATTTTTAAGAGTTACAAATAGTTTTCCATGTAGGAATATAACCAATTTTACCTTACTGAAGTCCTTAACATTTTTCCTTCTCTTTCTTGTTTACCTTTTTATGGTTCTCTTGAATTTTGTATTTGGACACCAAATTTTCCATCTAGTTCTGGTTCTTTCTTTAGGAATGCTTGGAAATCTTCTATTTTGTTAAATGCCCATCCTTTCCCCTGAAAGTATATAGCCAGTTTGTATGAGTAGGTGATTCTTTATTGTAGACCCAATTTTCTTGCCTTCCTGAATATCATATTCCATGCCTTGCAGTCCTTTAGTGTGGAGGCTTCCAGATCCTATGTAATCCTGACATGGGCTCCTTGATATCTGAATTGTCTTTGGCCACTTGTAACATTTTCTTCTTGGCCTGGAAGCTCTTGAATTTGACTATAACATTCCTGGGGGATTGTCTTTTGGGGATTTAAAAGGAATGATCTATGGATTCTTTCAATGTCTATTTTTGCCCTCCTGTTCACGAATATCAGGGCAGTTTTCTTGGATAATTTATTATAATATGATGTCAAGGCTTTTATTTTATTCCAAGCTTTTAGGTAGACCAATAATTCTCAAATTGTCTCTCTTGAATCTGTTTTTCAGGTCAGTTATCTTTTCAATAAGATATTTCATCTTTCCTTCTATTTTGTCATTCTTTTGATTTTTCTTTATTAATTCTTGCTGCTTCCTGAGATCATTAGCTTCTACTTGCCCAATTCTAGTCTTTAAAGAGACTAATTTTCAGCTATGATCTTTCAATTTTCCTTTTCAGTTTTGTCTATCCTACTTTTCATTGCTTCTCAGTAGGTCAATTCTGGTCTTCAATTTTCTTATTACTTCATTTGATTTCTTTCTGTGCCTCTTTTTCAATATGGGCAATTTTGTATTTTAAGCAATTATTTTTCTCTTTGTATTACTTTTATTTCTTTTACCCACTTTTCTTCCCATTTTTCTTCAATCTTTCTTACTTGGTTCCTGAACTCTTTTTGAGTTCCTTGAGAGATTGTGACTAATTTCCATTTGGGCGGGCGGGGAGGAAGTTTGGATGTGTTTGCTTGTTTGTCACTCTCTGCTGTTGCTTCAGCAGTTTGCCCCCTTTCTCCATAGAAATTATACAGAGTCAAGAGCTTCTTTTTGCTGCCAGTTATTCTTTTTTCCACTAGTTTATTGGTGTTTCTGCATGTTGATTGATTTCTTAGTTTCTGTCTCACAGGCCTTTGCCTTGGTAGTATCTTCTTTCCCCATCAAAAGCCTAAGCAAGGGCAGGTAGATCTGTGATATTCTTTAAAGTGTTTTGCCCTAAGGCTATCTTTTGAGCCCCTGGTGCCCAAGCTATGGTCATACTTGTTCCTGCCCAAGCTCCATGCTCTGCTACCTAGGCTCTGTACTCTTCAGCCTTGGTTCTCAAGTCTCACTGCCAATGCCTTGCACTGCCCTCAGAGGTATGTCTGTGGTGCTTTCAGCCATCCCCTGCGAATTTAGAAATTGCTTGACCCTTGTTCTGACTCTGGCATGTTAGGTGGTGTGAGGAAGGGGTGATCAGATTGCCTTTTGATAAGTACAGTTTTTCCCCCTTATATTATAGTGTCTGAATCTCCAAACACTGCCTACCTTTAAGGTTAAATCCAGTGAGAGATCCTCTTTACTTGTTCAATTTTGATTTCTGTCTTTATGAGATGCTTTGTAATGATTAGTTGGAACTAGATTCAGAAGGCTCCTGCTACTATACCACCATCTTAGCTCTGCCCTATGTGTATTTTTCTTTGTTCAAATTCATTCTTCATGTTCCTCCCTCTTCTCTAGATTCTTTCCAAAGATATAGTTAATGGAAGGAATAGAAAGAACAATCAATAAGAAGATATTTTCTTCTCTCTTAAAAATCAGTTCCTTCTCATGGTTTGGTTCAAACTAGTATTTCCAAGGAGTGGTTTACCAGTATGGAAATCTTCTTTTCTAATTGAGATCAGTCACCCATTATATAACTTCATCTTAGAGAGTTGCCTTGTGGCACAGAGGGATTTCATTATTTGCCTATTGTCAGAAATATTATTTATAAGAAGCAGAATTCAAACAAATTCCAGACTTCTGTCCACTACTTTATATTTCTTCATGTTATAGACACAGTGTATTTAGTCAAGACAAAATGTCAAGTCTTCTGTGTCTTGGTTGTCTGTTAAAGTATGTTATATGTATTCAGCTGTTTAACTAATTTTGTTAAGTTCAGGTGTGAATGACACCAGCATCATGCATTTGATTCCCTATGCTGAACAGCAATCCTCATTTGATTCCATGACCACAGATTATACCTTCTTCTCTGACCCCCTGATTATAGAAGGAGGTAGAATTTAACAATGGAAATGAACAACTAATTTCATAATCGCAGGGAAATGAGTGCTATTCTTGGTACATGCACTAGCATGCACCATGCCTGACATAGAAGACTTGTTTCAAGTCTGTGTTTTATAGAGGGGAGCATTATAAAAACTCTGAGACAAATACTCTTCATATATAAAATCAACCAAGTAAGCAACAAGCATTTATTAAGTAACTACCATATTCTAGAAACTATGCTAGGCACTGGGAATACAGAAACAAAAATGAAATATTTCCTGTCCTTAAGGAGTTTTTAGTCTATTATAGGGATTCTTATCATGGTATTTGTCATCTCTTTTAAAACTTTTTGATAATTGTAGTCAAATATTGGTTTCTATAGTAATCCTATATATTTTATTTTATTTTTTGCATATTAAAACACTGCTCTGAAAGCTTGTCAGGCTGACAAGGTGGTAGAGGCATGATCCTCCCCCCAAAATTAAGAACTCTTGTCCTACTGGGAATAATGATATCTATACTGTATATCTCAGACTTTTATTGTATTGGTTAATTGAGATAATGTAAATGATGTATTATAGAACTGGAAAATCCTATATAAATGTAGTCCACATCTTTGAAAACAGCTAAATAACCCTTTCCTATAGTTTTATGGGATTACAGCTAAAGGGACCTAATTGGTTTCAAAGAGATTTCACTTTTTATCCATCATGATGTAATCCAGAAATATGAGTGTCAGAGGGGATGGAAGAAGGTTCTTTATTATGTCATGGAGGAGAGGAATCCACAAAGACAGAGGCAGTGATAGCATCAATAGCTTCCAGGTGTGCACCAGTGAATTCCTATGCCAACCATGGAGTTCAGAGACTTGAAAAAAATAGTGGATTCTTCTAGAAGATGGCAGTGATGTCTAGGATTCAGTGAAGTCAATGAATAGCAATGGTACTTTGGAGAGAATGAGAAGGGCAACTGATAGAAGATCTGTCTGAAGAGCCATACCAACAGTGCATATGAATGAAATTTAACTAATTTTGCCTTGAATTTTGTTGGAACTATGACTGAGCTATTGTTTTAGATAGGAAGGAAATAGCTTTTGTAAAAAGAAATTCTTTATTACTTTTTTAAATTTATCAGGCAACCTGGAGGTCTTCTTACCATAGATATGTGTAGGGATTAACCAGCCCACAGAGACAGGAAGGAGGGAGAGAAAGGGTGTAAAAGGCTGCCAGCTTCACTTGGTCAGGCTGTCAGTTGCTAACAGGGCTGACAGTTGGTCATTAGGAGTTGGTTGTTGGTGGTGTGGGTTGGTGATTAGTTGGTGGTTGACATTTAGTTGCTAGAATATAAAAAGGCAGGCCTGAGCTTACTGAGAGGGCTTTAGCCTTTAGAGGGCTTTTTGCCTTTTGACCTTTTGCCTTTTGGTTTGGGCTGTTTTTCTTCCTTGAACCTTTTGGAAGGTGGCTGGTCTTCTTTGACAGACCTAATTGGGGTTGGATTAAACATGGATTGGGTTGGTTTTGATTGGGTGGATTGGGTTAGAACTTTGTGGGGTGGTTGTTATTAGTCGTAGTTTTAGGCAGTTATAGGTAAATATAGACAATTTCAGATAGTAATTATAGGCAGTTATTGGATAAATAGTATAGACATTAGGACAATTTCTTTCTCTACCTCTTTCCTATATTTCCCTCCTTTACTATATTCATTTTACTATATTTTTTTACTATCTCTATTTTAATTAAACTAAATTATTAATTGTTAAAAGCTGCTAGAAGTTTTCTTTTCTTTGGCTTAAAGGGATAATATTAATTTACAACTCTACTATATTCTCATTAAAACTTGAATTATTAAAAGCTACTCTCCTATTTTGTCAAAACTCCTAATTTAACTCTTACATTTTCACCCAGAATGGCCCATTGGACTATGACACTAATCCATTATCTATCTGTTCTTTACATGCCTTTTAATAAGCATGTGCTATGATGAAATGAATTTTAATGGTCTTCTGTTTACAGGGAAGCAAAGAGCCATTCCTTCTCCCCAGACCTTACTTAAAACCATGCAGATATTCCCAGAATCTCTGTAGATTGGGCAAGTAATCGCTATGGAATTATTAAGAAACCTTTGAGACTGAAGTAAATCTGTGAGATCCCAGAGATATAGAACACAGTCAAGAGTTGCATAAATTTAAGATATTTTATGATTATTAATCCTAGGATAACAGCTCAAATCAAGTGTATTAGTTAAGGTCTAGAAATGTCCCTTTAAATGATTTATTATGAATAATATTGAATATTAATGAAATCAATTGAACTTTCTTTACAATTATATTTAAATAAGTTAAAATCCAGGTCATTAAATGTCATAAAAACTTTTAATTTATTCCTTATAATTTCACATAAGTATTCTCCGTCCACTGATTGCTTTTTACCTACCTCTAATGTGTCTATAATTATTATGTATTCTGTTCTTCTAGTTCTGCTTTTTAATTTTAACTCTGAAAGCATTTCAAAAGAGCCTTTTTGTAATTCCTTATATTACTCCTACTTGTTATCTTATTTGCATTTATTAGTACATTACATTGATGTGACATTGTTTTTTTTTTTCAACCAGTCTTCAAAGATGCATTCATTTTCCCTTATTTCTAACTAATAATGCTCTGGAACAGCTTTGGAATATATACATTTTCTTTTCTTGTTTTGTTTTGTTTTCATGTTTGATAACACTTTCAGGGTATTTTCCCAACCAAGGTAAAATTGGGTCAGAGGACAGGATTATTTCTGTAACATTTATAACATATTGCCAGATTGTTCTAAAAAAAAAGATATGACAACTTTACAGTTGCACTTACCAAGAATGTATGCATTCTTTCTCTATATTCTCTGTCAGAATTGAGTTTCATTGCTTTTAATCTTTTTTTTTTTTTGCTATTTTGATGATTATGAGAAATTGGCTCATTTTTCCATTTAAAACATGTTTTTATTTATGTTAAATATTTATCAATTACAATCAAATCTTTTTTATGGGAACTCAACACATAAATTCAAGAATATCCAATTGGCAATAATAATGAAGTCAGAAAATAATGTAAATTGAAAAAAACCATGTGCTAAATTTGTGCCTTTTTCCAAAGTTTTGTAATGTCTCACAGCAGTCTGACCGATCACTTGCATTGTTTTGTGCCAAAAGTTACCTCTTCATAAGTCTTTGTCCAGAGTTCTCACTTGTGTGAGTTCTGTCCACATCAAACCATGTTACTTTTTGTTTCATTAATGCTGTTTAGTTATTAATAATGGCCTATAAGTACAATATTAGTGATGCTATCATTTTGATAAACTTAGAAAAATTTGTAAGGTGCCTAGGTATGCTTATGTAAGAAATACTTATTAAATAATGAGCTTCACTATCATGCACAATTTTCTATTCATGTGAAAAGTCCTAAAATGTATTACTTGCATAAAACAAGGTTCTACTATATTATTTAAAACAATTTTTAACATTCATTAAGGAAATTTTTGAGTTCGAAATTCTCTCCTTCTCTTGCCCACCTCACCTCCTTGAGAAGTCAATTTGATGTAAATTATACATGTGAAGTCATACAAAATATATTTATATTTGTCATATTACAAAAGAATACACAGATCAAAAACAAAAGAAAAATAAAGAAAATTTATGAGAATGCTTTAATAAGCATTCAGAGTTTATTAGTTCACTCTGAAGGAGATAACATTTTTCCTCAAAGGTCCTTTGGAATTATTATGGATCATTGCCTTGATTAAAAGACCTAAGTCTCACATAGTTGATCACCCTTACAATATTGCTATAACTAACAAGTTGGGGTATATGATTATAACAGAATATTATTACACCATGAGAAATAATGAATAGTGCCATAAAAACTTGGAAATACATATGGAATGATGCCAACTGAAGTGAGCAGAACCAGGATAATGTCATACACAGTAACAGCAATAGAATATGATGACTCAATTATTATAAGCAATACAAGGATCTAGGACAACTCCAAGAAACTCATTCTGAAAAAAGACTCTCTATTACATAGAAGGGCCTAAGAGAGTCTGAATGTAGACTGAAGCACAACATTCTTTAATTTATTTCTTGCATGTATTTTTCTATAGTGTAACAAATATATGTCTTTTGTAATAGGTATAACTGATCTTATATTGGGTTTGAATATTAATAACCAGTTGGGTCAGTGATTAAACTGATTCACAGGTGGTGGATGGAGGACTGGATGCAGTTTGATATAAATCTAATTTATTTCTAGTTGAGGTAGGGAAAGTCAATCGAATGATAGAAACTAGGAATTGGGAATAAGGTAGGAAATCTATTTAACTAATACTAAGTTTGTCTAAATAAACCCTCCAAAATCTAAATTTCTGTGTTTGCAGCCTCTTCTAGTCCACTGAGGTAGACCTACACTGAACTATACTCACTGACTAAAATATTAAATTCTAACTTACTAACCTATGCTAAAATGATGACATTTAAATATATAATAAGCTTCTAAAGTAATGTATATAATCTTTAGAGAAAATTTGAAGCAGTTTCTCTCTCTCTGAAGTTAGAGAAGAACCAGTCCTCTGATAGTTTAGTCTCCCTTCACTCCAATCCCAACTGTCACCTAAGCTGACAAAATTGCTCTCCAGCTGCCCCTCTGGTTCAGAAAGGAAAAGCTCTCAGCTGACACTCTCTTTTTTATTTCAGGATTTGTATTTCAAATCTAAAAGTAATACTCTCAAATTCACTAAAGACCTTTTTTCCTTTCAGAGAATGACCCAGAAACCTGCTACTAAAGAAGTCAGAGTCCGGACCCAGAAATCCCAAGCCAGCTCCTTTTTCTGGTAAGCCTTTTAAAGTGATCACAGCAAACTCAGTCTGTTCTCTCTCTTCAAGGGGACAGCATAAAAGTCAAAAACCCGTTCTCTGACTTAAAACCCCTGCTTCTAATGAGAGAGGGTAAACTAAATAAAATCCTTATCACAACATTTTTTTTCACAATATGATGGACATTTTCATGTATTGTATGTAATACATATATAACCTAAATTATATTACCTGGTATCTTGGAGAAATGGGATGGGTTAGATTGAGGTAGAGGACATGGACTGCAAAATGTCAGAAAATTATTGTTCAAAATTGTCTCAAAAGTGAAATATTGTGGCACAATCAAATGAAATAGACTTCCTTACTAGTAGCAATGCAATGATCCAGGACAATCCTGAGGGATCTGGGAAAAAGAACGCTATCCACATCCAGAGAAAGAATTGTGGGAGTAGAAACACAGAAGAAAAACATATGATTGATCACACGGTTTTATGGGTAAATAATTGAGGATTTTGGCTTTAAATGACCATTCTATTGCAAATATTAGTAATATGGAAATAGGTTTTTATCAATGATACATGTATAATCCAGTGAAATTGAGTGTCAACTCTAGGACAGGAAGGGAAAGAACATGAATCATATAACCATGTAAAAATCTTCCTAATTAATTAATTAATTAGTTGAAAATTGTCTCAACATGTAATCTGGAAAAAAAGTTAAAATGAAAACTCAATATTATTATTGTTATATACATTATTCTCCTAGTTATGGTGACTTCACTTTGCATCAATTCATATGTCTTCCCAAGTTTTTTCAGAAACCATCCTGTTTGTCATGTCTTGTAATACAATAGATCCTTAATTATTTGATAAATGCGACATATCTCAGAGAAATTTTCTGCAAATTCCTTCCAGTTTCTTATTTTCCTTCTAATTTTAGCTGCATTAGTTTTGTTTGTGCAAAACTTTTTAAATTTCATGTAATCAAAACTATCTATTTTACTTCCCATTTTCCTGTCTCTTGTTTTCATAAAATCTTTCCTTATTCTTAAATCTGACATGTCTATTTCTTTTAAGAAAGCTTTTGAATAAAGGATAGGGAGTAAATTTTTAAAAAAGTGTTTCTCTCTTGCCTTGTTTTTGTTTATTTGTTTTTCATGGCTCTTTTGCCTTTCCCTTCTGGGGGACTCTCTTTAGGAGTCTTCCAGGTGGTGGGGACCCACCCACATAGGGAGCTGGGTAGTGGAATCTCTGCCCCTCTTCTTTTGCTTGCAGAACTTAATCTGGGGCTCTTTGCCAAAATGCATAAGCTGCTTCCTGCTGCATCTTGCTGTGAGCTACAGGAATCCATGACCAATTTCCTGCACTAGCTTCCCTCCCATAGTCCCCTGAATACTCCTGATTTTGTGAGTTTCCTGAATGGAAGGTGAAAAGCTAATCCCCTTGCAGTGATTGATTGCAGCTGAATAGCTGACCCCCTACCTCCTGGCGAGGATAGAACCCCTGTGTGCAGAGTAGTATGACATGGAAAGCCATTACAACAAGGACAGCCCCCTCCATGCTGCCCAACTCCAACCCTATTTTGCTTCCAGGCCAATTTTAAACTAACCTAAGGAAGCTTTCATAGCCTCTTTTAGAGCTAAAATACTAATCGCCTGCATTCTACACCCATAAAACCCTTTTGCTCTCCTAGACTGACTCAGCTAAGCAGCTCTGAGGAGTTTTAACTTCAAGGAAGTGTGTTTCATTGTGCCTAAAATAGAAAGCTTTTGTATTCCCTCAAGAACTTAGTCTCTGGCTAAAGCCTTTTAGCCACCCTCCATTATAAAAACAGTTAAGTAGGGCATGCCTAAGTATGATGTTTAAAACCATGGTCCAATCTCTGAGGGAACAGTTTCCCCTCCATTTGAAACAGCTTTTGTTCCCAGAGAACTTTACTGAGTTCCAACTGCTCATGACTTCAGAATGGCTCTATTTAGTACAGTTCCTGGGCATGCTATTACTTAATGGATATTTTATACTTTATTTCTCTTAAAAAATATCAACAGAAAGTTACCTTAATTAAGCTACAGTCTCAAATACACAACACTGAGAAACACTTGAGTAATTTCAAGATTGAGAAGGAGGATTCCTCTCCATTTCAGTGTACCCAGACTGTGCCTCAAACTGAGTACCTCCTATCATGCCTTGCTCAGTTTTTGGCTGCCAATAGCCCAAACCCACCCTTTTCCTCACCTTGTTTGACTTCTCCATCTGTCTCCCCTGTCCCCTCCCCTTCCTCTACCCACTTTTGCCCCTGCCAGATTCCCTTTATGTTGCCTCTTCTTCTCCCTCCCCTGCCTCTTTCCATCACTCCCAACCTCATACTCCAACCCCACCCCTGTTCATTTTGCCTTGCCTCCCCATCCCCAGACCAACTTCTCTGCCTTAGTTCACCTACTCCTAACCCTCCCTTTACCTTCCCCATAGCAACCCAAACATCTAGCCAAGAGACAGAAATCACAAATAATTCAGTTATAGGCCTATTTCCCTCAAGAGAAGTACCCATCTTCAATAAAACTGGAGATTTGGTCCCTTAAGACACCACAGACCCTTCACTCTCCAAGATATTGAGAGTTTCAAGCAAAATACACCTTCCTTTGAAGATGAGCCTATTGCAGTTATTAAAAAGCTTGACCATATTTATTGGACTTTTGATACTGCCTGGATTGACCGGGAAAATTTGTTCCAAGTTTTTTTGACAGAAAGAGATAAAAATAAAATCATTTCTCTTGTCAATCAGGCCCAGGGTAGGAGAGAAATTAATTGGCCCCAGGAAGACCCTAAATGAAATGTTAATAATGAACAAGATTACTTAAAACTATGGCAGGCTAGGGAGGCATTACTAACAGCAATAAGAGCTTGTTCTGATAGGCCTGGTACATGGACAAAGTTTGAGAGTCTTAAACAAAAGAAGAGGAAAAATCCCTCCCAGTTTATGGACAGACTTGTTGAATTGGGAGGTAGATATATAGAACTGGATCTTTCCAGGGAGAGCAATGTCAGACAAATAAGGAGATGGTGTATAAACAAGTGTTGCAAAGTAGTCAAAAACTATTTTAAGACTAACTGCCCTAATTGTGCTAATATGGATTTTTGAGGAATTGAGGAAAGTAGCAGTTTCTGTCTTTATTCCATGAAAAGAAAGATGTGTAGAACAATGACTTAATGGAGGAATTAAGGAAAGAAATGAAATATTTAAAGGAGGAGATTAAAAAAGAAAAAGAAAATCAAGAAGTGGCCATAGCTCTTTGTTGGAATCCACAAATAAATCATTAGTGTGTTACTTCTGTGGGAAAAGGGTTCACATAATGATGATTTATAAGAAGTAGAATCAGGCAAATAGATATAATGGCAACTTTAGAAATAATAACGATTACAGAAATAATAATCCAAATGAAATAACTGATAACTCACACTAAGATACCCAAAATGGGGCTCATCCACTCTATACTCAGGGTGAAAATCCCCCTCAGCATAGGGGATCCCAGAGAAGTAGCTAAAGGATATCTATGAAGGTGTGTGTTTGGGTGGTGGGGTGGTGGTAAGGGCTTTGAAATCAGAGAGTGAAACCTTTGATTTCTCAGACCCTGCTGTTTTAATACCAGTTATCCCAGCCCACCCACTCCCATAATGATGAACCTCATGTAAACCTAAATGTTGGAAACATTATGATTGCCTCTTAGACAATAGAGCATCCAGATCAGTATTGATGATTAAACCTGATTCTGAATGGGATCCTATTACCTTTCTAAATTTAGTAGAGGTTTCAGGACCACCCCTAAAGGTCCCAAAGTTTTCCCCTTGCATGGCGTCTCTGGGACACCAATCAGTAGAACATTATTTCCTTCTAATGCCTAGCTCCCCTACAAATTTGTTAGAGAGAGATCTTTTATGTAAGCTTAGAGTCACAATAACATGCTTTCCAGATGGCTCTATGATACTAGAGTTGCCTGAGGAATCCTTAAATCTGTTCCCTGTACTTCTTTCAGATAGCCAGGAGGTGAAGGAACCTCCTACCTTTAAAATCCCAGATGATATACCTGAGTCTCTTTGGGCCACGTTGTCTTCCAATGTTGGCCTACTTAAATCAACTGTTCCTGTTCAAATTAAGACAAAAGGTGGCCCACCTTCATCCATCCCTCAGTATCCTTTATCAAAAGAGGCAATTGAGGGAGTTACCCCAGTGATAGATTCATTAGTTGAGTAAGGAATGATAATTCCATGTAAATCTGAATATAATACACTTATACTACCTGTAAAAATGCCAAAATTAGGCCCAGATGGAAAATCTGTTTATCGATTTATATAGTATTTAAGGGCTGTAAATAATCATATCAATTAAGGAACATCCTGTGGTTCCCAGTCCAGTCACAATTATCTCCTCTGTTCCCAGCCCAGCCACATATTTTACTGTGGTAGGTCTGTGCTCAGCATTCTTCTGAATCCCTATTCATGAAAATTCAAGTAATATATTTTTCTTCACCTAGAAAAGTTTTCATGGACATGGTGTTGTTTACCACAAGGGTTCATGGAAAGTTCATGTTGTTTTCACAGATCTTAAGACATAATATTTGGAAAATATTAGGTTTAAGGAGAGCCATTTGATACAGTTTGTAGATGATTTGTTCTTGGCCTCACCAAATGCCACAGTATTCTAGGAAGAGAGCAAATATCTCCTTTTAGAGCTACATAAAAAAGGCCACAAGATCTCTAAGGCAAAGTTTCAGTGGTGTCTCCCCATAATGGAATATTTAGGGTCCATTTTAACTACATTTCCCCTAAGTGCATTGAAGATATTCAGAAATTGATCACCCTCACCCCCTTCACAAAGAAATGGTTGAGGGCAAATTTAGGAGCAACAGGATTTTGTAGGCAGTGTATCTCTTCCTATGGGGAAATCAAGCCCCTTATTGCTCTGACAAAATATTTGGACCCTGAACTGCTTAAATTAGAGACAGGAGACCTGTCAGCTCTTTCAAAATTAAAACAGGCTATTCTGACTGCTCCTGTTCTAGGAATTCCAGATTACAAAAAGCCATTTACTTTGTATGCACACAAACAGAGAGGTATAGCTTTAGGTTTTTTAACTCAACCTTTGGAACCTGCTCAATTTCCAGTTGCTTATTATTCAACCTAGCCGGACACAGTAGCTTCAGGAGCAGTACCATGTCTTAGAGGCATAGCTGCCACAGCTTTGTTAGTAACCAAATCTGCTGATTTAGTCTTGGGATGCCCATTAACCAAAATGTGCCCACATGAAGTCAAAGCATTGTTGTTAGACATAGAACACAGGCATATTCTGATAAAAGACTCACAAGGTATGAGGTAACTTTGTTAGGTAATGAAAATATTACCTAAAATGCTATAAAGTTCTTAATCCTGCAACCTTGCTTCGTGATTTATCAGTCTCAGGAGAACCATTGCACAGTTTTGAAACTTTAGTGTCCATGGCTGAAAAGCCTTGAGATTATCTCCTGGACACTCCCTTAGACAACTCAGACTTAGTCTTATTCACTGATGGTTCTTTTTTCATGAGGGATGGCATATGTTACACTGGAAATGCTATAGTCACAGAATTTGCCACTGTTTGGTCAGCTTCACTGCCCTCAAATATAAGTGCTCAAGGTGCAGAACTGATAGCTCTAAATCATGCCTGTATAATTGCTAAAGATAAGAAGGAAACAATTTACATGGGTTCTTGATATGCATTTGGAATATGTCATGCATTGATTATGCTATGCCTTCTAAGGAGATTTTTAAACTCAGCTGGAAAATGTATGGTAAATGCATAAATCATTAAAGAAGTTCTTTATGCTCTCTAGTGTCATGAAGCCCTAGCTGTAGTTAATTGCTCTACCCATACAAGTGGAACTGACCCTGTCTCTAGAGGAAACCACCAGGCAAACACCACAACAAAACTCACTGCCTTAGAAGGGCCTGAATTAATTTTAACTTTGGCAACTAGAAATGACTTAAATTTACCCCTTTCTTATAATGAACAGGAAGTGGAAAAATGGAAGCAAAAATTTAAAGCAAAAGAGATAAATGGAATGTGGGTATCATCTGAAGGAAAACCCCTACTACCTAGAAGTATTTATCACCAAATATGCCTATCCATTCTCAAAAATGGTCACTTTGGCACCCAGCGCATTTGGTCCTATAGGCTTGTGGACATAAATCACTTTATTGTGCCCTGATTCTAGGACCTGTTATGGTCTTATTCTTGCCTACTCAGAATTCTTATATACAATATGATTTTAATTTTTTGTTCTTTTCTTCTATTTTTTAAATGTTTTTTGACTTTCTTTTGACAATTGATTCATATATTTCATAACTCAGCCATGTATCCTGAGGTTATCTGGGTATTACTCAACATCCTCCTCAGGGGGGATTATATTATTATCCTATAATGCAAAGTTTAAATCTTTTAGAGCTGTTTCAGGAAAAGAAACTCACTACTTCCTGAATTGAGAAAGTGAACTGTTTGGAGAAAGCACCATGAAGATGCCTGCAGAAACCACACACTGCATCAAAAGACCTGGAATTAATTTTGGGATGTTGAACTGTGTACTGAACTATGTATTGAACTGTGGGGGGTTGAATGAATTTATTTTGAATTTAAATTCTTACAAAGGGGATTACCTCCTAATTGGCTTTTTGTCAATGTGCCTAGCTACCATTGGTTTTGCTCCCTTTCTCTTTTATTTACCTCTTACCCACAAATTATTGTAATTTTCCCATAGAAAGTGCAATATTGTATGAACCTTTAGTAAAAGATCTTTAGAGATATAAACTGGTTATGTGTAATGATTCATTGGGGAGACTAGGTATGTGAATCTTGGAGATTCCAACATACTTGCCTCCCAATGGAATCCCAGAGGGAATTGTGTGGATAGAATCTGCTCCCTAGGACTCTCTTACCCAGCATTCCATTTGCATATTTATTCTGCATGTGAAAATAGGGAGGATAAAATTGTGGTGTGACCTGAAGTAAGGTAATTACTTGAACTAGGACTGATGATAAAGTCTTGACCAGTACTGAACTTGGTTTGGCTGATAACTGACTGTAGGCCAATCAATGTTAGGCCTCACCTGTAGATGTTGATTTAACACAAGCTAACTGCTATATGTTGATATAACCAGTATTTTGTTAATTAAACTTATTAATTTCAAAAGAAGGATAGTGAACCAGGGTAACGGAGTCCCTCAATCTAATAAATCTAGTTTCTCTACCCAATATCCCACTACAAGTCCCCACAGACTTTCTTCACAGAGTTGAAAGCTACTCTATTTCCACTCCATCCATCTCTACCAACAGGAATCTAGCTAACTAATCCTTAACTACTGGTCCACTAATAAATAGAGACTAGTAAGAGTTTGTGAGGATAAACTCACTATATTCGTGAAGAGTTCACCCTTGTGGCCAGACCCACATCAAGATGATTGGGCTCTTCTCAATAGTAAAGTTACTAGGTCTTCACAACACACACAAACACAATCACAATGTCACAGAAATTGCCACAGCTCCCAGGATCACAGAAGCTGAAAGCTGGAGTCACAGATGGAAATATTCTCCAAAATATCTCAATGCCTGGTAACCCAGTTACCTCCAGGTGTCAAGAAAAGCAGTTACCTCCTACTGGCCTATACCAGATGGCCAACAGGAGGTGAGTCTCTGCTTTCTTTGGTGTCCAGTAATCAGTGGACCCTTTGATGTTTCAGGTTCCATCTTTTATCCCTTCCCCTGATTCTAGAACTCTTCTTTCAATTCCATGCATGTACTCAGACCATTCTGCAAACCTTTGCTTTTTCTTATGCATAGTTGCAGACTTTCCTTCATTTTCTCCCTTATAGACTCCACCCCACCCCTCTCTCTCCTTTAATATGGCTGCAGAAGCTGGCTGAGAGTCAGTAAGAGAATTTTGACACAGAGATTTACTTTACTTAGAATATTTGCTTTGAACTTCCATTTCTTTTTTTTTAATTTTCTACTTCAAGTGATTATTAATAAACTTTATAAAAATAATACTTGGAGATATTGATATTAATTTAAATCTTACACCTGGAAGGATTATACTCAGTTTTTCTGGGCAGATTATCTTTTCTTGTAATCCCAGATCTTTCACCTTCTGAAATATCATGTTCTGAGTCCTCTAGTTCCTTAATATGGAAGTTGCTAAATCTTGTGTGATCCTGACAGTGTTTCCATAGTTTCTGAAGAGTTTGTTTTTTGGCTGCTTGAAGTGTTTTCTCTTTAACTTGACAGCTCTGAAATTTGGTTATAATATACCTAGGTGTTTCCATTTGGAGATCTCTTTCAGTTGGTGATTGGTAGACTATCAATGTTTATTTTACTCTCTGATTCTAACATTAAGGAAGTTTTCATTGATAATTTCTTCAAAGATGATATCTAGGGTCTTTTTCTTATCATTAATGTCAGGAAGCCCAATAATTCTAAATCTCTATAATCCAATTACAAGTTAGTTATTTTTAAAATGAAGTGTTTAACATTTTCTTCTATTTTTCATTCTTTTAACTTTGTTATATAGTTTATTTATATCAAATGGACTTATTAACTTTCATTTGACCAGTTCTCATTTTTCAGTAATTAATTTCTTCAGTGAGATTTTGTATCTCTTTTTCCTTCTGGCCAATTCTGATTTTTTAAAATTGTTTTCATAGTGAATTTTTGTGCCTCCTTTACCATTTGGCTAATTAAAAAAAAAACCTTACCTTTTATCTTAGAATAAATTCTGTGTATTAGTTCAAAGGCAGAAGAGAGAAGAGTGGTAATAGTTAGGCAATAGGGTTTAAATGACTTCTCCAGGATCACACAGCAAGGAAGTATCTGAGATCAAATTTGAACCCAGGACCTCCTGTCTCTGTGCCTGGCTCTAAATCCAATGAGTCACCTAACTGCCCTCCCCACCCCCCTTCATTTTGTTTTTTAAGGTGTTTGTTATTTTTGTCACTACATTTGTGTCTCTTTTATCTATTTTCATCATTTTCTTCCCTTGTTTTTATTTTGTTACCTAATTTTTCCCCTGCCATTCTTATTTGAATTCAAAAATAACTTTTTTTTTAGTTTATTCTGGAATTCTTATTGGGCTTGTTTTTAATTCACACTTAAAAATTAAGACTTTGCTTGTAGTTGTTTTGACTTCATTGTTTTCTTCTGAGTTTGTATGTTGCTCTTCCTTGTAACCATATTAGCTTTTTATGGACAGGTTCATTTTTTATGGTTCACTCATTTCTTTACCCCATTTCTTGATTTGGAGCTCTATGTTAAAGTTGGGCTCTGTTCCAAGTGTGTGTGTGTGTGTATGGGGGTAGTTGTCTCAAGCTTCATGCTTTTATATGCTATTATTTTTAGAGGTTAGCTGAAGGAGTTAGAAGTTTTTTGTGCTTCTAAGGTAGTAGTACCTGGGGAGAGGTATGTTCACTGCTCTCTTGATCTGTAGTCTAGTCTTTACCCATGAAGGTGTCCTGATTCATTAGAACTGTAACTGATACTATTCTGTTATGTCCCTGCTTGAGACTAGAAATGATACTGTTTGCCATGGCCCCTTATCCCTTGGACCAGAAGTGAGACTGTTCCTCAGTGTCTTTAATCCCTTCTGACCAACAGTTATACTACTTCTTAGGGTTTCTGATCCCATTTGACCAAAGGCATTTTTCTATTCCCTCGTATTATATCCTAGAACTGGGTATAAGCAATAAATTTGTCAAACAGTATCTAGTCCTGTAACTGGTATTAGCAGAGGTATCCCCTGGAATCTCTGACCAGTTTCCTGGTCCCACTACCATTTTTGGATTGAGAGCTCTCAAAGATGCTATCATTTCTATTGCCAAAACTTAGCCCCACCACCTGTGTTTATCAGGCTTATTCAGTGTGTCTTCTAGGGGTAGAACTATAGATCATCAGCTCTGAAATCAATTTTGTTTTCCTTGAATTGTAGAATTGGTTTCCCCACTCCTGAAATTGTTCAGAGCAAAGGTTGGAGGAATATTGTGCTGATAAATCATATTTAAAAAAGGAGATGAATTAAATTAAAACTAGTCCAATTAGTCTTGGGACAACTTATCTTGTATGTTGTAACAGAATGACCACTTATATCCTAGAATCATAGAATTATAGCTAGAAGAGATTTCAAAAGGCAGCTAAGATGAACCCCCTTGTACAATAGATATGACTTGCTTAAAATTACAGTTACTAAATGTCAGATGTAGTATTTGAATCTAGGATTTCTTGACTCTGAGTTTAGTGCACTATTCATAGCACTTATCATCTAGCAGAGAGTTGAACCTATTGAATAAATGACTTATGAAAAAATATTTTTTGGCATGGGGTGCATAGGTGGCACAGTAAACAAAGTATCAGGCCTGGAGTTAGGAATACTCATTTTGTTTAATTCAAATATGGCATCAAATTCTTACTAGTTGTGTGGCTTCAGGAAAGTTACTTAGAACTGTTTGACTCAGTTTCCTCATCTGTTAAATGAATAGGAAAAGGAAATGGCAAACCACTCAAGTAAACTTTGCCAACAAAACTCCAAATGAGAACATGATGAGTTGAACATGACTTAAAACAACTACTACACCAACAACATTTAAAAACATTTACTTTATCTCCAAGCTCTTTGCTAAGTTTCTAGGATAAAATAGAAAGATGAAGATTCCTTTTGCCCTTAAGGAGCTTACATTTGAAAGGAGTAAACAAGATAAAGAGAGAATGATATTCAGGGAATGCCACTTTTGTCTAGAAAGTTATAAGAATTGTGGGTAGAGTGAAAGAGAAGATTGACATAACCTTATCCAGGAACACTAATAGAATTGATTTAATAGTGTTCTTAGCTCCAGAACTGAAGAAGCATTAGTGAAGGAAAAATGGCAAAGTGGTTGTTAAGGAGGATTTTAAAGAAGTGACCAAAGAAGTGAGGATCATAAATAGCTACACCTCCCCTGAAATAGTGTTCCAGGAGAGGCAATTATCTATCAGTAGTTCAGGACTCCAGAACCCTAATGGAAATAAGAAATAGGCACAGAGGCAGAGTAAACTTTGATAAGAGAGACAAAATTAGAGATCAGCTGGTAGCAAATCATACTGTGTGGTTTCTGCCATAACTTCACTTCTAAGATGCTTTAAGGTTTACAAAATTATTTGTTTTGTTTTGTTTTTTCTTTCTAACAACCCTAGATATTGAAGCAAATTCTTTGGTTAAGTCATTTCAGTCTTGTCTGACTCTTCATGACTCCATTTGGGGTTTTCTGGGCAAAGAAACTAGAGTGGTTTGCCATTTCCTTCTGCAACTCATTCTGGAATTGAGGAAACTGAAGCAAACAGGGTTAAGTGACCTCTCAGGATACATAGCTAGTAACTTTCTGAGACTGGATTTGAACTCAAGTCTTCCTGACTCTAGGCCTGCAGCTGTATCCATTGTGCCACTTAGCTGCCCATGAAGACATAGGGAAGGTATTATTGTACCAATTTCATAGATGAGGAAAATTAGATTAAGGAATATTTAGACTTGCTAATCATCCCATAATAATAAATGTTAAATCAGGACTCAGACTCAACTTTCTTGATTCCATAACTGTGACCTTTATACTATATATATGTGTGTGTGTGTGTGTGTGTGTATACATATATATATATATGTAGTAAAATGTGGTATAAACACACTATTTGAGCTATAATAGTGTGGGGTTACACTAGAGATGGATACTGTCAGAATTTAGAGCTGAAAGCATCTTCCATATAATTGGGCCCAAATCCCAATTTTATAGATGAGACTGAGGCCCATTGTGGCTAAATGACCTGCTTGATGCCAAACAGGTGGTAAATGACACACTCAATATCTGAACTCTTGAACTTATGAGCTTTCCATTTCACTAATTTCTAAGACAGTAGAGTGTGCTGAACCACAGACCAAAGAGTTTGGATTTCATTCTACAGAGAGGAATTTATTATTTAGATAAAATAATAGACAATAAAAATAATGAGGTTTTTTAATATGGACAATGACAGCAGAAGGCCTAATGTTTATGTCAGTTTCTTCCTTTTCAGTGCCATCAAGAGAACATGCATTAGTAGTTTTGCCTATTCCAAAATTCACCTAGTTTTTCCTCTTGCCAAGCCTATACCAAGTCTGGTTAATTCACCAGCTAATACAATGGAGCTTTTTGCCTTTGAATGAGGCATAATCTCATTATTAATTCCTGACTTCCTAACCTTCTCTTACACCAATCAGAAAGAGGTGACAAAAGGTAATGTCTTGGGGTCATAAAATAGTGAATCAAATTGTTCAGTCAACCAAATCACAGGTAAAATCACTTGACATTTGAAATCAGCCTCTAGCAACTTTCTATGTGTCTCTGGCAATGTGCCTCAGAGGAAGTAAACAGAAAGACCATCCAAATCACACTAGGGCCTTTATGCATACCTATTTCAAGATATTCCCAGAAGCTGATTCCTTCCTGGGAATAGAAAACACAGAGATGCCTTTGTAATGGGTTTGAAAAAAAATCTTTATTCTAGTTCTTTGCTAATCTTGGTTGTCTTCCAACCAAGCACTGGCTTTTTGGAATTTTGCCTTGGTAGGCAAACATTTTTTGTTTGTTTTCTTTTGCCTCAAGCTTTATCTTTCATTACAATCTAAACCCACAAAAGTCACTTAAGATCAAATTAAAAGAGGCAGCTAAGTGGTTCAGTGGCTAGAAAACCAGGCCTGCAAATGGGACATCCTGGATTCAAATCTGAATTCACATATTGCCTATCTTTGTGACCTTGGGAAAGTCATTTAACTCTAGTTGACTAGCCCTTACCACTCTTTTGCTTTGGTGCCAATACTTAGTATCAATTCTAAAATACAACTATGTTTGTTTGTTTTTTATTCCATCAAATGAGATATTTGTAAACCTCTTTAACACTATTTAAAAATAAATGGTTATTCCCTTCCCTTCCCACTCTTGATTTTACATTTCTAGACTATGAAGAGCTCTTTTACTCTATTCCCTGTAATTAAAGATCTGTTGTATATGATTCTTCATTATCTGTCCTTGTAGGAGAATGGAAAAATGTATAATTGCATTCAATGTTCACGCTTTCATTTCCTTCTATTCTTATCAACCACTCCACCATAAACTCCTGTGACAATTAAAAATTCTGAGAGGTAATGATTCTGGATGACAAATTAATTTATTGTTTTATTGCTCAAGACGAATTAATTTGATCAAATGATTCTCTCAGTTATCACGCAGGTCTAAAAATTTAATTTGGGAGATCATTATTCAGCCCCTTCCTGAGACATCACAAGAAATCTCTAATTGGCAAATAGATAATGAGGAGGTAGTAGTCCATCAAGTCTCTTAACTCTTTCTACTCTAGTGATGACAGGTCAGTCAAACATAGGTCTCATGCTCCACAACTATTTGGGGGGTAAAACATAATTCTGCCCAGTCATAAATGTCCATAATGATTATTTTATCTTAAGTTACCATTTATTTTTCTTAATTTACACATGTGATTTATTATAACTACATAATAAATGTTAAATATGCTTATTCAAGAGAAATTCTCATGCTACTTGTGTCTAAAAATCTATGTCTAATTCTTTTTTTTACCCCCTTTCTCAACCCTTTCTCCTCTCCAAGAAGGCAGGTATATCTATATTGTAAAGATTAAATTTAGCTCGGCCCTGATTGTAACAATGATACTCTTCCCTGATTGGGAAGATTTAAATTGTAACTCATGTCTATTTTTAGATTTTAATCCCCACAAGTATAAACACCCTGTTTAAAAGTTAAGTGTGGAGACCTGCCTATTTTTAGATTCAATCACAAAAAAAATGCAAACATGGTACTTAAAAGTTAAGTATGGACTTCTGGTCAAGATGGCGGCTTAGAGAAAGCTAAAGTTCAGACCTCCGGAAACCCTTCCCGACCGATCTCAAACTATAAGCTCCTAAGGCGCCGAAATTCAAAACAATCAGCAGCATAGACCCTGGGAATCCTCCTCCTGGACCTGGACCTGGATCAAAAGGTATGGCCCCCCTCAAAACCCAGGACCTGAGATCACTCGGACCTAAGGGATAGGAGCACAGAGTGCAAGGCTCTGGGAAGCCGCGGCCCCTTTCCCCTCAGAGAGCAGGGTCTTCTGAAACAACAGCAACCCTCAGGGTGAGCAAGACAGCCTCACCAGCTGGATCCTGCTATCCAAGTCTCAGTGAAAGTCACTGCCCTCGGAACTCTGGGAAGCCGCGGCCCCTTCCCCCGCAGAGAGCAGGGTCCTCTGAAACAACAGCAACCCTCAGGGCCGACAAAACAGCCTCACGGCCAGCTATTCTGAAGGCAACTTCCAGAAAGCAACCCGACCCAGTCCAGTCGAGGGGGCACCTTAGCAGCAGGGAAACAGAGAGAGCCGGGGGAGAGTGTGGCCCCCTGGTCCGACCCTTCCATTCCAGTTCCAGTGAAAGTCATTGCCTTAAGGCATACTCAGTTTAACCCAGGGAAAGCTCATAGAACTGACAATCTGCCCAGGACTAAAGCCTCTGAACACCAGACAGAGATAAGAAAAGCTAATCCTCCTCATTCAGAGATGGCAAACTCCACAGAAGCACAGAAGCCCCAAAATCCCAAGAAAAATAAGAAGAAAGGGGCGACTTTGGACACATTCTATGGAACCAAAATACAAAATATAGAGGAGATAGAATACGATATACAAGAAAATGTTCTGAAACCTTCCAAAGGAAATGGAAACTCTCCACAAACCCATGAAGAATTTGAATCAGAAATGACCAAAAAGATGGAACCCTTCTGGGAGGAAAAGTGGGAAATAATGCAAAAGAAATTCAAGCATCTACAAAACCGATGTGACCAAACTGAAAAGGAAAACCAAGCTTTAAAGGCCAGAATCAGGCAACTTGAAGACAACGATCTTGTAAAAGAGCAAGAATTAATAAAGCAAAGCCAAAATACCAAGAAATTAGAAGAGAACATAAAATATCTCACTGACAAGGTGACAGATCTGGAAAATAGAGGGAGAAGAGATAATTTAAGAATAATTGGACTTCCAGAAAAGCCAGAAATAAACACCAAACTCGACATCGTGATACAAGATATAATCAAAGAAAATTGCCCAGAGATTCTAGAACAAGGGGGTAATACAGCCACTGACAGAGCTCACAGAATACCTTCTAAACTAAACCCCCAAAGGACAACTCCCAGGAATGTAATTGCCAAATTCCAAAGCTCTCAAACAAAAGAAAAAATCCTACAGGAAGCCAGAAAAAGACAATTTAGATATAAAGGAATGCCAATCAGGGTCACACAAGACCTTGCAAGTTCTACTCTGAATGATCATAAGGCATGGAACATGATCTTCAGAAAGGCAAGAGAGCTGGGTCTTCAACCAAGAATCAGCTACCCAGCAAAACTGACTATATACTTCCAAGAGAAAGTATGGGCATTCAACAAAATAGAAGATTTCCAACTTTTTGCAAAGAAAAGACCAGAGCTCTGTGGAAAGTTTGATACTGAAAAACAAAGATCAAGGAATACCTGAAAAGGTAAATATTAAGGAAAGGGGAAAGGAGAAAAATGTTATCTTCTTCTTTTACTCAAACTCTCTTCTATAAGGACTACATTTATATCAATCTATGTATACTAATATATGGGGAAAATGTAATGTATAAATAGGGGGTAAAGAAAGACCAAATAGAATAATGGTTCTCACACAAAGATTCACAGGGGAAGGGGAGGGGAAGAAAACTCCTATAAGAAGGAGAGGAAGAGAGGGGGGGGGTTACTTAAACCTCAATCTCAGGGAAATCAACTCTGAGAGGGAAAAACATCCAGATCCATTGGGATCTTGAATTCTATCTTACCCAACAAGGGTAAGGAGAAGGGAAAACCAAGGGGGGGAGGGGGAGAGGGAAAACAAAAAGGGAGGGAAAGAGAGGGGGGAGGAGGAGGGAACAAAAAGGGAGGGACTAAAAAGGGAAACATCAAGGGAGGGGACAAGGGGGACTGATTCAAAGTAAATCACTGGACTAAAAGGTAGAGCCAAAGAAGAAAAGGTTAGAATTAGGGAAGGCTATCAAAATGCCAGGGAGTCCACAAATGACAATCATAACTTTGAACGTGAATGGGATGAACTCACCCATAAAACGTAGACGAATAGCAGAATGGATTAGAATCCAAAACCCTACCATATGTTGTCTTCAAGAAACACACATGAGATGGGTTGACACCCACAAGGTCAGAATTAAAGGATGGAGTAAGACCTTCTGGGCCTCAACTGACAGAAAGAAGGCAGGAATGGTAATCATGATATCTGATAAAGCCAAAGCAAAAATAGACCTGATCAAAAGGGATAGGGAAGGTAATTATATTATGTTAAAAGGGACTTTAGTTAATGAGGAAATATCATTAATCAACATGTATGCACCAAATAATATAGCACCCAAATTTCTAATGGAGAAACTAGGAGAATTGAAGGAAGAAATAGACAGTAAAACCATATTAGTGGGAGACTTAAACCAACCATTATCAAACTTAGATAAATCAAATCAAAAAATAAATAAGAAAGAGGTAAAAGAAGTGAATGAAATCTTAGAAAAATTAGAATTAATAGACATATGGAGAAAAATAAATAGGGATAAAAAGGAATACACCTTCTTCTCAGCACCACATGGCACATTCACAAAAATTGACCATACATTAGGTCACAGAAACATAGCACACAAATGCAGAAAAGCAGAAATAATGAATGCAGCCTTTTCAGATCACAAGGCAATAAAAATAATGATTAGTAATGGTACATGGAAAACCAAATCTAAAACCAATTGGAAATTAAACAATATGATACTCCAAAATCGTTTAGTTAAGGAAGAAATCATAGAAACAATTAATAATTTCATCGAGGAAAATGACAATGGCGAGACATCCTTTCAAACCTTTTGGGATGCAGCCAAAGCGGTAATCAGAGGTAAATTCATATCCCTGAATGCTTATATTAACAAACTAGGGAGAGCAGAGATCAATCAATTGGAAATACAAATGAAAAAACTCAAAAGCAATCAAAATAAAACCCCCCAGCAGAAAACCAAACTAGAAATCCTAAAAATTAAGGGAGAAATTAATAAAATCGAAAGTGATAGAACTATTGATTTAATAAATAAGACAAGAAGCTGGTACTTTGAGAAAACAAACAAAATAGACAAAGTACTGGTCAATCTAATTTAAAAAAGGAAGAAAAGCAAATTAACAGCATTAAAGATGAAACGGGGGACAGCACCTCCAATGAAGAGGAAATTAAGGCAATCATTAGAAATTACTTTGCCCAATTATATGGCAATAAATACACCAATTTAGGGGATATGGATGAATATATACAAAAATACAAACTGCCAAGACTAACAGAAGAGGAAATAGAATTCTTAAATAATCCCATATCAGAAAATGAAATCCAACAGGCCATCAAAGACCTTCCTAAGAAAAAATCCCCAGGGCCTGATGGATTCACAAGTGAATTCTATCAAACATTCAAAGAACAGCTAACTCCAATACTATACAAACTATTTGACATAATAAGCAAAGAGGGAGTTCTACCAAACTCCTTTTACGACACAAACATGGTACTGATTCCCAAAACCAGGCAGGTCAAAAACAGAGAAAGAAAACTATAGACCAATCTCCCTAATGAATATAGATGCAAAAATCTTAAATAGGATACTAGCAAAAAGACTCCAGCAAGTGATCAGAAGGATTATTCACCATGATCAAGTCGGATTTATACCAGGGATGCAGGGCTGGTTCAATATTAGGAAAACCATCCACATAATTGACCACATCAACAAGCAAACCAGCAAGAACCACATGATTATCTCAATAGATGCAGAAAAAGCATTTGATAAAATACAACACCCATTCCTATTAAAAACACTAGAAAGCATAGGAATAGAAGGGTCATTCCTAAAAATAATAAACAGTATATATCTAAAACCATCAGCTAATATCATCTGCAATGGAGATAAACTAGACGCATTCCCAATAAGATCTGGAGTGAAACAAGGATGCCCATTATCACCTCTAATATTTGACATTGTACTAGAAACACTAGCAGTAGCAATTAGAGAAGAAAAAGAAATTGAAGGCACTAAAATATGCAAGGAGGAGTCCAAGTTATCACTCTTTGCAGATGACATGATGGTCTACTTAAAGAATCCTAGAGATTCAACCAAAAAGCTAATTGAAATAATCAACAACTTTAGCAAAGTTGCAGGATACAAAATAAACCCACATAAATCATCAGCTTTTCTATATATCTCCAACACAGCTCAGCAGCAAGAACTAGAAAGAGAAATCCCATTCAAAATCACCTTAGACAAAATAAAATACCTAGGAATCTACCTCCCGAGACAAACACAGGAACTATATAAACACAACTACAAAACACTCTCCACACAACTAAAACTAGACTTGAGCAATTGGAAAAACATTAACTGCTCATGGATAGGACAAGCCAATATAATAAAAATGACCATCCTACCCAAACTTATTTATCTATTTAGTGCCATACCCATTGAACTACCAAAATACTTCTTCACTGATTTAGAAAAAACCATAACAAAGTTCATTTGGAAGAACAAAAGATCAAGGATATCCAGGGAAATAATGAAAAAAAAACACATATGATGGGGGCCTTGCAGTCCCTGACCTTAAACTGTATTACAAAGCAGCAGTCATCAAAACAATTTGGTATTGCTAAGAAACAGAAAGGAAGATCAGTGGAATAGACTGGGGGAAAGCGACCTCAGCAAGACAGTATACGATAAACCCAAAGATCCCAGCTTTTGGGACAAAAATCCACTATTCGATAAAAACTACTGGGAAAATTGGAAGACAGTGTGGGAGAGACTAGGAATAGATCAACACCTCACACCCTACAGCAAGATAAATTCAAAATGGGTGAGTGACTTAAACGTAAAGAAGGAAACCATAAGTAAATTGGGTAAACACAGAATAGTATACATGTCAGACCTTTGGGAGGGGAAAGACTTTAAAACCAAGCAAGACATAGAAAGAATCACAAAATGTAAAATAAATCATTTTTACTACATCAAATTAAAAAGCTTTTGCACAAACACAACCAATGTAACTAAAATCAGAAGGGAAACAACAAACTGGGAAAAAATCTTCATAGAAACCTCTGACAAAGGTTTAATTACTCAAATTTATAAAGAGCTAAATCAACTGTACAAAAAATCAAGCCATTCTCCAATTCATAAATGGGCAAGGGACATGGATAGGCAGTTCTCAACCAAAGAAATCAAAACTATTAATAAGCACATGAAGAAGTGTTCTAAATCTCTTATAATCAGAGAGATGCAAATCAAAACAACTCTGAGGTATCACCTCACACCTAGCAGATTGGCTAACATGAAAGCAAAGGAAAGTAATGAATGCTGGAGGGGATGTGGCAAAGTAGGGACATTAATTCATTGCTGGTGGAGTTGTGAACTCATCCAACCATTCTGGAGGACAATTTGGAACTATGCCCAATGGGCGACAAAAGAATATTTACCCTTTGACCCAGCCATAGCACTGCTGGGTCTGTACCCCAAAGAGATAATGGACACAAAGACTTGTACAAAAATATTCATAGCTGCGCTCTTTGTGGGGCCCAAAACTGGAAAACAAGGGGATGCCCATCAATTGGGGAATGGCTGAAAAAACTGTGGCATATGTTGGTGATGGAATACTATTGTGCAAAAAGGAATAATAAAGTGGAGGAGTTCCATGGAGACTGGAACAACCTCCAGGAAGTGATGCAGAGCGAGAGGAGCAGAACCAGGAGAACATTGTACACAGAGACTAATACACTGTGGTATAATCTAACGTAATGGACTTCTCTGTTAGTGGCTGTGTAATGTCCCTGAACAATTTGCAGGGATCTAGGAGAAAAAAACACCATTCATAAGCAGAGGATAAACTGTGGGAGTAGAAACACCGAGGAAATGCAACTGCCTGAATACAGAGGTTGAGGGGACATGACAGAGGAGAGACTCTAAATGAACACTCTAATGCAAATATTATCAACATAGCAATGGGTTCAAATCAAGAAAACATGTAATGCCCAATGGATTTACGTGTCGGCTATGGGGGGTGGGGGGAGGAAAAGAAAATGATCTATGTCTTTAATAAATAATGCTTGGAAATGATCAAATAAAATATATTAAAAAACAAAAAAGGCTAGAGTCAAAAAAGTTAAGTATGAAGATCTTCCCATTTATATCTAATCACCAAAAGTGAAAATATCCCACTTAATCATGAAGTGGGAGGTATGTAACCCACATGTACGATAGTGAGTAATAAATCAGAATCTAATAACTGCCTTCTGGGCAGTCCTTGAGCAGAGGTCAGCTGTTATAGTAGGTGTAAAATTAGGGAAAGTGACACAAGAGAAAATGCCTTTAAAAGAGGGAGTGCTACACAGAGTTGGGGATTCTTGGAGTGGAATTCAACTTGGACTTCCACTTCTGCTGGATGTCAATTCTTCATGCTTTCAAGTTGAGGCTGGTGAAGAGGGGCAGAAGAATCTGCTGACTGGACTGACACCTGGTGAGTGAAAAACTAACTCTTAACTGCTGGATTTTCTGAAGAGACTTCCCAGGTCCTTGGCTTTGCCAAAGTCAGTTGAAACTAATTTTCTCTGCCCAGAGCGGCCCAGAGTGCTCAGGCTAGATATCTTACCTTATCCTCTCTCTGATTCCTTGCTTCACTCTTTCTACATTCTGTAAATAAAATATCTTTGGAATTAATTAAATTCCTTGTGACCAAACTCTTAAATAATCAAGTCCAACCCTTTAAAAAAATAAACCTCTTTTCACCCTTACAGTATATATATGTGTGTGTGTGTGTGTGTGTGTGTGTGTGTGTGTGTGTGTGTGTGTGTGTGTATTACATAACACATTTCCCTGTTCATTATGTTGTGAAAGCAAATACATATTGGTTACACCAAAGAAAAATTCATGGAGGCAATAAAGTGAAAAAATAGCATGTTTCAATCTTTATTCAGAATCTATCTGTTCTGTCTTTGGTAGTGCATAGCCTTTTTTTTGTCATATGTCCCTTGGAGTTGTCCTGGACTCTTGCCTTGTTGATAATAGTAAAGTCATTCCTAGTTGATCATCATACATTATTGTGTACAACATTGTCCTGATTCTGCTTACTTAACTTTTTATCACTTCATAAAAGTGTTTCTAGGTTTTTTGTTCTATGTGTGTGTGTGTGTGTGTATGTGATTATCTTATTTGTCATCTCTTATGGCATGATATTATTCTATTGCAATCATATACAACACCTTGTTTAACCATTCTCTAATTGATGGACACCTTGTCAGTTTCTAGTTCTTTGCCTCTACAAGAAGAACTGCTATGAATATTTTAGTACATTTAATTTCTTTTCCTTTTCCCTTAATTACCTTAGGAAATAATAGTGGTATTTATTGGGTCAAAAGATATAAACAGTTTTATAAATCAGTTCACAGTTCTACCAAAAATGTATTAATGTTCCTATTTTTTTCCACATTCCTCCAACATTTGTCATTTTGTTCTTTTTTCATTATAGCTAATTTGATAAGTGTTAATTATATTTCTCTATTCAATAATTATTTGGAACATTTTTCCATGTAGTTGTTATAGCTTTGATTTCTTCATCCAAAAACTGTGTTCATTACTTTTGATTATTTATCATTTGGAGGATGGTATGCATTTGATAAAGCTCTCTATATGCTTTAGATATGAGAACTCTATCTGGGAAACTATCTATAAAAAATTTCATTTCCTTCTAATCTTGGATGCATTCATTTTATTTGAACAATACCTTTTTACTTGAATATATTCAAAATCATGCATTTTACATTTCACAGTACCCTTATAGCTCTTGTTTATTCATAAATTCTTCACTAATGCATAAATATGACAGGTAATGATTCTTAATGAGTGGTCCAAGGACTCATTTGGGCTACACATGGATATATCTAATATAAATTGGTTCTGTTTACTGAGTAGGGCAGATCTTACAACTCTCCCATAATCCTGCTTTCATATTTAGTCTTTGATGGGAGAAATCCTTTGAGTAGGGCATAAAGGAATAAGTACACAGACTGAGGGACTAATTTGAGCTTCTAATTCTAAACTCAAATATAGAAATAACTCTCCTCACTCTGAGAAACTATTCTTGCGTTTCTATGTAAGTGAAAATGGAATATTTAGAATCCAAAATAATACAATAGGGAAAAGACTAAGAAGTACTTTGAAAAGAAAACTACTCAGCTTCAGTCTCCTCCTGTGCTACGTATTTCACCACTAGGCCAACAGAAATCCAAGTTAAGTCAATAAGCATTTATTAAGTGTTTGCTTAGCACAGTATATCAAACATAGTAGGTACTTATTAAATGCTTATTGACTGACTGACTGTATACAAGACATTGTATTATTTCCTCAGGCATTGTGCTAAGTCAATGTTTCAAGCCTTAGTTCCTGACTAATTAATTCTCAAAAACTAATTTAATTTAATTGTGGTTGGTTGGTTGTTGTGACTTCTCAATTCAAGAAAACCAAAATGACATCACTAGCTAATGTCTTTTGACTCAAGCATAAATCGGATTTAAGTGAAGCAGAGTTGCACAAAGTTGTCATTTTCATTCTCTTTTCCAGAATTGAATTGAAGTCCAGAATTAAACATCAGTGTCAAGACAACAGTCAAGATGACTGGTGACAGAATTTAAGTATATTTAAATTGGACTCTTGCCTTGGTGGTGATGAATATCTTACATTGTGTAAGAGGTAGGATTAGAGTTGGTAAAAGATGAGGGCTTCACGTCCCTTTTGGAAACTCTAAAAGCAATAGAGTTCCTTCAGGACTTATCAAGCAAGTCTTCTCATAGAATCTTGTCATTTTCCAGCTTCAAGAGGCCAAGGAAAAGAAACTATATGTACTAAAATATCTATAGCAGGTCTTTTTGTGATGGCAAATAACTAGAAACTGAAGGGATATCCATCTATTCAAAAAAGACTAAATGAGTTGTCATATATGATTGTAATAGAATACTATTGTGCCATAAGAGATGACAAACAAGATGACCACACATACTCACATACCCACATACACACATGCACACACAAAACCTGAATGATAAAGGAAACCAGATGATAAGGGGTCTTCTTTATTGTTTGAGCAGGTTTGCTTCATTCCCAGTGGAATTATATTGTCTGATATATCCTCTCCTACATATACTTTCTCTGATTTCTGTTTTGCTATGATTTACCTAGTCATTCTCTGCATGTCTTCATTTTAAAACTGGTATTAGATAAAGTATCAATACTTGGATATAGAGCTTGGGGTCTCCCTCTCAAATGACAGTGATCAAAGAATACTTAAAGGGGAAGATAAATATACTTCTAGCCTATAACTCTCTTTCTGAGGAGAGAAGAGTGTTGGCTTCTGGCCCTAATTTCCTACTTCCTGTATTGACTGGACTAAAAGTTTCCCTTGGAGAAGAGTGCAGAGAGAAGAGACTAAAGGAATTCTACCTCTCTTTGAGACAAACAAGGACATGGTAGAGTCACCTACAAGTCTCTCTCTACCTGTAGGGGCCTCCCCTACTCTCTATTTCAATACATAAGGAAAAAAAAAAAACAGCTTGTGGGGAGAAGAGATTATTCCCGGAAGTGGAGAGCCTTACAAATGGTGGGCAGACATGGTAGAATTGGTATTCCAGGAAGAAGATAAGAACAGAATTAGACATGACAAAAGTATATAGAAGAAAGAGAAGTAGAGGACTCTATTGAAAATGTTGCCTTCATTTGGTAGAAGATGGTAAATCAGCACAGAAATATGGACGCAGAAAAGATTGTACAGTTTTAAATGGAAAGTTAAGAAGGTGGTATATTGTCCTTTGGTCAATGGAGATACATGAACAACATTTGAGTGAAAGAGTGATATAATTACTTTCACTAGGAAGGATAAATATTTCATCCACTAGTGGTACCAGAAATTATGATTCCAGTCTACTTGGATATTTATGGAAGCCACCAAGTTGATCATTTGTCTTAAACTGATCTAGCTTACTTATTGGCAGTGTATGAATAACATAGCACTTTTCATAGATTTTTGTCTTTAATCAGTCACTAGACAGTTTTCAAAGTGTTTAAAAAACTATTAAAACAAACCTTTCCAAGTTGAAGCTATATTACTTCACTTCTGGTATAAGTTTGAAACTTACTGGAAACCAGTTTCCAATCATTTCCTGCTTATATTTTTTCTAGTCCTGTCCTGAGTTCTTTACCTAGTGATAATTCACAATAATAATAATAATAATAATAATAATAATAATAATTCACAAGTACGCTATGGCATAGCCACCATCTTATTGAAATTCTAATTTCTATGTTAATTTTATGTGTCCAGAAAAAGATGACTTAATTATGTAAAGATTAAATTATGTTTACTAAAGCAAAAGCAAAATCATCAATGTATAGGTTTTGAATTCCCTGAATAGATTGAAACCATAGCTCCCACATCAATTTCCCTTGTTTGGAATATTTTCCCCAAGTCTGCCCAGGGAGCATTTGGTAAGAGATTAAAAGGGTTTGGAGCATTCCCATTCTTCATTCAACGACATATTTACTACTCAAAATCAGACTGCTATCGTAATGACCCTCACTTAATGCCCCTTCGATGGTCCAACAGCACAATAATACCATGAGTCAATGTCCACAAGGCAGTAGACTAGAACTCTGAAAGATTAGATGTGCCTGGATATAGCTAGAACAGCCTGTGATGTGAGAGTCAGTCACATAAAGGTGATACTTGAAGTGAGAGAATGAATGAATAATTTTCTAAGTTATAGGGAGAAAAAAAGCTCCTTTTCTTCTTTTAATATCTCTAGGGAAGGAACTGGTAATGAATTCCATGGACTGAACACAAACTCCAGAAATGGAATTGGCAATTTAGTTAAGGGCAGAAAGAGAAAGACAACAGGATATAATCATCCAAGAGACTTCCTGGAAGGAAAGAATTTCCATTGAGGATGTTTTCCATATTTTTATTCCAAGTATTTTGAAAGAAACTCTGGCCTACTCATTAAGACCACACACATGGACTTCAGCTATATCAGCAAATGGATAGCACACAGAAAACATTCTTTCATATTTTATCTTACAGTAACAACTCTGGCTTGAGAAGAGAGAATTACAAAGGGAACTGTGCCTGTCAGAATACATCAAATTTTTACGGATGGTGTCTAGATTTGGATCACTAATTGTTTCCATAAAAATAAACCCTAATAGCCAGAGACTGAATCTTTGATGCTCCCTTCCTCCCCTTCACCTGCCATATCCAGAAAATATAATCACATCCTTTTCATTCTTCCTATTGAACATAGCACGGATCATATAGTGAATTAGGAGCCTTGGAGCTGGAGTCAAAGATCTGGGTTCTAGTCTCAGTTCTGTCATTTGAGAACTTTAAGCCTGCAGAGAGAAGCCTACCTCCTTATCCTTGCTAATAGTCTCAGTTATCTTTTAGCTGTTCGGAATTGGGGTACAGTAAACAAAATAACACCCCTCCCTCAGGCAGAACATCAAGTTTTGGGCAATTGTTATTCCATTAAGGCAGTAGTTTCCTATGTGGTAGACATAAAGACAGAAAGAGCATGGTTTAAATCCTGCCTTGAGCACTTCATAGCTGCATGCCTATGGGTAACTCACTGACCTGCTCTGAACCCTGATTTCTTTGTTTATAAAATGGATATAAGACTTGTATCTATCTTATAGGGTAGTTAAAATATCAAAGAGAATTAACATTTCCATTCTCTGAAGTTATCTTCCTACAACTCTGTCATTTCTCATTAAAATCATAGAAAAAAAGTCTTCACTTTTTGTCTCCCATTTCTCATTTTCTGCTCACTTCTTTATCCTTTCTCTCCCAATTTTCTCCTCCCCTTCTGTTCTTTTTCTCTCCATCCTTCCCATTTTCTCCCATCTCCTCCTTTCTTCTTTTCCTCTTTTCTCATCTTTTCTTCCTTTCCTCTCTCCTTCCATTCCCTAGTCTTCTCATTCCTCCTTTCTTTTCCTATCTTCCTCTCCCCTACTCCTCTCTTCCTCTTTCTTCTCTTTTCCTTCTATCATTTTTATATTTACATACTTTTTCTTTGATCTTATCAGTTTCCTTGTGTTAACTATTGTCTTTTTTGCAAATACCGCCCACACTTGCATGCCCATCCCTGAGCTCTAGTATTATATCATTGATATTGCTGTATGCCTCTAGCTAAATAGCCCACAGGTATCTCTGACTCATTTTCAAAGCAGAATTTGCTACACCCTCCTTCCCATAAACTGTCCCCGCCCCCAACTTTCCAATTTTTGTAATGGTTTAAATTATTCTTTAGTTTTCTAAAACTAAACTAAAGCAAACTTTAGTTTGCAGTCTAGGAATCACATTGACTCTTACTCATCTTCCACATTAAATCAGTTGCCAAGTTTCGGCAATTTTATCTTTACAAATTCTCTTCAATCCATCCTTTTGACTCTATTCGTACCATAACCACTCAGATTCAGGAATTTGTCACTTCACATTTTTAGAATTATAATGGTCTACTAATTCCCCTCCTGCCTCTGCATCAGGTCTCTCTCTTCTCTAGTCCATTCTCCATATGACTACCAAATTGAGATTCCAGATATACAGGATCTGATTGCCAGATACCACTGCTAGAGAGACTCCAGTTCCTTCCTATTGATTGTCTCTGGGATTAAAAACAAATAAATAATCCAACTTCACTGTTTGGTACTTTGGGGCTCTAACCTAACTTTCCAAGTTGATTATATATTATTTCTTATCGCTCACTCTACAGTTCAGCCAATCCATCGTATTCGTTGCTTTCTGGATGGGATATTCTGCCTCCTATCTTTATATGTTTGAACAGGCTAAAACTATGTCTGGAATAACAAGAATGAAACTTCTTTCACGTCTGTCCCCTACAATCCCCAGCATCATTAGAGTTTAACTTAATTGCCCAACTACAATGTAGTTTTTCATGATGAGGGTCTTTGGCAGGAAAAGCATTAACACAATCAATGGTGTCTTAGAGTTCAAGATCTTCTATTTAAATCCTCTCATTTTACACATAAGAAAACTGAGACCTGCAGAACTGATGTGCCTTGGCCAATGTCATCGGCAGAGATGTGACTGGTGCTAACTGTTTTCTGAATTCTGATGATCTAGTATTCTTCCTTGCTATTTCAAATTGTCCTTTATTTAGATCAAAGTAGTTTGGATGTGACTTTTTTTTTTAACATTATTTTATTTGGTCATTTCCAAACATTATTCATTGGAGACAAAGATCATTTTCTTTTCCTTCCCCTTCTCCCCCTCCCATAGCGATTCCACTGGGTATGGATGTGACTGTTTTAAAAGTGTCTCATTACCTTATGATACTTAACATTTATAAAAGGCTTATTACATGTCAGGCTAAGCTTTTTATAATTATTATCTCAGAATTTATCCTCCCAATAACCCTGAGAGGTAGGTGCTATTATTATCCTCATTTTACAGATGAGGAAACTGAGGCAGAGGCCAAATTACTTGCCCAGGATCATTAGCTCCTAAATTTCTGAAGTCTGATTTGAATTCAGTTTTTCTTGACTTCAGGTCTGGATCTTGATCCACTGTGCTATCTAGATAATATCTTATTTATAGATGAGAGCAGTTACTTACTGAGTAGATCATATGTCATTCAGGACATAGAGATATCTCTAGCCTAACATGGATATCTTCAATTTCATTTTTGTTCATACTTCTTGTTTTTCTAACAAATAGAATCTGGAAGGATTTGAAAGATTCTCTTCTTTTGGATCCCTGGAGGCATGGAGGTCTTATGCTTGGGCACTTAGGACAGAAATGAGCTTTTTTGATTTAAATTCTGTCACATTGAATCCTGATTTTGTCAGGACAAAACCCTTTTGCAAATGACAATGTAAGCCCTCCTCCCCATGTGGCGGAGATAAAAATAGGCTTCTTGCTTTGGGGAGTGCAATCACACTTCACCTTTTATTTCCCTCTTCCTTCCACACTGCTCTTCTCCTGAATGCCTCAGAAAGTGACAAGCTTAGTGTTTTCTGTTTGCATATGGCATTATTAGGGATATAGAGGGAGCTGGTGATTTCACTGGCATAGGGAACTCTCAGATGAGGAAACTTTCAGCAGAAGGAGATTGGCATCTTCTCTGCCACTTACATTCTTAGAGAGCTTGCCTATGGCACTTAGAGGCTAAGTAGTTTGGCCAGGGACACCACGCAGACAGTATGTGACAGGTCTGGGCTTGAACTCAAGTCTTCTTGGCTCTGGGGCCAGTTTTCTATCAACTATAATATGCTCCTTCTCATAATAGTTCACATTTATAGAGTCATTTCACGTTAGTAAGGTAGGTCATATCAAACCTATGAACTAGGGAGTGCTAGGAGTATTATTCTATTCCAGATGAGGAAATTGAGGCACAGAGGTATTAAGTGACCTGCTCATGGTGACACATGGATCAAACTGTTCACAGTCACGCAGCTACTAAAGCCCAGAGCTAGGACTTAAATCCAGTTCTTGGGATGCAAAGACCAGTTACCATGTGATTTTTGCTTTAAAAATATTTCATTTCATCAGGGAAGGGAAGGTTCATACTCTAATGTTCTAGTTCTATGCACAAAACTTTCATATCTTTGTTTATAAAATTTGTGAATTGCTGTGGATAAAGAAAAATCATGATCTGTTTCACATCATTGATGATAATCCTCTCCTTATTTATCAAGACTGTTTCTCAGACAATCAGATCCAGAGAGATATCTGAGGCTGATTTAATCTTGGGAAGATGTGTCAGCTGGTATTGCTATTGGCATAAATTTTGAGAGCACAAAGATAACCTTCATTTTGTCATAAGTCATCAAAATAAGACTACATAACAAAAATCAATAATAATTCCCTAACACTTTGCAATGATAAAATATTTGAAACATTATCCAATCTTGACAATTAGTTTCTTTAGAAAATAGACAGTGAACGTATTGTCATTCCTATTTTAGAGATGAGAAAACTAAGAAAAAAGAGAGGTCACACAGCTAAGATTACAAAATCAAATGATCAATTTCATTTTTCCTTTTGTTTCCAGTTCCTTTCTCCAATCCATCAAAATACCTACAAAATAAATCCCAAATTTGTTAATCTGTCATACAGGACCATGTATTCTTTGGTCCTAGTATCCCTTTCCAGCATTATATCTCATAGTTGTTTTTGTTTCATCATTTTCAATCATGTTCTACTTTCTGTGACCCCCTTTTGGGTTTTTCTTGGTAAAGATACTGTAGTGGTTTGCCATTTCCTTCTCCAACTCATTTTAGAGATGAGGAAACTGAGGCAAACAAGGTTAAGTGACTTGCCCGGGGCAATAGATACAGTATGAGACTGTAATTGAACTCATTAAGATAAATCTTCCTGACTCCTGGCCTGACATTCTATGCTAAATTAAGAAATCTGCTGTCCAGAGATATGGGAATGATTGTCTGCGATCATACAATAGTGGCAAAACTGTTTCTACTGAACTGTTCTCTCCAAAGTTACTTATTATCCCTTAATAACTAAATTCAACAAACTTTTCTTAGTTCTTATTCTTCCTGACCTCCTTGCAGAACTTTGGCACTGTTGATCATCCTCTTCTCCTTAATACTCTGTTCTCACTAGGCTTTTTAGATGCTGCTCTCTCCTGATTCTCTTACCTACCAGACCACCTCTTCTCAGTCTCATTTGCTAGATTAAAATTCAGATTATGCCCTGTAATTTTAGATGCCCAAGATGTAATTCAAGATTCTCTACTGTGCTTTCTCTTTTCCCTTTAAGTTATTTCACTTGGTAATGTATAAATGGAGATTTTGAACCTTAGGACTTCATCCCTCAGAAGTCCTTTAGTATTTTCCAGAATTTCTCTCTTTTCTACACCACATTGCGTGGTCACATTTGTTTGCTTTAACTCTGTCCTTTCTCTCTTCTTTCAGAAGCAGGCTGGGTTAGCACCTTTTTAGCTAGTTCTTTTTTACTTTCATTATAATTAATAAATCTTATAAAATATAATAGTTATTTAATATTAATTTTAATCACATTAGATCCAGTGGATTTAATTACCATCTCTATGCTGATGATCCTGAAATTTCACTATCCTACTCTGAGATCTCTACTCACCTTATATCTTGTAGTTACCTTTCAAACATCTATAACTGTATGTCCTGTAGATATCCTAAATTCAATTTATCTAAAACTGCTCATTTTTCTCTCTAAATCATTCTCCACTCTTACCTTCCCTTTTGTGATTTGTCCTTCATTGTCAAAGAGGACCATTGACATCCTAGAGTTGATGAATTGTCTTTTGCATGAATTGGATTCAATTGAAGAAAAAGTACACCTAGTCATTAGCCACACTTTGTCTTCCAGAGTCATCAAAGTCCAGTGACAAAACCAAAGGTAGGATGACTGGTGATAGCCTGAGATGTAGTGGATGACTTTGGTGTCTTTGCTGTCTTACCAAGTTCTAAACACTACCAGGTGGAGTAGATCTTGGTAGATCTTCCTGCCTCAAGTTTCTTCCATCTCTAATTCATCATCTATTCAACAACCTTATTTTCCTGAAGCACATGTCTGATCATGCTATCTTCCCTACTCAGTAATTCTGATGTTTCCCTATTGCTTTGAGGATAAAATATTAAATCTTCTTTTTGGTATTCCAAGACCTTTGAAAGCTAGTCCCTTCCTACCTTTGTAGTCTTAGACTTTATTCCCTGACTCATAATCTTAGCCAGTAACACTGCTATCGTTGTTGTTTTATGAACAAGATTCTACAACTCTGGCTCCAGACAGATCCTCTGACTTTCCCTCATTCCTAGAATTCTGTCTCCTTATTTCCACCTCCTGGATTCTCTGGCTTCCTTTAAGTCACAACTATTTTTTTTTCTTTAATGGAAAGTTTTTTTTTTTCCAACCCTTCTTAATTTCAGTCCCTTACTTCTTTTAATTCTTTCATATTTATCTTGTATATTGCTCATTTGTACATACTTGCTTGCCTGTTGTCTCCCCCATTAGGCTGTGGACTCCTTGAGAGCATGAACTATCTTTTGCCTCTTTTTGTTTCCCCAGTACTTAGCACAATTAAGCTCAGTGACTAACAAATTTTATTAACATTTATGTGTTTCTGGAAACTCAAATTTCTTGATTCCATCTCTATTCTTTCTACTGACCTAACAGGTCACCATAGTCTTCTGGATAAGGTAAAAAATAAACCAATAACAAAGAGTGCTTTAACAAAAGCAAAGACATTACAGTTAATCAGAAAAGTTTATTTGCTAGACTTATCTAGAACATTCTGGTTAATTGAAGGCTTATTTGCCTGGAATTGACAACATCCTCTGTGTCAGAAATGATTTGTCTAACATAAACCTTCCTTCTATTCATTTTGAACCATGGTCTTTGAATATATCCTAATTAACTGCCAGGCAGAATGGTTGCTTGGAATCTCTAATTGCTTTCAGAAGTGTCCTTAGGGTGAACAGTAATCCTTGTTCATAAATCAGGCTGTAAAGGAGTCTGTCCACCTTGATATGTCATGTACATCCTCTGCATTCATAGATGACATTGCTGATGGGGAGGGGTCTCCATTATTATTATTATTATTACTATAATGGCAACATTCTGATTTAGAAACACCAGTTTGACTTTAGCAGTGTGGTGCTTTTGGTCTTTTGTACTCTACAGTCTCTTTCCCACTGTTAACCTAGGTCTTGGTTCACAAAGGAATTTTCAGGTTTCTAGGTGCCCAAACCACCTCTCTTTTGACTGGTTTCCCCCAATATCCAGTTCCCTTGTGGTAAGGAAGAACTCAGGATCTTTTGTCTGTCACTCTTTCACATCACTATTAATTTTTATTAACTGTAACTGCTATTTTGTCTTTGACAAAATAATCTGCCATTTCCCTTAAGATTCAACTCATGTCAATTTTCCATGAAGCCTTTCCCTAAGCAGTAGTTAGAGGGATAGACCTACAGCCAGCAGATCCAAAATCAAATCTGGTTAGAGACATTTACTAGCTAGCTGTATGACCTTGGGTAAGTCTTTTATTCCTAGATACCCCAGTTTTCTCATCTGTAAAATGGAAATAATAAGTGGAGATAAAATGGTCAGTAGGCTAGTGATAATTGATATCCTATGGGGAATTCTTGGTCAGACATAGATTTCATTAAATGATCTCTAAGATTCTTTTTAAAGTCTTAGATTCCATAATTCTGCAGAGGCATCATAATCTCATGGGTAAGCGTACTTCCCCCAGTGAAGCAAATCACAACTCATCCCTCCTCCTCATCTTGGACAGTTCCTATCTTTTAATCATCCATTGAGTCAATAACTCAATAAATATTAAGTTCCTACTACATGCCAGGTACTTTCCTAAATGTCGTGGATAAGGCAAAAGATAATTGTTACCCTCAAGGATCTCAAAGTCTAATGGTGGAGTGTGGAACCAGAATGAATGAGTGAATGAAAAAAGCATTTTTTAGTCATTTAATCTATAAAAATCATTGTGTTAAGCATTTGGGATATGAATATAAAGGTGAGAAACTCCTTGCTTTCAAGGTTCTTTCATTCTAATTGGGAGTGAAGACACAAGGAAATTTCAATGAAGGTAGGTTGTTCTGAAGAGTGAAATATCAGAGAGGGAAGCAAGACCTGGGATTCCTTAGAGTATATTGACAGGTCAGACAGAAATGTCTGAGAATCTGGTGAATCTGTTCAGTGTGGTAGAGGTTCTACTATTGCATTTTAAAGAGATGGGCAGATGGAAAGATGGACAGACAGATGAAAAATACATAAAAGTAGTAGATAGATATAAATATGTTGAAAGGTAAATAGATTCAATCATTCATCCAAACATCACTTTAGATATGCATATATCTATATTGGTAAAGGTATTTATATCTTGAATAACTGTTGAAAAATAAGTGAATACTTATATTTGTACTCTTGGGGTCTCTCAGTCCATTTTAAACCTTTTGTCTTTCTTCTATATCAACCTAATGGAAAAAATCCCACAGTCTGGGTTTTGTCATTTAGGCAGAGCTCTTTTGTAATCCCCCTTTCTTCTTTTATAATGGAAAGCAGCAGCCTTATATTCCCACCTTATGCCAGTTCATTTACCTTTCAGTTTCTCTGGTGAAATGACAGATTTTAGGGTAGAATAATAGGTGTAAATTGGACCTATCCAGGATGTATAAAAAAATTAATTCAAATTGAAGAGTATATTCCAGTGTGGAAGGCTCCTTATTGAATGATTTTCCTGACTTAGACAAGGAGGGACTCATAGGTCATCTATCCAGAGATAGGAAAATTTCTAATAAACATAATTTTATCTTGTAACAAAAACAAAAGCAAACAAGAATACCATAACCAGAGTCTCAAGGATCTGGTTCATTTTTGACTTGTTTGAGGATCTAGATGGCATTTTTTGGTCCAATTTGTAGATGACAGAGCTAGAAGGCATTGTTAACATGTTTTATGAAACACGGGATTGAAAAAATAGGCTATACTATGTACTAAAAGTCAAATTTTAACAAGTACAAGATGACATAGGAATGAATAGAGAACAGTTAGTGTGAAAAAAGATATAGGGAGTTTAGAAGGCTTCAGTCTCAAATATGAAGTAAGTGTAAGCTTCTGCATCTACCCCATATGTATGGCATAAGGAACCTAATTCAGGCTCTCTTGATTAGAGGATTGCAATAATCTTGTAATTGTTCATCTTTCATTCATCTTCCTCCCTCTCTAATCCATCATCTACATGGCTACCAAAGCAATTTTCGTAAAATAGAAATCTGACCATAGCACTTTCCCAAAACAATAAACTCCAATAATTTCCAATAGGCTATTGAATCAAATATAATTCCTCTTCACATTTATAGCTCTTCATAATCTGGCCTTAATCTGTCCAGCTTTACTGCTTGTGGTGGTGATGGTGGTGGTTGTCATCCTTTGTACTATTAGAGGACCAAAAAATGACACCATTTGTGATATCTTTTGACTGATGCATAAACTGGATTAAAGTGAGGCAGAGCCGCACAAAATCATTAGCCTCACTCTCTCTTCCAGTCATCAAAGTCTAGTGGCAAGAAGAAAGTCAGGGCAACTGTCAATGATTTGTAATGCAGTGGATGACCTTGGTGTCTTTAAAGTCTTATCAAGCTCTAAATACTCCACAATGCCTGCTTCAGTTTCCTGAAGAAGTTCCTGAACAGCCATGAGGCTGTTGGAACAAATTGCTTTCATCTGCCCATTTTTTTTTGAGGGAGTATTCACACAGTTGAGGTAAACATCCCGCTAACCCACTGATGGGTTCAATCTTATCACATATTATTGCAATAATCAAGCGTAACTGATCACACATTTTTCACACAATTGAAAAAATATTAATTGCTTATGGATAGCCTGTTCTAATATAACAAAATGACAATTCCATCTAAATTAATTTATTCAGTTCCATATCAATCAAACTACCAAATAATTATCATATAGTCCTCAAAGAAATAAGAACCAAATTCATCTGGAAGAACAAAAGGTAAACAATATCAAGGGAACTAATGAAAAAAATGTGAAGGGAAGTGGCCTAGCAGTACCAGATCTCAAACTCTACTGGAAAGTAGCCATCATTAAAACAGTCTGGTACAGACTAAGAAATAGATCAATGGAATAGATGAGATACACATATAGGGGTAAATGACCTTAGCTACCTTGTGTTTGATAAACCCAAAGATCCCAGGTTTTGGAATAAGAAATTATTATTGAACAAAATCTACTGGGGAAAATTTGAAAACAGTATGGGAACAATATAGAAAAATATAGAGAGACCAATATCTCACAACGTATAATAAGATAAGGCTAAAATGAGGGGAATACAGTCTAGTTTACCTGACAGATCTTTGGAGATGAGAAGGATTTGTGACCAAATAATAGATGAAGATCATTATAAGATGTAAAATGATTAATTTTGATTATATTAAATTAAAAAGCTTTTTTATAAATAAAATGAATGTGACCAAAATTAAAGGGGAAATAGCAAATGGGGGGAAAATCATTTCATAACACATTTCTCTGATAAATGTACAGTTTTTCAGTTTATAGAGAACCAAGTCGAATCAATTTATTTATTTATTTGTTTATTTATTCATTCATTCATTCATTCATTTATTTGTTTTTGAACCCTTACCTTCTGCCTTGGAATCAATATTGCGTATTGATTCCAAGGCAGAAGAGTAGTAAGAGCTAGGCAATGAGGGTTAAGTGACTTGCCCAGGGTCACATAGCTGGGAAGTATCTGAGGTCAGATTTGTACTCAGGACCTCCTGTCTCTAGGTCTGGCTCTCAATCCACTGAGCCACCCAGCTTAACCCCCAAGTCAAATTTATAAGACTATAAGCCATTCTCCAATTGACAAATGGTCAAAGGATATGAACAAGCAGTTTTCAAATGGAGAAATCAAAGCCATCAGTAAACATATGAAAAAATTTTCTAAGTCACTGGATTAGAGAAATGAAAATTAAAACTATGCTGAGGTACCATCTCACACCTATAATATTGGCCAATATGGCAACAAAGGGAAGTGATAGATGTTGGAAGTGATGTGGCAAAATTGGGACACTAATGCATTGTTGGTGCAATTGTGAACTTACCCAACCATTCTGGAGGGCAATTTGTAACTATGCTTAAAGGGATATAAAAATGTACATAACCTTTGATTCTTTAATATCACTAATAAATCTATATCCCAAAGAGATAACATAAAAAGGGAACGGACTTACTTGTATAAAAATGTTAAATAAAATAGAAAAAAAAAGAAAAGTAATAGGTCTGGTTCTACTTGATTCCAGAGTGCCATGTTAGGATCAATGCTTGAAATGTATAGAAAGCCTAATTCAGACCTACATGTGGAGTAAACACAAATTCCTTTTAAAACTGTTCAAGGATAGGATGGAAGACATCATCACTAAAGATCTTGAAAGAAAGCCTGAATAAGCAGTTGGGAGGGGGTCTTGTAGAGTTGATTTCTGTTCAGAATTTTGTTAAACTAGATTTCCCATGAAATGGGTTCTAAGATTTTCTACTTCTATGATTCTTGTATTTTGAGCATCTTGAAAAATAATCACAGGATCCTAGCTCCAGACTGAGAAGGAACCTCAAAAGCCATCGTGTCCAAACTGTCATTTTGCAGATGGAGAAACTGAGGATATTAAATGACTTGCTTAAGGTTGTGCAGGTAGTAAAAGTAAGAGATGGGATTTGAGCTCAGGTTTTTAATTTTAGAGTCAGTGCTTTTTATCCTACACCAGGCAGGTCTTTGAATTTCTCTTCACAATCTGCAGAATGCTTACTTAACACAGTACTTTTTAAAAACAATGCAGTACACATGTGTACTAAACTTGTGATTCCAGGACTCTGCAAAGGAAAGCTTTGGAAGGAGTTTGGTGCTCTACCCTCTGGTCAGAGGGGAGAAGAAGCTGAGTGAGAAAGTCTTGAGTACCCCAGGCTGAGTTGATCAAAATGAAGATAGATTTTAAGTGATATAATTAATAACAATAATAATCTATGTAGTTCTTACTAGGTAATAAAGCCCTTTATACACATTATTTTATTTGATTTTAAATTCGAAAAGGATTAGGGAAAGAGGAATAGAGTCCTTATGCACAAGAATATACAAAGAAACTCTTTGCATAGTAACACCAAACTATAATCTAAAGTGATACCTAGCTACCTATTGGGGAATGGCTTAAAATTATGATATAGGAATTTAGAGGAATATAATTGTGCCATAAGAAAATGTTACTGTTAATGCTTTAATAATCAATAGAGCCTCAAATATGAATAATGATATATTTTTGAAATGCCTTGTAAGCACAAAATTCAAAGTAAAAATGCTATTTGATGCTTATTTCACAGTATTTTGTCCATTTAAAAATTTAAACTATACCAATATGGACCTCTGGGTTTTGCTTGTTTGTTTATTTGTTTTGCTTTGTTTGTTTTTCTAACCAGCATCAATTCTCTCCTTTATTCCTAGGTAATGTTTTTTGCTTCATCTATTTACCTCTTCTCTGATGGTCTAAACTTCTAGAGCTACAAACAATTTGCAATGAACACTGACCGAGCTCAGTACCATCTAGAAATCAAAAGTTATGTTTTTTCTACTTCAGAGGTTAATGTTGCAACACTAACCCTTTAGAGAGAACTTCAAGTCCTCTAAGGCACTCTACCTTCATTTTTTTAAACACTCATCTTCTGTCTTAAAATCAATACTTGATATTGGTCCCAAGTCAGAAGAGTGGTAAGGGCTAGGCATTGGGCTGGTGGGGGTCAAGTGACTTACCCAGCATCATACAGCTAGGAAATGTTTGAGCCCACATTTGAACCCAGGACCTCACGCCTCTAAGCCTGGCTCTCAATCCACTTAGCCACCCAGTTGCCCCTGGACTTCAAGTTTTTATAGTTACTAGAGGATGACTATTGGTATGTTGTATTAAGGTTTCATAGGCTGGCTTAATAGTTATTCTTAGGTTTGGATAGCTAAATCACAAATTATAATACATACCTCAGTCAATAATTTTTGTTGAAATATATTTTACTTTGGTGAAATATGACATATGAATTATAAAAATATTAATCTACCACATTTCTATGTTTATAAAAATGTATATTTTAAAGCAAAAACTTAAACTACTCAGTAGAAAATAAATGCTGTTTTGATTACCTTCAAATATTTTTAATCATCTATTATTTCCCTAATCAACTCATTGAATGCTTTCTTAAAGTAAGAAAACTTTTGAGGATGCTAGATTAGCTCTTGGGGCCCTCCCATATTTGGCATGATATTGTGGGCTACGTATTGCTCCTATCTTGCTGATGTTTGAAGCTTCACAATAACTTTAGCATCAAAAGACCCTACAGATGCCTCTATACTGTGTCTTCTGAGTATTTTTCCTTTAGCGAATAATCTCCATTCTCATTGTCCCTTCTCTGCATTATTTTGTTCTTGCTTGATGAAAAACTACTTTTTATTCTATTGTGCTTTGTTTCATCAAGAAGAGAGAGATTATTACTACTTATATTTCAAGTAAATAGGAGACCATGTGACTCCCTTGGGTCTGTTTAAAAACTGGTGAGGATGTTCTCTGAGGAGAATTATCTAATTCATTTTTCTTGCCTGAGACTCGTACTTTTGAAGTTTCTTCTAGAAAAGCACAAAAATCTGGTACTGAATTGCCTAAGATTACCTATTAACTGTGAACATGCTTGCAGGAATTTCATGTCCTGATTCTGCCATAAACTTGCTTTTGATACTTAAGAAGATAGATTTTTTTCCTTTTTCAAAAACATGCATTTTAAAACTCATTTGAAAAGAATAATATGCAATTTACAAAGATATAGCAGACCCAAAACAGTAGGTATCTCTGTGTTTCATTCTCCTTTATGTCTGAAGTTTCCCTGAGGGCAAGAACTATGTTTTATCTGAAGTTTGTTGCTCCCAACACTCAGTCCTCCTTATGCTTTTTATTGACCTGAATTGAGCTAAATCCCTCATAACATCATAATTATTTTAATTCAGAAGACACTGTATGCTACAGTATCTTAAGATTTGACTACAGGTTTCTATTACCATAGATTTTTAGAGGTAGAAAGGACCTTGGAGGTCCATCATTTGGCACATTTAAAAGATAATTGAGATAGTGAGGAAAAAAATCAATTGTCCACTCTCCTAGAGCTAATTAGTCACATTACATGATGAAGGAGAAGCAGCCTAAGGTAACAGTTGTGACTACACAGGGAACTGGTCAGTCAATGCATTTTTTAAAAGTCAGGGCTAGAAGAAAGGACAAATTTACTGAGGAGGAATGCAAATGGGTGACATGGTTCTATAAGACTAAGGTTCCTAATTATCTGTAGCTAGACACAGCCATATATAACACCGAGAGATTTCCTAAGTATATTGGAAAATGAGGAAGTTTAAAGAGTGGAAAAATTATTACTTGGGGTTCATGACACGATGATAATGGAGAAGGCAGATAATGTAAGGCAGAACTACTTAATTGCTATTTTGCTTTTCTTTTTTCTATGAAGAAATGTGTTTTTCAGGATGTTAAAGGCAGAATAAAAATACTTTAGTAGGGAATTAAAAACCAAGATCAATTAGGAAATGAAGTGATGGTAGGAATATAAATGTTTGGCCTTAATGCAATCAAGTCACTTGACAAAGAAAAACAAGCAAACAAATAATATCACAGAGAAATGAAACTTTTTATTATAAAGATATTTTATGTGATAAATCATATGTAATAAATTATTTCCACATGTTTCACAAAGTATATGGTCCAAATTGTCTCCATTTCACCCTTCTCTCCCCACTCTTGGAGCTATCAAACAATTTGATCTGTGTTATACATGTATTATCATGTGAAAAATAGAGAAATGAAATTTCAGATGTAATTATAGGAACCTTAATGTTTGAATAAAAAATATCAAAGAACTGCAGTTAAATAAATCTCAAAAATTAAAAAAACAAAAAATAATTCCTTCAAATTATGCAGTGACTTTTGTTTAAATTCTTGGCCAAACTCTAGAATTTAGGATGAATGAGATGTTTAGAAAGGCAAGCAATGATCACAATTAGCATTAAGTTGTGTCAGACAATTACTTTCCTTAATTGCTAGGGCTATGGCTATACAAGCTATCCACTATACACTATTCAATTATACACAATATATACTACACAAACACTATGTAGTAGAATGGTATATAGATATGTCGCACTTGTATTTCAGGAAGACATTTGGGAAACTGACTCACAACATCATTGGTAAAATGGAGAGATGTAGAGTGAATGGTAGTCTAATTAGGTAGATTTGGCACTATTTGAACAACTGGACCTAAAGAGAGATGATGAATGGATCAGCATCAACTTGGAGGGTCCTCTGTTAAGGAGCGCCAATTGAGCCTTAAAAAATTCAATATAGATTATACATATGCAGCCATGCAAAACATATTTCCCTATAAATCATGTGGTGAAAGAAAATACAGACCCCGACCCCACCAATAAAGTTTAAAAAGTATGCTTCAATCTTTGAACTGCATTTGTAATTTTAACAAATTAGCCAAACTTAAAATTAATTTTAATAAATAGGAATATAGTAGACGGGAAGAAGAACCCAGTGGTATAATGTCTGCAATGCTGTGTTTGGTTTTAAGGACCACTTTTGAGAAAGGACACCGGGAAGCTGAAACATGCAGGAAGAAGACTACAAAAATTGGGTAAGGGACTTTAAACCATGTTATTCAAGAAGCTGAAGGAATGGAAGAACTGAACCAGTGCAGAGAAGATATGTGGGGACATAAGACATTGCTGTCTCAAATATTTGAAGGACTGTCTTGGGGAAGAGAGATTATTAATCTTGTTTTTTGCCCAGGAGAGATTTTAAACCATTTAGATGGGAGTTACAGAAAAACAGTTTTGACTTTATCTGAAAACTATTAGTTCAAGCCCAGTGTGGAATGGGCTGCCTGAGGAAATGGTGTGTTCCTCATATCTCATCAGAGTGTGATAGGATCATAGATTTAGGGACAAAAGAGGAATTGAGTGCCATCTAGTCCAACACCCTTGATATTATAGATGAAACAGACTGAGAGAGGTGAAATACTCTACCCAGAGTCTCAAAGCTAGTAAGTATATGAATTTGGATTTGAAGTTAGGTCTTTCAACCTCCAAAATGAAGAATCTCACTGCCTCCTAGATACCTCATAATCTATGTGTGTACTGTATAGAAGACCACTTGTGGGTTACAAAGTCATACAAAGAAACAGAGATTTTTAGAGACCACCAAATCCAAACTATACACCCAACACATCCCTATTATAAATATCAGTCAATTAATCTACATTTATTGTGCACTTTTTATATGCAAGACACTTTGCAAAGTATAAGAGATACAAAAATAGACAAAAGATAGTTCTTGTCTTCAAAGAATTTACTGACATTGAATTATCCAACTTCCATTTCAAAGACATAGAGATGATTCATAGTTCAAGTAGAGGTGGGAATATATGAAATCCCTTCCAAGTATGAGCACATAATGTGTTTTACTATGTGGAATTATGCACAGTGGGATATTATTTGAATCATAGAAAATCTAAATTACAGTAGGGGCAGTTGTTGGCATAGTGGAGAGAGTTCTGGGCCTAGAATTAGTAATATCTGAGTTCAACTTCAATCTTAGACATTTATTATCCATGTGATCCTGAGCAAGTCACTTAATCTCTGTCTCTATTTCCTCAACTATAAAACAGGGATAATAATAGTACCAATTTTCCAAAGTTGTGAACATTAGTGCTATAACACTTAGCAAATAATCTGACACAGTTGTTCAGTCATTTCAGTTGTATCTGGCTCCTTCTTAACCTCATTTGAGATTTTCTTGGAAAAGATCCTGGAGTGGTTTGTCAAGTCCTTCTCCAGTTCATTTATAGATGAGGAAACCGAGGAAAGCAAGATTAAGTGATTTATCTGGTTAGTAAGTGTCTGAAGTCATATTTAAACTCAGGAAGATGAGTTTTCCTGACTCTAGGACAATCATCCTATCCACTGTGCCACCTAGGGGCCTTTAGCTGGCACATATTAGGTGCTAAATAAATATTTCCATACTTCTAATAATGACAAATCACACCCTGTTTCTCTATGTCTTTAAATGGATTATCAAGTCTTGCATTTAAAAAAAATAATTATTTATTTATTTGATTTAGAATATTTTTTCATGGTTACAAGATTCATGTTCTTTCCCCTTTCTTCCCTTTCCCCTTGCCTTAGCTGAAGTGCAATTCCACTGGGTTTTACATGTGTCCATGATCAAGACCTATTTCCATATTATTGATATTTGCACCAGGGTGATCATTTAGAATCTACATCCCCAGTCATATCCCCATTGACCCATGTGATCAAGAAGTTGCTTTTCTTTGGTGTTTCTACTCCCACAGTTCTTTCTCTGGATGTGGATAGCATCTTTCTCATAAGTCCCTCAGAACTGTCCTGGATCATTGCATTGCTACTAGTAGAGAAGTCCATTACATTCGATTGTAGCACAGTGTATCAGTCTCTATGTACAACATTCTCCTGGTTCTGCTCCTTTCACTCTGCATCAGTTCCTGGAGGTCATTCCAGTTCCCATGGAATTCCTCCAGTTCATTATTCCTTTGAGCACAATAGAATTCCATCACCAACATATACCACAAATTGTTCAGCCATTCCCCAATTGAAGGGCATCCCCTCATATTCCAATTTTTTTGCCACCACAAAGAAAGCAGCTATCAATATTTTGGTTCAAGTCTTTTTCCTTCTTATCTCTTTGGGGTACAACCCCAGCAGTGGTATGGCTAAATTAAAGGGCAGACAGGCTTTTAAAGCCCTTTGGGCATAGTTCCAAATTGCCTTCCAGAATGGTTGGATCAATTCACAACTCCACCAGCAACGTATTAGTGTCTCAATTTTGCTACAATCCCTCCAACATTTATTATTTTCCTTTATTGTCACATTGACCAATCTATTAGGTGTGAGGTGGTACCTCAGAGTTGTTTTGATTTTCATTTCTTTAATTATGAGAGATTGAGAATACTTTTTCATGTGCTTATTGATAGCTTTGATTTCTTTATTTGAAAACTGCCTATTCATGTCCCTTATCCATTTATCAATTGGGGAATGGCTTGATTTTTTGTACAATTGATTTAGCTCCTATAAATATGAGAAATTAGACCTTTGTCAGAGGTTTCAATTATAAAGCTTTCTTCCCCCCAATTTGTTTCTTCCCTTCTAATTTTGATTGCATTGGCTTTGTTTGTACAAAACATTTTTAAATTTAATGTAATAAAAATTATTCATTTTACAATTTGTAATATTCTCTGTCTCTTGCTTGGTGTTCAATTCTTTCCTTTCCCATAAATCTGACAGGTATACTATTCTATGTTCAACTAATTTTCTTATAGTTTCTTTCTTTATATTCAAATCATTCACCCACTCTGAATATTTCTTCCTAGAGGGTATGAGATGTTGATCTAAGCCTAATATCAAGAATCTTGCATTTTAATAGAAGATAACAGAACATATTAGTGGAATTGTGGCTAAGAAGGGGAATTTGGGGTTAGAAATTTGCAGGAATAATTAGTTATGGGACCTTAAGAATAGGGTAAACCTACAAAAAGATGGTTAGGAAGTAGAGAGTAAAGTGAACATGACTGAAAATATATGCTATGTGAAAGAGATATCAGTCACGAAAGAATAGCCTCAGTGTATAAGTTCAGGGGATGCTGATAAAAACTTCCAAGGCCTGTTCTATGGTTCTATAGCAATATAGCTGGTGAGAAGATGGCTGGGGTGTAGGAAGAAAGATAAACTATCCAAGTTGCCTCTACAATATATTTGGCACTTGAAGGGGGTCACACAGAAGGAACATATACATAGAGCACTTAAAGAGAACAGACATTTTATGAATTGATATTCATAAAATAGTCCATTTTGAGAGTAGGCTAATATCTTTGCTTGTTCATTTCCAGTATCTGTTGTTATTTTGAGCCTTTCAATTAAACCCAATTCTTCATTATCCCATTTGGGATTTTCTTGGCAGAGATATTGGAGTGTTTTGTCATTTCCTTCTCCAGTTCATTTTACAGATGAGGAAGCTGAGGCAAACAGGGTTCAATTACTTTCTTAATTAGTAAGTGTTAGAGGCCAGATACTTCTTCCTGACCCCAAGTACAAAGCTCTTCAACCACTACCCTTCCAATATCTAGTTTTGGCCAATTCAAAAGCTGAGACATTACAATGGAAATTTATTTGCCCAAGTTAGTGGCAAAACCAGGTTTAGAACTCATATCTCTGACTCCTATTCCAGTGATTCCTATGATAGTATTAACTGTACATGATTAAAATAAACATATTTGCTTCAATCTTAATAGTTAAAAATGACAATAAAACATTTTTTTTTCTGTAACAAATATTTTGCCTTATGACTAAGTTTTACCTACTCTTGTTTTTTTCAATTCAATTCAATTTAATTTTCAATTAAAAAAATCTGTGATTTTGGATATTGAATTTCACAGTTGAAGTCCAGAAACCCTGGAGCAACAACACTTCATATGGTATTGAATCCCCCAAGCCTAGGGAGCCAAATGAAAACTCCCTCCTGCTAGAGCTACCAGATCCTCACAAACCTTGAGAAAGGTTAAATAGAACCCAAATGTTTAGGGAATTCTTATTGGTCATTTTGCAGTCATATGGTTCTGATGAGACTATTAACATTCTAAATGTGTACATCATCTCTATACTAATCCTGGAAAACCAGGAGGCAATCATCATTTATGTTGATGCTTTGAGCACTTTGAAACATTTCTCATTGCTGAAATATGAAAAAGGCAATTTTCTCTTTATTTGCTCTGTGCCTTATTGTTTCTTTCTCTCGGTATAATATGACCAAAGAAGGAAAAGAAATGCATATTCTGTTTCATTAGGTGGTAAAATCATCTAACACTAAACAGTCATTTTTTGAATCATGAGCTCTGGTTGTGTTTAAACTGTTCTAGGGAGCATGGAGCTGAAAAAGGAAGGGGATGTTTGAGGAACATAGGGATAGGATGGCAGGGTGGTAAGAGCATTAGTCCAGAACCCAATCCAATTGATCACACATTTATTAAGTACTTATGATGTGTGAGGCACCATTCAAAGATAAACACAAAGGAAAAATACATAGTCCATATCCTCAAGGAGTTTACATTTTATGATCAGGGTAGGTTGGAAGTCATAAACCTAAATTTCAGTCCTAGAATTCACATCTAAAATGTGGGTGATGATTCATAAGTTATGCCATCTCTCAAAGCCCATTTCCTCATCTGTAAAATGATGATTATAATTATATAAGAGAAGTATGAATGTTCTCTCCAGGTGTACCTCATGATCATTGTATTCTAGATTTGACCACAGTATTTTCAGATTCCTTTTTTTTTTTTAAGGAAGATTGTACCATTGAATTTGGTGAGAATATTTTTTATTAGATGTTCTTTATACACCACCTTCATGAGTGTATTTACTAAAAGTTAGTTGTTTTCTAGGTTATCATTTTTCAAAAAAATTATTTTTATTTAATCGACTTAAATGTATGCCCCCTGCCTTTTTAAATCAAAATTTCACCCAAAATCCTCTACTCCCATCTCCAGAGAATCTTCATATATAATAAAGAATATTTAAAGAAAAAGAGTAAAAGGGTTCAGGATCACTGAAAAAGCCTGAGAGTGCATGCTATATCATACCTCTGCAAGGTGTGAGGTAGAATTATCTTTTTTATATTACTTCATGGGAGTCATACTAATTCTTTGTAATTTAGCAACATTTACTTTTTTTTTGTAAACATTATTTTATTTGGTCATTTCCAAGCATTATTCATTGGAGACAAAGATAATTTTCTTTTCCCCCCCCCCACCACCTATCCCATAGCCGATGCGCGATTCCACTGGGTATCACATATCTTCTTGATTCAAAGCCATTTCCATGTTGTGGGTATTTGCATTATTGTGTTCATTTAGAGTCTCTCCTCAGACATGTCCCCTCAACCCCTGTAGTAGTCAAGCAGTTGCTTTTCCTTGGTGTTTTTACTCCCACAGTTTGTCCTCTGCTTGTGGATAGTGTTTTTTCTCCCAGATCCCTTCAGATTGTTCAGGGACATTGCATTGACACTAATGGAGAAGTACATTACATTCGATTGTACCCCAGTGTGTCAGTCTCTCTCTGTGTACAATGTTTTCCTGGTTCTGCTCCTCTCGCTCTGCATCACTTCCTGGAGGTTGTTCCAGTCTCCATGGAATTCCTCCACTTTATTATTCCTTTTAGCACAGTACTATTACATCACCAACATATACAACAATTTGTTCAGCCATTCCCCAATTGAAGGGCACCCCCTCATTTTCCAATTTTTGGCCACCACAAAGAGCGCAGCTATGAATATTGTTGTGCAAGTCTTTTTCCTTATTATCTCTTTGGGGTACAAACCCAGCAGTGCTATGGCTGGATCAAAGGGCAGACAGTCTTTTATCGTCCTTTGGGCATAGTTCCAAATTGCCCTCCAGAATGGTTGGATCAGTTCACAACCCCACCAGCAGTGAATTAATGTCCCTACTTTGCCGCATCCCCTCCAGCATTCATTACTTTCCTTTGCTTTCATGTTAGCCAATCTGCTAGGTGTGAGGTGATACCTCAGAGTTGTTTTGATTTGCATCTCTCTGATAAGAGATTTAGAACACTTTCTCATATGCCTATTAATAGTTTTGATTTCTTTATCTGAAAACTGTCTTTTCATGTCCCTTGCCCATTTATCAATTGGAAAATGGCTTGATTTTTTTTACAATTGATTTAGCTCTTTGTAAATTTGAGTAATTAAACCTTTGTCAGAGTTTTTTATGAAGATTGCTTCCCAATTTGTTGCTTCCCTTCTGATTTTGGTTACACTGGTTTTGTTTGTACAAAAACTTTTTAATTTGACACAATCAAAATTAATTATTTTATATTTTGCGACTCTTTCTAAGTCTTACTTGGTTTTGAATCTTTCCCTTCCCAAAGGTCTGACATGTATACTATTCTGTGTTCATCTAATGTACTTATAGCTTCCGTCTTTATATACAAGTCATTCACCCATTCTGAGTTTATCGTGGTGTAGGGTGTGAGGTATTGATCCAAACCTAATCTCTCCCACACTGTCCTCCAATTTTCCCAGCAGTTTTTTATCAAATACTGGATTTTTGTCCCAAAAGTGGGGGTCTTTGGGTTTGTCAAAGACTGTCTTACTGAGGTCATTCACTCCAAGTCTATTCCACTGATCCTCCTTTCTGTCTCTTAGCCAGTACCAAATTGTTTTGATGACTGCTGCTTTATAATATAGTCTGAGATCTGGGACTGCAAGGCCCCCTTCCTTTGTATTTTTTTTTCGTTATTTCCCTGGATATCCTTGATCTTTTGTTCTTCCAAATGAATTTTGTTATGGTTTTTTCTAAATCAGTAAAAAAAAAAATTTGGAAGTTCAATGTGTATGGCACTAAATAGATGAATAATTTTGTGTAGGATGGTCATTTTTATTATATTGGCTCATCCTATCCATGAGCAGTTAATGTTTTGCCAATTGCTCAAGTCTAGTTTTAGTTGTGTGGAGAGTGTTTTGTAGTTGTGTTCATATAGTTCCTGTGTTTGTCTCGGGAGATAGATTCCTAAGTATTTTATTTTGTCTAAGGTGATTTTGAATGGGATTTCTCTTTCTAGTTCTTGCTGCTGAGCTGTGTTGGAAATATATAGAAATGCTGATGATTTATGCGGGTTTATTTTGTATCCTGCAACTTTGCTAAAGTTGTTGATTATTTCAATTAGCTTTTTGGTTGAATCTCTAGGATTCTTTAAGTAGACCATCATGTCATCTGCAAAGAGTGATAACTTGGTCTCCTCCTTGCCTATTTTAATGCCTTCAATTTCTTTTTTCTTCTCTAATTGCTACTGCTAGTGCTTCTAGTACAATGTCAAATAGTAGAGGTCATAATGGACATCCTTGTTTCACTCCTGATCTTATTGGGAATGCATCTAGTTTATCCCCATTGCAGATGATATTAGCTGATGGTTTTAGATATATACTGTTTATTATTTTTAGGAATGACCCTTCTATTCCTATTCTTTCTAGTGTTTTTAATAGAAATGGGTGTTGTATTTTATCAAAGGCTTTTTCTGCTTCTATTGAAATAATCATGTGATTTTTGTTTGTTTCCTTGTTGATATGGTCAGTTATGTGGATGGTTTTCCTAATATTGAACCAGCCCTGCATCCCTGGTATAAATCCTACTTGATCATGGTGAATGACCCTTCTGATCACTTGCTGGAGTCTTTTTGCTAGTATCCTATTTAAGATTTTTGCATCCATATTCATTAGGGAGATTGGTCTATAATTTTCTTTCTCTGTTTTTGGCCTACCTGGCTTTGGAATCATCACCATGTTTGTGTCATAAAAGGAGTTTGGTAGAACTCCCTCTTTGCTCATTATGTCTAATAGTTTGTATAGTATTGGGATTAGATATTCTTTGAACATTTGACAGAATTCACTTGTGAATCCATCAGGCACTGGGGATTTTTACTTAGGGAGTTCTTTGGTGGCCTGTTGGATTTCTTTTTCTGATATGTAATTATTTAAGAATTCTATTTCTTCTGTTAGTCTAGGCAATTTATATTTTTGTAAATATTCATCCATATAACCTAGGTTGGTATATTTATTGCCATATAGTTGGGCAAAGTAGTTTTTAATGATTGCCTTAATTTCCTCTTCATTGGAGGTGAGGTCCCCCTTTTCATCTTTGATGCTGTTAATTTGCCTTTCTTTCCTTTTTTTAATTAGATTGACCAGTACTTTGTCTAGTTTGTCTGTTTTTTCAAAGTATCAGCTTCTAGTCTTGTTTATTAGTTTAATAGTTTTATCACTTTCAATTTTATTAATTTCTCCCTTAATTTTTAGGATCTCTAGTTTGGTTTTCTTCTGGGGGTTTTTAATTTGTTCGCTTTCAAGTTTTTTTTATTTGCATTTCCAATTCATTGATCTCTGCCCTCCCAAATTTGTTAATATATGCACTCAAGGATATGAATTTTCCTCTGAGTACTGCTTTGGCTGCATCCCAAAAGGTTTGAAAGGATGTCTCACAATTGTCATTTTTCTCAATGAAATTATTGTTTCTATGATTTCTTCTCTAACTAACCGATTTTGGAGTATCATATTATTTAATTTCCAATTAATTTTTGATTTGGTTCTCCATGTAACCTTACTGATCACTATTTTTATTGCCTTATGATCTGAAAAGGTTGCATTTATTATTTCTGCTTTTCTGCATTCATATGCCATGTTTCTGTGACCTAGTGTAAGATTTATCTTTGTGAATGTGCCATGTGGTGCTGAGAAGAAGGTGTATTCTTTTTTATCCCTATTTATTTATCTCCATATGTCTATTAATTCTAATTTTTCTAAGATTTCATTCACTTCTTTTACCTCTTTCTTATTTATTTTTTGATTTGACTTATCTAAATTTGATAATGTTTGGTTTAAGTCTCCCACTAATATGGTTTTACTGTCTATTTCTTCCTTCAATTCTCCTAGTTTCTCCATTAGAAATTTGGGTGCTATATTATTTGGTGCATACATGTTGATTAATGATATTTCCTCATTGTCTAAAGTCCCTTTTAACAAAATATAATTACATTCCCTGTCCCTTTTGATCAGGTCTATTTTTGCTTTGGCTTTTTCAGATATCATGATTACCACTCCTGCGTTTTTTCTGTCAGTTGAGGCCCAGAAGGTCTTACACCATCCTTTAATTCTAATCTTGTGAGTATCAATCCACCTCATATGTGTTTCTTGAAGACAACATATGGTAGGGTTTGGGGTTCTAATCCAATCTGCTATTTGTCTACATTTTATGGGTGAGTTCATCCCATTCACGTTCAAAGTTATGATAGTCACTTGTGGTTTCCCTGGCATTTTGATATCCTTCTCTAATTCTGACCTTTCTTCTTTAGCTATAACCTTTTAAACCAGTGATCTTTACTTTAGATCAATTTTAGATCAATCAAATAGATTTACTTTAGATCAATCCCCCTAGTCCCCTCCCTTCATATGCTTCCCTCTCTCATCCCTCCATTTTTTGTTCCCTTTCCCTCCCCACTCTCCTTCCCTCCCTTTTTATACTCCCTCCTCCCTTCCCCTTCTTAATAGAATTCAGGATCCCAATGGATCTAGATGTTCTTCCCTCTGAGAGTTGATTTCACTGAGAGTAAGGTTTAAGTAATACCACTTCACGCTCTCTTCCTCTCCTTCTCATTTGAGAATTCTTCTCCTCCCCTTCACATGTGTATCTTTGTGTGGAAAAGATTATTCTATTTAGTTTCCCACCCTGCTCTATTTCTTGAAGTAAATCTTAGAATCCTCAATGATTCCCCCCTCCCTTTTTCTTTCTTTCCCCCCTTTCACCAAATTGTCTTGATGTCCCAATCTTTCCCTATGTGTGATTCTTCTAAGTACTCTTATGATGCATACAATTTTTGAGAGTTACACATTACATTTTCCCCACATATTAATATATATAATTTGATATAAATGTAGTCCTTATAGAAGAGAGTTTGACTTAAAGAAAAATATAAGATTCATCTCCTTTTCCCTTTCTTTCATATTTACCTTTCCATGTTTCTCTTGCTCTCTGCGATTGGATTTCAAATTTTCCACTAAGTTCTGGTCTTTTCTTAGCAAATACTTGGAAATCTTCTATTTTGTTGAATGCCCATACTTTCCCCTGGAAGTATGTAGTCAGTTTTGATGGGTAGTTGATTCTTGGTTGGAGACCCAGCTCTCTTGCTATCATGTTCCATGCTTTGTGGTCTCTTAGCATGTTTACTGCTAAGTCATGTATGATCCTTATGGGCCCCCCTCTATATCTGAAGCTCCTCTTCTTGGCTTTTTGTAAGATTTTCTCCTTAGCTTGGAAGCTCATGAATTTGGCAATTACATTCCTGGGGGTTTTCTTTTGGGGATTTAGCACAGAGGGTGTTCTATGAACCCTTTCTATTTTTATTTTGCCCCCTTGTTCGAGAAAATTGGGGCAATTCTCTTCTATAATTTCCTGTAGTATGGCATTGTGGTTTTTGTTTATCTCTGGTTTTTTGGGCAGACCTATGATTCTCAAGTTGTCTCTCCTTCCTCTCTTTTCCTGGTCTGTCACCTTGTCAGTGAGATATTTTATGTTTATTCTAATTCATTAATTTTTTGGCTTTGCTTTATTAATTCTTGCTGTTTTGCAAGCTCACTGTCTTCCAGTTGCTTAATTCTGATCTTTAGGGAATGGTTTTGCTTTTCAGCTTGGTCTGCCCTTCTATTAGATGCTTCCAGCTCTTTCTCTAATTGTGAGGTCTTTTCTGTCAGGCTGCTGACCTCTTTCTTGGTTTTTTCCCATTTTTCTTGCCAGAAGGTTTCCATCTTTTGGATAAGCTCCAATTTGAGTTCTTCCAGAGCTTGTGGATAATTTCCATTGGGGGGGGATGTTTTGATTTTGTTTGAATTTCATCCTCTTTTTCTTCTTTTCCTTGGGTATTCCCTCCATAAAAGTTTTTAATAGTCAATTTTTTTCCCTTTCTTCTTGGAGGATTGATTTTAGGTCGTGTGAGCCAACCCTTTGGTGGTTTTTTCCCCCTTTCCTTTTTGTTCCGAGGTCTAGGTGATATGGGCGTGTTTTCTGTGGATTTAGATAGCCTCAGACTAATTCTTCCCAGCCTCTGTGGTTTGTTCGTGTGCCTGCCCCCATGCTCAGCTTGCCCGCCCCATGCTCTGTGGTCTCTTCTCACCGGTTCACAGGAATCTCCTGTAAAACCGCTCTGAGGGGGGATCTCTGGTATTCCTGTCAGTTTCCAGGGAGCCTGGCATGCCCCCCCCTCACTACAGTGAGGGGGGACGCTTCAGCCTTAGGCAGTTTTTACAGATTCTTGAGACTCCACCCTGTTCGCAATTTGAAGGGGTCCCGCGATCTGCGTGCTCTGCAGTGCTCAGGGTTCTCCCATGAAACCGCCCTGAGAGGTCGTTCCCTAGCAGTCTTTAGATCCCAAGGTCCCTGGCGTGCCCCCCCCCCCCCAGACAGAGACATTCCTCACTCACTTGCTGTCCCAGTGAGCCCTCTGATCCTCTACTCTGGTTCCATGGGGGAGGTGAGGGGGAAGGCTGGCTCAGTTCACGTTTTTGTGCAAGCTTTTCCTCCTTCTTATAGTGTGGCAATGTTCAAACCCCACGTACCTTCATTTCTGTGGGGTACTGGAGAGTCCCTCCGTTCTTCCAAAGGTGATTTTTATGCTCTTTTTAGGTAGTCTATTTCATTCGGTGCTGGGGAGAGGAAGCAATTCACGTCTAGATTGCAACCATGTCTACCTGGAAGTCCAACATTTACTTTTAATTGTTTTGTTGTTCTTTCTATTTACATGAGCATACTTGTGCATATGTTTTTTTGGTTTAGCTTATTTCACTCTAAATGAGAACATATAAATCTTTCCACACTTCTCTGAATCTGTCATATTCCTTATTCCTTACAGTGCATTAGCTTCATATACCACATTTATTTATTCTTTTCTCAACTTATGCCTCTTTTGTCTCAAAAAGTACTGCTATAAAAAATTTCAGTGAATATGAGCCCTTTTTACTTAATCACAAGTTTAGTTAATTATTCCTCTAGAAATTTATAATCTAAGTCATTTGTAGCACATAAATTTTATACTAATATTTTATCTACTTTATTTCAACATAATATAGAGTCCTTAATCATTATTTATAATGTGAATTTTTTTCTGTCTGATGTTATGGTGGCAACTTCTGCTTATTTGGTTCCTTCTGAAGTATAGTAAATTGAATTTTGGTTCTGGATTTTTATTCTGTATTTGTCTTTGTTTTTTAGTTGTATTTTTTACAAGTAAGAGATTAGAGGTTTGATTTTCTTAACTAATCTGTTGCTTTTTTGTTTCATTCAATTATTTAATCTGCTAGCATTTAAAAAATATTTAATTAGTCAATTTAGAACATTATTCCTTTGTTACAAGAATAATATTCTTTCCCATCCCTCCCCCTCCCCTTCCCATAGCCAATGAACAATTCCACTGGGTTTTCCATATGTCCTTGATCAGAATTGATTTCCATGTTGTTGATGTTTGCACTAGGATAATCATTTAGTCTACATCCCCAATCATATCTCCCTCGACCCATAGGTTATACACATTACATTGTAAGTCCCCAACTTTAATTATAAAATGCCTCACTTTCCTCATGGGAACATTCTTCAATGAGAATTCTACCACTAATCAGTATTTTTCTGCTCTTTTCTGATTATATCAATCTCTCCTTTTGAAACCTTATCTATTCTCTTGTAGGCCCCTTTCCTGAGAGACTACATGCATTATTTTCCCTTCATTGATTATCATTAGCTTAATTAGAATACATAGTCTTCCCTTCACTGCCTTTCTCTTCATTGATTACTATTGGTTTCATTATGGTGCATATTCTGCCACTCTCCCATTTTCTTCCTCCTATCTACCACTTTATTTGCCCTTTCATTTTGCAGATTAGTTATCCCCTCTCTTTCCACGAGAACCGTTGCTTCACTTGTAGGTGGGGTGTTGCGAGGATTAATACATCATGATTTAAGTTTGTTCCTTGACTGGAACTCTCTTCAATTTAAGTTCTGATTTCTCCCCTTGTCTCTTTATGTACCTTGAGAAAGATATTTTTTCTGGTCTCTATCTTATTATTTAATTGCTGTTGTGTTTGATTTTTGATACCAAAAATATCCTCTAGTTGTTCTCTTTTATTTCTAGGGTAATTGATTTTTATTATCTTTGCCTTCCTTGCCTGCTTACCTTTTTTTGTGTGTGTGTTTCTATGTCTAGGATGTTTTCACAGCAAATGATTTGCTCAAATTTAGTTTTAAAGAATGCTCCAACCTCTTCTTTTATCAAATGTCCATATTTTTTCACTGATTATAAGGCTCAAGTTTTAGGTTATGTCACCTTAGTTTCCAAACTGAGCTCTTTTGCTCTTCAGAACAAATTATTCCATTCTTTTCAACATTTTTCTAGTGGAGGTACAAAGAAAGGCAAAGGACATTTCTTGGTCTCAATAAATTCAGATTCTAATGAGGGATACCAGGAGTGAACAAGTTTATACTAAGAACACTAGACATAGGATAAGTAGGGAATTAGTAAAAGAGTGAATTCTCTAGAATTAAGATAGATTAGGAAAGACATCCTATAGAAGATGGGATTTAAGTTGAGACTTGAAGGAAGCCAGAAATTCCAGAAGGCAGAGATGAAGAGGGAGAGAATTCCAGATATAGGAGCTAGTCATGACTGAAGCTGAGGGATAGAGAGTTCTTATCAGAGGACATGAGGGATTATAAAGTGTAAGAAAAGAAAGATTGAGAGATAGACTGTGAAAGGCTTTGAATGTTTACAAAGAACGTTATGTTTTATCTTAGAGGTTATAGGGAACTAAAAGAGTCAATTGTGTAGTGGGGAGGGGCAACATAGTTAAACCTAAACTTTAGGAAAATCACTGGTAACTGAATGGAGGGTGGATTATAGTAGAAAAAAGACATAATAGGCAGATCCATCACCACATTATGAAGAGTCCAGGTGTAATATCAGTGTGATGACAATATCAGAGGAGAAAAGGGGGCATAATAGAGAGATATTGCCAAGGTGAAATCAACATGCCTTAGCAACAAATTGGATATTAAAGATTAGAGATAGTAAAACCTCAAGTTTGACACCTCGGCCTCAGGCCTGGGGAACTGAGAGGATAATGGTTCTCTTGACAGTAATAGAGACGATTGAAAGAGACGAGGGTTTACAGGAAAATATATTGAGTTCCCTTTTGGACATGTTTAGTTTAAGATATCTACTGAACATCCAATTCAAGATGTCTGAAAAGTAGAGGAGTTTGTCTTTTCTTAACAAAAGGTCTGGGTCTAACTATCTAACTGGCAAGTTAAGAGAGTGGCCCTACAGGAGATTCTATACCTATTATGTACACATTGAAAATTAGATAAGTTAATCTCTGACATCCAGGACTAATACGATACTCCAAATAAAGCTGGATCAGATTATAGTTCAGAAGGCCAATTATTTCATTTATTCTAGACTATGGTTGCTTATTTGGGGTTTATCTATGGCAATTTTTCCTTTTCACAGAAATTTTCATCTATATCACCATCTCTCCCCAAGCCTATAATGTATTGATTGGAACAATTGAATCCTCTCAGTCTAAAGCTCACTATGTCCTTAGCACTACTTGAAGCAAGGGGGGGGGCACTATTCTTTCACTCACTCATTCAGGTATTCATTTAACAAGTATCGATTAAATAACTGCTTAGACACTAGGCACTTTGGTGATTAAAATTTTGTACTTCTTTCCTTCAGAGTTTATGCTTATTATTCACTGGGTGGGGCTAAGGTATATGTAGTAAAGGAAATATAAACTATAGACAAAGTAAATAGAAAATAATCAGCCTTAGAGAAGGGTTAATAGCATTTTTCTAAACAGTGACATTTTCATTCATTTATTAAACATTTAAATATTAGCTTAATATTTAAATATTGGATCTGATGATAACACATGATCAGTTCAGAGCAACAGATTTAAGTCCAATGTAAGGAAATCATTCTAACAATTAAATCTACAATAAATTGGAATTATCTTGGAAGATAGTATGGTTTCTGCCACTGTGGATGATCAAGCAGATCATGGATGACCATTAATTAAGTATATTTTTAGGAGGTCCCTGTATACCTATAGATTTTACTAGAATGTCACTTGCATTCTTTCCTGTGTTGATATTCTATAATACAAAATGCATGTTCTCAGTCTTCAACACCCTTACAGCTTACTAGGATGATTATCATCATCCCCCCTCACTCCACCTCCAGGATAAGTTTATTACTAGAAATTCATTACATGGAAATTGTGTTAGCTGTGGTACTCAAAATCCATCAATAACTCCAGTTACTTCTCTTTCTCTTATTGGATGGCTGGAGGGCAGAACAAAAACCAACCAAACAAAAAAACTCAAAATTCTTCCTATAGTCTCTATAGATGACTCAATATTCCATATATATCTTCATTTACACTAGTTACTCTGCTTGGTTTTGACTCTATCCACCATCATGTCCCCTAGCCAGGTACCTTCTGGCAGCAGCACTCCCATGCAACACAATCTCTCCTTTTTTAACATCCTTAGATGTATTAATTTTACCAATTACATTTAAACTGCATGAAGGCAGCTACTACCTTTTCTTTATTTGAATTTCCAGCATTTAACACAGTTCCTGACACATACTAGATGCTTAATAAATAATATTGTATCCTATTGTATGTTTCTAACTGTACATAGATATAATAACACAAATTAGGCTCTTAGGTAGAAAACTTGAGCTTCAGAGGCCATCTAAACTAATTCTATCATTTTAAGATGAGGAAAATAAGGGTCAAGAAGGTTGAATGACTTGTTCAAGGTTATAGCCCAATTATGTGTCAGAAAAAGGATCTGAACACAAGCTCTTTGACTCTTTAATCATTCTTTCCCATAAATTATGTTGTCAATTATATATTATTCATAAAATAACCACAATACTATCAGATCACAAGAAAAATCATCATGATGAGGAAATCAAGGAAGGTTTTCTTTTTTAATTTTTACATTTTTATTGATTAATTAATTTAGAATATTTCTTCATGATTACATGATTCATGTTCTTTCCTTCTCCTCCTACCTTCCCCTTCCCAGAGCCAATGAACAATTCCACTGGGTTTTACATATATCATTGTTCAAAATCCATTTCCATATAATTAATTTTTACATTAGAGTGATCATTCAAAGTCAACATTCCATATCATATCCCCATCAAACCATGTGACAAATCATATATTTTTCTTCTGTATTTCTACTCCTAAAGTTCTTTCTCTGGATGTGGATAGTGTGTTTTCTCTAAAGTCCCTCAGGATTGTCTTGGATCATTGCATTGCTACTAGTAAAGAAATTCAATACATTTAATTGTGCCACAATATATCAGTCTCTGTATACAATATTCTCCTGGTTCTGCTCCTTTCACCCTACATCAATTCCTGGAAGTCTTTCCAGTTCACATGAAATTTCTCCAGTCATTAATTCTTTCAGCACAATAATATTCCATAACCAAGAGATACCAAATTTTGTTCAGCCATTCCCTAATTGATGGACACCTCCTAATTTTCCAGTTTTTTTGCCATTACAAAGAGTGTGACTATAAATATTTTTGAACAAGTATATTTCCCTATTATATCTTTGAGGTACAAACCCAGCAGTGGTATGGCTAGATAAAAGGGCAGACAGTCTTTTAAAGCCCTTTGGGAATAGTTGCAAATTGTCTTCCAGAATGGTTGGATCAATTCACAACTCCACCAGCAATGTATTAGTGTCCCTATTTTGGACAACCCCTCCAACATTTATTATTTTTCTTTATTGTCATATTGGCCAATCTGTCCAAGTGTAAGGTGGTACCTCAGAGTTGTTTGATTTGCATTTCTCTAATTATGAGATATTTAGAACACTTTCATGTGCTTATTGATAGTTTTGATTTCTTTATCTGAAAACTGCCTATTCATGTTGCTTGCCCATTTATTAATTGGGGAATGGTTTGATTTTTTGTACAATTGATTTAGCTCCTTATAGATATCAGAAATTAGACCTTTGTCAGAGGTTTCTATTACAAAGTTTTTCCCCCCAATTTGTTTCTTCCCTTCTAATTTTGATTGTATTGGCTTTGTTTGTACAAAACCTCTTTAATTTAATGAAATGAAATTATTCATTTTATATTTTTTAATATTCTGTCTCTTGCTTTGTCTTCAATTCTTTTCTTTCCCATAAATCTGACAGGTATATTATTCTATGTTCACCTAATTTACTAATAATATCCCTCTTTATATTTAAGTCATTTATCCATTCTGAATTTATCTTGTTATAGGGTGTGAGATGCTGATCTAAACCTAATTTATCCCAAACTATTCTTTTCAATTTTGCCAGCAGCTTTTGTCAAATAGTGAGTTCTTATCCCAAAAGCTGGGATCTTTTGGGTTTATCATACACTGTGTTGCTGAGACCATTTATGCCAAGTCTATTCCATTGATTCTCCCTTCTGCCTCTTAGTCAGTATCATATTGTTTTGTTTTGTTTTTGATCACCACTTTATAGTACAGTTTAAAATCTGGCACTGCTGAGCCCAGTCCTTCACATTTTTTAATTAGTTCCCTTGATATTCTTGATCTTTTGTTCTTCCAAATGAACTTTGTTATAGTTTTTTTCTAATTCTATAAAAAAGTTTCTTGGTAGTTTGATAGGTATGGAACTGAATAATTAAATTAATTTGGGTAGGATTGTCATTTTTATTATATTAGCTCATCCTACCTATGAGCAATTAATGTTTTTCCAATTATTTAGATCTAATTTTAATTATGTGGAAAGTGTTTCGTAGTTGTGTTCATATAATTCCTGTGTTTGTCTTGGCAAATAGATCCCTAAATATTTTATATTGTCTATGGTGATTTAAAGAGAATTTCTCCTTCTAATTCTTGCTGCTGAGTTGTGTTGGAAATATATAGAAATTCTGATGATTTATGTGAGTTTATTTTGCATCCTGCAACTTTGCTAAAGTTGTTGATTATTTCCACTAGCTTTTTAGTTGATTCTATAGGATTCTTTAAGTAGACCATCATATCATATGCAAAGAGTGGTTCAGTCTTCTCATTGCCTACTTTAATTCCTTCAATTCCTTTTTTCTTCTCTAATTGCTATTGCTAACATTACTACTACAATGTTAAATATTAAAGGTAATAATGGGTATCCTTGTTTCACTCCTGATCTTATTGGGAAGGCTTCTAACTTATCCACATTGAAGACAATGCTTGCTGATAATTTTAAATATAAGCTGTTTATTATTTTTAGGAAAGACCCATCTATTCCTATAATTTCTATTGTTTTCAACTGGAATGAGTGTTATATTTTGTCAAAGACTTTTTATGTGTCTATCTAGATAATCATGTGATTTTTGTTGGTTTGGTGGTTGATATGGTCAATTATGTGGATTGTTTTCCTAATATTAAACCATCCTTGCATTCCTGGTATAAATCCCACCTGGTCATAGTAAATAATCCTCATGATCCTAGAGTTTTTTCCCTAGTATTCTATTTCTTCAAATTTCAGGTTTCCCTTATTTTTTTGCTATTTCCTTGTTTACACTATTTAATATTTTTGTATTTATGTTCACTAAGGAGATTGGTCTGTAGTTTTCTTTCTCTGTTTTTGGTCTGCCTAGCTTTTAAATCAGTACCATATTTGTGTCATAATAGGAATTTGGTAAAACTCCTTCTTTGCTTGTTTTGTCAAATTGTATAATATTGGGATTAGTTGTTCTTTAAATGTTTGATAGAATTCACTTGTGAATCCATCTGACCCTGGGAATTTTTTCTTAGGGAATTCCTTGATGTATTATTTAATTTATTTTTCTGAGATGAGATTGTTTAAGTATTCTATTTCTTCTTCTGTTAATTTAGGCAGTTTATATTTTTGTAGCTATTCACTCATTTCACTTAGACCATCATATTTTTTGCCATATAGTTGGGGAAAATAGTTCATAATGATTACTTTAATTTCTTCTTTATTAGAGTTGAGATCACCCTTTTCATCTTTGATACTGTAAATTTGATTTTCTTCTTTCATTTTTATTAGATTAACCAGCACTTCATCTATTTTATTTGTGTTTTTTTCAAAGTACCAGCTCCTAGTCTTATTTATTAGTTTGATAGTTCTTTTACTTTCAATTTTATTAGTTTCTCCTTTGATGTTTAGGATTTCCAATTTGGTTTTCATCTGGGTTTTTTTTAAGTTGCTCTTTTACCATTTTTTAAAAGTTGCATGTCCAATTCATTGATCTCTTCCATCTCTGATTTATTTATATATGTACTCAGGGATATAAATTTTCCAGAGTATTGTTTTGGCTTCATCCCATAGATTTTGATATGTTGTTTCCTTATTCTCATTCTCTTCAATGAAATAAGTAATTGTTTCTTTGATTTGTTCTTTGACCCACCAATTTTGAAGAATTAGATTATTTAGTTTCCAATTAATTTTAAATTTGTCTTTCTTTAAGCCCTTATTGATTATGGTTTTTATTACATTATGGTCTGAAAATTGCATTTATTATTTCTGCTTTTCTATATTTGTTTGCAATGTTTTTATTCCCCAATATATGTTCAATCTTTATATATGTGCTACTGAAAAGAATATATATTCCTTTTTATCCCTATTTATTTTTCTCTTGATATCTATTAGCACTATTTTTTCTAACATTTCATTCACTTCCCTTACTTCTTCCTTATTTATTTTTTGGTTTGATTTATTTAGTTCTGATAGGGGAAGTTATGGAGACAGAACATGAGGTTCTGACAGAAGTGAGGTTCCGCCACTAGTATGTTTTACTATCTATTCCCTCCTTAAACTCCTTTAAATTCTTTAGAAATCTGAACGTTATACCATTTGGTACATACTTCCTTTCATCAAGATGAAATTACCTTTATCATCTCTTTTAATCAGATCAATTTTTGCTTTAGCTTTGTCTGAGATCATAATTTCTACTCCTGCCTTCTTTGTATCAGTTTCATCCCAGTAAATTCTGCTCCACTCAAGGAAGATTTTCTGAAGAGAGTTGAATTTTTGATGGTTATTGATAAAAAAGGTAAAATGTTAATAGACTGTTAACTATTATCAGCATTATAAGGATCCAGGACAACTTCAAGGGACTCATAATGAAAAGGCTATTCACCACCATAAAAGGAATGGACAGAGTTTGAATAATATATAATTAAAAACTGTTATGCTAAAATAGAACTACATTTCCCTGGAACCCACTAACTTCTTCTCATTAAGTACTTCCTGTAGACTGTTACAAGGGAATCACTTTAAAAGACTGATATATATTAATTTAAGGTCGCCAAGGAATCAGCTATGTAATTCCTAAATGAAAAACTCAAGTCAGCCGTCAGCCTTTTTTGGAGTTTAATTACAATAGGAGCAAGAAAGGAATTAGAGATATATATATAGAGAGAAAGGGGAGAGAAGGGAATAGGGCTTAAATACCCCTTCTGTTTAGGCTGGGCCAAAAGGCCCAAGCCCTTAGATAGCTGGGGCAAAGAAAAGAGATCAGTCCCTATTACTCACGTGTCCAAAATGGAGAAACAGTCTCAGAGGCCCCCACCTTCAGCTTCCTTCAGAGCAAGCTTCCTCAGAGCCCAGGAACCACACCGACCCAAAAACTCCACCACCCCCTCGAGTCTCCAGACCCTCCTATCTTTAAGGAAACCATCCAAGTTGCCTCCCCTCAGTCCTCACATCTACCAATCACTGTTCATCAATTTCCCTGTCAATGGAGGCTCTCGCTTAACCCAGGACCGCCCAGAGGTTTCTGGCTTTTGCACATGTCTGTTGAAGGTCATATTTTTCAAATGATTAAATCTTTACTCCTTTGTTACAGCCCTTTCTAAATCCTGTTAACTTGAGTATGGTAGAGATTGGAATAATTAAATTTTGATCTAGGCTGCAGCCCTTACTCAATCCTATTAGGACTGAATAGGGTGGAGATTTATTCCAAGTATCTCCATTGTATCAATTCTAAAATCAATCAAGACTCAAAGAAATTCCTGTTCTATGCTTAAGCATAGGTCAAAGTCCTTTCCATTGTTCAGCAAAGGGTTTCTGTCCTAAAGTAATCTTAAGAAGGGAAGAGAAGGAACCTCCCATGCCAATGGAGTTCCCATTCCAATAGACTATCAGTAAGAAATTTTCCAAGTATGAAATATCCCAATGGTGAAATTTCCAACATTTATAAGTCTAAGGAATTTTGAGGTTTACAAGACAGGGAATAAATTGAGTGGGTTGTCCTACTTTCTCTTTTTTTTTGGCTTAATGTCGCAAGCGTAGTAGTGATAAGAAAGGGTTTTGAACTGTCTGATTAGCCATGGGCTCGTGATTTTTATTTTGTATCCCTTTTATTCCTTTATTTCTAATTATCATTAATAAATCTCTTAAAATATAATATTTTTATTATTGAGATGAACTTTAATTTTTATAATACAAATTGAAATAAACCATTCTTAACTTTATTTCTTCCATTAATTTTTTTCTAGCATGTTATGTGTAATTCACAATATGGTAAATCTTGAAATATTTATGTATGGTAACACATGTACAAGTTATATGATGTTTCTTCTTGGAATGTGGAAAGAAATGGAAGGGAGGGAGAATGTGGATCATAAAATGTCAGAAAACTTACTGAGAATTTTATTAACATGTAAAAAACAAATTTTTAAATGAAGTAAATAGAATGAGATGAGGAGAATATCAATCTAGACATGTGAAACAATACAAAAAGTTATGGAGACAGAACATGATAGACAGCATGATTCATTTGTGGAGGAGACATAAAATAGTCTAGTCTGTTTGAAGTATGGTATACTTGATATGTCAAAAACAAACAAATGAGTAAAACTCCAAGGGCTAGAACAATAGGTGATTCTGGACTGGATAGGGTTTTGGAGTAAGAGTTTTGTTAAGTTCACTCATGACAATGGTCAGCTAATGAAGTAATTTTAAATGGGGGATTAATATTAGCAGTGCTGTGCATGATAAAGACTAATCTGATATTACTATGAAGAATAGATTTGTTGGAGATCCCTTAGTGATTCTATGGACAGAGTGTTGGACATGGAGTTAGGGCAGCCTGAATTAAAATCCTGCCTCAAATACTTAATATCTGTGATAACTTGGACAAATCCCTTTGATTCCTTAAGCTTCAGTTCCATCATTTATAAAATGGGAATAATAACATCAGACACTTAACTATGTTATTATGAAGATGTAGAATGTTTTGCTAACATGCTTTGCAAATGTTATTTGTTATTACTATTCTTAAACTCTTGATATTTTTCCATCTCAATCAGCTTCTTGCTTCAAGTCTCATCTGTGATTAATCTGACCCTTCACTGGGTTGTAAACAATGAAAGGGAAAAAGTGTTTCTGGTTAAAGTAGGGCAATAAGAAGGAATGTTGAAAATAAGGAAGGCCAAGTTATGAAGACAAAGTTTTAGATAATTGCAGTGATATATCAGAATGTGAAATACAAGCAATAGTTTTGAGATAATCAAACATCTGAGTTCCTTCAGACCCAACCAGAAAGTACTAACATAGATTCTCTTGATTTTAGCATAAGATTTGTGATTTAGAAAAAGTATCTCTAGTCAGTAAATCCTGCTCAGTGGATGAACCAGTTGCTTCAGAATTTGGTTTTGTTCACAACAGATTGGGCCAAGAAAGATAAAGAGATATGGGAATGTTAAATAAAAAATGATAATAACAACAGGAAGAACAAAATAGCATTACTTTGCTGCTCTTAAACACCCTAGTTTTTTCTTGCCTTTCTCATTACTATTATCTCTGGGAATTATAAAATATTACAAAATGTTCTGGGTGATTTTTAGTATGTTCCTTGTTAGCATATTTCAGAGAGAGGAGAAAGTCAGAGAAATATTTCAGAGGCAGGGAGATGACAAAGCAAGAGGTCATAGGCAACTTAAGAAAGGGTCTCAAAATTGCATAAGCTAGCAATGTTGTAAAATGAGCAAATGTGATAGACTTTCCAACTAAGAGCAATACAATGATCCTGAACAGTTCTGTGGAACTTTTGAAAAAGAATGGTATCTACCTCTAGGGAAAGGGAGTCATAATGCAGATGGAGGCATATGATTTATCACTTGTTATTTGGTTATATGTTTTGGGGTTTTAGTTTATAAGATTATTCACTTACAAAAGTGAATAATATGGAAATGTTTTAAATGATATTTCATGTATAACCCAGACTGAATTGCTTGCCAGCTATGGGAGGGAGGGGAAAAGCAAGAAGGGAGGGAGACAATATGGATCATATAACTATGGGAAACTTATGTGGACATTTGTTATTAAAATGAAGAAAATTAAAAATAATGAATTCCCTAAGCTAGAATCCCACTTTGTGTGGGTATCTCAAGTACAACAGTTATGATAAGTAGCCATTCAGCTTCTGATCAAAATATAGTCAGGGCTAGGAAGATCAATAAAAGAGGTTTTCATGAATCCAGACTTGGCTAATTTCCTTTTATACCATCCACTCTAAACTCAATGGCTAATGTTTATGCTAACACTAACCAAATTGATCCTTGAAACCAACTGAGTCAAGAAAAACAAATTTTATCACCAGTTTTATTTTTCAGGTATATATACAGATACAAAGAGACTAAAGAATCTTCACAATCCAGGTCACATTGTAAGTAGTGGAGCTTTAACTTAAATCTAGGTTCCCTGACTCTCCACTCCAGTGGTCTTTTGTTGCCCTGTATTTCCTCATAAATCAACAATACTTTTGGAAAATTTCTAAATGTTTTGAATCCATATAGGAAAGTGGGTTATCTTCCTGAGGTAAAGATAGAGTAGGTACTGGTGTGGGAAAAGATACAAGTCAGAACTAGCATGCATTGTGAACATTAATTGGCATAGGAATTAGTGAAGAACAAGAAGGATACAGGTCAAGGCAAATGGCTGATACTAACATTAAAGAAGGAAGAAAACAAGTATTTTATAAATATTGCCTCATTTGGTCTTATATAAACTCTGTGAGTTAGGTGGTGTTTTAATACCCATTTCATAGTTGAGGAAATTGAGGCAAATAGACTGTATTTAAACTTATGTTTTCCTGACTGAAGAACCAATTCTATCCATTATAGCACCTAACTGACTCTAAAGACCAGATGGCAACATTTTGAGGATGCATATGTAGCAGGATAAACACAGCATCAGATACCTTTAGTCCAATGGGCCACTAAACAGAGGTTATTCAGGATCAAGAATAGCTCCCTGGGAGAGGAGTAGCTCTGATAGAAGTCTGTTTTGATACTGAAAAGTTATGACTTCAAAACTCTAGGCTTACCTTCTATGTGGTTAATAAAACTAATTAGTCCTGTTGTATTAGACTTTGTATCTACAGAGCAGGGAATAAGGACGATGTCTTTCTCTGAGATTAGAACCCTGAAACCAAGGACCTCTAACAAATAAATAGTTACTTTAAATTACGAAAGTCCTTCAAAAATGTTTGAACCAGACCTAGAAATTAATGAAATTTTCTTCACTTAAGGAATGGACGAACATATTATGGCACATGACAACAGAAAATATTATTATCCTATGTCATGAAGAAAAAGATGGTTCCAAAGAGACATGTAAAAATTGGTATAAATTGACACAGAGTGAAGGCAGAAGAACTAGCTCAATTTAAATTATAATATCAATATATTCCAATGCAGCTGAGGAAGTCTCCAAACATTAACAATTTTTCGTGCCACTGGACCCAGTCTTCCAACGCTGAGAGAGTGGGACTGTCACTGTGCATCGGCTTTTCCACTTAAATCTCCTTCATGCATAAGTATCTTTGTGCACACTCATCTATCCTAACCCCGTCCACCCTCTTCAAGACCTGCGGCGATGGGGGAGTGATGACACAACAGGTGGAGGTGACGACTGGCAGTTGTAGTCACGATCCTGCACGTAGGCAGCCCACGGACCAGTGGTTGCTCAGCCCTGTGGGCAGCAGGGACTTTTGGCAGCATCCTGGGTGACTGAGCAGCCCTCTCTGGGACAGCACTGCTCACCCTAATCAAGGGAGGGGACTAGAAAAGGTGTCCCAAAGATTGCCTGCCCTACAAACACCCGGTCAGCACACTGCGGCTGGAGGGTCATCCCCTTTAAGCAGTTGAAATCAAAGAAAAAATACAAAGAAACTCCTACTTGGAACATGGAACATAAGGACATTACTTGATAGAGAGAATACCCCAAGACCTGAGAGAACAGCTCTAATAGATAAAGAGCTGGCACGATACAACATAGACATCGCAGCCTTAAGCGCTTATCAGAAGAGGAATCACTCAGCGAACCCACCACTGGATACACCTTCTTCTGGAAAGGTAGAGCCTCAAATGAAGACAGAATCCATGGTGTTGGTCTGGCCATCAAGACCAGTTTGCTCAAACAGCTGCCACACTTGCCTGTGGGCATCAGCGAGAGGCTCATGAAGATCCGTTTGCCTCTCAGCAAAGACCGGTATGCCACAATCATCAGCCCATATGCCCCAACACTGACCAGCACAGAGGAGACCATTCAGCAGTTCTACTCTGACCTGAGTGCCGTCCTGCACTCAGTGTCCACAAATGACAAGCTGATACTACTGGGAGACTTCAACGCCCGCATTGGCCAGGACCATGAAAGATGGAAAGGAGTGCTCAGCAAACACGGCGTGGGCAAAATGAACAACAACAGCCTAATGCTACTCAGCAAATGCTCAGAATGTGAACTCACCATCATGAACACTGTGTTCAGAATGGCGAACAAATATAAAACAACATGGATGCACCCAAGATCAAAACAGTGGCATCTCATTGACTACATCATTGTACGCCGGCGAGACATCCAGGATGTAAAGATCACCAGAGCCAAGAGAGGAGCTGAATGCTGAACAGATTGATTAGAGCATCTCTTCAAATGCGCATTGCCCCTCTCCATCCAAAACACGCCCAGACAGTTCGTGCATTTTACAATTGTGAGTCCTCTTAGAGATCCATCTTATTTGCAAACATTCCAGTCCTTCCTGGACAACAAGCTGTCTGCAGAGGGACCACTCACTGGAAGCTCAACCGAGAAATGGAACCAGTTCAGAGACGCAGTGAAGGAAACATCAAAGGCAGTCCGAGGCCCAAAACAACGGAATCACCAGGACTGGTTTGATGAGAACAACACTGCTATTAAAGACCTATTGAGCAAGAAGAACAAAGCCTTTATGGAGTGGCAAAATAACCCAAACTCTGCTCCTAAAAAGGACAGATTCAAGTCTCTCCAAGCCATGGCGCAGTGTGAGATCAAGAAGATGCAAGACCGATGGTGGGAAAAAAAGGCAGAAGAAATCCAGCGGTTTGCTGATATGAAAAACTACAAACAATTTTTCAGTGCCCTCAAGACTGTCTATGGGCCATTAAAACCCACCACCACTCCCTTGCTATCCCCTGATGGTGACACTCTCATAAAAGATAAAAAAGGCATCAGCAATAGGTGGAAAGAACACTTCAGTCAGCTTCTCAACTGACCCTCTTCAGTTGACCAAAGCACCCTTGACCAGATCCCCCAAAACCGCTCCATTGAACAACTTGATGTCCCTCCAATAGAGGAAATCCAAAAAGCCATTAAACAAATGAGTGCAGGCAAGGCACCCGGTAAAGACGGGATCCCAACCGAGGTGTACAAGGCCTTAAATGGAAAGGCGCTCCAGGCATTCCACATAGTGCTGACCAGCATATGGGAAGAGGAAGACATGCCCCCAGAACTCAGAGATGCCTCCATCATAGCCCTATACAAGAACAAAGGCTCACGAGCAGCCTGTGACAACTACAGAGGCATCTCACTACTTTCCACTGCTGGAAAGATCCTCGCCCGTGTTATATTCAACAGACTCCTGTCATCTGTTTCGGAGCAGAACCTGCCTGAATCACAATGTGGCTTCTGACCAGATCGCCGCACCATCGACATGGTCTTCACAGTGAGGCAAATGCAGGAAAAATGCCTTGAGCAGAACCTGAGTCTCTACATTGTCTTCATAGACCTGACAAAGGTGTTCGACACAGTGAACAGGGACGCATTGTGGGTGGTCCTCAGCAAGCTCGGTTGCCCAGAAAAATTCGTCAAACTGATCCAGCTCTTTCATGTCGACATGACAGGGGAAGTCCTATGTGGTGGAGAGACTTCCAATCGCTTCAACGTCTCCAGTGGCGTGAAACAAAGCTGTGTCCTCGCTCTGGTACAATTCAACCTATACTTCACCCAAGTATTACGACATGGTCAATCTTGAGGATCCGATGGCAGGACCGAATCACCAACCAGGAAGTCCTCGACAGAGCCAACTCCATCAGCATCGAAGTCATGGTCCTCAAAACCCAGCTACGATGGTCTGGACATGTCATCTACACAGACCCACAGCGAATACCAAGACAGGTATTCTATGGTGAACTGTCAGCTGGACTCAGGAAACAAGGCCGACCAAAGAAAAGATTCAAGGATCAGCTAAAGTCCAACTTGAAGTGGGCTGGCATTGCACCAAAGCAACTAGAACTCGCTGCCTCTGACAGAAGCAGCTGGAGAACTCACATTCACCATGCCGCCACCACCTTTGAAGAGAGCGACGTCGACGTCTTGCTGCTGCGCGTGAATGCCGACACCAGGCCACAACCGCACCTCCCGTAACAACTGGCGTCCCAGGCCCCATGTGCCACAAACTGTGCGCCTCAGCCTTTGGACTCCAAAGCCACATGAGGGTACACCGTAGATGAAACTGCACAAAGACAATAGTCACTCTCGATCACTGAGAGACTACCACTACTACTAACTTAAGTAGTATGATCAATTTAATTACCAACTACAATTCCAAAGGATTGCTAAAGAAGAAAATTTCCTACCTCATGACAGATAAATGAAATATTAATATATAGCACAAGAAATGCATTTGTGCATGAGATCAATGTGGGAATTTTTTTAAATGTACTTATGCAATACACAGGTCACTCCTTCCTTTCATCTTTCCTTTCTTTCTTTCCTTTTAGGGTTAGTATTAGAAAAAAATTTAGAGAATATTGTGTTAAATGTATGAATTAATTATAAAAATATTCCCACAATATATAACATTCATTTTTACTACATCTACATATAGTTACTACATTTATACTTTATATATATGTGAATTCTCTTGATCTTAATCACAACTCACACACACAAGGTAAATAGGACTATTTGTTCCATTTTACTTTTAAGAAAGCCAAATTTAGGAGAGATTAAAAGTCTTGAAGAGGGTCATGCTGCCTGTAAATGTATGTGATGGGAACAAATTGAGGTCTTGATAAATTTATCCCTGAATTCTAACCACTTGGTCATATTAGCTGTGAAGTGAATGAGTTCTAGAGATCTGAATTGACTTGACCAATGTCATTCAGCTAGTTGATGACAGAATTGTAAAGTGACTTTCCCAAGTTAGTGGCAGACCTTGACTCTTTCCCATTACACAATAAAACATACCTCCTTTATACCTTGTCAGAAACAAAACATTGAGGAGTATGAACAATGGACTTGATACAAGGTAGTAATTCTGAAATCCTGAGGGCAATCTTCTTAAATGGGCAGTTTTCAACACATGTGCTCAAGAGTCAGACCCATTTTGGATATTTTTAAGTCCTTTTGAGTTATAATGTTTTGATTCAGAACTGTAAGAGGAACCAGCCTTCCTTCAGTCTCACAAAGACAGATTTAGTGCTGAAGTTTCTCACATATTTTGGCTTCAACAAAGGAAGAAACACTTTTCAAAATGTCTTAATATTTCTATTCATGGCAGAAAACAGACCCAGCAGTAATGGAAATGAACACACCACACCAAACTTTTGTCAGTCCTCCAAATCTGGTAGTTTAGCTCACCTCTAGTCTGGGGCTAGATATAGTTATAAATTTGTCTTAAAATAACATATTTTTATGGCTAAGCTAAGAAATCTAGAACCCAGCTTCACTGGACCACCTTCCCGCCATGCTTCCCTGACCCTCAATTGCTGTTGTTGTACCCATTCATCCCCCCAACCAGATTCCACAGACCCCACCTAGGAAGAGCTAAGGCACTACTTTGGAATTTCTGTCTTCAAGTCATGCTGCTCTGATTGATGAAAGCATGAAAGAAAACTCACATAGACTACTGCACCTAGCCAGACTGAGAACTCTAGCCATGTTTCATCTTGTACATCTTTCTGTCTTGCTAACGGTGCTATGGATGCACTGCACAAACTTCCCCCATCCATGCTTTACTCTGGAAATCATAACCAAATAAACATGCCCTTTGGGGATAGGATGTCAACTAATTAACCTATGACTCTATTTGCCATTCTTGTCATTTCACAGACCAAACTTTCATTTCCATTTCTCTAACTTTATCTTTCTTTCTATTGATCTATCTAACTATACTTCTTTTTTATAATATGTATCTCTTGAGGTCAGTGACTATTTTATGTCTTTCATTGTATTGTCAGCTCTTAGCACTGAGCTTTCCATATGTTATTGCTATTGTTGTTGTTTTTGTTACTATTGAGTCATTCCACACCTGTGCCCTAGCTGACCCGTACACTGTCCATGGTTTTTTTCTTTGCAAGGATACCAGAATGTTTTTCTACTTCCTTCTCCCGTAGTTTAAGGCAAAGATTAAAGGACTTGTTGAATGTCATCAAGCTATTAATTGTCTCAGGCTGGATTTGAATTCACTTCCTCTTGTCTCCAGGCCCAATATTTTATCCACTGAGCCACTTAGCTGCCAGTAAGGAAAACAAAGATTAAATGATTTACCCAAGGTCACACAGCTAGTGTCTGAGGGCTGATTTGAATTAATGTTTTCCTGACTCTAGACCCAGAATTCTAGCCAGCAAGTTTTCCATAGCAAGTGTAAAATCAATCATTGCTGACAAACTTAATGAATGTATTTTCCCTCTATATTTTTAAAAATACATGTTTATTTATATGCTCTTCCCTTTAAAATGTAAGCTCAATGAAGGAATTTGTTTCTGCTTTTCTCTGTCTCCTTAGAGTTTAGCATACTGCCTGCCACAAAGAAAAAAATGAGATGGGGTTCCAAACTTGCCTGAGAAACTTGATAGCTGTATGACCTCTTTGACCTCTTTTAGCCCAGTTTGCTCAGATTTCCCCTTATTTTAATCTTAATGCAAGCTTCTGGAGGACAGGGACTGGTTTTTGTTTATTTGTTTTGGTATTTACATACCTGTCACATAGTAAAGGAGGAAGCTAAGAGACCACAGTTGACATATTGCTGGACCTGGAGTCAGGAAGGGCAGAATTCAAATCCGGACTCAGATACTTATTAGTCAAGTGACCTTTTTTCTTCAGTTTCCTCATCTACAAAATGTGGATATTAATAGTGGGGCTGTGGCCATAGTGGCCATGCTAAAAATGCATGGATCTATACATTTTGTTTATCACAACTGTGCCAGAAGGAGGCCACCATGCTTCATCATATTCATCATAATTCTTCTGGAGATAGGGCTTGTCAAATGTATTCATCAGAATTCATAAGATTTTCAAAGTTCTTTTTTCTTAACAATGTTACTATCCTGTAGGAATTATTTGATTCTGCTCACTTCAAGCTATATAATATTCTCTGAAGTCTCCTCTTTGTCATTTCTTATGGCTTAATAATATTCTACTGTGTTCATATACCATAATTTGTTCATCCATTCATTAATTGTCTGAGTGACAATATAAGGCACTCTTAGATTTGAATTCTTTGTCCTCCTTTTTAAGTCTCCTTTAGGATCTGGAAGCTTGCTTGTCACTCTTCCCTCCCAATATTTTCTTCCCTCTTAACTTCCCTCTCTGTATTTACACTTATTTTCTTGTTGCACTTAATGTATTTCCATACAAATATTTGTGTATTCAATTTCCCTTTGTCAGTTTTAAATGAGTGAGGCTCATTGGGTGCTTACTCCTCTCACCCACCCATTCTTTTATGCTTACTAACTCTCCTCACTGACTCCAATTCGGAAAAAACAAAAACAAATTCCATCTCCTTGCTCCTTTCTAGATTAGTTTATTTCTTCTATCTTCTTTTCTTACTTTTACTCTATTCAAATCATCAGGACAGAACCAATTCACATCCAGTACTTCTATTTCTTTTATTCAGCTTCTTGAATAGCCAGTGTGACTGAGGGTTTGCAATCAAGGAAGAGTGACAGCCTGAACTTGCTGGATCTGCTCACCTCCACAGGGGAAGGGTCCCAGGAGGTCTGGAATGTTGAGAAACCAAGAGATTCTGGTTGGGATTTCAGTTGGATCTCTCTCAACCTTGAGAAGCCTAGGAGAGAGGTCTGGCCAAGCCTTTCTCCTGGGATATACCCATCTCTTTTCTCTCCTGGTGACTGGACATTCTCCCATCAATTCCCAACTGAAGTGACAGCTGAAGAAGACATTGAGCCTCTGTCAAACGTATCTCACAGCTCCTGGTGCCCTGGTTCTGAACTGTGGTTGGGGGGGTGGGATGGTCAAAGACCAGGGACAGTCAACCTGACTCTCTCAGGGGGCCTAAGCTGCCAAGGCCCAAGTTCCCAAAACTCTAGAAGAGAGGGAAAAGGGGTAGTTAGAGAAGGGACACCTTCCCCACTTTCCTTACCAATTCCCTCCCTGCCAGCCATTTCTATGTGTTAACCTAACTGACTTAATTTATATTAAAGTTGTTGTCCTTTCTCAAAGTGACTCAAGTGTGAGTGGGACAGCTTGAGGGCAGAGAATGGACTTTTCTGAGAAGAAACCTTTAGGCTGTAGTAGTGGAGGAAGTCAAGAGCCAGTTTGTGAGAGCAGCCATAGATGAGGAGGGAAGGCTGAAGGGGGAAAGTACTTAAACCCCTTCTTCTCTCTCTGAGCCAACCTTAAACATCAAGCTTCCTCTCCTGAATCCTCCTTTCAGGGGGAGATCTTCATTCCTCCCCTATCCCTTTTACCACCAACTAATTCCTCCATTATACCAGGCAGACACTTGTTTCTTCTCCTTCCTTAGAATATTAACTCTAAAATTTTAATTTAAAAAAGAATGTTAGCACTACTTCATCATTCACCTCTTTCTAATTGCTCTAATAAATTTGCTACTCCAAGTTTCTCTACACTCTTATATTTATATTTCAAAGTTCCGACATAGCTCTAGTTTTTGTTGAATAAAAAATGCCTTAAATTGATCTCTTTTATTGAAGGTTCACTTTTCTTTATGCAATTATACTTACCTTTGCAGGCTAAGTTATTCTTAGTTATAAATCTGTTTCTCTTTCCTTTAAAAAATATTGTATCCCAAGTTATCTCTTCTTTTGTAGCAGTTGCTGGGTGTTGTGGGATCCTGGCTATCGTCATTTAATTCTTTTAACACCTTCTTTCTGAATACTTAGTGCATTTATTTCCTTTGAAAAGGAAATGTTGGAGTTTGGTGATGATATTTCTTTCTCTTCTTATGAGGTTCCTTTCAGGAAAGGAAGAGGGGATTCTTTCTATCTTTAAATCACCCTCTGTTCCTAATAGAAATGCCTGATTCATTTATGATTTTTGAAATGTAATTTCCAGGCTTTTATTTTATCATGATTATCAAAGAGTCCTGTGATTCTTAAATCTTCACTTCTTTATCTGTTTTTTTTTTTTCAGTTCAGTTGTTTCTTATTATCAGATATAGGAATTATCTTTTATTTTTTTCAAACTTTGATTTTATTCTAATATATCTTGCTCATTTATGGGTCACTGGTTTCTGTTCAGTCAATTCCTGTCTCAGAAAGTTCATTTCTTGGATAAGGCTTATTACTTTTTCTTCTAAGCGTTATTCTGCCAACTCTTTCCTATAGTGCTTTCTTTATTTTATATTTTCCTCATTTTTCTAACTATTCATGTAAGTTCTATAGTATTTATGTAGTCATTTGAAAGAATTCCATATTTTCATTAAAGCCTCTGCTTTTCTGAGGGAGTTAATCACTTCTTTTAGTAAATCTCTGCATTGGCAACAATTTTTATATTGGTCAGCATTTTCTTTTATTTATTCATCTTTCCAGTTTAGTTGTTGAATTGGGCCTTTGGGTCAGGGATAGACTCTACCCTATCCTGTACCTTTTGATTGTGGTGATAAGTCCTAATATTTTCTGAGAGCCTTGTGTTAATGTAGCGATTTCTGCTTCTCAGAGTAGGCCCTCAACATCCTTGAGGTTTAGGCTAATGACTTCTACAGGTCCTCTCTGGAATCTTGGGGAAGAGTATTATCGACTTCAGAATCCCTTTGCCTGTGGGCCTCACTCAGTGTTTCCCACTGCTGCTCTTTGGGGATTGCAATGTTTCCACTTTGGGGCCTTTTAACAATTTAGGGGCTTTTCAGGAGAGCCCACTGTTCTTGTTATTTCCAGAAACAGTCTTGGAGGATAATCTCTGTCCCAGGTTTATTTCTGGGAAGTTACCCAGCACTGGCCTCAGTTTTGCTGGAAGACCTTCTTTCCTATTATTCATGTACAGCTGAGTTTTTGTGAAGTTTGAAAATAGAAGTCGTTTATTGCATTTTCTCATTAGATTCCTTAATCATTTTTTCCTGGTGCAAACTTGTTGATTTTACTGGAGTCATTTTGTAGAAGCTATGCAGTTTGCCTTCTGTTTAGGAAGCCATCTTTGCTAGAAGACAAAGTCATTAATTTTGGGAATTCCATACCAAAGTACACAATAGTATGTTATCCAAATAGAAAAGGAAAATCAAAACCAAACACCTTGAAATTTTAAAATAAAAATAGAAATATTTTAGAATGGTTATATTGACTAAAAATTTGTGAAAGAAATTTAATTGTTAATTTTTTACAATCTACCTTTTAAGTGAAATAATATTCTTTTCTAATGGCTAAAAGTCTGAATGATTGGAGGAGAAACTATATATTAGCAGATGAAAACAGTATAAAAATAGAAATGTTTAAGCAGTGTAAATATAGATAGAAACACAAAATAAGAAGCCTGAAATCAGAAAATAAGATAAATTATCATTATTATTTGAATTACTAAGTACTTACATTGATGTAGGTGAAAGATCATTGTGTATACACATACATACACATACATACATATATTTATACCATCTGTGTACATATATATTTATTTGGAGATAGCAGACATTATTAATGAACAAATATTTATGTATAACATTAATTTCATTTGAAATTTATGATTTATATTTGTTAATATAAATTATAACAAAGTCTTAATTTTATTTGAATTGAATAGCTGAAAGGAAAATAATATGCACTTTTTACTGAAAAGTATGAAGGGAAAACAAATTTCTTGGAAAAAGTGGATATTTGCTACATAAATCTGAGAAATTAATGTTTTAAAAAAAGCAGGAAGAGAAGAAAAAAACTGGGACGAGTACATGAAGCTATGTCACACTTTATTTTCCCTCTTATACTAGCATACTAGATCTTCTACAACTTGGTCATAATATAATTGCCCAAATATTTGAAACATTGGTTCAAACTACAAATTCTGAAGAATTATGGGTAGCAGTATCTCATTGCTAAGAGAGGATTAGGGGAAGGTAAAACCAATTAAAAAAAAACTGTCTATGCCAAGATACTCAACTAATTAAAGTCATTCAGAGAACATTTAAAGATGAAAGTAAATGAGAAAACAAACACATAATAGGTGAAAAAGATCAGCAAAGACTATTCAAATGTCAATGAATAGCTATTTAATCAGGAAATTGGAGCCACTACATTTGACCTCAATGCCACAGCCCAGAATTTGCTTATAGATCAAGTAGAAATGATATTAAATAGAAAAAGAATGAAACAAAGGAAAGAAAGAAAGAAAGAAAGAAAGAAAGAAAGAAAGAAAGAAAGAAAGAAAGAAAGAAAGAAAGAAAGAAAGAAAGAAAGAAAGGAAGGAAGGAAGAAAGGAAGAAAGAAAGAAAGAAAGAAAGAAAGAAAGAAAGAAAGAAAGAAAGAAAGAAAGAAAGAAAGAAAGAAAGAAAGAAAGAAAGAAAGAAAGAAAGGAAGGAAGGAAGGAAGGAAGGAAGAAAGGAAGAAAGAAAGAAAGAAAGAAAGAAAGAAAGAAAGAAAGAAAGAAAGAAAGAAAGAAAGAAAGAAAGAAAAAGAAAACAATGAAATAAGTATATAGACAAAACATAAAGACAGGGATTAAACTTGAAGTGAAATGATTTTGACAATGTTAAGGGATTAATTTATAGTTTTCAGAGAAAGTTAATACAAAAATGTGAAAAACAAAATTTGATGCTATTGATACCCACCAAAAAATTGATTGATAAAACAGAACAATATACAATGCATGGAGGACATTTAATTGAAAATAAATTTTAATAACCAATTTTCACATGAGTTTTTTGAAGTTATATAATCTGAATTGTTTCCCTCCTTCTTTCTCTGCCCTCTCAGAATTAGCAAGCAATTCAAACTTAGTTATACATGTATTATCACACAAAACATTTCTATATTATTCATTTATATAAGTGAATAATCTTATAAAACCAAAAACCCTAAAACATATACCCAAATAAGTAATGAACCATATGCTTTCCTAAGCATTCCTATTCCAACAGTTCTTTCTGTGCAGGTGGATAGCATTATTTTTCATAAATCCCTCAGAATTGTACTGGATCATCATATTGCTGGGCGTACCAAAGTCTATCACATTAATTTGTTCCACAATATTGCAATTACTGTGTACAATGTTTTCCTGGTTCTGCTTATTTCATTCTGCATCGGCCATTCTGCATCAGTTCATATAGGTCTTTCCAACTCTTTCTGAAATCATCCTGTTCATCATTCTTCATAGCACAATAGAATTCCAACACCATCATATACTACAATGTGTCCAATCATTCCTCAATTGAGGGTCATCCCTTTAGTTTCCAATCTTTGCCACTACAAAGAGAGTAACTGTACATATTTTTGTTCAAAGAAATTCTTTACCATTTTATTTTATCTCTTTGGGATATAGACCTAGTAGTGGATCAAAGGATATGCACTGTTTTATAGACCTTGGGCGCATTTCCAAATTGTTTTCCAGAATGGTTGGATCAGCTCACAACTGCACCAATAATGCATTAATGTCCCAATTTTGCCACATTCCCTCCAATATTTATCATTTTCCTTTACTGTCATATTGGTCAATCTGATAGGTGTGAGCTAGTACCTGAGAGTTGTTTTAATTTGCATTTCTTTAATCAAGAGAGATGTAGAATACTTCTCATATGATTATTGATAGTTTTGATTTCTTCATCTGAAAACTACCTATTCATATTCTTTGACCATTTATCAATTGGAGAAGAACTTGGATTACTTTACTTTGACTTTGTTCCTTATATGTTTGAGAAATGAGACCTTTATCAGAGAAATTTGTTGTAAATTTTCCCCAGTTTGTTGCTTCCCTTCTGATCTTGATTGCATTGGCTTTATTTATATAAAAGCATTTTAATTTAATATAATCAAAATTATTCATTTTACACTTTGCAATATTCTCTATCTCTTGTTTGGTCATTAATTCCTCTCTTCTCCATTTATTTGACAGGTAAACTATTCAATGTTCCCCTAATTTACTTATAACTACATATAAATCAAACACCCATTTTGGTCTTATCCTAGTATAAGGAAGCATTGGCTAAGATGTGCCACTTGGGGAGCTGTTCTATTCCCCCTCTTCCCAGTGCTCAAGGACATTTTTTGCATGACTCACCCCTCTGTCCAGCCACCCAAAGCAAGAAATTCCTCCCTCATCTCTCTCCAGTAATTCAGGGGCTCACAGACAGTTTAAATTTGTTTTCTGGGCCCTCAAACTCAGTTCACCAACAGTGATATAGGCTGTGAGACATTGATCTAAAACTATTTTTTGTCATATTGTTTTCCAATTTTACCAATTGTTTTTGTGAAATAGTTCTTATTCCCAAAGGTGGGATCTTTTGTGTTTATCAAAAACTAGATTTCTGTGGTCATTTACCCCTATTCAATTTCATTAATCCACCCTTTTATTTCTTAATAAGTACTAGATTGTTTTGATGATTACTAGTTTAAGATCTAGTTCTGCTAAGCCACTATCTTCACAGTTTTTTCCCATTAGTTTCCTTGGTATGCTTGACCTTTTGTTCTTCCAGAGGAATTTTGTTATTTTTATTTTTTGTTCTATAAAATAATTTTGGTAGGTTGATTGATATAGCATTGAATAAGTAAATTAATTTAGGTAGGATTGTCATTTTTATTACCCCATGAGTAATTAATGTTTTTCTAATTATTTAGATCTAATTTTATTTGTGTGAAAAGTGTTTTATAATTGTGTTCATATAATTCCTGTGTTTATCTTGGCAAATAAATTCCCAAATATTTTATATTGTCCAAAGTATTTTGAAATAGTTTCCCTTTCTAAGTTTTGCTGTTGAGCTTTCTTGGAAATATATAGAAATTCTGATAATTTATGTGGGTTTATTTTTGTATCCTTCAACTCTGATAGTTATTAATTATTTCAACTAATTTTTAGTTGATTTTCTAAGATTCTCTAAGTATATCATATCATCCATAAAGGGTGAAAGTTTAGTTTCTTCATTGCCTACTTTAATTCCTTAAATTTCTTTTTCTTCTCTAATCTTTAGTTATAGCATTTTAAAAAACAATATTAAATAATAATGGTGATAATGGACATCCTTGCTTCATCCCTGATCTTATCAGGAGGGTTTATAACTTATCACTATTGCAGATGATAGTTGCTGATGGTTTTTAGAAAAGTACTATTTATTATTTTAAGGAAGGGTCCTTTTATGCCCATGCTTTCTAGTCTTTATCAATAGAGAATGGGTGTTACATTTTTGTCAAAGGCTTTTTCTGCATCTATTGAGATAATGATGTGATGTCTGTTACTTTGATTATTTAAATGGTCAATTATCCTGATCTACTCTGCTCTCTACTTCTACTTTATGGGTGAGTTCATCCCATTTACATTCACAGTTATAATTATCATCTGTATATTCTCCTCCATTATGATTTTCTCTTTTAATCTTTCCCTTTCTTCTTTCACCCTTACCTTCCACACCAGATTTTTGCTCTTAATCACTCCCTCCATTGCTTCTCCCTTATGTTACTCCCCTTTCCATCACCACCCTTCTTATTCCCCTCCTACTCCTTGATAGGATTTTTTAACCATCCCCCATTCTACCCCCACTTATATTGATTCCATCCCCATCACCCCTTTATTTATTCTTCTTCAACTTCTCTATAGGGTAAAATTGGATCCTGTACACCAGTAATTCTAGCTATTCTTCCCTCTCTGAGTCATTTCCAATAAGAATTTAATTATTACCTGTCACCACCCTCATCCTTCTCTTCACTATAATAGTTTTTTTTTCACCATTGTGCCTCTTTATGTGATATAATTTATCCTATTTTAATTTTCTCTTCCCATTTCTTTTAGTGTAATCCACTTTTTCATATCTATATTTTTAAAACATATCATCCTTAACAGCTTACTACTATATACCCCTCATTCCTTGAAAATCTCATGAAAAACAACTTTCTCTGCCTACCTTTCAAGTTGTGTTCAGTGAGAGACCCCCTCCGCCCCTTAATCTGTCTTGCTATTGGTTTTTGATTCTTGTTATTTTGAAGATTGGTTTAGAAGATTTGTCAGAGCAGTTTCAGCTTTTGTTGCTACTAGGCCAATATCTTACAGTGAGAACATTTTTTATGAAGGTACAAGTAGAAGTTAAGCTTTTGCAAATGATGTTCTACAATGAATAATTTATCACAGAACTTGATAGGTAGGCTTCTGAGGCCAACTTTTCAAGAGCATATAATACAGTTATTTATGTTGTAGCATATATAATAAGTAGTAATCTAATTTCTGTTTGAAGATCTCCACATAATGGGAGACTTCTATCTCCTGATGCATGAAGTTGTTGTTGTTACTATTATTATTATTATTATTTTGGCTATTTGCTGTGTTTTTGAAAGCAATCTTAAAATGACTCCTTTTCAGCTATTTTTGCCATTGGTGACCAAATAGAGCAAGTCCAATTGATCCTTCACATAAAAGCCATATAAATAATTTAAGACATCTTTTTTTTTTAATTCATGAATGAAAGAAAGATTTAAATTACAAAATCTCCTTGTACTTAGTTTTGATTATCAAAAATCTGTTGTTTATTTGGAATGATGATACTTAAATATTTTGTTCTCAAGACCCCTTTATATGATTAAAATTATTAAAGACTTCAAAATAATTTTTGTTTATATGGATTTCATCTACTGATATTTCTTTCTGAATAATAAAATACCAATATTATTATGAAGATATTTTTAAACTTTTAGATTTCCTGAAATTGTCTCAGGGATCCTAAGGATTCCCTAGATCATACTTTGAGATTTTCAATTTTAGAACCAAAGAGGTCCTTAATAATAAAATGTCTTCCATGAAAACCTAGAAATTTTCAGGATTCCTCAGAATATATTTCAATGAGAATAATGTTTTTTGATATTAGACAAATCATAAAATAAGGAGACATGAATTTGCTAAAGACATTTTCAATATATAATGGAGATTCAACACAGAATACAAGACAAAGAGGAATTTCCCTCAAATAGTGAAACATTCCTTTTACTCTTGCTTGTGTTTGACATTGTGTTAGTTAAATCAGAACTCCAATATTTCAGAGCCTAATTAAGATTCATATTCACACTAAGAACTTTGGCTTACCTATCCACACAGTAAAAAACAAATGATTTTAGAATGTTTATTTTCTAGATGATGACATGCAGTTAGATGAAAAACCTATAGAATATGTATTTTTTTTTCAGAATGAATACTTTGGAGAGATGCTACAAGTGAATAATGAGTTGAACTGAGTAAAGATACATTGGATTGTAATGTGCAAAGGCTATTAAGACACTGTCTAGTCCAATGCCCTCATTTTTACATATTTTGGGAAACTAGACCTAAGATATTAAAAAAAGGTATTTAAATGACTCTTAAATATGTCCCCCAAATTAAGATCAATCTTTTTTATGATTATATTCAAATGGTGTTGCCTTATGACTGAGTCATGTAATTCTATTTTTATTGAAGAAAATGATGTCATGTGGAGTTGTTTAATAGATTATGGAAGCTTAAACTCATAACATTCAAGAAACAAAAATGAAGAATTGAGGTAAGAATACCATCTAAAATATGTGATTAAAAATGGGTCCTGTTTTTTCTTTTTAAACATTAACATTCTTTTGGAAATTTCTATTTACATGCTCCATAGTTATTACAAATGAAACTTATCAAAAACAACCTAACAAACAGAAACAACAATCCCTGCTCTCAAGAAGCTCATAATCTAATATACAAATAGATATAGGCAATATAAATTGAAAGTAATCACCAGATGGGTAAGACACTATATAATTAAGGGAGATTGAGAATACTTTTCTGGGGAAGGTAGAATTTTAGTTGGGATTTAAAGAAAACCAGGAGGCAAAAAAAAAAAAAGAAAGAAAGAGCTTTCCATGCATGACAAATAATGACCATTTCTGGAGTCAGGAGATGGAGTTGTTTTCTCCCTGAAAAATGCCAAGGAGGCCAATATCACTAGATTGCAAAGTAAATTAGAGGTACAGTTCTCCCTCACTATATCAAGTTTTATTTATCCAAGCTTCATTGTATCATGGGTTTTTAAAAAAATATACATCTAATTCTGTATTGGAGTTACACTTATAGCACACTATTAGCTGATGGAATGAAAGGGGACCAACCGCAGAGCTGTGTTTTGGATCCTGGGTGCTGATTGGCTCAGTGACTGTAGGTTAATAACAGAGTGAAAAAGGTTTATAGGAGAGAGGGAAGGGTTTATAAAGTCTTGAATATATATATATATATATATGTATATATATATATATACATACATACATATACATATGTATGTGTGTGTGATAAAATAAATATAATGTTCCTACTTCACAGATTTTCTCCTATCTCAGGGATCTCTGGGATGTAACTCCTAAGATGGGTGAGGTATCAATGTATACAGATATAAGAAGACTGGAAAGGTGGGGAGACGCAGGGATTATGAAGTAATAGGTCAGGCATGAAGTGATAAGGGCTTGCACCAGGGTGGTGGGTATTCCAAAGAAGAGAATGGTGAATATGTCCAATTACCTGGACTATTACAATAATTCTTAATTGAGCTCCTTGGTTCAAGTTTCTTCCCAATCTAATTTATCCTCCACTCAGCTGTCAAACTTATTTCCCTAAAGCATGATACTGACTTTTTTGCCTATTCCCTTCCCAAGAAACTGCATTGATCCTTCATTACTTCCTAAAATAAAGTTCTATATTTTGTGTTTTTTAAATAATTTTTAAAAATAATAAGCACTTATGTTAAATGTTTAATAAATTCATCAAATTGGCAAAGTTTACAAAAAAGGGAACTAATGATTTTGGAGAGACTATGGGAAAGCAAACACTCTTTGTGAAACTATGAATTAATATAGCCATCTTAGCACCAAATTTGGAATTATACCCCAAAAGTTACTAAACTGTGCATACCTTTCATATAAGAACAGACCACTAAAGGATCTATATTCAAAAAAAAAAAGTTAAAAAAATCAGAAAATGACCCACTCATACAAAAATATTTATAGAGGCCACCAAGAACTAGAAAACAATGAGGTTCTTATTAATTTGTGGATGGCTGAGCAAATTATGATATATGGATGCAATGGAATACTATTGTTTTAAAGAAATGATAAAAGAGAATTTCAGAAAAAACATCTGATAAAATTTGAATGAACTTTTTGCTGAGGATGAGAAGAACTAGGAGAACACTTTCTATAATTACAATACTGAAAAATATAACTCAAAAGGCTTAAGAACATAGATAAATACAATGATGAGGTATGATCCCAGAGAAGCAAAGATGAAACCCATTATCCTCATCTATTTGGAATTTAAAATCCATCACAATATGTTTCCTTCCTATGCTGCCAATCTCTGTATTCTTTATTGCCATCCATATATACTACAATGTAGCTGCAAAGACCTTGTTACTATTTGTGACATATTACTCTGGATCTTTATACTGTCTCTTTCACATGGTTTGAATGTTGTCCTTTTTTCAATTTTCCTCTTGATGGCTTTGGCTTTCTTTAAGATTCATTTCAAAATCTAATATCTACAGAAGGCCCTTCTTTACCTGGTCTCCATTCACTCCATCTTACTCCAGTTACTGGTGCCATTGTGTTATTTTCCATTTTCTTTGTTTCGGTTTCATCCATTGTTGTTGTTATTTATCATTCATTTTTAAAGAGGGCTAATCAGAGCACCAATGATGACTTATGAGTGAATTGGATTTAAATGACACAGATTTACTCAAAGGCATCAGCCTCACTCTCTTCTAGAGTCACCTAAGTTCAGTAGTAAGACAAAAGTCAGGTTGACTGGCAGTGGTGGAATACCGAGAATGACTGTTATTTCTGATGTCTGACCAAGCTTTGGGCTCTTTTCAGGCCTGATTAAGCTGCCTTGATGGTCATTGGAACAAAGTGTTCCCATCTTCCCATTTGAACAAGGAATATCTTCATTCACATGCTTGAAAGAGACATCTCCCTAAGTCACTGGTGGGTTTGAGCCCTGTCAGTTACCCTCAATCTGGTTTAGCTTGTTTGCTGAGACAGTTTTACCTGGGTGTATCCCCTGTACATGCTACAGCTTGCTGGAGCCACAGGTAAGAGTCAGTGGCAGGTAGACAGCAAAAGGGGATGAGCAACCCTGAAAAGAGCTTGGTGAGTCCTCGCACAAGAAGTGCCAGTCCTCCTTGCACACCCTATACACCTCATTTACACATTGTGTCCCCTATTAGGGGGATGAGAACAGAGTTTTTAATAAAATTTTTGGTATCCCTATTGCAGTACACTGACACATCATGTGTGCTTAATAAATGCTTGTAGGATAATTAAAAAGATGTTGATAAAAATGAAAAGTGGGAAAAATCTAATAAGTTCAAATTTAATAAGAATAACTTCTAAAATTTTCACTTGCTTTTTAAAAATACTGCTATTATTAGAAAAATATATGTTCTATCATATATATATATATATATATATATATATATATAAAATGATCTTTGTTTCCAATGAATAATGTTTGGAAATGACCAAATAAAATAATGTTAAAAAATAAATAAATAAATAATATGGAAACTGGAAAAAAAAGAAATATAATGAAAAGATGACCAGGAATATTAATTGACCACAAAACTCAATATAAGTCAACAAGTATGACCTAAAAATAACTAATATAATTATAGGCTGAATTAATAGGAAGAATATCATCCAAAATGGGGAAAGATGTTTGATGATCCTACTATATTCTGCCCTGATCTGAATATATCTTTAAAACTCAATTTAGTTATAGGTATCACATTTTTGGAAGCTGTCGAGTAGATGGAACATAACTAATAGACAGCAACCATGATGGTAAAGAATTGAAGGAATTCACACAATTCAAAATTTCAGTTATAACAGACCCAAAGAACATGTACTCTAATACATAATTGAAAAATAATTTCCTCTGTATCATTCCCAACACATGATCACATAAGGTATGCTTGAAAAAACTCCAGTGAACAATACTCCCTTCCATTCTCTGTATGTCTATTAGGAGATTTCTTCTGTTAGGCCAAAATTTACTATCTTCTACATATTCATTCTCTTCCTGCACCCTGCAATCAAAGTGTAAAAATATAATCTTTCCACTAGGTGATAGCCCTTCAAATACCTGAAGGCAACTATATATTCCATGTGTAGGAGAGTGGTTATATTATAGAGTTACTGGATTAACTTCCTTTATGATGGTTACATTTGCTTCAATATAAAGATGATTTCCTTGGGACTAGAGACTGACTCTATTATTTCTATTTATATCCTCAGGACTTAGTACTGCATGTTTTGTACACAGTAAGCACCTCATAAATACCTTTTCTCCCTTTCTATTTATTTTCTATCAATTTTCTATTTAAATTACTGTTTCTGGTAAATTTACTAGTTTAGAAGTCATTTAGTGATTTACTGGTGAGTTTCTCTCAGGTCCTGTGGCCCTCTCCCTGTCAGATACTCTCATAACAATTTTTCCCTAAGGCCCTATTTCCATGAAAAGTACTCTTCAAATGGGAATGGGAATGCATAAATAATTAGTGATGTGCTGCAAAATGTTAATAAACAACTCTCAAAAATGTACATAATGCACTTCTAAGTTAAGTCTAGACAATAAACAGAACATTTAGTAGAGTTGTGATATGGAAATCACATTAAAAGACATATATATTAATTTAAGGTCACCAAGGAATTCAGCTATGTAATTCCTAAATGAAAACTCAAGTCAGCTGTCAACCTTTTATGGAGTTTTAAATTACTAACAGGAGGAAGAAAGGTATTAGAGAGAGAGAGAGAGAGAGAGAGAGAGAAAGACAGAGAGAGAGAGAGAGAGAGAGAGAGAGAGAGAGAGAGAGAGAGAGAGAGAGAGAGAGAAAGAGAGAGAAAGGGGAGAGAAGGGAATAGGGCTTAAATACCCCCTCTGCTTAGGCTGGGCCAAAGGCCCAAGGCCTTAGATAGCCTAAGCAAAGAAAAGAGATCAGTCCCTATCACTCATGTGACCAAAATGGAGAAACAGTCTCAGGGCCTCCACCTCAAGCACCAGGCAGCAACCTCCTTTCCTCCACACAGGAAGTCCCCAGACTCCTCAGCTGTCCTCTACCTCACTTTCTGTGTCTCTAGCTTAACCCAGGACTGCCCAGAGGTCTGTCCCCTTTGCACATGTCTGTTGAAGGTCATATTCTCAAATAATTAAATCTTGCTGCAGCCCTTCCTAAATCCTGTTACCCTGAGTAGGGTGGAGATTGTAGTTTCCAAGACCTGATTCTGTCATTCCAAGTATCTCCATTGTTATTGATCAGGAAATAGCCAAATCCCATCCTCTAAAGAATGGTTTGAACAGGGTTGAGTAGTTTTGAAATTCACAGAGTGACACATAAATATAGTAAACATTATGTTTCCTATTATTAATCAAGTCTTGTTGTGTTGTTGTTTAGTAGTTTTCCACTGTGTCTGACTCTTTAGGACCCCTTTTTGGGTTTTCTTGCCAAGGATAATAGAGTGGTTTTCCATTTCCCTATTTAGCTCATTTTACAAATGGGAAACCAAGGCAAACAGTCAAGCAACTTATCTAGAGTCACTCAGCTAGTCAGTATCTGAGGCTGGCTTTGAACTCAGGTCTTCCTGACTCCAGGCACAACACTCTATTCTTTTCACGACCTATCTGACCCATCTCTATAAGAAAGCCTTCACTAATTTCAGGGGTGTAAACTCTCACATTGAAAATTTAACAATTAGTTCTCAAGACCCAGTTAGAGCTGGCTCTAGCATGTCCTTTGGTACTTCTTTACCCTTTGGTTTCCTAGCCTAGTGTTTCTCTGTTCACCAAATGATCTATTCCATAGTCTCTCTCTGTTCTCCTGTCTAGTAGTCCCTTTCCTCTGCCTTGTTCTTTTCCTTTTCTGGATTTCTTTCTCTTTGACCGCTGAATAAGTTCTCTCAATACTGGTGTTTCTATCTGAGAATTAATTCCGCACTTCATTCGTCTCTCTTCACTGTTTCAGACTTGTAGGGAATGAGATAATATTTATAAAGTGCTTTGCAAACATTATTGAGATAGATTTTATTATAAGGTCTGGGATCATAGTCTAAGGGACCCAAGGATGGAAGGAACCTAGGATATCAGTGAGTTGAACATCTCATTTTACAGACTGGAAAATGATGGTGAGAAAGGGAATAAATAATGTACAAAATATAATATAAGAAGTAAAGGACAGAACTGGAGTTTTAAACTCAGGTGTTGACTTCTGACCCAGGCATCTTTCTACCATGCCCCACTGCCTAAAAGGTATAACTCTGGCAAATGCATAAAAGAACACCATGTGTGACCAAGTCAAAGAGACTAGTTGAGGTAGCTATATGGTACAGTGAAGAGTGGAGTCCACAACATTCAAATTAAGATCTTGCCTTAGACTAGCTGTGTTATCCTGGGGAAGTCACTTAACTTGCATCTATCTTAACCTTCCTATCTGAAAAATGGGTTAATAATGGCACATTGCTCTCTGATGGCAGATCCTGCTGTTTACATGTAGTAGTATATACTCTATGTTTTGCTATTTTTATAAATCCTAAATATCAGTGTACAATTTTAAATTACAAAATTGAATCATCTGACTTTCCTTTTCCACTAATCCTTTGATTCCAAACCAGTCAAATGAGAGAATTCTTTTAACTCAACTAATGGGAATATCCATAGGCCCCCATCATCTCAGTTCAAGATTACACCTTGAGGCAATACAGGGAGTGGTTAACTCAATTTTTCTTCCCTCTGATGACCTGCTTATATGGATGACTTTCCAAGCCAAACAGAGCCCCTGACATTTCCTTCTTTCTTTTCAAGGTAATGGGGGAGGTTTTTATAAATGTCACAGGGATGTTCTTTATTACTGTAGTAAAATTCACAATAAATTACATTATTTATTGTTGGCTTCCTTTGCTATTTTTGATGATGGGTTGTAATTTTTTTTAAAGAGATAATTTTTTTACTGGTTTATTTTAAATGCAATTATAGTGGTAGTTTCCTCTAAATTCCCTGGGTGCTTCTGCAGTTCTTCAAAATGTTGTATGAATCTTTCTCTTCTTTTGTACAATTTGGGGAAAAAATCACCTGCTACTCATCTTTTTTTAAACCCTTAAGTTTTTATCTTAAAATTGATACTAAGTATTGTTTCTAAGGAAGAAGAATCATGAAGGCTAGATAATTGGGGTTAACTGATTTACACAGGGTCATACAATCAGGATTGCTACTCTTCTTTTAAAGATTTTATATGGAGAGGGATTGAGGAGCCCATGCATGTTTTGTAAGATTCCAGATTTGTCCTGGATCTGATACAGACTGGAACCTATAAAGTGAAGCTTCTTTTACCTCTATATGATGTAAGAAACTAAAGCATGACTAAAGGAAATAGACAAGGAAGAATGGGCAAAATGAATTCTGGAAAGCAGCCAGAGGAGAGCAACAAAGATGTATCCTAGTATCACAAGATTTGAAACTTGAAGGGACCTTTAAAATCATCAAGTCAAAACCTCTCATTTTACAGATATGGAAACTGAGATCTAGAGAGATTGTGTGATTTATCCAGGGCTACAGAGCTAAGAAGTATTTGAGGTGTTATAAAAAAACAGGTCTTTGTGTCTCCAAGTCCATGCTCTATCCTCCATAACACACTGTTGTACATCATGGCATGAGAATCCATTAAAATAATTGAAGAAGTTTATCGTGCAGAAGAGAATGCTTGTGAAGGATGAATTAACTTTGTTCTATTTAATCACTGAGGGAAGACATGGAAGCAATCACTAAGGGTGAGTGGAAGTTAAAAAAATTGGAAGTAGGTTTCTAACAATTAGAACTATAAAAAAGTGAGTTCGGAGAGTATCCTAAGTAACATACTTAATAAGTAGTCATCATCTGAGGGGGAAATCAGTACTTCATAAATTAGTCCATTCTTCTTTGTCTTATCCTAATTTTTCAGTTATTTTCTTTTGTTCCCTTTTCTTATTTTTCTTTACATGAGGCTTTAATTCATAACTTTGAAATTTGAATTCAGAACTGATTCAATGGTTTGAGCCAAAGAGCAATCATTCATGATTCAATGTCAACCAAGACGTTTCTAAATTGAGCACTCCAGAGATCTGTGTTTGATCAATGCTTTATTACCATTTTTACCCATGACTCAGATGAAGGCAGAAGTGATATTTTTGTTGACTCAAAGATGACTCAAAACTACAAAGGGTAGCTACCATACTGAATGACTTTTAGGACATAAACATATTGTAATAGGTTTTATTTTTTTTGCTAATAATAAGATGAAATTTGTATGGAGATTTACGCAAAGTTTAACAGTTGGGCACAAAAATATCAACCTCATAATTATAAAATTATAACATTATAACATTATAAAATGGGGAAGTATGACTAGTCAGCAGATCTTTTGGGGAAGGCTGGGAATGGCAATATATTTATTACCAGGGAGTCAGAGGCTAGTGGACCACATATGCTCAGGAATTCTGGGGTACCGTTGGACAAATTAATTGAGAGTCTGCATTAGGCCTTGAACCAATATAGAAAATACATGGGGTCAATGACCATAATCTATCTATGGAAAATTAATTAGCCTGGGTTGGATATAAAGTAAATCTACGTTCTTGAGTCAATATGTTGTTTCTTGAGTCAGTGTGTTGTGCTATTAAGCTTCTTTTCTTCCAACCTGGGGAAAGAAAGAAGTGTTAAGCTAAATTAAAACTCCAGTCCTTAATTTCCATAGAGTTTATTAATATTTACTTGAAATAGAGAGCATAGAGATAGAGATTTAAGCCTATTCTAATCTTGTCACGTGGGTGCTTCTCCACGTGGCTTTCTATCTCAGCCACTGTCTTCTCCCCATGTGTCAAAGAGAATAGAGAGAGACCACTTCCTGGAACCATCTCTTTTATTTCTTCTCCTTCACCCTTGGATCTTAACCTAATCCTTTCTGGGTCTTTGCCCCTAGATCACTCTCCCATGACCTATGTTGGAGTGCACTCATGTTCATACACTCACATGATGTAAAGTTAGCAGTTTAGGGACCCAGGTAAAACTCCAGGGGGTTCCCTTCACTTAGAAGGAAGGAAAAAAGGAAGGAAAAATTTGGGGAAGTGTGCTAGGGAATCACAAATTCCATAGCAGTGAAAAATGTGACATATAGGTCAACAAAGTAATGGAGTCTTTTGTTACATGGAGAGGTATGATGCCTAGGAATAAGAAAGTAATAGCTCTACTAGCTCACATGGTTTAAATTTCATGCCTGATTTCCTTTCAGCATATTAAATTACCATATTTAAAAGGATATTAATAATAATTTTAATAATACATTAAACTGGACAGTGTCCAGAGGATGGTAGGATAAGGGGTTGAGAGGAGATGTGGAAGTTAGCTTGAAAGAAGGAGTTAATTTTAAGTATTTGTAGAACAATCACAAGAAAGATCTGAATGTTTTGCAGAAGTCTTGTTTGAAAGCTTCAGAGAAAGAAAGTCTAGTTTTAAAGAAAGCATTCTAACAATTGGGGCTATCCAAGATAGACTAACAACCTAGTGGAATAAGTAGGTTCAGACTTACTAGAGGTCTTCAAGGAAAAGCTGAAGGATCATGCATTGTATATAATTTAGAGGGTATTTTTCAAGTACAGAGGGAAATGGGTTTCTGCTGATCACATATAAGCTTCTTGAGGAAAGAAGCAGTATGACTTTTGCCTTTTAGTTCTGGTGTCTAGCACAGTGGTCAGCAATTAGTAGGTATTTAGTAAATAGATGTTAATTGATTGATTTCATGCTTTTTGAAGTCTCTTAATATTTTTCCAAAGGAAGATATGACAAATAGGTCTTTAAGTTTGCATTTTCTAACTGGTGTTTACATCATACCAATTAGAGCCATTTTACATTGTTATCTATTTCATGAAAAGTGGTGAATAGAGTCCTGGACTGGATATTAAAAAGATCCAGGTTCAGATTTCCCTTTGATAGCTATTAAATGTCTAATCATGAACAAGAGTCTCTGAACCTCAAAAATTGTAAATTATAGTGGAGAGTTCTGGGCCCAGAGTCAGGAAGATCTGGGTTCAAATTCAGCCTCAGATATTTACTAGTTGTATGACCTTGGGCAAGTTATTTAACCTATTTTGACTCTATTTCCTCATATATAAAATGAGCTGGAGAAGGAAATGGCAAACCATTACCTTTGACTAGAAAAGCCAAAATGGGATCAGGAAGAGTCAGACATGACTAAAAACAATTGCACTAAATAGGTCGAGAGGATTCCAGGTCTTTGGAATATTTTCCCATATATGATATTCTATCTCTTGCCTCCCTGCCTTGGTACATCATGGCCCCTCCCCACCCCCCCACCCCCATTGCTGGAATTCTGCACTTACTCACTGCTCTATCTTAGCTTTCCTCTAGCTTAGTAAAACTGCTACCTCCATTAAAAAGCATTTCCTGATTTCCTTCATTTGTTACTGCCATTGTCAATTACTTTGATTTTATTTTTTATATAATTTGCATTTGCTTATCTTTGTATATGTTATATTCTTTCCAATAGAATATAAGTTCTTTGAGGGCAGGAACTATTTCATTGTGCATCTTCCAGCATATAGTAAGTGCCTATTTAATAGGTCATGGACCAAAAACAGGCACTATTTTTTTTTTACTGGTTGATATGGCCAATAATTTATCATCTAAAATCAGACCTTTTGAGAATGTCCTTCTCCATACTTTGAAAGATTGGCCTTTTAATATAAGACATTGTTTTTTGGCGCCATGCTTCAAGCCATTTCAACTTGATAGAACAAAACATAATTTCTGCTCTTCTGGTCTAGTCTTCAAGAACTTAACATTAGGTCCATATTACAGTGAAGGCATCAGAGAAGGACTTTTGTGAAAGTAATTGATAAATAAGATAAAGCTTATGCCAATAAGAGTTTTTAAGTTACTATATGAGAATTAGAAATGCACACAATTAAATATAATAGAAACCACATAGTAAAAATACTGGAAAATGTTTAAGGGAAAGAGGTCATCACTGACTGCAAATTTCTTGATGTCAGTTAATGAATCTAAATTGTTTTTTATTCCTCTCTTTCCTGTAGGTAGTACTTTGTACACAACAAATATTTGTTGAAATGAATTAACAGACTCTACTAAAGAATGATTTCATAGAGGAAATGGTATTGAAGTTGAACCTTGAAAAGTGGGTAAATGTAATTATTCTCTTCCTCATTTCCCACAGATTTTGTAGGCCTTTTAATGAAAGTGACTTTGTAGAAGAATTGCTCTCAAAAATAGTTTTGATTGATTATATTTGTGTAAAAATATTTCCATTGCTCTTCAGCAAATTTCCATAATTCAAAATTGCCCCCCACATGAGAAAGCTCTTGAATGGAGTTTGAAATGTTATATTAAAATTAGCATATGAATACTCATTAATAGCTGCTATATAATGCACTGAAGCTGGCATAAAAATAGCAGCTTATTTGAAAAGCTTAGCAGTAGAAACATAGCACTATAAAATATCCCCATGAAGAAGGCTTTCTAGAGAGTAATTTATAAGAATAAAATCTTCAGAAATATTTGATAATGTTTCCTTGGGACATATGAAAATGTTATATTCAATAATAAAAATAAGTTTACTGGACTTCTGCATTGTCTAGCCAAGACAGGGGACAATAGATTTTCTCAAATACTTATAGCCTGTCAAAAATCTCCAAAATAGGAAAAATACACAAGAGACAAAACAGTTTTAGCTGGCTCCACAATATCTTGGACCTATGGACCTATTTCCCTCTCCTCCTAGTACCATGGAGATCTAAATGGTAAAAAAAGTGTTTGGGCTATGAAAGGAGCCTTAATATACTATTTGATGCACAAGAACTCAGTCACAGAATGAAGGAACAAAGAGAAGAAGGTTAGCATGTGTGTGTGGGGGTGTGTGTAGAAGTATTGTGCATTACTCAACTAAGTCTGAGGGAAAAAGTTCAATATCTAAGAAAGGTTAATTCCATCCACATACACCCTGGAAGACACTTTGGGGAAGTGATGGAAGATGGTGAAACCTGAATTACCCAAGATAGGAGGAAGCTGAAATTCTTTGGGATTGACATTCCAGGGAAACAGCCATCAAAGGGGAGAGTCATAAAATAAATAATAAATGAAAATAAGGAGAAAAGACTGAGATTTCTGAATGTCATTGGAAGAATACTGCTAAATGAAAGTCTTTGAACTTAAGCATATAAACCAACTTGGAAGATGCATGGAAGCAAATACAACCTCCAGATCAGGGAGAAGAGTTCAGGCATGAACTAGAAATACATATTGCAAGACAAAGGGAAATGAATCAACACATAATGAGGCAAGAAAACTGAGAAATTTCCAAGGGAATATGGAATCACAATGGTTTAGTCATGAATATTTTAAGGGAGAAATAAAAATTGCAAGAGGAGAATTTATGGTCTATACAGCAGAAATAATTGGCAGAAAAGGAAATAAATTAATCTCCAATTCAAAGATCCATGTATCAGCAAATATATGAAAGTGAAGGACAAACCGGAAAAAGGAAATACTAAAAGAAATGTAATTTTAAAAAGCATTTTCCATTACAAGAAAAACATATTGAAAGATAAGATTCCTAGAACTTAAGGATACAACGGTAGGTTTGAAAACAATATAAAACAAACCTTGAATAGTACAATACAAGAAATAATAATAGTAATGTACAAGTGGAAATTTTCCATCTTTGGACTTCATCCCCCAGAAGTCCTTCAGTATTTCACAGAATTCCTCTCCTTCCGCCACCACATTTTGAGATCACATTTGTATAACTTTTGGGGACTCCTTCTCTCTCTTCTTTCTCAAGATCGTAGTCAAGTTAGGCAGGTTTTTGCTCTAGCTTTTTATTTCAAGTTTTATTAATAAATCTTATAAATATAATACTTGAGTTATTGTATATTAATTTTAATTTTCACAGTAAAAATAAGTCAAAATAATATTAATAATAACAAAAGCTATTCATAACTTCTGAACCCAGAAAAGAAAGTACCACTGAAAAATACTAGTGATAGAAATGAAATTTTACAGTGGTGAGTTATTTAGATATCAATGAATAATAATAATAACATAATGTATAATGTCTTTATAGATTATAAGATAATAGAATTAGAGTATGAAGGAATTTTATTTTATTTTATTTATAATATTTTTCCATGGTTACATGATTCATGATCCTCTCTTCCCCCCCCCCACCTACTCTATCTTACCCCCTCCAAAAACCAACAAGTAGTTCCACTGGGTTATACATGCATCATTATTCAAAACCTATTTCTATGTTATTCATATTAGCAGGAGAGTGATCTTTTAACATCAAAACCCTAATCATATCCATATCAAACTACATGATTGACTGTTTATTTTTCTAATGCATTTCTTGTTCCACAGTTCTTTCTCTGGAAGTGGATAGTGTTCTCTCTCATAAATTCCTCTGGATTGTCCTGGATTATTACATTGCTGTTAGTAGAAAAGTTCATTACATTTGATTGTGCCACAGTGTATCAGTCTCTGTGTACAATGTTCTTCTGGTTCTGCTCCTTTTGGTCTGCATCAATTCCTGGAGGTCATTCCAGTTCATATGGAATTCCTCTATCACTTTATTTCTTTTGGCACAATAGCATTCCATCACCATCATAATTTATTCAGCCATTCCCCAATCTATGGACACCCCCTTATTTTCCCCCCTTATTTTCCAAATTTTCCAAATTTTTACCTCCACAAAGAGTACAGCTATAAATATTTTTGTACAAGCCTTTTCCCTTATTATATCTTTGAGGTACAAGCCTAGCAATGATATGGCTGGGTCAAAGGGTAGGTATATATAAAGGAAGTTTAGACACCATTGAGTCCAACTCCTTAATTGTACAGATGGGGGTACTGAGGTACAGTGTAGTTAAATGATCTCTCCAGGATGGCAAAGCTATTAAATCTCTGAAATAAGAATTTAACCCAGGTGTCCTGACTCTATGTCAACATTACCTCTCTGATCTTTTGTATATTCTCAGCACCATTTTAAAGTAGATGATTCAAATCTTATTGCCCCTTTATTCATGAAGGAACCTCAGTCCCATGAGTCAATGAAAACTTGAAAACTCTTTTAATATATTTTAAGAAAAAACAAGTCTGACTATATGGAGTAGGATCTTAAAATATGGTTTCTCCCATATTGTGGAGTATGGTGTATATAAGAGTATGGAGTATATAAGCAAAAGATTCTAGATGTGGTGAGGAAATAGAGGAAGAAGGAAGAAAAGTGGATCCAAGAAAGGAGATCATTACATATCCTGAAGGATATGAGGAATGACTAGGACAAGTTTACTAAAGACTGAGTTACTAGTGCTTGAACTGCCAGAACTGCCAAAATGTTGGAGTATTTTCTTCATTCTTTAGATAAGAACATTGGTTATTTCCAGTTGCCTGGGGGGACCTGGGCAAAGGGAAGTTTCTTCATTATACTATGCTGGAGAAGAGTGAGAATGCATTCATTTGTTAATGTTTGTTAAGGATATTTCATGTTGCTCCATTTCTTTCTCTGTTCCAATGAACATTTTTATGATTTTAAACAATGGTTTTTCTAGTTCTCTGTTAGAATAATAACTGAATCATTATGTGCAACCTGGTTTGGAAATTTCCAGTTCTGTACTGAGATGGGGCCCCGAACCTAATGGAGTACTCTTAGAAGAAAATGTCATCCAAAACTTGAACTGAAATTTATTATGGCTAATACTAGATGGCAGAGAAGTGACATATACTTCAAAGAATATAACAACACCAAGTAAAATTAACTATGTGACTGAGTATGTGTTTAGTGGATTTATAGTTACTATACCTAGACAGATGAAAAGAATGAGTTTGGTTTGAAGATAGAAGTTAATGATTAAAAAAAGAAATGCTATAATACTTTGCACATTAATCAATTTATGACATTCACACAGAATCACAGAGTCCAAAAAGTATAAGGGCCCTCAGATATCATCTAACTTCATACATACTCTTAGAATCCAACAAATAACATCATCAACAGATTGCCATCTATTCTTATCTTGAAAACTTTTAGAAAAGGAAAACTTGCTATTTTTAGAAGTAATCTATTCTACTTTGGGAAGTAATACAACATGATAAACATTCATTAAGTGTCTACTATTTGCCAGGCATTACATTACATTCTGGGAATTCAGATAGGAAAAATACAGTCCTTGCCCTCAAGGAACTTATAAAAGGAAGCTGAAAAACATAATGGGGGAAGATCAACAGAGTGTACCTGATATGGAGACATGATGTTCCCTGGAGTCAAAAATAAATAGAACTTCTGATGGAGAAGGGAGAGTTACCTGGAATGTTAGATCTTTCTAATTATGAAGTTTTACTTAACATTAGGCCTGTGTAATTAGAATTTTGTACCCCATGATTCTACTTCCTAGAATCCCATTTTTGTCCTCATGTTACATCCTAACGTTTTGGAGATAAAGTTTCTTTAACCTCACTTCTCTCTCTCTTCTCCCACTAACAAGGTCCAGAAAACTTCTCTTTACTCAGTCTCTTTATTTCCTCTACTTTGTGATTATTAATAAATCTTATAAAATATAATACTTGGAGTTATTGGATATTAATTTAAATTTTATAGCCTTAAACCTAATTTTCTGGTGAAATTGCCCTACTTCTATACCTAGTTATCATTCATCTATTGATGGTTCCTAATTCCCTAATGATGCCAAACAGAATAAATCTAATCTATTTTCCATATGACATCCTTTAAAATATGGAAGGCAATAGTCACATGCTCCCTACTTCTTTTAAAAAAAATTAACCCTTCCCTTCCATCTTAGAATCATTCCTTATTGGTACCAAGATAGATGAGTGGTAAGGGTTAGGCAATGGAGGTTAAGTGACTTGCCCAGGGTCACACAGCTAGAAAGTATCTGAGGTCAGATTTCAACCTAGGACCTCCCATCTCTAAGACTGGCTCTCAATACACTGAGCTACCCAGCTTCCCCCTCTAAGAAATCTTCTGTAGGTTTAAGGAGTTAGTATACAATCTGTGCCTTGGGAAGACCACATTTAAAATTTAAATTTATATAATTTTATATGACTAGGTATCATACTTTGTTATTTTTAGGAAAGACCCTTCTATTCCTATACTTTCTAGTGTTTTCAATAGGAATGGGTGTTGTATTTTATCAAAGGCTTTTTCTGCATCTATTGAGATAATCATGTGATTTTTGTCAGTTTGTTTGTTAATATGGTAAATTATGTGGATGGTTTTCCTAATATTGAACCATCCTTGCATTCCTAGTATGAATCCTGCCTGGTCATAGTTGATGACCCTTGTGATGACTTGCTGGAGTCTTTTTGCTAGTATCCTATTTAAGATTTTTGTGTCTATATTCATTAGGGAGATTGGTCTATAGTTTTCTTTCTCTGTTTTTGACCTGCCTGGCTTTGGGATCAGTACCATCTTTGTGTCGTAGAATGAATTTGGTAGAACTCCTTCTTGGCCTATTCTGTCAAATAGTTTGTTTAATATTGGGATTAGTTGTTCTTTGAATATTTGATAGAATTCATTTGTGAATCCATCTGGACCTGGGGATTTTTTCTTAGGGAGTTCTTTGATGGCTTGTTCAATTTCTTTTTCTGAAATGGGGTTGTTAAGGTAATTTATTTCTTCCTCGTTTAGTCTAGGCAATTTATATTTTTGTAAGTATTCATCCATATCACCTGGATTGCCATATTTATTGCCATGTAATTGGGCATAGTAGTTTTTAATGATTGCCTTAATTTCCTCTTCATTAGAGGTGAGATCTCCTTTTTCATCTTGGATACTGTCAATTTGGTTTATTTCTTTCCTTTTTTTAATTAGACTGACTAGTACTTTGTCTATTTTATTTGTTTTTTCAAAGTACCAGCTTCTAGTTTTATTTATTAAATCGATAGTTCTTGGACTTTCAATTTTATTAATGTCTCCTTTGAGTTTTAGGATCTCTAATTTAGTCTTCATCTGAGGATTTTTAATTTGTTCACTTTCTAATTTTTTAATTTGCATGCTGTAAAAAATAGATTTGAATACAGGACTACAATCCCCACAAGCCTTTGCTCCACTTCCCCAGAATGCCTTGTAATCTCACCTGGGCCGACATAGAGAAGGTATTTAAGCTGATTCAAAGGCTTTTGAGGTCTCTTTTCTCGCTCTTGGACTTCTGTTTTGGGGCAGGCCTGGCTTTTTTTCATAATGTAGGTGAGGTTGTGTCTAGGCCACTCTATGGCCTGGACACGTGTCTCTTATCCTGTATTTTCTTTAATCCTTAATCTTCAATAAACCTCTAAAAATATAATACTCCTTGCAGAGAGAAACTAATTTCTACCTGCCTCAGTCTCCCCTAAATTTTAATCTTTACAGTTGGTGTAACCACTTCGGGAGAAAAAACTCTCAATCTTCTGATTTCTTTTCTGATCTTTAGTTCAACTTTTAATATTTAGTGCCTAGAAAAAAAATTTTTTTTAAGCCATATCTATCTGGCCAAGGTTTTCTACCCTTGTAAAGCTGCTACAGGCTCCGGACCTGTTGCGTTTGCTGCCCACCCCACCTGGCTCAGCCCCGTAGATTCCTGCCTGCAGCCTTGCAGCCCTGATCATCCTCACCTGGTACCTGGTCCGGGCCTTGCCCACCCCCGCAGCCGCTCCAGCTCCTGCTCCTGGCCTCTCACCGGCCTGCTGCCTGCCTATTTCTGCGCCCCAGACCCACGAGCACAACCCCAGTTGGCTCATCACCCAGATCCTTGGAGCAGATCGCTCAGGACTCATTGCGACCAGCTGGTAACAGTATTGGCCACGTGGGTGGAGGGGAGAGATGAGAGGGAAAGGAGAACAGGCAATTTTCCCTTAAGTTAAGCCTCCAAGCAAACGGGGGTGTATTGGCTCCACGTGGGTGGACTGGGGCAGGAGGAGGGATCATATCAGGGGAGAGGGGAAAGAGAGAAATGGGAGAGGAGAAGAAATAGATCTTTTCAAACAGAAACCTAAAAAGCAATGGGCTGTTTAAAAGGATTTTTGACTGTTCTGGTAATTTCATTGATTTTACCTGCCTGTCAGGGAGCAGACTCAGCCCAAAGATTCAACTTTAACTTTGGGGAGGAAAATGGGTGGCTCAGCGACCTGATAGCCAGACATAAAGACATGCGGTCCTGGGTTAAAATCTGGCCTCAGATACTTCCCAGCTATGGGACCCTGGATGGGTCCCTTGAAACCCATTGCATAGCCCTTACTACTCTGCCTTCGGACAATAGACATTTAAATGAATAAGAACCCAAGGAACTTTGAAGAGACTAAAGGCTATATTCTAAGGCATTTCAGACTCCAATGGTTTATAAAAATCTCTGTATTCTATTGCATTTTTTGTTTAAGGTTTAACTTTGTGATTTTAAGTTCATATATTACTGGATTCAATATTATTCTGCTTGAACTGAAGGTTGATTGAATTTATTTTGATTGTACTGAGTTTTGAAATTCTGTTGTTTTTCCCCTACAACTGTGTTGAACAAATATTATTGTGAATAAGCCCATATATGAAAAAATAGTTTTTTTCTATTTTGCTGAGGATAGATGGACTTCAGAACTGGTTATAATTGTATTAACAACCTTTGGAATTTTAATGTGCTAAATACCTCAAATGATTTGATTTTAAGGGTTTTTTAAATATGATTTTTGGAATTTTTTTTAACAATCTGGTTATTTTTGCCTGCCCCTACCATGAGGTAAGGCCCATTAGCTGAAGTGAAATACATTTTATAAACCCCAACCTTCCCACATGTGAATGGAAGTTGGACAGTTAATTTCAGGGCATTTGTACCCTTAAAAAGCCTCCAAAAGGAGCACCCCTTTATTTATACTCTTCAGCTCACTACTTTACTTGCACCAGAATGATATCTAGATTTCTTGATTATGTTCTAAACCCAAGATGAGTTTTACCTTGTTTAAAAAAATACATATGTATATATGCTTATTACCAAGGTTGAAAGATTGCTATGTTTGTAAAAATTGTGACAAATGTCCATCAATTCATAGGTTTTAAAAATGTCATACAACAACTTATGTGAAATATGAAAGTGTGTTTGTTTGCTATTGTAATTAATTGGGCTATTGAGAATTTTGGGGATTTTGGTAACTACATATTTGTACTACTGTATTTAAAAAAATTGTTAACCTTGTTCAATTCATTTGCCTTCTACTCACAGTGATCATGGCCAGATATTAAGAGGAAATGGATCTCATTTTTGGTGAGAAAGTCTTGTAATCTTTATTTTCTTAGCTGACACAGAGTGTCAATGATTATAAGCTACATTTTTGAATTTTTTAAAAGCTCTTTTATTATTATATTTTTCTTGCATGTGCAATATACTTTTTCAGTTTTTTTATTATTTTTTTCTCTCCTTTTTATATTTGAAGCACATGTCACCAGCATTAAAATTTTCTTTAACTTTTTGACTTTTCAGTGCTACAAGTTTGAAATATATTTGCTAATGCATGCCCTAAAAAGCTTGTGACTATAAAAATGATGCCACTAATTATTTAAATAAATTATGGGACTTTGCTTAATGATTCTGTCTGATTCCAGGACAACATATACACACAAAAGCCATTTCAGAGAGCCAAAAAAAGGCCAATCCAGGATGGATTGATGCACTTCTAGGCCAATACAAAGGTCTTGAACCTAGTGTGAAGACTTGAGGTTACTATGTTTAACATTGTTAGACATAGGCTTTCCTTGTGTCCACACTCACTCTGAAGATACTCACAGACGAGTATCCCCAAAACCTTGGCTCCTACTTGGCTTCTATAATCTGGTCCCTTCCTTTTCTGCCTCTCATAGTGTGGTACCTTTCTGTAGTACTGGCTACTGACTGGGTAAATGCCTCATTGCTTAGATCATTTTGATTGGGCCCTGATTCAAGGACCTGTTATAGATTTATTTTTCTTTTACTTGGAATTTTTACACATAAGATTTTGATAGTCTATATTTTCATCCAGAGATTTTTCTTTTTGACTATTCTGATGTCTTTTTAATATCTCTTGCCAATTGATTCATATACCTCAGCCATGCATCCCTAAGTGATCCTGGTTTTTTAATCACCCTCTTAACGGGGGGAAATGTAAAAAAAAATCATTATTTAAATTGCAAAGTTTAAATTCCTTTTGAGAAGAATTTTAGGTAAAGAAGATGCTACCTCTCTGAATCCAGAACTGAACTGTTGGAGAAGCCACCATGAAGAAGCCTCCAGACCCCAAGTTGCACAAAATTGAACTTTGGGTGTGGTTGATTGAACATTTATTTGTATCTGTACTTTCATGCCAAAGGGGACTGCCACCTAACTGGCTTTTTGTCAATGTGTTCAGCAATTATTGGTTTTATTCTTTTGTTTCTCTTATCCTCAAATTATTGTAATCTTTAAATTTATTATGTTTTCATGATCCTTTGGAAAAAAAATTAATTTTTTTCAAATGATCAAACGGGGGAATGTAAAAAATAGACTCGAATACAGGACTACAATCCCCACGAGCCTTTGCTCCACTTCCCCAGAATGCCTTGTAATCTCACCTGGGCGGACATAGAGAAGGTATTTAAGCTGATTCAAAGGCTTTTGAGGTCTCTTTTCTCGCTCTTGGACTTCCGTTTTGGGGCAGGCCTGGCTTTTTTTCATAATGTAGGTGAGGTTGTGTCTAGGCCACTCTATGGCCTGGACACATGTCTCTTATCCTGTATTTTCCTTAATCCTTAATCTTCAATAAACCTCTAAAAATATAATACTCCTTGCAGAGAGAAACTAATTTCTACCTGCCTCAGTCTCCCCATTCTCCCCTAAATTTTAATCTTTACAATGCCCAATTCATTGACCTCTGCCCTTCTTAATTTGTTAATATATGAACTCAAGAATATAAATTTCCCCCTGAGTACTGCTTTGGCTGCATCCCATAGGTTTTGAAAGGATGTCTCATCATTGTCCTTTCCTTCAATGAAGTTATTAATTGTTTCTATGATTTGTTCTTTAACTAACTGGTTTTGGAGAATTGTATTGTTTAATTTCCAATTAATTTTCGATATGCCTCTCCATGTTCTCTTACTAATTATTATTTTCATTGCATTGTGATCTGAGAAAGTTGCATTTATTATTTCTGCTCTTTTGCACTTGTTTGCAATGTTTTTATGCCCTAATACATGGTCAGTTTTTGTGAATGTACCATGTGCTGCAGAAAAGAAGGTATATTCCTTTTTGTCCCTATTTATTTTTCCCCATATGTCTACTAACTCTAATTTTTCTAAGATTTCATTAACTTCTCTTACCTCTTTCTTATTTATTTTTTGGTTTGATTTATCTAGTTTGGATAGAAGAAGGTTAAGGTATCCCACTAGTATAGTTTTTCTATCTATTTTGTCCTTGAGTTCCTCTAGTTTCTCCTTTAGAAATTTGGATGCTATGCCATTTGGTGCATACATGTTGAGTAGAGATATTTCCTCACTGTCTATACTGCCTTTTATCAGGATGTAATTACCTTCCCTATCTCTTTTAACTAGATTTATTTTTACTTTGGCTTTGTTGGATATCATGATTGCTATTCCTGCCTTCTTTTTGTCAGTTGATGCCCAATAGATTTGGCTCCATCATCTTACTTCCACCCTATGGGTATCTACCTTTCTCATATGTGTTTCTTGTAGACAGCATATGGTAGGGTTTTGGACTCTAATCCACTCTGCTGTTTGCTTGCTTTTTATAGGTGAGTTCATTCCATTCACATTCAGAGTTATGATTACTAGCTGTGTATTTCCCAGCATTTTGATTTCTGCTCCTTTACCTGCCTTTTCTTCTTTCACTATTTCCTTCTACACCAATGTTTGCTTTTGAACAGTCCCCTTTGTTCCCACCCTTATTTTACTTCCCTTTCTACCCCCTCCCTATTTATCCCCCCCTTATTTTCCCTGTAGTCTTTCTAAAATTAACCCCCCGCTCCCTCCCTCTCTTGTACTGCTTCCCTCCCCACCAGACCGTTTGTTACCCTTCTACTCCCCTATAGGGTGCAAATCTATTCTTTGCCCCCAATGGATTGGATTGTTTTTCCCTCTTTGAGTCACTTTCAAAGCATGTAAAAGTTGAGTATTTCCTGTCTCTGACCTCTTTACCCTTCCAGTGTATTGATGTTCTTACCCCTCCCACCATGAGCTTCTTTATGACATATAAATTTACCCCCATTTGTTTCTTTTCCCATTTCTTTTAATATTAACCTATTTTAAGCTCTAGTTATATATTTATATATACATATATATATGCATACTCATGAGTATGTATTTTTGCATGCATATATCTATATACCTATTTATGTCTTGTCCTTTCATCCTATACAGTTTGTTGCTGTTCCCTCTAAATATACTTCTTTTTGCTGCCAAGGTAATAACAACAGTTTTTAAGAGTTACCAATGACCTCTTTTCTTATAGGGATACATATCATTTTAACTTATTGAGTCTCTTAAATTTTTTTTTGTTTTTGTTTTTCTTTTCCCCCCTCTTTTTAAATTACCTTTTGATGATTCTCTTGAGTTCTGTGCTTGGACATCAAATTTTCTGTTCAGGTCTGGTCTTTTCTTTATGAATTCTTGAAATTTTTCTATTTTGTTAAATGACAATACTTTCCCATGTAAGAATATAGTCAGTTTTGCTGGGTAATTGATTCTTGGTTGTAGACCTAGTTCCTTTGCTTTCCGGAATATCATATTCCATTCCTTTCTTTTTTTTCAGTGTGGATGCAGCCAGATCCTGAGTTATCCTCACTGTGGTTCCTTGGTATCTGAATGACTTCTTCGCAGCTTATAATATCTTTTCTTTGGTCTGATTGTTCTTGAATTTGGCTATAACATTCCTGGGTGTTGTCAGTTGGGGATTAAGTACAGGAGGTGATTTGTGGATTCTATCAATCTCCACTTTTCCCTCTTGTTCAAGGATTTCGGGGCAGTTTTCTATAATAATTTCCTGTAATATAATGTCCAGGCTTTTTCTTTTGTCATGGTCTTCTGGTTGGCCAATAATTCTTAAATTGTCTCTCCTTGAATGATTTTCTAAATCCTCTGTTTTGTGAATGAGATGCTTCATATTTTCCTCAATTTTTTCATTCTTTTGGTTTTGTTTTATAGTGTCCTGCTGCCTTGTGAGGTCGCTCGATTCTAGTTGTTGTATTCTGGTTCTTAAAGACTGGATTTCATCCTTAGTTTTTTGGTCGTCTTTTTCCTTTTGGTCGGATTTTTTTTGGAGGTCATCTTTCATCTTCTTCAACTCATCTTTCATCTGCTTTGCCTCATCTTTCATCTCCTTTGCCTCATTTTCCAGCTGGTTGATTTTGGCTTTCAAAACACTATTTTCTGTTTCCAGATGACTTATTTTAGTTTTTAAGTTCTTTTCCCAATTGTCTTCAGCCTCTCTTAATTGTGTTTTGAATTGCATTTTGAGTTCTTCCAAAGACTGTATCCGATTCACTGGGATTTCTGATTTTTCCTTTGCTGGGTCCTCCCCCTCTGTTTCATTCGCTCTTTGCTCATTACCTGTGCAGCTGTCTATTGTAATTTCTTTCTTCTTTTTCTTTTGTTTGCTCGAGTTTACCCCTTCTTTGCTCCCTGTATTTGGCTGTGCTCTTGCTCCTCTCATTTTGTTTTGGTTTTGGGGATGTCAGTCTCCCCTCTTGGAGCTTTGTCAGATCTCTTGGTACAGTCTCTAGGGGAGGAATGTTAGCTTCCCTGTCCTCTGGAGGCTTTTGATTGGATTGAGTTCAACTGGGCTGGGCTGTATGTGGCATGAAGCTCTGAGGCTCTGAAGACTCCTGGAAGGCTGGGCCGCCCAGGCTCTCTCTAGTTCTCTCCAGCTGCTTCTCTGCTGTCTGCAAGTGCCTTTTCCCACCTCCCTAAACTCTGAGGAGTTCTGATGGGATTAGATTTAACTGGATTGGTCTGGATGTGCCCTGAGGCAATGGTGAGACTGGAGCCTGATGGAGGGACCCAGCCATGGCCTGTCTTTCCCTGGCTTCATCCCCGCAGTCCAAGCTGGATGCTCCGAGCCCGGCACCCCACTGCTCACAAGGTAGACCCTGAAAACCAGCACCTTTGCCTGCTCAGAGGTTCCCGCTGCTGCTAGGGGCTCAGCCCTCTGGGTTGTGGGGGAGGGGTCCTGGGACCTACCCTGTGCCTTCCCCTTAGCCCTGAGTATTCTCGGATTCCGGCTTTTGGGGGGTGTACCTTTTGATTTGAGTCCAGAAGGAGGGTTCCCCACTTCTGTCCTGTTGTTCAGATTGAATTTCGGTGCCCTAGGAGCATTCAGTCTGTATCGGTTAATGAAGGGTCTTCCATGAGGTCTGAACATTTGCTGCTTGCTAAGCTGCCATCTTGACTCCGCCTAGGTATCATACGTTGAAAAGAAAAGATATTGATAAGCTAGAGAACAGCTGGAAAATGACAAGTAGAATGATGAAGTCCTTTGATAAGGACTGGTTGAAAATGCATTGTCATGAAAAAATGAGTAGAAAAAAATATAGAATTTGTATGAGTTGAGGAATCTCTTATTATACCACTTTACACTCTTCTCTGTACTTACATTCTTAGTTACATCACATTTATTTGGGGTGTTCTGGCTTATGTTCTGTTACTAGATTAAATTTCTTAAGGCCAAGATGATACCCTAAATTTCCAGCTAATAACACTTAACTCCACACATAGAATGCTTTACTAAGTCTTTGTTGAATAAATGAATGAATGAATGAAGAAGTTAGTGTGGAAAGTTATTCATCCATACCCCTTTTTCCCTCCTCCACCCCAAACAAGTTTTTTATCTTAAAGGGAGAAAAAAGTTTGATCTCAGGGCTAACACTAAAAACTGATTTATTTCCCTCAGGCTGAGGCAAAGAGGAGATAAGTTCTTTGTTCATCTATGAACATAACGTTTCTTGGATGATAACATAATTAAATGAGCTAGGCAGAGTCATGTGAATAAAAGTGCACATGTGCTATGCTGTCATTCAAAATGCTGCTTGGTTGCTGCTGTCATGTGGAAGACCTGCCTTTTGTCTTGACGGAGGTCTAAGTTCCCCAGTCTGAGAGATTTGAGAATAAATTGATGGAGGGGAAGGAAGTCATTCTCTTTTTCCTGGAATGGGGGAGTTAGAATGGAGCATGGGCTGGCTCTGGGCTGGTTCAGCCTGCTCCTGGAGGTGGTGGCTGAAAGAGCTAACTGGCCACATGTAGCTTGTGCCTCTCCTTCTCTTTACCCACCCTACTTTTTGCTATTTACTAATAATTAAAAAGTAAACTACAAACTTAAAATTCCAGAGAATTTTAATCATGTCATCATTAAGAGATGGAGAAATTGAGCAAATGAATTATACTTAGAATACTTAATCTAATTAGTTTTAAAGGATCTTATTGGTTCTGTAGGTAGGAACTAGTGTCAGAGGGAAAAAAAAAAACTAGTTTGTCTTAGCATCACCATAGACAAGAAAAGAAACCTGAAAATATGCAAAAGAAATTCCTCTTCAGCAGTTCATTGGGTCAATGACTTGTAATTTTAGCTCCTCAAACCCTTTTAGTCCATTATTTATTTGATGGGTCATCCATATCCTGTGAGTTTAACTGTGACTTTGATCTCAAGGGAATAATTACTAGCATCCTCCTCCATTATTTAATATCTCTGGTAATGTCATAATGGAACAAATGGAAAAATATTTCACACTAGATTAAATATTGGATAACAGACCAGAAATACTTGGTAACTATAAATGGGATAGAGGGAAACTCAACACCCTGACTACAAGCACATGCTAATTGTAAAGGATGTTTTTTATGACTTTTTCACATAAATGGTTTGGAATGCTTCCAGAGACATATGCTCGCTGACCAGAATTGTAAATAAACCAAAAGTGTCTCACTCTTGGAAATTAGGCTTGCACAGAAGTTCCCTTTCAATCTGGTCACATCCCTTGAACAGCTCAATAAATAATATGAGGCACACAATGTTTAAAATAGCTCATCATTTGACCTGCCATACATATAAATTATAAAAATTTAAGACTCACATTTTGTGACCAAAGAAGGAACAGTGATGAAGGGCATATTCACTTAGAATCTAGAATCATTTTGATCATGCCTGCTGCAGGCATCATGGAGCACTGGGATGAACATTAGTTTTAGAGTCAAATAACCAAGATTTTGTCTTGGTTCTGATACTTACAAGTTACATGATCATGGATAAGTTGCCTTTTCTTTCTTGGCTTCAGTTTTTTTCATTAATAAAATGATGGTATTATACTAGGTGATCTCTAATATGTCTTCAAGCATAAAACTGATGTTCCTATGACATTCCCCTTTGTAGAAGTCAGCCTTGCTGACTCAATATATTTCCAGATGCATAATAGTGGTCTGCATTCAAAAAAATATTGCTGCTGTATCCTTTTAGTATATTGTTGCTTTGTTGGGGAAGATAAACCTCTTTTTTGTTATCTGATCAATGATTTGTGGATATCTTATTTTTTCTCAAACTGGGAAACTTAAGATAGTATTAATGTTAAGAACCACTTATGACACATTTTTGTTACTTTTCTTGTTTTCATACTAGTATCATACCTCCCGAGAGATGTCACAGTCTAGTAGAATTTGTGGAGTTGTCTCTTAGGATGTTTGGGTTGAATTAGAAGTCCACTTTGTAATTGATATGGTAAGCTTTCTCCACATAGTAGAAGTCATTATAATAAGTTGGCCAACTTATTGGGTTTAATTTTCAAATAATTTCTAGTTCAAATATGAATTATATGGTGATAAAACTCAGAAAACATGCAACAATTTTGTTTTGATTATCACTGTTTTCATTATGTTGAAAATTTCTACAAATTCTGCATTGACTTTAAATTTAAAAGTCATTTTAAATTCTCAAAATTTATGTAGTTATGAAGCTTCAATGACTATTGGGAAAAAAATTTTAAGTCCTCCAAATCCATTGGAAATATAGAAGATGGAAAAAAAAGCCAGGCACTGGTAAATTTTTTTTTTTAGACTGAATTTTATTTCTGAGGAGAGAATTCTTTCTATAATATAAATATTCAATCATACATATATATTAAACATATACATATATAAAAATTCAGATATCTGGTTTCTTTAGGATACTATATAGGAGGATAATCTGCTTCATGCATATTTTAAAATATGCTTTAATACATACTCTCTCTGATTTCTAAAAGTCTTCTTATACTAGTCAAATTAATATATTTTTTAAACATTATTTCATTTGGTCATTTCCAAACATTATTCATTGGAAACAAAGATCATTTTCTTTTCCTCCCCCCACCCCCACCTCTCCCATGATTCCACTGGGTATCACATAGCACTGGTAAATATTAAATATTTATTGAGGTATCTGATAGATAAAATATCAAGAGGCATGTGCAATACACCATTGAAAATGTTTCCTTTAAAAAAGCAAAAATCCAAATTAGGTATAGAAGATTAGACGATTAAAAGAACTTCTCCTCTCCCCTACCCCTTAATTTGGAATAGGGTACTGATATGCTCCAAGGATATAAGATGAGATGTTTAGTGGAAATTAATGCTTATTTCACTTTAGGAAATGCTAAGTTTTCATCTACCAAAGGAACATCGAGGTGGAGATATTTAGAGAGTTAAATAAGCAGAAGTATCACCAAGAAGAAGAGATAGAGGATGCATATTTGGGAGTCCTTTTTCATAGAGGTGATCACTGAAATGAACTCAAATGAGAGAGGTGGAGTCAACACAACAGTGTTAAAGTTAGTAGGTTAGCCTTAGCTTATTTGTATCTTTCCTTTCAATGATCAATAAAGAATGTCAGATATAATTCTTATCAGGAAAACAAGGAAAAAGTCACAGGGAATAATTTTTCTGGTTCTGGGCAGTTTAAGGTGAAATATAAAAAGGTTTCTGGATATTAGAGGGGTATCCAGGAGTGCAATGTTGTGGCAGAAGCACTATAATAGGTGAAAGTAGCATAGGGCAATGGTAAACAGAAACAGTGGCAGAGAGCAGTACCAAAGCACAGGAAGAGAACTGAAAACATGTGCAGAGAGAGATCTGAGGGAATTGTTGCACAGGTTGCAGTAACAGGTGCCATCTGGTAGCTCTGTTATTCATTATTCAGTCCCAGTTCCAGGGCAGACAGACATGGTCATGGTTGTGAGGGAGCATGGGTACTACTTATGTAAAGAGCAAGAAAAAGTTCCAAAAACTACCATGTGTCTCTGAGCCTAAGATCACTGTGAGGACTCAGATCTGGCTCATTAGTCCTATCTGGTGGAGAGACTTCTGATTGCTTCAACATCTCCAATGGCGTGAAACAAGGCTGTGTCCTCGCTCCGGTACTATTCAACCTATTTTTCACCCAAGTATTACGACTTGCTGTGATGGATCTAGACCTGGGCGTCTACATCAAATACCGACTAGATGGCTTACTATTCGACCTTCGTGGCCTGACTGCAAAAACAAAGACAACAGAGAGACTCATCCTGAAAGCTCTCTTTGCAGATGACTGTGTTCTCATGGCCCACCAAGAAAATCATCTCCAAACCATTGTGGACAGGTTCTCTACCGCAACAAAACTGTTTGGCCTGACTATCAGCCTCAGCAAAACAGAGTTGCTGTTCCAACCTGCACCAGGGAGGCCAACTAACCAGCCATGCATTACAATAGATGGCACATAGCTTTCCAACATCAACACTTTCAAGTACCTGGGCAGCACCATCGCCAACGACGGGTCCCTAGACCACGAGATTAATGCCAGGATCCAAAAGGCCAGCCAGGCACTCGGGCGGCTGCGCTGCAAAGTCCTCCAACACAGAGGTGTAAGGACGAAGCTCAAAGTGTACAACACAGTGGTCCTCAGCTTGCTCCTGTACAGTTGTGAGAAATGGACACTGTACTGGAAGCACATGAAACAGCTGGAGCAATTCCACCAATGCTCCCTCCTGTCAATCATGAGGATCCGATGGCAGGACCGAATCACCAATCAGGAAGTCCTCGACAGAGCCAACTCCACCAGCATCGAAGTCATGGTGCTCAACACCCAGCTATGATGGTCTGGACACGTCATCCGCACGGACCCACGGCGAATACCAAGACAGGTATTCTATGGTGAACTGTCAGCTGGAATCAGGAAACAAGGCCGACCAAAGGAAAGATTCAAGGATCAGCTAAAGTTCAACTTGAGGTGGGCTGGCATTACACCAAAGCAACTAGAACTCGCTGCCTCTGACAGAAGCAGCTGGCGAACCCACATTAACCATGGCGCCACCACCTTTGAAGATGAGCGACATCGATGTCTTGCCACTGCGCGTGAACGCTGACACCAGGTCACACCCGCACCTCCTGTAACAACTGGCGTCCCATGCCCCATGTGCCACAAACTGTGCGCCTCAGCCTTTGGACTCCAAAGCCACATGAGGGTACACCATAGATGAAACTGCACAAAGACCATAGTCATTCTTGGTCACCAAGAGACACCACTAGTCCTGAACTTAAACCAGCAGTGCAACAAGCCAGAATAGGAGGCCAAAACTCAAAAATAACCATTATTTCAGTCCCTCTGAATCTGCAGAGTAGCCCACTAGGTTAACTGGACTGATTTTAGCACCAGGCTACGAAAAGTCAACTATACACACAAGCTAAAAGACACAAACCTGGTGAAAACAGGAAAGCAAACAGGCTTCATCCTCATTACAGCACTTTGGAAGCACTGGAAATTTAGATGCCTCAAGACTAAGCAATAAAGGAAGCATAAGGATGTGAAAGACAAAATCTCAGGCCAGATACTGCCTATCCTCAGAGGGGTGCAGAGCTCAATATAATATGAACTCCAAAGTTAATAAATAGGCTGCAAAAATGGGCAAAAGTAAAAAAAGAAAAAAAATATGGCCATAAAAATTGCTTTGGTGACAGGAAAGATCAAGGCACAAAAAGAGACCTGACTTGATAGACACAAAACATAACAAAACATCTATAAAGAAAATATCAAAGAAACACAAGCCTAATATAAATGAAGAGTAAAAACAAATTTAAAAATTGTATAAAAGTGGTAGAGGACAAACTGGGAAAAGAAATTAAATCTATACAAGAAAATTATGGAAAGATAATAATAAGCTTGGCAAAGAGGAACAAAGAAACACAGAAGAAAATAATTCTTTAAAAATCAGAATGAGCAAAATAGTAAAAAAAAAGTACAAAATAATAATAGAGATAGAATAGGAAATCAAATACTTAAATAATGGTGTCTTTAAAACATAAATTAAACAATCATTAAATGACCAGATGAATTTAGAAGTGAATTCTACAAAAAATTAAAGAATAATTAATTCTTTATTTTTTATTTATTTTCTATTTCTTTTCCTTTTTTCTATTTTTCTATTTTCTATTTCTTTTCTATTTTCTATTTCTATTCTTTATTTATTATCTATATCTAATAATAGTATTTTTAGAAATAGGTAAAGGAGAATACCTAACATATTTTTCATATGGCATGCATATTACCTACATACCTAAACCAAGGAGAGTCAAAACAGAAAAAGTAAATAATGAATATTGATGCAAAAATTGAAACAAAATCCTAGCATGATAAGAAATGATGAGCAATATAATTTCAGAACACTGTAAAAAATAGAAGCAACATTGTATGATGAAGAACTGTGGAAGATCTAGTTATTCTCAGAAATACATTGATACAAGAGAATCCCAAAGATGTATGGTGAAAAATGCCATCTGAATGAAGAATTGTACATACTATGTTTTATTTTCTTTTTTTTGTTCAAGATCTCTTCCATAAAATCACTAACATGGGAAAATATTTTACATGACTGCCCATCTAAAATCTATAAAATATTTCTTACTGCCTCAGACAGGAGAGGGAGAGTGGGAAGGCAGGGAGACAATTTGGAATTCAATTTTTTAAAATGTTGAAATTGTTTTTACATGTAATGGAAAGAAATAAAATATTAAAAAAATAAAATACCAGCATGGATATTACAACAATATATCACAAAGATTGTAAACTATTACTATACTATTACTATACGGAATTTGTACCAGGAACACAAGACTGGTTCAATATTAGTAAAACTCTAAAGATATTTAAATATATCAGTAATTAAAAACAAAAATAATATGATTATATCAATGGATAGAAAAAAATTTTTGGAAAAGATATAACACCCATTCTTGTTTAAAAAACAAAACTAGAAAGGATAAAAGTAATGGATTTTTAAAAAATGATAAGTTGTATCTATCTAAAATCAAAATCAAACTTAATCTGTAATGGGGATAAACTAGAAACTTTTCAAATAAAATCAAGGTAAAGAAAAGTTGTTCAGTATCACAACTATTATTCAATATTGTACTAGAAATGTTGATTATAGCAATGACAAGTAAAAGTAATTGAAGGAATAATAGTAAGCAACAAAGAAGGGTGATATGATAGTTTACTTAGAGATCCCTAAGCTAAAAAGCAAAATGGAATAATTCACAATTTTAGTTTTTGTAGTATCTAAAAAAGACCAACCAATTTATCCATTATAGTGTAAGAAAAGAGAAAAAAAGGAAAAAAAAAGAGAAATTCCATTAAAATAAGAAAGAATAATTTATAATATTTAGAAGCTTACCTGACAAGTTACATAGTAACTATATAAACACAATTACTAAGCATTCTTCATAAAATAAAGATTGATCTAAATGATTGTAGAAATATTAAGTATTTGTTAATTGTTGGGAGGCAGAATCAAATTAATAAAATTTAATAAAAATGATAATACTACCTAAATTAATTTATTACTCTCATACAAGTTAAACTGCCAGATAATTATTGTATAGAGCTAGGAAAAAAAGAACAAAATTCATTCAGAGTGTAAAAGGTCAATTACATAAAGTCAATTAATTAAAAAACAGGTGAAAGAAAGGAGCCTAGCAATTACAGATCTCAAATTACATTACAAAGCTATAATCATCAAGACAATTTGGACCTGTGTAAGAAATAGTGTCTGATCAATGGAACAGAATAGCTATATCATATGCAAAGGCAAATAAGCACAGCAAAAAAGTGTTTGATAAATCCCCCAAACTCAACCATTAGGGCAAATATTCATTATTTAATAAATACTTTTGGGGAAAATGGAAAGTAGTTTTGAAGAAACTGATCATAGATCAATATCTCCTAAGGCCTATTTGTCATGATACAACCAAAATAGGTTTATGATTTAGACAAAAGGACAATATCAAGGTTAAATTAATAGAATATGGCAAAAATACCTACTAGATCAAATGACACAGAAAGATGGCATGACCAAATAAGAAATAGATTCAGAGGAGGCAAAATGGATAATTCTCATTACACAAAACTAAGAATATTTTTGCACAAACTAAACCAATGCAGCTAGGGGAGGGGTGAAGGAGGAACCAGGGGGTGGGAAAATCTTTGCGTTAAGCTTCTCTGATGTCCCATTTCTCAAAGAGGAACTGAACCATGAATAAGAATAAGACATTCTTCAATTTCTAAATGATTAAAGCATATGAACAGGTAGTTTTTAGAAGAGGAAATGAAAGCTATCAATAGTAATATAAAAATGCCCTAAATCATTGATAATTAGAGAAATGGGAATTGAAAAACTCTGAAGTAACATCTCATGACCATTAGCTTAGTTAAGATAGTGGAAAAGGAAAATGACAAATTCAGGAAGGTATGTGGGGGAAATAAGTACACAATTTACTGTTGTTAGAGCTGTGAACTAGTTCAACCATTCTGGAAGGCAATTTGGAACTATGCCACACAAAGCTATTAAATTGTCCATATCCTTTGGCTAAGCAAAATTACACTATACTCCAAAGAGGTCCAAGAAAAAGGGAAAGGAATAATATGGGTGAAAACATTTAAATCAGTTCTTTTGGTGATAGCAAAGAATTGAAAACTGAGAGGATGCTTATCAACTGGAGAATTACTGGATATGTTATGGCATATGAAAGTGATGAAATACTAGTGTGCTATAAGAAATGATGAATGAAATATTTTTAGAAAAAACCTGAGAAGACATAAATGAACTGATGTAAAGTGAAGTGAGCAGAACTAGGAGAATAACGTAGACAATAACAACAATATTTCAGAGATAAACAACTATGAAAGATGTAAATCTGATCAATAAAGTGACCACCTCAACTTCAAATGTCTAATCATGAAAAATATAATTACCTTTGTAACAGTTAAATTTAGGGAAACTGAGGCAGGTAGAAATTAGTTTCTCTCTGCAAGGAGTATTATTTTTATGAAGTTTATTAAAGTTCAAGGGTTAAAGAAAATACAAGCAAGAGAAGCACATGCTAGGTGGGCCATGAGGCCCACACAAATTTCACTCACATCATGAGAAGCTTCTGTTTGCCAGTGGAGCCAGGAAGAGAACAGACCCCGCCATGGGTGGAGACCCTTTAAATAATGATTTTGGTCTCAGCCCAGGTGAGAATTCAGTGAGATTACAAAGCATTCTGGGGAAATGGAGCAAGGGCTTCTGGGGATTGAAGTCCTGGATTCAAGTCCATTTTTATACCTTTAGATTGAGAACTGATGGACTCAGAGTGTTAAATGAAGCATATTGTCTTCTATTGTTTTTTACTTTTGTTTTTCTTTTCTTTTCTTTTCCTTTCTTGACATAACTAATGCAGAAATTGATTTTGCTGAATTTCATATTTGAAATGGGTTTTCTACAAGTCATTCCCCAATTGACAAATAGTCGAAAGATATGAACAAGCAAATTTTAGAAGTAAAAACTATCAATAATCATTTTTAAAACTTCTAAAATTATTCTTTATTAGAGAAATGAAAATGAAAACAACTCTGAGATGTTACCTCATATCTGTCATATTGGCTAATATAACAATAAAGGAAAATTATAAGTTTTGGAGATGATGTGGCAAAATTGGAACAGTAATGCACTTTTGGTGGAGTTGTGAACTGATCCATCCATTTTGGGAGGACAAATTGGAAGTATACTCAAATAGTTATAAAACTACATACTCTCTGATCCTGTCATACCACTACTAGGTCTATATTCCAAAGAGATTTAAAAAAAGGAAAAGGATCTACATGTACAAAAATATTTATAGCAGTTTTTTTTTGTGATAGCAAAGAACTGAAAAATGAGAGGATGTCCCTCACTTGGGGAATAGATGAACAAGTTGTGTTATATGTTTGTAAAGGAATTACATTGTGTCATTAAAAATGATGAATAGGATGAGTTCATAGTGGAAAGATTTTTATAAACTGATATAAAGTACAGTGAACAGAACCAGGTGAGCAATGTATATGACAATTAGCTTGAAGGACTAAACCATTATCAACAAAGCAAATTTCCAAGATGAACACAAGGGACTCATGATCAAAATGCTATCCACAGCCAAAGAAAAAGATGAAATCTGAGACAAATCAAATCATGCCATCTTCCACTTTATATTCTTAATTAGATTTGTGTTTTATGTGTGATATGTGTCTTCTGTTGTGACTTGATCAATATGGAAATATATATTGTTTGAAATATGGATTAACCTACATCATACATATGCCACCTCAGGAAGGAAAGGGAAGGGAGGGAAGGAGAAAATCTGAATCCTAAAATATCAGAAAAATGGTTGGCAAATTTTTTTCTATTTGTAACTGATAAAATTTAATTAACTAAAAAAACAAATTAAATTAACACAAACTATTATAGCTGATAACTCCAGTGCAAAGAAAAGAATAGGTGAGATGTAGATGTGTAGAGATATATAGGAAAGTATAATCAATAATAAAGAAATAGGAGACTAAAGACTTTTAGATCATATAGAAATGCTGTGCCTCTATATCATGAACACTTTCTTATAAAAAGTAGTTGCTTGACATGGTAAACTCCATAAAATACCACAAAGAATGAAATCAACTACATTTTAAAGGGAGTAATACCACTATTAGACCTATTTCCTAAGATAATATAGGAAAAGGGAAAAGAAATTGTTTTGTGATGGCAAAGAACAGAAAACTAAAGAGGAGTTCATCAATTGAGGAATAGCTAAACAAGTTGTGATATATGATTGTAATGGAATAGTATTGAGCCATAAGAAATGACAAACAAGATGATCTCATACACATACATGCACACACACACACACACAAACAAACATGGAAAGACTTGCACAAAATGACGTGAAGTGAATAGAACCAGGATACCATTTTACACAGTAATATATGATGATCAGTTGTGAATGACTTAACTATTATCAACAAGGTAAGGATCTAAGACAATTCTAAGGAACTCATGACAAAAAAAAAGATATTTACCACTGTAGAAGGAAAGGATGGAATATGAATGCAGACTGAAACCTATTATTTATTTCCTCCATGAATTTTTCTCTAGTGTGAGTAATATATATATATATATATATATATATATATATAATTAAAGGAAGTTTTTATTTTACCATCTATATAGCATCCGTTAAATGAATGAAGAATACCTATTGTCCAGTTTTTGAGAAATAATTAAATGGGCAACCTGTAGATTTTGTCCAATAGTATGTTAAATGAATAGATAGTGCAAGGAGCCCAAAGTTGAAAATGAGGATGAGAGTAGGTTGGATTCCTTTGGAAGAAATTTTAAGGTACTTTTACTGACCCCAAGCTTCCCATAATAACAAAGATACACATAATCAATATAAATTGTTTTTAGCTATTGGTTGATTTGCAGCAGAACCAAAGATTAATATCATATTGAGGGCAATGGAATTAGAAATGGTACCCATCAGGTTAAAGTGTGCAGGCTGCCACATATAGCCAATAAAACACACAAAAGAAGATTAGCAATAAAGGATACCGTAAGGAAATTAAAGAACAAAAGGACAAGATAATCTAGTTACATGAAGGGAGCATGAGATAACAAAGAGATAACCAGAGTATTCTACTTGTGGTGTTGAGAGAAAATGAAGAAGGTCTCCATCACATTGGATGCGTGCCCTGTGGTGACTTCAGGAAGACAAGGATGAGAACCATACAAGATGGGTAATCTGTATCACTGAAGAGAATTCCCAAATTTATGAAGTCACAAATTCATCTGAGCATTGGAAACTCTATTGAAATGTTTTGTTAGGATTTCTATTCTCTCTCCTATTTTATTGCATTTCTCTTCATTATAGGGAAGTAATTTTTACACAATAATCCCCGAAAATGGGTGGGTAAAGTTAATATAAAAAAAATTGTTCCCAAGTCTGGAAAATCTGAACAAATCATATTCTCTGGAAACCAACAAAGAAGAATTAGTGTCAGTGACAGAGACAAATAGTACTGCTGCCCAACAGTGGAAATATGATTTTGAATAAATAAATCCCCAAGTGAGTTTATATAAGGAACATGGCTGAAGATTTGCATTATTCATTCTCTCTATAGAGGTCTTTTTTTATAGGTCTTCAAATATTTGAAAACAGTGATCAAGTTGATCAAGATGCTGAGTGAGTCAGGTGGCAATGAGGAAGGTCAGTAGATAGAGTATCTAATTAAAATAATGGCTTCCATTGTACTTTTAAGTAGTATTTGATCACAAAACTTAGGATTCTATAGAATAAGCCACTTATGAGTACCAAAGAGAAAGTAAGCACAAAGTTCTCAGTAATGAATTTTGTGGTTCTGTATACATCTAAAGGGTAGTTTGGTCAAAGGAATGGATTTGTATATTGAGAAACTAGATTCAAATCCTGCCTACTACCTGCATGATCTCAAGAAAGTTAACTGATCTCCTTGGTCCTCAATTTCCTCATATGTAAAATGAGAGATTCCATGATTAAATTGACATTTAAGATCTCTTCTGGATCTAAAAGCTACAATCATGATGCAATGATCTTCCTAGCCTTCTGTTTCTTCAGCTGTAAAATGAAGAAGTTTGATTAGATGATCTCTAAGGTTTCAGTTCTTAATCCTAAAATGAACAATAATAGGATCATGACATAATTTAGTCTACATTTTAATCCATCAACACACTTTTAGGCCTTAAAATGCTATCTATCTTATAATAATAATATATAACATATTCACATAAGACTTTTTTAATTTACATGACAAATGAAAGAATTGAACATAGAAGAAAGTATTTCATATTTCCATTAAATCTTCAATCTTTTAAATACTTGAACACCCTTGTCATATATCTCATTGCTATCATAAGCACTATAATTATTGTAGTAATAGTAATAGTAATAGTAGTAGTATTTGATGTTGTTGTTTTGTGTTTGCATGAGAGAAGGGGTAAATCTGAACTTTCACAAAGATAGGGAATTCTCTAGTGTGGAAATAGCCTTCAATAGTTCCAAATAAAAACTCCTTTACAATTCATAACATTACACTTGACTGAGAACTAAGAGGTGACTAAGAGGCTAACTTCCCATAGTCCATTAGCCAATATGTGTCAGAGCCAGAGTGACCCTCATCCATTACATCATTGGATCAAAGATTTAGAGGTAGAAGGGTTACAGTCATCTAGTTCAATTTATTCACCTTTAAATTGAGAAAAGTAAGTCTAAGTGAGGTTAAATGACTTGGTTAAGATGATTCACATAGTAAAAAACAGAGCCAGGATTAGGACCCTGGTACTCTTCCTCAAAATTGGTTTTCTCATTGTGCTACATCTCGTTTGTAGACTAAACAAAGCTATTTCCAACAATCCTTCTTGAAGAATGACATACTTTCTAGAAGTTCTTTCTGGGCATTTAAGTTTACTAATATTCCTCCTAAAACGATCCTTCCTCCCAAATCTGAGCTGAATCAAAATAATCAGATGTCAATCAACTAATGCAAAGCTACTTCATTCTTCCTAGAATATAGGTAGAGGCTTATAGGTGAAAACTCAAATATGAATCTCAAGTATCTTGGGGAGACAGGTCAGTCTATCTGAGGAGATAAATAAACATTTCTTAGGTACCTCTTGTCTTTTTTTCTCTTGATCTATCTATTGATCTATGTATCTACCATAGTTTTCAGGAATTTATAATTGTGTGAATCTGCTGAAAAAGTACTGAACTCATCAAGTATCCCATTGCTAGAAGTGTGTAAGCGCAGACTTGGTGACTTTCTGCCAGAGATATTCATAGGATAATAGATTTAGAGGTGAAGATATCTTAGAGGTCATTAAGTTAATGAATTGACCTATAATCGTTAAGAAACTTGCTTAAGGTCTTCCAGGTAATGAAAATTCTAAGTTTAATAATTTGATTTTCCCATTGAACTATAATCTAACTTTTATATTTGCATTAATATTTTTCCATTAGAATGTAATCTTCTTGGAGACAGGAATTGTCTTTCTATTTGCTTATATTTATATTTAGAGTTTAACAAAGTATTTCAAAGAAGACTAAAAAATTCTTGATCTATCTTGACTTTCATAGTTTCATAGTTTTAAATTTGACAAAACACTTTAATATTTTACATCATTTTATCCTAAAAATAGTCCCATGAGGGAGACGCTATGCATATTGTTAGCCTCATTTTACAGATGACAAAACTCAGGCTCAAGAAAGTCAGTAATTTTCCTAATGTCATATAGTAACCTTGGTAGAATAGGTTATATAATAAAATAGACAAGAATAATCTAGGACTCCTGAGCCTGAGTTTAGTTATTTAGTTTCACTATCTGCACTACTATCTTTCTCCATCCCCTTTCACTTAGAGTAGCTAGTTAGCACAGTGCAGAGCATATAACAGGTACTGTATAATTACTTGTTGATATATCTTGACAGGGCAAGAGATAATTATTTACATAATTATAAATATGGTATTTGTATATGGCAGATAATCTCAGAGGAGATAATCCTTATTTATTATGTCTTGGTCAGGACATTTCTGGTGTGCTATATTCACTTCTTAGAGCCATGTTTTCAAAAGGAAATTGATAATCTAGAGAGTGTCCAGAGGAGGGGTATTGGGATAAAGTTCTCAATATCAGGTCAAATGAGGACCAGTTGAAAGAGCTCTGAATGTATCAATCAGAGAAGAGAAGTCTTAGTAGAAACAGAATAACTATCTTAAAATATTCAGAGTAAGTCATAATACATGTGTTTTTCTAGGTCGCAGATAGCATACCAAAAACCATAGTTGGGGCTTGGATGGGGGAAATTTCACTTTAATGTAAGGGAAAAAAGCCTAATAATAATAGCTATCAAAAATGGAATGTGTCACCACAAGAGGTCATTTCTCCTTCATGAGAAGTCTCCATGCATAGGATGATGACCACTCTTTGGATATATAGTTGAGGAGATTCCTCTTCACTCCATCTATTTTGCAGATTCTGGAATTCTGTGACTGAACAATAATACTACCTATAATGAAGATCTTGGACCCAGACACAGATTCTTTAATTCCAAATCCAGCATTCATCAAACTCCACCGTGCTACTTAGGGTCTTCCTTAAGTGGAAGGTGTGATTTCTCAGGTTCCTCTCAGTCTTAGACTTCTCCTTCTCTGATCTCTCTATGCTAGCATTGCTACAATCCATTAATTTGCTGGTAGACATTGCTATGGAATACAGAGCAAATCTTTGTGGAGTTGTCAACTGCTGCTGTAAGGGCTAAAGCCCTCACCATTTTGGCAGTCACTGATGATGAAGACCTGGAAAAATAGTTCTTGTCACCCTAAGTCCTTGACTTTGCCAAATAGTACAGCATCAGAAATAGGCACTGTATCAAAGCAAACAATTGAAAAGATTTAAGAACTCTAATCAATGAAATGACCAAATGCAATTCTAGAGGATCCATAATATTATCCATCTCCGGACAGGAATGTAATATGCTTGAATATAGAAAGAAACACAGTTTGGGATGTGAACAATGTATGATTTGGGTGGGGGGGCAGTGTATTACTGCACATATTTGAAAGGGGGATGGGAAGGCATAAAATAAATACTATTTAACTGAAAAAAATTAAATGTAATTGAAACAAAAATGGCATTAAATAGATGCATTAACTTCTGCCTTTCTACTGTGCCCCAAAGACTATGGGTTTTTTTCTGAATCACTTGTAGCTAGAACCTTCTATATGTGTATCTCTGACTAGTGTGTGAGTACCCTGAGAGTAGGGACTGTTGTGTTTTTCTATTTGTATCACCAGAGATCAGATGCACAGTGCTTCAGACATAGTAAGTGCTTAATAAATGTTACTTTTTTTCTCCTTTATTTATTCAAAATCTAGTAATTGAGCAATATATTAAATAGAACTCCATTAACCAGGCACTTCCACACGATCCACAGGGCTATGATAATTGATGTTTACAATGATGACCTTGAGTCAAAATCCTGAAGTGCTTTCTGAGTCATCAAAGAAAGATTAAATTATATTCAGGAAGATTAAATTATGATAGAAAAAAAGGAAGGGCATAAATGTTGAACTTACACTAATGGAGGGCTGGAACTTAATAGTGACCGAGATGCTGTTCTTATAATGGAAACTATTAACACAGTTGAATAGGTTTTAAAGTATTTTAGAAATATTGGTCTCACCTTACAAGATTACATGTTCCTTGATTGCTAGGGGGGGTCATGCCATATATATCTGCGACAATACCCACATGGTAGCAATTAAGTTGAATCTGCTTGGGAATCTTATTGATATAAATTATATTGTTACATATTGTTGTAAGTTATTTGAAACTGTTAAATTTTGTTTGATGAAGTAGATCATGTACTGAAATATTGAGAGAGCTAGAACTGAAGCCAGACAACCTGGGTTCAAACTTCAGGTCTTTCACTTGCTGCCTCAGTTTCCTCCTCTGTAAAGTCAGCAAGTTGGACAAGATGATTATAGTCCTTTCTAATTCTGTGTGGATCGTATGGCTTCTGCAGAGCTCTCTAGCTTTAGATCTTACTTATTATTTATCTATCTTATTTATTATTATCTATCATTCTAAATTGATGATCCTATGATCTTACATGGTAGCATGGAGTAGTGGGGAGGTTGACCTTGGAGGCAGGAGAGATCTGTGTCTGAGGTCTAAATTCCATCTCAGCTTCTTCCCTTTGTTATTCATAGTTGGAACAGGGCAAAGGGAGTATTTTCCACATTGCACATGATTGCATCTGAATTTGTTACATGTACTTGTACTGCCCAACTCTCAAAGTAGGAGAGGTTCCTCAGAACTTCTCCTTTTGATATAAAGAATCATCAAACAGATAATTGTTTGAAAGGGTTTAAGCCATTTTGTGCCTCCCTCTGACATCCCTCCTCTGACATATGCTGGATATGTGTGACTCTTAGCAAGACAATTTGTCTCTTACTAACCCCATGGCAGCTTAATTAATAAACACAGATGGGTGCCAATCTGCACTGGTAAAGAGATTTTCCTCAATAGGAGTTTCCTATGCCAATGAAGACAGAGGTACAATTCAAATTAAAAAAATTACTAATTCAATTTGAAGCTTCAATTGTATTTTATACAAAATTCTATAGAAGGAAATCCAAATTTCAAATGCAGTCATACACATATATATATTAAATACCTGAGTACATCTTATTACAAAGTCATTAACAAGTAGTTTCAGAGCAATCAATTATTTTATTACATCGAAGGAAACTACAGGACAACTTACAAGATATTAAGTGTAAAATACAAGCTCTGAAATATTACTGCTATATGATAATAGTGACTGTGGTTTAAAAGTGATGTTGCTAAAGGCAATCTTACAACATGGAGATGGACAGAATTAGTTCCTATAAGAATGCCATCATAGAAAAAAATCAGAGAAGACATTAAATTAAGTATTTATGAGTGATTTTTAAGGCCTATGAAATGAATATAATTAACATTAAGGAAATGCATCATTGGGTAGCTGTACATTTATATTCTCAATCTTACCGAGTGTCTTTTTTTATGATTTGTTGATTGCTTTTGTGCATCATCAGCTTCTGATTAAAAAGGGACAGATGATTCAAGAACAAATTGCATGTTTTTAAAATATGGATATTACTTTTGCTCATTTTCCTGTTGTTCATTTAGTTATGCCTTTTTTCCTCCAAAATAAATGGACATAATGTTTCAGACTCAGAAATTATGCCTGAATGAGTGATTAAAAGTCAGAGTAGCAGAAAAATTAAAGAACAAGATAATGAGACATATGAGAAAAAGGATGAGTTGAAATTCTTTGGCCTTAAGAAGTGGAAACATCAAGGCATAATTCACATTCCAAGGAGTGATTCAATTGTCAGATTATGATTGGGGAAGAAGTTCATGAAGTCACAGGACTTAGTCTTCTAGACAATGGGTCAGCTCTGTATATAGGTCATATTGGGATATCTCAGGCACTGACACAGGCACTTTAGAAACTGGAGTAACTTTCCATTTCCTTCTCCAGATCATTTTATAGTTGAGGAAACAGAGGCAAACAAGGTTCAGTGACTCACCCACGGTCATACAGTTAGTAAGTGTCTGAGGCTGGATTTGAACTCTGGAAGATGAGTCTTTCTGTGTCCAAGCCTTGCTCTGTTTCTACTGTGCCACTATCATATAGCTAGAAAGGATATAGTAAGATTCAAATTCAGGTTTTTCTTATTCCAAAGCCTGCATTCTACCCACTATCTAGCCTACCTTCCCTATCTTGCATTATCATAAACTGTCAATGTAGGATTTATCCAACAAATCAAAGCATTCCTTTCCACTCTTTATATTAGTACCACAGGGATACTAGTGTAATGAAATCAAAGGGTCAAAGTTCAGAAGCAAGAAGGTACCTTAGAGGCAGAAGCAAGAAGGTACCTTAGAGGGCATCTGGGCAATGCCTCCTTTTTACAGATGATGGAAATGAAGCCCAGAGATGAAATGAATTGGTCAACATCACATTAGTTGCATCAGAAATGGGATTTAAATTTAGGGTTTCTGATCCCATACCATTTCATCTTCCCAGGACTACACAATAGCAGTAACATTTGTCAAGTGCTTAACATATATTATCTCAGTTTATCCTCACAATAACCTTATCCCTTTATTCCTCAAAGGCTTCTTTTAAGGACCACTTCCTCCATCAAGGCTTCAGTAATGCTTTCAGTGAATAATCCTCCCCATCAATATTTCTAAAATATCTTATATAGACGTCTCCTTTGCCCCCATCATTCTCTGCCTTGCATCATTATACAAGAATCAGTCAAAGGAATTGGGGATGATTTTTCTGGACAAGAGAAGACCAACAGAGATCATTCAAAGATTTCATCCTTTCTTGTAGGAAATATTTATTCTGTTTGGCCCTTGAGGGTGGAAGTTATAGGGTAGCAATTCCTCCATCTGTAGTTTACTCATCTGTGAGATAAGAAGTTTGGACTAGACTACTTCTAAGGTCCCTTTTTAAATTTCATTATCTTCTCCATTATCTCTTATCTTCTCCACAATCTTCAGATATTTTCCCTCCCTTCCTTTTCTTCTTCCTCCTCCCTTAGTTTCAGCTTTGTTTCATATGGTATCTTTCCCCATTAAATTGTGAGTTCCTTGAGGGCAAAACTGTCTTTTTTTTTGTATTTCTATTGTCAGGGCTTAATACTGTACTTGGAACATAGTCAGCATTCAAATGTTTATTAAATATGACTTTTATCTATAACCCTTTTTCTTTAAAAAAAAAATCCTTTGAAGCTACTACACATAAAGAACTTTTTCCTAACATTTAATGTTGGTTTTGAGTTATTTTTCACTCATGTCTAACTTTTCATGACCCCATTTGAGTTGTGGTTTGTTGTTTTTTTTTTGGAGGGGGGCAAAGATAATGGAATAATTTACCATTTCCTTCTCCAGCTCATTGTACAAGATGAAGAAATTGAGGCAAATAGGGTTAAATGACTTGTCCAGAGTCACATAGTAAGTCTTTGAGACTAGATATTTGAACTCTTTCTGACTCCTGCTCTGGCATTCAATCCACTGTGCCACCTTTTAATATTTATAGTGCTTCAAAAAGTGAGTTTCTCTGAGTGACAATGATCTGCCCATTACTGGAAAAAATGACTTTTTTTTCAGGGATGTTGTTAGCATTTCCTATTATTTGGAAAATCATTTGACTGATGAATATCCTTACTACTTCATGAACATGACCTGAAATTCCCATTTGCTAATATTTCAGATATCAGAGGCAGGGGCTTTGTCATCCCTGTTTAATCACCACAAATTGTATTAGACTGATTAATGAAATATCGTGATTTTATTCCTTTTAAGGATGAAGTACACAAGTTGGCACTGTCGCAGGGCATTGAAAACATTTCTCTAGGCTGGTGGCATTAAGGAAACTTTCTAAATGTATATGGAAACACAGAGTAATAGCTTTCTAGAGAATGTCAGTAATAACTCTTCCAATAAACTTACTGATTATATTTCATGAAACAAAGATACTTGCATATTATAGAGACTAATCTCCCTTTAATGTCTGTGTCATTCCCTGCTGATCCCAAGCACCTGTTGAAGCTAATTAGGATCCATTAAGAAAAATTATGCTTAACATGAGAGGAAATTTATGTTTAATCAAAATAGGTGTGGAATTTTTTGCCAAATTTTTTAGCGTATTTGGGCATGATGCTATGACACAGGGTTCCCATTCTAGTACAATTTTCCTTTTGCTTCACTTATTTTCCTTGAAGAAAAAAACCTGTTTTCCATCTTTATAATCCCTATGATTGGTATATAAGAGGTACTTAATACATGTTGTTGAACTAAATTGAATACAATGCTTTTTAAAAGTTTTATAAAAGACTTTGGTAACAACAACTCAATGAGATAATTGGAGAGGCAATAATAATAATAATAATAATAATAATAGCTGATTTTTATAAAACTTCTATTATGTGTCAGGCACTATGTTAAGTACTTTGCTATTATTATCTCTTTTGAACCCATCTGTAGCCCTGGGAGATAGTTGCTATTTTTATTCCCATTTTACAGATGAATACACTGAGGCAAGCCAGATTGTTTTTTCAAGGATAATTGTTGTAATTTTCTATGATTTGGGAAATCATTGGACTGATGGACACCTTTACAATGACATGATTCTATTATTAAACCTGGTAGAACCAAGCAGAGGTTAATGAATTGACCTATATTCATATAGCTAGTAAGTACGTGAGGACAGATTTGAACTCTGTCTTCCTGACTTTAGGCCCAGGACTCTACTGTTCCATCTAGTTGAATTATTGTCCTTATTTTAAAAGTGAGGAAATCAAGACTCAAAGAAGTCATTTTTTGTATCACATGACATAGGGAAGAAATTTATTTTTCTGATCCTGGCAGTAAATCAAAATGTATTTGTTAAGATCTTAATAAGGGGCAGCTAGGTGGCTCAGTGGATTGAAATCCAGGCCTAAAAATAGGAGATCCTGGATTAAAATCTGGCCTCATGTACTTCCTAGTTGTGTGACCCTGGGCAAGTCACTTAAACACCATTGCCTAGCCTTAGAACTAATACACAGTATTGATTCTAAGATGGAAGGTAAGGGTTTTCAAAAAATCTTAATATGTGGGACAATCAGATGGCTCAGTAGAGTCAGAACTAGAGGCAGGAGATCCTGTATTCAAATCTGTCCTCTGACACTTCTAGCTGTGTCCACTTAACCCAGACCTCCTAGACCTTACTCATCTTCTGCCATGGAACTGATAATTTGTATGGTAAGGTAAAGGTTAAAAAAAAAAGAGCTAAATGCATTCTAGGCCCTCTATGCTAGCAGGACATAAAAGAAAGGCAAACAAACAAACAAACAAACGAATGAATGAATGAATGATTTAAAAAAATGTAAAACCCAGAATAAGAGTGCTTTTGCTCTCAAGAAGCATATATTTAGATGGAGAAGACAAAGTGTACATAACTTGATGCATACAAAGATCTCAATAAGAGAAGCTAATAATGTATGTGACTACAATTTTAGCATTACTATTCTCTGGTACTCTTTAATGCTTTTGGCATAATATATCCTGGTCTAATTCTTTTGCTTTTAGTTTTCAAGAAGGAGAAAAAGAATTCAAATTAAAACAAAACAACCAATAGCCTGCCAATCAATGCTTTCCACACAGGGAATAGCTGTGGTTTGAGTGATATTTTAATCTCAATATTTCTAGCAAGGAAGAGAGGAGAGCAATTCAATACTGCATTATTCAGATGCTCAACTTATGCTAAAAGGAGCCAAAATTCCAATCACCTTATAAATGACTAACATGCCTGGCACTGTTAATAGTCTCAAGACTTTGGGAAAGAATGGAATCATTAATATCCCATATCCATTTGGCTCATATTTCAATTGCTTCAAATATTCCCCAGCTGACTTATCACGTACAGAGCAATCAGTTTAGTACCCTATGGACTAAGGGAACCCCAAAGAATAAGCACAAATGATTTCTCATAGTAGGAACAATTGCAAACTCAAGGCTTATGGCAGAAGCATGTTATGGTGATTAGAGAACTGGTCTCAGGAGAGGCTTGGGTTCTACTTCTAATTTCTCCAGTTGTTTGAGGTATGACTTTAAGTAAATTACTTTCTCTCACCAACATGAATTTCCTCTTCATTAAAACCACATATTTGTATTTCATATTTAGGTTTTAACCTTTTATGATTCTGATTTCCAGACATGCCAATACTTAGTAGCAACAATACTACAATTAAAACTCACATCTGTGGGCTATTACTCTGGCTTTTATTTCAATATTCTTCAAGACAGCAATACTATAAAAGACCTCCATGAACTCATGGAATCTGAGTTTAAGAAGAAATCCTTTAGCCCAGCTTCCTACTCAAAACTGGGATCATACTGTAAAGATGGATTGCTAAATCTCTTTTGAATATCCCCATTGATGAGAACTTCTTCCATATAGTCCATTCCTTTGTCTTGACAGTTTGGTTTGTAAAGAAGGTTAAATTTATCTACCTATACATCTATCTAGATATCTACCTATCTATTCATCAATCTATCTATCTCTGTACACCTGTCTGTCTCTGTCCATCTGTCTATCCATCCTTCCATCTATCTGTCTATCTATATGTCCATCCACCTATCTGACTGTCCATCCATTCATCCATTCATCTGTCCATCTGTCTATCTATCTATCTATCTATCTATCTATCTATCTATCTATCTATCTATCATCTATCATCTAACTAATGTATTTGTTTATCTAATCTTTCTCTATAACTATGTATATGAAATTATATATAGTTGTTTATCTTTCAATTTCAAAGAGGACAAATGACATTACAGGATGATGTCTTAACTTAAGAATAAATTAGATATAAGTGAGGCAGAATTACACAAAATTTTCAATCTCACTCTTTCTTTCAGAGAATGTTTGAACAACCCCTAAGCACTCCACAGTTCCTGCTGCAGCTGCCTTCATGGCCCTTGGAACAAATTGTTTTTGTATATCCATTCTGCCAGAAGTCTTCACATTCCAGGGGTAGACATCCCTCTAACTCACCAACAGGTTTGAAACCTCAACCTGATTTAAACTATCTGCTGAGACAGTTTTACCAGGGTGTATCTATAGCTTCTTGGAGGCATAGATGATAGTTGACACCAAAGGTGAATAAGCAGTCTTGGAAAAGGGTTTAGCAAACCTTCATAAAAAGAGATGTTAGTCCATCATGCACACCCCACAACAAGAGTAATAATAGCTGCTATTTATACAGTGCTATACATATATTATGTAATGTGATCTTTGCATGGACAAGATATCTTCATTTTCAAGATGAGGAAACTAAGATTGGGAGATAGTAGGTTATTTGTCCATGGTCACACAATTAGTAGTGTTCCAGATAAGATTCCTAGTATAAAGATGAATTTAGAGTAGTGACTTTAAATCTAGATTTAAATGGTTGCCAAATAAAATTCCCAAGTCAGCCTGGAAATTTATGGCAATTTAATTAATATAGAGGGAAGGAATTTAAGGAGGAGGAAAAAGGATATAGCATTTCTTCTACCTGGCCTATGCCAGGGGGAGTTTTAAACTCCCTGCTTCTAGGTCTCTGAAGAAGATTAAAGGCTTCTGAGAGGAAAAAGTTGGAAATTAAAGAAGGAAAATTCAGCCAGAAACTCACCACCGAACTAGACAATAGCTTGTAGCCATGCTAAGATTCCTAAAGGCTCAGCACGCAGCTCTCAGCTAACTCTCCACCGCCAATCAGGGAAAGAGAGAGAGAGAGAGTCCTTGAGGGACAAAAAATCTCAAATATATAGACCTTCCATCCTTGTGTCTCCTCCTCTAAATTTTCATATCTACCAATCACATTAAAAGCTTTTTCTCCAGGACTGCCCATACTTTTAGTTCTCACTTTCTTTGATTTGATTATATCTTTAGAATTACTTAAGACTTCTTTGTTAAGTTACTTGACCTTTTTGTTATTAATTTAACCTTTATAGTTACTTTACACCTTTTTGTATTAGATTTAAAAATAGACTTAGCTTCACTATAAGGTGAGAACTAAGTACCTTCATTGTTCAATCAGGATATTATAACTTTATCTTCCACTAAAGTATGGTTTAAGTAGGGTGGAGTAGTTTTTGAAGTTCACAATAGTTAGGCCTTCTTTCCTTGAAGTTGGAAAACTTAAAATGAGAAGCTAGGTTACTTGAGTTACTCAAGATTGTGCAATGAGATCAAGAATCATTGAATAATGGATCTAGTCCTATTCCCTTATTATGTATTTTAGGAAACCTGAGCTTAGAAGAGTTGAAATAATTTCCCCAAAGTCATTTTGTATCAGAAATGGAATTTAAACCCACGTCTTTGGACTCTAGAGTCAGTCCCCAGATCCCCTCCCTACCACATTGCTTCTAAAGAAAACATGATAAATGTTCTCCTTTTAAGCATGGGAGAATACAGGGCAAACAGTATAGGAACTAATGTATATATATACAGACATAAATAGCCAGGTCTGATCCTAGAGAAAACTGCTGACTAGCTTCTTTATTCCTCTTTGGCCTTTTCTGCCCTTTTCTAATCAGTGTTATAGGTCTGTGCATTTATCTGGGTACTTTAGCCTTATGGCATTCTGAAAAATGGAGCCTTTATTCTCCTCTAATCAACACGTGCCCCCTCCTGCCCTTTCAGACACAACAAGAGGAGTAAAAATTTTTGAACTTCTCAGCTGCATTAGCATGGGATTTTTGAAGACAAAATAGGGGAATGTGTATTTTCTCCCATAAGACATAGCATATACGTTTCTCCACAGCATTCTAGCTTGTTGATTTTGTAGTGAATTTTGACTATTCAATATATTCTCCCACATAACAGATTACCTAATGAATGTGTTTCCTCCCAAGATAATTTAACACCTTAAACCTTATGTCTGTCTACTTAAGAACACCCAATAAGTGACTTTTCTAGTAGGAATTTAAAACACAATGAAAGACAGATGGGGAGTATTTTATAATAGAGGGGGTGACTTTCAGTATTCTCAATTTCTATTGCATGGGCAACCTATACCTCAGCTTATGTACAAGGCTGTAAATTATATTATGTTGACTCAAAAAAGGTTGCACTAGAATAGATTTTATACTATGAAAATAGCATGTCTTTGAAAGAGATGAAATGCATACATATAGACTAAAAAAATAACCCTGGTTATATTAGAAGTGTCCCTGTATTTGTTTAGATAGGATATTTATCAAATGATTGTGATAAGCAGATCTCTTGTCTCCTTAGGTATTATTACAGGAACTCGCAGGATTTTTGAATTGTCTTGTTGGGTGATGAATTTCGTATCCCTGGAGGTATTGAAGTATTTGTTGGCTGACCTTTGTCAGGATGTTGTTGCCAAAGAATTCATCCACTGGGCAAAACATTGTAACAGATGACCCCAAAGATCCTTTCCAGTTCTGGGATTCTATGATTTTATGTTTCATTCTTCCGTTAAAGCTAGAATAAAGGGTGACAGTTAATCTAGTCAGCACAGTCCAATACATGACCCATGCCTCATATTGCTTCACAGGTACAACTCTTAGGAATACTGGGAAGAGATGATCATATTTGATACAGATGATTTCCTTTCCCTAAATATTTGTCTTCCATGGTCTCTCTATTCCACCTGGCCCAGAATCCCACTGCCTTCATCCCTCTTCTCCTCCTCAAGATTATGTTACAATGTAAGGAGAATTAGTCTAGTGCTTGGAGCACCTAATTGGAGTCTTGACTCCTTCACTTTCAAGAACCCTGATAATTTTTGCCAGTGTCCAGAAGAGAGCATGACTGAGATGGTAAAGAGATTCAAAAGCAAGTTAGTGCTGGTGTAATGGTGTTGCTGCACTATTCAGTGACTAAGCTGTAAGGCTCAGGTGATGTAGTTCTTTTCATTTTCTATGAAAAGAACTAGGAAATTCAAGGCTTTAAAATGGTTGTTGTAGATTATATTAATGCACCATTAAATTTTAGTGTCTAACAAATCAGGACTGAGGAGGTTAGGAGTTTAAAGACATCCTAAAACCTTTGCTCTGCCTTCTCAAGCATGTCTTTTGTGCACTGGCCATTAATTATACAATCACTTAACTCTGGGAAATGTCATAGGATTTTTATACTTATAATAAGGTAAACCGTACAGAACAACCTTCTCTGAGGTTTCCTTCATCTCTCTTTTTTAAAGTTTTTTTTTTTTAAGAAATGGGAAATGATGAAATATTTCATATGAATAGGTGTTCTTTTTAGTAAAAGAAAGACATGCTCTTGCCCAAGGGGGAAAAAAATAAACCTTTACAGTGCCTGATCTGAGTTGTTACATAGTTAAGGGTGGGCAATGGGGGAAAATGAAGGAAGGCTTATTGTATGAGTTTCAGAGTGAGGGAATGAAAAGGAAAGGAGAAAAGAAATTCATTAAATCATTACTATGTGCAAAACACTTTACAAATATTATCTCATTTGATCTTCATAATCACCCTATAATTTAGGTGCTATTATGATCATCTTCATTTCTCAATTGAAGAAATTGAGACTAAGAGAGGTTAAATGACTTGTCCAGGATCACAAAAATAGTAAGTATCTGCAGCTATATTTGATTTTAGACATACCTGACTCCAAGTCCAACAAATACTCTATGAATTGTGCCACCAAGCTGGATTCCATATGGAAAAATTATCTTCAAGGACAAATTTCAGACCTCTCTTCTTCCTCATCCACTTCCTTCTTCTCCTACTTTTCCTTTTTCTTCACTTGCTCTCCTTTATATATACTTCTATGGCATATAGAATATTCAAGAAGGACTAGAACCTCTTGTATGATAAGCCCTTTTCAGGGCTGCTCATGTACTTTTGGTGTTCACTTTTTAGCCAACACTCACTCACCTGTGATTCCAAGAAGCTACTGTAGCACAAACATGGCCCACGGCCTGGTTGAACCATGTTGGTAGATGAGCTAAACCAGGTTCAGGGTAACACAAAAACCTCAGACCCATTGATGAGTTAGGAGGATTTCTACCCCAAACACATGAAGATGTCCTCCAGTACAATGGGTGAATTGGAACAGTTTGTTTCAATGGCCATGAAAAAGACTGAAACTAGTGCTGTGGTGTACTTAGAACTTCATCGGGCATCAAAGATGCCAAGGTCATCCATTGTATCATCAGGAATCACCAGTCATTTGGACTTTTGTTTTGCCACTGGACTTAAATGCCTGGAAGAGAAAATTAGTCTGATGACTTTGGGCAAATTCTGCCTCACTTAAATCCAGTTTATATGCAAGTCAAGACATCAGTGACCCTGAGGCGTCACTGTCCTCTTCAAAAATGAAAGACAGGGACATTTATGTAGTTCAATGGATAGAGGGCCAGACCTGGAGACAGGAGGTACTGGGGTCAAATCTGACCTCAGACACTTCCTAGCCATAGGACACTGAACAAGTAACTTAACCCCCATCCTCCAACCTTTAATGCTCTTCTACACTGGGACTGATCCTCAGTATGGATTTTAATGCAGAAGGTAAGTGTTTAAAAAAAAAGAAAGAAAAGTGTGACAGAGGCTGGCATTAAAGAAAAAGTGCCAGGCTGAAGAGTGTGTGAAATTGATCACCTTGATGGGGGACGGTCCCCAAGGGATTGGAATCTGGAGGAGGAGAAGACTCTGGCTGGTAGAGGAGTTGCTCTCACTCTGAGTCTTGAGAAGCCAAAGAAAGAGGGTGAAAAAAAAAAAAGACTTTCTGCTGAGGGTTACCTACTTTTCCTGCTGATGACTGGAAATCTTTTTCCCCAAACATTTCCCAATTGAAGGGACTTTCTGAAGAGAAACCTGAGCAGACTTTACCTGAGCTCCTATTGCCCAGGGGTGAGTCAACCTGACTTTCTCTCAGGGGGCTTAGGCTGCCAAGACCTGAGTTACCCCAAACTCGAGCAGGGTAGGGAAAGGGTTTAGATAGAGACCAGGACCCCTTTTCCCCACTTCCCTTTCCCATCCTTCCGTGTTAGATATTCCTTTGTATTATCTTGATTGAGTTGACATTAAAATAGTTATCTTTTCCCCAAGCTGAGTGTCAGTGAACAGATCAAGGGGAGACCCTTTGGTCTTGAGTAGTGGAGGGGGAGCAAGAGGGACAAGAGCAAATTGGGGAGAGCAGCTTTAGCTAAGGGGGAAAGACAGAAGGGGGAAAATCTTCAAACCCCCTCTCCTCTCTCTGAGCCAACCCTAAACATCAGCTGTCTCCCCTGTACCCCAGTTTGAGAAGGGGGAGTCTCCACTCTTTCCTACCTCTCAATACTGAAAGGCTGAACCCCTCTACTACAAATGAACCTCCCTTTATAATACAAAAGGAAGAATGAAAAAAGATAAACAATACTATTGTTATTGTTCTGCAGATTGGTTATAGTAATATTTTACATATTTTTTCACAGACATGGTAAAAATATCTTCTAAGTCTCAAAAGGACAATATAAATAGAGGAATTTTCAAAATAATATCTCATAATTATACAGCACATTGAGGTTTAAAAACACTCTACATATGTTCTCACTTGATTTTTTATAACAGTATGAGATAGGGTTTATTTCTATCTCCATTTTATAGATGAGAAAACTGAGATTGAAAGTGATTAGGTGAGTGCCATGCACAGGGATGCATGATTATAAATGTCTTTGATAGGAATCTGAATTTAGATACTCCTAATTCTAAGGACAGCATAATTTCTACTTTGACCTCCTAGATTACATGATATGGAAGAAACCTGAGAGACCTCAAGCTCATTATTTTAGGATTGAGAAAACAGAGGCTTAGAGTGGGAAAGGGTCTTATCCAAGGTCATACAGCCAGCTAGCTAGTGACAAAACTGGGATCTAAAAACAGGTCTCCTCACTGCTAACTTGTTCTAGAAATCCTTGCAAGTAATTTTTCAATAACCATTAATGACTGACAAGTTTCTTCACCCCTCTTTCACAATAACTTCAGCTAGGTTTTTTTTTTCTTTTCTACTTCCAGTTGAGCACTAAGGACTTAATTAAAACTAATAGCCTTCAGTATTGCTCCAGTGGTAATTGCTAGGAGTCTATTTCATGGCATTTGGACTTCTCAAAGCTTAAAGGGAAATTGAAACCAAAAGTGATTTGCTACTAGTAGCAGCAGAAACATCAACAAATTCATCTTTAAAACATTTTCAGACTGAGGCTGATTCTTTTTCTTACCATGAAATACAATGGAAAATTCATGCCTGCTCCCTAAAATTCTTTTCAACCTTTGATCCTATGTCCAGCTGTTTCTGCTATTGTTATTGAACAAATAAGGAAGGGATTTGTTCCTGGAATTCTTTCTTAAAAGTGACTCTATAGAATGGAAAGTAATAGTAAATTAAAAAAAAAAACTTCTGGGGGAGAATGGCAAAAGGATTTTAAATAACATTACTTAATCTCAGAGTGGAATTACATTCAAGAAGCCACAGTCTAGTCCCACCTGTATGGAAGGTAGCATGGTCCACCAGAAATAATCACTTCAAATTATGCATTTATTGTGAAAGAAAAATGTCTAAAGAAAGAAAACCAGGGTCACAATTATGATTTCAGAAGTGGTAACTAAAGGGGGCAGCTGGGTGGCTCAGTGGATTGAGAATCAGACCTAGAAATGGGAGATCCTAGGTTCAAATCTGGCCTCAGACACTTCCCAGCTGTGTGACCCTGGACAAGTCACTTAACCCCCATTGTCTAGCCCTTACCACTCTTCTGCCTTGGATCCAAGATGGAAAGTAAGGGTTTAAAAAAATAAGTGGTAACTAAAATTAGATTTCAAAAAGAAAAGGGAAACTTTTGTTGAAAGGTAGATAATAGATTTATTTAAGTTTTTACATATATACAACCAATGGTATATCTTCTAAATATTTATAGGAAAAAAGAAATAAACAACAAAACTATAATAATGGAAGTGAAGTTCAATTCACCCTAATCAGCTCTAAATATAGCTATCCACAAAAATAAACCAGGAAGATATAAGAGCTTGAACATAATTTTAGGGGAAAAATTAAATGTGACATACCTCTAGCGATTATTAAATAGAAATAGGAGGAAAACCAAATATTTTTCAACTATTCATGGCACTTTTACAGAAATGGATCATTTTTTTAGAAAATTAAAAAGACACAAACCAATCCAACAAAGCAGAAATAATATGCACATCCTTTGCTGAACTCAGGAGAATGAAGTTATGTTAAAATAAAGATCACTGAAAAAAGTATCAAAAATCAATTGGGGACTAAGTAATTTGTCAATAATTTTTGCCTAGTGAATAAGTCAGAGAAATGATAGATAGATAGATAAATTCATTAAAAACAATGCCAATTTTGAGATAGCATTCCAAAATTCTGGAAATCTAGACAAAGCAGTTCTGAAAGGGAATTTTTTATCTGTATTTTATTAATAAAAAATAGTTTGGTGAATTAGGTATATAATAAAACATATTAAAAGACCAACAAAAAAGGGGTGTATGGGGTGCTCAGGGAGGGGTAATATCTCTGGTATGGAGGGCTTCTCGTGCCCTCCTAGGGCAGCTCTCCAACCTCTGACCCTCACCTGACACCCAGCTCTCACTTGTGGCTCCTAGTAGCTACTAGCATGTAGCAGCGGCCACACTCTGGGCAACGGCTTCAACAAGCAGCCTAAACCTTGTGAGGGTAGCCATCGGGTCGTCGACCCCTGGTAAACTAGGGCTTTGCTCACCCAGCACATGAAGACTGCTTCGGTGGAACAGGCGGAAGAAACCAACAAGAAGGTTCAACGGCTGAGATGGCGATGCAGCAAGGCACTGTGGAGTGCTTAGGGCATGTTAGAGCACAAAAGACAACATGGCCATCCAATGCAGCTGAGGAAGCCTCCAGGTGTAACGACTTTTCGTGCCACTGGACCCAGGCTTCCAATGCCAAGGGAGTGGGACTATCTCTGGGCATTGACTTTTCCACTTAAATCTTCATGCACAAGTGTCTTTGTGCACAAAAACGCACAAAAGACAATCGTCATCCTCGGTTACCGAGAGACTACTACCAAAAGACCAACAAATTAAACATCTCAATTAAATACCCAAAGAGAAATTTGAAAATTACAAAAGAATTGACAAAATAGAAAACAAAATAGTCATTAAATTGAAGAATAAAACTAGGAGCATTTTCATTCTAAATATAGTAAAATAATCAATAAACATAAAGTTCCTTCTATGTGCTAATTACTCATAAGTATCAGAGATATAAAAACCAGTTCAAATCTTACCCCTAAAATTTTTCTGTTTCTTCAGGCAAGTCACTGAGCCTATCTGGCTCACAATTTCTTCATATATAAGCTAAGGAATCATAATAGGCTTCTGATACTCCTTCTTGCTCTAAATCTATGAAGCTCTATATAATATACCTGAAAAAAAGGTCAGTCAGTTTCTTTTCTTTTTTCTTTAACCTCTCTAGTGAAATATTATTTGTTTTTTTTTTATTTTTCAAAAGACTTTGTATAGAAAAAACCCCCATAACATCAGTGAGGCAACTTATAAAAAGCCTGAGCCAACTTGTTTCTTAGAGAAACTGTCATCTGTCCTGAACCAGAATTGTTGCCAGGTGTCCCAAGGCTTTCTAATATTTCTCTGTCTCTCTTTATTTTACAATAACTTTATATAAAAGAATGTTTATAACATAACCTTTCTGGGGCTTCCCATTAATGACTGACCTTTATTATTCTCCACACTTTTAGTCTTTATGTGAAGTTTCAAGAAGAAAAGCAGACTCCTGAGATAGCTCTTAAAGAGAGGATCAGAAAACTGCAGTGATCTGGTGCTTGTTAGGAGGATGGCTAGGCCCCCAAAATATGCTTGTTACAAAGAAATTCGAATCAAGGAGCAGCTAATGACAGGGACCAAGAATAATTGGGGGAAAAAAGGGGGAGGACAATTGAGAAACAGTTTAAGCTAAAGAAAGAGAGATTGTGTGAGCACAAAGGGAATGGAATGCTTCCCAAAGTAAATGAGAACACCAGATAGTAAAAAGTAATAGTAAAGACCAACAGTAATTTATTAAAAAGTCATAATTATTCTACACACAGGTATATATTTTGCTGGTTGTTCATTGGTAAGGCTTCAATTACCTAGAGAGCAAAATTGACCTGGGTCCCTAGATGTCTGTTAGAATTGAAGATTTCCAAGGAGTAGAGCTTAAGTATCAGCTTAGAGATGGATTATAAGGCATTGACAATGTTTTTCCTTTTATGCTTGATCAATTGGGATATCAAAAAATAGTACATATTAGTTCTATGTGTACTGTTTCTAGAGCACTGTGCTAAGCAATGTGAGAAGGGTGAATGTAATGAATGAATGAATGAATGAATGAATGAATGAAACATTTCATCCCCTCATAAAACTTACAGTCTAATGAAAGAGTTGCTGTGAGCATCTGACTTGAAGTGTAGAGAAAAGATTTTTCATGGCCCTCAGAATGTGATACAATTATTCATTAATCCATTCAGAGACATGCATTATGCATTTAATGTTTTTAGAGCAATGTGCCAGGTACTGTGAGACAGGATAGAAAGTTTTGATAAGGAGAAAGATAGCCTTTGCTCTCATGGATCTTACTGTCAAGTGAGGAGGAAAGTATTTCAAAAGATGACATTCTTCAAATTAGTATATAACAAAGACAAGATGATGTGAAATATTCCTCTGGTGTTTCCCCATCTGGAACAGGCATGAAAATTTATTTTCAGAAGGGTTCTGATCTGTAATGGAAGTGCCTTGGAGAGGCTTTTGAGGATGCAGAGAAAAATTCTTACTGGCTCTTTTCTGCTAAACACATGATGAAAAACAAATTATTTGATTGGTTGGGAGACATTAAAAAAGGAGTAGGGGCCAGTGTCCTGGATATTTTCTCTATATCTGTGCTCTTGGTTAATTTGATGTACTCTTTCATTTGGTATCCAGTGCAAGATTATGCTGGAAAGGGAGAAGACTTGATCCCACTCTATCAAAGCTGATATATGCCCTGTGAATACAAACTTGCTTTGTGAGGTTTTTTGGTCAGACTTGGCATTTGTTCTTTTCAATTTAGGTAAAGGAAATTAATCTGGAGACAATGACCTTGGGAGTTTCAAAAGGTTAGAAGAGAAAACTTCCAGAAGTCTGCAAGTCCACATGAAAGCTAGCCCAACACCAATGCCCAGAAATAGTGACCTTCAAATACATTTGAGATGTAGCCCAGAAATAGATGAAACATCAGGAGGTGGAAATGAAGAGGGAGAGCATTTCATGTGTGTGGGAGACTCAGAGGAATTGCCTAGGGTCTAAAACTGGAGTGTCTTCTTCATGGAACAGCAAGGACAGGGTTACTGCATCAAAGAGTACCTGGTGGAGAGTGTGATTTAAGGAGACTGGAAAGGTTGGGATGGAACAGTTTATGAATGGCTTTAGATGCCAAAGCATTTTATTTGATCCCAAGGACAATAGAGAGACACAGCACAGGCTATTTATAATAGTCCAATCATGAGGCAATGAGATCATGCAGTGGGGTTTTGACTATCAGAACATACAAGAGGGAGTATTTGACAAATGTTACAAAGGTAAAATCAATAGATCTTAGTAACCAATTAGTTATGGGTATTGAGAGATAGTGAAGCATCCAAAAAGAATATTAGGTTGGGAGCCTGATTGACTAGGAAGTTAAAGATGTCTTCCACAATATTAGGAAATGTAGGAGTTGGGGAGAATTTAGAAGGAAACATAATGAGTTTTGTTTTGTATATGCTGAATTTAAGATATCTAATAGACATCTATTTCAAGATATCTGAAAGACAACTAATTCATTTGGAAAGAGATTTTCCTCCCCTTTTCCTCCTTCTTTTCCTCTCTCCTTCTCTTCCTCCTTCACTTCCTCCCTCTCTCTTCCTTCCTCTCCTTCTCTTTCCCTCTTTCATTCTTTCTCTCTCCCTCCCTCCCTCTTTTCTTTCTTTCTTTCTTTCTTTCTTTCTTTCTTTCTTTCTTTCTTTCTTTCTTTCTTTCTTTCTTTCTTTCTTTCTTTCTTTCTTTCTTTCTTTCTTTCTTTCTTTCTTTCTTTCTTTCTTTCTTTCTTCCTTCCTTCCTTCCTTCCTTCCTTCCTTCCTTCCTTCCTTCCTTCCTTCCTTCCTTCCTTCCTTCCTTCCTTTCTTCCTTCCTTCCTTCCTTCCTTCCTTCCTTCCTTCCTTGCTCTTTTTTTTTCCTAAAGTGGGAGAAATCTATAGTGGATAGAATGGCAGCATGAAAAAGATCTGGGTTAAGTTCCTGCCTCTGATGTTCCCAGCTTTGTACACATGAGAAAGTCACAATCTATCTGAGCCACAGTGATTTTTCAAATCTTTATCTTCTAAAGCTATAAATGACTTTTTAGAGGTAATGAGATGGGAAAGCTACATGATGAACAAACCTATATAGAAAGGCATCCGAGTCATAGTGGAGAATGTAGAACTGGATACTCCAAACCCCAGGCTCAAGATCTGTCTCTGTCACTAAGTAGTATTATATCCTTGGAAAACCCATTCCCTAGCCTGGGCTTTGAACTTTTCATATATTAACGAAGATATCCAGGCTAGAGGATCTCCAGGTTTAATTATGTCTAACATTTGATGACTCTCTCTCCTGAAAATCTAATACGATTAATTACAAAGTAGTTTCTAATTCTGTGGCCAGGGAAAAATAAAATAGCTTATAAGTATTCAGGCCCTTATCAATACAATATTAGCTCCTTGAAGGCAGGGATTATTTTTCATACACATCACTCAAGTGTAATCTGGTCCTGCATTGAGAGAGTTACAGTTTTTAGGATTAAAGGAATGCCAGTAAAAATTATAATTTTTTTTTCTGATCAGCGCACTTCTGAAATAATATTTTATGTTCTGAGAAGAGCAAAGAATATGCATAAACTGGAGGACATCATAACTAAGTTTTGTGGATTGGTAGAAGAAACTAGGGATGGTTAGGTTTCAGAAAAGTAGACTCCAGTAAAATATAAGTTTCTTGAAGGCAGGGATTGCAAAGATGAGACTGATAATATGTAAGTTCATTTAGGGTGAATGCTTTCATGTTCCTAGAATATATTCAGTTCAGATGACAGGAATTTAATAAATGCATTTTAATTGACTTCAAGCATTGATGGGCAGAACAAAAACAATGGGTAGAAGATGAAAAGAGTCATATTTTGACTTCATGTAAAAAATTACTTCTAAATAAGTAGAACTAACTTAAAGAAGAATGGGTTTCCATGGGGAAAAGTGAGGAAATTCAAGTAAAGACAATATATATAGCAAAAGTTTAAATAGTATTTTAAGTGCAAAAAAAATTTACAAATTATTTTTATAAATATTTTCATTTGATCCTCATTATTATCCTGTTAATTAGGTATTATTGTTCCCATTTTATAGATGAATAAAATTTGTGGCTAAAATTTGTGATTTGAACCCAGGACAACCTATCCCTGGTCCTGGCTCTCAAGCCACTATATTATGATACATTTGCCAGGCTTCCCTGGTGAGGGGTATCCTCACCAGGAGTTCCCTACATCAGTGAAATCAAGGGTCAAGACAAGCAATACATGACATGGAAACTCAAGAATGTATGCTTGTGTGTGATTATGTATATGTGTATATACTAGGTGTTACAATGGAAAGTGATTGTCTATATATACCTCGCTTCTCTCCTCAACCAGAGAGGTATATAGCTGATAGGTAGCCAGCTCAGCAGAGTGGGGCAAACTCTTGGAACACTCTTTCCTTGGAGTCACCTAGTACTTCTCCTTCTTTCCCCTTGAGGACAAAAGAGAGTTTAGTCTTAGGACCCATCCCACCCTACCATCTCTCCTAGTGATCTCTACTTTCCTTTATAATGATAATGGAAGTTTAAGTTTCTCCAGTCATAAGAAGATTAAATGATCTCATACTTTAATGGAGTCCACTTTTCTTTTAGGGAGTTTGAAGAGTTATACAAGTTACTATCAAGTTAGTTCCCAGGCATTCTCTTATCTGCCAGACCAAAATAGAAGGGTTCTAGTTATTTAATTCTATGAGACAGGAACTTACCCGAGTGCTGCCTCTCCCTACCCCACCCCACATACTCTTAGTCAGAAAATTAAAGACATATTCCATAAGGGGAAGGGAAAGGCAAGGGGGAACTATTTTATCTAAAAATGAACCTGTCTTAAAAATACCATTTCCACAGTAAAAGGTCAGCATAAAAAGCATCAGATTAAATCTCCATCTGGAAGAACAGAGGGGAGAAAAAGACTCCTCCACTGTTTGACTTCTTAGGAGAATCTACTACCACTTGTTGGAAGGAGCCAGATTGTACATGACCTGGGCAAACAGTTTTCTGCCCCGTTTCACATGTCTCTATCGCCTCAGCTGCTACTATGAATACTGCTTCTTTCCTTAAACTGTAAGAGTATTAGAGAAGAGACCCTCAATCCCACAGGGGTGTCCCTAGAACCCTGAAGGGGAAATATAGCAGACTTCACTATAGGAGAATGAGGCTAGAATGCTTATTACATATAATTCCTGAACTGTATTCATGTATACAGTTTTCTCACTGGGAGTACACCATGATTATCTAGACTCAAGAAAGTGATAGAGAAAATGTTAATAATGCAGATTAAACCTGATTGTGTGTTGTGAGAATGTTTCCCCCCTCTCGTCCCCGACAACTAGTTATTAAAACATTTAAAAGCATAGTTCTGCCTAAACCAATGAAATCAGAGTTCCACCTCCATACATATATGCAAGCCTGTATGCAAATAGAACACCCTATATATAATATTTGAGAATGTTTATATATGTTCTCGAGTCTCTAATATTTAGAATTTGAAGGAGGATATCTGCATTGACTCTCTGTTTTACATTTTGAAATAACAATGTTAATTTGGTGGAGTTTAGGATGGAAAACACATAGGGATTAGCATTTAAATATTTTGAGTTTATTTAACAGGATGGGAGAAGGGAGAAAGCAAGGAGGGGTAAGGGAGAGATCTTAATTATTTACCCTCTAAATTATAAGCTATCTGACTAAATCTATCTTATTTCTAAGTACACTAAAAGAAAAGTCTTTTAGAAATTAGTAACCTTACAACAGAATCTTTTGGTGGGCAAAGTCCAAGAATCCCAAGAGAAATATCCAAAAGTGGTCTGTTCTCAGCTTGGTCAGCTTCTTGTATCTGTCCAGCAGAAAAATGAAGATTGACTTCTTATCCACCGCCAAAGATAGTCCCAGGCTTGTAATTTGAATGATGGTTTCTCAAGCTGCTCCAGGAAAATATATCTGTCTCCTCCTTCATCCAGGTCCAGAGAGAGAGTCAGTTGCTTAACTGTTTCTCAAGGATTCTATTTCACCAGCTCCAGGGAAAATTCTAATCCCATGCCCTGTCAGTCGCTCTTATGTCCTAAATCTTATTTCCTATCATAACAGTCCCCCCTTTGCACAAAACCTAAATCATGTTGAAAACACTCTTTTGGCATTTGTGCACAACCTAAATTACTTATAGATCACCTACACTAAGATATCTACCCAAAATAACAAACAACCTACACTCAACTATCTTAATCTAACTAATACTAACCTGTCCTAGGGATTAGTGATCAATAGGCAGCTCCAGAATAATCCCCTCTAGCAGCATCTCTCTATCCATCTCCATTATAACCAAGCAGCCCCAGGTGTCCCCTAGTAGCAGCTCTACAGTCAGCCAGAGTATCCAGTTACCACAACCTGAAATAGTTTCCACACAGATTATGTCTTTATTACAATCGGTACATATATACATATATATGCTCCATATTTATACATGTGTTACACATATTAATATACATACTCTATAATACAATTAATTTACAATCCTATTATACACACTATTTACACATATTTACATATGTATTTGCAGTTTTGTTTGATATGTGATGTGATGTGATTTGTGTTTATGTATGTTGTAATGCAAATCAGTATCTAATCTTATCTTATATATTTAATCCTGCCTAACTAAATCCCTATCTTCAAAATTCTTCTAACTAAATTTCTATACTAAAACTACGTATCTAACTAGCTAACTAAATTTCGTTAACTAACGAATCTTTAGCTTAATTATACCAATCGTTAGTACCCTAACTATACATTGTTTCACTCATTTAAGTAGCGATTCAATGTAACCCAACCATGTTTATGTTTTGTTATGTTGTTACTTTTGCTATGTTATGTTGATTTGCTAGTGTATTGTCAGTGTTACGGTTCTGTTAGTGTTATGTTACTGTTGCACGTAATATACTTACCACTACTTCAAACTTTCCTTCTCATCTCATCTTGATTGAAAAATTCTTCTTCCATGGTAGTAAATATAATTATGTTTGTTTGTGTGATATGTTATGTTTTTTTTTTGTGTTATAATTCATTACTCCAAAATTTTATTCAATTAGTCCATTAATCCTGTGATCCTCTTCATCGCAAATTTCTCAAAGTCTTTAAATTTATAAGTTTTCAGTCTTTTAACAATGTCCATTAATCCATGAATTCTTCTCTTCATCTGCATTGTCCTCTTCCACTGGAATGGTCCTCTCCTTACTGATCTTTTTGACTGCAGACTCAGTTTGCCTGATGATTCTAACTTTCTATGATCCCTTCTTTATTTTCTTCTTTGATGATTTGTACATTTTCATTATTTATGCCATGTGCTAATTTTATATGTGAACAATGATACCATGAATCTCTACCCAAAACTTTTACTGAAGATGGAGAAACTAACACAATGGTGTAAGGACCTACCCAACTCTCTTGTGTTGCTGATGTTTCAGCAAAATTTTTGACATAGATCATATCTCCTGGCTTGAAATCATGGAGAGAATAATCCAATGGACCAGATTGAATTAATACTCCCATATCATGTAATTCTTTGAGTTGTTGTTTGTTGTAAAGCACTTTAGTGTGAAGCAAGTTGATAATCTCCTCCTAAGAGTAATGTATAGACTGTCTTACAAGTTTTTGCCTGTAATGGAGCATGTCCGAAGAGCATTTCATAGGATGATATGTCAATCTGCTCTTTGTCTCATACATAGGTAAAACAAAGCTATGGGAAGAATATCTGGCCATTTGAGATGAGTTTCAGCACAGATCTTCCCCACCATAGTCTTTAGTTCCCTATTTACACACTCCACCTGACTCAAACTTTGTGGGTGATAAGGAACATGATATTTAGGTGTTATTCCTAGATTCCCATAGACTCTTTTCAGGATATCTTGGGTGAACTGAGATCCCTTATCAGAGTCTATGGTAAGTGGTACTCCAAATCTAGATATAATTTCCTTAATCAACACTTTCGCCATAAAGCTAGCTGTATTTGTCTTTGATGGAAATGCTTCAGGCCATTTAGTCAATCTGTCAACACATCTTCCAGCTTTTGGCATGCTGTTGTAATCAATTTGCAGACTCTCAAATGTACAATATGCTAAAGGTCTACCACCTAAATCTTTCTTTCTGAATGCGCCTTGACTGAATTTTGGGCAAACAGAATAGCTTGTACAGATCTTATTTGCTACGGTACTTATTCCAAGAGCTACCCATCGCCTCTTTACAGAGTCAATTACAGCTTGTGTACCAAAATGACCTTTTGTGTGGATGACTTGACACAAATAGGCATATAAGTCTTTTGGTAACAGCGGGTTTCCAGTATCTGCAAACCATATTCCATGTTCTTTCCTTGCTCCAAACTTCTCCTTCCATTTCTGGGTCTACATAAGCTTTTTTTTAGATCATCAGATTCAATAGTTGACAAATTCATTACATATACTGGAGCATTCCTGGCAGCATATTTTGCAGTTATATCAGCTCTATGATTTCCTTTAGAGACTGAATCTCTGCCATAAGCATGACTTCTACAATGGATCATCGCTAGCTGTTTAGGTTTCTGGATAGCATCCAACAACTCAGTTATTATTTCTGCATGAGCAATTGGTTTTCCTGATGTAGTAATAAAACCTCATTGTTTTCAGATCTGTCCTGAAGCATGACAAACTGAAAAAGCATGTCAAGAGTCTGTATAAATATTTGCACTTTTACCATCAGCTAGAAGACATGCTTGCTTCAATGCGACTAACTCCCAACCTTGAGCACTAAGATTACTAGGTAATGATCCACACCACAGTGTCTCATATTCTACGATAAGTGCAGCATCTATGCATCGAATTCCATTACACAAATATGAAGAACCATCAGTGAATAAGACCAAGTCTGGATTTTTGATTGGCGTGTCTTTTAAATCTATCCTAGGCATCCTAGACAATTATTCTGTCTAAGTAAGCAGTAGGTATTTCTGTGAGCCTTTGTTTTATTGACTCAAATGTAGACCAGGCATTTGGTCTTTTAGTATGTCACCCCATGACCTCAACGATTGCTTGCCTACACGGCTTCATGTGTTCATACATATAACTATGTAAGCATGCATATCATATGATTTTCCATCCCCGATAAATACATATTTGGGGGATTCAAAAGTGAATGTAAACCAGCCAGTCAAAGAGCATTTATTAAGCACTGTATGAATATACTCAGTATTTTAACTGTTAGAACTCTAAACAAGAATTAGTGAGCCAAGGCAATAGGATCTATAACTGACTGTTATTACTGATATTATTTCCTGTCTGGTGCTTTTCCCACTGCATAGGTATTAATAGCTTAAAACTTGACACCCTGCTTCTCATTAATTTTTTTCTTTGATTTGTATGAAACATTTCCTACAACAATAGAAATAATTTTCATGTTCATTATAATCGATGGCTAGCAACAAACTCTCATGTCCTTTGATCCCTAAAGAAAAAAAAAACTGTAACATTTATATTTCTTAGCGGAGTATTTTCTATTCAATAGAGAGAATTTTTCTCTTCTTTACAATTGATGAAGTGAGTCACACTGTAGAATTGTTGTTGTTTGGTTATTTCAGTTGGGCCCAGCTCTTTTGACTCCATTTGGGGTTTTCTTGGCAAAGATATTGCATGATTTTCTTTGGCCTTTTCCAGCTCATTTCACAGGTGAAGACTTATTGTGAGAAGGGAATGAACACTTCCTTTGTTTTTTAGAACTCTATAGCAACTCTGTGTTAGGAAATCCTTCCTTTTCTTCCCCCTTTCTTCTCTTTCGATGTGTCTTATGTTTGTTTCCCTTTCCATCTCCTGGTGGATTTTCATGATCCTTCTCTTTTGACTTGGCACTGTCCTTCATGGTGTGACCATCTCTTGCTAAAAGCTTTTCTGGGTAATTGCTACCTCTGTTGTGACTGCGGTGACCTGTTTCTTCTTGAGGTATATTCTGCTTGTTAGGAGACTGTTCTCTCAAAACTGGAGAGGATCTTGATCGTGAATGATATCGCCTATATGGGGGCGACCTTGATCTGGAGCTATGATATCCATGAGACCTGGATCTTGAACGATAATTTCGACTTTTCCCTCTGACTCTTCTGGGATATAGACGGTGTGAATGCCTATAGGATCGAGAATAGGAAGGGGAATTCGAGGAACCAGATCTTGATTTTGAATAGGCATATGAACTTCTTGAATGAGAGGAGCCACTATGTGGCGATTTAGACCTTGAAAATGAGCATCTACGCTCCTTTTGAATCTTTTTGTATTCCATCAATTCCTTAGCAAAATCGCGTTTCGACTTTTTCTTTTCCTCCTCTTTTAGTCTTCTTTGCTCTCTGTAGAACTCTTCCCTGGATAAGGGGAGAGCTTGTGTTGTTCGGATGGTATTTGGAGGAGCTGTTTGTACTGCTGTTGATACCCAACGTGCTGATAAATTTGTAGGTGCTGGAGGGAAACCTGGAGGAGGGACACTGTAGCCAGCCAGTGGTGGTTGCCCAGGTGGAAACTGAGGAGGGAACTGAGGTGGTGGAACACCTGGAGGGAGACAAAGTGTGGGGGAAGGTAGTAGATACAAAGGAGGTGGTGGTACAGGTGTTTCTGGTAGTGATGGGCCTTGAGTCCTCTGTGAATATTCACCAAGATGTTGCCCTTGATTTATGCTTGGTTCCCAACCAGGTCTAACAGCAGCAGCAGAATGAGCAGTATTTATTCTTGCTGAACCAGTTGTAGGTATCAACTGCCCATGCAAAAAGGACTGGCCAAGCAAAGAAGGTGTTCCAAGTACAGGTACCTGAGAGCCCTTTTCTTCCATTAGTGCACTAATTGCTGTTGATGAAGAAGCTTTGGGATGATCTGATACCAAAGTTGCAGCGGGTATGATTTTATTATCAGGATCACGGAAAGGCCCATCTGGTTTTTCTGATATGGACACTGTGGCAGTTCTATCGGGAACCGATGCTGGAGTAGAAGGTTGATTTATAGGTGCAGCAGAGGATAGGGAAGACTGATTAGGAGTCATGGATGATGATACAGAAGCAGTAGCAGCATGAGTAGATGCAGATGTCACTGGAATCATCAAAGGGTCCTGCTGTCTTGAAATTGGAGGTCTCATCAGTGGCCTTGGAGGTGGGGGTGGCCATATTTGATTTTGAAACTTTTTCGTATAAACAGTTTCATTTTTGAAGTTATCAACAGCCCAGCGCAAAAATTTGTTGGCAACTAAAGCATCAGGAGATACATCATTCTGATGACAAGTTGGACATGTATGTTCATCTGATTCCAGCAATGCTGTTCTTATACATTCGTCACAATAACTGTTTCCACAGCAAGGTATGACAACAGCATCAGTCACTATATCTTTGCAGATTAGACATAGCAATTCATCTGGGATAGGGTCCTCCACTTCTGATGAAGATGATGGTTCCTCTGGTAGGAAAGGTGGTTTTTCTTTCTTCCCCCTGGCATATGCCTCTGCATCTATAGTTGGGATTACGTATTTTCCAGTATTGGTAAGCATCGCCCCTTTCATGTTCGGATCTTTCACCTCCATCATAAAACTTCTAGGAATTCCAGTACTCTTTTTCATTCTGGGAACTGGTTCAAAGTTTTTATCCCCTTTTGTTGGACAATTCTTTATATAATGTCCAGGTTTCCCACACCGGAAACAGGTATAAGATGGTGGAGGTGGACCCGGAGGTGTCTTCGTGTAAGTGATCGGATCATATACATGGAAAGACTGTATCATCATTGCTTTAATTTTGTCTTCTTCAGAAGCAATGGCTTCAGTCAGATTTGCAAACTTTATATACTGGGCCACAGGAGCAGATGCAGAAGAGTCAATCTTCATTTGAGTTTCCTTTTTCACCTCCCGTGGTACATTACTAGGCACATCAAACTGTCTTCTCGATGCATTAGATAGTTTTGCTTTTGAGGTTCTACTCACTCGTTTATTTAGATCTAAAACACGTGTCCTGCTCGTAGCTACAATACCTCCAGCAGGAACTCTTCTTACAATAACGGAGAAATTCCTGTGAATCGGGGCATTGTCATCCGTGTACTCTTCTTTTGTGTCTGCATTGCTGATGTGTAGCTCGCAGTTAGGAGCCTTGAGTTTCTCTTTCTTCATGATTTGTTTCTTCAAATCACACACAGAGATGTGGGGTCCTTCAAAGATAACGGTACCATAGTTGAGTTGGGAGGAAAATTTATAATGCACACAGGACATGGTGCCAAAAGTTTCCTGAGGCTCAGGGATGAGACGTGACACTCTGAAGTATCTGGCTCTTTGTAAACTGAAGAGATGTGTATACACACACAAAACACTCAGAATCTGAGGGAACCTGGAGCCTTATTTAGGCCCCCCCCCAAAAAAAATGGGGTTCTGAACCAAGGACCCTCACTCCAATACTCAAATCACTCAAGGGTGAATGGGAGTAGGAGGGTAGGGGGAAAGGGAGTTTGGAAGTAGGGAGCACTTGAGCTAAATACCCTAAGGGCTTCTCTGAAGAAATCCAGTTCACCTCCAACAAAGTTCCAATCTCCAGTCAGAAGAGCACAAGAGTCCCCAGAATCAGCGTCTCCTTTGGCCCTAGTCACCAACTCAGGAATCTGTCTCAGAGTCTGAGAGTCCCTTCAGCAAGGGCCACCAGCACAAGACTCTTGCTTCAACCAGAGTCACCAACCAAGAACTCAATTCCAGCCCTCTGGTCTGGCTTTATAAACCTCTTTCTCCGCCTACTAGTTCTCCCATGTCTCTGGGAGTGTGAACTTTCTTTCTATGATGGTGTGAACTTTCTTTCTATGACCGTGTGAACTTTCTTTTCTATGATGGTGTGAACTTTCTTTTCTCTGAGAGTGTGAACTTTCTTTCTATGATGGTGTCGACTTTCTTTCTATGATGGTATAGACTTTCGTTCTCCGAGGGTATGCATTTCTGTGGAAAATTCAAACAAAGATTTCTGTGCCATCTGTGTTGTGTGCCCCTGAGACTGTCTCAGGTTGCTTTCAAGGTGCGCCCTTCAGAGTAGCCAGCCCTGAGGCCCTTTTGCCGGCCCTGAGGTTCCCATTGCTGCCGCGGGCTCAGTGCTCTGCATTGGGGGGGATGGGTTCTAGGACCTTACTTCTACTTACCCCTTAGATCCGAGTGATCTAGGGTTCTGGCTTTTGGGGGGGCGTACCTTTTGATCTGAGTCCAGGAGGAGGGTTCCCCGGCTCTGTCCTGTTGTTCAGTTTGAATTTCGGTGCCCTAGGAGCATTCAGTTTGTGATCAGTAAGGATGGGTTTTCAGAGGTCTGAACTTTTGCTGCCTCTAATCTGCCATCTTGACCGGATGTCCTCTCTATATTTTCTTAACTGACACAGTGTCACAATGATTATAAGCTACATTTTTGAATTTGTAAAACTCTTTTATTATATTCTTCTTGCATGTGCAATGTACTATTTCAGTTTTTTCTCTCCTTTTTATATTTGAAGCACATGTCACCAGTATTTAGATTTTCTTTAACTTTTTTGATTTTTCAGTAATATAAGTTTAAAATACATTTGCTAATGCATACCCCAAAAGTTTGAGACTATAAAAATGATGCCAGTAATTGTATTAAAAAATTATGGGAGTTTACTTAATGATTCTGTCTGATTCCAGGACAAGATATACACAAAAGAGCCATTCTATAGGGCCAAAGATAAAACAATCCAGGATGGATTGATGCACTCCCAAGCCAATAAAAAGGACTTGAACCTAGTGTGAAGACTCATAGTTTCTGTGTTTAACAATTATTAAAACATAGGCCTTCCTTGTGTCTACACTCACTCTGAAAATACTTACAGATGAGTATCCCCACACTTGGCTCCTACTTGGCTCCTATAATCTAGTCCCTTTTCTGTCTTTCATAGTGTGGCAAACTTTCTGTAGTCCTGACTACTGACTGGGTAAATGCTTACTTGCTTAGATCATTTTAATTGGGCCCTGATTCAAGGACCTGTTATAGATTTATTTTTCATTTACTTGGAATTTTTACACATAAGGCTTTGATAGTCTATATTTTAATCCAGAAACTATTTTTTTTTAATTTGGATTTTTCTGATGTCTTTTTAATTTCTCTTACCAATTGATTAATATACCTCATAACTCAGCCATGCATCCCTAAGTGATCCTGTGTTTATCAATCACCCTCTTCACAGGGAAATGTAAAAATAATATTATTTTAAATTGCAAAATTAAAATTCCTCTTAAGAAGAATTTTAGGTAAAGAAAGATGATACCTCTCCGAATCCAGAAACTGAACTGTTTGGAGAAAACACCATGCAGAAGCCTCCAGACCACAAGCTGCACAAGAAGATCAAGAATGAACTTTGGATGTGGTTGATTGAACATTTATTTGCATGTATACTTTCATGCCAAAGGGGACAAACCCCTAACTGACTTTTTGTCAATTTGTCTAGCAATTATTGGTTTTGTTTTTTTTCTCTTATCCTCAAATTATTGTAATCTTTAAGTTGATTATGTTTTCATGATCCTTTGGGTAAAACCTTTTTCCCAGAGGATGAAATGGTTAAATGTAAAAATTGAGATTTGAACCCCATACTTCAATTCCCAGGAGTCCTTGGTAGTTCCCAGAGTTCCCCATAATTTCAGGTGAGGTCATCACCTGGGCCACAAGGAGAGTGGGGTTTTTAAAACGGACTCTGCCTTTTTCTCTCTCTCTCTTCCTACTTCTGCTTCCAAGCAGATGCATCTCTCATGATGTAGTATAAGTGAATGGGCCATTCAGCCCTCCTAGGCATGTGCTTTCTTATTTTGTATTACTTTAATTCTTAATCTTTAATAAAACTCTAAAAATATAATACTTCTAGCAGAGAAAACTAATTTTAACTGCTACAGTATATCTTACTTCCAATATTCACTTGTTTGTTTAGAACTTGGATCTGTCTAGGACTCGGATCTGTCTGCCACCAGTACATTCCAATATCTTGTTTTTGTTTTTGTTTTTACTGCAATGCAGTGAGAATTCTCCTTTTGCCTTATTCCACTTAGTTGTCATTGGAAAACAAACAAATCCCTCCCCTCAATCTTTTCTCTCAGGCTCTATCTACCACAAGAAATGAGGATTGACTCTTATTTTGAAGATCCATTTCATTTAAAGAATCCAATTATCCATGTTAATGGGATATTAATTGGTGGTTATGATATAAAATTATTATGCCACCCAACATTCTGAAATAATATTGAAAAAAGCAATATTGATTCTTATAACAATTTCCTTGTGGTAGGTGGTCAGAGGATTTAATTTGAAATCAGAGGATTGGGGCTAGAATCATGCTTCTGTGAATTGTCTAACCTTAATGTAACCTTAAGAAAGTTCATTTGTCTATCTTGGCCTCAGTTTCCCCATATATAAAATTAGAATTTGGACTAAATGATCTCCAATTTCCTTCCAGATCTGAGTTTTATTTTCCTAAAGACTAATGTTTTTGGTTTATGAAAGCAATCATCCTACCAGTTCCTCTACCTCTTTTTGGCTTGTCTCTCAACTAGCACCAACAAATCTCTTTAATATTGCATGAGAACATTGGAAAAGAGCTATCTATTAGCATCTGCAGTTTCTGGTCACCCACAGCGTGTATGGATTGCTGCAGTCTCCAGATGAAGATTATTTCTCCCCCCAAGCGTACTTACTCTAATCATAAACCAAAAACAGACAAGACACAAAAGCAGCCTCTCCAGGTCTAGAGTAAGTCATCCTAGGTTTTTGTCTGCTAGCTTTCATTGGAAGAGTTTGATCTTCAGTTTAATTAGAATATTATATTAGAATATCACTTTATAATGTATTGCTACAGAGAATGTTACATGTATCAAATCATTTTATTCTTATGGACATCATTGTGAACCTCATCATCTCTCTTTGACTGATGAACACATTTAGACTCACATAGGTAATAAGAATGCAGAAGAAGAAGGTTAAACAAGCTGGGGTATATGGTTGTAATGGAATACTATTGCACCATAAGAAATCATGAACAGAATGAGTTTAGAAAAAAGCAAAAGGTTTATATGAGCTGATATAAAGTGAAGTGAGTAGAAAGAGAACAATGCATACAATGAACAATGTGAAGGAATAAATCATCAGTAAAGCAAAATTTTAAGGGACTCATGATGAAAATGCTATCCACAGTCAAGAAGGAACAATTGGATCCTAAATGTAGATCAAAGGAAGTCATCTTCCACTTTCTTTCATGAGATTTTTATTATATATGTGATAAGGATTTTCTTTCATGACATGAGCAGTATGGAAATATGTATTGCATGAAAGTACTAGGATAACTTAGTATCAGACTATTTGCCACCTTGGGAAGAGGTAGGAAGAAAGGGAGAGAAAAATCTGAATCCCAAAACATCAGAAAGAAACTGTCAAAAATTGTTTCTCTATGAAATTTAAAAATTAATAAACAATTTTAAAAAAAGAACCAATGTAGTGATTTTTATTTTCTGGGGCTGAGACAGGAGGGATTCTGGGGCAGTTCTTTAATTAACTGTGTTTAACCCTTGACCTGCTAAGACCTCAGATATGGAGCTTAGTTTCTCCAAATTGGGTCTCATAGTAAACAACATGATTCTTACTTTTATAATTTCCCCATTTGAATCTATGAATAAAGTCCTGTATTTTTCATCCTTTTCCTACTGGAAATTCTAGAATGTCTGGAATTTGGGTGACATAAAGACTATAGTACGGTTTCAGTATAATAAGGGTCAAAAAAATTAAAGTCACTCTCCTCAAGCTTCTTCTGGCATTAAGCTTGGACTTTTGTTTTTAGCTATTAAAAAAATCATCCCTAACATAGTACAGCAATTTGCATGTAGGAGTAGAGATAGGGACTGGACTTCTGATTCATCAATATAGGGAAATCCAAGGTGAGGAAATTTTGTCTATCAGTGCAGATTTGCATTTTTTCTAACATAAAAATTTATAGAGCTACTTAGAAAACTGAGAGCTTAAGTGACTTTCCCAAGGCCAAAGAGGCACCAAGTGTAAAAAGCAGGACTAGAACAAAAGTTTTCTGGGGTTTTCAGTTAACTCAATATCCATTAAGTTGGACCTAGTGTATGATAGGTATTTAATCAATGGTTACTGAAATAAGTTGAATGAAGTTTTGTGCTCTTACCAAGGGAACTGGTAGGAAAGTTCACAGTATTTTTCTCTCTTTTGCCTATCTTGGGATCTCAATGTATGGATCACTCATATGAATAACTACTCAAAAAGAGTTGCTTATTTAAAATAAAAAGGTAAGTGGAATAAGAAGAGAGTTTTGTGGTAGAGACTTGAAGAGAGAGAGGTTTTGCAGGACAAGCCAAGATGCAAGAAACAAGCTGGGGACCTGACCTGCCTGTCAATCAAGGAGAAGGTTCCAAATGGAATGTTCCCAGGAGTTGGCAGTTGGGGGGTCTGGCCACAGAGGAGAAGGAGGATCTTGAACTTTTGACTCTGGCTCTGGCTCTGGCAGTTGAAGCTGGCCAGGGGGAAGAAGCTGAACTGATCTTATTTAGTTTCTGTCCAGGGCTGAAGGACCCTTGAGGGGGGCTTCTGAAATTAGTGGCTTTGTGAAGAAGAAAAAAGATTTTAACTGATGTCCTCTATCTCTGACTGTCCCTTTATCACAGTTGTGACTTCCCAAGTCCTCATAATCTTCATTTTAGATTAGGGAAACCCTCAACCCTCTTACCTCAGTTTCCCATCCTGTTATCACAATAAACCCCTTACCTGAGAAAGAAAACTAGAGTATTTTATAGTCCACTCAGGGGGGAGGGAGGAAGCCAAAAGGCTTCCAGAAGTGGGTGGTTAAGGGAGGGAGAGAGGAAGAGGGAGGAGGAGGAGGTTAGGAAATAGATTGATCCATCAGCCATCAGTAGGCAAACGCTAGAGCATTCCCCTATATCAGTATCTCTCAGTGTCTCTCTCTATCTCTGTAGTACCTCTACCTCCATTGTAACTAAGTACCATCAGGTTTGTCCCCATACCAGGAGCAGTTATCTAGACAAAAGTCAAAGTACATCAGTCACTGCAGCAACATGAAATAGTTCTCAACAGATTAACCTTTCTATTTCAGTTTATAGAGGGGAGTCAGCTTTGACTTCTTCCACTCAATGTCTGGCACATGGTAAATACTTAATAAATGTTTTGTTGACTGATTTCATTCAGACTGGCACAGAAGGGAAAACTGAGCACCTTTAACTCAAGTATCAGATTTAGGCTAGGGATTGTGGTATAAGTAATTAAAGATTAATAATATATTTAGAGCAAAAAATACTTTCAAGTTTAGTTTAATTATTTGACCTTATAGAAGGGAAAACAGGCACAGAGAGCCTTAAGTAATTTTTAATAAATTCCTCGGAATAGATTCAAACTCAGGTCTTTATAAATTAAAATCCAGCACTCTATGCAGGTGTAAACCTTAAAATTTCTTAGACTTGTGAATGTTGGAAATATCACCATTGGAATGTGAACCCCATTGGCAAGGGAGGTTCCTCCTCCTCCCTTCTTAAGATTACTTTAGGACAGAAACCTTTTGCTGAACAATGGAAAGGGCTGCAACATAGATCAAAATTTAATTATTCCAATCTCCACCCTACTCAGGGTAACAGGATTTAGGACGGGCTGCAGCATAGATCAAAATTTAATTATTCCAATCTCCACCCTACTCAGGGTAACAGGATTTAGGAAGGGCTGTAGCAAAGGATCAAGATTTAATTATTTGAGAATATGACCTCCAACAGACATGTGCAAAGCCACAGACCTCTGGGCGGTCCTGGGTTAAGCTAGAGCCACCATTGGCACAGGGAAGACATGGACAGTGATTGGTAGATGTGAGAACTGAGGGGAGGGAACTTGGATGGTTTCCTAAAAGATAGCGGGGTCTGAGGACTAGGGTGGTTGGTTGGAGAGGTTTTTGCTCTGAGAGGTGGTGCTCTGAGAAGCTTGCTCTGAAGGAAGCTGGAGGTGGAGGACCCTGAGACTGTTTCTCCATTTTGGTCACGTGAGTGGTAGGGACTGATCTCTTTTCTTTGCCTCAGCTATCTAAGGGCTTGGGCCTTTTGGCCCAGCCTAAACAGAAGGGGTATTTAAGCCCTATTCCCTTCTCTCCGCTTTCTCTCTCCCTCTCTCTCTCTATCTCTAATACCTTTCTTCCTCTTGTTTGTAATTAAACTCCATAAAAGGTTGACTGCTGACTTGAGTTTTCATTTAGGAATTACATAGCTGAATTCCTTGGCGACCTTAAATTAATATATATCAGTCTTTTAAAGTGATTTCCTTGTCACACAGGACACCTTGAAATCAGAATTTCAATCCAAGTTTAGATATTAATTTTCTTTATCAATGAACAGGCAAAGATCAGATGAGTATAGGATAATAATGACAACAACAACAATTATAGCAGCTTACCTTTAAATAGTATATATTATGTGCAAGGCAAAGTGCTAAGTGATTTATAAATTCTTGTTTCATTTGATCTTCACAACCCTTGGAAGTAGGTGCTATTATTATCCCTATTTTACAGATAAAGAAATAGAGGCAAATTGAAGTTAAATGGTTTGCCCAGAGTCACAGAGTTCATTTTAAACTCAGGTCTTTTTTGACTTCAGGTCCAATATTCCATACACTGAGCCATATAGATGCAGGAATCACATAAGAATGAGGAGACAAGGTCCATGGATGAGGTGGTCAAAAGAACATGAAGAAGAGATAAGGTAAGAACAAATGTAATAACAGAGTTACAGGCTTGGAATTAAGTTCATCTTAGGCAAGGCAGGAAGTTGAATTAGTCTTAAAACCAAAATTAGGTATTTCTGGCTTACGTGGGATTCAACCTCAGAGTCATCCAGACTCCAAGGAGAGGTGAGTTCCAAAACCTGACTTAGAAAGGCATTCAGAGGTAATGGGTCAAAGTTGTCCCATACAGAGAGTGAGGGAGCAATGGACAACAGGATGCGATGTCTGATGCTGCAGTTCTAAGAAGAGGCAATAATGGTGCCTCCCTCAATCCCTAAAGGACAAGAGAGGTGTGATTGAGCACAGAATTGTTGCTTGTTTCTAAACCAGAGCGATAGGCACTACTGCCCCATGATTTTTTTCAGCTAAATGCTTTCTTTCGCAGAGCCAGATAAGGGATGGATAACAAATTGGTAATGAAATTTTTCCTAAAGGAAGGCCATTGGGAGGCTATATAATAGTAAATGAATTTAAGATGTCCTGAGCACTAAATTGGTGACAATAAGTAAGTTATTTAAGTCTATTTTGCACTCAATTACTTACTCAATAAGTAAGTCATTTAAGTCTATATTGCACTCAGTTTACTCATCTATAAAATGAAGACCTGTAATTTCTGCCTCATAATGTTGTTGCTTATGAAGTGCTTTGCATGATGAGTCTTCTCTAATTGGGATTTGTCATTGTGTCGTTCACAATCTCTGTCAAATTTGTTGGCATTTATAATATTGTTATTATTGGATAAATTGTTTTCCTTCTTCTTACTTCACTTTGTATCAGTTTCTTCAATTCACTGAAGCCCATTTGTATTTCATATAATCCTTCAGCCATTTCTTGACGAAGCGCACTATTCATCTGTAGAGAGGTAAGAAACTCAAATATGAAGGAATTTTTTCTAAAATGTGACCTATGTGGGAGTTTGTTTTGCTTGACTACACCTACTTGTAACATGATTTGTTTTTTGCTTCCCCAGTGGGTAAATGGTGAAGGAAAGGAAAGAAGGGGGGGGGGAATACTGACTTTAAAATAAAATAAAATTGAATATAAGAAAATAACATGCTTTGCAAAATTTGAAACTGTATAAATGTCAGATGATAATAAACTTTTGGATTGAATTCCAAGAAGTGGGAGAATGAATTGAAGATATATAAATAAGATGTAAGATTAACATCTTGGCAAACCTAAAGAGCAGGCCTTGTGGGAGCAATATCCCAAGTATATACACCGTTATAGGCTAGCATTTTCCTTAAAAGGTACTGAGATTATTCTCAAGACATAATTGACTCGGGAGATGTAAAGGTTAAGCTGATGAAATAGTTTCCTAGTGTCAGTAAATACAAAAGGCACCTAAGAAATGATTAGGGGTTTGGTTTCAGAGGAAACTGGGAAGATTTTGAAGAACTGATGAAGAATAAAATGACTAGAATCCAGAGAACAATTTATACTGAAGATAAACAATTTTATAAGACTCAACTCTGATGAAGGCAATAATCAGCCAATTTTCTAGAAAACTAATGATGAATGTTAGCCATTTCCTGTTAGAAAAGTGATGTAGATTGTATCCAATAGGAGTCATCTTTTCAGAAATGGCCAACAAGAATTTATTTTGATTGACTATTCATATTTTTTGAGAGTTTTCATTTTCTTTTTTTTTCACCGTAGGAGGAGGGCAGGTTGATAATTTAAAATTTAAACTAATATCAATAACTCCAAGTATTATTTTTATAAAGTTTATTAATAATCACTTGAAGTGGAAGAAATAAAGATAGAAGTATAAAACCTAATCTAACCTAACTAACTACCTCCTGACTCTCAGTCAAGCTCCTAAGCCACATTCCAGGAAACAGAGAAGGGGCAGTGCCACACTAAAACTTTTATCCTCTGTCCCTCCTACAAATTCATGCAGGGTTCACAGAGCCTAAGCATGCAAATGAGATGCTGGATAAGATGATCTAGGTCAGACAAGCTTTGGGGAGAAAATTATATTTACACAATAGCATGAGGAAAGAAAACAAATGCTTGTTACTTGATTTTTAAAAAGCCAGAGCACACATAATCTCTTAGCTCATCCCTCAGGTTTCTATCAAACCAGCACATTGATCAATACAAACACTAAGAAGTAGCAATCTTTTGAATCAAAGATGTATCCGTACAGGATATCCTTTCCCTGTTCTGAATATACTTCTGCTGTAACTAAATAAACCTTTTGTTTATTGGCATATGTTCTTTAAGTGATTCATTTTGCTTTAGGTTCCAATATGAGGTACCAGAATTGCTTGAGTCAAGCTTGGGCTTTAACAGAAGATGAGATGAACACTTGTCATTTATTGGATATTTTGAAGAGGTGACTTTAGATTTGAGTTGGAAGAAATACACTAGAATTCTCTTCCACTTCTAATATTCTATGATATATTGAACACATTCTCATGGGCACAAGCTCAAAATATAAGTATATAAAATTTACTATATATTTAGCAAGGAGTTAAAATGAGCGAGAAATAATGTAAGAAGCCATGCAGGTTTTTAAAAATGCACTAACTAAAAGTTGTAGGACCTTGGTTCAAATTCTACCACCAGTGCTTATGTGACCTTGAAAAATCACTTAATCATCCCAAAACTCAAGAACCTCATCTACAAAATGAGTCTGCTAGTCTAGATGACCTCTGATGAGTCATTCACAGCTGTATATATAAACCAATAAAGAATGTTGTTGAGGCTTAAGAAAAAAATGTCTAACATTTTTGCACAGTGAGTCCTTTTTACAGAAAGAAAAAAATGTAATGTACATAATGAATCAGAAACATATGGAATATTTTATTGTTCAAACAGTTGATACTTTGGAGATATACTGAAAAATACTGCAAAAATGTTCCTTTAGTGTTAATGCATGTGTATTAAATATTATAAGCACAGTTGAAATCTGTTAACCAGATTCTTTGATCATTTAAAATTGCTGCAGGGGAATCCTGGGAAGATGGTGAAGAGTAAATGAGTTTCTAGTTCTTATTCCTTACCCCACTTTCCTCCAAATAAGATAAAAGGGAAAATGCCCCTAAATGGTAAAATAATATTACACACATGCATGCACACACACACACACACACACATACATACACACTTCTAGTCTTAGCACTTCAAGAGAGCTGCAAATTTAGGAATCAGATCTTTTGGGATACCTTTGGGTACCCTACTTTCAGGATGAGTTGAGGTCATAAATCAGATCAAGTCTAAGAATACAGAGTAAGTGTTTTTAAATATGGCAATTCAATTAACTTTTTTGTGTATCAACATTTTCCTAATTAGATTTTAATATAATTGATTTCCTCTATATTTCTTTTTTAATTATAATTTATGTATTAGTAAAAAAACTATTCTAAGGAGTTGTTCATAGGTTTCATCAGATTGTCATAATTTTGCGTTAATGACACGGAAAAAAGGTAAAAAATACTTGATTTAGGGTACAGCTGGGTGGCTAAGTAGATTGAGAGTCAGGCCTAGAGATAGTAAGTCCTGGGTTCAAATCTTACTCTAATAATTTCTATCTGTGTGACCCTGGGCAACCCCATTGTCTAGCCTTTACCACTCTTCTGTCTTGGAATCAATTCACAGTATTGATTCTAAGATATAAGGTTAAGGTTTTTAAAAAAAGAACAATTACTTGATTTAGAGGAAGTAGGGAGAGTGAAATCGGGAAGAATATTGTAGAAAAGAAAAGACACAAAGAATGTTGAACTATTTGCAACTAATTAAATGAGGTAATATCTATAAGGCACTTATCACAGTATGGGGCATAAAGTAGGTACTTAATAAATTTCCTCCTTTCCTAAACTATTTAGTAGAAGGCTATGAGAAAATTTCATAGGTTTCTTGGAGGTTTGCTCAGAAGTTTCTGGGGGAACTTTCTCCTAAACACTTCATAAGTAATTCCTCAGAATACCTAGGGCCTGAAAAAAAAATAAATAGCAAGGTATATTGTAGAGAGTGGAACTGGGAAAGGTGAAAAATAAACCTAACTTCAGTGGACTCAGTGTGTCCCTGAAGCAGTGTTGAAAGTTTGCACTTTCACTCCTTCAGGATCATTTACATCATACAACACAGTTGTATTCAAGGATAAAGAAAAAAACTTGCGGTGGGAGGAAAGAAAAATAAGCAACCTATGAAAAGGAACATATTGATGTTCTGAAATGTTTACAATAGGAGAAATTATGAAAATAAGAGTAAATTATAAAGTCAGAAAAATCTGAATAATGAGTGGAATTAATAATACAAGAAAAGTTATCTTTATCTTAATTAAAAACATTTCACAACTTAAATGAAAATTTCCTGAGAATGGTCAAACTTTATATTAAATTTTGTTAAATTCGCTTGAAATGAAAATGGAACAATTCTAAAAACCTCCAGAATTGTTCAAAAGTATAAGCAATGAATTAAATAAAAATATTAAGGAAATACATTGAAAAAACTATAATTCTCGGGGGAAGATCTAGAAGCATAATAAAGACATAGAGAATTTAGGACAAAATACAGAAACACTCTTTGAACCAGTAAAATTCTTTGACAAAGAGAATGGAATTGGAAACCAAAAATTCAGAGAAAAAAGAAAATTACTTGAACAAAATTAAAAAGCAACAAAATTAGAGGAACACACGATAATTAAGACAAGGAAATTTCATTGTGGTAAAAAAGTACATTTTGGGAAAATGCTAAATATATGTGCCCAAAATGGTATAGTGTTTAAATTCTTTAATGAAAAGGTAGGTGAATTGAAAAAATACATGGATAATAACAATAATGGGATACCTTAATATGTTTTGCTTTCAGACTTGAATATATCCAAAAGATAAATGAGGAGTCTAGATTGAACAGATTGTTATATGAAGTAGATTTTACTCTTCTGTGGTGGTTTCAAAAGAGATTATTAAAGAATATACACCTTGTTCAACATTCAACTCTATCTTCAAAAAAATAACAAAAACAAATATAAAGAATTCAGAAGTGATAAACATTCTTTACAGATAATAGAACTATATAGTAATAAATAAAAAGTAAGTAAAATATACAGTCCTAAATTATACTTAATGATTATATTCAGAATATTGAGTAGATTCTGGAAAAAAATTTTAAAAAAATGAATAATAATATGAAACATACCCAAATGTATTTTGAAACTTAGTACGTCCTCAGAAATTAATCACCTCTGAAAATGCATATTTACATATTTTTCAAAAGATATTTAATGAACTGAATGTATAAGTATCAAATCTAGAAATAAAGAAGTATATAATCCTAAAAAACACCTAAAGAAAAAAACCTTGGGGAGTATTCAAATTTATTTTTTAAGTTAAAAGACAAGTATTTTCTTTCCATCAATCCTCTCTGAAAGAAATATAAATGTTTTTAATAAATGTGCAGAGCCAAGAAAAATAAATTCCCATATTGGCCATGTTCCAAAAGAAATGTATCATTATACAAATTTAGTCCATCAGCTCTTTCTAAGGAAGTAGATAGCATTTTCTTTATTATGGATCCTCTGAAATCCATGTTAATCATGATGTTTTTTAAATTTATTAAGTATTTCAAAATTGTTTATTTTTAAAGGTTTTTCTTATTTTATAAGTTGTTCTTATTCTACTCATTTCACTTACCAACAGTTTTGGAAACTCTTAGTCATTTTTATACAATAATAGTATGCCATTTCATTATATTCATATGTCATAATTTGTTCCTTCATTACCTAGTTTAGATATATCCCTCAGGTTTTCATTTCTTTGCCACTAAAACTGGCACAAAATTTTTGAATATTTCACTCTTTTTTAACCTCTTTATGTAGTAGTAGTGTCATTTAGTCAGTAGTTGTGCAGAGTACAGTAATTTTTAAAATTTAAAATTTATGGGGGCTGCTGGGTAGCTCAGTGGATGGAGAGCCAGGTCTAAAGATGGGAGGTCCTAGGTTCAAATATGGCCTCAGACATTTCCCAGCTGTGTGACCCTGGGCAAGTCACTTGACCCCCATTGCTTAGCCCTTACCACTCTTCTGCCTTGGAGTCAATACACAGTACTGACTCTAAGACAGAAGGTAAGGGTTTTAAAAAAAAATTAAAACTTATATTAAAATGCACTAACTCCCACCTTTCCTCCCCTCACCCCAATAGAGAAGATATCCTTTGACAAAATTATATATATATATATATATATATATATATATATATATATATATATATATATATATATATATATATATATATATATAATTCCAAATTGATTTCCAGAATGGTTGAACCAACTCAAAGACAGATATATGGTAGAATAGATAGAACATTGAGTCTGAATCCAGTAAGAACTGAGGTCAAATCTAGCATCAGATATTTACTAGTCATGTGATTCTGGGCAAGTCACAAACTTTGTCTCCCTTAGTTTCCTCAACTAAAAAAATGGAGATAGTAAGAACATCCTATCTCAGAGCTATTTGGATCAAATGAGAAAATATTTATAAAATAGCAAATTATCAGTATCTGGTGCATTGTGTGTACTTGGTAAATACTTGTTTCCTACATTCCTTCCAATAATATATCAATGTACATATTTATCCTTGATTCCTCTGAAATTTCTAAATTTCCTTTATTTTTTGTTGTCTGTTTTGCCAATCTTAGAGGTTGCATTTTAGTTCATTCCCTGGGGGTAATATCCACAATTTATTTTTTGGTAGCTATGTATGTTGACTTCTTGGTTCACTAATTTTGCTATTCATTATCCCATAATAGTTCTTTTGAAGTTTTTTAAAGGTTTTCCTGCTCATCATTTATTATGATTGAGTAGTATTCAATCCCAGTCATATACCACAATTTGTTTAGCCATTCCCCAATTGATAGATATATCCTCAGTTTCCAGTTCAAAAAGAGAACTTCTATAAATATTTTGGAACATATAAATAAATTCATTTCCTTTCTTCCTCATCTCCTTGTTAAACAGACCCAGCAATGATATTTTAGTATATAAGGGCATACACAGTTTTACAGCTTTCTGGATATAATTCCAAATTTTTTTCCACGTAAATTGACCAATTTAAGAAGGAGGCTGAGATGCTTTGGAATGTAGCCCACAAGGAAACCACTGTCAGAAAGGAAGGGGCCAGGAAATGAATGACAAGGAAACTAATTGTGGATTAGATTTGGGAAAGACTAAAAGTATCGAAGATTTTAGGAAGAAGAAAACACAAACTTTGATCATTAATGGATAAATCAATAGGAAAACAGTAACAAAAGGAAAAACAATAAGAAGGAAATATAGCCTCCAGATGGAATAAATAAATACTGAAAAATGAGAGAAAATGATTTAACACTTGATGAAACAGAGAACTCTGTGGAATTTGAGAACACAGAACCACAACATATTGTTTCTGAGTAGAAGAAATAATCGATGTCATCAATAAAACAGCAGTAAAACAAAAAGAAAAATTGTAAGCATTTTTGTATAATACAACTACAAATGAGAAGAGAAATTCTATGAAAATTAAGTAAAAATGCAAAAAAAATCTGAGGATTCATCTGCTGAGAGACACATGTTGGATTTTTTATACTTTCAACTACAGAACACTCTTTATAAAAATAAAGAATATTCAACAGAAAGGCATTTATTGCTCATCATTTGACCCTGCCAATATAATTTTTAAAATGACAATAGCATGTAAATTAATTTACACATTTAGTATCAAACCTTTTAGACTACAAAGATGTTACTTTGTATATTAGCTAGATAAAATAATAACAAAATTAATAGCAAATATCTAAAATTTCTAGAGAGCCCAAAAGTCTTTTTAAAGTACTAATAGCATTATAAAGTATTAATAACATTATTATATCTAAATAGATATTATAAAGCAATAGTCATCATTTCTATTGGATATTGGTTAAGAAACAGTTAAGTATTTCAGTAGAATATGTGAAATGAGAAAATAACAGAAGCAATTTTAATGAGTAGCAATGTTTGACAAACTTAAGAACAAAAATCACTAAGGGAAGAATTTCCATTTTGATGAGAATTGCTGCAAAATCCTGAAAGCTATTTAGCAGAAATTAGATTCAGGCAAATATCTTATAGTTATTTCATATACCACAATAGCCTTAAAATGGATAGTTGGCTTTAAAATAAAAGGTTAAAAAAAGGAGAACGGGAAGAAGCTGACTTTCAAATCTATGATTAAGGAAGCTTAAGACCATGTTGAAGTGACAAAAGACAGAGGAAATCATAAACAATATTAGTAATTTCAAAGGTACAAAATAAAAAAGATTTTCCATGAAAGAAATTTATGATAATTGAATAAAAGAAACTGTTAGGAATGAAAAATATTTCTCGCAAATATCATTAAGACTGGGATACAAGATTTCTGAAGAATTAACACATATTTACTGTCTAGAGACTTCCACATAGAGGAATCATCTCCTGATAGGCAAAATTAACAATCTCCTCCCTCCAATGTCAAAATTAAAAAAAAAAAACTCTAGTAATTTGAAATTTTAAAATCATTACTAATAAATAAATTAAAATTGAAACTCAGATTTTACTTCATTGATTGCAAATTAGCAAAGATGACAAAACAAATAGGAACAATGAGTTTTGAAGGGATTGTGAACAGCAGATACACTAAAATACTCTTTTTACCATAACAATATGTATTGATATGCAATCTTGAGGGAAAAGAATCTGTCTTTTTCATCTCTACATCCTTCTGTCCCTTTAAATGCTAGTTCAGTATCGAAGTTGCAGAAGAACCTAATAAATGTGTTTTTAAAACTTTTTTAATGGTATTTGGAGTGCAGTCCTGCTAGCTTTTTTTTTCTTTTTATCTAGCTGAAGCTTGCATATAATCTCCTGATTAATTTGAATAGCTTTTTGGAATTTTGAATATAAGGTTTTTTCAAAGGTAACTTTTCAAGGTTAATTATCAAGTGCAATACATTTAGAAGACTGATTATTTAGTCAGTCAATAATACATAAGTATCTATTAAGTACCTACTAATGCTAGGCATTTGGTTAAGCCCTGAGGATACAAAAAAGAGGCAAAAACCAGTACTCTTAAAGAGCTCACAATCTAACATCCTATGTGTAGTTCATACAATATTGTTATTCTGATAAATACTGAAGTGGATCATTTTAAATTTACTTGGCAGACTCTTGGTGTAATAGAATACTTTTCTACACATTGTTCCCCAGAGATGGAATGAACTTCAGTTAGTTTTTTTTTTTTTTTAAGTTTTGACTATATCATTATAATCTTTCAAAACTTGTGAAATGAGGGTAGCTAGGTGGCTCAGTGGATTGAAAGCCAGGCAATGAGATGTGAGGTTCTGGATTCAAATATGACCTCATACATTTCCTAGCTGTGTGTCCCTAGTTAAGTCATTTAACTCCCATTGCCTAGCCCTTACTGCTTTTCTGTCTTAGAACCAATATATAGTATTGACTCTAAGTTGGAAGGGAAGGGCTTAAAAAAAAACCCTTTTTCCAGTTTATCCACTGGATCAAAGCAGTCAGCAAAACTTTCAGGAAAAAGTGATCTATTACATTATGCTGTCTATCAACAACTTCTTCATTTCAATATAATTTCACTAAAGATTTAAAATGGTGCAGATTTTTGGATCATGATCCAATAAAATGTAGGATATAAGTTTGCAAAGAGTCTTTTGTGGCTACACTCAGACATCTATGCTTACAAGTTCTACTAAAAACAAAATTATCATAGATGATGGCAGACTTGTTCAAGGCAAAAACAAGAGATCGATGTTTTCTTCGGGCTCTTGTGCTATCACTATGCTACACTAAAGAATACAGCTACTGATGCTTTTCTTGATTTATCCCATGATTCCATCATTTATTTCATTTTATTTTCTTTCATCTCATATTCCTTTGTCACATTCCTGCTGCACATTGCTAGAGTTTCTGGGAGTCACAGATGAAAGTTAAGCAATAGGTAGAGATCTTCCCTGGTAAAATTATTTCAGCAGGCAGGCTAAACCAGACTGAGGGTAACAGAGAACCCTCAAACCCATTGGTGAGAAGGGGGATGCTTACCCCATCTGGGTGAAGACTTTTCCTTGTGGAATGGGCAGATATTTGTTTCAATGGCCATGAAGGCAGCTAAGTCAGGTTCTATGGAATGATTAGAGCTTGGTCAGACACTGGAAATGCCAAAGTCATCCACTGTCATCCCAGACCATCACCACTCCTCTTGACTTTTTGCCTTGCCACTAGACTTCAATGATTCCAAAAGAGATGAGGCTGATGACTTTTGCAACTCTGCTTCACTTAAATCCACTTTATATGTAAGTCAAGACATGACCCCACCATGTCATTTGTTCTCTTCAAACAACAAAAACAACATTGCCGTGGGTGCCATATTTGAATATGTCTTACTTTCCCATTACCTGATGAAATTTTTCTCTTTATATTCATAGCCTATAGCTCACACTGGGGACTTAATAAGGACCGATGAATTGATTTAATTAAAATGACCAATCATATAATCTAAACGATGTGGAACAATTGAAATAAGATTTAAAGGAAGACAAATAGCTAGTTATAATTAGGTAATTTAATATTTTTTTTACTGTCATTAATCATTGCTTAATTTAACTCTGGCAGCACTTGAGAAGAAAAAGCTATTTTTACTTACTTGAAACTCCTCATTCAGACCCAAAATGTTCCTTAAGGACATGTGCACAGAACATCCATTTTAATCATAAGGGATCTATTTATTTATTTTTTAAACCCTTACCTTCTATCTTAGATCAATACTCTATGAAGGCTAAGGCAATGGGCATTAAGTGACTAGCCCAGAGTCACCTAGCTAAGAAGTGTCTGAGGCCAGATTTGAACTGAGGACCTCCCATCTCTAGGCCTGGCTGTCAATTCACTAAGCAAACTAGCTGCTCCTCTAGTTTATTTATCATAACTGTCTGTGGGGGTTAAATGAATTGCCTTTCAATCTGAGTTCTCTGCTTTCTCCTAGTTCATTCTGTGTTGAACACTTTCAATTCAATAATAATTATTATTTTTAAAAATTTATTTATTTGTTTATCAAATTAAGATTTTCAGTTAACTTCCTCTCTCCTTCCCCTCATCCCATTAGAGAAGGCATCATTTGACAAAAAAGATATGTATATATAAAACTATGTCTTACTTATTTCTAGTTATCAGTTCTTTTCTGGAGGTAAACATAAACAAGTCATTCTTCAAAGAATATTTCTTTTGCTGATTATAATGTTCTCTTAGTTCTTCCCACTTAACTCTTCATAATTTCATGTAATTCTTTCCATGTCTTCCAAAAATTAACCTGTTCATCATATCTTATAGTGCAGTAGTATTCCATTACAATTATATCCCACAACTTATTTATTTATTAATAATTTACCACATTGAAGAGTCAGGTAGCTAAGTGACTCAGTGGATTGAGAGCCAAGCCTAGAGAAGGGAGGTTCTAGGTTCTAATCTAGGCTTAGATACTTCCTAGCTCTCTGACCCTGAATTCCCACTACCTAGCCCTCACCACTCTTTTGCCTTGAAATCAATACACAGTATTGATTCTAAGATAGAAGATAAAAGGTTTTTTTTTTTTTAATTTACTCTATTCAAGGCTTTGGGTATTTGCTGATGTTTATAAAGTGCTGAAGTTTTCATATTTGATTCTCATTTCACCTGTGTGTTGTTCTAGAGATGTTATTATTAATTACATTTTAAATTAAGAAACTGAGGATCATAGGTTTGAAATGATACACCTATAGACAAATAGCTCTTAATTAAGGGTCAAAGGCATTATTTGAACCCCGTTTTCTATGATTCCATGTCCAAGACTTTATTCATTTTACCATATAAGTTAAAGGAAACTGGTAGTCTTATGTCTTTGTTAATCTAGTTACTTGTTAAATTTTTGATATTATTATTTTTATAATTTTAATATATCTCCACATATGTTTTTCAAAGTTATACAATCCAAATTATCTGTCTTGCTTCTTCCCTACCACCTCCAAGAGCTGGCAAGCAATTCAATTTGTGTTATACATGTATTATCACATAAAACACATTTCCATATTATTCATTTTTGTAAGTGAAAGCCGAAAACATATACCCAAATGAACAAGTTAAAAATGATATGCTTTCAGCTGCATTCCAACTCCAACAGTTTCTTCTCTGAGTAGGGATAGCATTCTTTTTCATAGGTCTCACAGAATTGTTCTGGATCATTGTATTACTGTTAGTAACAAAGTCTATCACATTTGATTGTTCCACAATATTGCTGTTATTATGTATAATGTTTTCCTGGTTCTGCTTATTTCACTCTGCATCAATTCACATAGGCCTTTCCAACTCTTTCTGAAATAATCCTGTTCATCATTCACAATAGTATTCCATCACCATCATATTCCACAACCTGTTTAGCCATTCCCCAGTTGAGGGACATTCCTCCAGTTTCCAAATATTTGACACCACAAAAAGAGCAGCTATGAATATTTTTGTATAAATAGGTCCTTTTCCATTTTTTATTTCTTTGGGAAACAGACTTAGGAGTGGTATTACTTTATAAAAGGGTATGCATTGTTTTATAGCCCTATGGGCTATATATTATTGCCCTTTAGAATGGTTGGATCAGTTCACAACTCCACCAGCAATGCATTAGTGTCCCAATTTTGCAACATTTATTATTTTCCTTTACTGTCATATTGGCCAATCTGATAGGTGTGAGGTGGTACCTCAGAGTTTTAATTTGCATTTCTCTAAATCAAGAGTGATTTGGAGGGTCAGATAGGCAGCTCAGTGTAATGAGAGTCAGGCTTAGAGATGGGAGGTCCCAAGTTCAAATCTGACCTCAGCTGTGTGACCCAGGGCAAGTCACTTAATCCCCATTTCCTAGCCCTTACTGCTCCTCTGTCTTAGAACTAATAGACAGTACTGATTTTAAGGTGGAAGGTAAGGGTTGAAAATTTTTTTTAAAAGAGTAATTTAGAATATTTGTTTCATTTGATTATTGATAGCTTTAATTTCTTCATCTGAAAAATTCCTATTCATGTCCTTTGACCATTTCTTAATTGGGGAATGACTTGTATTCTGATAAATTCAACTTAGTTCTTTATATATTTGAGAAATTAGACCTTTGTCAGAGAAATTTATTATAAAAAATTTCCCAAAGTTTGTTGTTTCCCTTCTAATCTTGGGTGCATTGGTTTTGTTTGTATAAACATTTTAAACTTAATATAATCAAAATTATTCATTTTACTTCTTGTAATGTTTTCTATCTCTTGTTTGGTCAAAGATTCTTCCCTTCTCCACAGACCTGATAGGTAAACTAGTCTATCTTCCCCTAATTTACTTTACTATTATTCTTTTGACCTTAATTGGTTTACTTTTGGAATAAAAACTTTATCATGTGGCTTCCATGATAGCTTTGGGCTAGGTTGTAATTCACTGCTGAAAGTGTTATATGTTGTAAAATGTAAAAGGCCCTTGAAAATTGTGGCTATTCCAAATCAGTTTAGTTTAAAACTGGTGCTCTTTTATCTTTTAAATCTTTTCAGCAACAGGTTGTTAATGCTGGGGAGGGTATCTCATTAAATAAAGACAATTTTGGTAGGGATAGAGAGAGGTATTTGATGAGAATTAACAGCAATGGGTTAGTGAGAATATTTTAGCTCAGTAACAAATGTGTATTCATAATAAATTCTATACTTTGAAAACATAACATTAAGTGGTAACCATAGCAATCCAAGACCCCTATGTACTACTGAAAGAGAAGAGAAGTGGATTTCCAGTTACAAAGTGGGTAGATTCCTTAGAACTTCCTATGTAGGCATTAGAACTAAGGCAATGGGAATAGATTGTGCCATAATTTAGGGAGGACACAGTAAAGGTAATAGAGGTAAAGGGAGTAGAACTGCCAGATGACAGTATTCTATTTGTATCTGGTAAATAGCAGAATATCAGCTCATGCAGTGCAAAAAGCACTGAATTTAAAGTTATAAAATCTGGTTTTGAATCCTGTCATTGACATTTACTACTCATACTTCCTAGGGAAAATCACTGACCTTCTCTCGGCTTCACTTTCCTCATTTGTAAAATATAAGGTTTATATTAAATTACATCTCTACATCAATGATCCTTCTTTATTGCTTCCACGGTCTTCTGACTCCAAAGCCCATTGTCTTTTTTTTAAACCCTTACCTTCCATCTTAGAATCAGTACTGTCTATTGGTTCTAAGACAGAAGAGACTCAGAAAAGGCTAGGAAATGGGGATTAAGTGACTTGCCCTGGGTCACACAGCTGAGGTCAGATTTGAACTTGGGACCTCCCATCTCGAGGCCTGGCTCTCTATCCCCTGAGCAACCCAGCTGCCCCCCCCCCACACACACCATTGTTTTTCTTACTGTACTGGAGTGTCTTTCTTATGTACTATATATTCCCTATAGATGGATCAAAAAAAGTTTTTTTCATCATAAAATGAAAATTGCTCTATATCTCTGGGAATCATGACTACAGGATCAAAGGGAGAATGAAAAATATAATTTGCAAAGGATAGTGATCTGTATACAGTGAGAGTTCAATATATGTTTGCTAAATGTATTAACATTTACAAATCACTTTCCTTGAAATTAACCAGTGGAGAAGGTGGCTTTTCATAGTATGATTAACTCCATTTTATAGATGACTTTGAGTGTTTTAAGTGGCTTGCCTATGATCATGCAGTTAGTACAGGGAAGAGCTAAGAGTAAAACTATGTTTTTTTAAAAGACACATATGTATTATATAATAGTTATTTTTTGTGATTATGTGTGACTTCATTTGGTTAATTATAGGGGAGAAATCACAGCTGCCTTTTTCACAGCTTCAGTCAGTTTCCTGAATAGCTCCACCATTCCTCTTGCTAAGAGGATAGAGGAAGAAAATCGGTCTCATGAAACATCTCCATACAAGCCATAGGGCATAAAAATTCAATAAAGCTATGAAAAGGAATATTTTCATATAGCACAAAAGCATTTAGTTGGAGAAGTTGTAGGTTTTGCAGAAGAGATAGTACAACTTTGGGTATAGTCACACTTGGAGAAAAGGTGGTCTAAAGCTTGTCATGACAGTTTAAGGGGTTGTTGTCTACTGGTGTTGGCCAGTAAAAGACTATGAGGAGAGGCATGCAGCTGGAATTTTATGAGGGGAATAACCATTCTCCCTACAGACATAATCACATTAAAGCAAAAATCTTTTTTGACTCATGATAGTTAGGCTCTAAGGAACATGGCAATATTTTCCCAGTAAGAAATGAAGAATGTTTCCCTCCCCAACCTCCCAAACCAGAGATGACAATGTTAAACAGAGGCATAACTTCCTCAAAACTTCAAGCTTTAGTCCCAGAGAACGATATAAAGTCATTAAAAAGTTAAATAAGAAAAAATGAGTTTGGGGCCTTGTCAGAAAATAAAGATTTCTTTTCTTTTCTTCTTTCTTTCTTTCTTTCTTTCTTTCTTTCTTTCTTTCTTTCTTTCTTTCTTTCTTTCTTTCTTTCTTTCTTTCTTTCTTTCTTTCTTTCTTTCTTTCTTTCTTCCTTTCTTTCTTTCTTTCTTTCTTCCTTCCTTCCTTTCTTTCTTTCTTTCTTTCTTTCTTTCTTTCTTTCTTTCTTTCTTTCTTTCTTTCTTTCTTTCTTTCTTTCTTTCTTTCTTTCTTTCTTTCTTTCTTTCTTTCTTTCTTTCTTTCTTTCTTTCTTTCTTTCTTTCTTCCTTCCTTCCTTCCTTCCTTCCTTCATTTTTCTTTCTTTCTTTCTTTCTTTCTTTCTTTCTTTCTTTCTTTCTTTCTTTCTTCAACACTATTAGAAAAAAATTATTCTCTCATTGGGTTGTAAATGAAATGAACTTTCCATAGTTTTAATTGATAATTTCTTAGAATTTTTGATGACTGAGTTTCCAACACAGATCTCAGACTTTGGTCACCTTTCTCTCTTAAAAACAAAGATCATTTGCCTCTAGTTTATATATATATATACATACAACCATTTCATCCTATACAGTTTGTCACTGTTCCCTCTAAGTATACTTCTTCTAGCTACCCTGATGATAACAATTTTTAAGAATTAACAATATAATATTTTCTAATAGGAATACAAATCATTTGAACTTACTGGAACCCTTAAAAATGTTTTTTACCTTTCTTAATTACCTTTTAGTGATTCTCTTGAGTTCTGGGTTTGGGCATCAAATTTTCTGTTTAAGTACAGTCTTTTCTTTATGAATGCTTGGAAGTCTTCTATTTTATTAAATGACCATACTTTCCCCTACAAGGATATAGTCAGTTTTTCTGGATAGTTGATTCTTGGTTGTAGATCCAGTTCCCTTGCTTTCCAGAATATTATACTCCATGCCTTCCAGTCCTTCAGTGTAGATGTAGCTAGATTCTAGGTTCTCTTAACTGTGGTCCCATGATATCTGAATGACTTCTTCTTAGCAGCTTGTAATATTTTTTCCTTGATCTGGTAGTTCTTGAATTTGGCTATAACATTCCTGGACATTGTCATTTGGGAATTAAATGCAGGAGGTGATCTGTGGATTCTTTCAATCACTACTTTTCCCTTTTCTTCTAGAATGTTGGGACAGTTTTCTTGGATAATTTCCTGTAGAATAATGTCTAGGCTTTTTTCTTTTGTCATGATTTTTCAGTAATCCAATAATTCTTAAATTGTCTCTCCTAGATCTATTTTCCATATCTGAGGTTTTGTCAATGAAGTGTTTCATATTTTCTTCAATTTTTTTCATTCTTTTTATTTTGTTTTATAGACTCTTGCTGCCTTGTGAAGTCATTTGCTTCTAGTTGTTAGATTCTAAATTTTAAAGACTGAATTTCATTCCTGGATTTTTGGTCATCCTTCTCCTTCTAGCCTGATTTTCTTTGTAGGTTATCTTTTACCTTCTTTGCCTTGTTTTCAATCTGGTCAATTCTGGCTTTTTTGACACTATTTTCTTGTTTTAGTTCATGTGCCTCTGTTTACAGATGACTTATTTTGTTTTTGAAGTTCTTTACCCAGTTGTCTCAAGCCTCTCTTAATTGTTTTTTGAATTGTATTTTGAGTTATTCCAAAGTCTGTGTCCAATCTGCTGGAGTTTCTGTGTTTTTGGCTTGGTGTTCCTTGGTCCTCCTCTGTTCCATTTGTTCTTTGTTCATTACCTGGATAGAAGCTGTCAATTGTAATTTATTTTTTTTTTCTTTTTCTATTGTTTAGTCATATTTTTTTCCTTCTTTCCCCCCTGTCATTGGCTGTAATCTTGCTCCTCTGATTATTTGCTATATCTGTAGATTTGGGCTAATCTGTCCTGAAGGGGTTTCTTCTTTCCTCTGTTTATTGACTAGGTTAGGATGATGGTATTAATGAGCCCTGAGGTCAGATCATCCCCAGATGGCAGCAGAAGCTGAAGGTATAGGTGAAGGTGTGGAGTCTAACAGGAGCTGGGCTTTCCACCCTGTTTCAAGGTATTCTGCAGAGGTTGCAGCCTTTTCCCTCGAAGCTTAGTCAGTAAGGCTTTCAGTGGAGTCAGTGGGGGAGGGGTGTTGGAGATTGAGCTTCCCTGGCTTCTGAAGGTTTCTTATCTGCCCTATTGTTAATATTAAGAATGAGCAGAGTTGATCTGAGGAGCTGGCTGTGCTTTGAGGTCAAAACTTCAAGAAGGGGGATGGCAAGATGGAGCATTTTGTCTGTGACTAGGCTGCCCTCTCTGTGCTTCTCCTCCAGCTGCCTCCCTGCTACCTGTGTTCTGTAAACCTTAAAATTTCTTAGACTTATAAATGTTGGAAATTTCACCATTGGGAAATTTCATACTTGAAAAATTTCCTATTGATAGTGGGAACTCTATTGGAATGTGAACCCCATTGGCATGGGAGGTTCCTCCTCCTCCCTTCTTAAGATTACTTTAGGACAGAAACCTTTTGCTGAACAATGGAAAGGGCTTTGACCTATGCTTAAGCATAGAACAGGAATTTCTTTAAGTCATGATTGATTTTAGAATTGATACAATAGAGATACTTGGAATGACAGAACCAGGTCTTGAAAAATACAATTTCCACCCCACTCAGTCCTAACAGGATTTAGGAAGGGTTGCAGCAAAGGATAAAGATTTAATTATTGAGAATATAACCTTCAACAGACATGTGCAAAGCCACAGACCTCTGGGCGGTCCTGGGTTAAACTAGAGCCACCATTGGCACAGGGAGGACATGGACAGTGATTGGTAGATGTGAGAACTGAGGGGAGGGAACTTGGATGGTTTCCTTAAAGAGAGAGGGGTCTGAGGACTGAGGGGGTTGGTTGGAGAGGTGGTGCTTAGAGAGTCGGCTCTGAAGGAAGCTGGAGGTGGAGGCCCCTGAGACTGTTTCTCCATTTTGGTCACATGAGTGATAGGGACTGATCTCCTTTCTTTGCCCCAGCTATCTAAGGGCTTGGGCCTTTTGGCCCAGCCTAAACAGAAGGGGTATTTAAGCCCTATTCCCTTCTCTCCCCTTTCTCTCTCCCTCTCTCTCTCTATCTCTAATACCTTTCTTCATCCTGTTTGTAATTAAACTCCATAAAAGGTTGACAGCTGACTTGAGTTTTCATTTAGGAATTACATAGCTGAATTCCTTGGCGACCTTAAATTAATATATATCAGTCTTTTAAAGTGATTTCCTTGTCACAGTTCAATGCTCTGAGCCTGGCACAGCTGTTCCAGCAAGGTATTCCCTCTGTACCAGAGCTCTTGCCTGCCCAGAGATAACAGCAACCATTGGAGATGCAGCACAGTAGGTGAGTGAGGGGTCCTGGGACCTTCCATCTTCCTTTCCCTTGAACCCAAGAGTTCAAGAATTCAGTCTTTTTCTTGGCATATTTTTTTAAAGTCAAATCCAGCCAGAGGATCCCCCAGTTATGTCGTGTTGTTAGATTTGGTTTTCTTTCCCCCTCAAAGCACTTTGTTTTTGATTGGTGTGGAAGGGTTTTCAGAGAGGTCTGGACTTTTGCTGTGTCTAAGACGCCATCTTGATGCCATCCCTCAGAAACTAAGATCATTTTGAAAGAATAACTGAGCTAAGTAGCCATCATGTATTAACTTGCTGATCACTGGTATATATTATGGTGATAATATAATAACATGTTTATATAACACTTTGTGAGTTATAAAGCATTATTTTTACAAGTCAATAAGAAGCAATTTTTAAGTACCTATTATATGCCGGGCAGCATGTTAACCTCTGGAAAAAAAGTAAAAAAGTAAATGATAATTATTGTATTCAAGGAATGCACCCCTCTGTGATAGGTAGAATAATTATTCATAGTTTTTCACTCATTTATTCAATGAATAATATTTAATAGTTACTCTGTGGAAAGTCCACTGATAGTCATTGGAGAAGGTACAATAATGATGGAAATAAAACCTTAATTCAAGATTTTACAAACTAATAAAGGTAGAAGGTGTGGGTAAATAGTAGAGAGAACTATAGTATGAAATAAAATAGGAAAGGTAGCATGACACCATGATTTTAGAGAGCTGATCACCCTGTTAGGAAGATTCAGGGTTCAAGACTTGTTTCATTCTTTCTTTCTTTTTTAATCCTTACCTTCCATCTTGAAATCAATACTGTGTATTGGTTCCAAGGCAGAAGAGTAGTAAGGGCTAGGCAGTGGGGGTTAAGTGACTTGCCCAGGGTCACAGAGTTGGGAAGTGTCTGAGGACAAATTTGAACTCAGGACCCTGAACTACCCAGCTTCCTCCATCAAGACTTGTTTTTGATACATCATGATGGTGAAAATATGAAGAAGTCTCTTAACCTCTTAGTGTTCCTGATAAATGCTAATACTATAAATAGCTGAGTAAGTACTTATCTGAATAAGAATGAAATGGAGAAAGAGAAGAAGGAAGGCAAGAAGGAATTAAAGAAATATTTATTAAATGCCTACAATGGGCCAGGTACCATGCTAAGTACTTTGAAAATATTATCTCATTGGACTTTACAACTATCCTGGGAGGTATGTGATATTATTATTCCCATTTTATATCTGAGGAAACTGAAGTAAATAGGAGGTAAGTAACTTGCTCATGGTCACACAGCATCATGGATTTTTCAGTGCTTGGTCAAGAGTGTAGATAGTAAATGCTATGGGAATTCAACTTTGGTGTAGCTTTTGGAAAAATTTCATTGAAAAAAATGCCATTTGGAATGGATCTTAAAAAATATGGTGATGGAAATGATAAGGCTCCAGGAAGAAAGTTACAGAGGTAGAAAATAGAGAGAAAAGCTCTAGAAAAAGTAAGTAATGCTTTTTAGAAATATAATCCTCACTATCCCTTCTTCCCTTTTATGCTTTGTGGGAGAAATAGTGGAACAAATTGGGAAATTAACTGAAGGAATTAGAATGATAAACTAGTCTCTCCTATGATTAGCTAGATAGTTATACATAATCACAAAATACTGATATCAGACCCCATAATACATAGGTGTGATAGTTAAACATATGGATTAATTTTGGCTCTTTTGTGTACTAAATTGATGTATGTCCTCAGACAAGCCATTTAAAGACTTGGAGCCACATTTCCTTCATTTGTAAAATCAGGGTAATCACAATGTCAGATATTGCCTTATTTAGAGCTACATTTTGTGGAAGCATTTTTAAATGTTAATATATCCTGCAAACATTTATTGATCTTTCATTTTGTACAAAACACTTGTATCCCCCCTTTTATTCTTATAGTTGTGGCTTCCAGAGAGGTAGAATTACTTTCATCTTGTGATGAAATTTTATTTGATACTTGCCTGATTGTAGGCTGTACTCCTACAACAAAATATGTAAGGAAGAAAGCTCAGATTATTAGTCAGAGAACTAGTTTGGAATCTGAAGACCAGGCAAACAAAAATGAAAGCCCTAATTGGTTGGTGCTATTGTCACTCCCATTTAACAGATGGGCAAATTGAGGCTTAGATAATTTAAGTGGCTTGCTCAGGGTGGTAAAATGAGTAAGTGTTTGAGGCAGTATTCAAAGTCTTGTCTTGGCTTCAGGTTCAATATATTCTTTGTAATATCATTTAGTCTTTCTTTCTCTTATTTTTATCCCAAGCACTTAGCCCAGGACTGGATACGTAGTAGGCGCTTAGTACATGTTTACTGAATTATTGAATCAGCTTTTGGCTGGAATAGTTGATGTAAAGTTATTGCATAAATTATGGCTGGAAAAATTAGGTACCAAGGCAATGAAGAGAATCTAATTTATGGGATTAGGAATTTTTTTTTTCAGCAAGAAGTGAGGTTATCTTGAAGCTTTAAGCAGGACAGCCATGTAATCAAAATAGTACATTAGGAAGATGAACCCATCATCCATGATCAGGGAAGATACTAGCTAGTATTATCATATTATTAAGGGGAGAGTTAAAGAAAATTTTTAAGCTTTTATATTAGCATAGTGGTGAGGAGATAAGACCTTGAACTAGAATAGCAGACATTAAATTTAAAAAAAATATGAAATGATAAGAAGGAAGAATTGACAGATAGGCCTTATATGGACAAAGATAGGGGAGGAAAAACAGGTAAGAGTCAAAGATTATTTCAGGGTTTTGAGCTAAGGTAATAGGAATAAAATTTGTTCTTTTCATTAGTTTGTGATAAGATGGAACAACGATGTTAGGGAGATGATATAGGCACAGTTTAAAGAGTGTGGAATAGTAGCAAGGGATTATGTACTATAAATTCATAGTGCATTCACTCTTTAAATCCTCAGAACCTAGTCTGTGCCTTAAAAACAGTAGGTACTTCGTAGGTGTCTACTGAATAAAATTAAGTTCCATATACTCATTTCCTTCAGAAACAATGAACATACCAAGAGCTACATCAGGGTGATTGAATGGAGGAGAGGACCCAGGGACAAGGATTTACAGGTGGCAAATTGTGGAAGGTCCTAGCGGTTAAGGAATTTTAAGTTATCAAAGGTCTCATATAGGGAGTAGCTAGTGAAATAAACAAGAAGGGGTGGATCATGTGGTCAAGAGTGAACATAGAGGCCAATAAAGTCAATGTGGGTAAAGAAGCAATGATGGAGGAAAAGAGTATAATGGACTGAGGGAATTAGTCAAAAGACTACAAGGGCCATGAACAGGGCAAATTGTAGGGAAATTGAATATTAACCATCCAGAACTATGTATATATGAGAAATATGTTTATCTGATGAATGACCATGTTGGTTTGGGATTGAAATGATGAAGAAAAGGGATTATTATTAGGGTGTGGCAAGGTAAGGGACCATATAGTTATTTTTAGGGAAATTTTTTATTTGAATCTTGAAGTCCCTAAAGATAGTAGCAAGTAATGTGATGGAAGGACTGATTCCATAATGACTAAGTTTGAAAGAGTGATTTGGAAATTTATATGTGAAGGCAAAGGATGGGGATATGGTGGCATTTTGTGGGGGTTAAGCAAGTGGAACTGTCCAATGAGTACCAAGAGACATAGTTCTAGAGAGAAGTGAAGAGTACCAAGAGTCATATTCTAATGAATAGTTGACATAAGAAGAAACTAAAGAATTGAAGAGAATCAAGGGAAGGAAACTGAACTTTTCCTAACCTTATACTTTCAGTTCAATCCTTTCATTTCTTGTTTTCACAACTTGAATTTGGCATATACAGAGGGATAAAACCCCAGTTGTGCTTAATTGTGGAATCTTTTAGTACAAGGTTCCCTAATATCCACATGCCCTCTTGTTTTCCTGTTAGCTGCTGTAGCATAAATCTCTTGACAAGTGTAATTAAGGTCACTTCAAGAGAAAATAAATACTTGTTTATTTCAAAGTCACTTGCTCAGCAGTATCCCAAGGCATTTGCAAAACTAGATCAGATTCCCCTTTTCAGACCTTCCTCAGAAGCTTTACAAGATGGTCAGCATACCAAGTTGATCAAACTAGATGCCAAAGGGATGGTAATTTGTAAATTTTTGTACTATGCATTAGCTAATGCAGCTTGAATTCAAAATTGTCTAGACAATAAGAGAAGTCATCCAAATATCCTTTTATGTGATATAGGAAAAGAGCACTATTCATGGATCAAGAGACCTATAGTTATAACATTTTTTAAAGAAACTGAATTCTAGTTTACACCCTAACAATAACAGTAATAATAATGATAATGAAAATAACTGACATGTATATACAACTTTAAGGTTTAAAAGTCACTTTAAATATATGATGCCATTTGATCCTCAACAAATTTGTGGCATTTAGTACATTAATATCTCCATTTTATTGATGAAGAAAAGAAGGATAAGAGAGATGTCATGACTACTTTATGACCAGTAAGTCAATAAACATTTAGGAAGTAGAAATAAATGACTTGTCTAATGTCACATATCTAGTGTCTGAAGTCACATTTAAACTCAGGAAGATGAGTCTCCCTGTTTCTGTGTCCTGCTCTATCAACTGTTCCACCTAGATACCTTTTTTCAGCTCTACCATTCAATAAATTTACAGATCTATATTCAGAGTTTCTCTTTTTTCAAGATTCAGAATGGGGGTCAAAGTGACTATCTCAAGATAGTAATTCTAAATTCTCAGTAGAACACAAAGAAATTCTCATCTCCTGATGTTTTGATAGAACCAAATCTTTATCCTTGTTAAACACTCCTTAAATAATCCTCATGAAAAGGTTTTTAATGTTCAAATATTTTGAGGATTCTAGATTCATAGTCGCCCCAAACTGAAGAAGTCATTTAGCCCATCTTATTATCAGTAAACATGCTGAGCTCTCTGAGAGAATGATGAATATTTTAATTTTAATTTTTTTTAATTTTTTAATTTAAATTTAAAATTTTTAATTTTAATATTTTAAAGTCTTCTGAGGGAAAAGATTTGCCCACTGGCCTAGGTACTATTTCCTATAGTCTTAATAATTCTCCCTATCATCAAGCTATCTGTTATTTCCAAGTTCCTTTAATGTCACTGAATTGCCCATTTCCGTTCTTGTTATTCTTAGTGATGATGTTGAACAGCTGGCTACCATCCTCTGTATAATAATGCTTCATAAGCTTGAAGACTGTTATTAAGTCATTCCTTTGCCTTTTCTTCAGACTAAATAACCCTCATCTCTCTAGACTTGTTTTCCAAGCCCCACTTGCCAACCCTTTCATCATTTTCATTGCTGTCCTTTGGGCCAACGCTAATTGTATCTCTACAAAGTGTGGAGCTCCTCACTGCCTACAGTTGTTCTGACAAAGTCCAGTGTCAAGTTTGACCCTTAATTACATGGCAAGTGTCTACTCTGCCTGAGAATATTGGCAATGATAGGGATGGCGATGCTGCTTGGAGAGTTTGGCAAAGAACTCCAAAAGAAAGATCCTGACCCAAGGGATGGATGGTGTTGCTATTGCTGCTACTGCTAAAAAGTAACTTTTAGATAGTGTTTTGAAATGTGCAGAGTTCTTTATAGGTTACATCTTTTCTATGCTACATTCACCACAACCCCGTGTGGCATTATAGCTATAGCTCTTTAGATAAAGAAACTGAAACTCAGAAAGGTTAAGTGAACATATAATGTATTTATCTTTGGGTGTATGTTATTTAAACACAATAGAATGTTGGTTACATAAGGGCAGAGATTTGTTCATTTCTGGTTTTATACTTTTATATTTTAAGGACCAAGCATAGTAGTAAGGAGACAGAAGGCACTTAAATATTTGTAAAGTAGAAAAAAATTGTTTGAGTGATAGAGTACATTTACTGTTACTACTTGAATAGGAATCAAAGATATGAGGGCAGAATTGTAGTAGAAGGGGTAGAAGATGAGAAAGCATGAGGTTATGGCCATTTCTCTGAAATGGAAAGGTGAGGCACAAAAGAAGAAAAGTCTAAATCTGTTTGTGGAGCTGCACATTCTGGTTAACTGAAAAACATCAAAATATAAGCAGTCTCTGTTTTGATATCAACTTTGAAAAAAACAATTCCTTTAAGAATTAAGTAGGGTCTCCTGGGTCAGAGGGATTTACAGGCAGTCTTTATTAAGCTTTTAAAGAACAACGAATACTTATATTATCAAATTATTTTAAAAAATGAGGAAAATTATACTCTGCCAAACTTCTTTTAGGATACAAATATATTCCTGATTTTTAAATCAGGGAAGAGAAAGCAAAAGAAGAGTATTATAGACCAACATCACTTGTGAATATTGATTCAAAGATTTAAAATAAAATCATGGGGAAAATTTAGTGATATACCAAAATAATTTGCTGTGTTGCCTTTGGATATATTCCAGGGATGCATGAACAGTATGATGGTTTACTTAGAGAATCCTAAAGAATTAACAATTTGAAACAATAAATTTTACTTATAAATTATTTTGTTTGTAAAATAAATTAAAGAATCAACAGATGTTTTTCTATGTTAAGAAAATTAAAGCCGCAATAATGTAAAAGGAAATTATTTTCAAAATAACTATAAAATTCATTGTGTCTGGGAGCCCCTTACCAAAACACACTCATTACCTTTTCATGTACAATGCTCCTTAAAGAAATAAAGAACAATCTAAGGAAGTAGAAGGATATTCAGTGCTCATGGCTGTGTTTACGAATATAATGAAAAAGACACTGCTAAAAAAATAATTTGCATGTTTGGCATTTGGTATAATCAAACTATCAATTGTTTGCCAACATAAAAAGAGCTTCTATAAATACATTTGTATGAATAGGTCCCTTTCCCCTTTCTTTGATCACTTCAGCTCTTAATAATTGCTTTAATTTCATCTTCATCTGTGGAGCATTCACCCTTTTTATTCTAGATACTAGCAATATATTTTTCTTCTTTCTTTTTAAACAACCAAATTGGCCAATGTTTTATTTATTTTGTTGTTTTTCTCTTCATCAAATCAGCTCCTACTTTTGATTTATAATTTAATATCTTTTTATTTTCAATTTTAATTATTATTTCTGACTCAGGTTAAAATGACAAGATTAAGCCTTGAGTGATTAAGTGATACTGTCATTTCTTTTACTACTGGAATTTGGAATAGTGGAAAGGTCTTTGTACTCTGATGGAGTCAGAAGAGAAGTGGGAACAAAAGCCCTGATAATTATTAATTGTGTGACTTTCAACAAGTTGTCATTTAATTACTCTAAACCTCAGCTTCCTCATCTATAAAAGTGCTATTAAAACAGCTGTTAGAAACTCAGAAAGTTGTGATGATCAAAAGTAGTTATAATGATAGCAATAATAATAACTAGCATTTATATAGCACTTTAAAATTTTGGGTTTATTTTACCTTTTGATTTGGATCTATTTTTACCAACATGAGAATGAAAAAAGAATGAGTATTACCAACTACATTATCCAGAGAGATATCAATAGACTCTTAAGCAATATTTTGTCAATAGAATAATGGATCTAAACATTCCTAGGCCAAATTACCTGCACAGCTCTGGGGGATTTTTAAAGGTGGACTATGGGGGCTTGCCATGGACCCAGGGAGGAAGGGAGGAAAATGAGCCAAAATGACAAATAGAACAAAATCTCACCCAATACATTCACAGATAGTAAAACCGATTTAGGCACAAAGGGACAGGACTTCAGAGGAATGATAAAGATCTGAGGTAAGTAATAAAAACCATTATCCTTGAGCATCTTAACCAGTCTATGAATTTGTTTTAAAAGTATTTGATAATTTAATTTAAATATAGTTATAATTTTCTCTGTTTTAGTTTATGCTTGGAAAAATATTATTTTGAAGAGTCTATAGACTTCCTCAGATTAACAAAGGAGTCAATGAATAAAAAAAAAAAGCTTGAGAATACTTGAGTGTCAAGACGTTGCATTTTTTAAAGGAAAAAGGCTGATGTTAAAACTAAGGCAACTGGTAACTTGGAAGAAAGGCAGCAGTATGGAAGAAAGGGTAAAAAAAAGAACAAAAACAAAACAAATAACACCTGGAGCTATTTTCCACTAACTAATATTAGAATTCTAGATTTAGAAAGGATCCTGAAGATCATCTTTTCAAACTTTCTACTCTATAGATGGACCTTTCCCTTTATGACTACTGAAAGTGTTCAAATGAAGGTAATTCATGTAGAAATTGAGTAGCATTGAATAGTTGGTTGAATTACCATTCAATCACTACTTGAACACTTGAAGAGGCAGGCCATTCTATTTTGAGATGACAGACTCAGGAAGTTCTTCTTCCTCTGTCTCTCTCTGATTTCTCTGTCTCTCTCAGTTTCCTCATCAACAAAATAAAGATGTTGGAATAGATGGTGCCCAAGATCCCTTTAAGTTCTTGCATACAATGATTTCTTGGAATGCTTTCTTTAAACTTTAACTCCTGAAAGTTTCTTTAAACTTTAACTCCTTTAACTTTTGACAGTTTGTCAAATGCTGTTATGCATTTCTTTAGAAATCCCTTTTGCCTTATTTTAAATTAAATAGCACAATTAATTAATCCATTATTTTATGATAAATAGACAATATTCCATTCACGAACACTATTTTCTCCCAAAAGCTTATATCTAAGAAAATCTTTTACTATTCAGAAGTCTTTATTTTTTTCATTTTTCAATAGAAGCAGTATATTACCCATGACCCAAATGATCTGAGAGGCTTCCAATAGGTTCACTTCTGGTGGCTTTGACAAAAAAAAAAAATCATTTTTCTTTATTTATTTTGTATTATCTTGATCCAGAGTATTCTCTGGGGGAAAAAAAAAAAACTCAGAATATAACTAGTGTCTAGATGTTTGAAAATGAGATTTGGGTCCCTATATCCTATGCAATTATTCAAGGTAACAATACAAATACATCATAGCCTTTATTCTACCCCACAGAAAATACAAACAAATGTAAATTACTCACAGGCATCCACAAACAGATGGAGGAAAACAAATAAAAGACTCTCAATAGACCATAAACAATAATAAAAATATTCTCTCCCTCTGATGACCTCCATTCCGTAAGGCCCTAGAGTCCACGACACTTCTCTCATCAAAAACAAAATCCTCTGTTTGAGTTTTAAGGCCTTCATAACTCATCTCTTTCCTACCTTTTCAGTCTTTTCATACATTTCAATCTTTTCATACATAGCCGATTGGTCTTCCTGCCTCAGATCTCTCCCCACTCCAATCCATGCTCTACTCAGCAGTACAAGTCTGACTAGGTCACCCAGCTCCATTCAATGAAGTTCATTGGCTCCTTATTACTTCTAAGATCAAATATAAAATTCTTTTTTTGACATTCAAAGCCCTTCATAATCTAGTCTCTCCTCCTGTCTATCTTTATAGTCATAATGCATCTCTTATTCATCTGAAATTTTTATATATTTCAACTTGGCCCGAGCTTTAGGGATGATAGCATGCATGAAATTTGGAAGGAATTCCCAAATAAGAATAACCTGTGATAAAACAGAATCAATAAAGTGAGTTTCTCCCTGGGATTGCTGAATGCAGGTGGGGCAAATTGAGGAACAATCTCCCTCAATTATGTCTTTGCAACAAAAGCCACTATGGCACAAGTACCAGGGAAGGCTTCCATCAATCTAGTGAGTTGATCCACTATAACAAGACAAAATATATAATGTCCAGCTATAGGCATACTGATGGAATCAATTTGAAAATGTTCATAAGGTATGTAAGCCAGGGGACAACCACCAAAAGCCTTGGCAATGAAAGTATTATGATTATATGCATGGCAGGTAGGGCAAGAGGCACACATGTGGGAGGGAATATTTGTAATACTTGTGGCCACCCAAACTCTTTTAAAAGATTCCACCATCCCTGGAGTACCAAAGTAGCCAATCCTTTGAACAGATAAGCATATCTGATAATAGAATCTTCTGGGAAGTATGAATTTTCCTTATGATGACATCCAAACCCCATTAATTTATCTTGCTTTAAGCTTCTACTTCCACTTCTTCACTTACTATTTATTATAAGAAACAAAAAACATTTTGCCTATCATTAGATGTCAGAGTCAAAATTGACTCAGATGCTTCTAAGGCCACAAACGTAATTGCAGGGTCTACCTTTTAAGTTCCCCTAAAGACAGAGTCAGTCCCTCCTATATGGGCAGAGCAATGAACAAAGCCAACAACAGCTTAAGATCAGACAGGAGTTCTTTAATGATCTCTTTGTTAACAATCACCTTACTCCAAGAAGTCATAAAACCCATCTGCATCCCAATAGCATGGCAGACCCCCAATGCATACCTTAAATATGTGTATTGTGTTTTTTTTTCCCTTCATCATTTTCCCATGTAATTTGCAATGCATCAAGTCAGTCATCTGGGTGCTAAGATATGAAGGCAATGAAGCTGTGGTGGGTGTCATGTCTTATAAAAGAACTATCAGTGTAGAAAACTAAATCAGGGTTTTCTAAAGATGAATCTGAGAGATCATTACAGGGCTTCTCAGGTGTCATGCTCAAGATGCATCATCATTTAGTGGTTCCCCAGAGAATGACAAATCAGGAAGCAATGCTGCAGAATTAAGAATTGTGCAATGTTTCAGACTGATATTTTCATTCCCTAATAAAGTTATCTCATACCTAGGAAGTCATTGATCTGAAAATGATTGTATTTTATATCAAAGCAGTAATGTCTCAACCTTGTGGGAGCAGAGAATAAAGGAGAACCCAGAACTTTGTCAGAGGTCTTCTCGACTAAGAGAACTGTGACTGCCACAGACTGAAGGCAGGGTGGTTTTTCCATCAGCCACTACATCTATCTGTGCAGAATAGTAGGGTATTGGGCATTGTGTGGGGCCCAAAGCTTGAGCCCAGATCCTAGAAGTCAATCTTTCTATTCTTGTACATCCAATGTAAATGACTTTTTGTAGCTAGAGCAGAGGTTCCTAGAACAGAATGGCTCATTTTAATTCTGTGAGAGCTGACAGGTATTGGGAATCTAACTAAAAGGTATGAGGGACTGAATTTTTAGTCAGAGCTTTAAGGAGCTTAGTAATTTCCCCATAATGAGGGATCCATTCTTTACAGCACCCTGTAGTGCCCAAGATTGCTTTCAGCTACCCCTTAGAAGTAGCAGAGAGTTGAATAGCTGATGAGCAAATAAAACATAAATTAGACACTGTTGGTTACTGCCTGTCTCTAGCTTGGGTCTTTCCCTAAAGGGTTCTGTTGAATTGTCAATGTACAGTTTAACTTGTGTTTTTCATTAAAAAAAGAAAGAAGACTGAGGGTCTTATCTCCCTCTTACTCCTATTTCCTTAAAGCAAAACTAAGGCAACTGATTTCCTTTCACCTTAGCAACTTCATTTTCAGTTTATCTTGCTATTTTTGCTGCTTTTCCCTCCAACCAAAAAGGAAACATTATAATTCGCCCAATACACACAAACATACAGAAGCCTTGTTCACAAGAAATAGACACACTAAAGAAACAATAATCTTACCCAAAGTTTCTCCTCGATGGTCCGAACTTCTCAGGAACCCAGAACAATTTTTTAAAAATTATTATTACACTATACATGTCACTCCATACAACAAGAAAAATCTTAGGAAAGGGCAAAAAAGAGGAGGAATTCAGACACTCATTTCATGGTTACCATATTGTTGAGATTAAAATTCTTTTGTGATTGTATCTTAATTTATAAATATACACATATTTATTAAATAATTAAAAAGTGGGTAAGAGAAAGAAATGGCATCAACTACATGTAGCCAGCTTTTCCCTTCACAAGCCTCTTCTCTCATGGAGCATGTGTGCTCTTGGGCTCCCCTAGCCAGCATTCACCTGCTGGAATTCTCCCAGCTGCCTCCCCCAATGTGGACACAATATGGTTGAGCCAGTGCTCTCTTCATTACATACTCCTCTGTATGACTCTGGGGCCAAAGAGGGTTATTCTTTTCCAAACCCAAACTTATGTTTTCAGTGCTGTCACTTTTCTGAGTCCCTCTGATTTGGTAAATTCTGACCTCAGAGGCTGGTCTTTCTGACACCAAGAGTCACTTGGGATAAGAGGCAAGCTTCTTTTGGGTGTCAGGGTTCTTCCCCGACAGAGTATGAGTTCCCTTTATATAGATAAGCCCCAGGTCTTGTTCTTAATTTCATCAAAAGGTAGAGCTGAATTACAAACTCAGAGAAAGAATTATTTTCAAATTCATTATGAAGCTTTCCCTTTGAAATCCAAGGCTGATCTTAGGGTATGAAGAAAGAAAAAGGTTTTAGGATAGTGTTAAATTCTTACAAATCTAAAACTGGTTTTCTTCACAGTCTTGTACTCTCTTTTTTAAAAAATTATTATCATATATGGTTACATTTAGAATTCTACTATTCCTTCCTTTCCTCATCCACGAACCCTGCTTTCATTTCCATTTAAAAATATGGGATTATTGAAATGACAAATTTCTGAAGTGAAGACAAAGATCAGTGTAATGCAGTGGGTGTATTATGGACTGACAGTCAAAATACCCAGATGGATGCTAACTTTTAATCAGAGAGTCCTGAGAATGATAAAGTTTTATAATGAAAAGAGATCTCCAAGTAGTAATGGCATATAATAAAATCTTAAAAAGTGTGGCAGATAGGTGATTTAGTGGATAGAGTGCCTGATTTGGAGTCTTCCTGAGTTCAAATCTAGACTTGGACACTCTGTGGCTGTGTGACTCTTGGCAAGTCATTTAATACCATTTGCCTCAGTTTCCTCATTCGTAAAATAAGCTGGAGAAGGAAATAGCAAACTACTCCAGTATCTCTGCCAAGAAAATCTCAAATAGGGTCATGAAGAGTTGGCTACAAATGAAAGAACTGAACAAACAAATAAAATGTGATAATGTATTATAAGGGGAGGTTAATTTAGTATTGGAGGGGTAAGACTTTCAGTATAGAGAGGGGGAAAGAGCATAACCTCCTGTTTAAAAGTAGGGTTCAGGGGAGACAGCAGATGTAATGTGTTGGCTCAGAGAGAGGAGAGGGGGTTTGAAGATTTCCCCCCTTCTGCCTTCCCTTCTTAGCTAAAGCTATTCTCCCCAAATCACTCTTGTCCCTCTTGTCCCCCCTCCACTACTTGAGACCAAAGGGTTTCCCCTTGATCTGTTCACTCCCACTTTTTCACAGCTTGTGGAACAGATAACTATTTTAATGTCCATTCAATCAAGATAATACAAAGGAATAACTGGCAGTAAAGAATGGAAAAGGAGAGTGAGGAAAGGGGGTCCCTGTCTCTATCTAAACTCTTTCCCTTCCCTCCTTGAGTTTGGGGGGAACTCAAGCCTTGGCAGCCTGAGCCCCCTGAGAGAAAGTTGGGTTGACTCACCCCTGGGCAACAGGAGCTGAGGTAAAGTCTGCTCAGGTTTCTCTTCAGAAAGTCCCTTCAATTGGGAAGTGTTGGGGGGAAAGATTTCCAGTCACCAGCCGGAAAAGTAGGTATCCCTCAGGAGAAAGTCTTTTCCCACCTTCTGTCTTAAGCTTCTCAAGACCGAGAGACCAACTCCTCTATCAGCCAGAGTCTTCTCCTCCTCTAGATTCCAATCCCTTGGGCCCCCTCCCCTGTCGAGGTGATCACTTTCCTACACTCTTCATCCAGGCACTTCTTCTTTAGTACCAGCCTCTGTCACAATAATTGCAGCCAACAAAACATCCACCTCTGACAAGGACTAGATGTGTAATCATAGAAAAGTCACTTAACCTAAGACTCATTATCTTTCTCTGTGAAATTAGAGATTGAAACATTTCAAGTGAATATTGAAAGACCAATAAGGCTACCTCATAGGAAGAAGGATGCAAGACTCAAATGAATAAATATAATCAAAGCATTTGGAAAAACTAAAAGCATTATATAAGTTTTTGTAGGTAGAGACAGTTTAGCATAGCCACAAAGTCAGAAAAACTGGGATTCAAGTCCCAATTTAGACACATTCTAGCTATGTGATCTTGGACAAGTCATTTAACTTCCCCAAAACCCAGGCAACTCTTCAAGAGAAGATACTGACTTGTATGAGAAGAAACTTCCTTCTGTGGAGTCTCTTTTGCCAACAAACATTTTTTTCTTCTAAATCCCCAAACTTGTTTACTTTCTAATTCATACCTGAATCAGGACTCCTTTATTATCTCTCTCACAAATGGTTGCCCAGTCTTTCCTTGAGGTATTCTATTGATTGATATATCAAGGCAGTCTTCTTCTTTGGAGAGTTCTGATTAAAAAAAAAATCTAGCTTATATTGCTTTCTGAAGGTCTCTTGTATAATTGGACATTACTTGGATTTTTTTTTTTTTATAATGAGAGTAAGGTCAAATAGACTATCCCTATCTCTAACTCATGGATTCAGTTTGGAAAACAAAAAAAATCAGAAAGGAAGACATTATGAAACACTTTGAAATGAAATGATACATTACTCTGGGCTGCCTAGAGAATCTTTGGCTCAAAGAACTGAAACAGATATTAAGGGTGGTGAAATCTCTGAGTCTGTGTACCTCTGAAAGAATCACTGACATTTTGAAGAGATATCACATGATGTACTAAGTAAAGAGAGGTACTTGGAGGTGTGAAGACAGGTTTAAATCCTTTCTTTGACACATGCTAGCTACAGGATGAAGGGAACATATCTTAATCTCTCACCATCCCAGGACACTTTCTGAATTCTATTAAGTTACAAAGAGTTGCTATTCTGCATGAGTTAAAGGAGTTTCCTCACAAATAACATCAAAGGTACATACTAAAAATAAAAAAATTAAATATTTAAAAGAATCAAATTTCTTAAGTGCAAAGAACAAAATATTGCCATTATCACATCTGTACTAGAAAGTAACTTTTGATATTTGATATTATAACTAGTCAATCTCCCAAATACCTGTTGGTAGAATGGACAGAGCACTAGAGTTGGAATGGAATTTTCATTTTTCCCTTATGCTTTTTTACCTTGGGAAAAACTTTTAACTTGGGTGAGCCTTAGTTTCCTCATCTGTAAAGGGGGGATGATTGATACTGTCCCATCTGTCACAGGGACTATAGGGGCATAGGAGAAATCTTCTAAGCATTTTAAAAGTACTAATGAATGTGAATATGATACTATTTATCTTTTATTCCCCTTGTACTATTGAATTTGCTTTCATCTTAAAGTACATATTGACTGCCTCTATGTGTATAATGAAAAGAGAATATTAGTACCTCACATTCCGCAGCTTATTTTAAGAAGCATTTTCATTTTCCTTGCTCTCTCTGTCTGTTCCCTAAAAATGCTTTAAGGAAAGTACTTTTCTCCTCCTTCCTCTCCCTCCTTCTTTCTATTCAAGGCCCATCTTTGTGAGAATATTCTTGCCTTGAATATTTTTTCATCTTGGCATTTAGACATCTGACAGTTTCCTTCTGCCTGCCTAACATGTCATACCAGCAATTTGGTGTCTTTCCAGCCAAAACATGCATTTGTACTTTCTCTAACTTTGCTACCATTTCAATCCTTTTGATTTGCTCATCTCTACAAATCAGAATCTGTCTACTGTATGGGCTGACTACCATGAGTATGTGCGATATTTTCTTCCAAAGAGTGGGAAAGTATTGAGATTATTTTCCTAATCCTTAAATAGCCCCTTTGAGGCTATGAGGGGACAGCTGTTACCACTAGAAGTCTGAATGTTATTGCTAAGGCATAATTATGAGGACCATCAGCTGTTTCCTAACATGCTTGCCTCTAAATATTGATGAATTAGGTGGCTCCTTGTATGGTGTAAAATAATGGGTAGTAGTCAGTTCCCTGCCTTACTTTCCCAAAACATTACTCCATTGTTTCTTACATTCTAACATCAGGTTTTTGACTTGAGACTAAAGCTCCTTCTTAATATACATATTGTGTCTGGAAGAGTGGAACAGTATAATAGAGTTGAAAATCCATTGCAATAGGAGTCTATGTTAAGAGTAGAAAGAGCAGTGAAGTGACTCAGTGGGTAGAATACTAAATCTGGATTCAGGAAGACCTGAGTTCAAATCAGCTATTTGTAAGTTGTATGATGTTGGGCATGTCACGTAACCTCTGTATGCTTAGTTTCATCAACCATAAATGAGGATAATAATAGCTCTTACTCAGAGTGTTTGTGAGGATCCAATGACATAATATTCTTAAACTTCTTGCATAGTACCTGGCACACATTAAGTGATCAATAAATGCTTGTTTCTTCCTTCCTGGAATCCCAGAAATGCATTTTTAATCCCTGCTCTGACATCATTGTAGACTCTTGTTGGGACTTTGAAGTATTAGATGGGATAGAACACAGCAAGCAATAGGCTCTTTTCTTTAGTCTCTTTAAGGGAATGTAAAGCTAAACTGGAGACACTCAAGGGAACTTGTTCAGTTGTGTCCAAGTTTTCATGATCCATTTTTGGGGAATCTTGGCAGAGATATTAGACTGGTTTGCCATTTCCTGCTCCAGCTCATTTAAAGATGAGGATATGGAGGCAAATAAAGTTAAATGATTTGCCCAGGGTCAAGCTATTAGTAAGTATCTGAAGCTAGATTTGAATAAGGTCTTTTAGATTCTGGGCCCTGTACCACCTACTTGCTCAAGGGAACATGGACAGAAGCAAGAAGGAAAAAAGTGGTAGACCAGCATCTATACCTTTCTACTAACCTCTCCAAATCAGAATGGTATTGCACCCTTCCCCTTCTGAACTCTATGCATTAGGACTGAAACTGAGACTGGGCTGGGGAAGAAAGATATAGTATATAATTAGGAATATCACCAATGAGTGATTGTAGCTTCAGGTCATTGTAGGGGGCCGTTTATAAAACAATCTTCTCTTTTACTTACTACTCCCTGGTTCTTTAAGTCAAGCTATTTTCCTTTTAGTGGGTTTCCCGCTTGTACCTGGTTGTAGTACAATGTTGAATAGAGTGTTATACTTGGAATTGGGAAGACTTGAGATCAAATCCTGCCTTAGTCACTTATTAGGAACTTGGGCAAGTCACTTTCTACTTCCAGCCTCACTTTACCCATTTGTATAAAGAAACTAAAAAATTAACTACCTCATAGAGTTTTTGTGAAGACTGAGATATCTTATGTAAAACACCTTACAAACCTTCAAGCACTAAAAAATTATAGCTATTGTATTCACTTCAGGAAAAATATTTTTTTTAATTAATATATTTTATTTGATCATTTCCAAGCATTATTCGTTAAAGACATAGATCGTTTTCTTTTCCTCCCCCCCACCCCCCATAGCCGACGCGTAAGTCCACTGGGCATTAGATGTTTTCTTGATTTGAACCCATTGCTTTGTTGATAGTATTTGCATTAGAGTGTTCATTTAAAGTCTATCCTCTGTCATGTCCCCTCAACCTCTGTATTCAGGCAGTTGCTTTTTCTCGGTGTTTCCACTCCCATAGTTTATCCTTTGCTTATGAATGGTGTTTTTTTTCTCCTGGATCCCTGAAAGTTGTTCAGGGACATTACACCGCCCCTAATGGAGAAGTCCATTACGTTCGATTATACCACAGTGTATTAGTCTCTGTGTACAATGTTCTCCTGGTTCTGCTCCTCTCGCTCTGCATCACTTCCTGGAGGTTGTTCCAGTCTCCATGGAACTTCTCCACTTTATTATTCCTTTTAGCACAATAGTACTCCATCACCAACATATACCACAGTTTGTTCAGCCATTCCCCAATTGATGGGCATCCCCTCGTTTCAGGAAAAATATTTTTAAAGGTGGGGTTTGAGATCTTGACTATGTCAAAAATAAGACAACTAAGGTGCTAATTAGCTAAAAAACTAGAGGCTTCTAATCCTAAAAGATTCTGAATATGAGAGAAGGGTCAAAGCAAAGAAGTTTGGACAGCAGGGAGTTACCAGAATATGGAGAATTTATGAATTGAAAAAGAATTAATGTTGTCCAGTCAAGTTCAACTTTTCATGACTCCATTTGGGATTTTCTTGTCAAAGGAACTAGAATTATTTGCCATGTCCTTCTCCAGTTTATTTTGCAGATGAGGAAGTTGAGGGAGATATGGCTTGCCTAGGTTTACTGAATTAGTAAGTTTGTGAGACTAGATTTGAACTCAGGAAGATCACACTTCCTGATTTCAGGTCCAGCACCTATCCACTGAGCCCCCTGGTTGCCTTGCAAAAGAATAAATACCAATGTATATGCAAACTTAGGGTAAGGGCTTTTTTTCTTGGACCCAGATTCTTCCTCTGACAAATGAAAATATTGGACTACATGATCCATGAAGAGATTAATAAAATGCTAGAAGCACAGGGCTTGAATTAAAATCCCAACTCTAATGATGATTAATGCTTTCATGAACACAGAGCATATATTTCCTTACCTACAAAAATGAGAAGGTTGATCTTCATGGCCTCTGATATCTCTTTTGGCTTAACTCTGATCTCAGGGGTTATTACGATGTGAAGGCCATTGGGACTATTATTAAGAAGAACCAACATTTAAGAATATTGCTAAGAACTGAGCAAATTTTTGTCATCAATCAATGAGAACGGTCCTTCTAGTGTTACTAACACTGTGTCTGGTAGTGGCTTAAGGAATTAGCCCAGAAGGAGCCTCTGAGGCTCTGATTTCGGTTTTGTTGGCAGATAAAGAAGGCTAAAAACACATGGTGGGAGCAGGACCTGATAATGGCAGATTGCCTGTATGAGACCCAACTTAGTGTCACCAAGAATTTCCTAGATATCCAGTGAGATGAATAAGGAAAACAGAAGGAAGGAATTATTATAGAAGGAAGAATAGAGGATATGGCAGGAAAATGATTGCTGCATTACAATATTCTGATTTAGGAGTGGGAATCACCAGTAGTGATATGGTAACCAGTTTTTATTATTTGCTGGAATGATGTTAGAAGCAGAATGGTAGATGAGATAGAGAGTTGGGTTCCATGGCAGGAAAATGTGGGTTCAAGTGCTGCCTCAGACATGTTGGTTGAGTGACCCTAGGCAAGTTATTTAACCTCTCACTGTAGGCAATCCTCTAATATTATTTGTTGAAATGCAGGTAGCATTTGTGTTGGTAGAAGGAGTTTCTTATAACAATAAATACAAAGATTTAGATCAAAAGGGAAAAAAATAAGAAAACTAATAGTTCACATTAATATAATGCTTTAAGACTTGGAGAATAACTCCCTTATAGAAATTAAGTGATGTAGGAGATAGAATGCTTGGCCAAGAGTCTGGAAGACCTGATTTCAAATTCAGCCTCAGACCCTTAATGACTGTATTTAGTCAATAAATATTCATTAAACCCCTACTATGTGCAAGAGGGATGTAAAAAGAGTCAAAAAATAATCCATAACTTCTAGAAGCCTAAAACCTAATGAACTAATCATTAGCTCCTGCTGGTTTTGTTTCCTCATTTTTAAAATGTGGGTAATTGTAACATTTACCTCCTAAGTTTGTTGTGAGGATAAAATTATTTTATTTGTAAAGTACATAGTATAGTTGCTGACTTAGAGCCGGAGACAGATAAATGTTTGTTGTGAGGATAAAATGATTTTATTTGTAAAGTACATAGTATAGTTGCTGACTTAGAGCCAGAGACAGATAAATGCTTACTTCCTCCTTCATGGCTTCCTTCCGTGTACTTCTCAGAGCCTCCCATCATTTGCACACACTTGCCTGAGAGAATAAAAAGACTTGTGCAGAAGGTATTTTAAGATGCAGCTTTCACTAAATTTGGTATAAAGACCTCATAACCTAGTCCTCTGGTGTCTAGTGAACAGAGTGCATACAAGTCTCAAGTAGTGTGGAGAATGTCCTAAACGAAGATATTCCTCAAATACACACACACAATACAAGGGGAAAAGAACACTTTGAGAAATCCATTCACCTAACCAGGTTTTCAAGGGCTTGTATCCCAGAGATATCACCTGGTTTTCTTGCCTCATCTTCAGTCAACATTATTAGCTCTTCAGTTACAATATGAATGTCTGGTTAGGAAACACCAACCTATCAGACTATCCCCTCAAGTACTCTCAGGGTACGTGATCTCATCACTTAGGCTTCACTTGCTGGTGTTTTCTGTCAGTCATTCAAGAAGCAGTCAATAAATATTTATTAAGTGCCTACTATGTGCCAGGCACTGAGAGCTAAGCCCTGGGAATATAAAAAGAAGCAAAAGATAAACCACTGCTCTCAAGGAGCTTGCAATCTAATGAAAGAGACAACTGAACAAAATATGTAAAAACAAGCTATACAGGTTAAATAGGAAATAGCTAAACTGATTTATGTACCTGGTTATGTTTATATATAATATCATTATCCTCATTCTATTGGTGAGGAAACCATGGTTCAGGATTTACAAAGGAATCCCTCTTCCTTATTCATACCCTTATATATCAAAATCAAGATTTGAACCCAAGTCTTTCAATTCCAAAATCCAGTTCTTCCTACTGTACCATACCACTTCAGAGACCAGAGTGGAGATGGGGGATAAAATACATTTTTTTCAGTCACTGGGAGAATACTGAGCATGAACTCTTTTCCAGTTCTGAGACCTTTCCAATACATTCCCCTTCCAGCTGTTGACAATGGTCTCCTTGAACAGAAACACGAATGGGGTCCTCCTCCTTCTCAGCTGTTATTTATCATTGAACTTGGTCATGCAAGTTAGAGAGAGTTAGTACCCAATACATTGTCAATTTCTACTATAGCTGTTCATTGTGATGCAAATTAAAGTAATGGCAAACTATAAGTTAGAGACACATAAACACATACCAAAGGAAATAGCCTGTATTTATATCATTATTATTTTTGTCTTTCTTTTGACTCCCAGACTCTCTTGCACCCTGATCTTGTTTTTGAACTCTTCTTCATCTACCCCCCTTCCCATGGAGATGGCTGCTCTAGACTCATCGCTTACTGAATCTGTATCTCAGCTTGATGTCAAAAAAAGACCGCAGCAACCATCATTTATCCTTTCATTCTGAAAGTGGGGATCGGGATTTTATGAGATGGTGATTAGTCAGCTAAAGATTACATTCCTGTTTTGCAGTGAAAGACATCATGGGCCTTAGTAGTAAGTCAGCAAGAAGGTTGCCTGTGTGAGGGGAACAGATAAGAAAGGGGAAGCATAAACAAATGATAACCATACAAAACCCAATCACTTGACAAGGTTTTAGGACTGGAGTGACAAGATAGAGACTAAAGTATTCTGTTTATTTCCTGAGCTGCTGGAATGCCTATCTCCCTCACCTGAACTGCTAATTGCTTAGATGTTTTTGCAACCATTCTCTCATCATGTGTTCCCAGTGAAGTCTTTGACAGGTATGCCCATCATTTCCATGGCTCTGTCACTGACTTCAGTTGGAGCTCTCTGTGTATGGAAGAGATGGGTGACAGGAGACTTGGGAGCCCAATTTGCTTCCCTTTAAGCAGAGAGATCATTTCTTTGTGTAGGAGGCTATTTCTGGACTCAGGGATTTGAATATATCTCTTTCTTTCCTAGCTGTGGAGAATGCTATTTAGCATGTGAATACCTGCTTCATTCTTCACATTAAGCCTAGCCAGGTTTGCTTTCTGACTTTAGGAAGATGAGAGAAAAAATAATAATCACCATGACGATAATGAGCAACCACCGTGGCAATGGCCATCATTGGGCCCAGTTAGCTATCATCACAAGCATTGATATCACTTAACATCAGTGTCATCAGTATCACCATTATTAACCCTCACTCATTCTTATACTCATTAGCTCTCCATTAAAGTCACTATTAGCCTATCATCATTTATTTATCTCATCATCGTCATCGTCATCAATGCCATGGTCATTGCTTTCATTATTATCATTATTAATATTATCATATATAATCATCATCTCCTATCAAACCAAGAACCAGTCAATGGCAGACAGTTTATTAGGGCTATAGTAGCCTTTTGGCTACCCACCAAAATCCAATGAGGTATGTATTGTTCTTAGAGGATAATACTGAAATGGATGCATCCAGAGTTGAATAGCACTAACATATGCACATCTACAACATAGAATTATTTTTCTCTTTTAGGATGTAAGATGATTGGTAACAGTTATACCAATGTATTTTCTTTTATACAAAATCATTTCCAAATATATCTCACCCTGAGAATCAAACCATTCTGCATTTGCTAATTAATTGTATTCATAAAAATTAATGAGCATTTAGTATTGAATCTTCAGCTATCTACTAGAGAAAATGTTTTTAAAAACTCATATAAAAACATGCTGTCAAACAAAACAAATGCTCACATCAGTCATGTCCATTCTATGTCTCATTCTATAAATTTTATGTAAGTGAATTTAATGATATGCTACTCTGCCATAGGAAATAATAAAGGATGAAGTTCAAGAGAAACTTGGGAAGACTTGTATGACCTGATGTAGAATATAGTGAGTAGAACCAGATCAATTTATGTAATAACAACATGATAAAAAATGAAAATTTGAAAGATTTTAATACTTTGGTCAACTTATGGCCAATCATGTTTCAGAGTATTGATGATAAAGCCTGTTTTACACATCCCGGGAGGAAGGCATTATGATATTCTTGATCAACATTAAGGTAATATTTGAGACTCATTGACAAAAATCTAAAATAATATTTATTGGTTACATTAAAATACTGTCTTCATATCTTTTAATCATATTCTTATGTAGTTAAAAAAGTTATATACATATTTTTAGATATGAGAACTCTATGTGAGAGACTGTCTATAACTTTCCCCCACTTCAAATCTTGGCTACATTAGTTTTATTTGTGCAAAAAATTTTCAATTTTATATTTCTCATTGCTTTCTATCCTGTGATTATTCATGAATTCCTCTATTTATAAATATGATAAGTTACATGTTATCTGTTCTAATTTGCTTTGGTATTTCCCTTTATGCTTGGGTCATGTATCCATTTTAACCTTATCTTAGGAAAAGGTAGAAGATATTGGTCTATAGCTAATTTTTGCCAAACTGCTTAACAGTTTTTCCACAATTTTTACCAAATAGTAAATTCTTATTCCACAAATATTGATCTCTATTTTAGTCAAACACAAAGTTATTATAATCTTTTAAAACTATTTGTTGTAAGTCTGTTCTGTTCTACTGATCTACTTTTCCATTTCTTAGCCAGTACCAGACAGTTGTGATTATTACTTCTTTACTATATAGTTCAGAATTTGGTACTGCTAAACCTCCTTTCATTATATTTTTTTCATTAATTCCTTTGATATTCTTTTTCTTTTGTTTTTTAAATGAATTTTGTTATTTTCTAATTTAATAAAATAAATTTTGATAATTTAATTGGGATAGAATTGAATAAGTAGATTAGTTTGAATAGGATTGTCATTTTAATTATATTGCCACTGCCCACCTAGGAACAATTAATATTTCCACAATTATTTAAATCTGAATTAATTTGCAAAACATATTTTATAATTATGTTCATATGGTTTCTGGGTTTGTTTTGTAGATATATTCCTAGGTGTATTCTATCTATTCTTAGTTTAAATGGTTTGTCTGTTACTATCTCTTCTTGCAGGACATTGTTAGTGATATATAGAAATGCTGATGATTTAAGTGGGGTTATTTTATATCTTGCTGCTTTGGAAAATTATTGATAGTTTTTAGCTGAATCTTTAGGATTTTCTGTATATATATCATTGTATCATCTGTGAAAATAGATAGTTTTGTTATCCTATTGTAATCCTATTGCTAGAATTTCTAATACAATATTAAATAATACTAGTGATAATGGACATCCTTGTTTCACTCTTAATCTCATAGGGAAGGTTTCTAACTTAACTCCTTTACAAATAAAGTTTGTCAATTGGTTTAAATATATAGTTCTTATTATTCTAATAAAAATATATTTGTATCTATGTTTTCAAGTATTTTTAATAGGAATGAGTGTTATATTTTGTCAAAAGCTTTTTTGTATCTATTTACATAACCATATTATTTTTAACATTTTTGGTATGTAATCAAGTATGTTAATAGTTTCCCTAATAATGAATAATCCCTCCACACTTAGTAAAAATCATTTTTATCATAATGTATAATCTTTGTGATATATTGTTACATTCTCCTGGCTAATATTTTATTTGAAAAAATTTTTCTTCTATATTTGTTAATGAAACTGACCTATAATTTCATCTCTGTTTTCATTTTTTCTGCTTTAGGCATCAGAATCATATTTATTTCATAAAAAGTTTCTCAATGAAAAGTTTTAAAGTATCATGACATGTTATAGGAGGCATGAGTATCTTCAGTTTCTGGTAAGAATTCCATACTCATTTCAATTTTACTCAATCTCAAAAGTAATTTATATTTAAAGAAAATCCATGAAGTAGTTGGTAAAATATGGGGTACTTTGAGGGACACAAAAGGAGTATGAGAAACACACAATTCTTTTTACTAGCTGTATTATTAAGAAGACACAATATTCACATGAAACATCTAGAGAACAATATACATCTCTGGAAAAAGTTCCAAAAGCTTTGGTTTTTAATGATAAGGGCCATGAGATTGTTGACTTTATAACCAACAACCAAATAAGAATTTTCTGACCATGGTCATGTGTTCTGTGTGGAGGGACTCAATGCTGGCTTTTGATCCAAGTGGTCATTGGAAATGGAATTTCTACATTAGACTACATCATGAGGTTATTATGTATGATATTTTAACAAATTCCTAATAAGAGTGGTTAGAAGTAATAATATTTATGTTCTGATATATGTCCTACACTAATATCAGCACTAAGGAATACTAGGGAAACCTCAGGAGGCCTCTTAGCAAAGTAGTTTCAGTTTTATTTTTTAGGAGTAAGTTGGAATCATCTCGGCTAGAAGATGAGTGATGGGATAGTTATCTGGGTTCTCCATAACAAGGCTAATGTAAAACTTTTTTGGTCAATAATTTTAGTATCTGAAACATCCATTCTATTCAGTTCACTTGATGAGTGCCTTAATTTATGAAAGGTTCTGCTTTAGGGAAAGTAAAGACCCTTAAAGAAGAGAATCTCTGCCTGTGAGAAGCTTACAAGTGATAAAGGTAGAAAAGATCATCATAGATAAATACAATACAAGGCAGGATGTGGCATGCCCATAAAAGAAATATGGAAGAAATTCTAATAAGAGAACAACAAGATAAAAATGTATGTGAAAATTCAGTGTCCTGAGTGAGAAATATTCTCTCTCTCTCTCTCTCTCTCTCTCTCTCTCTCTCTCTCTCTCTCTCTCTCTCTCTCTCTCTCTCTCTCTCTCTCTCTCTCTCTCTCTCTCTCTCTCTCTCTCTCCCTCCCCTAGGCAGCTTTGTGCTTTCCCCAAACTCCCAAGAGGATACCACATTATTTACAATATCCTTGTTGTCTAGGCCAAACAGCAAAATCCTGATTTTCGGTCAGGTTTTACTGGGGCTTTGTCTCATGGTTTGGACAGGTGCTGGGGTGAGTGGGGGCTATTAGTCTTGGCAGGGATTGGGGAAAAGGGGCTTTGGTCCCAGGGTCAATCACCTTTCCCCTTCACTTAAGAGAAGGAACACATATCATCTGCTTCTTATCTGCCATCAGGGAAATTTAAATCAAATGTTCAGTAATCATTCTGTGGATATAATGAAGGACCAGTTCCTGAACCTCTGACTTCCTGCTCACTTTAAGGTGGGAGTATGATACTCTGATTTAGGAGTCTTAATGGAGAAAGGATGCTCTTTCCCCAGTCTGGCTAGCCTAAGGGCTCCTAGCTCCCTATGTAGATATGTGTCTGACTCTTATCTACATTTCTTTTCCTTTGGTTTGTAAACCTTAAAATTTCTTAGACTTATAAATGTTGGAAATTTCACCATTGGGAAATTTCATACTTGAAAAATTTCCTATTGATAGTGGGAACTCTATTGGAATGTGAACCCCATTGACATGGGAGGTTCCTCCTCCTCCCTTCTTAAGATTACTTTAGGACAGAAACCTTTTGCTGAACAATGGAAAGGGCTTTGACCTATGCTTAAGCATAGAACAGGAATTTCTTTGAGTCATGATTGATTTTAGAATTGATACAATAGAGATACTTGGAATGACAGAACCAGGTCTTGGAAAATACAATTTCCACCCCACTCAGTCCTAACAGGATTTTGGAAGGGCTGCAGCAAAGGATCAAGATTTAATTATTTGAGAATATGACCTCCAACAGACATGTGCAAAGCCACAGACCTCTGGGCGGTCCTGGGTTAAGGTAGAGCCACCATTGGCACAGGGAAGACATGGACAGTGATTGGTAGATGTGAGAACTGAGGGGAGGGAACTTGGATGGTTTCCTAAAAGATAGCAGGGTCTGAGGACTGAGGGTGGTTGGTTGGAGAGGTTTTGGGTCTGATAGGTAGTGCTTTGAGAGTTGGCTCTGAAGGAGGCTGGAGGTGGAGGCCCCTGAGACTGTTTCTCCATTTTGGTCACGTGAGTAATAGGGACTGATCTCCTTTCTTTGCCTCAGCTATCTAAGGGCTTGGGCCTTTTGGCCCAGCCTAAACAGAAGGGGTATTTAAGCCCTATTCCCTTCTCTCCCCTTTCTCTCTCCCTCTCTCTCTCTATCTCTAATTCCTTTCTTCCTCCTGTTTTGTAATTAAACTCTATAAAAGGTTGAAGGCTGACTTGAGTTTTCATTTAGGAATTACATAGCTGAATTCCTTGGCGACTTTAAATTAATATATATCAGTCTTTTAAAGTGATTTCCTTGTCACAAGTTACAGCTTTGGGAAATCTAGAAAGGTAACTAGTTTCTTTCCATCAGCTACTAGACCAGTTGCATTAGCAAAACACACACACACACACACACACACACACACACACACACACACACACACACACACACACACACCACACATAAGCAAAGAAGGACAGAGTTGCCTAAAGAGAAAGAAAACACTGGGAAAGGGGAGGAAAGGACACTTGACATTGACCAAGTTGTAATTAATGGAGGTGAAATATCAAATAGCCAATGAGTAGTTCAGGCCCAAATATCCCAAGGAGACTTGCATACTAGCAGTTCAATTTGCTTTCATCTTTTTTTATTACTTACTATGTTTTTTCTGTGTGAGAATACAGCTGCCTGACTTATATCTGATTTGTTTGTGATCTGGGTGTCTGTTTTGCTTTCTTCTCCCTAAATCTCCTTCAGGTAAGAAATTTTTATATGAAAACCAGATATATAACTATTTCTGCATGAATCTAAGGCAGAGGTGGAATTGAAATAATTAGGAAAGGATTGTTTTTTGCCTTTCTTTCTAGTCTCTGTTCTTAGCACAATGCCTGGGACATAGCATACAATTAATAAATGCTTTTTTCTTGACTGGTTAATGGCCTTTTCAAGGAGACAAACAAGCCTAGAACAAATGAACTCAGAGTAAACACATGAAAGAAAAAACACATGGATTGATCACCATCCTCTTGGCCACAACCTGGTGGTCCCTGACTAGTCAGGTGCTGAACTGGTAACATTATCTTATCTAATCCCAACAATAACCTGCAGAACACAGAACAAGTATTATTAGCTCTTTTTCACAAATAAGGAATTCAGATTGCAGACCCACTGAAGTAATTCAATAGGAGGAAATTGTGGCCATGAGGTGTTAAGCAGTTTATCTGAGGATACACAGCTAATAACGGTCAGAGCTGGATCCCTAATTCCAATTCAATGATGCCAAGCCTAGCGTGCTCACCATTTTATCAAAATGGTTTAATAGGACTATATATATATAATAGGACTATAAAAACCAAGCAGAGTAATACCACTGAGCATCTGGGACTGAGTTGGTTTGCCCATTATGGATAGCCTCAGAAGTAAAGTGGAGAACAAATCTCTCAGCCACTTACATACATGTTTTCAACTCATTCTACCCTCGAAGAGACCTCAAAATAAAGTTACATAGATTATAATCTCTTATATATGTATATATATATATATATTTTTTTTTTAAACCAGAGTAGAGTAGTCTAGCTTCCTTCCAGACTGATGAAAGGTCTCAAGAGAAAAACAATAACTTAGAAATGCCATTTCAGTTTTAGCTCCTGACAAACTGTTGAAAGAACCTTTATATTCAAATTGTTCTAGCATTTAATTCAGAAAAAAATGGGTATTGAAAAGGTGGGGACTAGATTGTCCAGAGGGTAGGAGTCAATAATGTGGTGATACTAAAATTCCTCCCATTCAATATTCAAAGAATATGTGCTCTGCATATGGAAGAACTTATCCTCAGGGACATGAAGTGACTTGCCCATAGTTGCATAGCTTATAATTGGCAGAGACGGGCATCTAATTCAGGTCTCTTTATTCCACATGCAATGCTTTCCCAAGTATATAATACTATTCAATCTCACTTATTTGCCAAAGAGAAAGTAAAATGAAAATCTACTCGACACATGTTAGCTCTCCCTTATTTCTTCTTCCTTGGTCCTCCTGAGTGCCCATTGTCTATAATGCCTAATTGTTGGGTATTCAGTATCAACTCTAAGGGACCACTGCCAGTACAACAATGATTAACTACAGCTAGTCCAGGTTAGAGAGTGATATCAGCAATTTTGATTAGTGAAAGAGATGGATAAAGAACATCTAATTGTGTATGGAGGGCCAACCATTGGAATAGAAGGGTAAACAAATGAGAGATTGTCATACTTCATATACCAGAGGGCATCTTAGTAGAGTAGGGAGAAAGATTGTTAAAGGGAAGAAATCTAAAATTAACCTAAGGGGCAGTTAGATTAGCTCATTGTATTGAGGGACAGCCCTAGAGATGGGAGGTCCTGGGCTCAAATCTGGCCTCAGACACTTAAGCTGTATGAACCTGGGCAAGTCATTTAACCCCCATTGCTTAGCCCTTACTGCTAGTCTGTCTTAGAACCACACAGTATTGATTCTAAGATAGAAGATAAGGGATTAAAAATTAAGTAAAATTAACCTATGACACTCATTTGCATCAAAGTCCCAGATCAAGCTAAGAATTAATTCATTACATGTGGCTTAAGAGAGTCATGTCAAAGTAGGAATCAGAAAAAAAATGATAGTTTTATGCAAATATATACACAGATATATGTATGTAAATGTATGTTATATATTTATGCACCATATTCTGAACTTATACATATGGGTATAGATTTTATCAGTTCTAAACCTTTTTAAGTATTTATGCTGAAGTCTTATCAGCTTTTTGTAGACCAATTTTTAAATTCAAAAAATAAAATATATAGGATTACAAAGAAAACAGATTTCATTGAAACAGTCACCAAATAAATGCATAACTAGGTTAAGACTCCTATTATAGGTATTTTTCATGGGAGTCTGTGCAGAATAATTCACCTCGGCCCTACTTAGCATCAGGCAAAACAATAGGTGTAAGGAAAGTAGACTCCTATGTGAATCTTGCTACCAAATGGAAAGGGCAGGTTTTTGTTGCTAACAGCAGAAGACATTACTGATTCAGAACTAAAAAGAATTAATTCCATTAGTCCTCAGGTCTGACAAAGGACTGGGAAGGAAGACATTTGAATAGAGTCTATCCATAGGGAGAAAGCAAGTCTAGATTCTTTTATGAAGTAGCCTGTCCAGAATATAAAAGGTAGAAATGGCAGGCAGGACTACCTTCTAACTAAACATTCATATTTTGAATTTTTATTTCTTTTCTTCATTGGTATATAAGCAAGATAATTTGATTTTCTGTTCTCACTTTCTTCTTCCTTTTTTCTTAAGCAGATGACAACTTTCCTTCATTCATATCCCTTCTGTTTTTCCCCTGTGGTGGCATGAGGAGATCATTTAGTCAGAAGAGACTTATCAAAGGATAACTCACTTCTATGTTCTTCTCAGAAATACTTTCATATCTTGTACCATTAGGGTTCCTGTTCCAGAAAATATCTTCTTAAATGTGAAAAAATGTTATTTTGATGGATTTATAACTATGTACTCAGCTAGACAGTTACTTAATTATACATGTGCTAAACTGCTTTTTAAAAATAAAATTCAGTTTTCTCTTACTCAATTGTCTTTATTCAGTGATGCTGAGTTTGCAAAGCTCAAATCCTTTGCCAAAAAAGCATCACAAGATGGTGAAAGTATGAACCTTTGGAGAAAATCCATGAAGTCTTCTTAACATGATAATTGACTTTACCCCTACCTTTTCCTGTGAATCTATATTATAATTCAGAAGCAGAAAATTGAGAGGATTCTTAGAAGCTACTTAATCTAGATCACAAAGGTAAATTAGAAAGAAGGCTAGATTTGGGGTTAAAAGAAGTGAAATTGAATATAAAATAAACACATAAATCATCAACATTTTTTCTTTACCATCAATAAAACCCAGCAATATGGGACAAAAAGGGAAATTCCCTTTAAAATAACTGTAGAGCAAATTTTACAATTGGGGATTTACCTCTCAAGGCAAAAGCAGGGATTATATGAATATAATTACAAAGCACAATGCTAGAAAACTAAAAATTGGGGAAATATTAATTGTTCATGGGTAGGCTGAGTTAGTGTAGTGAAAATAACAATTCTACATAAATTAATTTACTTATTCAGTGCCATGGCAATAAAATTACCAAATAATTATTTTATAAATATAGAAAAAATTACAGTAATATTCATTGGGAAGGAAAAAAGGTCAAGAATACCACGTGAATCAATGTAGGAAAAATGCAAAGGAAGTCAGTTTAGCAATACAAGATTTCAAATTATATTCCAAAAGATAATCTTCAAAACAGGGCAGTTAGGTGGAACAGTGATGAGCACTGGGTCTAGAGTCAAGAAGACAAGTTCTAATCCACTCTTAGATACTTATTAGCTGTGCAAATCTAGGCAAGAAAATTGAAAAAAAAAACTCTCAAAAAAAAACAAGGTATAAATGGACATTTCGCATTGTATATCAGGAAAAATTCAAAATGGATAAATTATTTAGATATAAAGGATGACATCATAAGTTAATTGGGGGATCATGTATGTCAAATCTATGGTTAAAGGGAGAATATATGACCAAATAAAAGATAGAGTCATGAGAAATAAATGGATAATTTTGATTATATAAAAGTAAAAAGGTTTTGCAGAAACAAAACTTATGTAGTTCAAATTAGAATGAAACCAGGAAATTGGAGAAAATTTTATAGTAAGTTTCTCTGGTAAAGGCATAATTTCTCAAATATATAGAGAATTTAGACAAATCTATTAAAAATAAGAGCCATTCTCCAACTGATGAATGGTCAAAGAATATGAATAATCAGTTTTAAGAAGAGGAAATTAGAGATATGCAAAAAAAATGCTCTAAATCACTTATGATTAGAGAAATGCAAATTAAAACAACTTCAAGAGACTATCTCTTATCTTTCAGATTGTCTAAGTGGACAGAAAAGGGAAATGTCACATGCTGGTGGATGGGTGGAGAAATTGGGACAGTAATGCACTGTTGGTGAAGATGTGAACCAGTTCAACTATTGTGGAGAACAATTTGGAGCTATACTAAATAAGGTAAAGAACTTTATATATCCTTTGACTCAGCAATACCACTACTGGGTTTGTTTCCCAAAAAAGATCATAGGAAAAGGAAAAGACTTATTTCTATAAAAATATTTGTAATGGCTCTTTTTTTGGGATAGAAAAGACTGGGAAACAAAGGGGATATGTATCTATTAGGAAATGACTAAAAAAAATTGTGGTCCATGATTGTAGGGAAATACTCTTTTGCTATAAGAAATGACAAGCAGGATAGTTTCAGAAAACTCTAAGATTTATATGAACTAATGCAAAGTGAAATGACCAGGACCAGGAGAATATTGTTAACAGTAATAGTTATAGTGTAAGAATGATCAGCTGTGAAAGATGTAGCTACTCCAATCATGACAATGATCCAAGGCAATTACAAAGAACCCACGAGAAAAAATGCTATCCATTTCCAGAGAGAAAATTGCTAAACTGTGAGTATAGAATGAAGTATCCTTCTTAAATTTTATTCCTCTTGTTGTTTATTTGTGTGTGTGTGTATGTGTGCTTTCTTTTCCAATATGGGCAATATGGAAATATTTTGCATGACTTTACATGTATAATTGACTTATTAATTGTCTTCTCAAAGAGTAGGTGAGGGAAGGGACAGAGAGAATTTGAAACTCAAAATTTAAAAAGAATGAAAGTTAAAGTTTTTACATGTAATTGGGAAGTATTTAACAAAACAAAGGAAAGCACATTAAAAATATGTTCTAGTTTCCCCATGAATAATAATAGTTAATAACAATATAGTACTTTAAATGTTATCTCATTTGATCCCTAGAACAACCCTGTAAATTATTATCTCCAATTGATAGATGAGGAAAACTGAAGCAACAGAGATTGTCCAGGACCATGTTATTGTCTAAAGTGGAGAATTTGAACAGAAGTCTTCTTAACTCTCAATCCAGCATTACGCTAACTACCTGCCTTAATCAAATCAAAATAAGCCTATATTTTGAAGACTCTACTCTTTTCCTTTTTTAAAAAAAAATAAAGATATTTGTTCTTCCTTAATCCTAAAGTACTTCTCCATTTCTATGCATGGAATGCCAGTATATTCAAGGATAAAGGATATAGTTCATTTGGGCTGTGATTTGCATTCATCAAAGGCAGCCTGATGCTGTTTTATAAGCACAATAAGATACCTATTATTTAGATAATGCTTTAAGGCTTGCAAATTGCTTTACATAAATTATCCCATTTGAGCAGCACCAATAACCCTCTGAAGTAGGTAATGTAGATATTATTATCTTTATTTTACAAATGTGGAAACAATCTCAGATCCTTCATTCATTAATTTTATGACTATTTATTAAATACTTACCAATAGTTAAGCACTGAGCTAGGCCTACAGAATGAAACACTAAGACAAACCAGGCCTCAGTTTAATGGGGCAAAGTTATATCCACCAAGACATGCCTATGCAAAATCAGACAAATTAAATACAAAATAATTTCAGAGGAGCACTAAAAAATGGGAAGAGAATTAAAATAGGTTTTGTGTGGGAGGTGACAGAAGCTGATTCTCAAAAGAAGCTAGAGATTCCATGAGGTAAAGGTATATAGGAAATTCATTCTAGGTCAGGAGGATGAACCTATGCCAAATGTGGAGACAAGAGATGGAATGCTGAGTTTGAAAAAAGAGCAATCAGGCCAACTCGGCTGGAATGTTGCTGATTGGGAGTCAAGTGCAAGAAGCTTGGAAAGGGAGGTGGACACCATACTGTGAATGGCTTTAAAGAACAAAGGCAGGACTCTATATATTGTCATAGAAGCAATGGATAGCCACTGGAGTTTCTTGAAGAGGAGAATGCTTATCTTGGGTATTAGTCCCCTTTTAGTCATTGTTGTTCTGTCCTTTCTAGTTCAGACATCAATTGTTTAAGCATAGGAAACGTGCATAAAATATGAGTCTTCTCTTCATGGTATGTTATTGTGTCCAGTAGACCTACTCAATCTTTGACTTTCTTTTCCTCAGATCAACTAAGAAAATGCCTCCACTTTTGGGGGGAGGTCTTTTTTCTTGATATTCTCATCAAAATCTTTTTTTTTTTTTTTAGCACATCTGACATTATTTCTAAAAAAAAATGTGATTTTTTTTGCATTCATCTTATATTACTTGCCCTTTCCTTATGTGTTAAATTTTTTTTAGTTTGTTTTAATCTCTTTGTCTTAGACCAAGATGCCAACTATGCTATAGCAGGATGTTCATGACACACAATATTCCCAAGTGCTCCCCCAACCAGATTAAAAAGTAATTCCCATGTAATGTTAGTGTGTTGATATATTATATATAATATATAAACTATATTATGGATAATTAAGTTTATTATATGGAATAATTTCTATTATATTTATTTATTTTTTATTTTATGTATATAAACTATATATAAGGATTGTGTAATGGAGGAATTAGTTGGTGGTAACAGGGATAGAGGAAGAATGGATATCTCCCCCTGAAAGTAGGATCAAGGAGAGGCAACTGATGCTTAAAGTTGGCCCATAGAAAGAAGAGGGGGGGGTTGAGTAGTTTCCCCCTTCAGCCTTCCCTCCTCAGCTATGGCTGCTCTCACAAAATGGCTTTTGACTTCCTCCAATACTAGTGTCTAAAGCTTCCTCATCAGGGAGATTATTTTCTGTATGTGAAGATTTCACTATCTCCAGATTGTAACAATGAAGGTACTTAGCTCTTACTTTATAGTGAAGCTGGAATTTTAAGCTACAATCTATTTTTAGATCTTAACTAAAAAAAAGGTGTTAAGTAACTACAAAAGGTGACTTAACCACAAAAAGGTGATAAGTAACTACAAAAGGTGAACTACAAAGAGGTGTTAAGTAACTCAAAAAAGATATAATCTAACCAAAGAAGGTGAGAACTAAAGAATGGGAAGTCTGCTGTAATTGGTAGACATGAAAATTTAGAGGAGGTGACACAAGAGAAAAGGGTCTTTAAATAGAGGAAAAAAAGACTGAATAGGAATTTTTCAGATTCAGACATTCTGATGAGTTTGGAGAACAGTCAGTCACCCGGGCTTGGAGTGAAGGATCATTCACTCGTAGCTGAAGGGAAGACAGACATTTGTTTGGAGATTTCGGGCACTGACTTGGAGGAACAACTGGAAAACCAACACTCAGACTTCTTTTAGACTGTTACCGTTGGTGAGTGAAAAGCTGACTTTGTGACCCTGCCTTTCTGGAGGCATGAAGCCTCCAGGTAAGGCCCATAGTTCTTGGGACTCTCTTCCCCTGGCTGGGACTTAGAAATTCTAACTGGTATAAGAAGAAGAGAGAGTTTTCTTTCTCTCTATCATTCCTTAATATCTTCCGTCTATTGTAAATATTGTAAATAAACTACCATAAATTCCATTTACTTTAGTAATTCATTTTGGGATTTAGAATTAAATCCCTGGAGACCACCTAATTAGTATATTTCAGAGTCCAACCACAATTAATTCTAATACCTATCAACCTGGCCCACTCACACTTGAGTCACTTTGGGGAAAATACAACAACTTTATTATAAACTAAGTCAGCTGGGGATAACACTAAGAAATGGCTGGCAGGAAAAGATTTGTGAGGAAAGCAGGGGAGGTGTCCCTAATCTAGCTACACTTTTCCTCCCTCCTTGAGTTGGGGAACCCAGGCTGTGGCAGCCTTAAGCCCCCTGAGAGAACCAGACTTGGCTTGCCCTGGTCTTGACCCAATAGGCACAGTTCAGACCCAGGGCACAAGAAGCTGTGAGGTAAGTTTAACAGAGGCTCAATGTCTTCTTCAGCTATCACTTCAGTTGGGAATTGGTGGAAGGAGGATGTCCAGTCACCAGGAGAGGAAAAAGGTGAGTATCTCCTCAGGAGAAAGACTCGGCCAGACCTCCCTCCTAGGCTTCTCAAGATTGAAAGAGCTAACTAAATCTCAGTCTTCTTGCTTCTCAAGATTCCAGACCTCCTGGGGCCCCTCCCTCATTGATGAGAAAAGATTCAGTAGCCCTTCAGCCTGCCACTTTTCCTTTCCACTTTCATATATATATATATATATATATATATATATATATATATATATATATATATATATATATATATATATATATATATATAATATTGTTGCTAATTTGTTTCAATCATCTCCTATTCTTGGTGACCTCATTTGGGGTTTTCTTAGCAAAGATACAAAAAGGTTTGTCATTTCCATTTCTGGCTCATTTGTGAGGCTGCTGAGGCAAACAGAGCTAACAACTTTCCCAGGTTCATATAGTTTAAGATTTTAACTAAGGAATAGTAGTCTTTCTGACTGTAGACATGGTTCTCTATTGACTTTACCACCTAGCTGTAAAGAGGAATTATTTATTCCTTTTCTCTACTTTAATGGGGGACATAGAAGTCCTCTAACCATAGAGATGTGTAGGTATTAACCAGCCCACAGTGACAGGAAGGAGGAACCATAGAGACAGGAACTGAGGGAGGAGAAGGTTATAAAAAGGGCCAAGAATGAGTTGGTGGCCTTCTCAGTTGCTGACAGTTCAGGGGGTCAGTTGCTGACAGCTAGGACTGGAAGTTGTGGGGAAGTTGACTACTGGGCGTGAGTTGGTCATTGGGTGGTTGGTTGCAGGTGGTGTGGGTTGATGATTAATTTGACATTTAGTTGCTGGAATATAAAGGCAGGCCTGAGCTTACTGAGAGGATTTTTGGCTTTAGCCTTTAGAGGGCTTTTTGCCTTCTGGGTTTTGGGCTTTTGGTTTGGGCTATTAGATTTTTTTTCCCCTTCCTTGAACTTTTTGGAAGGTGGCTGGTCTTCATTGACAGACTTAATTGGGGTTGGATTAAACACTGATTGGGTTGGTTTTGATTGGGCTGGACTGGATTGGAACTTTGTGGGATGATTGTTGTTAGCAGTAAGTATAGGCAGTTACAGGATAACTAGTGTAGACATTGGGAAAATTTCTTTTTCTACTTCTTTCACATATTTCCCTCCTTTACTGTATTCATTTTACTATATTCTTTTACTATTTCTATATTAATTAAACTAAATTTTTCATTGTTGAAAGCTGCTAGAAGTTTTCTTTTCTCTGGCTTAAAGGAATAATTAATTTACAACTCTTCTACATTCTCATTAAAACTTAAAGTATTAAAAGCTGCTCTCTTATTTTGTCAAAACACCTAATTTAACCCTTACATAGATGACCTATATATAATATAGTTTATATAAAATGAATTTTTATGTAAAATAAACTGCATATAAAGATCTCAGGGGGTTACATGGTGACTTAGAAAACATATACACACACATGTGAAATGTATTGAGGGAAAAATGTTATTATATATCTATATATCTCAATACATTCTATATGTAAGATATTATATTAGAAAGATATATAATTAACACAATATAAATATAATATATATCAGTCATGTAATATATTATATATAATAAATATAAAATATCATGATATAACTATCTCAAATTTTTCTAATTGATATATAATTATTAATATAATGTGATATGATATTATACCATATACTATGATATGATAAGATACAATACAATACAATGATATAATTAACATAATGTAATGCAATATGACATCATATAATACATACAATAAATATTATGATATAGAAATAATATAATACAATGTAGAATATTATGCATAATATATGTTAAATCATGCATGATATAATATATATCTCATGTAGGTTATATATTATTGACTTGTTATATGACATATTTATTTATAACATTAACATGTTAAATATATGTATGTTCAGATATGTTATTCTTAGATGAGGATTTGGTGACTCATTTCTATTTGAGTATGACACCACTGAATTAGACAATCCTTTTCCTTCTTAGTGTAATTGTTTCTCTTTTTGCCATTAGAATTTCATTCTTAAGAGCTTTCAGTTCCCCTGTACACTTTTGGTAGGCATCCTACTTATCCTTTCACTGAATCTTTACAATCTGCTCTGCCAAAAAATCTGGGGAATAGTTCAGAATATGGTAATCTTTTCTTTCTTTTTTCATCATAGATGTTGTATGTAGTGGTCACTTCTCCCTGTAGTTCTCATATATATCTTCAGGAAACAAGCACTTCTTTTGGTTGATACTATGGAATGGTATTAAGAACATTGGACTTGGAATCTGGAAGTCCTGTATTCAAATGGAGTTTCAGAGACTTACTGTGTGACCCTGGATAAGTTGCTTGAACATCCATGTACTCACTGGGCAGGGGGAGGGGAAGTAGAACATTTGATGTCCCCTAAAGTCCTTTCCATTTCTAAATTCATCATGTCTTCTGTTAGCAAGAATTAGACCTAAAACTGAAATTCCATCCATCCCTGCCCTGGGTTCCTCTAACTTCTAATGACTGAATCTATAATTAAGGTAAGATATCATTATTCCTCATTGATCAGAGAGAGGGTTAGACTAGTTAATTGATTTCTTCCATGATGGTGCCACTTGGACACTAATACATGGGGCCAAAACTTGTGATCCTAACTCATCAAGTCTATCTTTCCAAGTGGTTTCTAGCATTCTTTGATGATAATGCTACTTCTATAATTTATTATCGTTAATAAATCTGTTCCCATTATCCCTTCCTGCTTTGGATTTCTGAATTTCTTCACAGAATGTAGCTTTTTAATATACAATGCTTAGCTTGCCACTATAGCTCCCCTGGGGATATACTGTTCCAGAGCAATATTTCAATCATGAATCTCACCCACACTAAAGTTTTATTATGTCTTTAGTCATGACTGGGTGTTTGAGGAGGACTACCACCTCTGGTGTGGGGGCTTTCAGGGCTGTTCTTCCACTTTTGGTGTCCATCTTTAGCTCAACTTTCATCTGTGGCTCTAAGAAGTTGTAGCCTGGGTAGGCGCCATTGTGGCAGATGAACTGAATTGAGGATAACCAGTGGATCACAAACCCACTGGTGAGTTAAAGGGATGTCTACCCCAAGCATATGAAGCCTTCTCTCAAAAGAAGAATGATTGAATGAGAACAATTGGTTCCAATGGTCATGAAGGCAACTGCCTCTTTGTCTTCTTTGGATTTCAAGAAGCTTTCTCTAAGAATATTTGTCTTTCCTCTTCATAGGAAAAAAATCCTTATCCTTACAAATTAACTGCTAATATTAGTGAGTCTTTTTCTCTTTCTCTTCTTGTAAAGGGTGAAATTATGGTTGAGACTGAAATTCACACTCTGTGTCTTATTCTTTCAGCCTCTTACCCCCAGACTCAGATCAAAATTCTACCACTTCCAAATACTATTAATGCTAATAATAATAGTAACAAGAATCACATTTGTATATCATTTTTATCTTTGTAAAGCATTTTTAGAAATATCTCATTTTATCCTCACAACAACCCGGAGAGTCAGATACTATTACTATACCCATTTTACAGATTTTGAAATTGAGGCTAAGAGTTTAAGTGGATTTTCTAGAGGGTTGATTTAAGTTCTGATCTTCCTGACTCTAGTCTTGGTCCTCTATTCACTACTCACCTCCTTCAATTTATACATTAATGAATTAAAGCACACAAACGTGGAAGGACTTGCCCAAATTTTCACAATTATTAAGTGGTAGAAGTGAGATTTAAACCTAGAACTTCTACATTCAGAACCAGAATTTTCTACTCAACCATCCTGACTGGAAAGTGGAAGATTCACTTAACAACCCATTCCTTAACATTTACTAGAAATTTCCTGTTATCCTCCATATTTATTAGAAATTATTTCCCCTAGATTCTAGCATTCTTTTTGGTTTCTATCATACCCAATTATCATGGGTAATTGCTATTATATATTGGTTTTTTTGCCTTTCTGTTCACCTCACACAAGTTCAGTTTCTGAAGGGTTCCTGAGGGAAGATGATAGATATGTCATTACCCTCCCATCTTCCAGCCTGGCTCTAATTTGTGTTTCCAGATATATTCAAAATTGCTTGTCACACACTGTATCTTATAGCTAAAGTAGTTGTTCTACAAATTCCAAATACCCTCCCCAGACTGAATGTATATTGAGCAGCTGACTCCTTGGCCTGGAGGAATATAATCCTTTGTTTACCCCTTGCTACCTCATTGTAGCTAGGTGATAAGGTAGAGAAAGCACTGGAGTTAAGATGATGTAAATTCAACTCGGATTTCACACAATTATTACCTGTGTGACTTTGGGTAATTTATTTAACCTCTTTGCCTCAGTTTCATTACCTATAAAATTGGGATAATATCACTTAACTCCCAGGGCTGTTAGGAGGAACAAATGAGATAGCATTTATAAAGAACTGAACACAATGCATGACACATAGTGTAAAAGTTAAAATTAAATCTTTAATAATAAAAATATTACATTTTATGAGGTTTATTAAGGATCATTAGAAATCAAGGAATAAAGAGAATACAAAATAAAAACCATGGGCTGGTTAGCCCATTTAAAATCCCGGCGCTTAGCTTACTACCATACTTGCTTCATCATTGCAAAGGAAGAGTGGACCTGGGAGGCATTACTGCCAGTTAAATGCCAATAACGTGATCTTGCCAATGTGGAGATCCAGGAGAGATTATAGGGAATTCTGGGAAATACCAAGGACTTCTGGAGAATGAAGCCTAAGATTCAAAATCTCCATTTATGAAATAGTAAGTGCCATCTACATCTTAGCTGTTATTATTGTTTATTATTATTATTATTATTATTATTATTTTCAATCTTACCTTCCAATGTCTTTTTTCTTTAAGTCTTTGATCATGGCTCATTTCCTGTATGCATCTTCCCTAATACACACAGCTATTAGTTCTATTCCCCCTTCTACAAATACTCCTAGAACATATTGTTTGTTTTCTCTCTTATGCCTTTGAATCCTTAACCTATTTATACTTAAAATAAAATGTTAATTCCTTAAGGGCAGGGACTGTTTAGATTTTATCTTTGTTCCCCAAGGTGCCTTGAATATATTAGATCCTTAGTAAACATATGTTGAATTGAAAACAATTGCTTCACTAATTTTGATTGCCAATGAAAAATTTCTTTCCAAAGCTCTGAAATGTATTATAGTCAAGAAAAGCTGTTATCTGTGAAGAGGACTTAAGCAGAATCCAAAAAACAGGAATTTTTTGAGTTTTCAATTCCATTCAGTCAATAATTCTATTCTCTCTAGTTGTTCAGGTTTTAGGAATCCCCTTCCTTACTGTTTCTCTAGTTTTGCTTCTATTTGCTAGGTACACATACATTACTAAGTCCTACATATATTAGCAGGACTGAGAATTAAATCTGTCCCTCTGACTCCAAATCCTGGGATCTCATGAGTTATTCCAGGAGGTCCTACATTTTTATAGAAATCCCCCTGTAATATCCTTTGCACATCTAAGGAAATTAACAATGCTTGTCTTTGTATATTGTTTTTTTTGTTTTGTCTTGAGCTTGGATATTTTTATCTTAAACACAATGGATAGAATACCAGATCTGAAGTTAGAAAGACTCCTCTTCATCAGTTCAAATCAGATCTCAGACACTTACTAGCTGTATGATCTTGGGCAAGTTACTTTACCTTCTTTGTCTCAGTTTCTTTATCTGTTAAATTAGCTGGAGAAATAAATGGCAAACCCATCCAGTATCTTTGCCAAGAAAACCCTAAATAGTGTCACAACTCAAATACTCTCTTGCCAGGCTGGAAGCACAAGGGCCACTCAAAGGCTTGGTCACACACTTATCACCAAACTATTCCATTTTGTGACTTGGGCCAGATGATCCCTTCTTAGGTAATCTGCTTCACTGAACTCCAGTCCCATCAATGGATGTCACTAGGCTGATATTGAATAAAGGGACAGTTGGGAGGCAGCTGGTGTTATGGGTGTGGAAGGATACCCTTGGGTTCGGGAAGGATGCCTTTTGCAATCATGTAATGACTCCAAAACTTAGCTTAAAACAAAAAGAGATTCATTAATTTAGGAAGTAATGTTGAGAGTGGCCAGGAGGATAGCAAGGTAGAACAGCAAGATGGGGAGCAGTTCCCTGGGAGGACAGCATGAAAGGAAAGGCTGTTCCCCCAAGAGGACAGCATGGATGGAGAGGCTGTCCCCTAGACAACATCAGTGCTGGGGATTTTACACATTCTTCACAACAGTTAGTCACTCAGGCATGAGGTGGGGTGATTGTACTGGGGTCTGCCTGGGGACATAAAGATTCCTTAGTTTTAGGGGACAAGTAGATGTCCTATAGGATAGAGGTGTGGTCTGAAGGTGCATCTTTCAGACCATCTAGAGGATGATCAGAGGGAGAGAGTCATCTCAGGACCCTCGGTGGGGTCATTGGGTGTTTTTAGGCTCAGAGTTAGAAAAACAATAAGGGAGTTTCCTTGACAATAGTTTGCCTGGGTTTCTGGGGTACAGTGCCCATGTCAGCTGGGAGGCTCAGTAGATGGAAAGCCAGGGCCAGAGTATTAAGTATTAAGTATATATTACTAAGTCCTACATGTATTAGCAGAACTGAGAATTGAATCCTGGGTTCAAATATGACCTCAGACACTTCCCAGCTGTGTGAGCCTAGGCAAGTCACTTAACCCCCATTGCCTAACCTTTACATAATATTGATTCTAAGGGGAAGGTAAGGGTTCCAATGTTTTTAAAAGATTACATATATATATATATATATATATATATATATATATATAGAGAGAGAGAGAGAGAGAGAGAGAGAGAGAGAGAGAGAATGAGAGAGAGAGAGAGAGAGAGAGAGATGGCTCAGTGAATAGAGAAGCAGACCTCAGACACTTCTTGGCTGACTTAGAAAAGTCACAAGCTCAGTTGCCAAGTCCTTACTGCTTTTCTTCCTGGGAACTAATACCCAACAATCTTTCCTAGAAGGCAAGTATTTTTTAAAATGCCAAATATAGTACATGTATCTGATTGGTTTTAGCCAATAAAAACTCAGAATTACCTTGCTTCAGGCTTACTCCAAAATGTAGAGCTGTCTGAGCTCTATAAGGCTCTGAGGAAATGGAATCTGTTTTAGCATTATTCCTAAAAAACAAAACAAAAAAACCCCAAAACTAAACTAAAAGAAGTCTGTTTATAGAGTAAACAAGTTTGGAGGCAAAACTCCAGGGAAAATAACAGTGTATTTGCATATGAAGGAATGGTCTTATTTGGTATTTTGAGTGGAGAGAGAAGCAAAAAAAAAAAGTTTGTTTCTCAAAACTGACTTTAAATCCACTGATTTGGACTAACTGCCCTCTCTGTGAAAAAAAACAAAACAAAACAGAAACAAAACAAAACAAAACAAAAAACAAAACAAAACTTGACTAACAACCTTCTAAACTAGAAGTCCAGGGTCAGCTTTAAAAAAATCTGCTGGAAAACTAGAAGGGGTGGGGTTTCTTTTCTCCAAGCTGAAAAATGGCTAGGGCAGGCTAGAAAAACCCACCTGGAGTGTGGAAAGGGATTGGGGTGGAAATATTTTTATGTCACCCTCTGGATAGAGATTTGACTCAGAGATAGAAGTAGGAGGTGGCAGTGGAGCAGCACACTGGATTGGTGCATAGGGTGCCAGAAGCAGCTGGGCTGGGAGGCAGGAAGACCTGGCCACTGTGCAGAGCACTACATAAGCAGATGGCAGGAAAGCAGCAACGGGAGCAAGAGATGGGCAGCTATCTGCTCAAAAATTTTGAGAATTTGTAAGAGCTTTGTGGTAAGCGGAAAATTTAAAGATTAAAATTAATATACAATAACTAAGTATTATATTTTTAAATTTTTATTAATAATAAATAAAGGAAAAGAACCTGAACTCAGTCCCATCTTATGAGAAAAAAAAAGTACATGGGAGGAATTACAGCCAGTTAAATATCAATAATGTGATCTCACCAAGATGGAGACAGGAGAGATTATAGGGAATTGGGAAAATACTAAGGACTTATGGGGAATTAAGTCAAAAGTTCAAAATCTCCATTTATACTCCATCTGAGGACAGTTTTCATGATTTGTTCCCAAGACAGTCATAGTGATCACTACTTCCCTTGGTAAATACTCACAACCCATCAATTTAATAACCTATTTTAGCTCAATAATCTATACTTTGAAAAATTTGATTTCTTGTTCCTCTTAAAATCCAGGACAAAATTTCTTATATCCTATCAGTGCTCCTGGTCTCTGCAATTACTCATTCCTCAGTTCAGCAGTCCTATCTACAAGTTCTTTCCATTCCCTTGGGTCACCCTCATCTAGACAAGATCCACTCAAGATTACATGGTCTAGTGTGCACCACAGCCCTTGATTCATTCAATTTGACAAACAATTATTAAATAACTGCCATGAGCCAGGCATGGTGATAAGCACTGAATTCACAAAGTCAAAAGGGAAATCTGTTCCTGTCCTCAAGGAACTTATATTCTATTGAGTGGGAACAGCACATAGACAGGTTAAATATAGCATACATACAAGGTGTAAACCTTAAAATTTCTTAGACTTATAAATGTTTGAAATTTCACCATTGGGAAATTTCATACTTGGAAAATTTCTTACTGATAGTTTTGGAATGTGAACCCCATTGGCATGGAAGGTTCCTTCTCCTCCCTTCTTAAGATTACTTTAGGACAGAAACCTTTTGCTGAACAATGGAAAGGGCTTTGACCTATGCTTAAGCACAGAACAGGAATTTCTTTGAGTCATGATTGATTTTAGAATTGATACAATAGAGATACTTGGAATGACAGAAGAAGGTCTTGGAAAATACAATTTCCACCCCACTCAGTCCTAACAGGATTTCGGAAGGGCTGCAGCATAGATCAAAATTTAATTATTTGAGAATATGACCTCCAACAGACATGTGCAAAGCCACAGACCTCTGGGCGGTCCTGGGTTAAGCTAGAACCACCATTGGCACAGGGAAATTGATGGACAGTGATTGGTAGATGTGAGAACTGAGGGGAGGGAACTTGGATGGTTTCCTGAAAGATAGAGGGGTCTGAGGACTGAGGGGGTGGTGGGAGAGTTTTGGCTCTGGTGTGGTTGGAGAGGTGCTCTGAGAAGCTTGCTCTGAAGGAAGCTGAAGGAGGGGGCCTCTGAGACTGTTTCTCCATTTTGGGCATGTGAGTAATAGGGACTGATCTCTTTTCTTTGCCCCAGCTATCTAAGGGCTTGGGCCCTTTTGGCCCAGCCTAAACAGAAGGGGTATTTAAGCCCTATTCCCTTCTCTCCCCTTTCTCTCTTCCTCTCTCTCTCTCTCTCTCTCTCTCTCTCTCTCTCTCTCTCTCTCTCTCTCTCTCTCTCTAATTCCTTTCTTCCTCCTGTCTGTAATTAAACTCTATAAAAGGTTGACGGCTGACTTGAGTTTTCATTTAGGAATTACATAGCTGAATTCCTTGGCGATCTTAAATTAATATATATCAGTCTTTTAAAAGTGATTTCCTTGTCACAAAGGGCAATTCAAAGTGGTTTCAGATAAGGAGAATCAAGAAAGGCTTCATATAGAAAGTGCATTTAAGTTGAGACTTTCAAGGAATTAAGATCAAAGGAGTTAAGAATGAGTAGGGGAATTGATGATGAAGGGGTAGGGAGGGTGGAGATGGCCAATACAATGATGTGGAGACAGGAAGGAGAGTGTCATGTACAGAGGAGTCCAGTTTGACTGAATTGTAAGAAGACTAGAGGGAGAATAATGTAGAATAAGTGGAAAAATATAAGTTGAAGCCTGATTGTGAAAGAACTTCACATGATAAAAAACATGTTTGTATTTTATCTTAAGGGGAATATGATAGAGGAATGATCCAGAGACTTTGAGGGACAGAGCCTGGAGGACATGTGAAGTTTTGCATCCACAGTGGGGGATGGTGAAGGAGGTTTGGAATCTTGAGGGAAGGGGAGATTCTAGGGGGAGAGAATTGATCTCTCTCTTGCTTGAGATAGCCAGGGGTGACAGACTGATCAGAGATTTCTTTCCTGAGCCATACAAAATCCCTCATTGATCCTAATCACCATTTCCCCCCAAAAGACACCAAGAGTTGTGGCAAACCCTGAGAAGAAGAGGAGGAGCATCAGAAGATCTCATACAGTTCCTGTGACACCCTGAGTCTGGACATTGACTCTGCTGTGCTAAGACCAGGGGTCACCAAACCCTGAGCCTCTTAGAGACCAGGCTGACAACTCTCAACTTGGGGTGGGGGTGGGGAAGAAAGATATTTTAGACAGATAGGGACTTTCCTTACCCTCTTTCCTATAAACTCCAACCTGCAGACATCTTGTTTATCTTATTCTAACCACCATTTGTTAGAATAAAGTGTCATTTATCTTAAATTGACTTCCTTGTCCTATTGAAGGGGGAGAGAGCAAATTTCTCTCTCTCTCCCCAAGGGAAAGGTTTGCCCATTAAATAGTTATTAGAGGGGAGTAAAGGCAGGGATTATGGAGAGACTTATTTGAAGAAGACTGAATGGGGAATCCATCTCACTCTCCTTCTACTTTCTGGGATCATCTACTCTTTCTCCATTATATCCAAACCAACCCTTTAATACAGGAACAGGGAGCCAATTAAACTTCTTGAGAAGAGGAATGAGCTGGTCAGAAAATATTTTTGGAACATTTCTTTAGTAACTGTTTGGAGGATAGATTATAAAGGGGAGAAATTTGGGCAGAGAGACCCATCAAAAGGTTTAAAGGATTCAAGAAAAAGGCATGAACTAGGGTGGTAACTGTATGAGGAATGAGGAATTGGATTTAGTGGCCTTAAATATACCTCTATCTGTCATGTAGGTCAGGAGCAGTACATTTTGACGTATGAAGGCTAACTTTTTGGTCATCTCTTTTTTAAAATCATATTTCTCAAATGCTTTCAATGACAGTGAGCAAAGACTTAAAATTCTTAGTCTATATTTTAGGAATCTCATTCTGAAGCTATTTGTGTTGGCTGCCTGAAACATGTGTATAAATTGAGTAAGATTTTTGTGAGTCACACAAATTATGTATGCCATACATTTGCTTAATCCCTTTGATACTATTGTCAGGTGAATAATTGTTCATTTAATTCTTGTTGTGAGAATAATATTACACTCAAATTCCTGTGTGGAAAAACATGTTAATGACTAGACTGGTTTCCATGACAACGTATTGCTAATAAGAACCACGTAGAATATTAAAACAGTAGTTCATTAAGTCATATAAATATATTTATTAGCAATAATAATAACTAACATTTATGTAGCATCTTTACATTTGAAAAATGCTTTATTTATGCTAACTCATTTGCTCTTCACACCAACCCTATGATATAGGTTAATTAAATTTTTCAGAGAGAGAAATTGAAATATGTTAAGGGACATGCCCAAGGTCACAAAAAATAGTAAGTGACAGAGGGAGGACACAAATACAGTTCCTCTGACTCCAAATTTAGCACTCTCGTCTATTATAAAATTCTGCCTCTGTATTTATTAATGTATAATAAAACACACACACACACACACAGAAGCAGTATGGCATAATAGATAAAGGTCTGACCTTGGAGTAAGGAAGACCCAGATTCAAATCATGCTTCAGACACATTCTATCTGTGTAAGTCATTTTGCCTCAATATTCTAGGAAATTCTCTTAAGGTTATAAACTGCAGAAATTGTTGATCTACATTAGTGGAAGTAGCTTCTGCATCAGCATTTCTTCATACATTTGATATTAATGTTCTGGATCTGTGAATTTCAAAACTACTCCACCCTATTCAGACCATTCTTTAGAAGATCGGATTTAGCTATTCCCTGATCAATAATAAATAGAGATACTTAGAATAACAGAATCAGGTTTTGGAAACTACATTTTCCACCCTACTCAGTGTAACAAGATTAGGAAGGGCTGCAGCAAACTCAAGATTTAATTATTTGAGAATATGGCCTTCAACAGATATGTGTAAAAAAAGAACAGACCTCTGGGTGGTTCTAGGTCAAGCTAGAGCCACCACTGGCACATGTGAGACACAGGAAGTGAGGTAGAGAATAGCCTCTGGAGTTCTCAGGACTTCCTGTGAGGAGGGCTAGAGTCAGTTCGAGGCTGGTGCTTGGAGTTGGAGGAGCCCCATGGACTGCTTTCCTTCAGATTGGTCACATGAGTGATAAGGACTGATCCCTTTCCTTGCCTTGGCTATCCAAGACCTTAAAGCCCGATTTGGCTCAGCCTGAGCCAGAGTGGGTCTGGGTCTGGGTTAAACATATTTCCTTCTCTCTCTCTCTCTCTCTCTCTCTCTCTCTCTCTCTCTCTCTCTCTCTCTCTCTCTCTCTCTCTCTCTCTTTCTCTCTCTTTCCCCCTCTAATACTTTCTTCCTCCTGTTTGTAATTAGAACATCATAAAAATTTGGCAGCTGACTTGAGTGTTTCATTTAGGAATTATATAAGTTAATTCCTTGGCAACCTTAAATTAATATATATCAGTCTTTTAAAGTGATTTCAATATCACAGATCATAAAAAGAAAAAAACCACTGTGGTAAAGTATCAGATATATTATATTAACATGAAAAATGGCAGTCCTGGACCCTAAGGAATTTGCAAACTGAAAGGGCAATGCAGAAGAAGTGCTGATCTTGGCCTCATGACATCTAACATTTAATGTCTATTTGAGCACATAACTTCTATACTTAGTGTTCTAATTTATCCATCAAAGGGAATTAAGCCGGTGACCCTCATGGCCCATTCAGTTTTGATCCTTGGACTATACTATGATCTCTTACAATCAGTGCAGGTAAGTGTTAGAGAGACTGAGGAAGTATGAAGCTCATTTAGCTGGGAAAATCAGGGAACAGCCCATGGAGGAGGCAGCATCTTTATAGGACCTTGAAGAAAGGGTGATGTTCCATCAGACAGAAATGGGGAGGGTGTCTATTTCTGAGATGAGATTTCTGTTGTTTCACCATTTTGTGACTTCCCTTTAATGGCTTCCCCTTAACTACATGTATTGTTTCTCCTATTAGAGTGTAAATTTCTAAACAGCAAGTATTTTCTCAGTTTTTGCTTACTTTCTTTCATTTTATTGTTAACTGGGAAGGAAGTCTATAGTGGAGTACCTTGAGGTTGGGACTCGTATGACATTTTTTAATCAGTGAATAGAGAGGCATATAGAAAATTATTAATTTCACATATGACACAAAGCTAAGTTGGAGAGTTATCATATAAGGTGATAGGATCAGGATTCAAAATTATTTTAGCAGACAAAAAGATTGAGCCAACTTCAATAAGGTGAAATTTAATAACAATGAGTGATAAAGTTTTAGGATTATGGAACCATGGGATAATCAATTTGTAGCTACAAGGGACCTTAAATGCCATTTGATTCAACCCTTTCATTTTATTGATAAAGAAATGAAAATCAAAAGAAATTAAATTATTTATTCAATCAAGGTCACCATGAGAAGTAAGTACCGATGAGGAGTTTGAATTTGCATTTTTTTAAAAATTCATTTCTCATTCCATATACCTTGTTAACTACCCATAGCTTTGTCCTGATTAAAGAAAAATACACTTCATACTTGAGAAATAAGGTAAGAGGGATAAGGGCTAAAACAGAACTTTAGCTGAAAAAAGATCTACAGAATTTAGTGTACTGTGGATGTAACAAGAGTTAGGAGATTCACATGGTAGCCAAAAAAGCTAATATAACCTATAGCTGTAACTAGGAAGTGATGACCAGAGGTGTGTACTTCCTTAATAAAGTGGTCTTCTAGTTTGCCATCCCCCAAACTCATGGCCATCCAATGACTGTATAACTTATTATACTATAATAGTCTCACCCATATCCCAGGACCTATTTTCTGACACAAGCATTTCATGCCTTTCCTGACTCACTGCTATGATCCATCTGCCCCCTCATCCCAATTCTGTCTCCTCTCAAAGGATAACTTATGTGACCAAGGCCCACTATATTCCCTGCTATGTTCTTGGCTACCACATTCCTAAATCTTCACCTTTCCCATGGACTACCCAGCATGATTGTGTCCAGCTGAAGTTTACCGTGAACTTCTGCCCTCATTTACATTTTCCTTAGGAGCCAGAAAAGTCTTAGACTCTGTTAGGATCTTAGACTGCATTAAGAGATTCCACGTCTAGACCTCAGTAGTTGATTATCCTACTGTACACTGCCATAGAATGGCCACATCTAGAATTTCTCTCAGTTCTGTATTATACATTCAATGAGCCACATCTAAGAATGCTATTGATAAGCTAAACAGCATTTAGAAGAGAGCAGTCAGTCCAATAAAAGACCCTGAGATATATAGTCATTTGATTGTTAGTGTTCATAGAGTATGTGTAAAATAATTGGCCCCCATTAAAATTCATAGGCAGCTAGGTGGCACAGTGGATAGAGCACCAGGCCTGGATTCAGGACGACTCTTCTTCCCTAGTTCAAATCTGTCCTCATTTACTTATTAGCTGGGTTAGCCTGGAAAAGTCATTTACTCCTGTTTGCATCAGTTTTCTCATTTGTAACAATGAGCTGGAGAAGGAAATGTCAATCCATTCCAATATCTTTGCCAAGAAAACCCTAAGAGAGATCATGTAGAATCGGACACACCTGAGAAAACAACTGAATGACAATAATTGAAATTCTTAGTTGTTTTTTTCAATACATTATTTTTGGATCAATAAAAAAAAAAAACTATGCCAACACTCTTTTAATCCAAGTTTGGTGTAGAGTTGAAATGAGATACTAGCAAGTCACTGGACATACAAACAGACTGACATTGACCTAACAGATTAAGTATATGCAACAAGAGTACATTTAGGTTCTCTGTATATGGTCAGTAGGTCATGAGGATTTGGCCACTCATGTGGTCTTAGGCACCCACAAAGTCTGAAAGGTCTTGACTACATATAAGTGGGACATTTTATGTTCCTAGAAGAGCAGAAATCTGGGAAACTAAAACTAATCATGACTCAGAGGAAGAATTGTAATATTTTTGGATATTATATTACAGGAAGTAAAAAGATATAACAGAGAGATTCTACACAATAGTCAGAGAACATTGTAAGTCACAAGTATGTAAGTGTTAATATCTAAGACTGATGATTTAATTTTATTATTCAGTCATTAGAAATACAAACATAATATGAAATTATCTCTGCCCAGAAAAGACTAATATTCTACAAAAGTGCATGGACTTGGCTCATTTTCCAGTCCCCAGCAGGGAATGCAAAAATGATGTTAGCTAGCTTCGTTTCTGAGTATTTCTCCTGATCCTAATTTGTTTTGTGCTATGTTACCAAACATAGAAAAAATAATGGTCCAATGGTTCTGGGAAATTATAGAGTGTTTATAAAGAAAGCACAGTCAACAACAAAAATTTCAAATTCTTAAAGTGAAAATGTAATGAACTTTAAAAGTCCTCTACAACACTGCTTTCTGTAAGCAATACGGAAAATGGATATTGTAGTGAAGAATATTGTATAATCAATTTCTTCCAAATTCAATAGTTTCCAATTATAAAACACTTAATGATATGAAGCAACCACATCCTTCTCACTAAGTTTTTTTTTTTTTGTTTTTTTGTTTTTTGTTTACAACACTGTTAGATTTAGGGATAAAATTGATCTGAAAAATGTTACCAAATACCCTGTGTTAATTGTCACTATTGGTAGATGACGATAGTAAAGATAAATTTGAATGATTTTATTGTAAGAGTTCTGCTGAAGTCTCTTTGAACTGGCATGAAAAACTCAGGGTGTCTAGATATATGAGAAAACAGAGACCAAGAGAAGTCAAGTGATTTGTTCAAGGATCACACAGGAAGTAAGTCACAGAGCCAAGAGTTGAACTCAGTTCATGTGACTCCAAATTCAGAATTTTTTTCACCATATCATACTACATCCCATATGAAGATTTAAATACCAGGAGTAAGAAACACGTTAAATGATTTGTTCAGGGTCACACACTTAGTAAGTGTGAGAGGTTGTATTTGAACATGAGTCTTCCTGACTCAAGACTCAATATTCTTTCTACTAAACTATCTAGTTATTATTATAGCTATTGTGATATTCATTTTATTTTTCCAAGTTTCTAGTTTCATCCATAAAATATGTATGGAGGGGACGGGTTAGAACATAAAAGGGATATTTAGGTAGCAAAGAACTGTAAAAGAAAAAGTGAATCAGGAAGGTTTGATCTCTAATCCTGCCTTTGATACTTACTGGCTATGTGATAGAAGGGAAATCACATAATATTGCTTGTTTTTAAAAATTGGCATAGGATTTGTTTCCCTCTAAAACCACAGCAACATGATAGTTTTCCACAATTTTTCAAAGATTATCAATGGTGGATTGGCAATCACATTTGTCAATTCTTCCAGTTCCCTGGGATATAACTTTTCTAGATCAGATTCAAATTTATCAAGAAGTGTAAGATTTTGTTTTGTTTTTTATCTTTTTCCCACTTATCTTGAATTTGAACTGTCATAGACCTTAGTGTTCTATCCTTCCCAGTCTAAAGATAACATTCTTTTTGGAAGAGAAACTGAAGGAAGACCTGAATTCAAATTTGAACTTATTAGCTATGTGACCCTGGGCAAGTCACTTAATTCTATTTGCCTCCATTTCCTCATTTGTTAAATGAGCTGAGAAAGGAAATGGCAAATCACACCAGTATAGTCACAAGAAAACCCTAAATATGTTCACAAAGAGCCAGATATGACTAAAAATGTCTGAACAACAATTCTGCTTTTTTCTTTGTCATACTTTATCACCTCATTCCAGCCAGTCTGCAGCTCATTTTTATTAAGAACATTTTAAAGGATAGGCACTGTGCTAAATAGTGGAGATAAAAAAAGGCAAAAAACAAAAAAGCAAAAGCACAACCCTTAGGATGCTCACATTCCAATGTAGGAAATAACACGGAAATAGTTATGTATATAGAAGATACACAAGATGTAAATGGCAGGCCACTAACATTTTTTGAGACAGAAGAGTTATCGGAAAAAAACTTATTGTAGAAAATGGAAATTGAGATGATTCTCAAAGGAAGCCAGGAGGTAGAGGGGAAGAGGAATAGCATCCCAGACCTAGGAGATAGTGTGGAAAGGAAACTAGACTGACAGTTGGTGGGGGAAGGGGGAACTGAGAGTGGCAATTGGGTCTTGTGACTAGCACTTCCTTCTTGCCGGGAGTGGCAGTTGGGTCTTGTGACTAGCACTTCCTTCCTGCTGGGTTTGGACTTCCTCCCTGGTGTTGGAGGAGGAGCTTGTTCAGCCCAGTCTGGTGTGGTGTGCCTCTTTTTGGTTCAGCCCAAAGATTCAGGCCCAATCACTTCTGAAGGTCAGACCTGTTCTTGGTTGCTTTTTGTCTACTGCTAAGATTCTGAATTAGACAAAGTGAGGGCTGATATAGAGTAGATGGGAGTGGGAGAAACCCTCTGCCAGCCTCTAGGGCCTGGCCTCAGCTCTGATGGTGAGAAAAAATTCCAATCCCAACTGGTTAATAAGCTTTATATTATTTGAATTTTCAGTCAGATAAGTGGACTATCTTTTCTGCTGATCATCAGTTCAGTCATTCAAGACAAACAGACCTTATTGGACCCTTTCTGCTCCTCTCGGCAGGGGGCATCTCCTTTGCCTCACTGAACAATATTCCCTCTCTCCCCTCAACTCCTCCATAGCCTGCTACAAACCTCACATTATCCCCAGGTTTTCCTATCCTCCCCATCCTTTTCCCAATAAATATTACAGTAGCCAGTGAAAGGGCCTAGTGTTGGTAGACGGAGTGTCAAATGTGAGGAAGAGAAAGAAATCCGGAATAACTAATGATAGATTATGTGGAGAGTAATTAATTTTCAGACCAAAATTCATAAGGAACCACATTTTGATAATCCATTATATACCTTCATTGGTTCTCCTTTTCTCCCAAATATAGTTAAGAACAACAATAGCAACAAATCCTCTATTTTGTCCTTAATATTCCTCAGCAGACTCATCTCATATTGAGTTTTGGTGCTTGGATAATATTTCAGACTAAAACAATCTTTCATTCACATACATCCAGCATAAACAGCTCAGTCTGGAAATCCACTCAAAAAGACAGTTTGCAAATGTCCCCAATAGGAATAGCAATAAAAATACCTTAAAAATCATAAAGTACTTCAAACATTTCTGATAAATTTCAGAACTGTAACTACATTAGAGTCTCTTCACATAATTTTGCCCAAGTGAAGCAGGATATAATGATTGAAATTCTCCAGTCATTTCTTAATTTTAAGTTAATTGAAAAACAGGTCATTCAATACAATTCTAAATTGGACAACTGATTCCCTCCACAATCCAAATGGGCATCCAAGACAGTGAGTGTTGCAAAAGAGAGAGCTCCTGGTGAGCAGGTCAACATATACTCCTTGTGACTTCACCACTCCATCTCTCCCAAGAACATCCCCAAACATCTCTGATCATTAAAAAGCCACTGAGGAAGTGTACTTAGAGACCCCAACTCCTCCCTCCTTACTTCATCACAGAAAGAAGAGAGTCTTTGTTCATACAAGGAAGGACACCAACACACCCTTTCCTCCTCCTTCCTGAATAAGTCACTGTCATCCAACTTGGAGGTTAGAGCTTACTGACATTTCTTACCTAAGAGAGTTCTTGTTTGCAGATAAATAAGGAGTAGGTCTCCACCCTGCCTCTAACAAAAGCCAGCCCAGGGTGATGCCTTGAGGCCAGGAAGTAAATTACTTTAGCTTGGAATCTGGCTGACCTTCAAAAACCTGAGGTTTAAAAAAGGTTTCATATAGAAATTATTACAATTCAATATTAATTTTCCACAAAGAGATAGTAGAGGACAAAACATTTCCACATCTTTTGTCTCTTGGGATCTTTTCAACTACCCTTTGAGACAGGTAAATAAGTGGAAAATTTTTGCTATCTGAACTCAAAAAAAATTCCACTCTGTTCCATAAACATTTATTAAACTCTTACTATGTACAAGGTATATTGCTGGGCATTTAGGAGTCAAAAACAAAGTGAAAAGTCAGTCACTGCCCTTAGACAAAGCATTTTGCGGGAGTAGAATTTGGTTCCTGGACAAAGTAGAGGGTGGAGATACATTATTAAATCATTTAAGTAAATGCAATATAATTTTATGAGGGAAAGGGCACTCATAACTGGGGAACAAAAAAGAGTCATGAAAGCTTCCCGTAATAGGTAGCCTCTGAGCTGAGCCTTCAGGGAAGATAAGAATTCTAAGATCTGAAGAAACAATACAGGCAAAAGTTGGAATGCTGAGCTTAAAGAACAAGATGGAGGCCATTTGGGCCAGATGGAGAAAGTGTCTAAGGGATTAATGAGAAGTTCTGGAAGAGCAGAGTGGGGCTAAACTGAAGTATTTGTATTTTATCCATAAGTTACTTTGTCTCTAAATTCCATGTGTAGATACAAACATATGCCTTGCATGTGCACAAACACACATGTACCTACAACATACACAGCACACACAGAATTCATATGTGTATAATACATATTCTCACACATGTGTTTATGCCCCCTATATATATGTATGTGTGTGTGTGTGTGTGTGTGTGTGTGTGTGTGTTTGTGTGTGTATACTAATGTATATATGATAGCCAGGTGTAGTAAGGGTAAATTTAGGGGTTTTGACTGATATATTATACTAATGATCGCCAGGGATTTAATTCAATCCCAATAAAAATATTCAACTCAGTTTGGGAATTTTATGGTGGTTTAATTCATATTGAGGGAAGGAATTAAGAAGAAGAAAGAGGGAAAGGGGTACAAGATTTCTCCAATCTAGCGTAAGCCAAAGGGAGTTCAGAGAACTCTGGCATGAGGCCTCCTCAGAAGATGAAAACTAGCTTGGCTTCCTAAGAGGATAGTGTTTTTGGAAAGGTAAAGAAAAAAAAAGGAATCAGCCTAAACTCCGAGAGAACTCAGGAAGACGCCTTACCTGACCCACACTACTGAGCTTCTCCCAGTCACCTCACCAAGGACGCTCATCGCCAAACCCAGACAAGAGCTACAAGCATGCCGAAATGCCCAGCATGCTGCCAGAGCTACGTCTCCATGAAAAAGCCAGAGCCACGTCTCCGGGAAAAGAGACCAGCGAGAGGAAGTGACATAAATAAATAGACTTTTTTTTACATCACTTCCTGTGTCTCACACATACCAATGATAGCTTAAGCTTGACTTAGGACAGACCAGGAGGTCTGTCAGTTGTTTCTTATTTGTCACTTGCTAGCACATGTCTGTCATAGGCCATCCTCCTCAACATTTAATCCTTAAGTAGGGGTATTTACATTTCTGTTTGTTAGGATTTTTAAAACCAATCAGGGAATAGAAAATCTAGAATTCACAATATTTAGAGGTTATATATATGGTAAATATATAGCTGATTTCATAGTCAAGAAGGCTGAGATTCAAGTCCTGACTTTGAGACACTCTGATTTGAATGAAGATTGTGCCATACCATTTCTTGCCTTATTTCCTTCATGTGTTTTTTCTTACACATGAGCTATATGCCTTATCTTACAACATGAGGAGTAAGGATGTTTGTACTGCATGACAACTGGACTAACCCATTTCAGATTATTTCATGCCTAGGAAGGGAAAGAAAGGAAGGAGGGAGAGAATTTGGATTGCAAATGGTCAGAAAGCAATTGTTAAAACATTGTTTCTACATTTAATTTGGGAAAAAAAGACATAGAAAGTGCTAAATAAATAAATAAAATAAAACACACTAATTGTGTGACCCCCAAGTAAGTCACATAGCATCTCAGAGTTCCAAGTACCTTTTGTAAAAATTAAAATTAATCATCAGTAATTTAAATATTATATTTAAGAGATTTATTAATGATCATTAGAAATAAAGGAATAAAAAGGCAACAAAATAAAAAAACCACTTGCCCATGGCTAATCAGCCTGTTTAAAATCTCTGCATACCACCAAGATCACCACCCAGGAAGGAAAGAGGCCCAGAGCAGGAATGCCCACTGAATTGATCCTCTGCCTACAGCAACTACATAACTATAGGAAGTCAGTGGACTCCCAGGAAATGTAGTTTTTAGGGTAACAGATTTCTAATTACAAACATTTATATTATATATCAGTAGACAAATTTCCTAACAGGAAGCTCCTTGTACACATAAATTTGTAGATATGTACATATGATATTATACATATGCATATTTAATTTTATGATAATACATTATGACATGATAAAATCCAATAGGAAATGATATGACATACACAATGTAGTATAATATAATATGAATAATATATAGATATTATATTACTTCTGTATATTATATAATATTTTTCACAATAAGTCAATAAACTATGTGCTACAAATATTACTCATCTCATTTTACAAAGGAGGAAATCAGGACTGGCTGAGGTTAAGGATGTGTTGAAGTCATAAACCTAGCAAGAATGGGAAATGGGAATCCAAAACTGGGGTGGGTGTAATTCCAAATTCACATTTACTACACTTTGCCAGACTCACCAGACAAGCTGCTAATCAGAAATGATAACTCAGTCTTACTGATTAATTAGATAGAAGAAAAATAGCTAATTTCCTTAGCTATTTCAAATAATGAAATGTTTCCCTTTCAATTTAAAGACCTTACAGATAAATCTCATTTTATGCCATAGGACTTCAAATTATATTTCAATCATAAATATTTTTTGTATCACTTGTTACATCACATGTGTGATGTCAGGCAAATTGTTTCATTTCTCTAAACACCAGTTTCTTTACTTATAAATTGGGAATCATAATACTTGAACCACTTCCCTTTAATGTTGGATTTTTTTTTCTATGGCTGAGCTGTTCTGGTTGGAGAATGGGTACTCAAATCATCTAATCTACTATATTTTCCCTATGATATGTAGCATGCATCTTTAATGTTTGCAAAACACTTCACATGTTATCCTAATTTCCTAATAATCCTAAATATCCTAATCCTAAGAACACGACCCTCAGAAATAGATATTATTATTATTTTCATCTCTAGAGATGTCAAAGAACTTGGATTCCGAGGGATTCAGTGCCTTAACCAAGGACACACAACTAGGTACATATCCAAGACAGGATTTGAACATAGGTCTTCTCGATTCCAAGTTCAATACACCAACCACTGAACCACCTATCTGACTCTCCATCTATCCCTGACTCCTTGCTATCTGTTGTCATGTATCTTTCTCCAGAGATCCGTCCAGCAGCCTCTCTGAGGACCAGGGTCTGTCTGCCCAAGGATGTCATCACGGTCAGATAAATGAGATGAGACACACCATGCATTCAGCCCATGCACACAGGCATCACACAGTGTTCTGCCATAGTATCATGGTATGCTTATTATACAGGTTTTTGGTACACACACATAATTAATTCTCTACGTATGTGGCATTCTATAGATTGATTGGATATTTTCAAATCACCTAAACAACACTCTTGTGATGTTACTACAACAAAGAATTCTGTGATCATTTACTAGGTTTCTATGACACTCTGTGATAGATATGATTAGTGTGAATAAAGCCATTTGTAGGTTAGTACCCCTTGACTTGCTAAAAGGATTATTGTGCTTTTGGTCAGTTTTCACTATCCATCATAATTGCCTGGGAGATGAACAACAAAACATTCGTATCTAGGGGTGAGGACTTTAGGCAGACCAATTTTGGGGTTTTCTTCAATTTACAAGTTCTGTTTTTCTTGTGTTACTTTGAAATGCCTAGTTGCTTGGCTTCTGTTCCAATAAATTCATTCGAGTGTGGTAACTTTAGGACAAAATGCATTATAGTATTTATTGTAGGGTCTTGGAGTGTATCTTGTGCTTGAGAAAGGAGGGCAGCAGTCTTTGGGTTTTTATTCTATAATTGCAATCTTTTTGGGGTAATAACCTAGGGGGCTTAAAGTAGGGTATATTGTTATTGATCCTATAATATTTGATCTCATGTTATTTCTCCTGTATTGGGGAGAGAATAATAATCATGACAAGTCCAGTAGTGGGGAAAATTTTGGGAAAGAAGTCACAAAGTGGGGTCAGCAGAGGGCCCTCATTCTGGGGTCTGCTTTGCTGACCTTCCTTCCTCGGACTGTGACCTTATCAAATGGTCGGAGTATGATGGCCTCTGGCATCTTTCTATTTTTTTTTTCTCTTCTTGTTCTAAGAACAGTAATCAAGTTAATATTTCCATTGCTTTTAGAAAAGGCATGGAAATAGTTCTATGGCTCCCATCACTGCCCCAAAGATCCTAACCACCCTTTCCTATAGTAATCCCCTTTCTAACCATCATGACTTTATATATGCTATGTCCCTCATTAGAACAGTTTTGTGAGGGCAGACTACCTCATTTTTGTATTTGTATTCCAAGCATCCAAATTAGTACTTGGTAAGTGCATACATATTAGGTATTTGATAAAATCTTTTTTAAAAAATTCATTAACATGTTTAATGTGGAGAGAATCATATAACATCATAGAGTTAAAGATTTTTCTTTATTTATTTAAAATTTTTTATATTTAGTATACTTTCCTGTGGTTACATGATTTATGATTTCCCCATCCTCTGCTCTTTCCTCCCCGTTCCCAGAGCTGACAAGCAGTTCCACTGAGTTATACATGTATCATTGTTCAAAACCTATTTCCATGTTATTATTCATGTTTGCAGTAGAGTGATTCTTTAACATCAAAACCCTAATCATATCCCTATTGAATTATGTGATCCATCCTATGTTTTTCTTCTGCATTTCTGTTCTCAAAGTTCTTTATTATAAGTTTCTCTGGATTGTCCTGAGTCATTGCATTGCTGCTAGTATAAAAGTCAATGATTGTGCCATAATGTATCAGTCTCTGTATCATTGATTTATATTTAATAACCCTTACCTTTCACCTTAGCATCAATACTAGGTAAGGGTTCTAAGGCAGAAGAGTGGTAAAGGCTAGGCAATGGGGGTGTTAAATTTATTTGTGGTTGAGACTGAAATATATTAATAGGTGGTGGTCAGGGATTTAATTTCTAAATCTCAAAATGAATTACTAAAGTAAAATGTAATTTATGGTAGTTTTATTTACAATAGAGGGAAGATATTAATAAATGAGAGAGAGAGAGAACTCCAGCTTCCTCTGAGCCAGGTAGACATTCTAAGGCCCTAATCAGGGAAAAAAGTCTCAAGATGATGGTTTATACCTCTGAGAAAGGCAGAGTTACTAAGACAGCCTTTCATTCACCAATGGTGACTGTCTAAAAGGAAAGCAGTCTGAGGTCTCCTGCACGAGCTCCTCCATGGGTCCAGTTCCACAGCCAAGTTCAAGTGTCCATCTTCCAGTCTCTCCTCCAAGTGAGAGTTCTTCAATCTAACTCGAATCAAGTATCTTCTTCTTGCCTCTGGTCCTCTTTTTAAAGAATTTTTTCTGTTGTGCCACCTCTCCTAAATTTCATATCTACCAATCACAGCAGATGCTCCTCTCCAGGACTGCCCACTCTTTAGTTCACACCTTCTTTGGTTAGATTATACCTTTTTTGGTTAGTTCACCTTTTGTAGTTAGTTAACACCTTTTTGAAGTTAAAATGGGTAGATATACTTCAAATACTGAGTTACCACCTTTTGGGGATTAAAATCTAAAAATATACTGGATTACAATTCAATCTTCCCAATAAAGGAAGAGCTAAGTACCTTCATCGTTACAATCAGGGGATTACAATTTAATCTTCACAATAAAGGAAGAGCTAAGTATCTTCATTTTTACAATCAGGGGAGAGCTTAATCCAGTCTTCATAGGGGTCAAGTGACTTGCCCAGTGTCACCTAGCTAGGAACTGTCTGAGGCCACATTTGAACCCAGGACCTCCTATCCCTTGGCCTGGCTCTCAATCCACTGAGTTACCCAGCTGCCCTCTCTATATTTTGATTAGGAAATACACGTAATACTTATGGTATGTGTGTGTCTAGGGACAAGTCTTTCCCTTCATCAGGCATTCTATTTCTCATTTGCAAAATGAGAAGATTTGAAGAGATGCCATGGATGGTACCATCAGTTTGAATCTTTTGTATTATAGTCAATGGGTCAAGGAGAGGAGTCAAAGATAGCTTTGGTGGTGGAGAGAGTATCCTCCCCTCCGACCCCGCCCCTCCCAGTTGGATTCTATTCCCAATAATAAGCAGTCAGTTTAAGTTATCCCCTCTTCTTGTCATGGAAAGGTTAAAGTATATTCCCTATAGAGAAAATTCTACTGGCAACACAGAACAACGAAATTTAAGAGGAAATTCTGTAGGGAAAATATTGCTTGAGTTTTGTTATTTTCCCTCAGAGTTTTGCTATGGAAAAAGGAAATTCCCATGGGAGAAATCTGTGAATATGGCAGTTTTTCATTTATTATTTCTTAACCTTATCCATGAGTGAGGTTTCTAGTAAATTATCTTAAAAAAAAAGTACCTACATACTGTAAAATAAAAAAATAGTTCTACATTCAGAAAATCCCAGAGTTTAAGAGATATTAGAGATCATGCAGTCAGTATGCTTTTTTTGACTGTAATGTTAAATTTCTGACTCATATTGAGCTTGTTGCAAATTCTCCTAAACTTTTCTATTAAATCTCAAAGCAGAAACTATATGCAGTCAATACCCAAAGGACAAGAAGATTTAGAGGGACCTAAGAAGGAGAAAAGAGGAGATGAGAGGACAAGGATATTCCTAACCTTCTATAGAAGGTTGTGGTTGAATGCTGAATTATTTTTCCTTCTAATGTTCATCAGATTTAAGAAGGTACATTAGTAGTGATTTGCTGTCCTATTTTCTTAATCCTCTTGCTTCCAGAAGAAGAGATTAGATTTATAAATAAGAGTTCAGATAAGGGTGGATTGGTAAAAACTAAAAATAGCAATTTTTATCTTTGGATGGGGTCAGTTAAATTGGGAACTAAATTAATCACAGATTACTAATATTCTTCCTTGTTCAATCTGATTGTTGATGTAACAGAGGCCAAAAAAAATGGAGTAGAATCCCTGTTAATTAAAACTCGAAGTTCACATTGAGCCCAAAGACATTTTGGGAAAATTGAGCTTTAAACTAATATGAAAAGGGAATATCATATAGTCAAGTGTATTATGGCTCTAGACTTTGAAGACAGGCTCAAAATATGCCTTGTCTGATTATAATCTGTTTCTCTCACTGATTGGTAGGTCACTTAACCTTCCTAGGTCTCAACATCTTTTCAGTTTTAAAATGAGGAGGATGGACTGACTAGATAACTTCTAAAATATCTTCCAGCAATGCTGTGCTCATAGATTTAAAACTGGAAGGGTTTTTAGAGGTTATTATTTCCAAATTTTTATTGTGGAGATAAGGAAAATGAGGTATGGAGATTTTAAGTGACTTGCATGGGATGCTATGGCTTGTTCATTTTTTTTTTCAGTTGTGATCAACTATTTGGGATTTTCTTGGCAAAGACACTGGAGTGGTTTGTCATTTCCTCTTCCAACTTATTTTATGGATAAGGCAACTGACGCAGAGTTAAGTTATTTAGCCAGGTCACACATTTAGTATCTAAAGCAAAATTCGAACCTAGATCTTTCTAATTTCTGAGGCAGTACTTTCCCCATTGTATCATATTATATGAATATTTATATAGAGATATTGCACCCCTAACACTCGGCACATAGTAGATGTTAAGTGAATGCTAATTGATGTTGAATGGCTGAATGACGCCAAGTCTAGTGTTCCATCTACTATGCCATACATATAATCAAAGAGGGATTAGCAATGGAAAGATGATGGCTATAGAATGTAGTTTGGGAATGGCATCCTGAATGTTTCATTTATTATATTTATATAAAATAATCATGATTAAGCTTGGAAATGATTTTAAATATGGCTTTTAAATATGGCTGTTTTAACAAAGGAAATAAACCCTTTTCGGGGGAAAAAAAAAACAAAACTCACTGAAGCTACCTTTATTTAGATCTCTAACTGGGAGGGAACTCAAGGTTCATCTGACCTAACCACTTCATTTTACAGATAAGGAAACTGAGGCCCAGGTAGATTTCTGCCCCTCCCCTCAACCCCTGAAGGTTATTCATATAGTAAGCACCAGAGTTTCAAATCCAGACTCTTTGAGTCAACTGGACATTGTTTGGGAAGTCTATTTACAGTGTTTTACATAGGGTCAGGCAGGTAGTTGGCACAGTGGATAGAATGCTAGACCCAGAGTCAAGAAGATTCATCTTCCTGAGTTTAAATCCAGTCTCAGATACTTATTGCTAGCTGTGTGACTGTGGGCAGATCTCTTAATCCTGTTTGCCTCAGGACTCTTATGTGTAAAATGAAATGGAGAAGGATACCATAAATCACTTCAATATTTGCCAAGAAAAACTCAAAATGGGATCCTAAAGAGTCAGAACATGACTGAAACAACTGAAAAATAAGCACAAGGACTCCTACATAATTGACATATAAGTAGGGATAGAGCATTAGAATGAGAATCAAAATATTTGAATTTTTGCTCCAACTCCTACCCATAAATATGCAAAGGATCTGTAAGGTCCTTAAAATGGTGGAACTCATGAGAGAGGAACTGCCTCCACCAAGGCAAATTGAGGTGCAACCTATTTATGACTTAGTAGAGAGGGGTTGCATGGTGCCTAAAGGACATATAGATTCAATTATTTACCCTGAGTCACATCACTGGTAAGAGTCAGAGTCATAGATGATTGTCAAGTTTGACAAATGAAGAAACTGAGGCTTAGAGAGGTTAAAAAATAAGTGGTCCAAAATGATACGAGTAGGCAGTGCTACACTAGGCCTTGAATCCAAGTCCATGGACTGTGAGCACAGCAATTTTTCTACCACATTCACATGTAAAATAAAATGCAGGTGCTGTAAAGAAGGAAAAGAGATGATGGGGAGAAAGAGGGAATAGGGGTAAGAGTGAATGGATTGTTCTATTTGTTCTTCTCCTCCCTTACTTCTGGGTGGAGATAAGCCAAGTTCTGTCCCCTTGAAAAAAAGGAGTATGTCTCCACAGAGTTATTTTCTGGGAGATGGAGGGCAGGAGGCTACAGTGGGATTACCTCAGCGAGATGGCAAGATGCCTCCCTCACAGAGGAGCCCACAGCTCCTGAGGTCAAATCTGTCCTTGAGAGGCAAGCTGATCTCTTATGCCTCTGCTTTCCCCAGGAACATTAACTGTCAGCCCTTTTCAGGGTCTTAGAAGTGGTCAACTGCCAAAGAAAGATGTCATTTCCTTTGGTCAGACAATCTTGAATCACTGGGGTCTGGAAGTCAATCCTCTCTTGGGGAGAGGTGAAACCTTTGAAATCTTCAATCTTCTTAATTAACTATGTTGTTTAGAGACAACCCCAAACCCAAATCCTAAATGTCAAATAATTTATTGAGGTTCAAGGAGGAAGGGAATGGCAGGGATGGCAGACAGGAAAGTGAGTAAAAAGGGAAGCCCTAAAGATTTTCCCCTCTTACAGGTTGCCCACCCCCCAGAGCCTGGAGGTCACAGGTTTCTCAGCCCTGACCTCTCCCTTTTGCCTGCTGCTTTCTTGCCCCTACTCTCAACTAGCTAGACCTCTAGAGAGAGAGAGAAATCTTAGAAAAAGGGTCTGTGGATGGATCTGTTCAAAGTCCAAATCTACAATTCCACTTGAGGATTTTAGACTGTTGGAGTCTTAGTGGAGGTGTTCAGGGTTTCAGAAGGGAGAGTAGATCTCCAAAGAAATAGCCTTGTCCCAGCTTCAGGGAATCCACCTCTCTCCTCTACCTTCCCAGGTTGGAAGTGAGCTGCCAGTTGGATTTTCAAGCTTCTGATTCTTCCTTAGAATTCTCAGCTTTTCTTTGCCCCTCCTCCACTCTCTTTTCAGCTGATCTCTCCAAGAGATTCCTCTCTCCTCAGGGTAGAATTTATATTCTCTTCTCTTACAGTGCTCAGCCTGAGAAGACATCCTTTTGTTGCCATTTACATTTTCTCACAAGGGAATATGAATTTTCCTTTACCAAGAAAATAAAACAAATAAACCAAAGAAGCTCTTGAGGAACAGGACTCTGACACATTTACAAAGGAATGGAAAAGTGGTGGAAAGAAGATACTGAGGTAAAGATGGTGCCCATCCCATGGTCAGGGATCCTGGGCCGTCAAAGGAAATGAGGTCGGCAAAGGAGTTTCCATGAAACATTCAAGTGTGAATGCCATTGAGCTGGATACTTCAAGGTCACTGAATTAGAGCGGTTGCCAGCCAAAGCCTGGAGTCACAGCCTGAGCTATGCTGGAGGAAATAGGAAGCGGCTTTGAGACTAATAATAATAGGGAGGACATGCAATCTAATGGAGCCTGGGAATGCTTTTTAAAGCAGTGTAAATAATTAAGCACCAGGCCAGCCAAGTCACAGTGCTGGATGATTCCAGAATAAATGAATAGACAGCAACTAAGTGAAAGAACCACTTGAGCTCAAACTTTGTTTTATTTCCTTACAGTTCAGAACTGCGAAGGGAGAAGGAAGAATCATAGAATCTTGCATTTGAAGAGATAATAAAGCATCTACTAATCAATTCAATTCAACTTTAAAAAAATGTATTAAATGCCTGATTAGTGCAAAACATTGCAAATGAATCCATGAGATTAAAGCAAAAATCATAATATGCTTGGCCCTTGCATCATCTTGGGGAGATATAACATGTAGACAAATAAATACTAAATTATTTGAGGAGAGAAGAGGAAAAAAGAGGAGACAACTGAGATCTAAAGAGTTGGACTGATCTGATCAAAGTTAATTCTAAATAAAGGAGATGCATTGCTTGGCTTTGGTATTTTACAGACTAACTCCTGCCAGAGACCTGTTTCTTTATTTTTATTATTTGATGCCTAACAGAATTTATAAGGATCTTTCCCTGTGTCTCTGTTCCCTGACTATATTTTTGACTCTGTCTCTCTCTATATCTCTTTCTTTGTCTCTTTCTCTATCTCTGTCTGTCTGTCTGTCTGTCTGTCTGTCTGTCTGTCTCTCTCTCTCACACACACACACACACACACACACATACACACACACCTCCTAATCTTGTTGATTATGTTCTCCACAAGATTTTCCCCTCCAATCTTTTGTCCATTGCACTCATATGGCCACCAAAGGCACTCATGCTCTCAGTTCTTACCTGGAAAGGTAGCACCTCATGACTAGTGTCTGTCTCTTCTCTCCTTTCTCCAATACATACTTTCTTTACACAGCTGACAAAACAATCTTTCTCAGATTCATAGACTAGTTCATTTCACTTCTCTGCTCTAAAAAAGATTCAATGTCTCTTTATTGCCTCTACCATAATATCCAGAGTCATCACTTGAGAATTTAAAATCCTTCACAATCTTAGCAACCTAACTTTCTACCTTTATATCACTTCTTCTCTATTTCTACAGGTACTCTGTATTCTAAGTCAAACTCAACTCCTCTCCCAATTTATACTGTGCTTTTAGGTCTTGATATTTATGAAGTCTTATTCTAAGTCCCTTTGTATTGAAATACTTGTCCTTTTTCAAATGCCTGCTCAGGTACTATTTCCTCCCGATTCTCCCAAATCAAAATGACCCTTTCTCACTCATTTCTTTACAAATCTTTGTCTAGATCATTCCTTTGTCATGGCAGAAAATCACATTGTGTATATATTGAGTGCTTTAAGTAGAAGGCAGGAAGACTATCACAAAAAATTGATGAGTGAATGAATTAAAAGAAGCATTTATTAAGCTTTTACTATGTGTCAAGCTCTCTGCTAATCACTGATGACAAACAGAAAAAGTAAGATGGTTTTTGTTCTCAAGGAGCTCATATTTTAAAACTGGAGACAGTGGTGCACGATACTTTGTCCTCTATTTAGTAGACACATTATATACATTATTATTAAATTAATATATAACCATTATGTAAATAGTGACTATTAACACACAATTGCATGCATAATTATATCAATATATCATGCACACAATAATTATACATAATAATTACATATGAAAATACAAATATGTATTAAAATATACAGCAAGATTATATATTAATACACAATAATTATTTCTCCTTTAAATATTTGCAGATATCTGAACAGAACAAATCATATTTGAAATATAATATAGTTTCCTCATAATGTTATAATTATAAGAAAGTCATATAATTATCATTTTTATTAATCACTAGTAATGTAGGATTTGTTATTTTTATTCCTATTTGTCTTCCTATAATCAATCTAGCCAAAGAGATTTAGATGATTAGATAAAAGAAGGGGAAAAAAAGGCTTTAAATCAATAATAACTCATCAGGCTATTCTCATTTTTTATCATTTAATTCATATAATTCATCTACACAATTGAAGTATATGGAGTTGGAGGATTGGAGGATATCTTGCATAGTACAGAAGAAAAAGAGGGATTCCCTCTAAACAGGGATTTTTAGATTTAAACAGAGGGTGACAATATCCAGATTGTGACAAATCCTAGACCACTATAGAACCATTTCTTGACTTTTTCTTAAAAACAAAAAACAAACAAACCTGTATGTAAGCGTGCATTTATATATTTTATATCATGTACCACTCTCTTGTAGCTTCCATCATTGACAATCAAATAAAACAAAAACAAATGAAAATAAAACCTTGAGTAGTTCCAAATTCCAAAATTAAGCATGCCCTCTCTCAATTTTGTTTATATGTCTTTAAGGAGAAGGATGGTGTGTTTCATTTGTAGTCTTCTGGACTCCCAGTTGATTATTGCATTGATCAAAGTTATAAAATATTTTTGAAGTAACTTTTCTTCATGATGTTTCATAATTCTATAAATCATTCTCCTAGTTTTGCTCATTTTGCCCTATTTAAGTTCAATACCACAATCCTTGAAGAATCAAAATTACAGGTAAAACAAAGGGCTGAGAAAGGCTCCATGGCTGATTGGCTGTAGGACAATAACTTTTGGATGAATGAGAATTTGCATGTAAAAATGAATCTTCCAGGATGTATACAATTAGAAATGTTGGTGAGTTACTTATATACTGAAAATGACAGCCTGTATACAACCCTAGAGTCCTATATTGGTCTGAGCAAGGTGCTATAGAACTGTGGTGTCAAACTCAAAGAGAAGTGGACTACTGAACTATACATGAGAATCCCTGCAGGCTTCAGGTTGACTTACAGAATTACATATTAACATTACCTATGTTCTAATGTATTTTTTTATTTTATTAAATATTTCCAAATTACAATTTAATGTGGTTCTAGCTACAGTAGATAGTAGTATGTGCAGCACTGACCTGCTAGCCCTGTGTTTTTAGCATCTCTGCTCTAGAATAGAGCTTAGTAATGTAGTCCTGGGAACAGATCATTGGTTTTGGAGTTAGGAATATAGACACTGTAGTTCAGTGATTCCTAAGCTCTTCAGGGCTGACCACCTCCTTTCTTAATGCAGTAAATTTCATGGAACCTCCCATAATGGTATTATTATTAATGGCTATTGACTGAGAAAATACTTAATGAAAAAAGGCTATATAATTTAGCATAGCTTTTCAATAAATTAGAATACTATTTCTCACAACAGATCTACATACATTTGAAAAAGTTTATATATATATATATACATATGTGTAAGACTAGCTTCCATACACCACTTTATGCATTAGTTCATGTTTATGTTGTCTCTCTCCAAAGATCATAAGCTCCTGAGGGCACACATTCTTTTTTGTTTTTTTTTTTGCTTGTTTTACTATTTCTTTTTGAATGAAATGACTGGAATGAATGGATTGAATAAATAAAATGACATAGTAAGCATCTAATAAGTGCTTGCTGACTGATATCATGTCTATAGAATTTATGTTTTCTTAGCTGTGCATTTGTAGATCCTTTGTAATAACTGCAGAGCTGCCCTGTGGTCTATTGTTCACAGGATGGGAATCTGTTCTAGAACCAGAGAATGATCTCCAAATCATCTTAGAAATGTTGGAGGTCTCTGGTACCCTTTGGATGATGTGAGATTTAAAATGGTTGAGTTCTTAAACTGCAGTGAGTTAAAATGGTGGAAGATATAAATTGTGATAGATATAAGATAGGGTGAGTAAATTTGACTGCAGAAATATGTTTCACTACAGTGTCTTGGGTTTTAAATCAAATATAAGGTGGTCACCAGGGAAATATTCCCAATTATTCAAATACCCAAGTCAATTGGGTTTTATAGAGATTTTAATTAACAATACAATAAGTAATCAAAGAAAGAGAGAGAGAGTAATAAAGGAATAAGTATGAAGGGCCTCAAGCCAATATGGCCTAGACCTGAGTCTTAAGAGAGAAATCAGTCAGTTTTTTAACACTCACCACAAGGTCTGACTAAACAAGGATTCTAGTGACACCAGGCCAGCTCCATCTCAGCTGACTTCACCAGAGAGCCTTCCAGCCAGAGACTGTTCCAAAAGGCCTCTCTCAAGAGATTCTTCCCAAGTGGTCCTCATCAGAGATCCTCCAAAAGACTTTCTCCAAAAGGATATCTCCTCAAGAGATTCTGCTTTTTCTTATATAGTGGTTTTTCTCCCATGTCACCTCCCCTAAGTCCCTACTACTACCAATCACTGTAGACACTTTCCAAAGGACTGCCCATCTAAATTCCTGCTAAGTCGACCAATCTCCTCAATAAATCTGAACGACAGAAAACACAGCTGATTCAACTAATCTCATTAAGACAAAACTTGCCCGACCCTTTTAGGTACCTAGCATCTCATTGTATCAATTCTAAAAACAGGCCTGGCTCAAAGAACTCCTTGCCCCACCATAAGCATGGATCGAAGTACTTTCTTTGTTTAGCAAGGAGTTTTCTGCCCTAAAGCAGTCTTAAGTACGGGTGGAATAGAGGTCCTCCCATTTCTGATCCTGGTGAGTTCTCACATCAAAATGGGGAATGTTTCTCAGTAGGGAATTTGTTCCAATTAAGAATTCCCCGATGGGAAAATTTTTAACATTCACAAGTCTGAGAGATTTCAAGATTTACAATGAGTAGGGTAGACAATGGGAAGGAAAATGTGCTGAACCCGAACTAAGAAGAGGTCTGTTGAATTCATATTCCACCTCTTATACTTTCTAATTGCATAATCATGGGTAAATATATGAACAATAGTTTCCTTTTATGGAAACAAATAGTTAAAATACCTAAAGAACTTTCTTCAATGAGTTATTACAAAATTTAAATAAAAAGTCTTGGAAATATTAAAGTACTTTATCATTGTCAACCATTTTTATTTCCTTTGAAGTATTTATGGAAAGATGTGAACCAGAACTATACAGGATGAGAAGGAATAGAGGGATTGTGGTCTGTACTGGTGAGTGGTTTACCCATTATAAATAAATCATGGATCCAGGAAATTTATATGGCATGGAGACCAGAATTTGTGGAGAAATTCACTAGAATGGAATAAAATGTTACTCATTATATTTGTGATCTGTTAGTAAGGCAGAAGGTTAGAGTGGAAGAAAAAATATAGTTTGGAGCCAAAAGAGATCTGGGTTTAATTCTTCTTCCAGCAGTTACTGAATGGTTGGCCATGGTCAATGTATGTAACATTTCTAAGCTGAGATTTTCTCATCTGTAAAATAGGAATAATTATTTCCTTTGAAGTATTTATGGAAAGATGTGAACCAGAACTATACAGCAAGTCAGCAAGCATTTTTTTTTTTATGTGCTAAGATATGTAGATTAAAAAAAAGGTGAAGACAGAATCTTCCCTCATGGAGTTTGCATTCTAAAGGAGGAAACAACCAATAAATAAATAGGCATGTTCAAGGTGCATGCTTAATAGAGGGAACATTATGTCCAGAGCAAAGACAATAAAATATGGGGTTGGAATAGAGGTGGAGAGACCATGAAAGAGTTCAAATAGAAGAGAAGATTTGAATTGGGTCTTGAAATAAGTCAGAGAAGACAAATGGGGAAGTAAGAAGATGGATCATTCTAGGCATGGTAGATGTTTGATGTAAAGGGGAAAAATGGAAGCTTTGTGAAGAACAGTAAGTAGGGCACTGAAATTTGATCACAGAGAGTGTGGAAGGGAGTCAAGTTTAAGTCTGGAAAGAAAGGAAAGGACCATGTTAAAATAACAGTCTCCTTAGTATCAACTTCACAACATTATTTTGCCAGTCAAATGGGATTTTTAGGTAAATAATGTTTGCATTAAAGAACTAAGTACATACTATCTAAAGTTATTAGTCAGCTATAGGTAATGAGTTCTAGATGTGACTTCATTTCCAGAATGAATGTCTTACCATTACATTGTTCAACAACCAGAGTATATGCCCTAAATCCTGGTTTGTTTCCTTATAATAAGCCTCAAGGTCCTTTACTAGTGATAAAGGAGCAAAATTTACATCTCCATCTTATTAATTTAGCCAACTTTTATTAAACACCTATAATATGCTAGACATATGCTGTGTCACTATGGGTGGAGACTTTTGTATGAATAGTCTATGGTCTACATGAGTTGTTTTTGCCTCAGAAATTTAACATTTGTTATCAAACCTTTAGTGGTGATCCTTTATGATTGATCTTCAGAAACATGTCTTGTGGCAGGGCCCAACCTGGAACTATGTATTTTTTTATATCGTGTGAGATTTCATCCATAATTGTTAACTAAGATGTAATATGTCATCCAACCTGATGAGGAGTAGAACTAAGCTAAAAAGTAATTAATTATTAGATCCCTCTGAAATCATTAAAACAAGTTAAATGATAATGTTCTTATCATTTGTCAGGATTGAGAAGTTATATATCATGTTTTCTTGTTACGTAGGATGAATGATGACTTGAGAGATGTTCATCACTGACAAAATATTAATTCTGACAAATTGGAAAAATAAATGGAGAATGGTTGAGGAAATAAAACTGGAAAGCACTTTTGTATCAGTGATGCCCAACTAGCAGCTGGAGGAAAAAATCACAGGATTTAGAGAATGAAAAAGTTCCTTGCATCCTGTAATTAATCATGAAGGAGTAAATAAGGTGTGTTGTAAATAGTAAGGGAATATCTACAGAGAGAATCTATCTCTTTCTCTTTTTCATTGTACTTCAAACCTAGTGAAGGAAGCAGAGGGAACTGAACCTTATGAGATTCCACATGGTCATGTATTTCCCCCAGTTTTCTAGATGGCTCCATCTAGATAGTAAACATGTACATAGTACTTGAAAGTTTTATTGAAACTATGAATCTCTCCATCTATCATCTCATTTGGTCCTTACAACTGCTCTGTGTGTGTGTGCTTTATTTTTTCAGTTACATGTAGAAAAAAATTTTTAACTTTTCTGACACTTTAGGATTCTGCTTTTCTTCCTCCCTTACTTCCTCCAACCCTTCCTGAGGCTATAAATGGTCTGATACAACTTCTACCCACACTTTCAGGCAAAACATATTTCCATATTGCTCATGTTGTGATTGAAGATACATATCACACAATAAAAACCTCATGAAGGAAATAAAGTTGAAGATAGTATGCTTTGAACTGTAATTGGACTCCAACAGTTCTTTCTTTGACTGTGGACAGAATTTTTTATCATGAGGCCCTTGTGGTTACCTTGGATGCTTTGCTGATAATGGTTTAGTCCTTTACAATCCATTCTTATTTAATATTTCTGTTACTGTATATATTGCTCTCCTGGTTCTCTTCACTTCACTTTTTATCAGTTCACATAAATATTTCCAGGCTTTTCTGAACTCATCCTGTTCCATCATTTCTTAAGGCAAAATAGCATTCCATTATAGCCATATACTTGTTCAACCATTCCTCTAGTGATGGATATCCCCTCAATTTCCAATTCTTTGCCACCATTAAGAGCTGCTAAATTTTTTTTTTGTATAAATATGTCCCTTTCCTTATTTCTGATCTCTTTGGAATACATACCCAGCAGTGGTACTGCTTGGTCAATGGGTAGGCATTGTTTTAATTACTCAGCTGTGGTTCCAGGTTGCTTTCCAGAATGATTGTATCAGTTCAGTTTCACCAACAGCTGCACAACCACTCTTGTGAGGGCTACCACAGGGATTATTAATTGTCCAGGACTACTAGTTTTGTAGTATAAAGAGATCAAAGAAGGGAGCAAAAGGCCAATATGTATAAAAATATTCAAATAAGGGAATTCAAGTGTAAAAATGGAGATTTGAACCCAGGACTTCAATCCCCAGAAGTCCTTGCTCTAGTTCCCAAGATGCCCTCTAATCTCACTGAGATCCCCACCTGGGTGAGATCAAAATTTCTATTTAAACTGGCTGTAAAGCCTACTGAGGTCTCTCTTCCTGCTTGTGCTTCCAAGCACACGTCTCTCTCTTGGCTTCAGCATCTGGGCACTCTCGGCTCTACCAGGCAGGATGTAGAGTGAGTGATTGTGAATGGGCTCTCTGGGCCTAGACACGTGCTTTCTTATTTTGTATTTTCTTTAATTCTCAATCTTTAATAAACCTCATAAAAATATAATACGTCTAGCAGAGAAACTAATTTTAACTGCTATACAAGTGCAAAAAAGTATTCAGTAACTAGCCTATGGTGGTACATGGATAACGCATTTTAGAAGTGGTGTTAGATCCAAGGTCTTTCTGACTTCAAGGCTGCTAGCCTACAATATACTATCAAAAGACAATAAAGGGGCATGTGATGAGTGTAAGTGGATATATCACATTTATAATGAAAAAATATACAGGAGATACATCATAAGAAGATGTCAGTCACCAGAGAAGATGACTGAAAAAATGGTGGGTAAGTCAAAAAACAAGAATTATGTGCTGGCAGTATGACTAGAACAATAATTAGAGGCCATAAAGAGATAATCCTACCTAAGCAAACCACTTGGACCTCAGCTTATATAAATGGATTACCAGGAGTTTCTTCCAGCTGTACTTTATTTCCTTGATAGAATAAATGAGACTTTCAGAACCCGTGCTTCTGGATTCCTGGCCACAGAATAATAAGTGACCTGATCAGTGGGAGAATAGAAATAACATCTAGCTATTCTTTAAGATTTGCAAAATGCTTTAGTGATATATCTCATTTGGGAAGGGATGTCAATGTTTATAATGATTACTTGTTCAAAAGGCATACATTATCACATTTGTCTTTCTCAGTAATCATATAAAGCAAATATTATCAGCACATACAATTCCATTTTGCATTCTGAGAAACTGATAGGTGATTGATAACATGAAAAAGTGTACTTGTCTTACCCTATAAACAAATATGTTCATGAGCATAAACAAAGAAGAAACACAATTCTTACTTTTTTCAGATAGTATTTTTTTGAGAACCCAGGGAAGACAACTTAAAAAAAAACCCAACAAATAGAAACAATAATTTCAGGAAAACCATGATATAAAATAAGCCTACACAATCATCAGAATTTTTGCATATTGTCAACACAATCTAGCAGGAAGATATAGAATGAGAAATTCTTTTTTAAATAACTACTGACAGTATGGAACATTTGGGAGTATACCTGATGAGCTATATAAAAAGAAAACTATTTTAAAATTATTACAAAACACTTCACACAAATAAAGGCAGATCCAAATATTTGGAGAAACATTAATTGCTAAGTTGTAGAGTAAGCCAATATAATAAAATATGGTAACACTACCTAAATTTATTTACTTATTCTGTGCCATACAAATCAAACTGCCAAAGGATTACTTTAGAGAACTAGAAAAAAGAATAATATTTATTTGGAAGAAAAAAAATCAGACTATCAAGGAAATGAATAAAAAAAAGTGAGAAGGCAGGGGATATCAGAGCATCAAATTTCAAGTTATACTGCAAATCTGTGGACATTAAAACAATTTTTGTCAAGAAATAGTTAACAAACAGTACAGATTAGGTACACAGTATATGGAAGCAAATGAACAGTTACTGAGTGTTTGACTCAGTAGTTTGACTCAAAGATATTAGTCATTGGGACAATAACTCATAATTCTACACAAACAACTGGGAAAATTAGAAATTAATCTAGCGGAAACTAGGTATAGATGAACATCTGACACAGCAGTATTGTCAGGTTCCGTTTCTTACCACTTGTACCAAGACAAACTCCAAATGAGGTTGGACCTAAAGGATGGCATCATAAATAAATTACAGGAATGTGGAAGAAATTTTCTGTCAGATCATCAGCAGGGAAGAGTTCATAACCAAATAATTATTTTACTTATAAAATAAATATTTGTTTATTTATAGGAGGTAAAAAGAACAATTTAGATTAAAGAGAATTTCTTTTAAAATCTTATGACCAAAGTGAGAAAAGTAGGAAATGAGAGGGTAGATATTTGTAGCAACTTTTTCTGATAAAGGTCTTGTTTCTCAAATATATAGAGAACTGAGCCAAATTTGTGAAAATATGAGACATTTTCCAATTTAAAAAAATGATCAAATGATATGGATAGGCAGTTTTCAGAAGATAAAATCCAAACTATTGATAGGCATATGAAATATGAATGTTCTATATCACTAATAATGCAAATTAAAAACAACTCTGCAAACTCTGAGGTATTATCTCACCTTGATCAGACTGGAAACATTAACAAAAAAGGAAAACAATAAGTGCTTGAAGGATTATGGGAAAGCAGATATATTAATGCACTGTTGGTGGAGTTATGAACCAGTATGTCCATTCTGGGAAGTAATTTGGAACTATACTCAAATCTCTATTAAACTGTACATACCCTTTGACCCAACAATATTCCTTCTAGGTTTGCACTGCAAAGAGATCAAAGGAGGAAGAAAAGGACCAATATTTACCAATGTATTCATAGCAGCTTTTCATGGTGTCAAAGAATTGGAAATTGAGGAGGTGCCTATCATTTAGTAAATAATTGAATTAGTAATAGTATATGTATATGATGGAATTCTATTGTGCTACAGGAGATATGAGGTAGATGATTTAGAAAAAACCTCAAAAGATGTGTCTGAATTGATGCAATGTGAAGTGAGCAGAACAATGAGGACAATGTGTGCAATAAGAATACTGTAAATATACACATGAAAGACTTTGGAACTCTGATCAACACAATGGACATATATATATATACTCATGCACACACCCATATCTGTATCTATTTTATATTTTAGTGTTTCTTAAAACTATTTTGTACTTTAATTATATTCTCAATCAATAGGGAAGGGAAATAGGAAGAGATTTAATTCAGAACAAAGAATATGGAATTTCTAAACATCTTAATTAGAGAACTGAGATTATACTTCAGGAGAAAAAAGAGGGGTAAGTAGGAAATTTTGGAGGTTCCATATGCAGAGATGATACTTGAATTCTGATGAGTTGATAGCTTATAAAGAGAAAGAACATAAATAGAAGAGAAGAGAGCCTAAGTCAGAAGCCTGAGGCACACTCACTTAATAGGATATAGTTGAAAATCTGGTAAAGGTTAAAGATAAGGTATGATTAAAAAATTTAAAAATTCTGAGAAGCAGTGAATTGTCAACATTATCAAAGAAGGATGGAAACTGAGAAGGAAAAAAAAAAGCACTAGAGATGAGAGTTTCAGTTGAATGAAAGGGTCAAAAGCCAGAGGTGGATGAGGGAGTGGCGGGTAGTAGGGGAATATAATTTCTCCCTCATGAGTTTGGTAATGGAGGAGAGATTGAAAAATGATTGCTATAGGATATAGCATGATGTAGTAAGGTTTTTTCTAATGGTTGAAGGTATCTGGGAATTTTTTTATTAGTACATAGTGAGGAGCCAGTGAAAAAAAGAGAGTTTAATACTTATAAAAAGGGAGAATGACTAAAGGGGAAAACTCCCAGAAGAATAAATATTTGTGGATTTGATTTCATGATGGGGGAGACCAGAAGGTAGGAGAGCTAGCATCCAGATAGGATAGTACATGATAAGGAGAAGAAACCTCTTCCTCCCACCTTTTTCACATGATTTCACATTTCTCTACCTCGTTCACTAGAGGTTACAACCAAATGTTACTTGCCATATCCTATTTACAAGATTCCATCTTAGGACTCTGTCTTTTCACAGACTGTTCCAAAGTTTAGACAACTCTTTCTTCTCACATCTTCTTCCTTCAATCCCTGGAATCCTTTAAATCTTATTTCAAGAGCAATTTCTAAATAAGGCTTTTCCAAGACTTGTACAAGAATATTCATATTTGTGGTGGCAAAAAAATTGGAAAATGAGGGGATGCCCTTCAATTAGCGAATGACTGAACATATTGTGGTATATGTTGGTGATGGTATATTATTGTGCTCAAAGGAATAATAAAGTGGAGGAATTCTGTGGGAACTGGAATGACCTCCAGGAATTGATGCAGAGCAAAAGGAGCAGAACCAGGAGAAACTTGTATACAGAGACTGATACACTGTGGTACAATCGAATGTAATGGACTTCTCCATTAGTGGCAATGCAGTGATCCTGAACAACTTTGAGGGATCTACGAGAAAGAACACTATCCACATTCAGAGGGAAAACTGTGAGAGTAAAAACACAAAAGAAAAACAACTGCTTGATTACATGGGTCCAGGGGGATATGATTGGGGATGTAGACTCTAAATGAACATCCTAGTGCAAACATCAACAGCATGGAAATAGGTTCTGATCAAGGACACATTTAATACCCAGTGGAATTGTGCATTTGCTACAGAAAGGGCAGGGGGAGGGGAAGGAGGAATAGAATATGATTTTTGTAACCAAGGAATAATGTTTGAAATTGACCAAATAAAATGACTAAATAAATAAGGCTTTTCCTCCTCACTTGAACTGCTATATTTCCCCCCTCCCCTCAAATTATCTTGTATTTATTTTGCATTTGTGGGGTGTGTGTGTGTGTGTATGTGTGTGTGTGTGTGTGTGTGTGTGTGTGTGTGTGTGTCTTCCCTTGCTAGATTTTAAGCTCTTCAAGAATAGATACTATTTCACTTTTGTCTTTGTGTTGCCAATGTGCATGGTACCTGGCACATAGGTGGTGCTTAATTAATACTTTTTGAATGATAAGCTGAGAAATATTTTGCATTTAGTTATTGGAATACACATCATCCATCTTTCCCAAGTAGATTACAAGCTCTTTGAAGGTAAAGGAATGTGTCTCTTTATATACCCAGTACCTGCAATATATTCAGTGTATAGGGAATGTTTTCAATTGAATTGAATGAGGAGGAACTGAGGTGTCATCCTAGTATCCATCTTTTATATTGGTGATGTTAAAATATTTGCATCTGATCATTTTTCTGTGGAAGTTGCTAACACTTCCTAAATGGCATTAAACAGTGCTCTTTAACAAGCACACTAAAGGGATTATTGTGTCAAGAGCATTTTTTGGTACATACTTTATCATGTCCTTTTCCCATAATCATTCACTTTACCAACTCCCTGTTTAGCAATTGATTGACTCTAACTGGGGGTCTGAGATGATAGAGAGTAGTCTAAAGTATGCAATTTATCCTAGAAGTAGAAGATCCAGTAGCACTCAATCAGAGCCTTGCTAACTTGCCAAATGGAGTCTTACAAAGGGAAATTTATGTTCTGGTTCCAGGCTACTTTATCCAACTCTCTTTTTCTCCAGAAGCAAGTAGATAGGAACAGCATTTAAATTTGTAAAGAAAATCTTCAATTAATGAAAAAAAAAACACAACTAAACAGTACTTTCAGTTACAGTTATTATTGAGGTGGACAGGAGCTCAAAAGCTGTCTTGTGCAATCAGTGCCTGCATAGGAGTTCTCTCACCAACATCACCAATGGACAGTATCCCAGACTTGTTGTAAAATGTCCAATAAGGAGGAATTTCACGGAAAAATAAAATGTTGTTAATTTATTTTTATTTACTGTACCCTGCTCTTAGGAAAGGCAAATGCTATAAAGAAATAAACTTTCATGGATTTAATGGCTTAGAAATTATGGTATAATGACAATGGTATTGGGCTCAAGGTCAGAGGGCAAGAGTAGGGGGGGAGAGGGAGACTGTGAGAAAGTGCTGATCTTTAGAAAGAAGAGAGTGACCTGGTTAATATGGTAAAAAAAGAACTAAAATGGTATATGAATTAGCTGAGGCAAAGTAAAATAATTTTATTTGTTGATACAATAAGCTTTATAACATTATTTTATTTTAAAATTATTATCCACCATATATTTCTTTGGCTACAACTGCTTGTTGAATATAATTTCATATTAAGTTCACATCATTTTGAGATATAGTTCTAATTCTTCATCATGAAACCTCATGTCACTTTGGCTATCAAGTATAACATTGTTAAACTTTTTCCAAATTCAACTTTTATTTCAAATCAGACGGTTGTTGTTTTTTTTTTTAATTTTACTTTTATTTCCCCAACTATCAGATTTTTTTTCCTCTCATCTCCACTACTGAAATCAAATTCAAGCAAAATAAATTCCCTTATAAGTTTTGTGGTTTGACTCAAATAAGCTCTCTGGACATTAAAACATTATTTATTTATATCTCAGGAAAATTTTCTTAATTTTTTTAATACAATGCAAGGTAGGGTTGCAATCTTTCATATCCATTTTGGAATTTCTCCAATTCCAGAAAATTTCTGTTTTTTCATATGTCAATTTGCTTAACAAAATCACCATTCTCTCAGTAGAGTCAAGACTTTGAAGACTACCATAAGCAAATATATATACATATACATATATACAAATATATACATATATTTGCTTATGGTATATATATATATATATATGTATGCTTACATATATATTTGCTTATCGTATGTATGTATGTATATATCACCAACCCCAAGTCATTTTTAAGTAGAAGGAAACAAAAATTTGTTTCCTTGCTAAGTGTCTCCTATGTGCCAGATTGTGTGCTGTGCTAGGTATTTTGTATTATCTAACTTAGTCCTCACAGAAAACCTGGCAAATAAATTCTATTATTATTCCCATTTTCCTGAGAAAACTGAGACAAACAGAAGTTAAATGACTTGCTCAAAGTCATACAAGCCAGATTTGTACTCAGTTCTTCATGCTTTGATATCTCTAATAGTCACAGAAGTGTGTTCTTTAAGACTTCTCATTATTGGATTTTTCCTTGAAGTAATGTTCATTATAAAGGACATAACAATCATCAATAAAAATCATCATGTTCTACTGTCCCATGGCTCCATCCAGAATTCAAAATCCTAAGCAAGCTGCATTACCTAAAGTTCCAATTCCTGACTATGACTCTACCCATCTATGCCAGTCCCATCCCCTCCACTTCCTAATTTCACTATATCTTTCCCTTCCATTGTGTCCTCTAGAACCCTAATCTATCATTAGTAAACTTCCTTTCATGTTATACAGAAAAATACATGGATGATAAAGAGATTATAAATAAAAATAATAGTAAGCATTTATATTACACTTTAAGACTTGCAAAGTGCTCTATAAATATTATCTCACTTTATCATCACAACAACCTTGAGATGTTTGTGAAAGGGAACTCTTTGTTCTCTTTGTCTATTTTGAGTTAACACTTGGTTAACACTAACTTAAGAATTCCTACTTAGTACCTCACCAGACTTTGAAGTGTGATTCTGACTTTCTTTTAGTACCCCTACTTAGTACCTCACCAGACAGGAAGTAAGAGTGTTAGCAAGTCATTTGCTAAAGTGAGTAACAACTCAATCAGTCAGGAAATTGTGAATCATTTTGATAAGTGTTTATATCTTCAGAGGATGAGAAGTGGATCCCACAAAACACTGCCCCACCCTGGGCAGTGCTAGACAATTTGAAAGCTGTGATTGGCCATTGTGAAGAGGGGAAGGGACAAGAAATCACTATAAAAGCCCTGAATTTCTGGTGGTAGAGATGGGCTTCAGGAATCATCCTTGACAGATCATTGTCTTTACTTTAGCTTGAACTGCTTCTTGGAGGGAATTTGGGTGAGTGAGGCTTTCCTTTCTTGACTTCTAGAGAGAGATTAATTCTGCTTGAGGGTTAAGAAATCATGCTGGGCTAAATTAAGCCCTGGAGCAATATTTAGTGTGATAGGCTAAATATCTTCTCTACCCTCTTTTTGTATTTCTCCACTTTTACTCTCTCTACCTATTTTGTAAATAAAACCTATTGAAAGTCATTTTGACTTGAGCTATAATATTTTAAATTGGCAACCATCATATTATTTATAATTTTCATATATTTTAGTCAAACCCTTAACTTTAATTCCTTACAGGTAAATACAGTTATCTCAGTTTTACAGAGAAAAAATTGAGGCACACATATGCATGTGTATGCACATATACTTAAATGAACATGTACCTATATACATCTGTGCTTATACATGTGTATATACATTGTTATATATATATATATATATATATATATATACCCATGTACATATACATACATTTTATGTGTGTCTGAATTAAAGAATACCCCACACCTATGAAATTTCATTCAACAAGCATTTATCAAGTTTCTACTATGGGCCTAACACTATGATAAGTTCTGGAGATACAAGGATAAAAATTATATAGTAGTTCAAATTATACATACATAATTTTAAAATCTTTTCCAATGTAAAAGTTAAAATTAAATCTCAATAATAATATTATATTTTAAGAAATTTATTAATGATCATTAGAAATCAAGGAATAAAGAAGATACAAAATAAAAGACCACATGCCCATGGCTGGTTAGCCATTTTTTAGTCAGCCCCACTCACCACCATCAATACTGATTCTACATCAGAGAGAGGGAGCCTCCAAAACCCACACCCTTTATCCTCTGTCTACAGGAAGTACGTAATGACAGGAAGTCAGTGAGTTCTTGGAATATGTAGTTCTTTTTTAGGGTAACAGATTTTTAATCATACACTACTTCTTAAAGTTTTTTTTTTGAATTTCTGTGACTGAAAAACAAATACATTACTTATTATTCAGTCTCTGGAGGTAAGCCTCCCCAGATTCAGTGAGACCAATTCCAAAAGAGAAAGAATGGTGCTTCTTATCTAGCTAAAACTTAAAGATTCCCCAGTGGTAGGTCCCTTTAGATTTCACATTTAATTTGTATTATATTTGAGAATTTGAGATCATTTCCATGGTTTAATAAGTTATCAGAGTAAGATGTTAATGGAGGCAGGAAGAAAAATAGACAAATTAAAAATAGTTAAAGAAAGGAAGAGGATTTGGAATGAGATATGTCACCACAGTATTTGGCATCAGTTTTGTCATGTGAAAAATGGGGAATATTTGTACAACCTATGTCATAGGAAATGAAATTTGAACTATAAAATGGTGAATAAAAGAGATGAAGTTATTAGGTCAAGTACCTATACTTCAGACATGAGATATATGTTTGGTAGATGAGAATTTGACATTATGCTTTGACATAAACAGGTAGTGTCATTAATTAAAACCAGTAGACAAAAGAAAATTGGAAATTGTCCTTAGAGAGGAAAATGAAAAAAACTGGTAGTGCTGATTTCATTTTGTCACTTGAGGGTCACAAGAAAGAGTATTTCATGGACAGTGGAACATCTCATGTTGCCATGCTCCAGAAATGGACTTAAAGAATGACCACATGGAAATAATTGCAGGTTTTAGACCAATATTTTGAGCAAGGGTTGAGAAATTCTATTAACAGCTTGATAAGATAATGCAAATGAAATCAACATAGATTTAATGCTTTGAATTAATTGCAAGAGTTGGCATAGGGACAATGTTGGAAAATATTGCTCAGAAATAAGAAATTGAAGGAGCTGAAGGTTTGCATATTACATATAAAACTCATTTCTATATAAACTGTTATCTTCAAGAAAACACTTGGGCTATTCTAGACAAAGAAAATACAAAATAATATCATAGAAAATGAAATTGTTCTATCTTAATGTACAGGAAGAGACTGATTACCATTGTAGAAGTCAGTTGTGCAACTGAGGTTGGTGTTCAGAAAGACCATCAACTTATTACCAAAAAGATGAAAATCAATGCCAAATTAAAAGAAAGAACAGAAATGAGAAAAGAATATGGTATACAAATGAAATAGCTCGAATCTGTTCTAAAGAAACAACCTATTGACAATGGAAATTGGGAAATGGAAGAGATGCCAAAATAGAGCAATTTTTAAGTGTTTATCTGATATTAATCAAGCACCACAAAGAAAAAATAGAAAGAACATGGAAACTACTTCAAACAGAAAACATTTGTTCACCTGGCTAAGCAGAGAGATTTGGAAACTAAGGGTTACTTGTTAAAAATATTAGTTTATTTATAAAATCTAAGGAGAAGGATTATAAAAGGTTTTGAGATGAAGGATTCTAAAAAGGGGTGAGTGTCTAAAGCCATCTAGTTAATTTTATAACAGAAAGCCCAGATACCTCTCTTGAATCAATACATCAATCAATAGTTTAAACATATTAAGGGATTCTCCTACACCCTCACCCTCACCCTCGCCCTCACTCACAAATAAGCCCTTTGATAGGTGTGAATCAAACCTTAACCAACCTGAAAGGGTTATACTGTTTTCACCATTGGATGAAGTTAACTGATGATAGGAAACATCTTGAAGATTGACTGAAAGACTGTCTCTTGGGTCTAAGTATAAAAATGGCAGCCTGCTTGAATCAAACCTCTGAGAGGGATTCATTCTTGGTTGGAGGAAGGGGGAAAAGGGCAGGGGGGCAAATCTATCTGCTATTCTCTTTTCTTCCTCCAAATGACCATGTAGTCAGAGAGAATGGACCAGTAGGAGATATATCTAGTCAGGAGTGATAATCACAGTAGAAAAGTCAGTTTCAAGAATTGTGCATCTTCATGGAAGAGAAAAGTTACAGCTATACCTAGAGGAGATTTCATGAGGATTCTACAGTTATCCCTTTGGTACAAGTGTTCTTTGCACCTGTTTTTCACCACCTTCTACTTTAAAGTTGTGACTACTCTCCTCATGGAGCTTTGTATATTTACAGGGAAATGTTCCTCATACTATATTTACATATACTATATTAGTAAATCGATTTGCTAAAAAGCTATTTAAACACTCTGGAGATGAGGTGAGGGTAGGTGATGAGCAACATTACTAGGAAGTCGTGCCCTTGGATTACACACAGAACTTCAATATTCTCTTAGATCTGGTCCTGTCAATATAAATGGGAGTTGCAGAAGTAGTCCTTGAAGGGGTTCTAGACTCCTAAAAATAGGAAAAACCAATAGATTGAAAACAAATTTACCGAAAGCTTAGAGAATAACCCAATAAGTCAGACTAAAGTCATTTAAGGATGAAACTTAAAAAGAAACTGCAACAGACAATTGTCTCCATTGCAAAAAAATAATACTATATTTGGATTCCAGCACCACAGTCCCTGATGCAGAAATAGAAATGACATTAAAGAAAACAAAGACTGGAAGATCAGTTTAATAGAAGCAAATATTTATAGAGTTAAACAGTTAGCCACTGATCTGTGCCCCTTTGGCTTTCCTACAAAAACTGTCAGTTGGCTGTGACTGTGGTTATAGCCACTGCAGTTATTAACAATTTAGCTGATGCTGGGCCAAGAAAGGCTGACCTGTGGGTATGGTGCTGATTGTAGTATATTTGGTAAGATGCCCTAACTACCTCTAAGATAGACTGTTTCTCTCCTGAAATATCAAGTTAGAGAAGTAAGTAGTCCTGGAAAGGATTTAGAATAATTTTGAGCTACATTTGGCAGCAATGAATAGAGGTCTAACTGAGGAAACAGGAAGATTTGAGTAGAAAGTCAACCTAAAATACTTAATATTAGTAGTGATAACAATAGCTAACATTTATACAACAATGATGTACTGACTGAGACCTGGGCTAAACATTTTACAAATATTATCTCATTTAACCCAGGCAATAATCCTGGGAAGTAGATATTATACTGATTTTGCTGCAGAAAGAGCTATTGGAAACAGCGGTTAAGTGACTTGACAAAGACTATACAGCTGGTAGGTATCTGAGGTCAGATCTGATTGAACTCAGAGACATTAAACCTTAGAACTTTCCTGAATCCAGATCCCATGTTTTATCTACTGTGCTCTCTAGCTAACTCTCAAGTTTACTAGCAATGGGACCCTGGATAAGTCACTCAAGCTCTCTCTGCCTCAGTTTCCTCATCTGTAAAGTGTGACAAATATAGTACCTACCTCCTAGAATTGTCAGGACCAAATGAGTTATTATATGTAGAACTCTATAAAACTCTATATGAATACTAGCTACTATTATTACTTTTATGGAATTATGGTTAGTTTTTCCCAAGGAGACCAGTCCATATGAAATATATATGTAGGAGACTAAACAAATCTTAAATTGTCAATCTTCCTATAATTAATATACATATAAGATGCATCATTTTAATGTTCTAAAATATTATTTAAATTAAAATTAAATTTAAAATATTATTTAAAGTTATTATTTTAGGCTAATAATACTAATGTTTAAAAAAATGAAAGTCACATATTATATGACTTTGGATAGGCAATGCTTTTCAACTAATGGAATTCAACTTCAACAAATGTTTAGTGTTTTCCTTGTGATCTGTCTGCTATGAAGAAACATATTTCACTTCTGTTTTAGGAACTTTGCTATTGAGTTATAAAATAGTGAATAAATCATTTCATATTCATGAGTCTGTTTCCTTATCCTATCAGTTGAGGAGATTGGAGTAGATAATTTCTAATGTCCTTTCCTTAGAAATTCTTTTATCTTAATTGAATTTTTTAAAAGAACATTTTTCATTTTTATGGAGTATTTTTAGAGACCTTTATTCTGCAACTCTTAACTACAGTTAATAGTTTCATAAGTCATACATTATTAATCTCTTGTATTTGTATAATATTTTAAGTTCATAAGAGCTTTCAAAAACTTGAGTAAAAGCACTGGGTCTCTTTTTATATTTAAATATCTCTTGGCATAGTGCCTGATACAGTCTTTTTACACCTTGTTACCTTCCATGTATGCTATGATCCTGTGACTCTGGCATTCTTATTCCTCTCACAAGAACTCAACCTCCTTATTTCATATATTTTCACTGGCTATTCATCATGCCCAGAATGTCCTCCCTCTTTTGGTTCTTTCTCCTTGGTTTCCTTCAGGTAACAACAAAAATCCCACCTTTTTGGAAGAGACTTTTCCCAAGACTTAATCTTAATGCTTTCCCTCAGAGACTATTCACCATTTATTCTCTACATATCTTGTGGATACCAAGTTGTTTGCCTGTTGTCTCCTTCATTAGACCATAAACAACTTTAGAGGCAGGACTGATTTTTGCCCCTCTTTTTTATTCTAAGGTATGGTGTTTAGCAGGGCAGTTATGTGGCACAGTGAATAGAGTCTCAGGTCTGGTGTCAGAAGTCTCATCTCCCTGGGTTCTAATCTGGCATCAGGCATTTACTATCTATGTGACCCTGGGCAACTCACTTAACCCTGTTTATGTCAGTTTCCTGATCTATAAAATGAACTAGAGAAGGAAATGGCAAACTACTCCAGTGTCTTTGCAAAAACCAAAACCAAAACCAAAAACATATAAGGTCACAAAATGTAGAACATGACTGAAAAGACTGAACAACAAACAAAAAAAGCCACTTTCAAAAGGTGGCATTTGACTTATCTATTAAAGGAAATAAGAATTTAAAGGAGGCAAAAATAATGAGGAAGAGCCTTCTAGGCACAGAGGAAACTGATACAAAGGCACAAAGAATTGTGTTTGAGGAACAGAAAGTAGACCAGAATCGCTGAATTTTAGAGTATATAAAGAGGAGTTTGATTTAAAAGTCAAGAAAATCCTATGGGTCCAGGTTACGAAGAGATTGAAACATCAAAGAGGAGTTTACATTTGATCCTAAAGGTAGTAAGGAGCTCCTGGAGTTTTGTGAGCATGGATTGAGAGGGCAAGAGGTGACATGTTTAAACCTGTGATTTGCCTAGGATCATATAGCCAGTAAGAGTATGATTTGAATTCAGGACTTTAATATGCTAATTTACATGCTCTCTCCAGAAGACTCATGGGACTAGTTAGCAGTCATGACATGGATGATGATGCAAGAAATCAAATTGAGAAAAGGTTAGACAAGTAGGATGAGAACCAAGAGAAAGCACTGTCATGATATGATGACGAGATGACACTATCTAAGGGGAAAGAATGGTAAAATTCTGCAGAAACATAGCAGTGGGAATGATCTGTATAGATGAGAAGGCATAGAATGAAGGGCATGTATATAAGAATTATCCTTAAAAAGAAAGGGCCATTCCATCATCTTAGATTGGTAGCTTAGGAGAGCACTGAGCTCGGAATTAAGAAGACTTCTCTTATTGAATTCAAATTTGGTCCCAGACACTCATTGACTGACCCTGGACAACTCAGTTCCTCATCTATAAAATGAGCTGGAGTAGGAAATGTTAAGCTCGAATATCTGTGTCAAGAAAATCCCAAAATGGGACCATGAAGTGTTAGACATAATGGAAATGACTCAATAACAAAGTAGATAATGATATCGAAGAGATGTGAGATGAGGAGAGAAGAGGGGAATCTTGGCAAATTTTTCAGTTTGTTGAAATCAAAGTCCTCACCAGAGAGATTAGATGGAGGGAGAATCTGTGGGTTTCTAGAAGAGAGAATTCAAGGTTTAGAATAGATGATGATCTTTGATGAGTGGTAGAGAGAATCTATTAGAGAGAAACAGGAGGCTTATGCTGCTGCAGAGAAGTTGGAACTCAGGTTCCCTGACCTCAAACACAATTCCCTTTTCTGCAGCTTAGGCACTGGTAGAACCTTAATTCTACAATTTTTCTCATCCACATGGGTACATCCTCCACCACCTCAGAGCACAACTATAGGATTTAATAGACAATTTTCTTCCATTGGTATGATCCCAAATTTCATTATTTGGAGGTGAGTCTTTTGGTTTGAGCTTTATTCAAGTTGGGCTGAAGTCTATAAAACAGAAAAACAGTTCATCTCTTGGGCCATAGTTAAAGTCTTTTCGGCTTAAGTAGGATCTATGAATATTTGAGCAACAATGAGAATGAGGGGTCAAAGTTTATGCTGGAGAAGTATTTCAGTAGAGACATGAATATATTGTATACTATTTTGCACTGTAGTTATCTATGAATATTTCACACAGTTCTAGACTATAAGCTTCACCAGATCAGGGGAGATAGTCATCTAAACATTATACTTGTTTACTTCTTATTTATTCGATTGAACTGAGACCAAGGAGAAGAAACAAATGGAAGGGTTCCAATGATAGGGGACTAGCAATATAGAAATGGCAGAATTTCAGACATGTAGAGAAGGGGTGAGTGAATCAGATCATACAGGGAGGCAACATCTCCACCCCATTCACATATGAATGGAACTTTGAGGTAGATTGGCAAAAAATGTAACATGAACTTGATTTTACAAAGCATGAAGATGAAGCTCAGAGTTGCAAAATGACATAACAAACATAAGATAATATAACATGACACACTATAATATAATCTACTATCATTTTGCATAGCATAATATAACATGATATGATATGTGATATAATATGACATAATAGGAAAATAAGTCTTGACATAATATAAGATAAAATAATATGATAAAATATGGTGTGATATGATGAGGTATGATATGATATATAACATGAAAACATGACATAATTAATATAATATTATATAAATGCCAAGAATATTCTAAGTGGGGTTATGAAGTCAGGCACTACTGAACAACACATATGTATGTGTCTGTTTACATACATGTTTACATATATAATAACAACTTGATAGGTTCCACCAAATTAAACCTGGATGCATCTTGCTCTAAGGCCAGTTCTCTATCTACTATATCATGTTGCCTCTTATCCACTCAATGAATCAATCAATTTAGTTGCCATTTTTTAGAATTGCTAAGTTCAAGATGGAGCAGCCAAGTGGTGTAGTGGATAAAGTGCTGGGTCTGAAGTCAGGAAGATCAGAGTTCAAATCTGTCCTCAGACACTGACTAGTGTGGAAAGGAAACTAGACTAACAGTTGGTGGGGGAAGGGGCAACTGGGAGTGGCAGTTGGGTCTTGTGACTAGCATGCCAGCCGGGAGGACTTGCTTCCTGGTGTGGGAGGAAAGAGGAGCTTGTTCAGCCCAGCCTGGTGTGGTGTGCCTCTTCTTGGTTCAGCTCGAAGATTCAGGCCCAGTCACTTTTGAAGGTCAGATCTGTTCTTGTTTACTTTCTGTCTACTGCTAAGATTCCGAATTAGACAAAGTGAGGACTGATATAGAATAGATGGGAGTGGGAGAAACCCTCCGCCAGCCTCTGGGGCCTGGCCTCAACTCCAAAAGCTGAGGAAAAAACTCCAATCCCAACTGGTTATTGAACTTTATATTATTTGAACTCGCAGTCAGATAAGTGGACAATCTTTTCTGTGCACAGAGGGCACAGTGCGCATCAGTTCAGTCATTCAAGACAAACAGTCCTTATTGGACCCCTGCTGCTTTCTCTCAGCAGGGGGAATCTCTCTCCTTTGCCTCAGCAAGCAATATTCCCTCTCTCCCCTCAACTCCTCCATACTCCCATACAAACCTCACTTTATCACCATTTTTCCAATCCTCCCCATCTCTCCCAATAAATATTACACTAGCTGTGTATTCTTGGCCAAGTCACCTGTTTGCCTCAGTTTCTTCATCTGCAAAATGAACTAAGGAAGAAAATGTCAAGCCATTTTGGTATCTTTGCCAAAAAAAGCATCAACTGGTGTCATAAATTATTGGATATGATTGAAACAACTAAAAAGCACAAATGTACGGGACACTATGCTAGATATTGAAGATGCAAAAACAAAAATGGTAGTCCTTGATATCAAGAAGTTACATTCTGGGGTTAGTAGTACTTGTTGATATGTCTTTTACACAAGGAAGTAAAAAGAAAAAGATCTACAAAGTAGTTTCAAGAGGGAGAGAGGCTTAATACTTATGAGGATAATGAAATAAAAGTATTTCAAAAGAGCTTGGCTATTCTATGAAGCAGAAATGAGGAAAGAGTGTACTTCAGCAAAGGGGAACCATTGTGCGAAATCAGAGGTAGCATATGAAATGATGTGTATGAGAAACAGCTAGGAGGCCAGTTTGAACTAGGAAGAAGATTATATAAAAAGAAAGTAGATAGAATGTCTAGAAGGGTGATGAGAGCTAAGTTCAGGAAGTCTAAAATACTAGGATGACTTTGTATTTTATCCTGGAAGCAATAGGGATTCATTGAAAATTTCTGAGTAGTAAGGGGAGACCTGTCTTTTAGGATTATCAATTTGGTATTTATGAAGACAATAAAATATAGAGGGGGGAGACATTGGAGAAATGTTGGAGTCATAATTCAAATCATAGTCTTCTGTCTAGTGGTCCTCTTTCCATTAAGCTATGCTAAGTGCATTATACATACTTGGCATTTATATAATGATTTAAGATTTATAAAGTATTGCACATGTTTGATATCATTTGAACATCATGACAACTCTGGAAGGTAAGTGATATATTATACCTATTTTATAGATAAGAAAACAGAAATAGAGAGAGGTTCAACAAACTGTCCAGGATCACACAGCTAATAATTGAGGTCATATTTGACCCAGATCTACCTGATGTTAAGTCTAGCTGCTTTCCAAATTGCCATCAGGGACCAAGTAAAATCATAAAAGTGTGTGTGTGTATAGGGTGTCAATATGGGAGAATCTGGGAGAATCAGGCCATACGTGGTGTATCATGATAAAAATAAAAATAAATCAGTCAACAAGGATTTATTAAGTGCCTACTATGCTCCATGCATTATGTCAAGTATTAGGGATACAAAAGTAGGAAATCAAAATAAAAAAATAAGAATAAACAGACTCTCAAGGTAATTAGTGTAATATTAAGTAGGAAAAGAGTGAGAGAAGTGGTCCAGCTGGTAGCATGCATGCAGTTAGGTGACAATGAATAATGTGGGAAAACTCATCTTCCTGAGTTCAAATTTGGCCTTAAACACTTACTAGCTATTTGACACTGGGCAAATCACTTAATTCTGCTTGCCTTAGTTTCCTATCTGGAAGAAGGAAATGGAGAAGGAACCATTTAGGTATTTTTGCCAAGAAAACCCCTAATTCTTAAGGTGGACATGACTGAAAACAGCTGAAAAACCACCACAACAAATCCCACTAATATATTAATATTTGCTATATTAATAGAGAACAATTTTAATTCATGTTTTCTTTGAAGGTGTCCCTGTGTCTAGGGGTAATTAAAGTTATAAAAATTCTGAAATTGTCTTGAGTTTCCAATGACATCCAGCAGTTTTGTAATCCCTTCCCTCTAGTCTCCACCCCTGAGCATTCTGCTTCATCTCTAGAGACATGGCCTTAATCGTAGCAGAAAAATATTAGATATCCACCACCAAGGTGGAAAATTAACATTGCCATAAAACACTAAATTCTCTTAACCTCTCATGCTGTCATGGTAAATTCATGAGTCTTGGATTGAGTAAACTCTTCTATTTACTGGAAATAAAACCATTACTTTCAAAATTTACTATAACTTTGGGTTTCAAGTACCTAATTCACCCACCTCAAAGGGAACATAACTCCCCCTGAAATATCAGCTAGTTTTCTCTGAACCAAAGAATTGTGTTCAAATTATCCAGTACAGGCAGGATCATATATAGAAGACAACGCACTTGCTTTTCCCATGATATTCTATGCAGAATGAACTGCCTTCCTCTGCTCTTTCTGCAGCAATAAAACCATGGAAAGGTTATTAGCAGATGGCAAGAAATGTGTAATCATTTAAATTATACAGCAAAATCCAGAGAGTAGATCTTTAGAAGTACATACTTATACTTAATCCATAGCAATAACTTTGTGTGTTATTGCCATAATATGAAAGGGGGAAGAAAAGAACCTTCTTCCATCAGTACCTTATCCTGTGATAACAGGCTGATGAACAATCTTCACCTATTCTTAATGAAGTAATGCATCAGAAATACATGGACTGCATATAAAACAAAATAATTATGTCCTCCCTGACTTGTAGCAGCATTTTAATTAAGGTGTAGATAGAGGACTCTGATTTCCACATAAGAATTCTAAGAGACAGGAGAGTAAAGAGGAATGGAACTGGAGACCCTTAATCAGAGAGCTGAAAACATTGTTTCTAACTCAGTGAAACACAAGAGGATTAAAGGATCTGTTCATCCCCATAGTGACTGACTGTGTGTGGTCCTATTTAGGAACGTGCTGGTGCTTCAGGTGGGGAAAAGGCCAGAGGGGAATGCTGCTTGGATGTCCATTTGCACCCAAGGCCATAGGTCATCAGGGGAAAATAGGAAATACTGTCCAAAGCCAAGTCAAGGTCAGAGAATATCAAGGATGATAAGTAGTTGTGGTCAGTCTGGGGAAGGATGGGACACCGTAGACCTCAAAACACAGGGTCCTGGATTGGGGAAAGAACTTAAGCTATCATCCAGCAAAGGGGAAACAGAAACTCTAAGACTCTTCAAGGACACCTTTGGAAACCACAACTCGAAAAAATAGCAAGAAGGAGAACAGATGGGGAGGAGTTGATATAGAGAGTACCTGAGATATAGGGAAGAAGCAGGAGTAGGAAGAGGCCATCTGACATCTTGTCCAACTTTTGCTAATTATTCTTTTTTTCCTCTTTAAAAGAAAATATTTTAAATTTTATATTACTTTAATTTCCCAAATATAACCTTCCCTACAGCCCTTGTCAGAGAGCAATTCTTTGTAGTTTTTGTTTTCAGCTAAATGTTGAACTCAGTTCTTTCTGTGTTCTCAAAGAACACAGATGCTCTCAATACACTTGAGTCGAGGAGGTGATAACACTGCCCTAGTTATAGGGCTGTTGCAAAAATTAAGGGACAGAGTAGGAACCCTAGAAAACAGTGTTTTGGCTGTTGGCAGATTGAAGGTAATATAAGAGGACTGCGCTTACCATTATGGCAGCTAGAAGTAATTACTTTCCCTTCTTTAGAGATTTTTTTTTTTTGTGATGATGGTATGATTGGCAAAGTATGCTGTAGTTAGAAATCTTTTTCAAGTCCATGTTGGGATAGCTGAGCACAGAAGTTTCTTTCAACTGGGAAATGAATGAGTGAATGAATAAATTAATGAAAAAAAATCCTTTACTTACCAAAATTGTGATAATTGCTTGAGATGAAAATACAAAAAAATGAATAATGATAGGCAAAACGATGGTTGGATGATCTGTGGAACATGAGTCTGATCTAGGGCAAGCCTCATACGATGGGATAACTCTGTTCTAGCTCAGGAGTTATAATAGTGAATTGACTGGCTCTGCATGGAGTTAATTTTCTAAAAGTTCATAGTTTCCTGGAGATTTTGTGATTATTCTAAAAACCAAATCACTGAAACTGCCCCTTTCTGGGATATTGGATCTTTCTTGGACTTTTTGGAACCAGAAGGACTCTTCTGCCACATTACACCAGAGATGTGGTGAATTTCTTAGATACTGGCAATGTTGCTCTAGGAGGGACATGATATATGTATTCAGGTATTTGAGGAATGATTGCATAAAAGGGGTCATTTTGTGAATGGGTTGTGCATGGCTGCAGAGGTCACAACCAGGAGAATATTGAATACAAAAAAACAAACAAACAAGCTTACCATAAGGAAATACAGGTAGGTAACACAGGATAGAACACATGGAGTTCTGAGTTCAAATCCAGTCTCAGATACTTACTCAGTGTATGACCCTGGAGAAGTCACTTAAGCTCTATATCAGGGTTTTTTTTTTTTTTTTAACTCTTATCTTTTGTCTTAAAATCAATTCCATGCATTTTTTCTGAAGCAGAAGAAGGATAAGGGGTAGGCAATGGAGGCTAAGTGACTCACCTAGGGTCACACTAAAAGGAAGTATCTGAGGTCAGATTTGATCTGAACTTCCTCTCTTTAGGTGTGGCTCTATTGAGCTGCCTAGCAACTCCCTATCTCAGTGTTCTTTAATGTAATATAGAAATAATAACACCTACCTCTCAGGGTTATTGTCAAAGATCAGGGTATTGTCAAGATCAAATACTATTTATATAGCACTCAGCACAGGGTCTGACACCTAGAAAATATACATTTTCTTCCTTCTTAATAAACTGAAATGCTACAAACTAGAACAGATTTGGTAGAGTTACCGAGTGTTAAAGGTGAGAGAAGTGGAGTTTTAAAAGTCACTAGTCAAAGATGGCTTAAAACGAATTCCTTTTCAGATTCAGGTTGGAATATATGCCCTCTGAGAACACCTCATCCATTTTGGAAATCCTGTTATTCTCCTACTCTTGGTAATATTCAGGTTTGTTGAGTATAATTAAGTAATAACCAAACAAATGATTCCTAGATGTTCTGAAAGTGATAACAGCCTTGCCAGTATTTCTCAATGTCTTCCAGGGAGCATCTGGGAAAATATGGCTTAATGTGCCACGGAACTAGAGAAAAATATAGAGGTATAATGCTTAATGATCTCCCCATGCACTTTAAATCATCCTTCAGAAAATTTCTCTATTGATGCCAAATTAACACAGCTCCAGACCATTTTAGCCAATAAATCTGAACCTCCTGCCAACAGAATTCTATCGATTTTGGCTTTTCTTCCTGCCTTTTTATGCCATGTGCTTATGCCCAGGGTTGTTAATATTTACCAAAGTCCCCAGTGAGTAGAACATGAAATGCAGACAAGATTGTCTCAAGTTTTGAACTTCTGAAATGTGATTACAGTATAGAGTAATGTGATGTATTCTTCTTATAGCATATGGAAAAATTGTACTCAGCCTACTTCAATAGGACAATAAATTTAGAATTAAAAGGAACCTCAAAAATCATTTAGTTCTCTTTTCTCATTGTGGGGAGCACAAAACTGAGAGCAAGGTAGGGTAAGACACTTTCCCAAAGAATTATAGGTAGTAAATGGCAGGGCAAGGATGTAAACCCAGAGGACCTAACACCAAATCCAGGACACTATTCATTTTATCCACATTCTACCTATAGTAATAATTTCTGGGCTCACAAGGGCTACAGCTACTGCATCACTTCCTCTTCTGCACCCAGATATATGGTTTGGGTCAACTTCAGCTCTTGAAGTCCAGACTTCTAATAAGAGAAAGCTCCCTTTGTTTATAATCATAAAACCCCTATCTTGTATATAATTAGAATCTACTTCCCAGAACTCTAAATCCCAACATCCCACTTTCCTTCTCACATTACATCCTTACAATTTGGAGATAAAGTTTATGTGTGACCTGGTCCCTCTTTCTCCTTTCCCTAAACATGGTTGGGAAAGTTGTTTGACTCAGGCTTTTACTTTTGTACTTTTGTTTCTTCTACTTCAAGTTATTATTAATAAAAACATATAATACTTAGAGTTACTGGATATTAATTTTTTTAAAAATTAAAACCCTTACCTTCCATTTTGGAATCAATACTGTATATTGGCTCGAAGGCATAAGAGTGGTAAGGGTTAGGCAATGGAGGTTAAGTGACTTGCCCAGGGTCATACAGCTGGGAAGTGTCTGAGGTCAAATTTGTACCTAGGACCTCCCGTTTCTAGGCCTGGCTCTCAATCCAATGAGCCACCCAGCTGCCCCCTGGAAACTAATTTTAATATTATATTTGATACTCCAGGAATGGTTTTGCTTATGGTTCATATCTTGGATGTCTCTCCAAAATGAGAAAGTAAAAAAAGCAATTAATGCAAATTGTGATTCAGGTAAAGTCCAGGTAATTTCTTTCTACATATAAAAATAGGTAATTTCTTTCTACATATAAAAATAATGTTAAGTACAGGATACTTATAATAAAGGGGCACTTTAGAAAACAAAACAAAACAAAAACTTAAAGCAGGGTTCAGTATTTTAATGTGTAACCACCATTAAAAGTCTGTTAGGAAGTTAACACTCAAATTTCATCAGAACCTCAATCAGTATGAAAGATTACAAATTGGGCATTTTGCATTTCATGTTGGTTCAGCAAAATTGTCCTAACTCCTTGTCTATATATTCTGGTTTAGTTGGACCCCCTTGATGACATCTTTGTTCTCTAATATAGACGGTTATTGTTTTTGTTTTTTCCACAAACCTGCTTTCTATCACAATCAAGCACCATCTCCCTGGACCCAACACCTCTGAGCCATCAATCTCAAAAGACTGTTGCTAAACTTGAACCTATCCAACCTGGTAAACTGGTTAATCAAAGATCATGAAAGAATGAATGCAAAATGAGGCAGCCTCAAATGAGACTCGTGTTTGCCCCATGGCCATATGGAGCCTAGGATAGGAGAATGGGGTCAGTTATCGCCCTTGAGATAAGGGACACAATTTGAAACAATCCTGAATAATTTAGAACTGGAAAGGAAGAAAAAGGTATTAGGGCTTCCTTCAGACACTGAGAACTATTCATCATTTCATAGCACATGCCCTCTATACTTTTCTTATTTAGGGACTAAATAAATTCTTCTGTGTTCATCCCTATCCTGGCGATGGGTGTTGAGGTTGCACAGTGGATAGAGTACCAGGCCTAGAGTCAGGAAGGAAACCTGAATTCAAATCTGGTTTTAGTGTGAACCTGGGCAAGTCACTTAGTCCTGTTTGAATCAGTTTCCTCATGTGTAAAATAAGCTGGAGAAAGAAATGGAAAATCACTGCAGTATTCCAAGAAGACCTTAAATGGAGTAACAAAGAGTCAGGCATGACTGAAATGAAATGATTAAGCAACAACACTAATGATGCATATATTTATAAATCTAACTAGCCATTTTCCTGTGTTCCAGACTTATATTACCAATTGTCTTTTGGTCATTTCAAATTATTAATACTTTCTCAAATCCAGTAAGTAAATCAAACCTGATAATGTAGTAATTGTTGATTTGCAGGATGTAAATATGCACATTAGGTCTGACAAGTGGTTAGAGCTGGCTCCAGCATAGCCCTATATTTTTCTCATCATACCCCTAGTTAAAAAAATTCCTTATTTATGTTGAGGGTTTGATTTTCCTTTCAAATTCTCATGTTCAAAACCTTGAAGTTATTCTCAATGTCACACTCTCTTTTACTCGACGAATCTGATCCACTGCCAAGTCTACCTCCAAACCTATTATATGTCTGTTCCCATCTTTCCACTCACCCAGCTGCCACCTTAGTTCAGGACGTTATCACTTCTGGTCTAGATTATTGCCAACACTTTTGCAGTTGATCCCTGCCCCACATCATGTTTTTCCACTCTACTCCATCCTCTACACAGTTTCCAAAGTAATTTTTCTAGAGCATAGGCCTTACCAGGGCATTTCTCTATCCAGTGGATCTTTATCAGCTCTAAGTTCAAATATAAATTTCTTCTTTTGGCTCTAGAAATTCTTCACTATTTAGCTCAAACGTGTTTTTCCAGATTTATAATACTTTTTCTCTGTTTATAAAAACTAGCCTTCTTTCTGTTCCTCACTAAACACACACACACACACACACACTCCAATCTCTGTCACTCATGCTTTGGAATATATTATACATTTCTTTCTTGCCTCTACCTCCTGGAATCTTTTAGGCTTTACCTCAAGAGCTATAGTCTCCATTAAGCCTTCCCTCACCGCCTTCCCAGCTCCTACTAATGATCATATCACTCTTCTGTAAGGAATTAAAATTAAGGTTTTGACTAAAATATATGAAAATTATGAATAATATTGTGGTCACCAATTTAAAATATTATAGCTCAAGTCAAAATTATTTTCAATACTTTTTATTTACAAAACAAGTGGAGAGAATGAAAGTTGAGAAATACATATTTAACCTATAAAACGAAATATTGCTCAGGTACTCAACTCAGCCCAGCACAACTTGTTAACCCTCTACTGGAATAAATATCTCTCCAGGAGTCAGGAAAGGAAAGCCAGCTATCACCCAAGTTCCCTCCAAGAGGCAGTTTGAGCTGAAGATGAAGACCTGTTGAGGACAACTCCTGAAGCTGGATGGCGACTAAGCCGACCCCAGAAATTCAGGGCTTTTATAGTGACTTCTTGTCCCTTCCCCTCTTCTCAGGGGCCAATCACAGCTTTCAAATTGTCTGGCACTGCCCAGGGTGGGGCAGTGTTTTGTGGGATCCACTTCTTGCCCTCCAGAGATGTAAACACTTATCAAAAGGATTCACAATTACCTGACTGATTGAGTTGTTATCCACTTTAGTAAATGACTTGCAAACACTCTTAGTGTCTGGTGAGATACTAAGTAGGGGTACTAAAAGAAAGTCTGATTCACACTTCACAGTCTGGTGAGGTACTAAGTAGGGGTACTTAAGTTAGTATTAACCAACTGTTAACTCAAAATAGACAAAGAGAATAAATAATTCCCTTTCACACTTCCTCATTTGGTCTTATGGAGTCTGGGGGCCCCAAGGTTTGGGGAAAGTTGAAAGAAAGGTAATGGGGAAGGAAACTTAAAGATCATTTTGGTAACACTGGAAATTTTTATTATTACTTATTATTATCATTTTCAACCCTTGGCCTTCTGTCTTAGAATTGATACCAAGTATCAGTTCCAAGTTAGAAGAGTGGTTAAGACTAGGCAGTTAGGCTTAAGTGACTCACCCAGGGTCATATAGCTAAAAATGTCTGAGGCCACATTTGAACCTAGGACCTTCCATCTCCAGGCCTCTATCCATCTCCATCTACTGAGTAACCTGCCTGTCATTGTTATTATTATTATTATTATTATTATTATTCTACCCTTATCTTCTGTCTTAGAATCTATACTATGCATTGGTTCTAAGGTGGAAGAGTGGTAAGGCCTAGGCAATGGGGATTAAATAAATGACTTGCCCAGGATCACATAGCTAGAACATGTCTGAGGCTAGATTTGAACCCAGGACCTCCCATCTCTAGGCCTGCCTCTCAATTCATTAAGCCACCTAGCAGACCTTCCGATTATTATTTTTAACACAAAGGAGTTGTCCTTCCTTAATATCATTTTGTGGATAAATTTGTCAATTATTTTCTTAATTATGAAGGAAAATCTGAGCTTTGAAAGAACTCTGGACCTGGCAGAGGAAGAAATGAAGAGGATTAACTCTATACTGGAAGTTTAGAGAAACATGAGTTCAAAGTCTACTTCTCTGAGCTTTGGCTTTCTCCTCTGTAAAAGGATGATAATACCTAGATTTACTTACCGAATTGGTTTATAATGCAAGTCAAATGACACAATGGAAGCAAAGAACAAAGTAAACCTGAAAGCTTCTATAAATGCCAGTTATTATTAGTAAAGAGGATGTGAGGGGTCTGGAAGGCAAGTTTACTTCATGTCACAATTTTGCCCTGGGCTGGTTCTGTGTGCAGTAAATGCCATGTTGATCCTTTAAACCTCAGCTGTGGTCAATGAAAACAATGTACCAGAGGAACAGAAGCAGTTCATGTTTATCAACAAGGAAAACCATCCACCTTTGTTCACAAAATTAATAAACACAGTCAGGCTTCTCAGTTACTTTAAAGTATTGAGCTAATTGAATCATAAAGCGTTACAGGTAAAGTCGAGAGAGCAGACCAACTCACTGAAAGGGTCAGCCTATCTCTGAAAAGCTTCCAGGGGCTACAAGCTATTTCTTCTCCTCCACTACCTGCTGCCACCTGTGATGGTTCACCCTATCCTCAGGTGGCCAAGACCTGGATTCTTTCTAATGTTGGGGATTGTAGGGGCTTAAATCAATATGTTAACTCTTCTCAAGGTTTTTCAAATGATCTTCCACAAGAATCATTGAGGGAATGGAGGCTTATTGGACTTCTATAAGAATATCAGAATTTTCTTCTTTGGGGAAGTGATATATTTTGATACATTTTACATATACTTCTAAAACTTCTTAAAGTGAAATTGCATTGTAGAATTTGGAGGGGAATTACAGATCTTCCTCAACTTATTAATGCATAAATTCAACAAAGTTCATTTGTAAATAGTTTTTTTTTTTAACTGGGAATGCATTTTTTTTAACAGAGAATCAAGGCTATAAATAGTGGTTAGGATTCTCGACTAGTCCAAGAAAACCTTTTAAAGCCACTGATAACAGTAATGATAATAATAATTATAACTGACATTTATATAGTGCTTTAAGATTTGACAAGTGCTTTACATACATTAATTTAGTTAATTCATGAACCTTCCCATTTTTTTCCATTATTTTCCTGGATATCCTTGGTATTTTGTTCTTCCAAATAAACTTTGTTATGTTGGGTTTTTTTTTTTCTAATCCAGTAAAAATGTTTTTTTGGTAGTTCAATGGGTATGGCACCAAATAAGTAAATAAGTTTGGGTAGGATGGTCATTTTTATTATGTTAGCTCATCTTACCCATGAGCAGTTAATGTTTTTCCAGTTGTTCAGGATCAGGAAAAGGGGGCCTTGCAATACCAGATCTCAAACTATACTATAAAGCAGTGGTCATCAAAACAATATGGTACTGGCTAAGAGATAAAAAGGAGGATCAGTGGAATAGACTTGGGGTAAGTAACCTCAGCAAGACAGTCTATGATTAACCCAAAGATTTCAGCTTTTGTGGAAAAAAAAATCCATTATTTGATAAAAACTGCTGGGAAAATTGGAAGACATCATGGGAAAGACTGGGGTTGGATCAATATTTCACACCCTATACCATGATAAACTCATAATGGATGAATGACCTGAATATGAAGAGGGAAACTACAAGTAAATTAGGTGAACATAGAATAGTATTCATATCAGGTCTTTGGGAAAGGAAAGATTTTAAGACCAACCAAGAGTTAGAAAAATTATGAAATGTAAAATCAATAATTTTGATTGCATCAAATTAAAGTTATTTTACAAACAAAACAAATGTAACCAAAATTAGAAGGAAAGGAAAAAATTGGGGAAAATCTTCATAACAAAGTCTCTAACAAATGTCTAATTACCCAAATTTATAAAGAGCTAAATCAGTTGTACAAAAAATCAAGCCATTCTCCAATTGATAAATGGGAAAGGGACATGAACAGGCAATTTTCATATAAGGAAATCAAAACTATTAATAAGCACATGAAAAAGTGTTCTAAATCTCTTATAATTAGAAAGATGCAAATGAAAACAACTATGAGGTATTATCTCACACCTAGAAGATTGGTTATTATGACAACCAAGGAAAGTAATAAATGGTGGAGGGGATGTGGCAATGTTGGGACATTAATGCGTTGCTGGTGGAGTTGTGAATTGATCCAACCATTTTGGAGGATAATCTGGAACTATGCCCAACGGGCACTAAAAGACTAGCTGCACTTTGATCCAGCCACAGCACTGCTATGTTTATACCCCAAAGAGAAAATAAAGGAAAAAAGACTTATATAAGAATATTAATAGCTGCTCTCTTTTTAGTGGCAAAAAATTGGAAAATGAGTGGATGCCTTTCGATTGGGGAATGGCTGAACAAATTGTGACATATGTTGGTGATGGAATACTATTGTTCTTAATGCAATAATAAACCGGAGGAATTCCATGTGAACTGGAATGACCTCCAGGAACTGATGCAGAGTGAAAGGAGCAGAACCAGGATGGAATGGACTTCTTCATTAGTGGCAATGCAGTGATCCTGAACAACTCAGAGGGATTTACAAGAAAATACTATTCACATTCAGAGGAAAACTGTGAGAGTTGAAACAGACAAAAAAACAACTGCTTGATTACATGGGTCAAGGGGGATATGATTGGAGATGTAGACTCTAAATGATCATCCTAGTGCAAACATCAACAATATGGAAATAGATTCTGACCAAGGACATATGTAAAACCTGGTGGAATTGTGCATCAGCTATGGGAAGGGCTGGAGAAGGGGAGGGAAAGGATATGATTCTCATAACCAAGGAATTGTAGAAATGGAGATTTTGAGCCTTTGGAATTCATCCCCCAGAAGTTCTTTAGTATTTCCAAAAATTCTATTTTATTGTGACCCCACGTTTTGCATGATTGTATTTACATGGCTGTAACTCCTCTCTCTCTTTCTCTCTCTCTCTCTTTCTCTCTCTCTCTCTCTCTTGGACCTGTGATCAGGCTGAAGTCAGGCAGTTCTTTTGTTTTAGTTATTATTAATAAAACTTTATAAAATATAGTACTTAGTTATTTATTATTAATTTTAAAACTCGCAGAATAATGTTCTTAATTCACTAATTAAATAAAATTTCAAAAAATATTTTGTTTGAGAAAAAAATTTTTAGTGATAGAACTCTATAAAATCCAGGGAATTAACTGTTTGCAAAAAATGCCTTCAAAAGCTTCACTGCATCAAGAAGATCCAGAATGAACTTTGGGATACAGTTGATTGAACTGAAGGGGGCCGAACATTTATTTTTAATGTACACTTTCATGCCAAAGGGGACTGTCCCCTAATTGGTTGTTGTCAATGTTCCCAGCAAAACATTGGTTTTTCTTTCTCTCTTTTATTTTCCTCTTATCTCTAACTACTGTAGTTCCTCTTAGAAGGTGAAATTTTGTATGTACCTGTAGTAAGAAGAATTTTAGAGGTACAAGATGATTATGTTAAATGATCACTCGTGGAGACTATTGTCCCAATCATCATCAGGGGGGATTGTCAAATTGAGATTAACTCCACTCTACTTATTCTTTAAAATTTTAGCCAACACGAATATATACAACCCCATTTAATCATTAAGTATGGGGAAGGAAAGTCTATGATCCACATTTGCTAGCAAGTGACAAATCAGAAACAACTGACTGGCCCCTGATCAGTCCAAAGCCAAGTTTAAACCACTATTGGTACACATAAAACAGGGAAGGAAGGCACAGGAAGTGTTGCAAAGAACTGCCTTTAAATTTGGTGGCAACTTCCTGTGAGTTTTTTTTTTCACCTTGGAACTTGGCCTTGGAGGAGCTTGGGTTGAGATCTCAGTTCACTTCCTTTTGGACTGACTAATGGTGAATGAAAAGACTGACTCCCTTTCCTTGGCTTTCTGGAGACACTAGCCTCTGGAGAGGCCCCTCATTTTGGAGGAGGCCTTGTGGCTAGAAGCCTTGTTAAGTTTAATCCTCTCCCCCCTCCCCTTTTCCTGGGGCCTCTGAATTCCTGCATAGTTCAGACCAGGCCAGGGCAGCTATCTCTCTCTCTCTCTCTCTTTCTCTCCCTCTCATTTCCTTAGTTTCTTCTCTCTTTTTGTAAATAAACTACCATAAAACCATTCTGACTTGAATAATTCATTGGGATTTAGTATTTAAATCCCTGATGACCAAAACTCTCAAATATTCAGTCCTTCAGTACAACCATAATTTTTACCCCTTACAAAAAGCTTTTGACCAAATGACAAACTACTCTCCAAAAAGATCAAAGAAAAAATTTTGTGCATATATGTGTGTATACACACACACACATACACACACACACACACACATTTATAGTAGCTTTTTTTCTAGTGGTAAAAAATAGAAACTAAGAACATGTACAACAATTGGTAAGTGGTTGAAAAAATTACAGTATATGATGTTCTTCCTTTGTTCTTCCTTTGGGTTTTATTTTTGTTTTTGTGTTTTGGTTGTCAGTTTTTTACACTCATACCTTCTGTCTTAGAATGCAGATTGTGTATTCGTTCAAAGGCAGAACTGTAGTCAGGTCTAGGCAATAGTAGTTACCCCCGTCACACAGCAAGGAAGTATCTCAGGCCAAATTTGAATCCAGGACCTTTCATTTCTATGCTTGGCTCTCAATCCACTGAACTGCTTAACTGACCCTTATCCTTCATTTTGAACGAGGACCAATGATATCACAAGGATGATGTCTTGACTTGCTCCTGACTTGGATTTAAGTGAGGCAGAGTTTCGCAAAGTCTTCAGCCTCATTCTGTCTTACAGTCATTGAAACCCAGGGCCAGAACAAAAGTCAAGATGAATGGTGATGTCTAGAGATGCACTGTATGACCTTGGAATCTTTGATGTCTGACCAAGCTCTAAGTGCTCTCTGTTATAGGGAAGTTAAACAGAAGGGATCACATACACTATAGATATATTTGTGAGACATAGGAAGTGATGTAAAGAATGACCTTTGTATATTGTGTCACTTCCTGTGAGGGGGGCTTTTGTGACTTTTTTGGCTTTGGTGGCTTTGGTGGATTTTGTGGACTTGGAGGAGCTGGTGGTGTGTGAGTCCTGAGACTGCTCCCCTTAGTCAACCATGTGGTGAGTGTTAAGGCTGAATCCTCTTCCCCTAGATTTCTGAAGGCACCAGCCTCCAAGGAGGCCCCTCATCTTGGAAAAGGCCTCATGGCTGGAACCCGAAATAGATTAGTCTTCTGTGAAGGCCCCTTGGCTGAGGCCTCTGAACTCCCCCTGGCTCAGGTCAGGCAGGAGCAGATCATCTACCCTTTTCCCTCTTTCTCCCTCATTCTTAATTTCTTCCTTCTATTGTAAATAAACCACCATAAAATTCTATTCTGACTTGAGTATTTCATAGGGATTTAGAATTTAAACCCCCAGGGACCCCTAAATAATATATTCAGTCTCAACCCTAAATTTTACCCTTAACAGTCATCAGCCAGCCTAGCTAAATTCCTTTGCTAAATCCCCAATGCCTGTTTTAGTCACCTTTATGGCAATTAGAATGAATTATTTTCACCCTCCCATTCCACTAGGAGAAGTTATCACATGCTTGGGGTAGATGTCCCCTCTAACTTACCAAATGAATCTAAGGTCTGTAGGTTACCCTTAACCTAGTTTAGTCCATCCGCTGAGATGGTTTTACCAGTGTGGGTGCTGTGCATGTCACGGCTTCTTGAAGCCACAATTGACAGTTATGTGAAAAGTGTCCATCAAAGGTGTATGAATATTCTTGAAAATGCTTTGAGCAAGTCCTTATATGAAAGTGTTAATCTTCCCTGAATTCCCCCTATACCTATAGAAATAATGACATAGATTCGGAGAAACCTGGGAAGAATCCTATTAACCCACACAGAGTGAATTAAACAGAACTAGAATAATTAATACTAAATTAACAACATGATAGAAACAAATAATTTTGAAAAAATGAATGTATTAATCAACCCAATGAATAATCAAGATTCCTGGAGGACTTATGATGAATCATGTTCCTTTCTTCATATTGAAGAGATAATAACCTCAGACATTTTAAGTATGACCAATATGGAAATTTGTTTTGCTTGATTATTTATATTTTATACAAAATTTAAAAATACACTTGTCACTTCTAGTGTGTGAGATAGAAGGGAAAAATAAATGCCCAATAATTGAAAGAAACACATTTAAAATTGTAAGGTAAGAAAAGTAGCAATAGGATTTTTCTGTCATAAACCTGGAGAACATTACTCTATGAAAACACTACCAACAGGAAAATTGAAACTATGAAGGTAGACTGCAAGGCAGCCCCCCAGTGAATGAGACCCTCTCTGATCCCCCTCTGTGACTTCTCTTTCTCCAACTTTCCTAAATAATGGACTTGTTATGATTATTATTCTCCCCCCAATACAGGATAAATAATATGAAAGCAAATACTTATAGGATCTATATATACATATCTATATCTATCTATCTATCTATCTATCTATCTATCTATCTATCTATCTATCTATCTATCTATCTATCTATCTATCTCCTCTTTAATCCCCCTAGGCTATTACCCACAAAAATTGCATTTACAGAATTTAAGTCCAAAGATCACTACCCATGCCCCCTTCCTTTCCTTCTCCACAGAGGCACATTCACTCCCATTACAAGCCAGGTAAACCAAGAACATCAATTACCTTCAAGACACACTCCACTGAATTTTGTTTATGGACAGAAACCAGGCAACATTGCCAGGTACTTTAAAGTAACACAAGAAAAATAGAACTTGTAAATTGAGGAAAACCCTAAATCTAGTCTGTCATTAAATTACCCTCTAACCTTGTACCTAGCTATGAAATGTTTTGTTACCCATCTCCTAAGTAATTGTGATTGTGAAAGCTGATCAAAACAATGATTCTCCTAGGTCAGGGAGAACTAACCTCTAGATCACCCTGTCTATGTCATTAATCTATAGCAACAGTGTTTCATTGACTAGCTCCTTAGGCTACGCATCTTCTTGTTAAGGTCCATGGAAACATACATGTAGAAAATTGATTGTGTGCCAAAGAAGTTTGTACTTGAAACCCTATATAATAAACAAACCTCTGTGTTATGGCAGAACACTGTGTGATGCCTATGCACATGGTCCTGAGAACACAGTGCCTGTCATCTCCATTACTTGACTGGATTGTCACATCTAGATGGAGCGAGTCCTCACCCTCAGGGAAACTGCTGCATGGCTCCCAAAGGTAGACTATGTGGAAAACTCCTAAGTTAAAGAATAAGTATTCTTATTCATTGCCATAGATGAACTGTTGGAGTCTAAATGCAGAATGAAGCACTCCATTCTTCACTTCATTAATTTTTGTCTAGTTAATTTTTCTCTAGTATAAAGGAAACATCTTCTTTTACATGATGAACATGAAATGATGTATAACATGATAACATGTACAACCTATACCACCTTATCTGCCATTTCAGGGACAGGGAAAGGGTGGAGAGAAGGAGAGAATATGGATCAGAAAATGAAGGAAAATGATTATTAAAACTATATCTACATGCAATCTGGAAAAAAAAATATGCAAGGAAAAAAGTGTAGTCCAGACATATGGATAGAGTCACAGATGTGAGTCAGATGAACACATAAGATAATAATTCATTATCTGATGTTGAAAAATTACCAATTTTGGTGGTGAAAAGTCATCATGAACTACTCCTTCACATCCTGTTTTCTTCTGGTCTCAAGGGGCATGGAATCTTTTCTGGATATTTTTTCCTATTAATCTCATATGGTCTTTGTTCAGCATGGTTCTAATGGTCTCATGGTCACTCACAAGTGTGATTCCACTGGGGAAGTTAATGTGGAGAGCTTCTCTTCCTTCAGTTTGGATCTATAGTGTATTATAATAGACTCCATTATAAAAAATTTATCTCATAAAAGGATGCAGTATATTATAATGGAGAATCCTTAGAGGGAGGAACTTTCATTTCTTCCAAAGAGGAACAGGTTTTGCCATTGCTATTTTAGTTTGAGATGTCAAGGTTTTTCCTGTTGCAGTCATTTTAGAGAGAAAATGCAGAAATCCTTAAATATTCAGTCATTGAACTGGATGGTAGATATAAAAACCATTGATGGCTCATTTACAATAATAAATGGTGTATTTTTAAAATTTGGCTAAAAGGTACTTTTCTTTCCAAAAGGAGATTTCTTACTTTGTGTGCTAGATTCCTTGTATCATGGGATAGAATCGATTTCCCACAGGTTTAGACCTTTGTTTTATTTTTTAACCTATATTTGTTCATCTCCAAGAACATAATCTCTCTTAACTGTATCTTTAGGGTCAGAAAGTACAATTAACCACCCAGAAGACCCAAGTGCATCTGGATAGCATTTCAGAGTCTTCCCTTTCAACAAACTGCAAGGATTCCTAGTGTTGTTACCCACTTTCTCAAACTCTCCAAATTCTTTTTCTCTTTCTTTTAAGGCAAGTGTGCATCAGAGGCACCAAATGAATTCAGATGATTTTTAAGCTCCAAATCCAGTTATCTATGCCTCTTCCTATGAACTTTAGGAGGGGTAAAGAGTTGCAGTGTATTATATGGGGAAAAAATACAGCTTTCAAGGCAGCTAGGTGACACAAATAATAGAGTACTAGACCTAAAATCTGCAAGACCCAAGTTCAAAATCAACCTTGAATACTTACCAGCTATATACTCTATCTGCCTCAGTTTCTTCATCTCTAAAATGGGCATAAGAAAAGTACCTAACTCACAGGGTTGTTGTGAGGATAAAATATTTGTGAGGTTCTTAGCACAGTACTTGGAACATAGTAGGCATTATGTAATTGTTTTGTTATTGCTGTTGGTCAATCATTTCAGTCATATCCAAATCTTCATGGATTTATTTGGGGTTTTCTTGTCAGATATTGGAGCCATTCACCTTTTCCTTTTGCAGTTCATTTTATACATGAAACTGAGGCAAACTAGGTTAAGTGACTTGCCCAGGGTCCCACAGCAAGGAAGTGACCAAGGTTAAATTTGAACTCAAGAACATGAGTCTTCCTGACTCTAGGCCCAGGGCTCCATCCATTGAACCACCTAGCTGCCCAGATACGAATATTAGCTTTTAAAATTATCATTAGCTATCACTTGTCCTTCTCCTTCATTAACCCATCATGAAAAATACTGTGTAAATCTAATAATGTTACAACATTAGAGTTATTGTTTATTATAATTATGATTATTAAAACATAAGTCTTCTCATTTAGTTTGATGGAGTTCATATGGAAACTGTCCTGGGACAAGGCATTAATCTCTTATGATTACTTTTTAAAATGTTTTACAGACTACATAAGTGAATAAAATAATTCTTTTTGGTAGCTGAAAAGTATTTGGATATTAGTCTTACCATAACTTATTAGTTGGCAATATGGCAAGGATTTTAGGCACTTCATCTAGTTCCTTTATACTTTCTCTATCTTCTTAGTTTCTTCTACCAAGCTTCTCTATCTTGAAAGTTTTTCATCATCATTCTTGTTGTTATAACTTTCCTGGGTCATCCATAGTCATTTAGGCTGAGACCAGAATAGGGGACCTTGATTGTTGTTTGTTTTTTTTCCCAGCATAATTTTATTGTCACATGGTGTACAAACACTACTGCTGCCTTTTGATGGAATTTGCAGTTCACGATTAAAGAATTCCATCCAACACACATTTATTAAGCACCTATGATACCCAGATATAGATCAAGGATCCAGAAGACCTGAGTTCAAATCTAGCCTCAGATACTGACTAGCTTTGTTACTCTGGGTAAATTCTTTAATCTCTGCCTCATTGTCAAATGAGAATAATAAATAACACCTACCTCAGAGGATTATTATAAAGATGAAATGAGATAATATTTGTATGTAAAGTTCTTAGCATATAGTGGTCATTTAACAAACACTTATTTCCCTTACTATGTGTTAAATGCTTAATTCAGAATGGGTGCACAAGGATGAAAAATGAAATGTAGAAAGAGGGAAGAAAGAAGCAAATATAAAATGCCCACTATGTAAATCACTTACCATACTAAATGCTTTACCAGTAGAATTTCATTTAATGCCCACAAGAACCCTGTAAGGTAGGTGCTTTTAGTATCCCTGTTTTAGAGTCGAAGAAGTTGGAGTTGATAGAAGTTAAGTGACTTGCCCAGGGTCATAGAACATGTAAGTTTCTCAGTCTAGATTTGAACACAGGTCTTCCTGACACCAGGCCCAGTGCTCTATCCACTGTACTATATAACTGGCAAAAAACAATATAGAATGAAGAAAATGTGAAGAATTTTCTATTTTTAAATGTTTTTTAATGGTAAACTCCAATATACTTTAAAAAAACATCCTTTTTCATATGTATTTTATATCTGGCTTCTTAGCACATAAAATATGAACTCATTGACCTCAGTTTCTACAGCAGAGGGCAGGTTTGAGGCATTTATCCAGATAATTCAGATATACATTTTGTTGTGTGAAATCTCTGATAAACTGCCTAATCCTTTAGCTGGGAGCTAAAGAAGAAGGTTGTTCCTGGTGGTGTTGAATGATTCCTGGATTCAAAAAGACCTTGGAGCCATCCAAATACCAAGGACAGAATAGCCACAGGGAATGAACCGATGTTAAGCATGGTTATCTGATGAAAGAAGATACTGGAAAAGCCAGCTGGAGATTATATTGTCAGTCCTTCTAAGAAGACAGCTGCTCCTGCTGATAAAAGGGAGGTTTGGCTGTGCTTAGGCATGATAACAGTGTTTAATCACCTCTGAGGACAATGTGCTGGAGGAAATCAAAAAGAAACCTCTGAAAATGCCAGGGAAAAATCAAAATGGTCTAAATCAGACAAAAAAGCAGATCCAGCACATGCAGAAACCTTCCTTCTCAAAGGTTTGTCAAAAGAATAGTACTCAGAAATAGAAAAATATTGCCTAGTCCAAGTGAGTAGAATTTGCTGAATATTAAAGTCAGTTTATTGGTAAATTACTATAATGTCAATACGCATCTGTAATTTCATTAGTGCAAGTATTCCCTTCAGAGATGCCAATTGTAGAGGATAAACTTTAAGAACCTGGATAGGTAGGAACATTAATCCATCTGTGGCCAAAGTGGAGATGAAAGAGTCCAAATTTTGCTAGTCTAGTACTTAGACAATAGTCATACAATCTGTCATGGGCCATGTTTGTAGTGTTTCCAGCTTCATAAGATCTGTCAGAGCTCCTGATTTGTTGGAACAATCTTCAATAATTCAGGATCACCTCCATACCAGGATGGTAAATCAAAGTAGGGTTGAAACTAATTTTTTGTGGGATCTGACACCTCCAAGTATGCGTGTCTTCAGTTTTTGTTTATGTTGTATAAAACCACTCAAGATCTACAATTCTTCAGGGTTTGCTTTTTTCTCCCCTAAATTCACCTCCTCCCAAGGAAATACAAATTTAATCCCCAACCAGGTTCTTGGAATATACAAATGATGATATGTTTTATTTTATCATCCTTCTTTTGAATAAGGAATACCCTTTTGCAAACACCAAAGCTCTTTTTACAGATGTGAAAGGGTGAAAGAAGACTTTCAGTCTAAGTTTAATATTACTGCTAATAATTGTCATTTATATAATACTTAAAGGTTTATGAAATTCTTTATTCTCTCATTTGAAGTCTCATAATACCCCTCTCAGGTAATTTCCATGGGGATTATTTTTCTAGTTTAACAAATGAGAATATTGAGTCTTGGGGAGTTTTAAGTGACTCTTTTAAATTTTCTTTTTCATTATGACCTTTGGGAATTTCAACTAACTTTAACATTTCATCAAATAAGGAAGAATAGAGAAAGGGGATTGCATATGAAACTATGAACTTCTACTACATCATTTCTTTAAAGTGTATGTTAAATTTAATATAATAGGGCAAAATTGTTCTTCTGATCTGCATCCTATTTCAACTTCTTTTTACTTCCTGCAGTCATTAAAAAAGGGTTTTCAATGGCATTCTTTCCTTCTTTTATTGTATCACTGTTATTACTTAACCAATCACTCCCAACCCATCCTCCCAATAAAAACCCTCCATTGAAACAAATAACTATACACAAGCAAAACAAATTCCCACATTTCTGATGTCTGAAGAGGGTGTCTAATTCTTTACCCTTCATTTATGACTCCCTTCTCAAGTGCTGAGTAGCACAATTCCATAACAATTTAAGTGCCTTAGCCAAAATTACATAGCTATGTTAGAATTGGAACCCAAACATAGGTCTTTCTAACTCCAAACTCACTACTCTCTCCACTTCTCAGTTTTTCCTATTCAAGTTAGATAAGTGCTTTTAGAAAGAAAAAAAAAAAAGGATACAGAGAAGACCACCCTTTAATTATTTTGAGGGACTGGCAAAATACAGACCAATGTATAAAGAGCAATGAAGAAAAATATCCCAAGGTCTTTGAGACTAGTTAGGTTCCTGTCCTGCCTCTTGCCCTATTTTCTCATAAACCAACGACTGAAATCCCAAGAAAAAATTTTGTGGAGGCAGTGGAAAGACTGCTAAATTGGGAGTCAAAGTACCTGGGTTTAAATCCTGATTATTCCATTTAATACCTCTCTAAATTCAAGAAGTTAATTACTCTTTTATTACAGTATTTTTATTTTTAACATATTAATTTATTATACTTATTACATTTTATTTAAATTACAGTTTTCTTATCTGTAAATTGGAGGGTTAAGATAATACCTTCTTAATCTGCCATCTGGAGTAGGAGTGGACTCCTAAGAGATATAGCCAGGAAGATATGGAATTGTGTTTTTTTACATACCCCCCCACTAGACTTGTGTTCATGCAAATATTCTAATAGGGTCACACTTGTAGTATTGACCCGTATCATCTCACCTAGACTGTAGCATTCAATTCATTCTCTATGTATCAAGTTCCTACTTTCCTCAATCTAACTTCCATAGTTTCCAAAGTAATAGTCCTTAGTCATGGATCTGATCATGTCACTTTTCTTAGTAAACCCCAGTGAGACTCCATTCTTTGAAGGATCAATGATGAATGCCTCCATTCAGCACATAAAGTCCTGCATGATCTGGTTCAAGATCCTAAGGACATGATAGACTTTACCTTTGTTTTCAATGTTTATTTTATCTTTTAATAGAAGCTTTTAATACTCTTACCTTCTGTTTTAGTAGCAACTCTAAGACAAGTGGGCAAAGGTTAGGCAAATGGTGTTGCCCAGGGTCACACACTTAGGATGTATCTGAGATCAGATTTCAATCCAGTTTCTCCTAATTCAAGGCCTGGAGCTCTATCTAGGCTTTTCTATCTAGATGCATCATTATTTTGTCTTTATAAAAAAACATCAACTACTAGCTGATTGGGTTGTACACTCTAGGAATAAAATTGAGAGAAAGCAACTGAAGAGAAAGCATTTCCAGAAAATAAATAGAGACAGATGTAACAATGAAATGTTTTGCCAGAGATACTTTCTCTGGCTGGGGACTCACAACTAACAAAAAATATAAAGAATGGCAGATCCTTGGATATTTCTTCTTAGAATTTTCAAAAGGGTAATCTATTTAGTCAGTGAATTGGTAGTAGGATGAAAGACACCATTCTATTAATACTACTACATAAGCAAAAAGGTAAAAATTAAGATCAACAGGTTCTTTCTATTTCTTTTCCATAGCTGAATTGTTTCTCAGTTATTTTAGGGAAGTCAGATTGCATTTTTAAAATCCCCAAGGGAGTCCTCAGCAAGGCCCCTTCATTGAATGGCCAAATTGTGAATTTTAGTTTTACTTAACCCTGCTTAGTCTTTAGAAATTCTAGCAATGAGGAGTGTATACACCCCTACTTAAGGATTAAGTGTTGAAGAAGATGGCCTATGACTGACATGTTCTAGCAAGAGACAAATAAGAAACAACTGACAGATCACCTTGGCTGTCCTAAATCAAGCTTAATCTACCATTGGTACATGTGAGACACAGGAAGTGATATAAAGAACGGTATATATATTTCACATCACTTCCTCTCTCCAGGGACATTTGCCATGGCTCTCGCTCTTGCTTGTGTGGCTCAGGCTGTAGGAAATGCTTCTGGCCATCTGGTAAGTTGATCTACTATGACTAGACAAAATTTATAATGTCCAGTCTTTGGCATTGTTATGAAATCTATCTGTAGGAGCTCAAAAGGTGTGTAAGCCAGAGGATGCCCACCAAAGGCTTTGTCACGAAAGGTATGTTGGTTATATGCTTGGCAGGTAGAGCAGGCTGTACACACGTTAGAGGCTATAGTAGTTATATCAGGGGCTATCCATACTCTTTTAACAGAGTCCATGATACCCTGGGTACCAAAGTGACCATTTTAATAACAGATTGGCAAATTTGGTGATAGAAACTTCTAGCTTTTCCTTCAACTGACACCCATACTCCATTAATCTGTTTTGCTTTAAATTTTTGCTTCCATTTTCCCCTTCCTTTTCATTATAGGAAAGTGATAAATTTAAGTCATCAGTGGTTTTCAGTGTTAAAATCAATTCAGGCACTTCTATGGCTGCTAGTTTTGCAGCAGTATCTCCTGATCATTTCTCATAGAGACAGTGTCAGTGACACCTATATGGGCAAAGCAATGGACTACAGCTAGGGCTTCAGGCAGCTGGATACCAGAAAGAACTTCATTAATAATTTCTGCATTAGCTATAGATTTTCCAGCTGAGGTAAAAAAAAAAAAGTCCTCTCTGGAGCCATAGCATACTGACTGAGTGGAAAATGCCAAAAGCATATCTAGAATTCATATAAATTGTTGCCTTTTTATCATCAGAAATTATACAGGTGTGTTTCAGGGCTATGAGTTCTGTACCTTGAGCACTAATATTAGAGGGCAGTGAAGCAGACCACTCAGTGGCAAATTCTGTGATTATAGCAGCTCCAGTGTAGCATATGCCATTCCTTATAAAAGAACTATCAGTAAATAAGACCAGATCTGGGTTATCTAAGGGAGTTTCCAAGAGATTATCTTGGGGCTTTTCATCCATGGACACTAGTGTTTCACAACTGTGTAATGGTTCTCCTGAAGTTGGTAAGTCTGAAAGCAAGGTGACAGGGTTAAGAGTTGTACAGCATTTCAGAGTAATATTAACATTGTTTAACAGAAGTATTTTATACCTTGTAATTCACTGGTCAGAAAATATCCTGTGTTCTATACCTTAGCAACAATGCTTCTACCTCATGTGGGCACATAATTGCTAATGGGCATCCCAATACTAGATCAACAGTTTTTTGTCACCAGTAAGACTGTAGCAGCTACATGTCTAAGACAGGGTGGTGCTTCTGATACTACTGGGTCCAGTTGGTCCAAATAATAAGCAATTGGGTGCTGAGAAGACCCCAAAGTCTGAGTTAAAATACTTGAAGCTACCCCTCTCCACTCATGTACATACAAAATAAATGGCTTGTTGTAATCTGGGATTCCTAGAGCATGGGCAGGCAGGATAGCCTGTTTTAGGTTTTACAGAGCTGACAGATGTTCTGGCTCTAATTTGAGGGGTTCAGTGAATGAATCCCTTATTAGTGCTATACGGGGTTTAGTAATTTCCCTATAGCAAGGAATCCATTGTCTACAAAACCCTGTTGCTCCTAAAATTGCTCTTAAATGTTTCTTAGTGGTAACAGCACTTAATTTTTGAATATTTTCAATTTGGGAGAAATAGAATGGGTACCCGCAGTCAGGATGAACCCCAAATATTCTACCTCAGAAAGACACCACTGAATTTTATTCTTCAAGATCTTATGCCCTCTTTTGTGCAGTTCCAAAAGAAGCTGTTTACTATCTTCCTGACATACTTCTGCATCTGTTGAAGCCAAGAGTAGATCATCTACATATTTGATTAATTTGCTATTTTTAAATTTTATATTATTTGTGTCTTGTCTCAAAATTTGTGCAAATAAACTCAGGCTTTCCACGTAACCCTGGGGCAAATTACTCCTTGTATACTTAGAGCCCTTCCATGTGAAAGCAATGATATGTCTGGAATCCTCATGAATGGATATGGAAAAGAAGGCTGAGCACAAGTCCATTACTGTAAAGTATGTAGCTGTGCTAGGAATAGAAGAAATGACTGTATTTATGTTGGAAACTACAGAGTGTCTCTTTATAGTGTGAAGGTTCACAACCCTCAAATGCTCTATGAATCTATAGAGGTGCTTGCCATTGGGCCCTATTTTTGGTTTTTTAATGGGCAGAATGGGTGTATTATAATTCAGATTTACAGGAAATTATGATGCCCTGATGGATTAATAAGTTTATTACCAGGGTAATGCCCTCCGTTGCCTCCTTTCAGAGAGGGTACTGAGGAATGGAAGGAGGAGGGCTAGATTTAGTTTTTATCTGCACAGGAACAGTTAACTTGAGTAAGCCTACAGTGGAAGATGTGGTCCAAAGAGACTCTGGTATATCTGCAGGTATTGCAAAGGTAGAATGTGCTTTCCCTTCCTGGCTCTTTGAGAGAAGTTCAGGGAGTAAATTTAAAGATCTCTCAGGTACTTCCAATGATAAGGAACTGTCTGGGGAGCAATTTACTGTGGCTCTGATTTTGCATAGAAGGTCCCTCCCCAGCAAATTTTGAGGAAAGAATGTTGTACTTCTAGGGGTCCTACAGACACCATTCTAGGGGAAATCTTTTTAACACTTTGGGGTATCCCTAACATTCCCATTACATTCTCTGAGCCAAAGTAATAGCAGCTTAAATCAGGTATGCTCTTTAATACAGACCTGGAAGCTCCAGTGTCCAAAAGACAATCATAATAGGTGTTACTCACCTTTAAGGTAACATGGGGCTGATCAGTATGGGGGGTAAGTGGATAGGGACAAGGGGCAGTAAGACATCGGGGTCTGTAAAATCAAAGGTTGTATCCTCTGATCCCTGTGCCCTTCTCCCTAAGACACCTTCATAGTATTTCAGAAGTTCCTTGGGCACCCCCTGAGGGGCACCCCACCTGAGGGCCATTAGCACCTTGAGTGTTTTTTGGACGAGCTCCACTTAAGTTATATTGTTGTGGAGTAATTTGTTTAAGTTTGTTTGAGTTATCATTTTCCCAATTTCTATTACTATAGTTATCATTCCTAAAATTGCGATTTCTATTATCATTATTATAGTCTATTACCATTATTATAGTTATTTCTATAATTATTATTTCTGTAGTTGTTATTAAACTGCATATTATTTCTGACTGCCTTGAAAAAAATTCTACACTTTATCATTCTGTGACCCTTCTTCTCACAGAATTGGCAGGTAATGGATCAATAGTTAGATTCTTGGAGAGGGGCAAGTGACATTGGTTGAGTATCATGCCCTTTTTCCAGTTTATCAATCTTATCTCTTAAATATTCAATTGTTTATCCATTTTCTCTATGAGATCATTAGTCTCTTCCTCTTTTTCTTTGTTATCTTTTGTAACATATAGAGCAGTTTTTCTCAAATTATCAAGATCCATTTCAGGCCACCTTGGGCAATGGGGTCTAAAATAATCCCTGATCACTTTGTAGGAGTTATTGACAAAGTGCCTCCCAATTTGTCTTATACAATTTTCTTTAGAAAGGTCAAAATCTAGGTATTGACCCCCCAAACTCGATTATTCTATCCACGAATCTGGAGGGTGTCTCTTCTTCATTTTGCTTAAGTTTTTCAAATTCCATTCACTTATCCATGCTTTCAGCACACTCTCTCATAGCAGTTAGAATGGCCTTCATACGATATAGTTGTAAATAATCCTCAAAGTTGTTATACTCCCATTTGTGATCCTGAGATGGCCAGTATGCTGCATTGAGCCTCCAGGTTTTATTGACATGAGAAATTTTTTTTTTAATTTTTCTCACATTCAGGTAAAAAAGCCTGGAGCAAGTTTTCAACATCTTTGTAAGATTGATTATTCTGAAAAAATATGTCTGTCATCTTTTTCATTACCAGAAAAGGATCTTGTTCATATGTGGGAACATTTCATGTGAATTCATTTATTTCTTAGGTAGTAAACGGTATGTGGTGCCTTAGAGTCATCACATCCCCATTGCATCCTATTTCAGGTACTTCTCTTAGAGGAAAAAGGACTCTAGTTGAATTTGGTACCTGTGGGTCAGTTTGACTAGAAAGAGTTTATTTAAAAGGATGAGATTTCCTTGGGGCTGGAATTGTGTGTGTGTGTGTGTGTGTGTGTGTGTGTGTGTAGGAACAGGAGAAACTGGAATTTCAGAAGTTGGGATTTCAGGAGAAGGGTCTTGGGAAGTAAGTTCAGCCAAGATTTGTAGAACATGAGAGAAGCAGTCTGGCAGTTGAGCTATAGGAGAGGTGTTTTCCATATCCATTTTGGGGAAAGGAATTTCCTCATTTAGAGTTTAAGAAGCAGGTTTGTAAGGGTCAGGCATCTTTTGGTTGGGGTCAGTATTTGCTGCTTGACCCTGTGAGAAATATTTATCCAATTGGTTTTGTATGTTTTCCTGAATTTTAGCTTCAAATTTTTTCAAGGTAGCATTGCATGTCACAATATTTAGGAGTATAAAAATGAAATGACCTAAGAACATCAGAAATGGGAGGTATTCTGAAATCTTTAATGTCCCTAATTTTTCAAATGCCATGAAAATTTCGTAGAAAGTAGTATTCACTTGTGTGGCTTGGAGACGGTATTTTTTCCATGTTGGGAGCTTGTGGAAGCATGCTTGGCATTTGCAGCTTGCTGGTGAGGTGACTAGGAGAAGCTCTGTAATGTGGGTTAGGTGAGGCATCTTCTCTGAGTGACCTTGGTGGTGAAGTGACTGATTCCTCCTTTCCTAGACATCCAACTCCTATCTGGCTTGCCAGAGATTCCCTTTTCTCTCTTCTCCTCCTCCTCCTCCTCCTCCTCCTCCTCCTCCTCCTCCTCTTTCTCCTTCTTCTTCTTCTTCTTCTTCTTCTTCTTCTTCTTCTTCTTCTTCTTCTTCTTCTTCTTCTTCTTCTTCTTCTTCTTCTTCTTCTTCTTCTTCTTCTTCTTCTTCTTCTTCTTCTTCTTCTTCTTCTCCTTCTCCTTCTCCTTCTCCTCCTCCTCCTCCTCCTCCTCCTCCTCCTCCTCCTCCTCCTCCTCCTCCTCCTCCTCCTCCTCCTCCTCCTCCTCCTCCTCCTCCTCCTCCTCCTCCTCCTTCTTCTTCTTCTTCTTCTTCTTCTTCTTCTTCTTCTTCTTCTTCTTCTTCTTCTTCTTCTTCTTCTTCTTCTTCTTCTTCTTCTTCTTCTTCTTCTTCTTCTTCTTCTTCTTCTTCTTCTTCTTCTTCTTCTTCTTCTTCTTCTTCTTCTTCTTCTTCTTCTTCTTCTTCTTCTTCTTCTTCTTCTTCTTCTTCTTCTTCTTCTTCTTCTTCTTCTTCTTCTTCTTCTTCTTCTTCTTCTTCTTCTTCTTCTTCTTCTCCTTCTCCTTCTCCTTCTCCTTCTCCTTCTCCTTCTCCTTCTCCTTCTCCTTCTCCTTCTCCTTCTCCTTCTCCTTCTCCTTCTCCTCCTTCTCCTCCTTATTTGATTGTAGATTGCAACCCATCCACTTAGGAGGGGGCACAGAGACTATCACTTAGTAGCCAGCCTACTGGTGGTGAATCTCTCCTTAGTTTTGTTTGTCCTCCAAAAGCAAATGCAATGTGTTGCAATCTTCAAATCCTTTCTGGCTTTATAGAACCTGATAGAACTTTTGCTGTCAAAGATTTCAAAAACCATGTCATTTCCACATTACAACCAAGGTCCCTGATACTACTACTTTTATTATTTATAAAACTTTACAAAGACAGATGCACAGTCTAATCTGGGGGTCTCTAAGCTTTAAAGCCCATGAACTATTTATAGATTTGACCTTCCACAGACCTTAGCCAACTGCCCTGATTATAATGGATCCTTAATAATTGGTTAATGAATTCAAATGATAATCAATGTGTTATAATGAACATATTTCATGTAAAATCAAGAGAAATCTGGGATAAAATCTCATCTCGGTCATTTGTATGAATATCTCTAAGTTGAACCACCATATTATAGAATCATACATCTTTGAGTAAGAAAAGACTTTAAATACTAATTAGTACAAAGCTCTCATTTTACAGATAAGGAAAATTGGACTGAAAGAAACTTAGGTATAGACCAAGTATTTGAAACCAGGATTTCTGATGCCAAATTCAGCTTTTTTTGCTATATCCCACTCCTTCTGACTGGATATTTATAAACAGAACTCCATACCCAATGCTCTATATAAGGATGAACCATGGTCAGAGACATGTGTAAATCTTGAAATCTCTCAGATTTGTGAATGTTAAAAATTTCCCCATCAGGGAATTCTTAATTAGAACAAATTCCCTACTGAGAAACATTACCCATTTTGATGTGAGAACTCTCCAGGATCAGAAATGGGAGGACCTCTACTCCAACCGTACTTAAGACTTCTTTAGGGGAAAAAAAACTCCTTGCTAAACAAAGAAAGTACTTGGATCCATGCTTATGGTGGGGCAAGGAGTTCTTTGAGCCAGGCCTGTTTTCAGAATTGATACAATGAGATGCTAGGTACCTAAAAGGGTCGGGCAAGTTTTGTCTTAATGAGATTAGTTGACTCAGCTGTGTTTTCACTGGTTCAGACTTACTGAGGAGATTTGTCAACTTAGCAGGAATTCAGATGGGCAGTCCTTTGGAAAGCGTTTACAGTGATTGGTAGATGTAGGGACTTAGGGAAGGTGACATGGGAGAAAAACCCCTATATAAGAAAAAGCAGAATCTCTTGAGGAGATAGAGATCCTTTTGGAGAAATCCTTTTGGAGGATCTCTGATGAGGATCACTTGGGAAGAATCTCTTGAGAGAGGCTCTTGAGAAAGGCCCTTTGGAACAGTCTCTGGCTGGAAGGCTCTCTGGTGAAGTCAGCTGAGATGGAGCTGGCTTGGTGTCACTAGAATCCTTGTTTAGTCAGACCTTGTGGTGAGTGTTATAAAACTGGCTGATTTCTCTCTTAAGACTCAGGTCTAGGCCATATTGGCTTGAGGCCCTTCATACTTATTCCTTTCTTACTCTCTCTCTCTTTCTTTGATTACTCATTGTATTGTTAATTAAAATCTCTATAAAACCCAATTGACTTGGGTATTTGAATAATTGGGAATATTTCCCTGGTGACCGCCTTATATTTGATTTAAAACCCAAGACACTGTAGTGAAACATATTTCTGCGGTCAAATTTACTCACCCTCTCTTATATCTATCACAATTTATATCTTCCACCATTTTAACTCACTACAGTTTATGGGCTTCACCACTTTAAATCTCACAGTTTATGGCAACCTCACAAAGTTGGTGAGAAACCCTCAAAAGACTTCTGTGAAATCTCTTTCCTTTATCTATTTGCTTTATTACTTGCCTATCAGTCAGTTTTGTTTTCTTTTTTAACTTGACTTCAAATTTACAGCTGCAAGAACGGGTGAGTAAAAAACCTTTTTGATTCTCTTTAAAATTAAGCTGTTTTAGATCTTAGCAATAGGACCCTAAAATCCTGGCTAGGAGAACTATTTCTAAATCCTTTCCTTTAGGGAACAACTGCCTAAATTAAGATTAAGACAAACCTGGGGAAAGTTCTGGCCTTGTTCTTCTCCCCATGTGTTCACTTTAGAAATATGTGGTTACAACCAGTTCACAACATACTTAACAAGTGGCTATTCAGCTCCATGACCAACCTTGTAAAATTTGCATTCTTTTTCTCTCTAAAATTTCTCATACCATGGGATTTATGGCAAAATATAATCAACACAGTAATCCCCCTTGGGATTTTGATTGTTATAGCTGTAATATGGTATTTCTTTACAAAACCCACTTCTCAGTCAAACCAACCAAGTGTTCCTTCTACTACTCAACAATATGCAGAACTAAATACACAGCTTAAGCTTATAGAGGAAGGTCAAGGAGAGATTGTAGCTTTTATGAGAAGCATTAAAAGAGAATTAAGAACATTATCAGAAACTCTGGACACAGCATCTCATGCCAACTTGACCTTAGAATCCCCTGCTTCTAACCAACCTACCTCTCCCCCTGCCCCCTTGGCCTCAGAACACTCTAATTCTAATCAACCCACTCTGAGTACACACCCCACCCAGGCTTCCAACCCAACACAATCAACTCTAAGTTCACACCCCACCCAGGCTTCCAACCCAACACAATCAACTCTAAGTTCACACCCCACCCAGGCTTCCAACCCAACACAATCAACTCTAAGTTCACACCCCACCCAGGCTTCCAACCCAACACAATCAACTCTAAGTTCACACCCCACCCAGGCTTCCAACCCAACACAATCAACTCTAAGTTCACACCCTACCCATACTTTTGATCTTAATGACCTTACTGATTCCTCCAATCCAAACACTTCTGTATCCTTTCACACTTCTTCCTTGGCTCCTCCTTCTCATCCTACACAATCTACTTTAAGTTCACATTCCAACCTAAATTCACACTGTACCCCTGATTTTTTTGGAACTATGGGACAACAAACTCTTCCTTTTAATGTGCCCAACTCTTCTATGTCTCAGACTTACCCAATTGAAAATGGAGCAAGAAGCCTAGAAACTGGAGTGCCAAATAACTTAGATAGCTTATTTCCTTTAAGGGAAGTACCTACTTTTAATAAAAATGGAAACTTGATATCTGTAAGATATCATACACCTTTTACCCCTGAGGATTTAAAAAAAAAATTGAAGGAAGATGTGCCATCATTTGAGGACAAACCAATATTAATTATAAAAAAAATTAGAGAACATATTCAGAACTTTTGACCCCACTTGGTTGGATGTTGAGAATATATTAGAAGAATTAGTACAAAGAGAGAAAAAATAAAATCGTCTCTCTGGCTAATCAAAAACGAGGTAGAAGAGGACATTATTGGCCAACTGAAGATCCACATTGGAACCCCAATGTTGAACTAGATTACACAAAACTAAACCAGGCCAGAGAAGCATTATTGACAGCCATGAGAGCTTGCTCTGATAGACCTGAAAAATGGTCAAAATTTGAAAAAACCCGAAAACATATTGATGAAACACCCTCCCAGTTTATGGACAGACTTATTGATGTAGGGAATACATACATGGGCCTTGATTTATCCAGAGAAAGAGACATTAGACAACTATGTAGACAATTTGTTAAGAATTGTTGTTCAGTGGTAAAAGACTACTTTAGAACTAGCTGTCCTAATTGGGACTCTATGGACCTCAATGAACTAAGGAGAGTAGCAACCTATGTTTATAAAGGTTGTGAAAAAGACCTGAGGAAGACGATACATCAGTGGAAGATTTAAAGAAAGAAATTGAAATGTTAAAGAGACAATTGAAAAATAAGGGAGAGACTATAGCCCCTTTGCAGGAATTCACAAATAAATCAATAACTTGCCACTTCTGTGAGAAGAAGGGCCACAAAATGATGGAATGTAGAACCTTTCTTAAGATGATTGGAAGGAATACGCAGTTTAATAATAGCTTTAGAAATAACTATAGAAATGATGATAATGGTTATAGAAACCAGAACAACTATAATGATGATAATGGTCATAGAAACCAGAATTTTAGAAACTCTAGAAATTATAATGATGATTATGGAAATAACTATAATGAACATAGAAATAAGAACTTTAGAAACCAGAATTATAGAAATAGGAACTGGGAAAATAATGACAATGCTCCAAATGAAGAAAATGATAATACCCAACAACAAAGTATAAGAAATGGAGCTCGTCCAAAAAATAGTCGAGGTGCCCTTCAGGGGGGTGCCCAAGGAATATCCCAAACACATGATGGTGTCTGGGGGGGGGGCTGGGGCACAGGAATCAGAGGATACAACCTTTGATTTTCCAGACCCTGATGTCCTACTACCCATTGTCCCTATCCACTGCCCTCCCCATACTAATGAACCCCATGTTACCTTAAAGGTGGTTAATACTTATTACGATTGTCTATTAGACACTGGAGCTACCAGGTCTGTATTGAAGAATGTACCAGATTTAAATTGTTATTCCGTTGATTCACAAAGTGTAGTGGGGATATCAGGAATATCCCAAAGAGCTGAAAAACTTGCCCCTAGAATGGTGTCTGTAGGACCCCTAGAGGTACAACATTCCTTTCTTTTAATGCCTGACTCCCCTTTAAATTTGCTGGGGAGAGACCTTCTATGCAAACTCAGAGCCACAATAACTTGTTCACCAGATGGTTCTTTATCATTGGAAGTACCAGAGGAATCTTTAAATTTATTCCCTGTAATTCTCTCGGAAAACTAGGAGGCAAAAGAGCCTTCCACTTTTGAAATACCTAAGGATATACCAGAGTCTCTTTGGGCCACATCTTCTTCCGATGTAGGCTTACTTAAATCTGCTTTTCCTGTGCAGATAAAAACCAAATCTAGCCCACCTCCTTCCATCCCTCAGTATCCCCTCTCAAAGGAGGCAATTGAGGGTATTACACCAGTAATTAACTCATTAATAGAACAGGGAATAATAATCCCTTGCAAATCTGAATACAACACACCCATCCTGCCAGTTAAAAAACCAAAAAGAGGGCCCGATGGCAAGCACCTCTATAGATTCATACAGGATCTGAGGGCAGTGAATAATCACGTTATAAAGAGACACTCCGTAGTTTCTAACATAAATCCTATTATTTCCTCTATTCCTAGCACAGCTATATACTTTACAGTAGTAGACTTGTGTTCAGCTTTCTTTTCCATACCTATACATGAGAACTCCAGGCATATTTTTGCTTTTACCTGGAAGGGCTCAAATTTGCCAAAACTTGTCGGGCAAGTTTTGTCTTAATGAGATTAGTTGACTCAGCTGTGTTTTCACTGGTTCAGATTTACTAAGGAGATTTGTCGACTTAGCAGGAATTCAGATGGGCAGTCCTTTGGAAAGCTTCTACAGTGATTGGTAGATGTAGGGACTTAGGGAAGGTGACATGGGAGAAAAACCCCTATATAAGAAAAAGCAGAATCTCTTGAGGAGATAGAGATCCTTTTGGAGAAATCCTTTTGGAGGATCTCTGATGAGGATCACTTGGGAAGAATCTCTTGAGAGAGGCTCTTGAGAAAGGCCCTTTGGAACAGTCTCTGGCTGGAAGGCTCTCTGGTGAAGTCAGCTGAGATGGAGCTGGCTTGGTGTCACTAGAATCCTTGTTTAGTCAGACCTTGTGGTGAGTGTTAAAAAACTGGCTGATTTCTCTCTTAAGATTCAGGTCTAGGCCATATTGGCTTGAGGCCCTTCATACTTATTCCTTTCTTACTCTCTCTCTCTTTCCTTGATTACTCATTGTATTGTTAATTAAAATCTCTACAAAACCCAATTGACTTGGGTATTTGAATAATTGGGAATATTTCCCTGGTGACCGCCTTATATTTGATTTAAAACCCAAGACACTGTAGTGAAACATATTTCTGCGGTCAAATTTACTCACCCTCTCTTATATCTATCACAATTTATATCTTCCACCATTTTAACTCACTACAGTTTATGGGCTTCACCACTTTAAATCTCACACATGATTTTGCAATTTCATTAGAAAATACAATTGCTGCTCTCTTACATCACACTGAAATAATAGATTAATATAGACTCTGCATCAAAGCATGCCTGAAAACAGATTTCTTACTGGGAAGTTGAAATGTCACATTGAGATCTTGGTCAGTGCATTTCCTCTCCTCTGGGCAATTTTTGACAAAGAAGTAAGCTTGCTCTTTTACCCATTATGGCAGTGCAATTAGTTGGGGACCTTAGCAGTTGGCTCATTTCTCCCCAGACTATCTCCTTCCATCAACATGAAGATTGAGTTCATTGTGTGCATTGCACTAGACATCTGGTACCTGGATATCTGGAGACCATGAGAGTAGAAATGCTCTATTGAGCATTCAGTGGGATGAAAGTAGGATGGTTTAATGAATTGGAAACTGAAAATGGAAACCAGAGGCTTCCAGTGAGAATATTTAGAATGTTCTCACATGCTAAAATCTCTTTTCCCATAGACACAAAGGAGAAATTTTGAACATATGATGTCACTGAAAAATAATACCACTTTCATAGAAACTTAGAGCAGGAAGTTACATTCAGGTCTAAAATTTGACTCCCTTTGTTCTGCAGATGAAGAAAACTGAGGTCTTGAGAAGACCACTTACTTAAAGACACAATTTAATTCCAGAATTTGGGCTAGAACAAAGGTCTTCAGTGACTATAGGGACTTTTCCTTCAGGAAACTACTTTATATCTCAACTTTTCAAAATCACTAATACTCATTTGTTTTTTTTTTTTCAATCATTTTTTTTAAATTTTAAACATTATTTTATTTGGTCATTCCCAAACATTATTCACTGGAAACAAAGATCATTTTCTTTTCCTCCCCGCCCCCTCTCCCACCACCTTTCCCTCTCCCATAGCCGACCCACAATTCCACTGGTTATCACATGTGTTCTTGACTCGAACACATTTCCCTGTTGTTGGTATTTGCATTAGAGTGTTCATTTAGTGTCTCTCCTCAGTCATATCCTCTTCACCCCTTTAGTCAAGCAGTTGTTTTTCATCAGTGTTTTTACTCTCACAGTTTATCCTCTGCTTGTGGATAGTATTTTTTAGTTCCTTGAAGATTGTTCAGGGACATTGCATTGCCACTAATGGAGAAATCCATCACTTTCGATTGTACCACAATGTATCAGTCTCTGTGTACAATGTTTTCCTGGTTCTGCTCCTTTTGCTCTGCATCACTTCCTGGAGGTTGTTCCAGTCTCCATGGAATTCCTCTACTTTATTATTCCTTTCAGCACAATAGTATTCCATCACCAACATATACCACAATTTGTTCAGCCATTCCCCAATTGATGGGCATCCCCTCGTTTTCCAATTTTTGGCCACCACAAAGAGTGCAGCTATGAATATTCTTGGACAAATCTTTTTCCGTTTATCTCTTTGGGGTACAAACCCAGCAGTGCTATAGCTGGATCAAAGGGCAGAAAGTCTTTTATCACCCTTTGGGCATAGTTCCAAATTGCCCTCCAGAATGGCTGGATCAATTCACAACTCCACCAGCAATGAATTAGTGTCCCCACTTTGCCACATCCCCTCCAGCATTCGTTACTTTCCATAGCTGTAATGTTAGCCAATCTGCTAGGTGTGAGGTGATACCTGTTTTGATTTGCATCTCTCTGATTATAAGGGATGTAGAGCACTTTTTCATGTGCTTATTAATAGTTTTGATTTCTTTGTCTGAGAACTGCCTATTCATGTCCCTTGCCCATTTATCAATTGGAGAATGGATTGATTTTTTGTACAATTGATTTAGTTCTTTGTAAATTTGAGTAATTAAATCTTTGTCAGAGGTTTTTTTTATTTTTATTTATTTTTATTTTTTATTAAACCCTTACCTTCCATCTTGGAGTCAATACTGTACATTGGCTCCAAGGCAGAAGAGTGGTAAGGGCTAGTCAATGGGGGTCAAGTGACTTGCCCAGGGTCACACAGCTGGGAGGTGTCTGAGGTCAGATTTGAAACTAGGACCTCCCTTCTCTAGACCTGACTCTCAATCCACTGAGCTACCCAGCTGCCCCCTGTCAGAGGTTTTTTTGAAGATTGTTTCCCAATTTGTTGCTACCCTTCTGATTTTGGTTACATTGGTTTTGTTTGTACAAAATCTTTTTAATTTGATGTATTCCAGTTTATTTATTTTGCATTTTGTAACTCTTTCTAATTTTTACTTGGTTTTGAAGTCTTTCCCTTCCCAAAGGTTTGACATGTATGCTATTCTGTGTTCACCTAATTTTCTTATAGTTTCCTTCTTTATGTTCAAGTCATTCGACCATTTTGAATTTATCTTGGTGTAGGGTGTGAGGTGTTGATCTAAACCTAATCTTTCCCATACTGTTCTCCAATTTTCCCAGCAGTTTTTATGAAATAGTGGATTTTTGTCCCAAAAGCTGGGGTCTTTGGGTTTTTCATAGACTGTCTTGCTGAGGTCACTTACCCCAAGTCTATTGCACTGATCCACTTTTCTGTCTCTTAGCCAGTACCAAATTGTTTTGATGACCACTGCTTTATAATATAGTCTGAGATCTGGGACTGCAAGACCCCCTTCCTTTGTATTTTTTTTTTCATTAATTCCCTGGATATCCTTGATCTTTTGTTCTTCCAAATGAACTTTGTTATGGTTTTTTCTAAATCAGTAAAAAAAAATTTTTGGAAGTTCCATGGGTATAGCACTAAATAAATAGATGAGTTTGGGTAGGATGGTCATTTTTATTATATTGGCTCGTCCTACCCATGAGCAGTTAATGTTCAAGTCTAGTTTTAGTTGTGTGGAAAGTGTTTTGTAGTTGTGTTCATATAGTTCCTCGGTTTGTCTCGGGAGATAGATTCCTAAGTATTTTATTTTGTCTATGGTAATTTTGAATGGGATTTCTCTTTCTAGTTCTTGCTGCTGAGCTGTGTTGGAATTATATAGAAATGCTGATGACTTATTTGGGTTTATTTTGTATCCTGCAACTTTGCTAAAGTTGTTGATTATTTTGATTAGCTTTTTGGTTGAATCTCTAGGATTCTTTAAGTAGATCATCATGTCATCTGCAAAGAGCGATAATTTGGTCTCCTCCTTGCCTATTTTAATGCCTTCAATTTCTTTTTCTTCTCTAATTGCTACCGCTAGTGTTTCTAATACAATGTCAAATAATAGAGGTGATAATGGGCATCCTTGTTTCACTCCTGATCTTAATGGGAATGGATTTAGTTTATCCCCATTGCAGATGATATTAGTTGATGGTTTTAGATATATACTGTTTATTATTTTTAGGAACAAACCTTCTATTCCTATGCTTTCTAGTGTTTTTAGTAGGAATGGGTGTTGTATTTTATCAAAGGCTTTTTCTGCATCTATTGAGATAATCATGTGTTTCTTGTTGGTTTGCTTGTTGATGTGGTCAATTATGTGGATAGTTTTCCTAATATTAAACCAGCCCTGCATCCCTGGTATAAATCCTACTTGATCATGGTGGATGACCCTTCTGATCACTTGCTGGAGTCTTTTTGCTACTATCCTATTTAAGATTTTTGCATCTATATTCATTAGGGAGATTGGTCTATAGTTTTCTTTCTCTGTTTTTGGCCTGCCTGGCTTTGGAATTAGTACCATGTTTGTGTCATAAAAGGAGTTTGGTAGAACTCCCTCTTTGCTTATTATGTCAAATAGTTTGTATAGTATTGGAGTTAGCTGTTCTTTGAATGTTTGATAGAATTCACTGGTGAATCCATCAGGCCCTGGGGATTTTTTCTTTTTTTTTTAATATTATTTTATTTGGTCGTTTTCATACATTATTCACTGGAAACAAAGATCGTTTTCTTTTCCTCCCCTTCCCTTCCCCCCCCCCCACCTTTCCCTCTCCCATAGCCGACGCATGATTCCACTGGTTATCACATGTGTTCTTGACTCGAACCCATTTCCCTGTTGTTGGAGTTTGCATTATAGTGTTCATTTAGAGTCTCTCCTCAGTCTTATCTCCTCCAACCCTGTAGTCAAGCAGTTGCTTTTCAGCGGTGTTTTTACTCCCACAGTTTATCCTCTGCTTGTGGGTAGTATTTTTTTTTAGATCCCTGCAGATTGTTCAGGGAAATTGCATTGATACTAATGGAGAAGTCCATCACCTTCGATTGTACCACAATGTATCAGTCTCTGTGTATAATGTTTTCCTGGTTCTGCTCCTTTCGCTCTGCATCACTTCCTGGAGGTTGTTCCAGTCTCCATGGAATTCCTCCACTTTATTATTCCTTTTAGCACAATAGTATTCCATCACCAACATATACCACAATTTGTTCAGCCATTCCCCAATTGAAGGGACTCCCCTCATTTTCCAATTTTTGGCCACCACAAAGAGCGCAGCTATGAATATTTTTATACAAGTCTTTTTGTCCATTATCTCTTTGGGGTACAAGCCCAGCAGTGCTATGGCTGGATCAAAGGGCAGACAGTCTTTTATCGCCCTTTGGACATAGTTCCAAATTGCCCTCCAGAATGGTTGGATCAATTCACAACTCCACCAGCAATGAATTAATGTCCCCACTTTGCCACATCCCCTCCAGCATTCATTACTTTGCATAGCTGTCATGTTAGCCAATCTGCTAGGTATGAGATGATACCTCAGAGTTGTTTTGATTTGCATCTCTCTGATTATAAGAGATGTAGAGCACTTTTTCATGTGCTTATTAATAGTTTTGATTTCTTTGGCTGAGAATTGCCTGTTCATGTCCCTTGCCCATTTGTCAATTGGAGAATGGCTTGATTTTTTGTACAATTGATTTAGTTCTTTATAAATTTGAGTAATTAAACCTTTGTCAGAGGTTTTTATGAAGATTGTTTCCCAATTTGTTGCTACCCTTCTGATTTTGGTTACATTGGTTTTGTTTGTACAAAAACTTTTTAATTTGATGTAATCCAGATTATTTATTTTGCATTTTGTAACTCTTTCTAATTCTTGCTTGGTTTTGAAGTATTTCCCTTCCCAAAGGTCTGACATGTATACTATTCTGTGTTCGCCTAATTTTCTTATAGTTTCCTTCTTTATGTTCAAGTCATTCATCCATTTTGAATTTATCTTGGTGTAGTGTGTGAGGTGTTGATCTAAGCCTAATCTTTCCCATACTGTTCTCCAATTTTCCCAACAGTTTTTATGAAATAGTGGATTTTTGTCCCAAAAGCTGGGATCTTTGGGTTTGTCATATACTGTCTTGATGAGGTTGCTTGCCCCCAGTCTATTCCACTGATCCTCCTTTCTGTCTCTTAGCCAGTACCAAATTGTTTTGATGACCGCTGCTTTGTAATATAGTCTGAGATCTGGGACTGCAAGACCCCCTTCATTTGTATTTTTTTTCATTAATTCCCTGGATATCCTTGATCTTTTGTTCTTCCAAATGAACTTTGTTATGTTTTTTTCTAAATCAGTAAAAAAAATTTTGGAAGTTCCCTGGGTATGGCACTAAATAAATACATGAGTTTGGGTAGGATGGTCATTTTTATTATATTGGCTCATTCTACCCATGAGCAGTTAATGTTCTTCCAATTGTTAAAGTCTAGTTTTAGTTGTGTGGAAAGTGTTTTGTAGTTGTGTTCATATAGATCCTGTGTTTGTCTCGGGAGATAGATTCCTAAGTATTTTATTTTGTCCTGGGTAATTTTGAATGGGATTTCTCTTTCTAGTTCTTGCTGCTGAGCTGTGTTGGAATTATATAGAAATGCTGATGACTTATGTGGGTTTATTTTGTATCCTGCAACTTTGCTAAAGTTGTTGATTATTTCAATTAGCTTTTTGGTTGAGTCTCTAGGATTCTTTAAGTAGACCATCATGTCATCTGCAAAGAGCGATAATTTGGTCTCCTCTTTGCCTATTTTGATGCCTTCAATTTCTTTTTCTTCTCTAATTGCTACTGCTAGTGTTTCTAATACAATGTCAAATAGTAGAGGTGATAATGGGCATCCTTGTTTCACTCCTGATCTTAATGGGAATGGATTTAGTTTATCCCCATTGCAGATGATATTAGCTGATGGTTTTAGATATATACTGTTTATTATTTTTAGGAACAAACCTTCTATTCCTATGCTTTCTAGTGTTTTTAGTAGGAATGGGTGTTGTATTTTATCAAAGGCTTTTTCTGCATCTATTGAGATAATCATGTGTTTCTTGTTGGTTTGCTTGTTGATGTGGTCAATTATGTGGATAGTTTTCCTAATGTTGAACCAGCCCTGCATCCCTGGTATAAATCCTACTTGATCATGGTGGATGACCCTTCTAATCACTTGCTGGAGTCTTTTTGCTAGTATCCTATTTAAGATTTTTGCATCTATATTCATTAGGGAGATTGGTCTATAATTTTCTTTCTCTGTTTTTGGCCTGCCTGGCTTTGGAATCAGTACCATGTTTGTGTCATAAAAGGAGTTTGGTAGGACTCCCTCTTTGCTTATTATGTCAAATAGTTTGTATAGTATTGGGATTAACTGTTCTCTGAATGTTTGATAGAATTCGCTGGTGAATCCATCAGGCCCTGGGGATTTTTTCTTAGGATGTTCTGTGATGGCCTGTTGGATTTCTTTTTCTGATATGGGATTATTTAAGAAATCTATTTCTTCCTCTATTAGTCTAGGCAATTTATATTTTCGTAAATATTCATCCATATCACCTAGGTTGGTATATTTGTTGCCATATAGTTGGGCAAAATAGTTTTTAATGATTTCCTTAATTTCCTCTTCATTGGAAATGAGATCCCCCTTTTAATCCTTGATTCTGTTAATTTGCCTTTCTTCTTTCATTTTTAAAAGTAGTTTGACCAGTACTTTGCCTAATTTGTCTGTTTTTTCAAAGTACCAGCTTCTAGTCTTATTTATTCACTCAATAGTTCTTTTGCTTTCGATTTTATTAATTTCTCCCTTAATTTTTAGGATCTCTAGTTTGGTTTTCTTCTGGGGTTTTTAATTTGTTCATTCTCAAGTTTTTTTGTTTTGCATTTCCAATTCCTTGATCTCTGTCCTCCTTAATTTGTCAATATATGCACTCAGGGATATGAATTTTCCTCTAAGTACTGCCTTGGCTGCATCCCATAAGGTTTGAAAGGATATCTCACCATTGTCATTTTCTTTAATGAAATTATTAATTGTTTCTATGATTTCTTCTCTAAATATCTGATTTTGGAGTATCATATTATTTAATTTCCAATTAATTTTTGATTTGGCTCTCCATGTACCCTTACTGATCAATATTTTTATTGCCTTGTGATCTGAAAAGGCTGCATTTATTATTTCTGCTTTTCTGCATTTGAGAGCCATGTTTCTGTTACCTAGTGTATGATCTATTATTTTGAATGTTCCATGTGGTGCTGAAAAGAAGGTGTATTCCTTTTTGTCCCTATTTATTTTTCTCCATATGTCTATTAACTCTAATTTTTCTAAGATTTCATTCACCTCTTTTACCTCTTTATTGTTTATTTTTTGGTGTGATTTATCTAAATTTGATAGTAGTTGGTTCAAATCTCCCACTAATATGGTTTTACTGTCTATTTCCTCCTTCAATTCCCCTAGTTTCTCTATTAAAAATTTTTATTCTATACCATTTGGTGCATACATGTTGATTAGTGATATTTCCTCATTGTCTATACTCCCTTTTGACAGAATATATTTACCTTCCCTATCCCTTTTGATCAGGTCTATTTTTGCTTTGGCTTTGTTAGATATCATGATTGCAACTCCTGCCTTCTTTCTATCAGTTGAGGCCCAAAAGGTCTTACTCCAATCTTTAATTCTAACCTTGTGATTGTCAACCCGCCTTATATGTATTTCTTGAAGACAACAAATGGTAGGGTTTTGGGTTCTAATCCAATCTGCTATTTGTCTACGTTTTATGGGTGAGTTTATCCCATTCACATTCAAAGCTATGATTGTCATTTTTGGATTTGCTGGCATTTTGATATCATCCCCTAGTTCTGACCTTTCTTCTTTAGCTATATCCTTTTGAACCAGTGATTTACTTTAGGTCAGTCCCCCTAGTCCCCTCCCTTGAGATGCTTCCCTTTCTAGTCCCTCCCTTTTTATGCTCCCTTCCCCTCCCCCCTCTACTTCCCTCACTTTTTATACTCCCTCCCCCCCTCCTTAATTTTCCTTTATTTCTTGCCCTAATGGATAAGATAGAATTCAGGATCCCACTGGATCTAGATGTTCTTCCCTCTCAGATTTGATTTCACTGAGTGTAAGGTTTAAGTAATTCAACTTCAAGCTTTCTTCCTCTCCTTCTCATATGAGAGTTCTTCCCCTCCCCTTCCCATGTGTATCTTTTATATGGGAAAGATTATTCTATTAAGTCCCCCCCTATTTCTTGAAGTAAGTCTTAGTGTTATCGATGGTTACCCCCTCCCTTTTCCTTTCTTTGCCCCCACTTTCCCCAAATCTTCTTAAGGCCCCAATCTTTCCCTATGCATGTTTCTTCTAATTATTCTTATGATGAATATAATTTTTGAGAGTTACACAAAACATTTTCCCCACATATTATTATATATAATTTGATGTAAATGTAGTCCTTATAGAAGAGAGTTTGACTTAAAGAAAAAGATAAAATTTATTTCCTTTTCCCTTTCTTTCATATTTACCTTTTCATGTTTCTCTTGCTTTCTGTGCTTGGATATCAAATTTTCCACTAAGTTCTGGTCTTTTCTTAGCAAATGCTTGGAAATCTTCTATTTTATTGAATGCCCATACTTTCCCTTGGAAGTATATAGTCAGTTTTGCTGGGTAGTTGATTCTTGGTTGGAGACCCAGCTCTCTTGCCTTTCTAAATATTGTGTTCCATGCTTTGTGGTCTTTTAGTGTGTTAGCCACTAAGTCATGTGTGATCCTTATGGGAGCCCCCTTATATCTGAAGCTCCTCTTCTTGGCTGCTTGTAGAATTTTCTCCTTTTCTTGGAAGCTCTTGAATTTGGCAATTACATTCCTAGGGGTTGTCTTTTGGGGATTTAGTATAGAGGGTGTTCTATGAACCCTTTCTATGTCTATTTTGCCCCCTTGCTCCAGAACGTGGGGGCAATTTTCTTTTATAATCTCCTGTAGAATAATATCGAGTTCATTGTTTATCTCTAGTTTTTCTGGGAGACCTATAATTTAGAGGTTGTCTCTTCTCCCTCTGTTTTCCAAATCTGTGACCTTTTCAGTGAGATATTTTATGTTTTTTCTAATTCATTAATTTTTTGGGTTTGCTTTATTGATTCTTGCTGTTTTATGATCTCACTTTCTTCGAGTTTCTTAATTCTGGTCATTAGGGACTGGTTTTACTTTCCAGCTTTGTCTGCCCTTCTATTGGATGCTTCGAGCTCTTTTTCCAATTGAGCAGTCTTATCTGTCAGACTGCTGATCTCTTTCTCCCATTTTTCTTTCCAGGTTTCCATCTTTTGGATAAGTTCCAGTTTGAGATCTTCCAGAGCTTGTTGATAGTTTCCATTTGGGGAGGCATGTTCTGATTTTTTTTGGATTTCCTCCTCATTCTCCTCTTTTCCTTGGGTACTTCCACCATAAAAGTTTTCAATAGTCACCTTTATCCCTCTCTTCCTGGAGGCTTGATTTTGGGCCATGTGAGCCTTCCCTTTGGTAGTTTTATTCCCCTTTCCTTTTTGGTCTGGGGTCTGGGTGATATGGGTGGTTTTTCTGTGAATTTAGGTTGCCTCAGACTAGGTCTTCCCAGCCTCCAAGGTTTCTTAGAGAGCTGGACTCCTGATCACAGCCACACTGCCCAGGTGTTCAGCTCTGCCCAGATAATCAGGGCAACCTCCCCGAGTACAGCTCTGTGGACCCCATATGCTCAGCGCTGGGTTCTCCCGTGAAACCGCCCTGAGATGTTTTTTCCTGGTAGTCCCCAGATCCCAAGGACCCTGGAGTGCCCCCCCCCCCCCAAGACAGAGACGTTCCGCACTCACTCACTGTCCCAGTGAGCACTCCGGTAGCTCACTCTGGTTTGGTGGGGGAAATGGGGGGGGGGTGGCTCAGTTCACGTTTCTGTGCAAACTTTTCCTCCTTCTTATTCTAGTGTGGAAATGTTCAAACCCCACGTACCTTCACCTCTGTGGGATACTGGGGAGTACTGGGGAGTCCTTCTGATCCTCCAAAGGTGATTTTTATGCTCCTTTGATGTAGTCTATTTCGTTCAGTGCCGGGGGAGAGGAAGCGTGTGGCGTCTAGATTGCAGCCATGATTACCCGGAAGTCTTCATTCGTTTTTAAAGAAAGCAGCCAATCCTAGAAGGATCACCATTGGAGATGTTATAGACCAAATGTACTTAACCTCAATTGTGTTTTGGATTTCTTTAAGCCTAAGGACTCAGAAGCTTTCGCTGCTTAATTTCATAATTGATGCAAATATACATTTTCATTTAGAGTTAAGTGAAAGTAAATATGCGATTTTCCAATCAAAGTTCACAGACTACATAAGAAACCTCTCTGTGTACCCAACATTAAGAAACACTATTGTAGAAATTGTGACATTGATATGATCCATTTATGTTGTCATAGGTGCATTACTTCTACAGGAAATCTGTATTATTTTGTAGGCTTAAGCTTATAACTATAACTCAGATTTGTGTAGCACTATAGAGTTAATAAAAAAAAACACATTTTTCTCATGATCATCCTGTATGACAGATGTTCACAAGCATTATTATACAGATGAAGAAACTGATACTCATAGACATTAAACTGATTTCTTCAAGATCACACATCTAAGTATCAGATGTAAAACTTGAGCCCAAGTCCAGGTTCAGTACTCTAACCACTATACACACAGCCTTACTAGAAAGATTGAAATTCTTAGGAGCTTTCCACTCACCAAGTCTATAAATTCTATACTATGGCACCCTATAAAAAGTACCCCATAAATCCTGTGTCAGTGCATTTCATTGCTTTGCCTGAATTCTTCCCTAACTCACTGAAAAGAATGATAGGACTTTGGTTGAAATTTCTGCTCTGGTGTTTTCAATCTCTATGGATAACCTATCTGGGCTTCAATTTCCTCAACTGTAAAATAAATTTGCTGTACTACATGACCAACAAACTTTTCTATCTCCAAATCTATGATCCTTCTATATTTACTTGTAGAATGGCATACTTTATCTGTATATTTTAGAGAAGATAGGGAGCCCTGGAGGCATCTCTGCTTATCGGGGTTCAGTTGTGGGAAAGGTAGTAAAGTTTTACTTATTCTGGTGAAATTGCTCAAGGAGGCAATTGTTAATAAATTATGACTGCGGATAAGGCTAAGTACACTTGAACTTGAGAGCGAGTCTCTCAGGGCTCCTAAATCCACTCCTCAGGAAATAAATTAGGGAAGAAATAAGTCCCCTCTGGTGTGGATCTGCAGAGCAAAGGCAGCAGGTGAAGAGAGATGGGGCTCAAGAATTCCAGGGGCTCATATATAACTAATCAGCCTCTCTATTCACTGTCCCCAAGGAACCTTCTACATCCCATTTTCCAAGCTGATTGTTAGCATGTAGCAACTTCTCCTTCTGAAAAGAATGTTGTCTGGAGAGGAAAGCTACCTTTATTCCAACCCACCCCTCTAGCGGAGGACTCTTATTTATGACATCTCAGAGGAGAAAGCTCTGTAACATCTATCCTTCCAGGAGGAGACATGTATTGTTCACTTTGACTGCATTTAGCCAGGAAAAGAATAACATATGTTTACATTTGATTAAAAGTTATTTTATTCACCTAAAGAGTAGGAATTTAGATGAAAAAAGTCACTGGCTATTTCAGGGCAAATGTCTTTTGGCTTGTGATTTTTCCTTTTTCACTGTCCTTCAATATTTCCTATGTTTATTTGCTGGTTGTCAGAGGATTTCACTTTCCTTTTTGAACCATGAACACCCAGGCCTCCATTAGAGGCTGCTGGACCCAAATTACTTCATGACAACATATGCTATTTAACTCTATTTCTGGTGACTTAACCCTTTCAACTGAAGCTTGGATGCTCTGTTTTGTCTCCACAGAGGGCAAACAGACTATTCTTGTTATATCTAGAACTAGTGCTGGGCATATTTTTGAATTCATAGTTATATGAAAGGGAATTAGTTCTCTGTCAATCATTATATGTCTTGCTCTTGTTTGGTAGGTTGGGTATGCATTTAAACTTTCTATCTTCTGGTTTTTATTTCATGTTGTTATCTTGATTTTTGCCATTTGAGATGCCTTTCAAAAGAAGATGACAATGAGGGAGGGTGTGTGTATGTGTGTGTGTGTGTGTGTGTGTGTGTGTGTGTGTGTGTGAGAGAGAGAGAGAGAGAGAGAGAGAGAGAGAGAGAGAGAGAGAGAGAGAGACTCACAGAGATAGAGAAAAAGAGGGAGACAGAGGGAGAAAGAGGGGAGGATAAGGGGGGAAGGAGAGAGGGAGGGAGAGAAAGAGAGACTACAGGAGAACACTAGTTTGAGAAAATAAATACCCTTTGATAACATATTTCTGCTCATTATAATTTGAAGTAAGTTGCTTTACTCATCAGTGCTGCCAGAAAACAATTGTGGACTTGTAAAGACCTAATGTGAAGTTTGCATATTCACAAACATATTTGTATGAGCATTAGTAACTAGGGCACAAACTACCCGCCTACTCATTACAATATAATTTATTCCAAGAAAATCTTCCCTTTACAAAAGCATCCCAAAATGTGCTCATAATTTGCTATGGATTGGCTTGATAAATGAGATAGACTGAGATCACAGAATCTAGGAGAAGAAAAAGATTTTAGAGACAGTTTGAACAAAACTTCCAGTTTTACAGATGAGAAAATAAGGTCCAGAGAAAGGAAGTAACTTTCTTTTAAGCCAATTTAATATAGAATATGAAATAGAACACAGTTTTTCACATTTGGAAGAACTCACTAGGAAAAATTAGAAAGCACTGTTCTCAATGCCAGGAAAAAAAAAAAACTCTCAGTTATCAGGAAGATTGAGATTGCTTGAACTCAAGTTCCGAGTCACAGTAGGAGTAAAGTCTACTGAGTGTTTGTACTGTTTGACACTAATATTGTAACACCAAACTAATACTGTAACATTAATATATTTTTCTTAATGTCCCCCAAATTCATGGGGCACTAGCCTTCTCAAGGAGGGAAAGATGTAAACAGAGCAGATTAAAGCTTTTAAGTTGATCATTAGATGACACTTGTCATATAAACTGCTACACTTATACATCAGGTGAAAAAGAAAGAAAGAAAGAAAGAAAGAAAGAAAGAAAGAAAGAAAGAAAGAAAGAAAGAAAGAAAGAAAGAAAGAAAGAAAGAAAGAAAGAAAGAAAGAAAGAAAGAAAGAAAGAAAGAAAGAAAGAAAGAAAGAAAGAAAGAAAGAAAGAAAGAGAAAGAAAGAAAAAGAAAGGAAGGAAGAAAGAAAGGAAGGAAGGAAGGAAGGAAGGAAGGAAGAAGAAAGAAAGGAAGGAAGGAAGGAAGGAAGTAAAGAAGGAAGTAAAGAAGGAAGGAAGGAAGGAAGGAAGTAAAGAAGGAAGTAAAGAAGGAAGTAAAGAAGGAAGGAAGGAAGGAAGGAAGGAAGGAAGGAAGGAAGGAAGGAAGGAAGAAGAAAGAGTAGTGAGAGAGGGAGGAAGGAAGGAAGGAATTAAAAGAGAAGCACAGGTGGAGAAAGGGGGAATGGAAGAGAGAGAGCATGAAGAAAGAGAGGGAGATGAAGAAATGAAAGGAGAGGAAAGATGGAAGGGAAAGAAAGGGGAAGGGAAAGGAAAAGGAAGAGAAAAGAAGGGGAACAGAGGAAAAGCAAATAGGAGAAATGGAAAAGGAAGTGGAATGAAAAAAAGAGAAGGAAAGGACAGAGTAAAGGAGAGGAAGAGAAAAAGAAAAGAACAGAAACTTTTTTAAAGAGAACAACATGATGAATCAAAATAAAGGACTAAAAGATATACTTCCTAAAGACCTAAACCTTCATTTATACAGAGTAGAAGATAGGAAGAAGATAAAAAAATGATTTTCCTTTTCTAGGAATTGCTGATGAGTTTTTTCAAATTCATGAATCAAAGAAAACATCATTCATGAGATCAAATAATTCTGCAAAAAAAAAAAAGGTGAGCAGAAGTAGGTAAAAACTTCAAATATATAGGCTTATGAGAAGTATCTAACAGTTCTAACTATCTGAGCTTTCTCAGATGTATTCTCCTTCATTGGGGGTTTCTAAGGAAACACTGAATGACCAAGTATGGGTAGCGTTGTAGACAAGATTCTTCATTAGGTATGGATGAGGCTGTTTAGCTTCTCAAATTCCTTCCAACTCCAGGTTTTTTCTAGTTGTCATTCTCTAGAATAATTCTCTTTAATTCTTTAAAACTCAGAAACTGTGAAGTATTTAAAATAACACATTAACAACTAATAATTGATACCATCTATATGCATGTATACATATACATAATATTTCTCCTTGAAAACAGAGGTAGATATTTATCAAATTCATAATCTGTAATAATTACTTTGGTGGTATTTTAGCTCAAAAGTAACCAGCCATAAAAAAATAAATACATAAAGGGAAAAATAACATTCTTATTATTCTAATGACATAGCATAAGAAAAAATCCTGAGCCATGAGATTATAAAAAGGTTTAGAGAAAAAGAATAAGCATTCTCTCCTTGATTAGCCTTTTTGTTGGAGATTTATGATTTAACTTTTTATGTCCATTCCCTCATGTCCTTCATCCCAAGAAAGTTATTTGGCATGTTTTCTAAGTGATTTTCTCTTCCTACTCCCAACCTCCACTTTTATTCATAAGTAGACACGATGTGTATCAAATTTTTAATCTTAATTTTTTATTTTTTCCAGATTATGTCAATTAATTATATTAAAATTTTTAATATTAATTTTCTGACATTTTGTAATCCATATTCTCTCCCACCCTCCCCTCCCCTCGAGAAAGCAGGTAATATGGTATAGGTTGTACATAGATTTTAATATGATACATATTTCCCTGTTTATCATGATGTAAAACAAGAATCATATTGGTTATACTAGAGAAAATTTCACAGAGGAAATAAAATACAGAATGGTACAATCTGTATTCAAACTCTTTCTGCCCTTGGAGTTGTCCTGGATCCTTGCCTTGTTGATAATGGGTCATTCACAGTTGATCATCATGTATTATTGTTGATACTGTGCTTAACAATATCCTGGTTCTGTTCACTTAATTTTGCATCACTTCATATAAGTCTTTCCAGGTTCTTTTTTATCATTATTATCTTTGTCATTTCTTATGGCATAGTAGAGTTCCTTTACCACCATACACTATAACTTGTTCAGCCATTCCCCAGTTGATGGATATACCCTCAGTTTCCAAGTCTTTGCCACTACAAAAAGAGCTGCTATATTTTAGATTATATGGGTTCTTTTCCCTTTTCCTTTATAACCCTAGGAAATAAACCCAATAGTAGAATTGCTTGTCAAAAAGTATACTCAGTTTTATAACACTTTGAATATAAGTCTAGATTACTCTCCAAAATGGTTGGATCAGTTCAGTTGTGTCAGAATTCCCATTTTTTCATATCCTCTCTAGCATTTGTCATTTTTCATTTTTGTCATTTTATTCAATCTCACAGGTATGATGATATCTCAAAGTTGTTTTAATTTGAATTTATCTTATCAATAATGATTATTTTTGTGTAGTTACATATAGTTTTGATTTATTCATCCAAAAACTCTTTATTCATGACTTTTGACCATTTGTCAATTGGAGAATGACTCATATTCTTATATATTTGACAAATTTCTCTATATATTTTAGATATGAGACCTCTATCTGAGAAACTATAAAAACTTTCTCATTCTTCTAATTTGTTTTATTTGCACAGAATAAATTTTCAATGTAATATATATTAAATTATCTATTTTATATTTCACTGTTTTCTATCTCTTATTTATTCATACTTTTTCTCTTGTCCGTAAATCTGATAGGTAATATGTTCCCTCTTCTAATTCACATAATTTCTCACTTTATATCTAGATCATGCATCGATTTTTATCTTATCTTGGTAAATTATATAAGATATTGCTCTATATCTAGTATTAAAAGATCTATATGATATTTTATGGTGCATCAGATGGAGTTATAAATTTAGAGTCCAATGAAATAGTTTGGAATTATGGTCTTGGGCAATCACTCAAGTATGTATTCAGCACCTACTATGTGCCAAGCATTGTAATGGATTCAGAGAATACAGGTAAAAGGAATAACCAAAAACTTAGATATTTTGTTTCTCTGAATATTGGTTTTCTCCTCTATAAAGGAGAATCAAGGTTCAAATCCTGGCCCTTGCCACTAACAACTTGCAAGATGAGTGTGAGTCTATAACTTCTCTTGATTTCATTTTTATTTTTTATAGCTTGAGTCAGTTGGATAAGTTGGCCTCTAAGGTCCCTTCTAACACCAAATCCATGATCCTAGATCTTACGTACTAGCAAACTCTGTAGTGGAAATAATCATACCTGTACTCTTCTCCTTACTACCATTTACTTCCATACTAATACAATTACTTATAGTTTCCTCTCTTAGTTCCTTATCTGTAAAATGGGAATATTGTATTCAATGTACCTTTTAGCTCAAAACCTGTAAAGCCAACTGATTATTTGTTAGGAATATTGTAGAAAATCTATTTCCTGCAAGGGAGTAGTAATTAAATTAGGTAATTCCTAAAGCCCCTGACAACTGCCTACTTCTATGGTGTGGATGTTAGCCTTAAAAAGCAAATGGGTTCTTTGTTACTAGGTATATACATGAAAAACTTGAAGCACTTCTTGGCTTTTGTGTTTTAGGAAATTTTTTGTTCAGGCATAAATAGGAGTAGCTATACTGTAAAGTACCCTGCAGCTTAGTGTTTCTGAGCCTCTGTGATTCTGTAAAATTGCAAATGTTTAGATAATACCACTTTTGTTCATTTAACCTGGGACATTCTGTGCTCACTATGCCTCCTTGTATTTCTCAAAGGGACAGACCTATAAAATATTGGGATGCATCAGTGAATGTCACTCAATAAGTTGTCCCTTTTCAATAGGAGTTTTGGTATTTGTAATTAGACAATTGGGGAGTTGTATAATATAGGAGGTATAATGCTGGACCAATATTCAGAAGACCTGAGTTTTAGTTCTATTTTCTGTGACTATATGGCCTTGAATAAATCATTTATTTTCTCTGAGTCCTAAGTTCATCATGCATAAAAATAGAGGCATGGATTAAATAGCTTCTATTATTTCCATTCATCTTTAGAAGTGGGAAATTCTTGTCCTTACTAATTGTACCAAGGCTGTAATACTTTGTCCCGTCTGTTACATGTAGTAGTGATGTTATATAGCTTTCAAAATTGGAGATAATGAATACCAGTGATGATGTGTCTACACCCCTTTTCAAGATGGAAGTAGTTTGATTCAATCATTTCCACAGTAGACTTCCTGAAAAAAGGAGGAATGAATTGGTCAATTTCTCGTCAGCCTCATTCATTGAGTCTTAGAGGAAAAAAACATCAGCTGGTTTCTCATACGATTAGAGGATTTCACAGAAGAGCTTGTGCTTTAAAATAGCTTTTCCACTGAAATTGTAAAATTACTATAGTCACAAAACATTTCTTTTAGTGATATAGGTTTTGCCATTTATTATTTTTTATTATTTTTAAACACTACATTTATCCCATTCTGAATGTGACATTTTTGTGTTTGTCACTGAGATCTTTCTCTCTTCCAACTAATATTTAAGTCACATCAGAAAGCACCCAATTAAATTCAAATCATTTTTATAACACAAGAGTTTTGAGAAAAATGAAAAGAAATGCTAAAGAAATATTTGCTATCTGAAGGCAATTTTCAGACATCCTGACAAATGTTATGGAAAAGGTGAGTCTTTCTATGCAGAAACAGCAAGATTGGCCAGTCTTTTATTAATGGGTCACATGTCTCTATTAATAAATGATATTATACTCAAGAAATTACCTAATTTTATTTATTGTTTTAAATTCCAGAAGTTACACATGTGAAATCTTGCAGAAAATATTTCCATATTAGCCACCTCAAAAGAACATATACACACGCAGGAAAAAAACACAAAGTTTTAAAGTTACGCTTCCATCTTTATTTAGTGGTGGATAACATTTTTTATCACAGGACCCATGGATTTCTCTTGGATTATTCTTTGGTTTGGGGTAGCTAAAATTCTCATGACTAATCATGCTTACAACATTGTTGTTACTTTGTACTATGTTCTTCGGTTCCTGCTCACTTTGCTTTTCATAAATTTATATGTCTTCTAAGATTTTTCTGAAACCATCCTTCTCCTAATTTCTTATAGCACAATAGTGTACCATGACAACCATATACCAAAACTTCTTCAACCATTTCCAAATTTATGGGCATCCTTTCAATTTCTAAGTAATTACCAACACAAAAAGAATTGCAATAATTTTTTTGGTATAAATGGGTCCTTTTCCATTTTTTTTATCTCTTCAGGAAATTGACCCAATAGCAGCTTTGCTGGGTCAAAAAATGTATAGAGTTTTATAACCCTTTAGATGTAGTTCCAAATTGTTATTCAGAATGGTTGGATTAATCCCCAGTTCCCCACACTGTCTCCAGTATTTGTAATTTTTCTTTTCTGACATGTTAGCCAATCAGCTTTGTTTTAATTTACATTTCTCTAATCAATAGTGAGTTAGAGGATTTTTTCTGTGACAAATGATAGCTTTGATTTCTTTGTCTGAAAACTGTTCATTTGAGCTTTAATCAACTGGGGGATATCTCTTATTTTTATTATTTTGGATTAGTTCCCTCTGAGAGAGAAACAAAGCTTTTGTCAGAGAAATTTGCTATACTTTCTTTTCATAGTTTACTTTTTCTAGTTTTGGTTGTATTATGTTCATGTAATCAAAATTATTTATCTTACTTCTGGTGATCCTCTATCTCTTGTTTGGTCATAAATTCTTCTCATCCATATTGTTGCCAGGCCCATTTTCCCATGCACCCCTAATTTAGTTATGATATCTTTTTATGTCTAAATCATTTTTTTCATTTTGACCTAATCTTGCTATAAGGTGTGAGAGGCTGGTCTTTATTTAGTTTCTAGTTTTCTTAGAAATTTTTGTCAAATGGTGAGTCCTTACCTTAAAAATTTACATCTTTTTATTTATCAAATAATAGATCAGTAATTATTTGTATGATTTGTTCTTTGACTCACTAGATTTGAGGAATTTGATTATTTCATTTCCAATTAACTTTAAATTTGCCTTTCCATGAGATCTTATTGCATTATTATCTGAAAACTGCATTCATTATTTCTGCTTTTCTACATTTGTTTGCAATGTTATGTCCTAGTATGTGGTAAACCTTTGTTTATGTGCCATGTGCTGCTGAAAAGGAGCTATATTCCTCTTTATCCCTATTCAGTTTTCTCCAGATATCTATTAGCTCTAATATATCTAATATTGCTTTCACTTCCCTTACTTCTTTCTTATTTATTCTTTGGTTTGAATTTTCTAGTACTGATATGGGAAGTTTGAAATCCCACACAAATATGGCTTTACTATCTATTTCCTCCTTAACCTCCTTTAATTTCTCCTTTAAAAATCTGGAGCCTATACTATTTGGGGCATATATATTGAGTACTGACATTTCTTTATTATTTATACTGCCTTCCTTATTATATGTAATTGCCTTCCTTATCTCTTTTAATTAAATTTATTTTTACTTTAGCTTTGTCTGAGATCATGATTGCTACCCCTACCTTCTTTGTCTTAGTTGAAGCATGACCGACTCTGCTCCTGTCTCTTACCTTTGCTCTATGTGTGTTTACCTGCCAGAAATGTTTCTTGTAAACAACATATGGTAGGATTCTGGTTTTTAGTCTGTCTCCTCCCTTTCCACTTCCTTATATTACTCCCCTTCCCACCACTTCATTTCTTATTCCCACTTTACTATAGTGCCATTTGAATACCCCACAACCTCTCCCTCCCTTATATTGCTCCCCTCCCCATCACCCCAATCTTATTACCCTTCTACTTCTCTATAGGGCAGGAGACAATTCTATACCCCAGTAGATATGACTGTTCTTCCCTCTCTGAGCCAATTTCAATGAGAGTATGGAGTATTCCCTTCAATTGTATTGGTCTTCTTCCCTTCTTCCTGCTCCCCCCCCGCCATTTATTTCTATAATATGTTTTATCCCATTTTACCTCTTTTCCCATTTCTCTTAGCATTATCCTGTTTTGTCCTTAGTTTTTAAAATATATATATATTTTACATATCATCCTATAAAGCTTGCCACTGTTCCCTCTATGTATTCTTCTTCTAGCTCCTATGATAATGATAACACTTTTAAAGAGTTATAGGTTTCTTTCCTTATAGGAATACATGCAATTTGACTTTATTGAAGTCCTTAATTTTTTTTCACTTTCTTATTTACCTTTTTATGCATCTCTTGAATTCTGTATTTGGGCATGAAATTTTCTTTTTAAGTCTGTTTTTTTTTCTTTTGGGAATGCTTAGAAATCTTCTGTTTAATTAAATTACCACAATTTTCCCTGAAAGAATATAGTCAGTTTTGCTGAGTAGTTGATTTTTTTTAAATTTTAGACCCAGTTCTCTTGCCTTTCTAAATATCATGTTCCTTGCCTTTTGGTCCTTCAGTGTGGATACTGCCAGATCCTGTGTAATCCTGAATGAGGCTCCATTATATCTGAACTGTTTCTTTCTGGCAGCTTGTAGTTTGCTCTCCTTAGCCTGGAAGTTCTTGAGCTTGGCTATAAAAATCCCTGGGAGTTATCATTTAGGGATTTAATGCAGGAGATTATCTGTGGATTCTTTCAATATCTATTTTATCCTCTTGTTCAAGAATGTCAGGGCAGTTTTCATGGATAATTTCCTATAGTATAATGTCCAGGATTTTTTTGTTTGTTTGTTTTTGTAGTACAATAATTCTTAAATTGTCTCTCCTGGATCTATTTTCCATATCACTTGTTTTCCCAATGAGGTACTTCATATTATCTCTAATTTTTTCATTCTTTTAATTTTGTTGTATTATTTCTTGGTGTCTCATAAAGTCATTAGCTTCAAATTGCCCAATTCTCATTTTAAAAACTGAATTCCTTCAAAAACCTTTTGTTTCTCCTTTTCTTCCTTATCCATTCTTCCTTTCAAGTCATTCTTCTCTTCTTTCAACTTTTTTGCATTATTTTCCAGCTGGTCAATTCTGGCTTTCAATGTCTGTGCCTCTGTTTCCAGATGACCCATTTTACCTTTTATGCTACTATTTTCCTTTTTTTATTTTTCTTCAACCTGTCTTATTTAATTTTTAAATTCCTTTTTGAGCAGCTAGAGAGTTTGCTTCCAGTTCCCTGATTTTTTTTTGAGGCTTGGCATGATGTTTCCTGGTTCTTATCTTCCTTCATTGATTTGGTTTTTTGGTCCTTAACCCCCATAGAAGTTTTCAATTGGAGCCTTCTTTTTCATCTTGTTAACTCCTCTTTTCTTTTCTTTCTTTATTTGTTCATTTATTTCTTTATTCATTCATTCAATCATTTAATTTCCCTGCCCTGTGGATTATAAACTTGCCACTCTGCTGATTTATTGAACCAGCATGTCTGTGCTGCTATGCCCTGAGGCTGAATCTTCTCTTGTTTAAATCCTCTGCTGCTATACTGGATTCAATTGGTTGAACTAACCTGCTGACATAGCCTGCCCTGTGGCAAACTAGTCACCATAACCAGCAGATTAAGGATGTCCAAGATGCCCCTCACAAGTTCCTCTCTACTTGCCACTGTCAAAACCCTGGACCTCCTGTGGTGGGTCAGAGGTGATCCTTCCCAGCTCAGTCTCTGCCTGGGGCTCACACAACCAGCCCAGGCTTATCACAGATCTCAGCAGGGTGTGTTAGGGAGGATGTTCAGTTAGCCCATCTATCCCTTATCCCTTGAAAATAGACCCTCTGTGCCTACCTTTCAAGTTGTTTTCAGCAGGAGAGTTCAGTGACTTCTTGTTGGATTTGAGTTTCTGTTTTCTTTGAATAGTATTATAAATATTGGTATGGATGGATTGTTGGAAAACCTTTCAGCTTTCGGTGCCCCTAAGCTGCCATCTTTGACTCTACTTACCCCAATCTCTTTTGTTTTTAATAGCATATTATGTCACAGGCTTTTTCTACATCTATTGATACAGTCAGATGATTTGTGTTATTTCAGTTATTGATTATGGTCAATTATGCTGATAGTTTTCCTAATATTGAACTAGTCATGCTTTATAGGAATAAATCCAACTTTGTCACAATGTAGAATCCTTTTGATATATTCTTGTAATCTTCTTCCTAGTCTTTTATTTAAAATCTTTGCCTCAATATTCATTAAGAAAATTAATCTATAGTTTTTTCCTTCATTTTTGTTCTTCCTGGTTTAGATATCAGCACACCATTTGTTCATAAAAGGAATTTAGTAGGATTTTCCCTATATTTTCAAATATATATTTTATAATTTAGAGATCAATTTCTTTAAAATTTTGGTAGAATTGACTTGTAATTTGATCTGGTCCTGGGAATTATTTTTGAGAGCTTTTTTATGTATTATTTATTTTCTAAATAGGGTTACTTATGCATTTTATTTCCTCTTTTCTTTTTCTAGGCAGTGGATGTTGTTATAACTATTCATTGATTTTACTTAGATTGTAAATTTAAATGGCATATGAGCAAAATACCTCATAATAACTGCTTTGGTTTCTTTTTAATGGTAGGCAAGGGGTTCATTCTTATCATTTTTGAAATTAATGATTTTGTTTTTTAGAACAGTTTCATTTATTAGTTCATTAAAAATTTTTTATTATTAAATTGATTTTATATTATATTATATTATATTATATATTTATTTAATTTGATTTAATAAATTTTATTTAATTTTATTTATGTAAATATTTATATGAATATAAATATCTATATGCACATAAATATCTATTTAATTAAATAAATGCTTATTAATTTGATAAATAATTTATTTATTAAATTAATTATGAATTAATATAATATTAAATTTTATTAATGTTTATTTTTTATTTTTTTATTTCAATGTTGATAATTTCTTGGGAATTTAAAATTTTATTTTCCTTCTATATTTTTTAAAGTTTCATGACCAATTCACTTATGTATTCTTTTTTCTCATTCATTGATGTACATGTTTAGAGAAATGTTTTCCTCTAAGTGTTTCCTTGACTGACTCCTACACATTTTTTTATTTTCTCTCATTATTGTCATTCTCTTTAATGAAAAAATTGATAATTTCTATGATTTATTCTTTGACTCACTCATTCTTTGAGATTAGATTATTTAGGTTTCAATTAATTTTTAATGTTTCCCTGACTCTTTATTAAATGTTTTTATTGCATTATAATTTGAAAGGAGCACATTAAATATTTCTGCATTTTGTTTTAAGGCTTTTATGTCCTAATATGTGATTAATTTTTGTGACTATTCCATGTTTAGCTGAGAAAAAGTCATATTTTCTCTTCCCATTTTTTCCAGGGGTTCATCATATCTAAATTTTCTAAGATTCTATTTATTCCCTTAATTTCTTTCTTATTTATTTTGTAGTTGCAGATATCTCTCACTAGTATGGTTTTACTTTCTATTTTCTCCTATAATTCAGTTAACTTTTCATTTAAGGATTTGGTTGCTATACCCTTTGATGTATAGGTATTTATAATTGGTATTACTTCATAGCCCTATTTTTGCTTTTGTTTTGTCTAAGGTCACGATTGCTACTATTTTCTTTTTTACTTCAACTAAATCATAATATATTCTGCTCTAGTACCTTGGTGTATGTGTGTGTGTGTGTGTGTGTGTGTGTGTGTGTGTGTGTGTGTGTGTGTTTCAAGAGTGTTTCTTGTTGAATTCTGGATTCTAATCTATTTATATCTACTACTATTTTATGGGTAAGTTCATCCCATTCACATTCATAGTTTTGGCTATATAGAATAAACATGCTTCGTTGCTATTGCAAGGGGAAGAGAGGGATTCACTTCATGCCCCCAGTGTCTTGCCCAATGCCTACCCAATATGTGTGAGTCTGTGTGTCTGTATCTCAAATCCCCCAGCCCATTTCCTATTTCCTTTGAATGAAAGTATTTCTCACCATTCTTTTTTTTTTTTAATTTTTTTTTACATCCTTACCTTCTGTCTTGGAGTCAATACTGTGTATTGGCTCCAAGGCAGAAGAGCGGTAAGGGCTAGGCAATGGGGGTCAAGTGACTTGCCCAGGGTCACACAGCTAGGAAGTGTCTGAGGTCAAATTTGAACCTAGGACCTCCCAGCTCTAGGCCTGGCTCTCAATCCACTGAGCCACCCAGCTGTCCCCTCTCACCATTCTTGAGTGATGTACCAGAAGTAGATATAGGCAAAGGAGTTACATTTAGCATCTTGTCCTGCATCAAGTACTAAAAAAAGGTTCCCTGTAATCTCTTTATGACAAGTGCTTTGTCTATTCTGCCATCTTGGCTCCACTTCCTGAGATGAATTTTTATCCATTTGATTCTATATATGTTGTTTTGTTCAAGAGAAACATTTTAAATTTCATGTAATCAAAAGTGTTTATTTTATATTCAATCATCTTTTTCTTTTGTTTGGTGAGACTATTTCTTCTAAGTGTTAGTTAAAATGCATCTAACAATTCTCTTCTAATATTTTAAGATTGCAGAATTGTATTTTTGATCACATGTCCACTTTGATTTTTTTTTCTGCAATATGGCATGAGATGTCATTGTTAATCTTTTTTTCTCCTAAACTGAATCCCAGTTTCCCCAGAAGTTCTTGTAAAATAGTGTTCTTCACCAAGTAATTTATTTTCTTTGATTTATCACAACCATTGATTTGTTTCTGATTCTTCCTCATTTAGAATATTGGCCACTCTTCTTACTACTACATTTAGCACATTAATCTTCTCTTATATTTTATAAATAATTAATCAATTGTTTGGATTACTATTTTAATGCAATTCGATAATTTTAATTATTCTATGTGATGTCTGGAATTGCTATTTTCCTTTTACTATAACTTTTTAATTATTTTCCTTGATATTCTAGAGCTTTTGTTTTTCTATATGAATTATGGTTTGTTTGGGAATCTTTTTTTTACCTTCTCATATAAAATATCCTTTTGATAGTTTGATTGTGATTTTTTTCAAATAAATTCTAAAATATTATTAAGTGAGTACTAAATATGACTCCAATGATTTATCATTCTTTATTTCTTTAGAGAATTTTATGATGATAATTATATCTTTGGAATGGTCCTTGATAGATTAACTAACAGATATTATATATATATATATATATATAGTATTTATTTCTGAATGAGAATTCTCTTTCTCTTTATAAGATCAAAATGTCATCATGTTTAAGATGAGGAAATTGGATTTAAAAAAAAATTAAAGTGACTTACCAATGATCACATAAGAAACTAGTGATAGAGGGGGAACTGAAATTGGGTCCTCTGATAATATTCCCATATCTATATTTCAAGCCCAAATATCTCTCTCCTGAGCTCCAATTTCACATCACTGGATAACTGGATATCCTGTAGATATCTCAAAATCAACATATCCAAAAATAAATTCATTAATTTCCACACCAAACCCTCTCTTCCTTCAAATTCTCCTATTATTGTCTAGGACACCCCATATCCCTGGTCATCCAGGCTCATTATTTCTGTACCATTCTTAACTCCCCTATAGCACTTACTACATATACACAATCTATCATCAATTCATATTAGTTCTGCCTTCACAGTACCTTTCATATATGACACCTTCCCTCCACTTACAACATAATAGACCTTGGCTATTTCATGAATGGCCTGTTTCATCTCCTCCCTTTGCACTCCACCCCTTCCAAACACATACATTCAATAAATGCAAGAGACTGCCTGTTACCTCCAGAATCAAATATAATTCACTCTGCCTATTATTTAAAATCTTTCACAATCTGAACCCTTACCTCCTTCCTAGCCTTCCTATACTTTTTCTCCATAAATCCTACAGTTCAGTGACATAGGTCTTGCTGCTCCTCACACACAGCAATCAATCTCTTGACATTGTCTTTTCATTACCTGTCCCCCATAACTGAAATGCTCTTCTGTCTCCAACCTCTTGGTTATAAGAATATCTGTCATCATCACTGTAATCATCATCATCATCATCATCAATATCATCATTATTAATTGATATTGGGTCATAATGTAGCTTTTCTTCTAAAGGGAAGCCACAGTCTGATTTAGTGACTGCCATTGTTGATGAAAATCAATGTTACAGGGAGCAACTGGGTGGCTCAGTGGATGGAGAGCCAGACCTAGAGATGGGAGGTCCTGGATTCAAATCTGGCCTCAGACACTTGCTAGCTATGTGACCCTGGGCAAGTGACTTGACCCCATTGCCTAGCCCTTACTGCCCTTCTCCCTTGAAACCAATACACAGTATTGATTCTAAGACAGAAAGTAAGGGTTTTAAAAAATGATAATAATTATAAAAAGAAACGAAAAGAAAAACAGTGCCACATAGCTAGGCAAGAACAAGCTGCCTTCTAATCTTGCTGCCTTGTTGATCATCAACAAAATTGTCAGCTTCTGTTTCATCCTCCTGATTATTGGGGATGATGTACCAAGGAGAAAAAACAGCTTGGCTCCTCAATAATAGATTCCATTTCATCTGTGCCAGAGATCAAAAGCTCCCTCAGCTTGTAGATTGGGAACCCTGGAGACAGTTTTTTAGTGTCAGAGAATAATCATAGTGTCCTAAGACAATTGAGTGTCATTACTCAGACCATTAACCTAATCACAGTCACTTATCCATGTTCATATCACTACTTGTTAGCAGCTGACTGAAAAGAGGTCTTAAGAATGGAAAGAAATCTGGTAAGCTGTCAAATTTCTCAACAACTAAATGTGACGGGACTAATTCTTCCTTATGCTGTTAGATATAGATGAGAGAACTAAAGGCACATCTAAATTTAGCAGATTATCTTCAATGCAGATTTCATCAGTGGCTACTACTGCTAAATAATTAATCAATTTACCTCTTCTTCTAGATCTCCCCTGCTTCAATGGCTCTGACTGGAAAGAGATATTTCCTAAGTAGGGAACTTGTCTAGCTCTCATACTAGTTCAGTCTCAGAATGTAAAAGTGATAAATGAAGTGTCTAGTGATAATGCTAGGAAACCAGAAACAAACAGAAAACATGGAACCATGAATCAAATACCCAAAGATTAGAAAATATATTTACTTTTATTTATATAAGGCATTCTAATAATAAGGTTGCAAGCAATTATTGAGATTGGCTTAAGCTAAATGAGGGTCTAGGAATAAAGTGAGAAGTCAATAAAAAGGAAGTACAGAGTAAATGATTAGGTATTATTTTTGTTATCATGGACTTTATTCAGTTCCTACCATAATTCATGAACTTTTGGAAATAGCAAACAGAGAACTAGTCATGACTCTCTATCCTTCTCAGTAAGACACAGTTGCTTTTATGCGTGACAGTGAGGACTAAACTGTCATACAAAGGTAATCAATTCCAGCAAGGTATCTATATTTTTCTCTGGAGTACTCCAGAGATTTATGTTTGGCCTTGTGCCTCTTAAAATTCTTATTGATGACTCCTACAAAAGCACAGATGCCATGCTTATGAAATTTGCAGATGTCACAGCTAGAAGGGACAGCTAACATACTGTGTGGCAGTCAAGATGGGAAAGGATTCCGATTAGACAGAAAAATGATCTGAATCCAATGAAATGAAATTTAATATGCATTGGTGTAAAGTCTTGAATCTGGATCCAAAATTGTCTTCATAAGTATGAGATGAGAGAGAAACTGTGAGACAGCAAGTTGTCTGAAAAAAATATGAGAAATTTAGTGGACTGAAAACTATTCAATATATATGTCAGATTATATAATAGATTAAGAGCTAGAAAGGCTCTCAGAGACCATTTAGTCCCTCATTTTATGGATAAGAAAATTGAACCCTAGGGAAAATATATTTTTAAACATTTATATGGTTTACTATATGCTATATACACTTTTATACTTATTATCTCATATGTTTCTCACAGTAGCCCTGTGAAATAATGGCTATCATTACCTCACTTTACAGATTAGGAAACTGAGTTGAACAAAGTTTTAAGTGACTTACCCAAGTCATATAAGGAGTACATTTCAGGAGAAATTCAAGCTCAGGTCTCCCTCACTCCTGTACTAGAACACTAGTATCACTTAACTAGCCAAGGGTCACCTAAGTAGAAACATAAGTGGGATTTGATCCCAGGTCCCCTTTTTCAAGAGCTAATTATCTTTCCACTGAACCATGTATGATATAGCTATCAAAGAAAATGTTAATGTTGCCCTTAGATACATTAAGAACTTCATAGCACCCAAGTGAAAGAAGCATTAATCCTATTGTCTCTTACTTGAACAAACTACATTCATTGCATTATGATCAGTTCTGGGTGACAATTTAGGAAGGATATGGATATATCGGAGAATCTTCAGAACATGAAAAAAATATATATTGGTATGGTAAAAGGTCTCAAGAACATTCCCTGTGAGGATTAGTAAAAGGAATAAGAGATCTAGGTCTGTATGTATCAAAGATAGAAGGAAAGGACCCTCTTGATGTTCATCAATGGGGAAATGGCTGAACAAGCTGTCACATATGATTATAATGGGATACTATCATGCCATGAAAAATGATGAACAATATGATCACAAAAAACCTGGAAAGAATTATATGCAGTGAAGCAAAGTGAAGTGAGAAGAACCATAACATTTTACACAGTAATAGCAATAATGTACAATGATCATTTGTGAAGGATAACTAGTATCAGTAATGCAATGATATAAGGCAACTCCAAGGGATGCATGATAAAAAAGCTATCCACCACCAGGGAAGGAAGGAATAGTGTCCAGATGCAGATTGTAGTATGCCATTCTTCACTTCATTTCCCCCATAAATTTTTTTAAAGCATAATGAATATATGTCTTGTTTCACTGTACAGCATATATCATATTATCTGCCATCTTGGGTGGGGAAGAGGGTTGAGAAAGATAGAGAAAACATGGATTACAAAAGGTCACAAAATGTTCATTTAAAATTGTATCAACATTAAATCTGGGTTAAAGAGGAATAAAAGATGTTTAGCCCATTGAAGACAAAACTAGGAGTATCTATTAGAGTTATTTTCACAAATTCTGTGATCCATCAACACTGGCATTTTTTATTTTCCTCTAGGAAGACATTCCATTTTCTAACCTTTTTTTAGTTCCTTGAATTTTCTAATTACTTATCTCTACTTCCAGGCTCCTCTGAGTTATTTTAAGTCACAGATAAAGTCCCACATTTCATAAGAAATCTTTCCTTATCCCCTTTAATTCTAGTGCCCTACCTTTGTTGATGATCTCCAATTATTCCATAGATGTCTTGTTTGTACATAGTTGTTCACATAGGTCATTTCTCCACTAGGTTGAGAGCTCCTTGAGAACAGGGACTGTTTTTTAGACTTTATATATTCAGCACTTATGATATATGGCACACAATAGTAACTTAATAATTGCTTCTTTGCTTGATGGAAGAGGGATTAGACTTGTATTCTATGGATCTTGGAGGAACAAATCAAGAACAATGGATGGAAATTGCAAAGAAACCACATTAGACCTGATGAAAGGGAAAACTTCCTAAACATTAGAGCTGTCCAGAAGTGAATGCAAGAAGTTGGTTCTATTTCATGAGAACTTATCAAGAAAAAATTTGGATGACCTCTTGTTGATTGTGCCATAATTGGATATTCTTTTTTCAAATAAAAAAAAGTAATAGAGAGATGTTGTGCACCCTTCCAGTTCTCAAATTCTGTGATTTGATTTGGTAAGGCAAAATATTAAAGGAGGCCATTAAACAGATTTCAAACAAAGTGCTATAATAAGTGAAAAGGTGAAGGCTGTGATTGGCTAGAGAACTGATGATGAGGATTAAAGGATTTTAAAACTATCTGCCTATTCCATTTGCTTTTTGTAGTCATCCACAAAGATATTAAGTTCCCCACAAGGTTTCTTGAAACTTAGCTAATATTTAATCAAAAGACATTAGGTCTATATTCTTTCTAGCCAGATGAATTCAGTTTAATTCACTTCAGTTGAACAAACACTTTCTTTTTTTTTTTAAACCCTTACCTTCCGTCTTGGAGTCAATACTGTGTATTGGCTCCAAGGCAGAAGAGTGGTAAGGGGTAGGCAATGGGGGTCAAGTGACTTGCCCAGGGTCACACAACTGGGAAGTGTCTGAGGTCAGATTTGAACCTAGGACCTCCCGTCTCTCAACACACTGAGCTACCCAGCTGCCCCCCGAACAAACACTTTCTATATGAAAGTTACTGTACTATGCATAGTAAACAAAAAATAAACCCTAGACTCGAGGATGTTACATTTTGCTGGATCGGGTTTTCAAGAGACACATATTTATTTCCTTGGCACCCAGGTTTCAGTTATGTCTTTCATCTCTACCCCTCCACTCTCTGCTTCTAGACAACCCTGATACTTATTAAGACTCACCAGTTTTGAACCAGTATAATCTCATTTTCTCCTACAATATTCCATAGTTACCTAGAAAAAGAACTCCAAAAACATTTTGGTGGGTCAGTCCCACTATATCTGAGGATTCTGACTCAAATGGGAGCTCTTAATCCCTTTATTTTTATTCTAGATTATTGTTTCCCAATCTCTGATTTTCCCCTAAATTAGGCATTTAGTTCTGCTTTTTATGTTTTTAACTATTTTAAAATTTAAAATCTTACATCATTTTTTTCTAGGAATTCAGGTATATTTGTAATCAGAAAGGAATGATTCAGAAGATAGGGCAAGATTGAAAATAAGTGAAAGAGTGGGTATGAGAAAGGGGGCAAACTGTTGGAAGATATGGGGTAGAATGGGATCAGTAAAACAAATAAAAGAGTTAGCCTTGGTTAAGTTATCTTGAGAGAAATGAGCAAAGGAGGAGATAATGGCAGAAGGCATTTGAGTGATGAGAGATGAAGAGGGGAGAAAAGAGGGTCCACAGTTAATAGTCTCAATTTTTTCTGTAAAATATTAGTCAAGGTTCTCAACTCAGAAAGTGGGGAAAGGAGGGTTGTAAGATGTTTGAGGAGAAATGAAAACATTTGTAAACCTCCTGTGAAGGTTGGAATAGTGAGTTGATAAAAGAGGTATAATAGGATTTCCTAGAAGCAATGAAGGTCCAGTTGTGGCTGTGTAATGTAAATTTGTAGTGATTCTAGCAAGAAGAATTGTGGTTCCTCTTTTTATCCTTAGTTTCTTCCTCTGTAAAACAAAATAAATTAGAAACCTTATTTCTAAAAGTCTGTCTAGCTGTAAATACTATGATACCTATGCCTGGAAAGATTATGATTACTTTTAGACCCAGTACTTGCCCCAGGAAACAAAGTCAAATTTAAGTAGGATCCTAGGATTTCCACTAGAAGGAAGATGAGAACTCTAGTTAAAAAATGGCTTAACCTTCCTCTGTGTCATGGACTTCTAAAACATTTTAAATGAAAAAAAAGAAAATATCTAAGATTACCAAAAAAAAGTCAAATTTTAGTGAAAATGAGAATAGATTTTTCCCCCACTCAATTTTATACTCCTCCTGAAATATATTCATGTACTCTGTGGAAGTTCATGGTCCAATTTTATTAGGTAAGTTAGTAATACTTAACAACCAACTTAACCAACTCTCCAAAAAAAATGAACACAAATAGACTTTCAAATTTAATATGTATTATTAATATTTTCCATCACTTTTTAAAGTCTAAATTAAAAAATAATTAAGCACTGATTTATATCATTTGCAAGATCATAATGATTTTTTCTCAAGAGTAAAGGGATGAGGTGTCCATAGTACATCATTATAAGTGAGGAAACAGTTCCAGACTGCTAAAATATTGGTATGAAATGTATAAGCATAGAAAATGCTACAGGATGACAGTTTGTAGCCTTCCCAGTTTCTGGGCTCTTTTAGCTCCTGGGCAGAGATACTGATGATATGTGATGTGGCTCACAAAGTTATAGACTGCATCAGCTGTAGCCATATTTACATCAAATCCATGAACAGCTGGATTAATGCTAGAGAGGAAAATGATCTAGACCGGTATAATGGAAATAGCCTCGGAGTTGGATTCTAGGAAATTTACTATGTGAATTTATGCATCATTTAAGTTTCTGGACCTAGATTTCCTCATCTGTTAAATGAGGGAGTTTAATTAGATGGTTCTGAAATACCTTCCAACTCTACATATATGGTTTTATTCCCAAATACTGAAGTTTCAAGTGATGTGAGCTGTCACATGACTTCTCCAAAGCATAGTGTCTTCATCTTTGATTCTGTGAGATTTAAAGTGATTGAGGTCTTAAACTGTAGTGAGTTAAAATGGTGGAAGATATAAATTGTGATAGATATAAGAGAGGGTGAGTAAATTTGACTGCAGAAATATGTTTCACTACAGTGTCTTGGGTTTTAAATCAAATATAAGGTGGTCACCAGGGAAATATTCCCAATTATTCAAATACCCAAGTCAATTGGGTTTTATAGAGATTTTAATTAACAATACAATGAGTAATCAAAGAAAGAGAGAGAGAGTAAGAAAAGAATAAGTATGAAGGGCCTCAAGCCAATATGGCCTAGACCTGAGTCTTAAGAGAGAAATCAGTCAGTTTTTTACCACTCACCACAAGGTCTGACTGAACAAGGATTCTAGTAACACCAGGCCAGCTCCATCTCAGCTGACTTCACCAGAGAGCCTTCCAGCCAGAGACCATTCCAAAAGGCCTCTCTCCAGAGCCTCTCTCAAGAGATTCTTCCCAAGTGATCCTCATCAGAGATCCTCCAAAAGGATTTCTCCAAAAGGATATTTCCTCAAGAGATTCTGCTTTTTCTTATATAGGGGTTTTTCTCCCATGTCACCTCCCCTAAGTCCCTACATCTACCAATCACTGTAGATGCTTTCCAAAGGACTGCCCATCTGAATTCCTGCTAAGTCGACAAATCTCCTCAGTAAGTCTGAACCAGTGAAAACACAGCTGAGTCAACTAATCTCATTAAGACAAAACTTGCCCGACCCTTTTAGGTACCTAGCATCTCATTGTATCAATTCTAAAAACAGGCCTGGCTCAAAGAACTCCTTGCCCCACCATAAGCATGGATCCACGTACTTTCTTTGTTTAGCAAGGAGTTTTTTTCCACTAAAGCAGTCTTAAGTACAGTTGGAGTAGAGGTCCTCCCATTTCTGATCCTGGTGAGTTCTCACATCAAAATGGGGAATGTTTCTCAGTAGGGAATTTGTTCCAATTAAGAATTCCCCGATGGGAAAATTTTTAACATTCACAAGTTTGAGAGATTTCAAGATTTACAATTCATAGGTTTCTCATACCTACCTCAAAGAATTCTTGTGATGAAAGCAAATTTAAACCATAAAGCATTATAGAATAAAAGCTAAGTGATATAATTATGGAAAATGATGACAGATAACAGAAGCATTAATATGTTAACCATTAACTTCTATGGTCTAGGCCTTCCTTTACAAAATGTGATTAAGTTAGCTAGTTGAATTGGAAAGGAAGCTGATCATTGGCTGGGCAAAGACTAATCTCTAGAGCAGAGTTATCAAAAATTTGGCTGGGCAATCTAAAGCAGAGTGAAATGTAACTGGGGAATACTTAACAAAATAATTTAAATTGGGGCACCTGGGTAGCTCAGTGGATCGAGAGCCAGGCCTAGAGATGGTAGGTCTTAGGTTCAAATATGACCTCGGATACTTCCCAGTTGTGTGACCCTGGGCAAGTCACTTAACCTCCATTGCCTAGCCCTTACTGCTCTTCTGCCTTAGAACCAAATCATAGTATTTATTCTAAGGTGGAAGGTAAGGTTTTAAAACAATAACTTAAAATTCATAGATTGAACATAGATGATAATAGATAGTTTTCTAAGTCAATAGGGATCTTTATCCCCATTTCTATTTGACCTTGACATCACTTCTCTAGAGAATAAAGGAAGAATCTTGCTTCAAAAATACATAGAGCTAGAGAAGAGGAGACTTCTAATTTGGAAAGGCAGATGTGAGCAGAGACAGACAACATGAGACGGCTGTGTGGCCTAGGGAGCTGCAGTCAGGAAGACCTGAGTTCAAATGTGATCTCAAATATATACTAGGTGTGTAATCTTGAACAAATCACACAACTTCTGGCTTCCTTAGTTTCCTCAACTCTAAAATGAGAAAAATAATAGCATCTGACTTCCACAATTATTGTGATCTCAAATGAGATATTTGCAAATTACTTTGTAAACTTTTAGGCACTATGTAAATACTAGATTTTATTAGTTAGTGGAAAGATTCCAAAAGGGATGCTGTGAGGGCTAATTGGTATAGATGCCATATTGCTTGCTGAATCTTACCCACCCCTAACCCTACTACCACCATTATGAACCCCCAAGATTCTCTTTTAGTAATTCTTTCATTTCCTTTTCCTCCTTGCATTTATTCATGGGTTTCTTCCAGATCCCTTCCTCCAGTATGGCCACTGTCCAGCCAGACAGACCAGTGTCCATTCACTTCAATATGATTATTTTTTTTCATACTTGATAAAGGGATGATAGATAGTAGGTTCAATCTTTGCACTTCAATAGTATATTAATATCTCTACCATTTGTCCTATACTTTTTTGATTATATCTACCAACTATGGGATCCAACCATTTTCTGTGACTATCTGTGGGTAATAAGAAGGAATCAGAGAGTGAGCCTTCTTGCATTAGATTATTAATGGTGATGGCCAGTGATATAATGTTATTTATAATTGGTTTGGCTAGATTTGAATCTGAGAGTGTAATTCTGACACCTTGGCCCTAATAACTAGTAAGACCTGCTAGAGAAAAGACAATCCTTTCACATACTTACACTGACCTCCAGAACACCTCACTATGAATAATCTGAAAAGATTAAATTCTTTCTAAATAGAAAACTCTAAGAGGTTGAAAGAGAAGTGATGAATAGAAGAATTCAGAAAATGAGATAGACCATATACATGCAATGTGGGCAGCTGTTTGGTTATTTTTTAAATTTGCTTTAGCACAATTAATAGAAAATTCATTACCTTGTTACTTCAAAGCAGGTAAATCCATGCCATTGTTAGTGTTCTTGGGGAAGATAGTTTTTATGTTAAATAGGTAATTAAGCTGTAGCTTCGCTTCCAGAGATTCAATCCTGTGTCTGTTCTGCTGAGACAAGTTAGACCTTGGGAGAAATAAATATACCAACAATAGCCAAGGAGAGCCAGATGGGAGAGGCTATTTGATAGATGAAACAAATGGTCCAAGTATCTAAACACATCTGTCATGTCTCAGGTTAAGATAACTGTCCATGAAAGTGGGATTGAAAGAGGTTTGGGTCCCCATAGAGTATTTTCAATATCTTGGACCCCATTCATCTCTTAACTCTACAATCACTATAGTGTGTAGACTGAAATCCTTGGCCTCATGGATACTCTATAATTCTGTGTTTGCTTACACCTGGGGTCTGACCATAGATAATGCCTACATGTGTACTTTACGTAAGTTTATTTTTAAAATAAACATGAATTTGGTGGAGATGAATCCCGCAGGGACTCAATTTACCTTTGTTGGGGTCAAATGCCTCTACATGTATAATAGTCTAAAATTCTAGACTATTTTTTCCCAAAGCAATAAGACAGTGACTAGAGCCTTCTGCATTCAATTGTTCATGCAGCAAGGAGGACTGGAATGATTTTGCCTCTTGGAGCTCTTGGTCAACTCTAAATATCAGGTTTATGATGACATGATATCTTTGACTTTAGAAGAAGTCCCATTGCATAGGTAGAGGTCAAGGAGAAGGGCATTGGAATGAATGATCTTATGACCTCATGATCACTGGTTCCCTCATATTGTAATAATGTGTTGGCAGTTATTTGTTTCTAATTAATCACCTAGAAAGTAGTGTTATGTTTTATTTCCTCTCCCTCCCTCCCTCTCTCTCTCTCTCTCTCTCTCTCTCTCTCTCTCTCTCTCTCTCTCTCTCTCTCTCTCTCTCTCTCTCTCTCTCTCCCTGTTTCTTTCTCTGTCTCTCTGTCTCTGTCTCTGTCTTCTCTCTCTCTTTCTCCATATGTATCATTGTGCATACTTTCTACAGTCTTACAGTATTAACAAGACAATTTGTGGTAATGAGTAAGAAGATAACATTCATTTTTGTGTCAAATTCTATGTGGGAATATATACATGCATGTTTATAAAATGTATGTGCACTTAAACACACACATACACACACATACACTGAAATAAATTCCCCCAGAAGAAGAGAGTAGGCTCCAGTTTTCCAATCTTTTAAGGAAAGAAGTTGAGTTAAATAAACTCTAAGGATATCTCTCAGTTCTAAATCATGTCAATGGCTTACAGACTCATGAAAATTGGTCATTTTTTCTCCTTTGCACTCTAAAGCCACTTGATAATAGTGACTTAAAATGAACTTAACCACTAAAGGTTGATCCTGATTTTTATAAAGCACTTATTAAACTTATTTTGAAGGTTAGAAGGCAGGGAAGAAAGAGTAACTGAATAAGTAGTAGTTAAAGAATAAATAGATCAAGGTGCTTAAGTGGGTAGGAAATGAAGCTTTCTATTTATAAAAAAAAATAGACATTAAAATGAGTAATTTAAAGTGGTAAATAATAAACTTTGCCTCTGGTTATAATAGGAGGGAGAGAAGGAAGGAAGGAAAGAAGGAAAGAAGGAAGGAAGAAAGGAAGGGAGGAAGGAAGAAAGGGAAGAGATCTGTGCTTGGTTCTATAAATTTTAACATATTTTATTTTTAATTTTTTTCCATTTGAATTAGTTTATTTAGTCAATTTAGAATATTATTCCTTGGTTATAATACTCACATTATTTCCCTCCTTCCCCTCCACTTACCCTTCCCACAGTCAACATAAAATTTCATTGGGTATTACTTGTGTCCTTGATCAGAACTTATTTCAAGGTTTTTGTTTGCACTAGGATATTCATTTAGAGTTAACATCCCCAACCATATCCCTTTGATCTATATATTCAAGCAGTTTTTTTCCTTCTGTATTTTTATTCCCACAGTGTTTCCTATGAATGTGGATAGTGATTATTCTCATAGATTCCACCAAGTTGTTCAGGGTCACTGTATTGTCACTAATGGAGAAGTCCATTACATTCGATTGTACCACAGTATATCAGTTTCTGTGTACAATATTATGTTGGTTCTGTTCCTCTCACTCTGCATCAATTCCAGGAGGTTGTTGTTCCAGTCTCCGTGGAATTCCTCCACTTTATTATTCCTTTGAGCACAATAGAATTCAATCACCAACAGATACCACAATTTGTTCAGCCATTCCCCAATTGAAGGGCATCCCCTCATTTTCCAATTTTTTCCCACCACAAAGAACGCAGCTATGAATATTTTTGTACAAGTTTTTTTTCTTATTATCTCTTTGGGGTATAAACCCAGCGGTTCTATGGCTGGATCAAAGGGCAGACAGTCTTTTAGTGCCCTTTGGGCATAGTTCCAAATTGACCTCCAGAATGGTTGGATCAATTCACAACTCTACCAGCAATGCATTAATGTCCCAACTTTGCCACATCCCCTCCAACATTCATTACTTTCCTTTGCTGTCATGTTAGCCAATCTGCTAGGTGTGAGGTGATAACTCAGAGTTGTTTTGATTTGCATTTCTCTGATTATAAGATTATAAGAGATTTAGAACACTTTTTCATGTGCTTAATAATAGTTTTGATTTCTTTAACTGAAAATTGTCTATTCATATCCTTGTAGATTTATCAATTGGACAATGGCTTGATTTTTTTTTGTACAATTGGTTAGCTTTTTATAAATTTGAGTAATTAGATCTTTGTCAGAGGTTTTTGTAATGAAGATTATTTCCCAATTTGTTGCTTCCCTTCTAATTTTGCATGCATTAGTTTTGTTTGTACAAAATTCTTTTTAATTTTATGTAATCAAAATGATTGATTTTACATTTTGTGATTTTTTTTCTGGCTCTTGCTTGGTTTTAAAATCTTTCCTTTCCCAGAGATGTGACAAGTATACTATACCATGTTTGCCTAATTTGCTTATAGTTTCCATCTTTATATTCAGGTCATTCATGCATTCTAAGTTTATCTTGGTGTAGGGTGTGAGATGTTGATCCAAACCTAATCTCTCCCATACTGTCTTTCAATTTTCCCAGCAGTTTTTTTTTCCATCAAAGAGTGGGCTTTGGTCCCAAAAGCTGGAATCTTTGGGGTTATCATAGACTGTCTTGCAGAGGTCATTTACCCCAAGTCTATTCCACTGATCCTACTTTCTTTCACTTAGCCAGTACCAAATTGTTTTAATGACCACTTCTTTATAGTATAGTTTGAGATCTGGTACTGCAAGTCCTCCTTCCTTTCCATTTTTTTTTTCATGATTTCCCTAGATATCTTTGATCTTTTATTCTTCCAAATGAACTTGGTTATGTTTTTTTTTTTTTCTTAATTCAGTATAAAAGTTTTTTTGGTACTTAGATGGGTATGGCACCAAATAAGTAAATAAGTTTGGGTAGGATTGTCAATTTTATTATGTTAGTTCATCCCACCCATGAGCAATCAATGTTTTTCCAATTGTTTAGATCTAGTTTTAATTGCCGTGGAGTGTTTTGTAGTTGTATTCATATAGTTCCTGTGTTTGTCTCAGCAGATAGATTCCTAAGTATTTTATATAGTCTAGGGTGATTTTAAATGTAATTTCCCTTTCTAATTCTTCCTGCTGAAATGAGTTGGAGATATATAGAAATGCTGAAGACTTATGCAGATTTCTTTTGTATCCTGCAACTTTGCTAAAGTTTTTGATTATTTTGACTAGATTTTTGGTTGGTTCTCTAGGATTCTTTAAGTAGACCATCATGTCATCTGCAAAGAATGATAGCTTGGTCTCCTCATTGCCAGTTTTAATACCTTCAATTTATTTTTCTTCTCTAATTGCTACTGCTAGTGTTTCTAGTATAATGTCAAATAATACAAGTGATAATAGGCATCTCTGTTTCACTGCTGATCTTATTGGGAAGGCTTCTAGTTTATCCCCATTGCAGAGATTGTTTGCTGATGGTTTCAGATATACACTGTTTATTATTTTTAGGAAAGGCCCTTCTATTCCTTTACTTTCTAGTGTTTTCAATAGGAATGGGTGTTGTATTTTATCAAAGGCTTTTTCTGAATCTATTGAGATAATCATAAGATTCTTGTCCATTTGCTTGGTAATATGGTCAATTATGTGGATGGTTTTCCTAATATTGAACCATCCTTGCATTCCTGGTATGAATCCTACCTGGTCATGGTGAATAACCCTTGTGATGACTTGCTGATGTCTTTTTACTAGTATCCTATTTAAGATTTTTGCATCTATATTCATTAAGGAGATAGGTCTATGCTTTTCTTTCTCTGTTTTTCCCCCTGCCTGGTTTTGGGATCAGTACCATATTTGTGTTGTAAAATGAATTCGGCAGCACTCCTTCTTTGTTTATTCTGTCAAATAGTTTCTATAATATTGGGATTAGCTGTTCTTTGAAGGTTTGATAGAATTCATTTATGAATCTATCTGGACCTGGGGATTTTTTCTAAGGGAGTTCTTTGATGACTTGTTCAATTTCTTTTTCTGATATGGGGTTGTTTAGGTAATCTATTTCTTCCTCTGTTAGTCTAGGCAATTTATATTTTTATAAGTATTCATCCATATCACCTAGATTACCATACTTTTTTGCCATATAATTGGGCATAGTAGTTTTTTTTAAACATTATTTTATTTGGTTATTTACAAACATTATTCATTGGAAACAATGATCATTATCTTTTCCTCCCCCCGCCCCCCTCCCACCACTTCTCTCATAGCCGGCTCACAATTCCACCGGGTTTCACATGTGTTATTGGTTCGAACCCATTTCCATGTTGTTGGTATTTGGACTAGAGTATTCATTTAGAGTCTCTCCTCAGTCATTTCCTCTCAGCCCCTGTAATCATGCAGTTGCTTTTCATCGGTGTTTTTACTCCCACAGTTTATCCTCTGCTTGTGGATAGTGTTTTTTAGATCCCTGCAGATTGTTCAGAGACATTGCATTGTCCCTAGTGGAGGAGTCCATTACCTTCAATTGTACCACCGTATATCAGTCTCTGTGTACAATGTTTTCCTGATTCTGCTCCTTTCGCTCTGCATCACTTCCTGGAAGTTGTTCCAGTCTCCGTGGAATTCCTCCACTTGATTATTCCTTTTAGCACAATAGTATTCCATCACCAACATATACCACAATTTGTTTAGCCATTCCCCAATTGAAGGGCATCCCCTCATTTTCCAATTTTTGGCCACCACAAAGAGCACAGCTATGAATATTCTTGTACAAGTCTTTTTCCTTATTATCTCTTTGGGGTACAAATCCAGCAGTGCTATGGCTGGATCAAAGGGCAGACAGTCTTTTATCACCCTTTGGGCGTAGTTCCAAATTGCCCTGCAGAATGGTTGGATCAGTTCACAACTCCACCAGCAATGAATTAATGTCCCAACTTTGCCGCATCCCCTCCAACATTAATTACTTACCATAGCTGTCATGTTAGCCAATCTGCTAGGTGTGAGGTGATAACTCAGAGTTGTTTTGATTTGCATCTCTCTGATTATAAGAGATGTAGAGCACTTTTTCATGTGCTTATTAATAGTTTTGATTTCTTTGTCTGAGAACTGCCTGTTCATGTCCCTTGCCCATTTATCAATTGGAGAACGGCTTGATTTTTTGTACAATTGATTTAGCTCTTTGTAAATTTGAGTAATTAGATCTTTGTCAGAGGTTTTTGTAATGAAGATTACTTCCCAATTTGTTGCTTTCCTTCTGATTTTAGTTATATTGGTTTTGTTTGTACAGAAGCTTTTTAATTTGATGTAGTCGAAATTATTTATTTTACATTTTGTGACTCTTTGTATGTCTTGCTTGGTTTTAAAGACTTTCCCCTCCCAAAAGTCTGACATGTATACTATTCTGTGTTTACCCAATTTACTTATGGTTTCCTTCTTTATGTTCAAGTCATTCACCCATTTTGAATTTATCTCGGTGTAGGGTGTGAGGTGTTGATCCAAACCTAATCTGTCCCACACTGTCTTCCAATTTTCCCAGCAGTTTTTATTGAATAGTGGATTTTTGTCCCAAAAGCTGGGATCTTTGGGTTTATCATATACTGTCTTGCTGAGGTCGCTTGTCCCAAGTCTATTCCACTGATCCTCCTTTCTGTCTCTTAGCCAGAACCAAATTGTTTTGATGACTGCTGCTTTGTAATATAGTTTGAGATCTGGGACTGCAAGGCCCCCTTCCTTTGTATTTTTTTTTCATTATTTCCCTGGATATCCTTGATCCTTTGTTCTTCCAAATGAACTTTGTTATGGTTTTTTCTAAATCAGTAAAGAAATTTTTTGGAGGTTCTATGGGTATAGCACTAAATAGATAGATAAGCTTGGGTAGGATGGTCATTTTTACTATATTGGCTCGTCCTACCCATAAGCAGTTAATGTTTTTCCAATTGCTCAAGTCTAGTTTTAGTTGTGTGGCGAGTGTTTTGTAGTTGTGTTCATATACTTCCTGTGTTTGTCTCGGGAGATAGATTCCTAGGTATTTTATTTTGTCTAAGGTGATTTTGAATGGGATTTCTCTTTCTAGTTTTTGTTGCTGAACTATGTTGGAGATGTATAGAAATGCTGATGACTTATGCGGGTTTATTTTGTAAACTGCAACTTTGCTAAAATTGTTGATTATTTCAATTAGCTTTTTGGTTGAATCTCTAGGATTCTTTAAGTAGACCATCATGTCATCTGCAAAGAGCGATAGCTTAGTCTCCTCCTTGCCGATTTTAATGCCTTCAATTTCTTTTTCTTCTCTAATTGCTACTGCTAGTGTTTCTAGTACAATGTCAAATAGTAGAAGTGATAATGGGCATCCTTGTTTCACTCCTGATCTTATTGGGAATGCATTTAGTTTATCCCCATTGCAGATGATATTGGCTGATGGTTTTAGATATATACTGTTTATTAGTTTTAGGAACAACCCTCCTATTCTTATGCTTTCTTCAATAGGAATGGATGTTGTATTTTATCAAAGGCTTTTTCTGCATCTATTAAAATAATCATGTGATTTGTGTTGGTTTGCTTGTTGATATGGTCGATTATGTGGATAGTTTTCCTAATATTGAACCAGCCCTGCATCCTGGTATAAATCCTAATTGGTCATGGTGGATGACGCTTCTGATCACTTGCTGGAGTCTTTTTGCTAGTATCCTATTTAATATTTTTGCATCTATATTCATTAGGGAGATTGGTCTATAATTTTCTTTCTCTGTTTTTGATCTGCCTGGTTTTGGAATCAGTACCATGTTTGTGTCATAAAAGGAGTTTGGTAGAATTCCTTCTTTGCTTATTATGTCAAATAGTTTCTATAGTATTGGGATTAACTGTTCTCTGAATGTTTGATAGAATTAACTTGTGAATCCCTCGGGCCCTGTGGATTTTTTCTTAGGGAGTTCTTTGACGGCCTATTGGATTTCATTTTCTGATATGGGATTATTTAAGAATACTATTCCTTCTTCTGTTAATCTAGGCAGTTTGCATTTTTGTATATATTCATCCATATCGCCTAGATTGCTGTATTTATTGCCAAATAATTGGGCAAAGGAATTTTTAATGATTGCCTTGATTTCCTCTTCATTGGAGCAGATGTCCCCCTTTTCATTTTTGATGCTGTTAATTTGCTTTTCTTCTTTCCTTTTTTAAATTAGATTGACCAGTACTTTGTCTATTTTGTTTGGTTTTTCAAAGTACCAGCTTCTTATCTTGTTTATTAAATCAATATTTCTATCACTTTCAATTTTATTAATTTCTCCCTTAATTTTTAGGTTTTCTAGTTTGGTTTTCTGCTGGGGAGTTTTAATTTGATTGCTTTTGATCTTTTTTTATTTTCATTTCCAATTGATTGGTCTCTGCTCCCCCTAGTTTGTTAATATATGCACTCAGGGATATGAATTTACCTCTGATTACTGCTTTGGCTGCATCCCAAAAGGTTTGAAAGGATGTCTCACTGTTGTCATTTTCCTTGATGAAATTATTAATTGTTTCTGTGATTTCTTCTCTAACTAAATGATTTTGGAGTATCATATTGTTTAATTTCCAATTAATTTTTTATTTGGTTTTCCACGTACCGTTACTGTTCATTATTTTTATTGCCTTGTGGTCTGGAAAGGCTGCATTTATTATTTCTGCTTTTCTGCATTTGTATGCCATGTTTCTGTGACATAGTATATGGTCAATCTTTGTGAATGTGCCATGTGGTGCTGAGAAGAAGGTGTATTCCTTTTTGTTTCTCTTTATTTTTCTCCATATGTCTATTAATTCTAATTTTTCTAAGATTTCATTCACTTCTTTTACCTCTTTCTTATTTATTTTTTGATTTGATTTATCTAAATTTGATAATGGTTGGTTCAAATCTCCCAGTAATATTGTTTTACTGTCTATTTCTTCCTTCAATTCTCCTAGTTTCTCCATTAGAAATTTGGGTGCTGTATTATTTGGTGCATAGATGTTCATTAGTGATATTTCCTCATTATCTAAAGTCCATTTTAACAAAATATAATTACCTTCCCTATCCCTTTTAATCAGGTCTATTTTTTCTTTGGCTTTGTCAAATATCATGATTGCAACTCCTACCTTCTTTCTATCAGTTGAGTCCCAGAAGGTCTTACTCCATCCTTTAATTCTGTCCTTGTGGGTGTCTAGCCGCCTCATGTGTGTTTCTTGAAGACTAAATATGGTAGGGTTTTGGATTCTAACCCATTCTGCGATTCATTGATGTTTTATGGGTGAGTTTATCCCATTCACGTTCAAAGTTATGATTGTGACTTGTGAATTCTCTGGCATTTTGGTATCCTTCCCTAATTCTAACCTTTCTTCTTTAGCTCTAACCTTTTAATGCAGTGATTTACTTTAAATTAGTACCCTTTGTCCCCTCCCGTGATATGTTTCCCTTTCTAGCCCCTCCCTTTTTGTTTCCTCCCCCTCCCATCTCCTTCCCTCCCCTTTTGTTTTCCCTCCCCCCCCTTACCCCCTTTGTTATCCCTTCTCCCTTCCCTTGTTGGGTAAGATAGAATTCAAGATTCCAATGGATCTGGATGTTTTTCTCTCTCAGAGTTGATTTCCCTGAGAGTAAGGTTTAAGTAAAAACTCTCTTCCTCTCTTTCTTATAGGAGTTTTCTTCCCCTCCCCTTTCCGTGTGAATATTTGTGTGAGAAAGATTATTCTATTTGATTTTTCTTTTCCCCCCTATTTACACATTACATTTTCCATATATTAATATATATAGATTGATATAAATGTAGTCCTTATAGAAGAGAATTTGAAGAAATGAAAAGATAACAATTTTCTCCTTTTCCCTTTCCATCATATTTACCTTTTCAGGTATTCCATGCTCTTTGTTTTTCGATACCGAACTTTCCACAGAGCTCTGGTCTTTTCATTGCAAAAAGTTGGAAATCTTCTATTTTGTTGAATGCCCATACTTTCCCTTGGAAGTATATAGTCAGTTTTGCTGGGTAGCTGATTCTTGGTTGAAGACCCAGCTCTCTTGCCTTTCTGAAAATCATATTCCATGCCTTACGATCATTCAGGGTGGAACTTGCAAGGTCTTGTGTGACTCTGACTGGCATTCCTTTATATCTAAATTGCCTTTTTCTGGCTTCTTGTAGGATTTTTTCTTTTGCTTGAAAGCTTTGGAATTTGGCAATTACATTCCTGGGAGTTGTCTTTTGGGGATTTAGTGTAGAGGGTGTTCTGTGAGCTCTTTCAGTGGCTATATTGCCCTCTTGTTCTAAAACCTCTGGGCAATTTTCTTTGATTATCTCTTGTATTATGATGTCGAGTTTGCTGTTTATTTCTGGATTTTCTGGTAGTCCAATTATTCTCAAATTATCTCTTCTTCTTCCAAGTCTTTCACCTTGTCAGTGAGATATTTTATGTTCTCTTCTAATTTCTTGATCTTTTGGCTTTGCTTTATTGATTCTTGCTCTTTTACCTGCTTGTTGTCTTCCAGTTGCCTAATTCTGACCTTTAAAGCTTGGTTTTCCTTTTCATTTTGGTCAAACTGATTTAGTAGTTGTGTGGAATTCTTTTGCATTAATTCCCACTTTCCCTGCCAGAAGGCTTCCATCTTTCTGATCATTTTTGATTCAAATTCTTCAAAAGTTTGTGGAGAGTTTCCATTTCCTTTGGAAGGTTTCGGAGCATTTGCTTGTGTTTCCTCTTCTATCTCCTCTGTATTTTGTATTTTTACTCCATAAAATGTGCCCAAAGTTGCCCCTTTCTTGTTTTTCTTGTTGTATTGGGGATTTTTTGCTTCTGTGCTGTTTGCCATCTCTATCTGAGTGAGGGGGGCTGGCTCTTCTGTTATCTGCCTGGTGTTCAGTGGCTTTAGCCCCAGGTAAATTGTCTGTCTTCCCCAGGAAGCCTGGAATTGCTGGTGTTTCAGTGTTTCGGTGTTTCTACCCTCCTCAGTTCCCTCCTGATGCTTCTCTGTTGCTTTACTTCTATGCGCTGCACCTGGCTTGACACTCTCAGATGTATTTCAATGCCTTTGCTGGCCAGAGGAGTCTGCAGTCTGAGGGGGAGGGGCCATGGCTTCCTGGAGCTCCAAGGGCTGGTGATAGGATTAACCTCAGACTGAGTATGCCCTGAGTCAGGGACCTTCTGTGAGACTCAGATGGAAGGATCTGATCAGGGGGCTATAGGCTCCCCCCATTTCTCTCTGTTTCTCTGCTGTCTGGGTGCCCCCGCGCCTGGGTCAGGTTGTTTACAGGGTGTGGCCTTCAGAATAGCCAGCTCCTGAGGCCCTTTTGCCTGCCCTGAGGTTCCTGCTGCTGCCTCGGATTCAGCACTCTGGGTTGGGGGGGATGGGTCCTGGGACCTTCCTTTTGCCTACCCCTTAGATCTGAGTTATCTCAGGTTCTGACTTTTGAGGGGCCTTACCTTTTGATCCAGGTCCAGGAGGAGGGTTCCCGGGGTCTATTCTGTTGTTTGTTTTGAAATTCGGTGTCCTAGGAGCATTCAGTTTGAGATCGGTAAGGAAGGGTTTCTGGAGCTCTGAACTTTAGCTTTCTCTAAGCTTCCATCTTGACTGGAAGTCCAGGCATAGTAGTTTTTAATGATTGCCTTAATTTCCTCTTCATTAGAGGTGAGGTCTCCCTTTTCATCTTGGATACTGTAAATTTGGTTTTCTTCTTTCCTTTTTTTAATTAAACTGACCAGTACTTTGTCTATTTTATTTGTTTTTTCAAAGTACCAGCTTCTGGTCTTATTTATTAAATCAATAGTTCTTTGACTTTCAATTTTGGTAATTTCTCCTTTGATTTTTAGGATCTCTAATTTAGTCTGATTTTGTCAGAGTGAACTATCTGAAGCAGACACTGCAACACCATGTTGGGGAATTCCTATATTGAGTGAGAGGTTGGACTGTCTGATTTGAAAAAGTACAAAAAGAAGAGGACTAGAAGTTTTTTTGAATACCTTAATATATATGTATAATTAGTTATAATTAATGTATTACATGGTATAGTATGGCTAAAATCTGGCTTATTACACATCAAAATTATGTAATACATATACAATTTATATGCTTACACAGTTCATTCATGTATATTATCTTTTTTTGAACTTTATAATAGTAACAAGCATGATCAGTTTCATTTTTCAGATTTTCAGAAGAAATTGAGGCTCACATTATTGAAATGATTTGTTCAAGGTCAGGCAGTAAGTTGGTGGTGAAACTGTGACTTGATGTCAGTATTTCTGACTTCCAGACCTATATGTTTCCATTAAACTATATTGACTCCTTACTGGTCACTCTAGTAGGGTTTGAAGATGTGTTTGCATAGAAATACATAGGGTAATGCATGTTTATGTAAATGTTTATGTATATTGGAACATGTGTATATAAATACATATACGTATACATACATATTATATATAATTTCTTTTTGCCTTTATGCCTTTTTTAAAACATCATCTGCCTTCTTACAGAGCCTTCCCCACTCTCATATCTATTTAAATGACATATATCCCTTAGGACCCAAATCATGCTTAAAAACTCATCTGATTGCCCTGACTCTCATGAATTACTCCTTAGCACTGTCATAATTCTTACTGTCTATATAGCATTATGTATAACACAGTACAATAATCAAACCCTTGTCATCTTGGTGGCATGGAGTAGAAAGGGTCATTTCAATTGGCAGATACATGTTTGTTGAATTGAATCTTTTCTCCTCTAGGATGACTATGTACCTTTTTCTTGAAGTAATCCTCAGATAGTATGGCCTGTGGTCCCCATCCCTCTTCTGAATACTTTTAAGATGTTCAGTGTTCTTTATAAAACTTGGGACCAAGCACTGAGCCTGGTACATCTGATCAGATGTAGGTGATCCAGAGGAGAAAAGAGTAGGACTCTCATTTCTCTTAACATTAGATCTCTCTGAAGGAAGAGTAAGAATTCAATAGGGTTTTTGTTTTGTTTTATTTTTGTCACTTTATCACACAATTGACTCATGGACCATGCCGTTCATTAAAAATAACAGATTTGTTGTTTGTTGTTTTTTTTCAGACCAACTGCTAATGTAGCTATAAAGACTTTCTATGTCTTTCATTTATGAAGTTAATACTTTGAACCAAAATATAAGATCATATTTTTCTATGCTGATTTTCACTTCACAATATTCAGCCCAATATTCCAGTCTATGAAATTGGAAGGAGAGGAGAGAAGCCAAATCTTCATGTCACATATTAACTATTATTTTTAGCTTTGTATTATCAGAAAATTTGGTCAGTTTTACACCACACCTTTATCTAAGCCACAGACACTGTAAGTTGGGACAAATGCAGAGTCCTGGAGCACTTCCTTGGAAACCAGCTTCCCAAGTTCATATTGAATGATTAATGACTGCTCATAATCTACTTGTCTACATTATCATATAGCCCATATATGCCCAACTTCAAATGCCCCCAAACAATTTAGGTAAAGAATATCTCAAGTATTATGGAGTTTAATTATATTTATATTTTTAAAATGTTCATCTTTCATGATCTGATCTTTATGATACCATGTTGGCTTCACTCTTTGTGATCACCTTATGATTACTTTTCTAGATGTTCACCAACTATTTCTTTAATAATAAATTCTATCATTTTTTCTAGCTATTAAAATAAAAATCACTGGTTTACAGCTTGTAATTGCCATCCTTTGACTTATTTTTTAAGCCTGGACATTCCTCCTTCTTTATTTTTGTGCTAATGGATTATAACAGTACACAACTCAGGTTTAGCTAGGAAATTCTCTACTTGCTATTTTAAAGCCAGATAATTTGTGAAGAGGAGAAAAAACAGACACAGTTTCTTCTTTACATGTGAGGGAATGGACAACCCATGGTGAAGGAAATTATAGAAGCAAATCTTTTATTTGGCAAGTCAGAAACACATCTACTAAACAGTTTATTATTTTGGGTTTTTAAGACTGAATAATGACTGAACTAAAGTCCTTGATTCCTCCCAATTAGATGACTTGGATTTAGAAAATTCCTTTTACTTCTTGTCATGTCTCTAACTGCCATCACTTAGAATATTCCAGGGACTCTACCCAATAAAAACTGAAAAAGAAGTATGTGATTACTAGTATTAGGAGAAATTTCATAACGTTTTGTGGGGATAGTAAGCGGGTAGTCAATGATTATAGAAAAACATAAGCTCTCTAATACATGAACATAGAGCTATTTATTTTAGGGAGTTTGTCAGATATTCCATGAACAAAGCCTCATCAGATTTCCAAACAACTCTGTTCTCACAATGTCTGCTTATTTGGTCTTTAATTTCTGGAATTAGAAATTGTATGCATACTATTCTAATGGAGAGACAACTGATGCTTGGAAAAGATGGGATTAATATGTCTTCTGTGTACCTAAAAGTATAGGACATGTTTATAGAGCATTCTTGATCTGTGTATAGTTAGGAACTATTTTGGACATAGTTAAGTAATCTAGAAGTTGTTGACCTAGAATAGATTCTATTCAAAATAAATTGTCTCTAATCAATTGATATTAAAACCACCAATTAAGTACTTACTATGTGCCAAGCACTAGGGATACAAAAAGAGGCAAAAGACAGTTTTTATCCTCAAGGAATTTAGAATTAATGATGATTAATTATTCAACAAATAAATATGTACAAAGTAAACTATATACAATGTAAAGAGGAAATAATTAACACAGAGAATCTTTTGGAATTAAGAATGGTTGGGGGGCAGCTGGATGACTCAGTGGATTGAGTGCCATGCCTAGAGACAGGAGGTCCTAGGTTCAAATCTGGCCACTTCTTACTTGTATGACCCTGGGCAAGTCACTGAACCTTCATTGCCTATCCCTTATCACTCTTCTGTCTTAGGACCAATACCAAGTATTTATTCCAAGATGGAAGGTAAGGGTTTTTTGTTGTTTGTTTTTTAAAGAGTGGTTGGGGAAGATTTCCTGTAGAAGGTGAAATTTTAGTTGGGACTTAAAGGAAGCGAAGGAGGTCAGTAGTTACAGGAGAGGAGAAAGACCTTTCTAGGCTTGAGGGATAGACAGAGAAAATGCCTGGAAACCCTGGAACTACATATGTTCCTATAATAGTCTGAGAACTGTAGGGAATATAATGGGGTGGGTCCTGAAGGAGGAGGTACCAGCTGTGATATCTTAGCTTCTCATCTGTATCTTTATCTTGGATGCTCTTTTCTGACTGCTGACAGTAAAAAAGTACACATTAGACCACCAATACTGTGTAGAATGGGTAGTTTAAGTGATATATTAGTGCTGGACCCTGGGAGCTTAGATCCAGACCTTTTATGGAAAGCCTAAATAATTGAAACAATAGACAGAACACTGGACTTGGAGTCATGAAGAACAAAATTCACTTATTAGCTATGAGACCCTGGACAACAGACTTTCTCTAATTGTCTGCCTCAGTTTCCTCATTTGCAAAAAACAGTGATAATAATAGTACCTACCTCTCAAGTTTGTTGTGAGGATAAAATGAGAGAGTGCTTGGAAATGTTTTGGAAACCTTAAAATGTTATATAGATACTGGTTATTATTGTTCTCATTACCATTATTATTATTTAACACAAAGGATTTTAAGCTTTTATTGCACCATATTTGGAAGTCTAGTAAAATTTCCCTTCTCAGAAAAATCCTTTTTAAGTTCATAAAATGCATAGGAGTGCAAAGGAAAGCTAAGTTAGTGAAAATAAAGTTATCATTTTTCCCCATTCATCTTCATTGAAGGAGAGGGGAAGAGGGAAAGGAATAAACATTTATTAAGCACCTATTGTGTGCCAGATACTGTGCTAAGAACTTTACAAATGTTATCTCATTTTACTTCCAGAAGTTTGTTCACAGAAGCACCTCTGCTTAAAGAAAACAAAAATGAAGAAAAAAAATAGTATAACTATTCAATATAATTCAAGTTAAGCATTTATTCAGAGCCAAAATGCTAAAAGATAAATGACCAAAATTATATATTTTTTTCATATAAGCTCGACAGTTATCAATAATTTTCTCATATATTCAGAGGAACATGACAACAGCCCAGGGTTGGGGTAGACAGGACAAATATTTTTGCCTGTTTCATATATGAGAAAAATTTAAGTGAATATTTAAAGATCACACAGCTAGTAAGAGAGAGAGCAAAAGTATTAAAAGTCACATAGCTAGTTAGGGAAATCTTGTGACTTAAAAGTCTGGGATAGCTAAAGCAAGATGTCTGTCTAAATCAACCATTCTACACCCTAAATCCTTGTTGGCAAACCTGTGGTACACATGCCAGAAGGGGCTGCTTGTTTCCCCCTCTCCACACTCCCCTGAGGACATTTCTCACATCACTTGCTCCTTTGAAGAGCAGTCCAATGGAAGCACTTCCTCCCTCCCCTGTCTGGGGTTAGGGATTGTCTCACATGCAGCATGAGGATTGCAGCTTGGGCACTCTTTCTCTAAAAGATACACCATCACTGCCCTAGATAAAGTTTGAAGAAAATCAAGTATCAGAAAAAAGAGAAGTATTACTTTGGCTAGTAAAAATATCAGGATTAAGTGAAGAAAATCACTTTTCCGAATCCTGATGTGTCAGTATTCTGTATTGATATTCATCTAGTTTGTTTTGAATAAGTCAGTGTTGACCATGGATCAGGGAATGGCTAAATAATTTGCTGCCCATGAAGGCAGTGGAATATTACTGTGCTGTCAGGAACAACAAGCATAATGAATGAATAAAGGCAAGGGAAAACTTACATGAACTGATATAAAGTAAAAAATGCAGATCCAGGAAAACAATATGCCCAATGACTACAACAATATCAAAGGAAACAATAATTGCAGCTAAACAGTGAAACAAGAGTTTCTGAAATTTTAAGGAATGATTTTGGCCCCTAAAATGAGATATGGGTAGACCTATTATACTGTTCTTTCCAGAGATAGGACCTAACAAAGGGGTGAAACACTGCTTATAATAACATTAGACTGTGTTTTTTCATATATTTACTTTGCTAAATTTTTCTCTTATTCAGATTTTTCTTCTGAATTTTGCAATATTATTATTAACATTTATATTTGTCCTATTTTTTAAAAAATTCTTTTTTCTAAGGGATGGCTTTCTTCTACAGCTTTCAGTCAAAATTCCACCTTCTCTTATAAGAGTTTCCAAAACCCTATTAATTAAGCCAATGTTTCCCCTACATCTCTAATTCATCCAATATATCTTATTTATATGAAGTTATTTTTATGTTGTCTACCTTATTAGACTGAAAGCTCCTGGAGAGGAGAGATTCAGTTTTTGACTCTATTTGTAACCCCAGAACTTAGTACAGTGCCTGGCCCATAGTAGGCACTTAAATGATTATTGTCTTGACTTTCTTGAAAGGAAGGAAAAGAATACAAAGAGAAACATAGCAATATAAAAAATCAATGAAAATCCATTTTTAAAAATGGTGTTAATCAGAATTTGGAAAGAGAAGGAATCAATGGGGGGGGGGAAGAGAAAGGTTTGAGCAAAGATCTTTTTTTATAAAAGGAAAAAATAACTGTTGAAGAAGAAAAGCAATACAGAGTTCCCATCCCTTGCATCTTTTATTTTCCTCTTGAGAACCCATATTTATGCCATCATTCTCTATTATGGTGAATTAATTTTTTTTCTGTGTAGAAAGAATGTGTTCTTCCTATGTTATGAGAAGTTATTCTCAGTGTTTTTCTCTGTCTCTGTTGCTGCCTCTCTGTGTGTATCTCTGTCTGTCTCTTTCTCTCTCAATAAAGCATTAGCCCACAAAAAAATGGTGTCACATAGAGTAGGACATTACTGAAAAAAATACTCAACATTAAATGACAGGGGATTACCAATGACAATATTCCATATCTTGATGCAGTGATAATTTGGAAATACTCTAACACTTGTCTATAACATAGAGATCTATTTGTAGGGCTTAGGATATTATTAACATTTATTTTTTTGTTTCACAGCCACTATGCTCTAGAAGTAGAATTTGAATTCAGGCCTTTCTAATTCCAATATCTACTCTTTATCCACTATGTTATGCCAAATTGTCAAGTGATTTTGCAGTAATAATTGCCCACATGTCATTCTATTGTATATTTTACAATGTACTGTTCTTGTAACAGTCCTGTGAGGGAAGTGAGAACCTATAGTATAGAGAGTGAAATTGAGGATTAAAGAACTTAAGCCATCACAAAACAAGTAAGTGGTATTAATGAGATCTGATTCCAAGTACTGCACTTTCTGCAGTCGTGCCCACTTGAATTTTGCAGACAGTAAGTGTTCTTACTCTAAGATAGTTGGAGGATAGAGACATTGCTATAAGCAAGGTAGTTATGGAATTCTTCAAGGTGATGGTGAGTCAATTCAATTAAAGAAGTGTTTATTAAGCAGCTGCCTTATGTACAATATTGTGAAATCTGAACTATTATACACCCTGGAGAATTGTTAAATTTTGGATGGTTAAAAGAGAAGGCAGTTATAGCCACATTCTGTGCTGAAGGAGGCTTTATCTTTGAGAGTAAATAGCTGTCCCAATGCAATAGACAAGGTGAGATGATTTGACACTATGTTTGATTTAGGGACAGTCAGAATAATAAAGGATCTTGCCCTGATTCTGATTAGGGAGCAAGAGAGGAAACAATTTCTGTTGTTACTGAACCAATAACCATTTAGCTCATGCATATCTTAGATTTTGATGGACTGGATGAGTCTGTAAGATGGGAACTATTTTAGGTCACTATATGTCAAAAAATTTCTATCTATGACTCAGCTCAGCCTTCTGATGCATTTGGCATATTAATCAATATCTATTAAAATGAATACTTCTGTTCTCTGATATTTTTCTCTCTTGTGTGGACACAATAGTTTGTGAAATACAATACAGTATGAAGAGGCCATTGAATCTGTGTGTTTGCAAACTAATTTTGTATTCTGCAAAGCAACATTATCTTTGCTTCACCAAGAGATTTCTTTTTTGCTCTGTACCTTCTCTTCAGACAGATTGATAAACAAATTTTTCCTGACCTTCTGTATTGCAGGAAATTACAGAAACACTATTTTAAAAAATAAATTCCAGACATCCTGTTTCTTTATTAATTGAACCCAGTTCAAATCCTCTGAACTGAATTCATATCATTATATCTTACATTAGTGAGAAATATAATTATAGAATATTTAAGATGCATAGATTTGCCAATAACAGTGCCCAACACTGAGAGTGTCTAGTACCAGAGTATAGAGTGAGACCTAACCCTCTAGAGTTCTCGTTAAAGATGAAAAGCAATAGTGCTGAGGAAAAAGAAGATACACAGACAAATAATAATTGAGCAAATTCATGGGAAGATAAGGGATCAAATGTTGATGATGTTTTAAAAAAAGGGATCTCCCAGGGTTGGAAGAGTGTGGTAAATAACAATCAATCAATAAATATTTATTAAACACCTACTTTGTGCCAGTCACTGTACTAAGTACTAGGAATACCAAATATAGTCAAAAGATAGCCTCTGATCTTAAGAATCTTGTTATCTAATGAAGAAGACATTATACAAATATATGTATAACAAGTTATACATAAATAGGAAATAATCAACAGAGTGATGGTATTGGAATTAAAGGGGGATGGTAAAATCTGCTTGTAGAAGGTCGGGATTTATTTGGGTCTTAATGGAAGTCAAGTGGGTCAGTAGTATGTACCAAGAGCATTATAGGAAGAGGGGGGACCACAAGAGAAAATGTCTGGAACTGAGACTTATTGTCTTGTGGAATGCTCAATAGTTCAGTCATTAGATCAAAGAGTACATGTAAGGGAGTAAAGTATAAGAAGACTGTAAAAGGGCTATGGTATGAGGGGCTTTGAACACAGAAGTATTATTATCCTTGAAGGTGATAGAGCTTCATTGGATATTATTGAATGGGGTAGGGGAGAGGGGAATGATAGGATTAAAACTGCACTTTGAAAAGATCACTTTAGTGACTGAATGGAGGATGCATTGGAGTAGGGAGAGATGTGAGACAAGTAGACCCACCAACAGGCTACTTCAAATATCCAGGTATGAGGCAATGAGGGTCTACACTAGGGAAGAGGTAATGTCAGAGGTGAGAAAAGAGCATATTTGAGAAATATTGACAGTTTTTGGCAACAGCACAGACAAGGTGAGAGGTGAGGAGGATATATAGTAAAGACTCCAACATGACTTTTTCAGCTACGAGTGTGAGGGACTGGAAGGATAGTATTATCCTCTACAGTAATAGGAAAGGTAAGCGTGGGAGTGAAATTTAAGGGAAAAGATAATGATCTTTGTTGAGGGAAGAATCAGGTATGGCATTAGAGGAGATATGTTAAGATAGAATAAATGTGTTTCCTACCCCTGTGGTAGTTATCAGCCACATGCCTTCCTCTTGGATTTACTGTCTCCCAGGGAGAAATAACTTTGATCACAAATAAATCATCATCAGTGAGCTGCACATAAATTCAATGAAAAATCCTAGAAAGCATGCTTTGCTGTGGCACTTACCTTTGGGAATGGTCAGGAAGAGCAACAAAGAAATGAGGATTTGAAATTCAGAAGAAATGGAAAATGAGGGAATTGTTCCAATGATTCACAAGGTTATTTTCTCTCTTTGCAATGCCCAAGTAGTGTGTGGATAAGGTAAGCTGTCTCAGCAAGAATTAGATTACATATTTAAGAGAATTATCCTTTGATACCTATGTCTATCCACATACTTTAGTTTGAACTCTAGAAAAATAGCTGATATTGTATGCATAACTATAAATTCCTTGATCAAATGCAAATATTTCCAATGAACAAATCAAATCAATATGCCTTTATTTTTCCAGATTACATGTCAATACAATTTTTTAACAATTATTTTGACATTTTGCAATTCATGTTCTCTCTTTCCTTCCCATCCCTTCCCTCTTCCCAAAAGACAGATAATATGATAGTTGTACATGTGTTATAATATAATACATGTGCAGATATAGTTGTGCATGTATTATGATATAATACATATTTCTATGTTTATTATGTTGTAAAACAATACACATATTACTTACCAGTAGGGAAATATTCATAGTGGAAATGAAGTTGAGTGGTATATTCAATCTGCATTCATATTCCATCAGTCTCTTCTATGAAAGTGAACAGTCTTTTTTCTTCCCAAATCCCTTGGAGTTATTATGGATCTTTGCCTTGTTGATAGTAGTTAAGTCATTTATAGTTCTATTATTGTACACTATTATTGTTACTGTGAACAGTCTTCTCCTGGTTCTTCTCACTTTATTTTCCATCACTTCATATAATTCTTTATAAGGTTTTTTGAGGGTTTTTTGGTGATCTTGTTTGTCATTTCTTATGGCTCAATAGTATTCCATTACAACCATATGCTAAAACTTCTTCAGCCATTACCAAATTGATACAACTACTAAAAAGGCTGCTATAAATATCTTTGTATAAGTAGTTCCTTTTCCCCAATCTGTGATCTCTTTGGGACACAGACCTAGTAGTGGTATTGCTGGATCAAAGCAAACAAGTATTTATTAAGCACTCACCATATCACAAGTACTGTATTAATCATTATAAACAAAAAAAGACAGTCCACACCCTCAAAGAGCTTATATTCTAACAGAGTAAGACAAACCACACAACCCACAAAATGAAGCTGAAGGAGTGAGCACTAGGCTGGTTTAGGCACTTCCTCAAAATGGATATTCCAGAAGAATTTCACTAAACAGAGAACAAAGCTGCAGGGGTAAAGAGGTTTTCCAAAATAGGGAAGATTCTGGGATATAGGGAAGAACTCCAGAGATTCAGGATCAAAGTCAAGATGAGAATGAAAGAGTGGCCATATCATTCAGTGAAATGGTGGATCAGTTGTAGAATGTTTTAGAATGAGCTTTTGTCTATGAATAGGAGTGTAGATACTTGAGTTGTCTTTCCCTAATATAATAAATAACATGGTCTAACTATAATTTATATATCTCCTTAGGGAAGGAAACATGTTTAATGCATACAAAACTATCTTGAGGTCAGCAAAGCCTCGGTACCAGTTTTACCTCTTACAAGTACTGGTTTTGTGATACTCAATCAGTTACTTAACCTAGACAATTCTGAAGTGAAGGAGCTAAGCTTCCTTGGAGAGGAAGTTACTCATCAGGAATTTATATAATTGGAGAGAGGTCCAGCTTTAAAAGTGGGAGAAGGTCATGCAAAGTGTTTTACAAGCATTTCAATTGAGCCTTACAACAATTTTTGAACTAGGTGCTATTATCATACTCATTTTAGAGATGTGAAAGCTGGGGTTTTAAAAAGCAAAATGAATAGGTAGTCAGGTAGTCAGGTAATGTCTGGGGTAGAATTTAAACAAAGTCTTTCTGATTATGATCCTGAATATACTTTACCAAGCTGACTTAGGCAAGTGATTAGAATGCCTTGAGATTCAGGATCTTTAGAAATAAAATGAGGAGGTTGAATTGGATAATCTCTAAGACTTGTTATGTTTTTTTTTTTTTATTGTATACAAGTAGTATTCTTTTTCATGCTAGTCCAAGTATTATCCTTCTCAGGGAACATAATGAACTCATTAATTTCCAGAAATTCATTAAAAATTATTTGTTAATTTCTTGTGCAAGGCACCAGTGAACCAATAATGGAATGACAGTTACTGGTCCTGTTCTCAATAATCCTCCAGTCTTAGTGGGTGGATAAGATTATAGAACAGCAAAGAAATAAACATTATAATATAAATGATAACTCTCATTTATAAGCTCATATAATGAAAATGTGTATTTCCTTAAGAGACTTGATTAATTTTTCTAATGGTGGTGAGTTAGGAGACATATTTCTGGTTAGAAATGGCTTTTGAATAAGTAGATTTAGATTGATAATAAAAGTATACTTGGCATATGATTGACCTCACTGAACAGAACGTCATAGTTTCTTTCATAAATATATTTTTAAAATTTCCACTTCTTAAAGACCTATAATGTTATCTTTTGGACCCTTGAATCCCAGCTATATATCCGAATTACATTCAGGAGTTCTGGAAGTCTAGATATCTTCTGTGTAACTTTTACACATATAAGCTTGGACAAGGAAAGATATACATGCATTGGCCAGACTACAAAGATTTGATTCTCTTAATAAATCACTCAAATAGAAAGGTTTTAATCCTTTGTAATCCTTTATAGCTTTATTCTGTGCCTTTCCCACTTGGGAAAGGAAGAAGTAAGAGATTGCAACAGAAGAAAAAAAGAAGAAAAGGGGAAGAAGAAGAGAAAGAATTGAAAGGAAGAAGAGGAAGGAAGTGGAGGATGTGGGAAGGAAAGGAGGGGAAGAAGGGAGATAAGAGGGAAAAGGACCAAAAGAGAAGGAAAAGAAGAGAAGAGGGAAAGCAGGGGGGTAGAGGAAAGGAGTTAAAGGGTTTGAAAAGGAGAAGCCTAGAGGAGAGGGAAAGAAAGAAATGGAAAGACTTTCCTACTTTATTTTTAATATCTGCCTGTACACTGGCTGCTTTCATACTAACTATAAATACATTAATGCTTTCTACATCTTTAACAAATCCTTATTTCATCTGTTCATCCTTGCTAGCTATCATTCCACATTTCTCATCCTTTTTGTTGCTTCATTACTAGAAAAGAAAGGCAAAAATTGATGCCTCTGTTTACTTCCATCTCTTTTTAACTTTCTGTGGTCTGGTTTCTGAGTTCACCATTCAATTGAAACAAGCCTCTACAAAGTTACCAAATATTTCTTAATCATCAATGTAATGCTCTTTTATCAATCCTTATCCTTCTGGAGTTCTATACAACTTTTTACATGATCATCCTATTCAACTTGATACTACCTTCTCTCTAGGCTTCTGTAGCACTCTATCCTAGGTCTCCTATTTGCAAATCATTGTTTCTTAGTCTCTTTTGCTGGATCTTTATCCAGGTCATACCTAGAACAATGGAAGTACTTCAGGGATGTTTTGGACCCACTTCTCTTCTGTATTCTGTTTTATTTGGCGATTTCATCAGTTCTCAGTTATCATCTTTATGTTGATGATTCTAAGATCTACTTATCCATTCCTAAATTCCCTTCTAACCCCTGGTCTTAAATTTCCAAAAGCCTAGTAAATATCTCAAACAGGATGTCCTATATATTTCCAAAACTCAATATGTCCATCTCAATAGATGCAGAAAAAGCCTGTGACAAAATACAATACTCATTCCTATTAAAAAAAAAACCAGAAAGTATAGGAATAGAAGGACCTTTCAAAAAAATAATAAACAGTATATATCTAAAACCATCAGCAAACATCATCTGCAATAGGGTAAACCAGATGCATTCCCAATAAGATCAGGAGTGAAACAAGGATGCCCATTATCATCCCTATTATTTAACATTGTACTAGAAATACTAGCAGTAGCTATTAGAAAAGAAAAAGAAATTGAATGTCTTAAAATTGGCAATGAGGAGACCAAGCTATCACTCTTTGTGGATGATATGATGATCTACTTAAAGAATCCTAGAGAATCAACCAAAAAGCTAGTGGAAATAATCAACAAATTTAGCAAAGTTGCAGGATACAAAATAAACCCACATAAGTCATCAGCATTTCTGTATATCTTCAACATATATCAGCAGCACAGGAACTATATGAATACAACTACAAAACACTTTCCACACAATTAAAAGTATATCTAAACAACTGGAAAAACATTAACTGCTCATGGGTAGGACAAGCTAACATAATAAAAATGACAATCCTACCCAAACTTATTTACCTGTTTAGTGACATACCCATTGAACTACCAAAAAACTTTTTTTCTGAATTAGAAAAATCCATAACAAAGTTCATTTGTAAGAACAAAAGATCAAGGATATCCAGGGAAATCATGAAAAAAAGAAAAGCGAAGGGAGGGGGCCTAGCAGTACCAGATCTCAAACTATACTATAAAGCAGTGGTCATCAAAACAATATGATACTGTCTAAGAGACAGAAAGGAGGATCAGTGGAATAGACTTGGGGTTAGTGGCCTCAGCAAGACAGTCTATGATAAACCCAAAGATCCCAGCTTTTGGGACAAAAATCCAATATTTGATAAAAAATTGCTGGGAAAATTGGGAGGCAGTGTGGGAGAGATTGGAGTTGGATCAACATCTCACACCCTACACCAAGATAAATTCAGAATGGGTGAATGACCTGAATATTAAGAAGGAAATGATAAGTAACTTAGGTGAACACAGAATAGTGTATATGTCAGATCTTTGGGAAAGGAAAGATTTTAAGACCAAGCAAGAGTTAGAAAAAAATCACAAAATATAAAATAAATAATTTTGATTACATTAAATTAAAAATTTTTTTGTACAAACAAAACCAATTCAACCATAGAAGGGAAACAACAAATTGGGAAACAATATTCATAACAAAAACTTCTGACAAAGGACTAATTACTCAAATTTACATAGAGATAAATCAATTGTACAAAAAACCAAGCCATTCTCCAATTAATAAATGGACAAGGGATATGAATAGGCAATTTTCAGATGAAGAAATTAAAACTATTAATAAGCACATGAAAATGTGTCTAAATCTCTTATAAACAGAGAGATGCAAATCAAAACAACTCTGAGTTATCACCTCACACCTAGCAGATTGGCTAACATGACAGCTATGGAAAATAATGAATGCTGGAGGGGATGTGGCAAAGTTGGGACATTAATGCATTGCTGGTGGAGTTGTGAATTGATCCAACCATTCTGGAGTGCAATCTGGAACTATGCCTAAAGAGCACTAAAAGACAGTCTGCCCTTTGATCCAACTGCTGGGTTTATACCCCAAAGCAATAATAAGGAAAAAGACTTGTACAAAAATATTCATAGCTGCGCTCTTTGTGGTGGACAAAAATTGGAAAATGAGGGGATGCCCTTCAATTGGGGAATGGTTGAATAAATTGTGGTCTGTTGGTAATGGAATAATATTGTGCTCAAAGGAATAATAAACTGGGGGAATTCCATAGGGACTGGAACGACCTCCTGGAATTGATGCAGAGTGAGAGGAGCAGGACCAGGAAAACATTATGCACAAAGACTGATATACTGTGGCACAATTGAATGTAATGAATTTCTCCATTAGTGACAAAGCAATGATCCAGGACAATTCTGAAGGACTTTTGAGAAAGAACACTATCCACATTCAGAGGAAAAACTGTAGGAGTAGAAACACAGAAGTAAAACATCTGTCTGATTACATGGGTCAATGGAGATATGATTGGGGATATAGACTCTAAATGAACATCCTAGTGCAAACATCAACAACATGGAAATAGGTTCTGATAAAGGACACAATGGAATTGCATGTCAGCAATGGGAAGGGGGGGAGGGGAGGGGAAAGAACATGATTCTTGTAACCAAGGAATAATGTTCTAAATTGACTGATTAAATAAAAATTAAAAAAAAAACCCTCAATATGTCCAAAATTGAACTTACTACCTCTGTTGTCAAAAACTCCCCTTTCTGAACTTTCCTATTTTTGAGGTTGCCATAATCTTCTCTAACTCTTTCTGTCTCTCTCTTCCTATTCCTTTTCCTTTTACTACTCCTCTCTTCTCCCTCCCTGTACAACAACAACAACAACCACAATAAAACACATAAGATTAACAAAAAGGCTTTTTACATTATATTGGAGACAAGAAGAAGAAAAATGAAGGGTGATTGCTTAGGGGAGATTCTGTAAGAAGATACACTGATGAATTCCAGTTTTGTTTCCTTTTGTTGACAAAGGTTAATAATCTGGGAAAAGGATACAGTTAAAAGAGGGATGAGGAAAATGACAAAAAAAAGTGGAAATGAAGAGATGGTAAGAGTTGTAAGTGGATTCAATGAAATAATTCAGCAATTATAAATTAGATGGCTTATTTGTGACAAATATATGTGCTAAGCACTAAAGAGAAAAAAGGAAACAATTCCTGTCCTTCATGAGTTTCTATTCTACTAGCCTGACTTGAGTATTTCCCAGAGAGAATGGAAGAATTTAAAGTATGCTATATGTGAAACAATGAATATATGAAGGGTGGAATGAATGCAAAACATTTTCTGTTAAAAATGTGACATGGACTACACTAAGGTCTGGGAATACAAATTGAAAAAAGAAGCTGATTTGAACTTTTAAGGTTATCTAGTCTCTGTTTAAAAGACTTCTAATGAAGAACCTATTCTGAAAGCATCCATTCTTCTTTGGAGTAATTGTCAATGTTAGGAAAGGTATGTTTTTTCTAATTTTTCTGAATAAGCCTTAATTCATTTCTCTACAATACCCCCACTCTTCCTAGTTATATGCTTCTGGATCAAACAAAACAAATCTAGCCCTTCTTCCATATAAAAGTCCTAGAGGACATGCTATTATCTCCTCCTGTGTTCTGTAGGCTCTCACCTTCCTATTACCATTTAAAATCAAGTCATTTTTTAAGAGATGGCATGACAGGCAACAAGTATTAAGCACTTTGTCTCAGTCACTTTGCTAAGCAACAGGAATATGGATATGAATAAGAAGAAAGGCAATCTCCGTCCTCAAGAAGTTTACATTTTAATGGGAAAAGACAACCTATAAAAGGGAACATGTGGAGGGTACTACTTGGGAATATGGTGACAAGTCCAGTGAGAAGCAATGCCACACTGTTCACTTATTTTAAATTTTCAGTGTTCAAATCTATTCTAAACTGCCATAAAGGCACATTTCCCCATTCTGTACTTGTTTATTTTTTGGATTTTATATTTATTGCTAATAGTCCATGACACCAGTCTACCCACAGCTTCAGAGATCCTGATTGCTGAAGGAATAGAGGAAGGGAAGATTTAGTGAGGAACTCATAGTTGTCTTTATTTTATTTTTCTTTTCTAATATTGCCTTTTATTTACAATGATAACTAGATACAGGATTGATTTGAGGAGTAAGCATGTTTATTTCCATAACATCCTGTCTGCCCTTCTTTTTCCTCCCCTCTGTCGTTGCTTTTTCATCTCCTTTCCCTCTTTTGGAACTTGGCACAGATGCTTCACCATTCAGAATGGACTTTCCTATGCTGAAAGTTACATGCTTTTCCCTGGTCATCTAGAATTTCTACTCAGATATAGGACCAGAATCTACCAAGCCATTTTAAATGTCTGTTAACCTTCTTATCACCTCGCATGCCTTATCTCCCTTCAAGGAAGTTATCACTTTCCTCTTCACAATGCCCAGTTTACATTTATTTATCTTACAGCTTTTCCTTTTTTTTCCATTTCAATAAGTTTATTTAGTCAATTTAGAACATTATTCCTTGGTTACAAGAATCACATTATTTCCCTCTTTCCCCTCCACCCACTATTCTGGAACCCAACACACAATTTCACTGGGTATTACTTGTGTCCTTGATCAGCACCTATTTCCATCTTGTTCTTTACACTAGAATGTTCATCTAGAGTCTACATCCCCAACCATATCTCTTTGACCCATGTATTCAAGGAGTTGTTTTTCTTCAGGGTTTTTAATCCCACAGTGTTTCCTCTGGATGTGGATAGTGGTTTTTCTTGTAGGTTCCTCCAAGTTGTTCAGGGTCACTGCATTGCCAATAATGGAGAAATCTATCCGACTCTGTGTACAATGTTTTCCTGGTTATGATCCTCTCACTCTGCATCAATTCCAGGAGGTTGTTCCAGTCCCCATGGAATTCCTCCACTTTATTATTCCTTTGAGCACAATAGTATTCCATCACCAACATATACCACAATTTGTTTAGCCATTCCCCAATTGAAGGGCATCCCCTCATTTTCCAATTTTTTTGCCACCACAAAGAGCACAGCTATGAATATTTTTGAACATGTCTTTTTCCTTTTTATCTCTTTTGTAAATCCAGCAGTGCTATGTCTGGATCAAAGGGCAGACAGTCTTTTAGTGCCCTTTGGGCATAGATCTAAATTGCCCTCCAGAATGGTTGGATCAATTCACAACTCCACCAGCAATGCATTAATGTCCCAACTTTGCCACATCCCCTCCAACATTCATTACTTTCCTTTGCTGTCATGTTAGCCAATCTGCTAGGTGTGAGGTGATAACTCAGAGTTGTTTTGATTTGCATTTCTCTGATTATAAAAGATTTAGAGCACTTTTTCATGTGCTTAATAATAGTTTTGATTTCTTTAACTGAAAATTGCCTATTCATGTTGCTTGCCCATGTATCAATTGGAGAATGGCTTGGTTTTTCATATAATTGATTTAGCTCTTTATAAATTTGAGTAATTAGACCTTTGTCAGAGGTTTTTGTAATGAAGATTGTTCCCAATTTGTTGCTTCCCTTCAAATTTGGGATGCATTAGTTTTATTTGTACAAAAACTTTTTAATTTGATGTAGTCAAAATTATTGATTTTACATTTTGTGATTTTTTTCCAGGTCTTGCTTGGTTTTAAAGTTTTTCCTTTCCCAAAGATCTGACGTATACTATTTGTGTTCAGCTAATTTGTTTATAGTTTCCTTCTTAATATTCAAGTCATTCACACATTCTGAGTTTATTTTGGTGTAGAGTGTGAGATGTTGATCCAAACCTAATCTCTCCCATACTGTCTTCCAATTTTCCAAGCAATTTTTATCAAAAAGTGGGGTTTAATTCCCAAAACTGGGATCTTTGGGTTTATCATATAGTGTCCAGCTGAAGACATTCACCCCAAGTCTATTTCACTGATCCTCCTTTCTATCTCTTAGCCAGTACCAAATTGTTTTGATAACCACTGCTTTATAGTATAGTTTGAGATCTGGGACTGCAAGTCCTCCTTCCTTTGCATTTTTTTTCATAATTTCCCTGGATATCCTTGATCTTTTGTTCTTCCAAATGAACATTGTTATGTTTTTTTTTCTAATTCTGTAAAGAATTTTTTGGTAGTTCAATGGGTATGGCACTAAAGTAAGTTAATTTGGGTAGGATTGTCATTTTTATTTTGTTAGCTCATCCCACCCATGAGCAATCAATGTTTTTCTAATTGCTTAGATCTAGTTTTAATTGTGTGGAGGGTGTTTTGTAGTTGTGTTCATATAGTTCCTGTGTTTGTCTCGGCAGATAGATTCCTAAGTATTTTATATTGTCTAGGGTGATTTTAAATGGAATTTCTCCTTTTAATTCTTTCTGCTGAGATGGATTGGAGATATATAGAAATGCTGATGACTTATGTGGGTTTATTTTGTATCCTGCAACTTTGCTATAGATGTTGATTTTTTGAGTAGCTTTTTGGTTGATTTTCTAGGATTCTCTAAGTAAACCATCATATTATCCCCAAAGAGGGATAGCTTGGTCTCCTCATTGCCAATTTTAATACCTTCAATTTCTATTTCTTCTCTAATTGCTACTGCTAGTGTTTCTAGTACAATGCCAAATAATAGAGGTGATAATGGGCATCATTGTTTCATTCCTGATCTTATTGGAAAGGCTTCTAGTTTATCCCCATTGTAGATGAAGTTTGCTGATGGTTTCAGATATATACTGTTTATTATTTTTAGGAAAGGTTCTTCTGTTCCTATACTTTCTAGTGTTTTCAATAGGAATGGGTATTGTATTTTATCAAAGGCTTTTTCTGCATCTATTGAGATAATCATATGATTTTTGTCCATTTGCTTGTTAATGTGGTCAATTATATGGATGGTTTTGCTAATATTGAACCATCCTTGCATTCCTGGTATGAATCCTACCTGATCATAGTGAATAATCCTTGTGATGACTTGCTGGAGTCTTTTTGCTTGTATCCTATTCAAGATTTTCCCATCTATATTCATTAAGGAGATTGGTCAATAGTTTTCTTTATCTGTCTTTGACCTGCCTGGCTTTGGGATCAGTACCATATTTGTGTTGTAAAATGAATTTGGTAGCACTCCTTCTTGGCTTATTCTGTCAAATAGTTTGTATAATATTGGGATTAGTTGTTCTTTGAATGTTTGATAGAATTAATTTGTGAATCCATCTGGACCCGGGGATTTTTTCTTAGGGAGTTCTTTGATGGTTTGTTCAATTTCTTTTTCTGATATGGAGTTGTTTAGGTAATTTATTTCTTCCTCTATTAGTCTAGGCAATTTATATTTTTGTAAGTATTCATCCATTTCACCTATATTGCCATATTTGTTGCCATATAGTAATTTTTAATGATTGCCCTTATTTCCTCTTCATTAGAGGTGAGGTCTCCCTTTTCATCTTGGATACTGTCAATTTGTTTTTTTCTTTCCTTTTTTTAATTAGACTGACTAGTACTTTGTTTATTTTATTTGTTTTTTTTTTCAAAGTATCAACTTCTGGTTTATTTATTAAATCAATAGTTGTTTGAATTTCAATTTTATTAATTTCTCCTTTGATTTTTTAGGATCTCTAATTTAGTCTTGATCTGAGGATTTTTAATTTGTTCACTTCCTAGTTTTTAAATTTTCATGCCCAATTCATTGACCTCTGCCCTTCTTAATTTGTTAATATATTAACTCAAGGATATAAATTTCCCCCTGAGTTTGACTGCTTCCAATAGGTTTGAAAGGATGTCTCATCATTGTCATTTTCTTCAATGAAGTTATTAATTGTTTCTATGATTTGTTCTTTAACAATTTTTGGAGAATAGTATTGTTTAATTTCCAATTAATTTTTTATTTACCTCTCCATGTACCCTTATGTAATATTTATTGGGAAAGGAAATAGGATTGGGAAAAAAGGGGATAAAGGGAGGTTTGTACGGGTATGGAGTAGTTGAGGGGAGAGAGGGTATATTGCTTGGTGATGCAAGGGAGGGAGATGCCCCCCGCTGAGAGGAAACAGCAGGGGTCCAATAAGGACGGTTTGTCTTTAAATGACTGAAGCTGAAGTTCAGCTCCCTCTATGATCAGAAAAGATAGTCCACTTATCTGACTGCAAATTCAAATAACATAAAGTTTAATAACTAGTTGGAATTGGAGGTTTTCTCAGCTTCAGACCTGAGGCCAGGCCCCAGAGGCTGGCAGAGAGTTTTTCCCACTCCCGTCTACTCTTGTTGTTCTAATTCAGAATCTTAGCAGTACACAGAAAGCAAACAAGAACAATTCTAACCTTTAGAAGCCTGTGTCTTTGGGCTGAACCAAGAAGAGCATGCCTCTCCAGACTGGGCTGAACAAGCTCCACTCTCCTCCAACACCAGGACACAAGTTCTCTCCTGGCAGGAAGGAAGTGCTAGTCCCAAGACCCAACTGCCACTCCCAGTTGGCCCTCCCCCACACAAACTGTTAGTCTAGTTTCCTTTCCACACTTACAAATTATTATTTTTATTGCATAGTGCTCCGAGAAGGTTGAATTTATTATTTCTGTTCTTTTACATTTGTTTGCAATTTTTTTGCCCTAATAGATGGTCATTTTTTGTGAATGTACCATGTGCTGCTGAGAAGGTATATTCCTTTTTGTCCCTATTTATTTTTCTCCACATTTCTACTAACTCTAATATTTCTAAGATTTCATTCACTTCTCTTACCTTTTTCTTATTTATTTTTTAGTTTGATATATCTAGTTCAGTTAGAGGAAGGTTCAGGTTTTCCACTAGAATAGTTTTTCTATCTATTTCTTCCTTAAGTTCCACTAGTTTCTCCTTTATAAATTTGGATGCTATGCCATTTGGTGCATACGTGTTGAGTATAGATATTTCCTCACTGTCTATACTACCTTTTATTGGCATGTAGTTACCTTCCCTATCTCTTTTAACTAGATCTATTTTTACTTTGGCTTTGCCAGATATCATGATTGTGACTCCTGCCTTCTTTTAATCAGTTCATGCCCAATAGATTTGGCTCCATCCTCTTACTTTCACCTTATGTATATCTACCTTCCTCATGTGTGTTTCTTGTAAATAGCATATGGTAGGGTTTTGGATTCTAATCCACTCTGCTATTCACTTAGAATGTTTTATGGGTGAGTTCATTCCATTCATATTCAGAGTTATGATTACCATCAGCATTTTGATTTCTACCCCTGGTCGTAACTTTTCTTCTTTCACTACTTCCTTATACACCAATGTTTGTTTTTAACCAGGCCCTGTAGTTCCCACCCTCATTGTATTTCCCTTTCTACCCCCTCCCTTCTTATCCCCCCCTTATTTTTCCTGTAGTCTTTCTAAAATTTCCCCCCACCCTCTCCCTCCCTTTTACTGATTCTCTCCCCACCTGTTCGTTTGTTACCCTTCTATTCCCCTATAAGGTGCAAATCTATTCTCTGCCCCAATGGATTGGATTCTTCTTCCCTCTTTGGGTCAATTTCAAAGCACATAAGAGTTGAGTATTTTCTATCTCCAACCTCTTTACCCTTCCAGTGTAGCGATGTTCTCCCCCCTCCCACCATGAGCTTCTTTGTGATATATAAATTTACCCCCATTTGTTTCTTTTCCCATTTTTTTAGTATTAACCTCTTTTTTTAGCTCTAGTTGTATATATATATATACTTATATATGTATTTATATATACACACATGTATATGTATTTATGCATGCATATATCTATATACCTATTTATGTCTTGTCTTTTCATCCGATACAGTTTGTCACTGTTCCCTCTAAGTGTAATTCTTCTAGCTGCCTAGGATATAGCAACAGTTTTTAAGAGTTACAAATGACCTCTTTTCTTATAGGGATATATATATCATTTAACTTATTGAGTCTTAAAAAATTTTTTTTTGTCGTTGTTTTGATTTGTTTTTCTTTTTTCCCTCTTTTTAAATTACCTTTTGATGATTCTCTTGAGTTCTGTGCAATTTTCTAAATCTTCTGTTTTGTGAATGAGATGCTTCATATTTTCCTCAATTTTTTCATTCTTTTGATTTTGTTTTATAGTGACCTGCTGCCTTGTGAAGTCACTTGCTTCTAATTGTTGTATTCTGGTTCTTAAAGACTGGATCTCATCCCTGGCTTTTTGGTCATCCTTCTCATTCTGGCCTGATTTTCTTTGGAGGTCATCTTTCAACCTCTTTACCTCGTCTTTCATCTCCTTTTTCTCATCTTTCATCTTCTTCACCTCGTCTTTCATCTCCTTTTCCTCATTTTCAAGCTGATTAATTTTTGCTTTCAAGACACTGTTTTCTGTTTCCAGATGACTTATCTTGCTTTTAAAATTGTCTTCAACCTCTCTTATTTGTGTTTTGAATTGTACTTTGAGTTTTTCCAGAGCCTGTATCCAATTTGCTGTGTTTTGTTTTGTTTTGTTTTTGCTTGGAGTTCCTTCATTCTTCTCTGTTCTGTTTGCTCTTTGCTCATTGCCTGTAGAGAAGCTGTTGATTGTAATTTCTTTCTTTTTTTCTGTTGTTTCCTCATATTTACCCCTTCTTTATTCCATGTTGTTTCCTGAGCTCTTGCTCCTCTCATGTGTGTGTGTGTGTGTGTGTGTGTGTGTGTGTGTGGTTTTGGGCTTTTCTTTCTGCCTTCACACTTGGAGTTTTGTCAGTAAATCTCTCAGTGCAGTTTGTGGGGGAGTGGATATGGAAATTGAGCTTCTATGCCCTCAGGAGGCTTTGATGGGATTAAATCTGGCTGGGTTTCTGGATGTGCCCTGGGGATAAAACCTTGGGAAGGGGGGGTATGGAGTGTCTCTGCTGCTGCAACTATGTCTCCTGCTCTGCACTCTGCGTTTCTCCTCTATTTGCTTCCTCACTGCCTGTGTTGGATGCTCTTAGCCTGGCACAGCTTTGTCCACAAGGCACTCCCTCCAGACCAGTACCGCCCAGAGGCTCCAGCTTCCACTGGAGGCTTAGAGCTCTAGGTGGGGTCTTCCTTCCTTCCTTCCTTCCTTCCCTCCTTCCTTCCTTCCTTCCCTCCTTCCTTCCTTCCTTCCCTCCTTCCTTCCTTCCTTCCTTCCTTCTTTCCCTCCCTCCTTCCTTCCTTCCTTCCTTCCTTCCTTCCTTCCTTCCTTCCTTCCTTCCTTCCTTCCTTCCCTCCCTCCTTCCCTCCTTCCTTCCCTCCTTCCTTCCTTCCTTCCTCCCTTCCCTCCTCCCTTCCCTCCTCCCTTCCCTCCTCCCTTCCTTCCTTCCCTTCTTCTTTCCCTCCTTCCTTCCTTCCCTCCTTCCCTCCTCCCTTCCTTCCTTCCCTCCTCCCTTCCTTCCTTCCCTCCTCCCTTCCCTCCTTCCTTCCTTCCTTCCCTCCTTCCTTCCTTCCTTCCTTCCTTCCTTCCCTCCTTCCTTCCCTCCTTCCTTCCTTCCCTCCTTCCTTCCTTCCCTCCTTCCTTCCTTCCTTCCTTCCTTCCTTCCCTCCTTCCTTCCCTCCTTCCTTCCTTCCCTCCTTCCTTCCTTCCTTCCTTCCTTCCTTCCTTCCTTCCCTCCTTCCTTCCTTCCTTCCCTCCTTCCTTCCTTCCCTCCTTCCTTCCTTCCTTCCCTCCTTCCTTCCTTCCTTCCTTCCTTCCTTCCTTCCCTCCTTCCTTCCTTCCCTCCTTCCCTCCTTCCTTCTTTCCTTCCTTCCTTCCCTCCTTCCTTCCTTCCTTCCTTCCTTCCTTCCTTCCTTCCTTCCTTCCTTCCTTCCTTCCTTCCTTCCTTCCTTCCTTCCTTCCTTCCTTCCTTCCTTCCTTCCTTCCTTCCTTCCTTCCTTCCCTCCTTCCTTCCTTCCTTCCTTCCTTCCTTCCTTCCTTCCTTCCTTCCTTCCTTCCTTCCTTCCTTCCTTCCTTCCTTCCTTCCTTCCTTCCTTCCTTCCTTCTTTCCTTCCTTCTTCATTCCCCTTATATAGGAGTGTTCTCAAATTCAGGCTTTTGGGGGTATACCTTTTAAATTGAGTCCAGAAGGAGGGTTCCTTGGCTCTTTCTTGTTTTTAGGTTTGATTTTCAGTCCCTTAGGAACATTTAGTTTTTAATTGGTAAGGAAGAGTTTTCAGAGGTCTGAATGTTTGCTGCCTCTATGCTGCCATCTTCAAGATAATTGTTTTTTTTTAAAAGAAAAGAAACAATATTGAGACCATTTCCAGTAGAGATAATGAAAGTACATTTCCCTTCCCTCATTTAGCACCCAGCATCACTCTTACTACTGGGGTCTCCATTTCTTTTCAAACACATCACTGAAATCTCTATAATTGATTAATTGAACAAGTAATTCTTTGGCTTAAATCTCTGCCACATATTGCCTGTTGTTCTTTTACTTAAAGGCTGACTTATTTTCTGCATTTTCCTATATCAGTAAGTTCCTTTCTTCTCCTGCTATCTTGTAAACTGCCTTGTAATTTCCCATATCAAATGGAAAAGCAGAAATGTAGCAGTACATTTTTCAGCCAGAGAGTGAGGCATGCAATACCCTGAGTGTTACCCCGCTGTCTCTGGTTTAATTAAAAGTGACCCCAAGGCAGCCAAGTGGCCCTTTCCTCCTGACTTTTTTTTATAAATTGTTTTCTGTGCTTCTTTTTAGGCTTTGTATTTCCATCTACTAAGAAAAAAAAAACATGGCAAAGACAGCACCTTCCAGAGGTACCAGATGAAGATGTGAATTCTAACAGTAATACCAGGAACATGTAAATGAGGCCCCCAACCTGGAGAGGTGTGAATAATAATCCAATTAACAGATTTCAGAAAAACCATCACCACTCAGCCATCAGGTTAAAATTTAAATGAAGATACACAGTTTGAAACACTGTAGAAAAGGGGCAAATGCATCTGAAAGGCATTTTGCCAAATTCTTCAATGAGGGAAATGTCTAGAAAATCCAAGCAATAAAAAATATCCTCAAATCCTTCTATCACATAGTAGCTGACATTGAAATCATTAATATTCATGTTTATCAGTCCCTTTCCCTACAATATTTTTGAGAAGTACATAGAAGCTATATTATTATTTCCAATTCATCAACATAAGACATTCTCAAAGTGAATAAATGACCTGCCCATTATGAAGTAAATAATCAGTCAATGAAATGGGGCTCTCTTCCTTGACTATTTCTCTTTGGATTTTGGTGATGTTGCTTTTGAAAGAATTCACAATGACTTACTGTTGGAACACCTGCCATCATCATGGGCAGGCACTGTTCTGTATTTGTCTTTTCCCTTCTTTTCCTCTCCTCTTGAAAACAGTCAGGGAAATTCCATCCACTTCCCAGCCAGGCCTCCTAAAACTCAGCTAAGCTAATTGACTGCTCCCATAGCTTGAATGAGGCTGGGACTCATTTATTTCTTTTTTTGTGAGATGAAAAATGACCAGGCCTTACCATCTGTCCTGACTCTATGATTTGATTTAATTACACAACCTAAGGATGTCTGTCTTTTAGACCTATCTGAAATTACCAAGTCTGTCCCTTTGTATTAATATACTGTATTTCCCAGACATTCCTACAAAATTTCAACATTATATTAATACATTAACACTGGCCCGACTCTTTCCAGCCTTACCATCTGAATATACATGGGTAGATGATTTGTAGGCAAAGCCTCTATGCACAGATGACATTTAAAAAATTAACATACTACTACTTCTTTGATATTGAGTCATTAAGACCCCTTCCAACTACCACAAACAACAAGTTTTTTGCTTGCTTAAGAATCAAGATGAATTATAGATCCACAACTCAAAAGGGATTTTATCACATGAAAAAGGAAGGCCTTAGAAGTGTTTGCTTGTGATAATTTGCCACATAGAAATCCTTCAGGATTCATATAATGCTTGTGAATTCTTCTGAAACTGGGAATTATTATTATGCACTTACACAATTGAATATTTTAGTAAATTCCATTTCATTCCAACAGCAAAGTTTTTTCTGGACAAGATTCCCATCTATCATCTAGAGATATATTTTCACATGAATATACTTTTGCTGTTCTAATTTTTAGTGTGTTTTCTGAAACAAATCAGGTTTTTGTTTTTTAAGATGAAAAGTAGAAACCCACAAAAGTAGAAACAATCCTGTATTTCTCACTGTCTATACCATACTGTATAGAGCCTAATAACTTGTCATATACATGCACACAGTGTATTACTTTTCTCTGCATCATATCAATTCATTTACAAGTATTTTTCAAGCACTTAATACTATATGCTAGGTATTATATTAGACAAAAGTACTCTGGTCCATGTTTAACATTTGGTTCTCCAAAATAAATGTACCCAAGAAACATTTAAGTTTACTCTGCATTGTTAACTTTTTCTCCATCACTTCCCTAAACTTAGACAATCAACAAAATAATAGATCCAGAGATTTGAAGTCACATTAAGATTTCCAACGTGTAAATGTTCACAGTGAAAATTTCACAATTGTCTGTCCTTAGAGCACCACTTCCAGTACACACAGTGTTGGAGGCTTTGGAGATAAAAAAGAAAACAAATTAAAAAAAATAAAAGATAAAGAAAAATTCATCCTTGTCTTAGGGATCTTCAGTCTGAACAATATGTGTCCAATGACAAGGATCATATCTCATACTTTGGAGCCATTGTTCACTATTAGGCTAATGACTATGAACAGATCATTTTTAATAACCCAAATTTGTAGTGATTCTACCCACAGAAATATAGTTATGAAATGGCTCACGATAATGCCATCAGTGAGATGTCACAGCAGTTGACTGGGTTTCAGATCCTAGCCCTAGGCTGGGTTTCAAAAAGATACTCTCTCCTGGGAGAGAAAGTATTGCCTCAAAGCAAAAAACAAGGGAATAAATAACAGGAAATATGGGTGATGATGTTCATCCTTCTGCTCCATTTTGGGGAAGACAGTTCCCTATTACCTCTTTTTTCTCTCCTTGTCCTGCTTTCTTTTTCTCAACAGGTTCACAAAATTTCTGTTGTACTGCAAGAAACCTTGCTATGTATTCCTTTTCTCCCATTAGTTTCCTTTCTCCCCAAGTTTGGAAGAAATAAAACTCTGAGGATCTTTGTAAGCACTATTAATTTTTTTTTGTTTTTTGTTTTTGTTTTTGTATCACCCAGGCTGTAAAAAAAAAACAACCCTCTTGCATTAATAATTCCAACTTTTCAAGAACTCACTATTTGACAAAAATTGCTAGGAGAAATGGAAAGCAGTTTGACAGAAACTAGGCATAGACCAGAATCTCATACGATATACCAAAATATGGTAAAAAATGGGCAAATAGTCATTAATAGTGGTATCAAATATAAATTATGGATACTTAGAAAAATTATCTTTCAGATTTATGGATAAAGAATAGATCACAGGGTCTAAAATATCAGTACGTGAAATTTAAAAGTTCTCACACAAACAAAATGAATGCAGCCAAATTGAGAAGAAAAACAAATGGAAGGGAAGTTATAGCAAGATTCTCTGATAAAGGCCTCATTTCTCAAATATATAGGGAATTGAGCAACATTCATAGAAGTAAGAGTCATTCTCTTACTGATAAATGCTTAAAGTATATGAAAACAGTTTTTAGAAAAAATCAAAGCTCTTAAATAAACCTCTAAATCATTCTGGCTTAGAGAAACACAAATTAAAACAACACTGAGGCACCACCTCACACCTGTCAGTTTGGCTAACGACTGAAAAGGAAATTGATAAATGTTGGAGGGAATGTAGGAAAATAGGAATACTAATGAACTGTTGATGGAGTTGTGAACTAGTCCAGCCAGTTTGGAAAACAATTTGGAACCATGTCCAAAGATCTATAAAATTGTGCATACCCTTTGATTAGCAATGCCTCTACTAAGTCTGTAGCCCAAAGAAATCAAAGAAAAGAAAAAGGGACTTATGTGTACAAATATATTTATGGCACTTCTTTTTGTGGTGGAAAAAAACTGGAAGTTGAGAAAATACTCATTAATTGGGGCATGAATGAACCAAGTTGTGCCATAGCATTGCGAGGTAATACTACTGTTCTATAAGAAATGATGAGAGAGATGGTTTCCTAAAACTATATATAGCATATTACATTTCCTGTCCCTTCTTAGATGAGAGATTTGGAAATGAAAAACTTTTAATTTTTAAAAATGAATGTTATAAATAATTTCCAAAAGTGGAAAAATAATAACAACCTTAGAAAATTAGATTTTCCTTTGCTCCTATAATTCTCCCTATGAAGAAGAATTGTAAAGTATAATTGAGAAGGATTGCTGCGGTAAAAAGAACATTTGATTGACATTTTCAAATCCTGATTTTGCCATTTTGTACCTTCATGACTATGAGCCAATCATTTTATCTCTTTAGGTATTAATTTCTTTATCTATTCTATTAAAGGGACAGACTGAAATATCTCTTAAGTCTCCTGCAGTCCTGAGTCTTTTCAGTTTCTCCACACAGTTGGTAGACCTAAAGCAAGATTCCTACCATGTCTCCTCCTTTCACAAGAAGTACTGAGGACTCCCTATTTACCTCTAGGATGAAATACAAAGTCTTCAATTTGAAATATTTTATAAACTGGGCCCAATATATTTTCCTAGAAATTTCACATTACACATATACAAGTAAATTCTGACCAAACTAAACTATTTGCTGTTGCCTGTCTAAAATATTCTATTTCTCATCTCCAGGTCTTTGCATAAGCTGCCACTCTTGCCTGCAATGCTCTTTTTCTCTTCCCTGCTGTCTCTTGGAATCCTTCATTTCCTTCAAGGAGGAGAAGGAAAGGCCCAGAACAAAAGAAAAAATATAGAAAAAAATGGGACCTGAATAGGGTACTAAAGTGTGACTTCTTGATAACCAGATGTGACCTGAGAGTAATGAAATTTCAAGGAGAAAATTCAGAACCAAATAGATAGAGGGTTAACTTATGGAGGAACCTTAGAAGTCACCTTGTCCAGAACCCTATGTGACATAGGATTCCCTTTTGATAAAATCTCTGATAAATGCTTTATTCTGAGATATTATGTATTTTGAAATGCTGCCTAAATGTGGGCCTTGACATTCTTGGAATTTTTTTATAAAATTCATTTTAATAACCACAGTCTATTTTAAAATATTATTTCGGTATCAAACATATTTGCCAAATAACTTAATATTGTAATAAAGGAGGTAGTATATGAATGCAGTTCCAAAATTTACAGAGAAAGGAATAAAGAGTGTCCTAAAATGTGGGCTATTAGTTGATCTTAGAATAGAAGTGGTCTCTAAAGCAGTTTCCACTCTACACATAAATAGATAATCTAGGAAAGAAAAGAACTTATCAGTGATATTGACCTAATGACCCTAAAATAATGTCCCTCTCAGTTCTGGAATTCTAGAGTCACTATTTCAAGGCTAAATGAATGAATGAAAGATTTAAAGCAAAACATATCATTCATATTTAGATGCTGAAGGGTGGTGTATTATGAAAACCAGGAGATAACAGGATAAACTCTAGGAATCAGAAGATCTGGAATTTAGTACTAATTCAGTTAACAATTAATTCAATGAACTGAAGTTCCCTCAGTTTTCCTGGGCTTTGTTTTCTCATCTGTAAAATGGGGATATTGTCAGCAATCCCATCCACTTCAAAGGGTTTTCATTACCATGAAGTGATATTATATTTGGTGGTAGAATGGATAACGTATGGGGTCTAGAGGCATGAAGACTCATCTTTCTTCTTTTTTCATTTTTATTTAATTAATTAATTTAGAATCTTTTCCCATGATTACATTATTCATATTCTTTCCATCCCCTCCCTCCTCCCTGCTCCATAGCCAATAAGCAATTCCTCTGGGTTTTACAAGATCAAGATCTTGATAAAGAACTATTTCCATATTATTAATATTTGCACTAGGGTGATCATTTAGAGTATACCCCCAATCATATCCCCATCAACCCATGTGATCAAGCAGATGAAACAATCTGTGTTTCTACTCCCATAGTTCTTCCTCTGAATGTGGATAGTCTTTCTCATAATTCCCTTAGAATTGTCGTGGGTCATTACATTGTTACTACTAGAGAAGTCCATTATATTCTGTTGTACCACAGTATATGGAGTCTCTGTGTATAATGTTCTCCTAGCTCTTCTCCTTTCACTCTGCATCCCTTCCTGGAGGTTGTTCCAGTTCACATGGAATTCCACTTGTTCATTATTCCTTTGAGTACGATAGTATTCCATCACCAACAGATACCACAATTTGTTCAGCCATTCCCCAATTGAAGGGCATCCCCTCATTTTCCAATTTTTTGCCACCACAAAGAGCACAGCTATGAATATTCTTGTACAAGTCTTTTTCCTTATTATGTCTTTGGGGTACAAGTCCAGCAGTGCTATGACTGGATCAAAGGGCAGACAGTCTTTTAGCACCCTTTGGGCATAGTTCCAAATTGCCTTCCAGAATGGTTGGATCAATTCACAACTCCATCAGCAATGCATTAATGTCCCAACTTTGCCACATCCCCTCCAGCATTCAATACTTTCCTTTGCTGTCATGTTAGCCAATACGCTAGATGTAAGGTGATACCTCAGAATTGTTCTGATTTGCATCTCTCTGATTATAAGAGATTTAGAACACTTTTACATGTGTTTATTGATAGTTTTGATTTCTTTATCTGAAAATTACATATTTATGTCCCCTTTGCCCATTTATCAATTGGGGAATGGCTTGATTTTTTGTACAATTGATTTAGCTCTTTATAAATCTGAGTAATTAGTCCTTTGTTAGAGTTTTTTGTTATGAAGATTTTTTCTCCAATTTGTTGCTTCCCTTCTGATTTTGATTGTATTGGTTTTGTTTGTACAAAACCTTTTTAATGTAATGTAATCAGAATTATTTTACATTTTGTAATTTTTTCTCTTTTTTTTCTTTTAAACCCTTATCTGCTGTTCAGAATTGATTCCATTTATAAGTCAGCAGAACAGTAAGGGCTAGACAATTGAGTGTTAAGTCAGGTGCCTAAAGTCAGGAGCTAGGAAGTAACTACCTAATTGTTTCTGTTCCACTAGTTTTACCAAAACAAACAAATAAACAAACAAAAACAAAAGAACAACCCAAAACAAAAACAAAAACCAAATGAAGTCATGAAGAGTCAGACAGAACTGGATAACAAGAAATCACACTAAAAGTTAATATTGGTATAATATTTTTCTGCAAAGTATTTTTCTTTGTTAACTCATTTGATCCTCACAACAACTAGATGGTACAATGAATAGGCCAAACTCTAGTCCTAGAGTTCAAATCCTAATTCAGACACATATTAGTCACATGACCTTTGGTAAGTTACACAACTGCTTCCTGCCTCAGTTTCGTCATTTGTAAAACAGGTAAATTGAGGCTAAAATAAAATGTTTTAAAGTGTCTTGAAAATATTAAGAAACTATAAATGTTATCTTGTTATCTCACTTTTACCTATGAGGAAATGGGTTCAGATTGGCTAAATGAAGAAACCAAAAGGGTTGCAGCATTAGGAACTGCACAACATGATATCTGAACCAAGGTTTAGCCCGATTCCAATCTCAGTGTTTTGTTCATTCTCTTTTCATACTTCTGAGATAAAGAACATGAAAGTACATTGGGAGATTTAAAAAGCTAAATAAATGTAAGGTAGCATTATAACATTAACTTGGATGTTATGCTTTTCAAAATTACACTGTTGAGTTATTCAGGCTGAGCATGATTTTGAAGGTTAAGTTTGATCTGAGTCCCCAGGTGTATAATATAATAACAATAGACCTAAAGATACACTTTCTTGAGAAGTCCTCAAAAAATATTGTGACTGGAATATCAATCTCCCTCTTTGAATAGTTATTTCTCTAAAATGTTTAAATTGAATCAATAGAGCATAAGAAAGAAATACAATTCAAGATACCATATGCTATTTTTATTAACCTCAATATTTTTTTAACTACAAACACCTTTTACAAAAGAGCATACTACTAAACAAAAATGTTTAATGCCTTTAGACCTGGAAGTATTCCAGTGTGAAGTTTTTGTCATTTAAAAATTTGTCTTTTCAATCTTTCTTAGATCTGTAGAATCATATGTAAAAAGGACTTTGGGGCTGATTCAGTTCAGTCTTCAGGCCAGCATCACCTTGAATGTTAGTCCTTCAATTTTTGCTTAAATATCCTGCAGTTAAGGGCATCTATGAGTGCAGTGAATAGAATACTGGGATTGCAATGAGAAAAGACTCATCTTCTTGAGTTTATGTCAAGTTTATTAACTTTGTGATGTTTGACAAGTCACTTAACCCTATTTGCTTCAGTTGCCCTTCTGTAGAATGATCTGGAGAAGGAAATGGCAAACTACTCTAAGATCTTTGACAAGGGAATCCCAATTGGAGTCAAGAAGAACCAGACACAATGAAAATCACTGAATAACAAAATCTTGTTGTAATAGGGGAGGCAGTATATATAGTAAATAGAGTTTACTTTCAAGAAGATGATTCAAATTCTACTTATTTCAGACATTAAACATATTTTTCTCTGAGCCCCTGTTTCTTCAACTATAGGGGATATTAATAGTTCTACTCCATGAGGTTGTTGTGAGGATTGAATAAAATAATGTATATAAAATGCTTCAAAAACCCAAGCTAGAACAGTAATGTGTTTCATTCTGAGGCAGGTCTAATAACTCACAAATTTGTCCTTACATTAAATCAAGCCTGACTCTTGTTCCTCTTGCCCATTGGTCTTTGTTCTACCTCTTGGAGTCATTCAGTATAAATAATTCCAGATCTACCTGATATCCCTTAAAATACTAGAAGCCAACTATTCTGTCATCTTCAATTCTCTTCTTCTTAAAAAAATAATTTATTTATTTAAGATATTCCTCCATGGTTACACAATTCATGTTCTTTCCCTTCCTTCTTCCTTCTCCCCCTCCAGAAGCTGACAAGCAATTCCACTGAGTTATACATGTATCATTGTTCAAAAATGATTTCCATATTATTCATATTTGTAATTATAAAATTTAGGTTTTAGAAAGTTCTAAAATAATAATGTGGTCATCAATTTAAAAAATTAACTCTTAAGTCAAGAGTCTGTTAGATGCTCTTAACAATTTAGTTTAATAGAGATATAGTAAAAGAGAGAAATGTAGGAAGAAAATAGAAAGTATTGACTAGTTGTAGAAACAATGTATGCATATATGTGAATGTGTTTACATATATGTGTATGTACATATGAGATGGATTACATATTATTATTATTATTGTTATTATTATTATTATTATTATTATTATTATTGAGACTGTCTTCCTATCTCCTCCAGGCTGGAAAGTACAGCCAACCATTCATTGACCTGAATCCACTAGTGATCATTACAAAAATTTTATCCATTTTTTTCTTTTCTGATATGTGCTCATTTGTTTCTATTGAAATAGCTTGATGGTCCCCCACTCTCATGGACTCACTAGTTATTCCAGTAACTGAATTGACTTTAACCCACCTTTAGCTTTGAATTCCCAAGCTCAGAAATCCACCAGTCCCATCCTCTCCTAGTAGCAGGAATTAGAAGCATATATTGGCATGTTCAGCTATGAGCTTGTAACTATAAATATGACCTTGGACTTGGACATCATATTCTGTCTGTGACCTGGCCAGTGAAGAATACATTGGGATTATTGCCTGTTTTATCTAGACATGATTCAGCTGTTTAAGTGTATCCTGCATGATTAAGACAAGTCAATGAGCTTCTCTGAGTCTTCGATATTTCCTCTGTAAATTGGGGATATTATAATACCTGAAGTAGTTGCTTCACAGTATTTATGGGAGACTCAAATGAGATTATATAAAGAAGGCTCACTATAACTTTAAAGCATTCTCTTAATACATATTATTAGTAGTTCAGTTATTATTGTTATTGTTACATCTAGTATACAAATAAATGTACATACTAATATGTTTGGTCAGTCAACAAGCATTTATTAAGATTCTTATCATTTCTTAATTTGGTTTTCCAAGTAGACTTTTCTAATGAGAAGCAAATAACTAATGGATAGATCTGTTCTGCTCAGCAGTTTTGTTTCTTTATGTAAATGAATATTTTTGTCATATCAACCAAATATTTTCATGAATAATTAACACAGAGATAAATTAAGTTCATGGGAACTGATGGATATCATAAAATAATTTAGACTGAGATTTGGAAGAGATCTTAATGTTCATTTAGCTTGTAGTTAGTATCCAAGACAAGAATCACTTAATAAATGGAAAGACTGACTGGGGTTTAGGGAAGCATTGGGTTTCCATCTTGGAAATTTACTAGCTATGTGAAACTGGAAAGGCAAATTAATTCTCTGATATTTGTTCTCCCTACTTCATAGGATTGTTATATAGGAGTTTATAAATACTAAAACATTCTAAAAATGTACTGATAGTTTTTTTTTTCTTGTTTTACAGTGGAATATAATTTCCTTAAGAGTAGACTGGTAGAGGGTGGAGTCAAGATGGCGGCTTAGCAAGCAGCAAAAGTTCAGACCTCGTGGAAGACCCTTCCTTACCGATACAGACTGAATGCTACAAGGGCACCAAAATTCAAGCTGAACAACAGGACAGAAGCAGGGAACCCTCCTTCTGGACTCAAATCAAAAGGTACGCCCCCCAAAAGCCAGAATCTGAGAATACTCAGGGTTAAGGGGAAGGCAGAGGGAAGGTCCCAGGACCCCTCCCCCACAACCCAGAGGGCTGAGCCCCCAGCAGCAGCGGGAACTTCTGAGTGGGCAAAGGTGCTGGCTTGGAGGGTCTACCTTGTAAGCAGTGGGGCGCCGGGCTGGGAGCATCCAGCTTGGACAGCGGGGAGGAAGCCAGGGAGAGATGGGCCATGGCTGGGTCCCTCCATCAGGCTCCAGTCTCGCCGTTGCCTCGGGGCACATCCAGACCAATCCAGTTCTACCTAATTCCATCAGAACTCCTCAGAGTTTAGGGAGGCGGGCAAAGGCACTTGCAGACAGCAGAGAAGCAGCTGGAGAGAACTGGAGAGAGCCTGGGTGGCCCAGCCTTCCAGGAGTCTTCAGAGCCTCAGAGCTTCATGCCACATACAGCCCAGCCCACTTGAACTCAATCCAATCAAAAGCCTCCAGAGGACAGGGAAGCTAACATTCCTCCCCTAGAGACTGTACCAAGAGATCTGACAAAGCTCCAAGAGGGGAGAATGACAGCACCAAAACCAAAACAAAATAAGAGGAGCAAGAGCACAACCAAATATGGGGAGCAAAGAAGGGGTAAACTCGAGCAAACAACAGAAAAAGAAGAAAGAAATTACAATAGACAGCTTCTGCACAGGTAATGAGCAAAGAGCATATGAAACAGAGGGGGAGGGATCAGCAAAGGAAAATTCAGAAATCCCAGCAAATTGGATATAGGCTTTGGAAGAACTCAAAACGCAATTCAAAACACAATTAAGATAGGCTGAAGACAATTGGGAAAAGAACTTAAAAACTAAGATAAGTCATCTGGAAACAGAAAATAGCATCTTGAAAGCCAAAATCAACCAGCTGGAAAATGAGGCAAAGGAGATGAAAGATGAGGCAAAGCAGATGAAAGATGAGGTGAAGAAAATGAAAGATGACCTCCAAAGAAAATCCGACCAAAAGGAAAAGGACGACCAAAAAACTGAGGATGAAATCCAGTCTTTAAGAACCAGAATACAACAACAAGAATCGAGCGACCTCACAAGGCAGCAGGACACTATAAAACAAAATCAAAAGAATGAAACAATTGAGGAAAATGTGAAGCATCTTATTCACAAAACAGAGGATTTAGAAAATCGTTCAAGGAGAGACAATTTAAGAATTATTGGCCTACCAGAAGACCATGACAAAAGAAAAAGCCTGGACATTATATTACAGGAAATTATTAAAGAAAACTGCCCTGAAATCCTTGAACAAGAGGGAAAAGTAGAGATTGATAGAATCCACAGATCACCCCCTGTACTTAATCCCCAACTGACAACACCCAGGAATGTTATAGCCAAATTCAAGAACTATCAGACCAAAGAAAAGATATTACAAGCTGCGAAGAAGAAGTCATTCAGATACCAAGGAACCACAGTGAGGATAACTCAGGATCTGGCTGCATCCACACTGAAAAAAAGAAAGGAATGGAATACGATACTCCGGAAAGCAAGGGAACTAGGTCTACAACCAAGAATCAACTACCCAGCAAAACTGACTATATTCTTACATGGGAAAGTATGGTCATTCAACAAAATAGAAGAATTTCAAGAATTCGTAAAGAAAAGACCAGACTTGAACAGAAAATTTGATGTCCAAGTACAGAACTCAAGAGAATCATCAAAAGGGAACAGATAGCACTACAGTGGGATTTTGATCTTGTAAGGGTGAGTATCTTTTCAATCATTCAATAATCCTACCCTAAAGAAGTAATTATTTTAATTAGTGGATATCACCTTTATTTATTCAATCAAAGACATTAAACAAGGTGCCAGAGGCCTAAATCAATTTCAAAGGGGCAGAAGTCATTGAATTAAATTCATTGATGATATAAGGAAGGTATAATAGGATTGGTTGAAAAGACTCAGTCATACTTTGTGGGTCTTGGATAAAATAGTCACTTTGGAAACTGTGTGTTTTAATAGATGGTTGGTTCAATGGCTGAAGCAATTACCCAGTACTTAGCACAGTTCTTTCAGAGCTCTGCATAATATCTGGAACATAATAGGTGCTTAATAAATGTTTATTCACTGATTGGTTCCAGTCAAGCCCTTAAGAAAGAATCATTCAATGGGGGGGGGGGGGAGCTTCTATCTTCTGATGCCAAAGAATGACCTTATGAACTTAGAAAGCTTAGAAGATTTTGCACCTCCCATGAGTATCCTAGTAACACCCCCAGAACAGCAGTGGTTGATGGAAATGATTGCATTAGGAGTTGAAGGAAAATTAGACACTGTGGAGAGAGAATTTTTGGACTCTACAAGAACCATAGCAGAAAACTATCCCAAGAATAATGAGAACTTCATCAGACTTGTGAATAAAAAGAGAAGAGACTTTCAAAAAAAAAGAGTAGACTGCTAAATAAATATATAAGATAGATGATAGATGATATATAGATGGATGAAACATTTATTAAGCACTAACTATATGCTTGACACTGTGCTAAATTCTGGGGATTAAAAAAAGCAAGAGAACAAGATGATCTCTACTTTCTGTGAATCTTAAAAACTACTCAGACTGTATCTTAGAAGATTTGGTTTAGCTATTCCCTTATTGTAACAATGGGGATACTTGGTATAACAAGAATGAGGAATGTATTGGGAACTTTTAAAATTATTCCACCCTACTCAGATGGTGCCTTAGAGGAAGATAAAGTTGTAAACTCCTGATTTAACAATGAAAGTCCCTAACTCATACTGTATAGTAAAGCTAGAACCTTAAGATAGGTCTATTTATAGATCTAATACAAAAAGGCGTTAAGTACCTGTAAAGGTTAAATTAATCACAAAAAGGTCAAGTAACTTACAAAAGGCAAGCTTAACAAATAGGTGTGAAGTACTTAGAAGATATAATCTAACCAGAGAAGGTGAGAACCAAAGAAGGTGAGAACTAAGAATGGACAGTCCTGGAAAAAAGTGTCTACTGTGATTGGTAGATGTGAAAATTTAGCAGAGGTGACATAAGATAAAATTCTCTTTAAAAGGAAGGGGTAAAAAGTCAGTTGAGCAATTCAGTTTGGAGTTGAGTTCAGGAACTAGTTTTCAGTGGAGGACTGGAACCCAGTTTGGAGTAATAAGGAGTAATAAGTGAGTAATAAGATTGACTCCTCTTTCCCTTAAGCTCAGGGAGGCCACTCAAACACATTAAAATTATCTTACATTTCACAATCTAATAGAGGTGGATAAAATGTTTTAAAAAATGTTATCTAGAAAGGCTGGGGAAGGAAGAGGAGGAAAGGTCACTTGTAAAATATAGAGTGAACTGATTTGGGAGAGAAGTAAACATAGTCTCTTGTAAAATGATTAACACATCTAGAAATTCTCCAGTCAGGGCAGTAGGACTCATGGCACTCATTTTGAGATGGGCAGTATTGCTGTTGAAGAATTAGGGTAATCTTGAGAATAGTGACTTTCTTCTTTGTATTTTCTATGTAAACCATAAGTGAATTGAATGAAAACCCAAAAAACAATGACTTAACCTCAGTTTATATTCCTCGTAGAATGGCTAACTCAAAATGAGCTTGCTCCATTCTACTTTTGCTATTAGTCACTTTATATTTTGTCCTTGTATAATATTTTTGTTTTGATCAAATACAGAAATTTGCATTTACCCTTAAGAACAATGGCCCTATTTCTAACCCAGCCTTTGTAGCAAGAAAAGCAACTTCATGGAGAAGGGGCCCATCAGCTTCACCATTATCAGTATTAATGATTGACCAACTTCCCTTAATAAGCAGTAAGCCCAGGAGGCTTAGGGAAAGCAGTGTTGGCCTAATCTACAAACCTGCTTTTTCACCTCAGCCTCAGAAGCCATCACTACCAGAGCAAATCTCCTTGGAGAATGTGATCATCAACTTCATGACAATCAATATCAACTGCCCCTGGTGGATCAGAAAAAACTAGCCTATCTGAAGAACTGAGGTGCTCTGAGAGAGAAACAAGAAGAAACATGAACCAGATAGGTCACATGACTTTGATTAATATCTCATCTAACAACTTATTAAAAGGATCACAGGACCCTAAACTCCAAAGCCAAAGGAATGGAAGCAGTCTTCATTGCACTACTCTTCTCTGATGACAGTCATTGTAGGGAGGAATCCTTTTGGAGAAAGGATTTGACTCATCTACCATTATGAATACCAACAACTTACTGATAGCCATTGTGAGAAGATAAGTTAAAGAGATCTCACACTGGTAGTGTTCCCTAGCCCCCTAGCCCACTGGCCTCGTTTATGGCTTATAAAATAGTTCAATTCCAGAAACAAATAGGACTTTATTTTTTTAAACCCTTATCTTCTGCCTTAGAATCAATACTATGTATTGGTTCCAAGGCAGAAGAGTGGTAAGGGCTAGGCGATGGGGGTCAAGTTGACATGTGCACTGTACCCCAGAAACCCAGGTGAACTATTGTCAAGGGAACTCTTGTTGTTTTCCTGACTCTGAGCCTAAAAACACCCAATGACCCCACCTAGAGTCCTGAGATGACGATCTTCCTTTGATCGTCCTCTAGATGGTCAGAAAGATGCACCTTCAGACCACACCTCTATCCTATAGGACATCTGCTTGTCCCCTAAAACTAAGGAATCTTTATGTCCCCAGGCAGACCCCAATTCAATCACCCCAACCTCATGCCTGAGTGACTAACTGTTGTGAAGAATGTATAAAATCACCAGAACTGATGTCGTCTGGGGGACAGCCCCTCCATCCATGCTGTCCTCTTGGGGGAACAGCCTTTCCTTTCATGCTGTCCTCCCAGGGAACTGCTCCCCATCTTGCTGTTCTACCTTGCTATCCTCCTGGCCACTCTCAACATTACTTTCTAAATTAATAAATCTTTTTTTTGGTTTTAAGCTAAGTTTTGGAGTCATTGCATGCTTGCAAAAGGCATCCTTCCCGAACCCCAAAGGGTATCCTTTCCACACCCATAACAAAGTGACTTGCCCAGGGTCACACATCTGGGAAATGTCTGAGGCCAGATTTGAACTTAGCACCTCTCTTCTTTAGTCCTGGCTCTCAATCCACTGAGCTACCCAGCTGGCCCCCAATAGAACTTTATTAATGGAAATGACATTTAAAAGGATGCATTTCTATCTCATTTGCTAAAGTAGGAGACTTTGTCATATGTTTTTGAAGCTCAAATTTCTATGTATGTTGTCTCTCCACATTAGAATATGAAATTCTTGAGATGATTTGCTGTTTTGTCCTTCTATGTGTATTGAAGACATCAAAAGGGGTCCTTGTAGAATGAGTACAAAGGCCTTCCTTCTTTTCTCATTCCTCCCTCCCTCCCTCCCTCCCTCCCTCCCTCCCTTCCTTCCTTCCTTCCTTCCTTCCTTCCTTCCTTCCTTCCTTCCTTCCTTCCTTCCTTCCTTCCTTCCTTCCTTCCTTCTGTCCTTCCTTCCTTCCTTCCTTCCTTCCTTCCTTCCTTCCTTCCTTCCTTCCTTCCTTCCTTCCTTCCTTCCTTCCTTCCTTTCTACATTTAGTAAGAATGAATCTTTCTGTTCAATAGATTTACTGTGTTAAAATAAAGGAATAGAATTCCTTGAATGATAACATTTTATTTTAAGCAAAGAAACAGTATTTTCAGATCTAATTCATGGGGACTTCCCCCTTAGGTACCTTTCCCCTATCCATATATACATATATGAAGGTATTAAAACTGTGGGTATGGATAATACATAACTATTATAGATAACATAATAGAATATAAAATAGTATTTGTAAGAGATGTTTAAACATGTAGCTTTTCAGTCTCAAGCAGTCCATGACACTCCTCAGTGTGGCCTGACCAGATTAAAATGTAGTTCCTATCTGATTTTAATATGCTGATATAGTAATGAAAAATAAATACATAAAGTACAATTTCTGAGTCAATATGTTTCCCATAGGGATCCTGATGTACAGAGTACCACCCCCCTCCATTTCTATTTAAGTTGGACACCATTGAGCAAGAGAACCTGGGTTCAAATTCTAACTTTAAGTTTACTACCTGGTGACCTTAGGCAAATTATTATGCCTATATAGGACTCAGTTTGTACATCTGAACATGAAAAGGTTGAACAGAATCTCTAAATTCTTCCTTAGCTCTACATCTCTAACATTCTTTGATGCTTGCTCGAGATGAAGTGTCATAGGGTTGGCATGTGTGGTTATTCTAGCCACAGAGTCATATGATCAGAAGTACTGATCTGAGAAATATTCATGTGTCTTCTGAATTACAGAATTCAGTAAATTAATTTAACTATACTTTTAGAGTTAGAAAAAATTTCAGTTGAAGATTATGGAAGTTGTTTTCACTTGCCAACTTATCTGCCAACATATTTCATAATGCTACTGAAATGAAAATTGAATTATCTGATAATTGTCAGGGCACTAAATTTCACCTAACGTATCCAATTCTTTGGCTTTTTCATTTTGTCTAAACAGATAGACTCACAAAAAACACAGTTGAGTTGAAAAAAAAAGTAATGAATATTGGAGGGGATGTGGCAAAATTGGGACATTAATGCATTGCTGGTGGAGTTGTGAATTGATCCAACCAAAAAGATCACAAGGAAAAAGACTTGTACAAGAATATTCATAGCTGCGCTCTTTGTGGTGGCCAAAAATTGGAAAATGAGGGGATGCCCTTCAATTGGGGAATGGCTAAACAAATTGTGTTATATGTTGGTGATGGAATACTATTATGCTAAAAAGAATCATAAGCTGGAGGAATTCCATGTGAATTGGAACAACCTCCAGGAATTGATAGAGAGTGAGAGGAGCAGAACCAGGAGAACATTGTACACAGAGAGTAATGTCAATAATATGTTTTGAGGATCTTTTTGCTGAAAAAAATTAATTTACCACAACTTATCACATAATTTATAACTAATATAACTATGATATCACTGATATCATAGTTATATTTTCATAATACAAAACTAACACATTATAATTTATTTTAATCAACAAATATCCATGAATAGCATTTTATTTTATTTTTTATATTTATTTTTATGTTGCTAACAAATGGTAATAAAGTATCAATTAATTTGAATAAATTATGAGATAATTATTTGCACAGATTGCTTTATGAAAGATGGGGAAGGTATAGCAATTAAAAAAAGGGGGGGGGAAGCACGAAATAGAGTTTAGAAATTACTGGCCTAAGCAAAAGGAGAAGGCTCAAGAGACAGAAGAGGACAGGGCAATAATGGGGGTATGGTAAGAACAGTCATTCATTGTACTAGGGGATAATAAATAAAGATTAGAAATGGAAAGAGAGATCAGAGAAGAGCTCAATATCACACTCAGTAGCTGCTTTTTTCTTTTATTGGAAATCTCTTCAGCAACACCTAGCCTGGGGACTCACTTTTTTTTTTATATTGGTTCTGAAATTATTACTCAATTTCAATAAATATTTATTCTGATCAGAGGAAAAAATATTTTTTTATAGGTTCAATCGCCATTAAAAAGAGAACTGGATTAAGTAGAAAACCACACTCTCTTGCACTGTTAAATGAGAGCATTCACTGTTCTATAACTCTCCCTGCTCCTGATACATACTTATATTTTCAAGTACATGCTCTGGAACATTTGGTCTTATAGAAATTTCTGTTTCATTTTCTCCCCATCAAGGCATGTCACAGAGATCATGAAGGGCAAATGTTAATAGCTTCACCTTAGAAATAGCACTGAAAACCTTTTGAGTTAGGTCAAATGCCATGCAGGGAGATTGCTGTGACAATGGGGCATTTGTAGATATTTCCTATCTCATCTTTTCTTCTGAAATCAATCCATTTTTAAGGCTCTGTAGTAACTCTGGGAAATCTCTTATCAGTTATTCCTGAACATTTTTCAAAAGTGTTGGGTGTGGGAAGGGGAGACAAGAGAGAGGTCAAAAGGAGGAAGAAGGGAAAATGATAAAACTGGCTTAGTCTTTCCAGAAATTAGGAAGGTAAGTAGAGACATTACCTCTATTCTCCCAGCAATAAAATGCCTTCTCTGCAGTCTTTCCATGTGGGTGGCCTGTAGTTGTCTATATAACCCCATACCTACAACAAGAAATTTTGTAGGGCCTAAGATTCCAGTTAATGCCAGATAATTAATTAATTGACCAATCAACTAACAAGCATATATTTAGATAATAACAGTAGCTAGCATTTATATAGTGTTTAAGGTTTGCAATGAGCTAAACTTTTCATTTGATCCTCACAACAACCCTTTGAGATAAGTGCTGTTATTATCTTCTTTTTACAGATGAGGAAACTGAGGTTGAGAGAAGTTAAGTGACTTCCCCAGGTCATATAACTAGCAAGTGTCAGGGTTTGAATTTGGCACATGCTGACTCCAGGTCATATCCACTAGACTTGGTATCATCCTTACAAGCCACCTGCTTCACACTTTATGACTATGAATGCTTCTATACTGCATCCATGACTTTTAAAATGTTTTATGAGTGCCTCATAGTTTTTATGGGGCACCTACATGGCACAGTGGATAGAGTGCCAGGACTAGAATCAGGAAGACTTATCTTCCTGAGTTTAAATCTAGTCTCAGACATTTACTAACTGTGTGACCCTGGGCAAGTTATTTAACCCTCTTTGTCTCAGTTCCTTGTCTATAAAATTAAGGAAATAGCAAACCACTCCAGTATCTTTTTATTAATTGAAAATTTTTATTTAATTAATTTAGAATGTTTTAGAATGGTTACATGATTCATGTTCCTTCCCTCCCATTCCTCCCCTTCCCAGTAGCAGACGTGCAATTCCACTGGGTTTTATATATACACTTCAGTATCTTTGCCAAGAAAATCTTAAATGGGATGACTTTTAAGACAGGACACACTCACAGGACTAAACAAAAACAATTCAGCATCCAAATGGAGATGCCTAGCCAGCATTTGGAGATATAGTAGTGGACCTAAGCAGAGAGATGAAGGCTAGATAATTAGATTATGAGATTAATTTGTAGACATGATAGTTAATTCCATTGAAGCTGATTAGATCACTGATGTGGCAGGTACAGAAGAGAAAAGATTCCAGGACAGACCCCTGAGAAACCTTCTAGACTATATCTAGAGGAATGCTCAGGGCATGAATGATAACAGTGTAAAGGAGGCTGAGAAGGATTTATAAAACAGGCAGGAAGATGATGTTGACAGGGCTGCCTCACAAAAGCCTAGGGAGGAGAAAGTACCCAGGAGGAGCATTTGTGCAGCAGTACCAATTGTTTGAAGAATAATAGGGATTGAGAAAGGGCTATTGGATTTAGCCATTAAGAGAATGTTGGTGGTTTGGGATAGAACCCTTTCAATAAAGTGGTTTCAACTGAGATCCTGCCCTGCATCCCTTGTCCATCAAAACCCTTCTCACAAAGAAGAAAAATAGTTTGGAAAAACTGGCCAACTAAGCAACCACCTAACTATTTCTGCACCATTTCATGAATAGTACCCATTCCTCCCTCCCTCCCGTCTCTCTACCAACAGCACGAGAGCATATTTTGACATCTGTTTTCTGTAATCACAATCGGCTATTATAATTAATCTGAGTTCAGCTGCCTTTTAATGTTGATTTCATTTACATCATTATTATATCCATTGTGATGGTGGTTCTGTTTTTGCTTTCTTCATGCTGTGTCTAGACAATTATTTCCGTATTTCTCTGAATTCCACATATTTGTCTTTTTCTTTAGTGTAACAATATTTAATTATATTCACATACTATCATTTATTCAACCATTCTTCAATCCTTTGCCACAAATTGTTTCTAGTTTTGTTTTTCTTTGTTTTTGCTACCACAAAAAGTGATGCTATGAGTACTTTGTGATATATAAAAACTTTCTGCCTTTGACTATCTTGGTCTGTGTGCCCAGGAATGAGATGGCTACATTAAAAAAGAATGATCTTTCACAGTAAGTCAGGAAACAAAGACTGATTAAGCGCCCACTGTAGTCCAGGCACTGGGTTAAGTGCGGAGCATAATTTCAAATTGTTTCCCATAACCATCATACCAATTCAGAGCTGTGAAGAGTGCCTGGCTTTCCTTTCACACATTCTACATTTCTTCCAAACTGTACACTAGGTGTTGTCCTAAATATGGTGTTATATCTTGTACCTCCTAACATTTCCTGGAGCCTTATAGTATCTGTGGAATGAAGTCTGCCTTCAAAATCCTCATGTTCTTTCAAGGTTCACCCTCGATTTTGCTTCATGAAGGATTATCTCCTAACTCTCCCTCCTTCTGTTAATGCCTTTCCACTGTCAAATTATTTTTGCATTCATTTGCATTGTATTTTGTACATATGATATCTTATAATTAAGTGTAAACTCAAGGAGGGTAGGCATTATTTTATCATTGCCTTTATAAACACACAGTTCTTCATCTTCAAATCATTAGGTTAATGCATAGTGATTTCAATTGTGAAGGACTTCAATCTAAAACACATACATGTATAGTCAAAATCTCTAAGGCTGAGAAACAATAGGAATAACAACTAGTTTTCGTATAGTGCTCCAAGGTTTACATAACAGCACTTTATATATGTTATTGCATTTGTTCCTCCATATTACCTTGTAAGGAGACTGCTAGATGACTCACTGGATAGAGTTAGGACATAAGTCCAAATCTGCCCTCACAACCTAGTTCTGTGACCTTGGACAAGTCACTTGACCTCTGTTTGCTTTCATACTCCGGAGTAGGAAATGGCAAAACACTCCAGTATCTTTGCCAAGAAATCCCATGGACGATATGATCCACAGGGTCAAGAAGAATGGGATATAACCCCACCGACAATGACTTTGTAAGGCAGGTGTTATCATCATTTCTGTTTTGCAAATGAGGAATTGAAGCATAAATGACTTGCTTAGAGTCATATAACTGGTCTGTTTCCAAGGAAGGATTAAAACTTGGGTGTTCTTGACTAGTATTCTGTGCACCAAGCTTCCATAATCTCCTAGATAAGCCTAAGAGTACTGCTCAAAACCCAGAGAGGCTAACTGACCAGTCATCACAAAGCTAAACCTTCTGTATTCTAAATGTAGGATTCTATCCTTTATGCCTTGATGTCTTGGAATATTAAGTTTATTAAACTATATATATATATATATATATATATATATATATATATTTGGATTGAATAGAATTATATTGGGTCGAATTTCAGTTAGGAGAGGTTGAGGTTCTTACTTTAGGCTCATAGATTTAGCCTGGATTTTAAGACTGGAAAGAATTCAAGTTTCATAAATACTTTGCATAACTCTAAGCATAGTTTATGGTCTGGGAGAATTTGGAGCCACAATTTCTTTGGACTCCTGGAATGCTGTGGTCATCACTGAGGACAAAAAATAAATTGATACATCATTGATGACTAGTGGAATAGAAAGAGGGACTTAATGTCAGGAAGAACTAGGTTCAAGTCTCAGCTCTGACACATACTGGCAATGTGATAAAGACAATTCATTTAACCTCTCTGTGGTCTAGGTCACCCTTTAAGTTACTGAGAAGATGCATCAACAGAGGAATTTCCTCATCTGAGAATTCCCACTACTAATGAAATCACAGGTCCAGTCCCTATTCTCATGATATGCATATATTTGTGCCTTCAGATTTGCTTTTATCATTATGTTCCTATTTCTCAGGAATTAACTTTCCTGTAACTCTAGCCATATAACCCCTTGCCCATCCAGATACAGGACTCATATCTCACTGTTTATAACTACTACTTCCACTCAGAAGATAAATTCTGTATAAGACCTCAGGAAAACTCAATCATGACTTCAGTCTAGAGGCATATTTATTTAGACACATCACTCACATATTTCTGTTTGGGATAATGAATGATACCATATACATTCCTTTTCCTCCTTTCTGGTAGGTCTTGCATTCTCTTCATTGCTGATAGTAATATTTGTTGATGCATAGACCCATCTGGCTGCCCAGAATAGAGGCAAGAAAGGACACCCTTTGTTCATTGACTTAGGGATTTGTTGAATATACTGGACCCAGACTTACTCTGGAAATAGCATAGGGAAATTCAGTTCTGGATAGGCAACCCTCAGAACCTAATCAATCATTATTTCAAAAAGGAATAAGTTATAAAAGTGCTGCCTTGTGGAGTCTTGAGTAACAAATAGAAACAATTATGAAAAGGAGAGCAAATGAGGGCTATCTACAGAAGGTGTGACATATGCAGAGAACTCACCAAGCAAGTTAGTTGTTTTGTTTTGTTTTGTTTTAATGTATAAAGGTGAAAGCAAGGGCAAGTAAAAGAGAATGCAAACAAAAGCATGGCACAATACTGTAAGTGTGTGTTAAAACTCAATAGAAAGACTAGGAGACTAGCTAGAGAAGAAAGTTTGGGACAGTTTTTCTTTTGAGTAATGTTTAGAGGGAAAAAGAAGATGACAAATGAAGGAGTAGTGTTTGGGGGTGGGCAGAATAATGATAATTGAATATAGAAGAAAATAAGAGGTGCTTTATTTATTCATTTATCACATTTATTTCCTCTGCGAAGGAAAATGATCTTTAGATTAGAAAGGATAAAACAAAATGGTTTAATACAGAACTGATATGTAAGAAAAAGATGATAGTAAAAAAAAAAAAACATTTTACTGCCCTTGATGAATTAAAGTTAGTTGGCCCAGATGAACCTCATCCTTGGCTACTAAAAGAAGTAGCAGTTGTAATTACAGAGCCACAATCAGTGATATTTGACAGATTCTGGAGCACAGGACAAAACCACTGCAAGATGGAAATCATCAAGTGGTGTCCCAACTGTCAAGAAAGAGAAAAGAAGGGAAACTACAAACTTAAGGTCAATGAGTTCACTTTGGGGAAATTTTAGAAGTCTTATTAAAGAAACATTATTAGTGGGTATTTGCAAAAGGAAATGATTTTTATAGAAAGCCAGCATGACTATTTCAATATCCTTCATGCCAGGTTAATCTTATGTCCTTATAACACATTACTAAACTAGCAGATCAGAGGAATGCCTTAGGTTTTTTTTTTCCTAGATTTTAGTGAAGCATTGATTAAAGTAACTCTTATTATTTTCATAGGGGGAAAGGACAGAAATAAGGACTACATAAAAGCGGAATAGACTTGGAACTTGTTGAATGTCTGGGTGCAAGAGATATTTATACTTAATTGGATGGCACCTTGTCAAGAGGTCTCCATTGAAATGCCCCAGGGATCTGTGCTTGTACTTATGTTGTTTTGACATTTTCTAACCAATGGCTACAATAAAGGCATTGATGATATTTCAATCAAATTTTCAGCTAGCCAAAGCCTGGAAGAATAATTAGCATAGTAGATGACAGTATGGATGCAAAACATTCTGCATAGGTTACTGAATATAGTCTAATAATAAGACTAAATATAAAGTCTAACACTTGGGTTCAAGAAATTTGCTTCCCAAGCACAATTTTGGGAGGAAGGTTTAGGCAGTGCTTGGCACATGCATGCAAGTGCTAAACAAATGTTTATTGATTGGTTGGTTGATTGCATAGCTAGTTCAATATCGGTTAATGTGATCTGACAATCTAAAAAGTGAATGCCATCTTGAACTGCTTCAAGAGAGACACAGTGTCCAAGAATAAGAAAGAAGTGATTTGATTTTGTATCCCATCTAAATCAGACCACTTCCAAATATTGTGTTCATATCTGAATTCCTATTCTTTTGGGATAGGGAGGACATTGTTAAGCAAGAGACCTTTCAGAGGAAGATGAGGACCTGGAATTCATACCATTGAAGATCAGTAAAAAGAGGCTGAGATATTGGAATTGGAAAAGAAGCCTCACAGTGGTTACTGCTTCCTGCCATTAGCTATTTAATGAGATACTAGTCATAGGAAGAGAGGACTTACTTGTTCTATTTATAGTCAGAGGACAGAAACAAAAGCAATGAGCAAAAATTGCATAGGGGAAATTTAAGGTTTGATTTCAGAAAACAAACTCCCTCAAATTAGAATTTTCTTTTTTTTTAATAATAATTGGCATTTATATAGAAGGTTTACAAAGCACTTTATATACATTCTCATTGTATCCTCACAACAACCCTGTGAAATAGATGTTATTATTGTAGTCATCGTACAGAAGAGGAAAATGAGGCATAAAGGTTAAATGACTCACATACCTGAGGTCACACTCCCAAATCCAGGGCTCTAGTCACAGAACTACCTCCTATCAGATAACATAGATGTAAAGTAAAGGTATGCAAAGAACAATCTACCTATCTATACACATATACATATGTATAAATGCATGTACATATATTACCTCATTTGACTATAATAAGAGAATAAATAGGATCAAACATTTTTTTTAACTTTCTCTGAAGAAAGTTTTATGGAAATCAGAGGTACCATTATGCCTAGCTTTTCCTTCTCATGTCTCCAGCATACACTGTCCACTCTCCTCTCTGGTGATCTGTCCAATTAATTGGACTGCACAGTTTGAGCCTTCGAGGATCAAGGGATCTGCCTCCCAGAAAGCCAGTGAGTCCTACTCAATCTTCTATGTCTCAATCAACCTTTTTCATGTTTCTCTTGCTTTCTGTGCTTGGATATCGAACTTTCCACAGAGCTCTGGTCTTTTCTTAGCAAATGCTTGGAAATCTTCTATTTTGTTGAATGCCCATACTTTCCCCTGGAAGTATATAGTCAGTTTTGCTGGGTAGTTGATTCTTGGTTGGAGACCCAGCTCTCTTGCCTTTCTAAATATCGTGTTCCATGCTTTGCGGTCTCTTAGTGTGTTAGCCGCTAAGTCGTGTGTGATCCTTATGGGAGCCCCCTTATATCTGAAGCTCCTCTTCTTGTAGGATTTTCTCCTTTTCTTGGAAGCTCTTGAATTTGGCAATTACATTCCTAGGGGTTGTCTTTTGGGGATTTAGTATAGAGGGTGTTCTATGAACCCTTTCTATTTCTATTTTGCCCCCTTGCTCCAGAACGTGGGGGCAATTTTCTTTTATAATCTCCTGTAGAATAATATCGAGTTCATTGTTTATCTCTGGTTTTTCAGGGAGACCGATAATTTGGAGGTTTTCTCTTCTCCCTCCGTTTTCAAGATCGGTGACCTTCTCAGTGAGATATTTTATGTTTTCTTCTAATTCATTAATTTTTTGGGTTTGCTTTATTGATTCTTGCTGTTTTATGATCTCACTTTCTTCGAATTGCTTGATTCTGGTCGTTAGGGACTGGTTTTGCTTTTCAGCTTTATCTGCCCTTCTATTGGATGCTTCGAGTTCTTTTTCCAATTGAGCAGTCTTATCTGTCAGATTGCTGATCTCTTTCTCCCATTTTTCTTTCCAGGTTTCCATCTTTTGGATAAGTTCCAGTTTGAGATCTTCCAGAGCTTATTGATAGTTTCTATTTTGGGAGGCACGTTCTGATTTTTTTTGGATTTCCTCCTCATTCTCCTCTTTTCCTTGGGTACTTCCACCATAAAAGTTTTCAATAGTCACTTTTTTCCCTTTCTTCCTGGAGGCTTGATTTTGGGCCATGTGAGCCATCCCTTTGGTGGTTTTATTCCCCTTTCCTTTTTGGTCTGGGGTCTGGGTTATATGGGCGGTTTTTCTGTGAATTTAGGTTGCTTCAGACTAGTTCTTCCCAGCCTTCGAGGCTTCTTAGAGCGCTGAGTCCCTGATCACAGCCACACTGCCCAGGTGTTCAGCTCCGCCCAGATAATCAGCTTGTGGTTTGCCCCTGGTGTTTAGCTCCATGGAGATGTTCAGCGCAGCCTCCCCAAGTACAGCTCTGCTGACCCCCGTAATCAGCACCAGGTTCTCCAGTGAAACCGCCCTGAGATGTTTTTTCCTGGCAGTCCCCAGATCCCAAGGACCCTGGAGTGCCCCCCCGCCCAGACAGAGATGTTCCCCACTCACTCGCTGTCCTGGTGAGTGCTCAGGTAGCTCACTCTGGTTTGGTGGGGGAAGTGGGGGGGGAGGGTGGCTCAGTTCACTTTTCTGTGCAAGCTTTTCCTCCTTCTTATTATAGTGTGGAAATGTTCAAGCCCCACGTACCTTCACCTTTGTGGGATACTAGGGAATCCTGTTCCGCCAAAGGTGATTTTTATGCTCCTTTGATGTAGTCTATTTCGTTCGGTGCCAGGGAGAGGAAGCGTGTGGCGTCTAGATTGCAGCCATGATTACCCGGAAGTCTCTCAAATTAGAATTTTCTAAAAGTAAAATGGGTTACCTCTGAAGGTAGTGTATTCCCCTCAGTAGAGGAATCCAAGAAAAGGCTCCATTGACAACTTGTGGAGCTTGCAAAGGCTAGGAATCTTCTTCAGATATGGGTTGATCCTTTTCTAGTACTGAAACTCAGGCATGCTTTTACTGAAAGGGTGAATGAGTTGGTTCAACAATGGAGAAGATTCTGACCTATCTCTACCCATTTGATTTTAGTGGCATTCTCAGAGTATCATAGAGTTCATGAAGATGAGGTATGGGCCAAGTTTTGTAGAATAACAGGGCTAATGGGAAGGAATATTGGAGGTATAATTTTCACTTGATTCTGTGTGCAGTATTACAATAAGTTATGAAAATAGTTCATGAAGTCCTCGACCTCCTGAGAGACATGTTGATTTGAGTTCAATTCCATATCTGATATTACACTATGTGCATGGCCGTGGGTAAGTTTCTGAATTTCTGTTTCTCTCATATTCTTCAACTGTAAAACTCAGACAATTCCTTTACTACCTGTCTTATTGGGTACTTTTGCAGTTCAAATCTTAAAACACTATAAATGCCAACAGAGGAGGGGGAAGTTGTTTGCTTTTAAAATGTCATTAGTCTTCTAAATCTTAATGTAGTTATTTCGAAAACTTTGGAATTAGAACCTAATCACCAGTCCCTCAGTCTAATACAATCACTTTTCCTGCTTAAATCATATGTAGCTCCCCCCCCTTCACTTGAAGGAGAAATAAAAATGAATAGGTAAGAAGAAAAGGACAGATTGTATTTGCACTGAAAATGCAGAAAAATCTTCCATAATAATAATCCATTGATGAAGTCTTACTCTGATACCTAATCCTGATATAGTAATCATCCTGGGGTCTTAAATATTATGCCAGGAGATGGCAAAGTCTTATAGATCATGGTAAGGTAAAAATGTTTCTTCATCAGGACCAGCAATGGAATGTGTATCCAGCTTCCAATGGACAGACTAGCTAAATACAGAGAAACACCATCCCTAAAAATAATCGCCTTTCCTTCTTTCCTTCCTTCCTTCTCAAAAAATAAATTGAATTTAGGTTTCTATTGTTCAAGTTATAATTGTGATCTTCATTGATAAATACAGAACAAGCATATTAAATACAGATTTTTGAAGGAGTAATAGTCAAAATATAGATAAGAAAAATGTAGATCCTAAAGCAAAGACATAGATTTGATCCTATAGGCATCACTTTGACATAGTAGAATGTAATTTATTTGAGACCAGAAACTGTATTGTTGTTATTATATATCTTGTCTTGAAATCAAAGCCATTATGTTTGGCAGATCAGATTGTTCAGTTCCATTAAATCAGTTGTGCAGCTGAGAAAACATCATTTTAAAAGACAATTCCCACAACTTAAGAAATTAAAGTATGTGATATTAAAATAGGAAATTAGAGGACATTTCATGTGTGAGAAGTCAGGATGTCTGCTAAGGTCAAGTGTTTTCTGGATGTCTAATTTCTAGATATTCTGTGGTTATAGAATCAAAAGGGAAAGAAAGTAAGAGTATTTATTCAGGCTAGGATAGGTACTTAATGGTCACCTTGATGATATATTCTTTGTTTCACAGACTGCTCATCTCTGCAAAGGATGGGGGAAGATAGTCTCCTATTTTTCTTCATTGGTATTATGCTTGATCTTTGTAATTGTGCAACATATTTTTAATTGCTTTGTGGATATTTCACTTCCATTTACTTTGCTAAAATTATTGTGTGCATCAGCTTTGCTGTTTGTTTTTCTTACTTCACTTTGCATCAGTTCATCTAAGTCTTTCCATGCCTCTCTCTATTCATAATATTTAATGTTTCTTACAAGACAATAATATTCTATACATTCATGGACCAAAATTTATTTTGTCATTCCCCAACTTATGATTGTCTACTTTGCTGCCAATTCTTTCATTCCACAAAAATTGCTACTACAAATATGTTGGTAAATGAAGGCTTTATTATTTTAAATTATTTTCTTAAAGTACATGCCTAGTTGTGGAATCTCTGGGTCATAGAATATGTTGGTTATTTATTTATTTCTATATTACATAGTGCTTTCTAGAATGGATGTACTAATTTAAAACTACACTAACAATGTATGAGTGTGACAGACTAATTCCCTTAAGAATCAGGAGAACAGAGTTTTGGTAACTGGTGTTGCAAACAGTGAAGTTAAACAGCTAAACCATCGTTTATCAATATAATTGTCTTCAGCTAGCAATAAGTAGCTTCTCAAGGCTCTTCAGGATGAACAATCTACTCCACCACCAATGTTGGGCTTCTTATTGAAAGTAACAGCATAACTATTGAAATACATGAGGATACTTTTGACTGGTGAGCCTTCCAATACCATTGATAAAACTGTTGGGATTATAAATTGAACAACATACACTAATGAAAGCTCATCTGTAGTTAACTAATAGAAATTGTTTGTGGTTCTATATCTCGAAAAGGAAACTGGAAAATGCATTGATTCAACCACTTTTGTATTAAAAGGATTTGTTTAGCATTGGAGTACCAGATTAGGTACTACCACAACTTCCCCCAAATTAGAGCTATTCTAAACTGTAATGTATTTCCTTGCGGTGGGGTTAGTCTCCCTTTTTCTAAGTTCTTTAAGAGGGGACTGGATAAATATCTCTAGGGAATATTATACTCTGTATTCCTTTCAGCTATGAGTTGGACTGGAGGGCCATCTAGGGATCTTTCAGTTCTCAGTTCTGTGATGCTATATTTCTGTAATCTTCTGAACAGATTATTTCAATGTTTACAAAACAGTTTTCTCACATCAAACTTTTAATTTAAGTGAAAGGTCAAATGGATTTCAAAACATTGCAAATTTTTCAGTGAGAAATGAATTCTTCATGTCTTCTTGAACAGTAATTCAAAGGAAACTCATTCTTCATTTCTTTTTTACTTATACACCTTTGACTCCAGGCAATTCAGGTTCTTCAGTGTCTTCTACTACCTTTCCCCTACTGACTAATTTATTTTGTCTTTATCAGAGCTGTGAGTAATATTTTAATTTTGTACTTGAATCAATTTTTACAGTCTTGGATTCACAAGAGAGTTCATAGGGTAAAGCTGTCAATGGGATAAAGTGGGTGTCAGGACTGTTTAAGATGTTCATGCTACTAAAGGGTTCACTGCTGTTGGGTAGGTTTGTGGAGTAATTGAGGGCTCCCCTCTTTAAAGACTCCATCCCTAACAGAGAGAGAAGCATCTTTTGGGATAAGCTACTATTTCTGAAAGTGAGGATGAATGGGAAGAAACTTGCCTGAGGTAGAATCTCTGGAAAGAAGAAGAAGGACATTTTGAGAAAGGACAGTTGTTGATTTCCAAATATTAATACTCTAGGGCAAAGGTCCAGTTACCTCATCCTAGTTATGGTTATTTTTTCATATTTTGTTTTAAATATATTTTTCATTTGAGATATGATTCTTCATTCTCTTGTCTGACTTCACAAATCCAATTCATCCTTTTTTCCTTTTTACACATTGATGCATTTTAATAATTATTTTCTATTTTGTTATCCATGTTCTTTCCCTCTATCCCAACTCTGTCCCCTTCCCAAGACAGCAAATAAGAAATTTTATATATGTGTTATCATGCAACACATATATCCATGTTCATCACGTTGTGAAAGGAGATGCATATTGCTGACACTTGAGAAAAATTCATGGAGGCATAATAAATAAGTAAATAGGGAACAGCTGGGTAGTTCAGTGTATTGAAAGCCAGGCCTAGAGTTGGGAAGTCCGGGATTCAAATGTAGCCTCAGACACTTCCCATCTGTGTGGCAAGTCATTTAACTCCCATTGCCTAGCCTTTACCACTCTTCTGCCTTGGAACCAATACATAGTATTGATTCTAAGGTGAAAGGTAAAGGTTTAAAAAATAAGTAAGTAATAAAGTAAGTAAATAAATAAATAAAAATAAAGAATGGTATGCTCCAATATGCATTCAGGGTCCAAAAGGCTCCTTATGTGGCAGTGGATAGCCTTTTTATCATACATCCCTTGAGGTTGTCCTGGATTCTTGCATTGCTGATAATAATTAAGCCATTCACAATTGATCATCATATATTATTGCTGTTACTGTATACAGTGTTCTCCTGGCTCTTCTCACTTCATTTTGCATCATTCTGAATACATCTTTCTACACTTTTTGGTGATTGTATAGTTCATCATTTCTTATGGCAGGAAAGTATTCCATTAGCATCATGTGTTGCAAGTTGTTCAGTAATATAATATATCCTTCAATGCCAAAGTTCTAACTTCTTCACAAAAACCCTTACTAAAATGATTCAGTTACATATTCTTCTACATATTCCTTCTCTAAACATCTGCAGAATTTATTAATCTTCATGCATTGAATTTTTCTCCTTAATTGAATTCTAAAATTACTAAGATGAATTGCATAGAGCCATGATGGCAAATCTATGGCATGCATGCCAAAGATGGCACACAGAGTCCTCTCCGTGGGCCTCTAAAGGTCCCTGGCTTGTCTGGCTAGGAGCCTGGCCCTAGCCCTGAATGTAGGGAGTAGGAAATTCTAGCCTCCCTCAATCATTTCAGAGGCTAAGTGTGGCAGCCCTCATTGGCCCCAGGGGCTGAGCACAGCTGAGACCAAGCCTATAGTGCAACAGGCCCATCCCTGAAAGCAGGGATTGGGGGATCACCTTATGTAGTCAGGGATCAGAGCACACAGTTGGGCGTGGGGCATGGCATGCAATTTGGGGGGGTGAGCATGGCCACAGAGTCCCCAAAAGATTTGCCATCATTAATATAGACTATATATCAAGTGCTCAATAAATGTTGATAAGTAAAATCAATTATCTCAAAGTGACCATGAGGATCATCTTCTACAACTTTCTACCCAGTGACCAAATGGTTTCTTCATCCTGAACATCTTCTAATTCAGAATAAGCTTACATCATTTCCAATAATGGGGAATTCATGGACAACACAACTTGTTTCATTATTGAACAGCTGAAATTGCTAGGAAATACTTATATGTATAAAACTCAAAGTTGTACCCCAATACACTGGGCTTAGCTTTGTACTCTTCAACTACCTAGAACAAAGTCAAATCCAATCAGAGCTTATCAGATAGCAGAAGTCAATAATTATTTCCCTACACAGTCTTCTCTATGCAAGAGAAGAGAGGAGAGGAGAGGAGAAAAGAATAGAGGAGAGGAGAAGAAAGGAGATGAGAACAGAGAAGAGAAGAGAAGAGAAGAGAAGAGAAGAGAAGAGAAGAGAAGAGAAGAGAAGAGAAGAGAAGAGAAGAGAAGAGAAGAGAAGAGAAGAGAAGAGAAGAGAAGAGAAGAGAAGAGAAGGGAGAGGAGGGGAGGGGAGGGGAGAGGAGAGGAGAGGAGAGGAGAGGAGAGGAGAGAATGGAAGAGAGGAGAGGAGAAGAAAGGAGATGAAAAGAAGTGATCTAATCCAACTCTTTGATCTTACATATAAGGATATAAAATCCAGAGTCTTAAAGTGACTTTCTGAAGGCCATGCTGGCAATCCTTGACCTAGAGATCATGTAACCAAATGTCAAATACAGTACTACTTCCACTATAAAATAATTCCTTCCATTTCTCTTCTCCCTTCCTTAGAACACTTTACATGTCAGGAGTAATGGATAATAACCAAAAATGTTATTTGGATTAATAAACATTCACTACATCATATAAACCAAGAGTCCAATTTTGCCCAGAATTCTGGAAGCCTTACTCACAACTCTTTGTTGAGCATTTCTAGTGATGGAAATTCATTCTCTTATACTTACGCACACTGTACTTTTGGGAACCTGGAAGATCGTTAGGAAGGATTTACACACAGTGAGCTGAAATATGGTTCCTCATAACTTCTCTCCTCTGTTTTTTTTTTTTCTGGCCAAGAAAGTTAAATTATATCAATCTTATCTCCCTTGTGATTGCATATAGATGTTTTTGTCCAGACTCCATATTTATTAAAGATAGTAACCCACTCTATCCATGAAAATTTCTTAAGTTAATTATTTTAGAGAATTGCCTGACAGCAGTGAAAGTTCAAGAGACTTTCCCAGAGCCATTAGATGTGATTATTTGTCACAGGCAGGGTTCAAACCCAGATCTTCATATCTCCAAGTGTTGCTCTTCACTCCTTTGACTTCATTGTCTCTCTTATCACAGCATAACCTGCATTTAAAGGATGTATATCATGATATACCCCCCCCCCCGTCCCACAAACATCTCATCTCCAAACTAAATATCCCCAATTCCTTTAACTTTTTTTTTCATGTCACACTGTGTGTCCTCTTCCACATATCCTAGATGGCCCTCAGCTTGTCAATCAAAAATTTTTCCAAATGTGATACCACTACTGAAACTGGCTATAGTATTCCAGATGCTATCTCATCAAGGAATTTAGCAGTGAGAACATCCCTTGCTTACATCCTCTTGTCTCTTGTGATAACATTCCTGAAATCATCTCCCCTAACTGGGACTATTGCCAGAGACACTTAACAGTTATCCCTGTCTCCAATGTCTCCAACCCATATTTCATACAGCAACTAAATTAATAGCTCTGAAACAGAGATCTAATTATACCATCCTGATATTTAATTTTTTAAATGATTCTCTATTGCTTTTAGAATAAAACACAATTGTTTAAGACTAGAATTTAAAGCTCTTTACAACCTAGATCCCACCTTTAGTCATGCTAATCCTCACCTTTTTGCTTTTCATTATACTCCAAATAATCTGATTCCCTCCCCCCCCCCACCAATATAACAATGCATTTCCCACCTCTGGACATTTGCACAAGATGGTTCTCATGCCAGGTAAGCACTTCCTTTATCATTTCTTCATCTTAAAATTCTCTACTTCCTTCAAGGCAGCTCAGATACCTGCTACACAAGCATTTTCCATATAACTTGTCAAAAGTTATTAGTACCCTTTCTTGAAATTAGTCTGTTCTAATAGTTTATATATATACAATTAACTAATTTGTAGATAGACTATATCCTCCCAAGAGAGTGTAAATTTCCTATGTGCAAGGACTGCTTTATTTTTGTCTTTGCATTCCCTCATAATGCCTTGCACGTGATAAAAACTTAATAAACATTCTTTAGCAACTTGCCTATTCTGGACATTATCCTGCTAACTAACCCTGAGATTATATTATTTTACTGTCCTGTATAACATGAGTAATTAGAGGATACTTTTAGTCTATTATACATGTCTACTAACATGGTGATACTTGCTTTTGCAGTCAGCAATCGGGGACTTTTTTTTAATTTTATTTTTTGGCCTTTATTTGCCTGTGCTAAGGACTATTTCCTATTATTTAAAATGCTTATAAATCATAGAGTTGAAACCAGAAAGGGAATGGAGCCCTGAGAGCAAATAGATTGGTTTCATCCCCTCTATCATGCTTTGCTGTGATTTAGGGGACAAAATGAGAGAAAGTCTCATTAAAGGTCATAGTCAATCACAATTCATCAAGGAAATCCACCTCATACATAACATTTTTTTCTCTACTTGACTGCTAATCTCAGAAAACAATGAAAAATGTCTGGTATTCCCTTTATGCCTCTTTCTAAGACATGAATAGATTGACTAATAAATTTTTGCCACCAATATACTTATATGGCTTGAGACCTTTTTTATCTTGGAATTTTTGAGTGAATACATTCAAACATCACAAACTGGAAATAATGATGTTGAAAATGTTCTATTTAGTGGAAAATTTTACTTAAAATGCATGAGGCACATTTTAAAATATTTATTGTTTTTTTTATTTATGAATACACATACTGTCACCATTTTCAACTTCCTTCAGTAACTCCAGCTAAATACTGACAGAATTACTAAGAAGGAGGCCTGTTATATTGATTTTAGTCAACAGGAAAAAATGGTTTCTAATTGCTGCATCATTTGTTGGTGCAGAAGAATAGGAATATAGAAATAGGCTTTTAAGTTTAAGGCTGGAAGGGAACTTTGAGACCCTCAAATGCCATTATTTCATTTTACAGATGAGGAAAGTGAAGAACAGGGAAGTAATTTGTTAGGGTTACATGATTAGTAGGGATGTGAAGTAAGATCTGCATTCAGATTTTACATATTCCTAGTCTAGCACCATCTGTTACTCTAAATCTATCATTGTAATAAAAAACCCAATACACCTGCAAATGTTTTCTGAATGCAGAACATCCAATGGGCAAAATTTCATCCTTGCTCTGATGGAATATCAGAAACTTAGATCTCAAAGCCCTCAATCAGTAAATTGAGACCAACATGGAAGAGAAAGCTCATGGGAGCCCACACAGACATAAAAAAAAAATCAAGTTCTATTTTTACTTTTAGGTTAGATTAGCTTCAACAGTCCTTGGCTGGTTAAATTCTTCACTGAAGGAGAATGCTACACCAATGTGTCTTCTGTTGTAGTGGTTCCTCATCTCAATCATCTGGAGTAAATGGCATATCTATACCATGAACTAGTATGTTTGTGTGTGTTTACATGATATATGCATGTCTATTGTAAAGATTAAATTGTAATCCCTTGATTGTAACAATGAAGGTACTTAGCTCTTCCTTTATTGGGAAGATTGAATTGTAATCCCCAATCTATTTTTATATTTTAATCACCAAAGTGATAACTCAGTATTTGAAGTAGATCCATCCATTTTAATCTACAAAAAAGTAACTAACTACTAAAAAGTGCAACCTAACTATTAAAGGTGCAAAATAACTACAAAAGATGTGATCTAAACAAAAAGGTATAATCTAACCAAAAAATATGTGAACACCCATTTCATACATTGAATGGGCAGTCCTGGAGAGGAACATCTACTGTGATTGGTAGATGTACAATTTAAGGGAGGTGACACAAGAGAAAAAGATCTTTAAATAGAGGAAACAGGCACACAAGGATGGATCAATCAATATAGAGAAGAAGAGTCACTTAGAGGAGAGCCCTGAAGACAGACACTTGAGGAGGGGCTGGAAAACAGACACTCAGACTTGGAGTGAAGACACTTGGCTGTGGAAATGGACCCCTGGAGGAGCTTGTGCAGGAGACCTCAGACTGCTTTCCTTTTAGATACTCACTGTGGTGAGTGGAAAGGCTGACTTAGTTTCCTTGCCCTTTCTGGAGGTGTGAACCTCTGAGAAAGACCCATTGCTTTGAGACTCCTTTCTCCTTGCTGGAGCTTGGAATTTCTACCTGACTCTGAGGAAGCAGAGCTCTCTCTCTCTCCCCTTTTCTCTCTTCCCTAATATCTTCCCTCTATTGTAAATAAACTACCATAAATTCCATTTACTCGAGTAATTCATTTTGGGATTCAGTAATTAAATCCCTGGCGACCACCAATTTAATAATTCAGTCCAACCGTAAAAATTTAACAATTTATACATGTATATGTTAGATATAGGTAGCTTAATGCAGATCTATTTATGTCTAAATACTTACCTTTTAAAAATAGTGTCTCTCTTGCTTTTCTGAATCTTCAGTGTCTGGTACACTGTTTTTCACATAACAAATTTTTATTTTAATTAATTAATTCTTCCACACATCCATTCATTAATACATCAATTAAATAGAAAGATAATATAAGCTTTTTGAGGGCAAGGGAGATCTCACTTTAGTATTTGTATCTCTAGAACCTAGCACCATGATTGGCACATAATAGGAACCTAACTAATGCTAATTGATTAGTTGATTGATTGATGATGAACAGATGTCCAGCACAAACTCCTCCAAATACACACACATTCTCAAACCCACTTTTTATGCTCAAGTTTTCCCAGTAATGATATCTGACTACAAATCATGAATCATCACAGTTTCCAAAGAATCAAGTTTTAGACAACCAAAAGAATAATGGGGAAGAGGCAACAATATATTAATGTCCAACGTGTATTTCTTCAAATAATTTTAAAAGACCTAAAAGAAGTTTTCCAGTGCATTGGGCACATCCGGTTTTCAAATTTCATAGAATGAAAGGGACAAAGATGGCATTGGAGGAAAGCATATATGTGGGGTTGTAATCTGTACCTATACAAAGAATAATACTATAAGATATCTACCAGAATTGTCACTTATACTTGGATAAATAACCTAATTGTTGGATCCTAATTTCCTCATCTATAAAAATAGATTCCTACTTCCTACTTGGCTCACCAATCATTAAGATTTTAACAATAGTAGCAGTAATAACAAATTCAATCACATTTTATAGTTCATGAAACCATTTCCTCATTTTGACTCTAAGTCAATAGAATAAATTTGTTTTTACTTGTGTATTTTTTAAATTTTTTAATTGTAGTTTCATTGATATGAACTGTTGATAAGGATACTTCCTTCACCAATTCTCATTGGCACCTGCTCTGAAGTTCATAATTTCAGAAAGTTGCCTGGGGTAATGAGAGGTTAAATGACTTGCCCAGAATTACAGTCTTATATGTCAGAAAGCAGGATTTTGAATCCAGGTCTTTGTGGCTTCTAGAGCAGCTCTTCATCTATCATGACACAATCTTTCACGTGTAAATATCACTAACAATCATTTTCCAAATGAAAAATGGAGACTCATGAAGGGCAAATGATTTGTTCAAATTTGCACAGTAATGACAGGGAAGGATGAGCAGAACACTAGGAGTGAATACTGGGGTCAGTCCCTTGTTACATTTTCCTTATCCTACACCAAAGCCTTCTTTTTTCCCAGGTAAAGGCCCTTTAATTTTTCCATTATTCTTCAGGGCCAAGTAACCTCAAATATACTTAAGATGTCACTGTATTTCATATCTAAGTGCTTTTTCCTCTGAATTCATTTAAACAATTTTAAAGGCTGTAAAACCAACAAATTATCCTGAATTGTACTCCTTGAGTAAAAATTGCGAAATTAATTTTATCAGTATAACCTGTTTCACAACAGTTTCCATATGCTTTATATGGATTATATAAAGCATATATTTGCTTTATATAATACCCACTGTTGAAGATTCCTTCTATGTAGGATTATTATGGATACATCCGGTATTGTTAAAGAATCCAAAACACGCAGAGCATCAAACAGAATGAAAGTGGATGCAAGAGTATCACTTTGTTTGATGTGATGCTCAGTTGCTGGTTATCAATCAAACATTGTAATTTATCCAACAGTGACACTATTTAGATGACTCTGAAATTAGAAGTCTTTATGTGCTGTTATGAATGACAGTAATCATTCTCCAAAGAGAAGAGTAATTTGGAAAAGAAGGTTGATTTAGTTCCCATTGTTCAAGATGATATTTTTGTACATATATATAGCAAATGTGATATTAAGTATTAAGCCAGCAATTTAAAATTATCACAATTTAATGTGTTTGTGGTCTTTCTTTCCCCATAAACCACCTTTGGCAATAAGTATAAGAATATATCTTATGCCAGTAATTCAAAATGTAAGTTTTCCACTAATGGGACTCCACTATGCCTTAGTCAGCTGTTTCATGTATTGTGAAATTCCCTGCCTTCCCCTATCCACCATCATCGATTTTTAGTCCCTTGTAGAATTTAGCAAAATTGATTTTCAGACAATACACATAATCTTCCCCCCTTAAAGTCTGTACTTAAAACCTGGACAGAACTATGACTCCATTGTATACATTTATATATACTTTTCATCTGCATTTGTATCTAAATTTCTAGATCTATATCTAAATCTGTATTTAATGATTGAAATTATCAGGAGACTATATTTCTTAATTTTAAATTAACTTATTAATCAACCACTCAAGACAATCTAAACTGATCAGTTAACTTCCTCTATAATCCAAATTTATGACAAAAAGAGTGTGATTGGATCAAAAGAGTAGAACCAAAGTAGAGTGAACTACTCTCATGCAGGCTGATTTATACCTCTTGTGACTTCACTACTCAGTCCCTTCCCTGGTCATCCCAAGATATCTTTGATTATCAAATACCTACTGAGGAAGTAGACTTAGAAATCCCAACTCCTCCCTTAGTACTTCATTATAGGAAGATCTTTGTTCATAGGTAGAATTCCAACATACCCTTTTTCCCTTGCCACATGGCTGGGTCACTGTAGTCCAACATGGAGACTACTTTGCTGACTTTTTTTACCTAAGAAAGTTTTTGTTTACTGTTGAATAAGGAGCAGGTCTCTACTCTCCCTCAAACAAAAGCCATCCTTGTGAGTGGCCTTGTTGACTGAGAGTAAATTATATATTCTTAAATCTTGGATTTTGAAGTTCAGTCATCTTTCAAGTTAGAGTAAAGAGAATCCAACTAATGAAAGACTTAGTAACTGATCAATACAATTATCCAATGCAAATTAAAAACAACTCTGAGGTACCTCCTCACACCTATCATATTGGATAATGTAACAGAAAAAGAAAATTATTAATGCCAGAAGGGATGTGAATTGGGACACTAATACATTATTGGTGGAATTGTGACCTAATTTATCTATTCTGGAGAAATATTTTGAACTGAGCTCAAAGAATTATAAAACTGTGCATACCTTTTGATACAACAATACCAGTACCTGTTTCATACCCCAAAGAGATCAGAGAAAAGACAAGAGGATCAGTTGTACAATAATATTTATAGCAGCTCTTTTCATTGTGGCAAAGAATTAGAAATCAAGTGATGCACATCAATTGGGACATTGTTGAACAAGTTGTGGCTTATGATTGTAATGGAGTACTATTGTGCTTTAAGAAGTGATAAATAGGATAGTTTCAGAAAAACCTGGAGAAACTTATATGAACTAACTCAAAGTGAAGTGAGAAGAACTAGGAGAACATTGTACATAGTAACAGAAAGAGTGAAAGAATAGTTAACTGTAAAAGATTTAGCTAATTTGTTCATGACAATAATCAAAGATAGTCACAAAGATCTTGTGATGAAAAATTCTATCTGCAGATAGAACTGATGAACTCTGAATACTTTCTTACTTTATTTTTCTTTTTTCTTTTTTTGTCTTTACTTTTGCAGCATGGCTAACATAGAAATATATTTTGCATGACTTCACATGTAAAATCATTATCAAAGTTTTTGCCTTCTCAAGGGAAAGGGAAGAAGGAAGGGGGAGAATTTGTAATTCAAAATTGGAAAAAGGATTTTAATTTTATATGTTTAATTGAGAAATGTTTAACAAAATAAAAGATATTAAAAAGAAACAAATATACAATATTCCAAGACAATTTTCAAAGGACTCAGGAAAAATTATATCTGCCTCCAGATAGAGAACTGATATTGTTAGAGTGCATTTTGGGACATTAATAGGTGATTTTTTTCTTTTTCCTTTCTTTCTCTTTTTTTGGAATATGGCTAGTATTAAAATGTTTTACATTACTTCAAAAGTATAATGGACATCATATTTCCTGCCTTTTCAATGGGTGGGGGAGAGAGGGAAAGCATTTGAAACTGAAAAGAGAAATATTTTTATGTGATACTTAAAACTGAAAATAATGATCTAGATATGATCTGAACATAATAGACTGCATCAGATTTCTTCACCACTTTGTCCCTGAATGTATGCCTTCTGAATACATAACAACATATTAATATTCCTCCTTTATATCTCTGATTCCTTCCTCCAGTTCCAAGAACAAAATCAATCTATAATACAAAAACACTCTTGCCAATCACTCTCCTATATATGTATTATCTGTCTCTGTTAGAATATAAGCTTTTTGAAGACAGTGACTGTATTTTTTCCTTATATTTGTGATATCCGCAATATTTTATAGTACCTGACAGACAGAAAGTACTTAATAAAAATTTTCCATTCCATTATATACTATTCTTAATGAATCCCAAACTCATTTTCATGAGGAAGAAAATAAAATCTGAAAATGTTATTGCAATTGGAGATCCATACAAAAATTTAGCTCAATTTTATAATATAGAACAGGAGCCATAGGCATTCAGAGAAAGTAATAGATTTCTATGGTCAGTAAGGCTTGATGGCAAGATGGGATTGAAGCTAAGAATGATTAAAGAATGGGTAGGATTTGGGTATGTTAATGATAGAGAAGGGCAGATGGAAATAATCTTTCATATGGTTATTATTTTTTTAGTTCTTTTGAGAACTTTGTTCATATCATTTGACGACATCCATTAGGGAAAGACTTGATCTTATCTACTTCCTAGCTGTGTTATTGGACAAGTAATTCTGTTTGCTTCAGTTTCCACATCTTTAAAAATTAGCTGGAGAAGAAAATATTAAACCACACCAGTATCTTTGCCAAGAAAACCCCAACTAGCATCACAAAGAGTTGGGCACAATTGAAAAATGACTAAAGAACAACAACTTTTGATAGTTCCGCATGTATTTTGGATATTAGATCTGTACTTATTGAAAACTTGTTGCCTCTTAATGATTGATTTCTATTTCCATTTCCTTTTCTAAGTGCTCACAAACCATGGCTCTAAAATACATTCTAGCATTTGCCAAGAACTAGAGCAAAGCTTCCCTTGGCTAATGTTATTTTAATTAAGAATTCATGAATTAACTAATTAATTCATGAAATGGGGTTTCTAGTGTCAGAGCTGACTAAGGGCTAAATCTTTAAACTTATATTATTGATATAGAAAACTCTCTTTAAAGAGATGATCATGTTGACCAAAAAGAAAGAAAAGTTTGAATACATACCAAGTATTCTGTTGAATATATGACTCAAAGTATATTATTTAGCTCTTGCCAAAGGAGGAGCACAAAATTTTGTTGAGATGACGAGCACATATAATTATTTAATATTACTACTTAGAATGGGAGGGAAATCATAGGTCATCAGATGTTAATGCAATTGAAGATAAAAAGGTTTATATAATTTTAAATAAAGATCAATTACTCTAGGAATTCAGAGAAAGTAATTTATCCATATGCTCAGAAAGTCTTGCTAGAGGAGCTAGGACAGGAGCTAAATCTTAAAGAATGGGCAAAATTTAGATGTGTTGAGAAAACAGAAAAGTGCATTTAAGTCATTTTTAAAAACATTCATTAAGTGACAACTATCTGCTAGACACTGTGCTAAGAGATGGCTATACAGAGGTGATAGTTACCCAGATTCCTATCTTCAAGCATAACAATTTTTGAATGTACTAAGAGATAAAAAGAAATATAACATAAAGAAAAATATGGCTAGGGAAAAGGCAGAATCTAAACACTGAGATTAAAAGAAATGAGAAAGAGAAAATATTTTCAATTTAAATGATTATTGAGAGCTTGAAGAAGTGACTCATTTAGTAAACCAGCATTTTTCAGCATGTACTATGAACTAGGAATGATATTAAGCACTAGGGACAAGAAGAAAGGCAAAAGACAGTTTCTGCCCATAAGAATTTCACATTATAATGGGGAAGACACCATGTATACACTATGTATGATGTATGTATGTATGAACTAGCTACATATGGGATAAATAGGAAATTATTAACAGAGGGAAGGTACTAGAATTAACAATGATTGGGAAAGGCTTCCTCTAGAAGGTAGAATTTTATTTGGGACTTGCAGAAAAAGAGATTATCATAGTCTCAACAGTTTTAAAGATGTAGTCTTTAGTACAAAATTTAGGAGACTATTTTATCCCAGACAGGATAAAGAGTTGCTTAATACTTTCAAAAATCAGAGTGAGTTGGCAGATTATTTAGGAGATTGTGTAAAGGACAGATTGGAGTAGTGGATTTTTATTGTTTTGTGCAATTGACTCCTTTGAGAGTCTGGTGAACCCTATGAATGCTTTCTTAGAATATTTTGGTATTCATAAAATATGTATGCTCATAATGTAAACCATTTGTATTTAGATGCAGTTAACAAAAATATTTTTTTTTAAATTTATAAATCCCCACAATTAAGAACTCCTAGATTAGAGAGAGAGTAGAAAATAAAGGAAAGAAATTAATATGAATAAATGAATAAAATCATGGCTCTGATGATTCTTCCATTAGCTTAATATTTAAGGGATTTTAACATAGTAAAATAGTATTCACAAAGTATTCAATTAGTCTTAGTCAATTGACCAATCAAATTTTTATTGATTGATATTTAAATGTCATAGACAATTAACCTTAGTAATAAAATAATTTAATTTATCCATTTTTTCAGGCTTCAAACTACTTGAGGCATTAATCTCATGGGAAAATAATTTTAAAAATAAAATACTATATTCATCCAAGAGTGAAATTTTCCATTCAGAGGTCAATCCACTGATCTGTAGATAATTAATAGACATAAAGTTAGTCCATGAAAGGAATTCTATTATTTTAGTTTGTCCTAATCCAGCCTATAGAATGAGCAACATTTTGGAAGTTTCCTGGATTCTTCTGCAAAACATGCCAGTTATTGCTATTATATACCATCAACTTTGCTTGAGCTTTACAATGACAGATAAAACTATAGCTCCTCTTTTGGGGTAGCTTTTGGGAACGTGTCTAGACCTCAAATAATTAAGTGCAAAGAACAATAAAGGACCATAGATTTAGAGCTGGAAGGAACATTAGAGATCATCTAGTCTATCCCTGTCACTTTGCAGAATAGGAAATGGAGGTTCACAGATGTTTAATTACTTTCATAGGGTACCATGGTTAGTATCAGATGAAGGGTATGATTATATCTTGGTGACTCTAAATGTAGCACTTTATCTTCTGCAAAACATGACTTCCCTCGAGGGAAGAAAAAGAGATGGGAAAAGAAAAGAGGTGAAGGGAGACAAAGTGCCTAGAATAAGACAGTCTTGCTGGCTTTTTCAGGTACCACTGTTCTTGATAGGCTTCTCCTTGTATCAGCAATCTGGATGAGATATCTGAGCCCCAGCTGGAGCTCAGTTGGTATCAGAAAAATGGCTAGCCATCTATCTGTAGCCAATAGGGATATTCCCAGAGACTCAACATGCTGGATAAGATTTATTTGAAATTACTGAAGTGGAAAAGAACTAGACACTCAAGCAGTATCAGTCAATTGGGGAATAGACAAACAAATTTTCTGTGTATGAATGTAATGGAATAACATCATGGTATAAGAAATGATAAAGCAAATGTTTTAAGAAAACCATAGGCAGACATTTATAAAGTGATAAAGAGTGAAGTGAGACCTGGCAGTGAATAGGCACTTAAGAATGCTAGTTGACTAACAATGACAACTCTAAAAATGGAAAACTTTGAATGACTTAAGAACTCTGATCAATGCAATAATCAACCATGATTCTAGGGGGATGGTGATGAAATATATTTCCTGTCTTCTGATAGAGAAAGGGGTAAACTCAATATTCAGAATGAGACACACATTTTTTGACGAGGCTAAAAGGAATTTGTTTAGCTTGACTATGTATATTTGTTTCCTCTTTTGCAAGGATGGTGGGAGAATGGAAGGGATGAAAAACAAATACTTGTTCATTGGAAAAAAATTAAATATGATTTAAAAAATGAAGCAAAAAAATCTATATCTTTAGAGACTGCGATTCCAATTCAGCGATGAAGTCAGAAGCTAGATTGCAGGGTTTCTTGCTCTTTTATATTATGGACCTCTTTGTGGCAGTGTGGTGAAATCTATGAACCCCTTTCCCAGACAAATGTTTTTAAATGCATAAAAAGTTATGTTGCAAATAAAAATGATTGTACTGAAATGTAGCTATCAGAAAGTTTTAAAGTAAAAAAAAAATGGCCTAAAAGCAGTTCCTGGGAATTCCTCTAACACCGCCAACTAGGACATCAAATGTTGACAAATATGAACATCTGAAAGAACCCCAATGAAAAGCAATTAGCTTTTTTTCCCCTCTAGCAGGCACAAATACAGAGTGGCTCATCTCCCCTACCCCCCTTTGATTCCATTTAATTCCCCTTCTACAGGCAATTATCCTATTAAACTAGCTCTTTTGTTTTTGTATTAGGAATTAAACACTCAAAGCTTGGAAATTTTTCCTACACCAGCAAAATTGGTTTGGTGAATTGCTTAGCGAGTTAGAGAAGGCAAAGCACTTAAAAAAACATCAAATTGTGTGCCGCTGAACCTGAGGGGGGTGGGAGAATGAGTCCACAGAAACCTGAGGAAATGAGTCTGCCAAAGATGAATGCTTGCGGGGGGGGGGGGGGGGGGAGGGAGCCCATTCTACTCATTTGAAGAGGAAGAATACTATAACTCATTTTATAGTAATTTATCATTTTTAAAATGTTTCCTTCTTGGCGAACCCAGGTGGAAAGTAACAGTAGTAATATTATCCCATTTGATGCATGTGAAAACAGAAGATCAGAAAGATGATGCTTTTCCCAAAGTCAATTAGTAAGAGACAAAAGTGATACTCAAACTCTAGCCTTCTAGCTCCAAATCCAGGGAGATTTCCACCATGATGCTGCTTGTTTACCAACATGCACATGTTGGAGTCAACCTTAGGAAATGAGGTGCAAAATGGAATTTGCTAAATGTAGTTTAGCAGATGTGCAGTCAAGAAGAAAATCCATCCTCATGTACTTGATGTTGCAGAGGACCAATCACATCACAATGTTCAGATCAGGGTTCAGTGTGTCCAATGGTGGCCCACTGATCCACTAGGAACTCAGAAGGCTCTACCACAGGTCAAGCACAAATCATCAATTTAAACATTTGGGATGGGAAATGTCTCTATATTAACACATCTCATGTTTCCTTTGTGCTAAGGTCGTTTTGCTTTGCTCATAGAGCACAGAACCTTCTTAGATGTGGGCCACAGCTTTGTGCCACCGTCTTCCTTGACTTAAAATCAGTACTAAAGTTCTTCAGAGAGACCTTGAGAGAGTCCTTGAACTGCCTCTTCTGCCCTCCACAGAAGCCCTTGCTTTGTAGAGTTCTCCATAAAATGGTCCTTTGGGTAAATATGCAGTTGGCACGCAAGCTGGCTGGACAGCCCATCCTGATTGCATCCTCTACAGTAGAGTGTTACTTAGCTGGGAGACCCTGAGCAAATAAATTAATTTCTCTCAGGGTTATCTTTCAACGGAGAAGAAAACATGTCCCAAAGCCCCTCAAGTGTCCTGGTCAATAACTATTTATTCATGCTTTACCCAGAATTCTAACACAACTGGAAATTGATTTTACCAGGTTGATAGTAGAAATGTATTGGATGGAAGGTTATTCCTAAATGTTAATAGGAAAATGTAGACAGTCATAATGACAGTCTGATCATGAGAGAGGTGATAAATTATTAAAAACAAATCCAGACAGAATTCTAGGGCCCTTCATTGAGGAGTGAAATTTTTGCATCTGGCTCAGTAGATACTTCTTATCATAATATCATAACATGATTGATGTTTATAATGATCATCCTTAACCATCATAAAATAATTAGATTACCCCAGCATATTTTATTTATGATGGAAGTATATTAAACATTTTGAAGAAATTTGCATCATTTATTATTAAAATTAGAAAAAAGGTTCAACTCTAGTCATCTAGAAAAGTCATTAAGTAGAACACTGTATTGCCTAATAAGAGGTAACTTTAAGTAGATTCTTTTGGTGCAATTAGATTACTCACCTTCCTTTTCTGTCCTTTCCCATCACTTTGCATTTGTCCAAATTGTCACCTCATCATTCCCCAGCCCCAAACACATACCTCCCTGGAATGGAAGGTTTTCTCATATTTGTCAGTTAATTTCTTCCACTCTTTTTTCATGAACCAAAGAAGTTAAGGTTCCATTTCTTGTAGAAACTTTTCATAATTCCTAAGCTCCTCTGATGCCTTCTCTACACTTGCTTTAGCAGGCAGTCCTCTATGCTTTTTTTTTCCATTTATGGTTGTTGAAACTCTGGACTTCTTTCAAGCATTAAATAAGTTATAACTGCAAAAAGGTAATTCTTTTTCTCTACATTAAATCATCCTCTAATTAACTCTTTACCAGGGCTAGTACAACAATTCACTTCTCAGGTCACCAATAGTACTATTTCTTCTACTCTTTCAAATGGAGACTCTCACTTGGACTTTATTTTAAAGAATCAAAATTATTTAGCATAAGCTTCTATTTATACATATATTAAGCATATAATAAATGTGATGTGAAGTATTAATAACAACTGCTACTATGATGTCCTCTGATCCTTTCAGACAAAAAATCTCTTCACATTTTTGTTACCATTGTGGATCTCTTTTTTAATCTAATATTATGCTAATTTATGTTCTTTAGAGACATGGCAGGGATTATTGTTTTTCTTTTTTCTAACCTTTGCCTTCTGTCTTAATATGAATTCTAAGACAGAAGAGCTAGGCTATTGGGGTTAAGTGACTTGTCCAGGGTCACACAGCTAGAATGTGTCTGAAACCAGATTTCAACCCAGGTTTTCCTGACTCCAGGTCTACTACTCTATCCTCTATGCTACCTAGTTGTCCTGACTATGCCATTTCATCTCTGTGTCCTCTAAATATGTGTCTAATTAAATTACACTAGATATAAGAAATATTGGTGTATATTTTTACCTGAACTAAATGCAAAGGAACAAATGGAATAATATTCCTAGCCACTAATTGTCCATTACTGGTAATATCATCTTGCACATGTTGTTCAGTTATATCCAACTTTGTGTGAATTTATTTGGAGTTTTCTTGGCAAAGATATGGAAGTAGTCAGCCATTTCCTTCTCTAGCTTCTTTTACAGAAGAGGAACTAAGGCAAATGGATAACGCGACATGTCAAGGGTTACATGGTAAGTGTCTGAGGCCAGATTTGGACTCAGAAAGACAAATTTTCTTGACTCCATGCCTAGCCCTCTATCCTCTATTCCATTTGGTTGACACATTGCACATAGGAGATATTTAATAAATGGTGATAGATGACATCATGAATATGGAAAGGTGTTTTGCATGATTTCACACTACAACCTATGTAAAATTACTTATCCTCTCAGGGAAGGGTAGAGGAAGGAGGGATGCATGGAGAGAATTCAGAACTCAAAATTTTAGAAAACAAATGCTAAAAATTGCTTGATGTGTAATTGGTAAAAAATTAAATATCATTAAAAAAGAAATAAATGGTGACAGAACAGAATTGAATGAATAATATCCATTAGTGCTATCTTGATACTCTACAAGCTCAT